>NW_024063526.1:1725640-3028781 GCF_006381635.1 Hibiscus syriacus | reverse complement strand
TGCATAAAAGTTCCAAACTCAGGCACTGACATTGCCTGATGTGTAGGCGCACTAGCGTTCTCGGATGGAATCAGATGCTCACTATTCTCCTCATAACTTTCGTTACCCGATCATTCTCTATTTTCTCGATCGGCCACTCTTCGTGAGTTCAAAGATTCTGAAATATTCTTGGACATACATAATAATAACACTAAAGTTAGTAAGGAGCGTAATCAATAACACTCTAATGACACCATATTAGTAACCTTGACAGTCTTAATGGCATGTATTTCTTTCTTCTTGTTTCAAATAAACCCGGTTTCGATCGAGAATCGACTAAACCTGTAGCTCTGATACGAATAAATGTAACACCCATTTCCCGTATATGTTCTCGTATACAAGTCACGAGTATCACATGACTTAAAAACATTTTCTTATTTGTAGCACTCATAAAACTTTGTTTGAAAAACAAAGACAACATTTTAATATATACAAGTCACGAGTATCACATGACTTAAAAACATTTTCTTATTTGTAGCACTCATAAAACTTTGTTTGAAAAACAAAGACAACATTTTAATATAAGATAAAACATTCATTGTAACCTATTACAAACTGATCATTTAACTACATCATAGAGTATTTTTCTTAAATTCATATACATGCCATCTAGTTATCAAAAGAGACATAAATGTCCTACAGTTAGTGATCAGTCAACCTTAGATTAATGATGTCGGCTGCACTCCTTAGTTGGCTAATCTTTGCTTTTACCTACGCATGAAATTAACACACGCTAAGTATTTACTTAGTGAGGCATAGAAATAAAAAATACATTAAACTTAAACAATAAGCATATCACAATTTATCAAAATACGAATGAAATTGTATAAATCTTATCAAGTACAATATTAACCTGTCTGGGCGAACCAATCTTCCATAAGTTAGCATGATATACTATCTTTAGTATGCCCAACATACCTATCAATCAATATTTTTTTCCAAATTTATCTTTTATTCTACCCAATGTATGTCAAATGAGAATATAAGGGGTACATGCATTGCACCTAAGTGTCGAAATGGATATTCATAAACTTATTATGAATTCCATGGGTTGCATTTTTAGTGCTGAAAATGCACAGTTATGCATTAAACAAAATCGATTGATAACTTTTATATACACGTGTATATCAAAATGGTGATTCACAGACACATTATTAATACCATGATTGTACCTTTAGTGCCGAAAGTACACTTAATACTGATATGAAAATGCACCGTTTTGCATTAAAAAAAATCGATCGATAACATCATACACGAAGTATGTCGAAATGCACCTATGATTCTCAATGCACATATAATGGGCTTTTAAGTCAAATTCACAGATTTGAACATTTATTTCTTCGATATTAATAACCATTGAACAACATCATCATTCATTTGTTCGTGTTAGAGAAGTTCATACTCTAACACTTATTCATAATCTCATTCCCATACACATTATGAAAACATATCAATGTACTGTAAAACATGATTTATCAAAATGTTTGAGGTCGACTCATCGCAAGTCTCCCTCATTTCATAGAAGTATAACAATTACACTCACCTAATAAGCCTTGCTAAGAAGCTGTAATGATTTTCGACTATTCGGTAACTTTATCTTTTCCCTTTTTCTTGCTAGACTCAGGAACTTGGTTATGATCTACACAAACATCCATTAGAGACACATACCATACCAATGTTAGTATATTCCCTAACATTTATACTTTAATAATACTAAAAAATACTAATATTTTCAATTTCTATTACAATTTCAACCTATCTTAGAATTCCAGGCTCAATAGTATCGGTACCCCTACAAGGTATTGATACTTCTATACTATGGATTACCGATACCCTAACCCATATTTTCCATTTTTCAGCTCAAGTTTTATCCAAATTTCGTCAAATTCCTTTACTTTTACCTCCAATAATACTATTAAACTCTTCTTTACTTATTCGAACTAACTTTCTTTCATTTGGTTTTTTTATAACATCTAAAATCTCCAAAGAACATCCCAAACTAAAAATCAAACTACTTTTTCATACATGTTTATAATCACTTCAAGGTTTTTAATCTCTTATTTTCTTCTTTGACAAATCAAATATACTTGTAAACATCAATAGAAATTCATATTTCAACAAATCACTCAAAAACCCATTTTCTTCAATCTCAAATAAGTTATCCAATTCTTAGTTTTAATCCCCTTTAACCTTTCCTTAAGCCTACACATCACTTAAAGTTGCAATAACAAACCAGAAATGAAAGGAAAAACTAGTTAATTGAACGCTTACCTTTGGCTATGGAAGAGGGCACGTGAACACGGGAAAAAGGAAAAGAGAAGATAACTAGCTTATTTTTCAACTTTCCCCCTTTTCCCTTATAATTACCCTAATTAAAATATCTCTAAAATCCATTTCCCCTTAAAGGACCAAAATGCCATTTCATTCTTCCATTCTTACTAATTGGTCTTAAGCACTATTTCTAAATCATTTCTTATCCTCTACCATTTATTCAAATTAATCCTCCAAATCTTGAATCTTTTCAATAAAATCACTGACCTGATATTTGGGGTATTACATATTTTATTATAAATTTGAAGATCTTTAATGGTTTTTAAATTTGATTTGAATGATTAAAATGAAAATATAAAGATCTAAGTCTTTTATTGATTGTTTTAATTAATTTTTTTGGAATATGATTGAGATGTTGATTGTGAAGTTTATGGAGGTAAGTGACGAATAAATATGTTTAATTTGGATGATTATAGTGTATTTTAACAATTAGATTTGACAAAGGGGTCTTGAAATCTAACCAAACAACCAAATGTTTCAATTGTAGATTTTAATTAGAAGATTATTTATTAGATATTTGATTTAATTAATAATTGGTGACTTCTTCAAGCAAATCAAAAGGAAAGGAAAATGTCATTTGAGCTTCCAGCGAAGAGTGGTAGTTATATCAATGAGTTCTCGATACTGGTTTGAGTTCGCATGATTCTTAGTGTTATTTAGGGACTTGGTGACAGACTAAAACAATGTTCTAAGTTCTTTAGTAAGTTACTTCATGCTTACCTTGATTTAATTTCTACTCTACATGTAACGCCTAAAATTTTATTAACGACTAAATTAATAAATAAAATTATTTTAATTACTAGTTGAATAATTTTATGTTCTATGGGACTATATTTAAATTATTAGATGAAAGATTAGTTTCTATAATTTAGTTTGTAAAAGATTAGTGGTTAAATTAAAAATGCATCTCTTAGGTGAAAACAAGAGAAAAGTTAGACTCTTTAATGCAATTATTAAATTTAGGGGCGTTTTATCTTTATTGTGGACAATTAGATATATAAAAATAAGATATTAAAAATAAATAAATAATAAGTAATAGATTACTCCGTCGTAAAATAGTAGACGAAATGATAAGATGACATAATATAATGACCATTTTAATAATTAAAACTTATATAATTTATCAATTTTATCTTAACTAAAAATAATTTAATAAATTTAATAGTTCATATTTAAAGTTCTTGTTCTTCTCCTAAACATATTATTTTTCACCAAGAAATATTTTATTATTTCCATACTACTTTCCTAGTATAATAAAATTTTAACAATAATTTGTTTTTTTTTTATAAAATGCAATTATCCAACTATGGTTTTGCACCGATGGTTCCCTTAGTTTTAGTTTGATAATATCACAGCAAAACTTAAATTGATATATTTTTTAAATATAAAAGGTTAAATTTATTGAATTTAGAAAAAAATTGATAAAAACACATAATTTTATAATTTCATATATTTATTTAAATAGGTTTGTAAATTTTACTTTTTTTTCTAAAATACTTTTGAATAATTTTATTTTAAAATGAATTCAAATATATTAATATATTTTTACAATCTAAAAATAATTTATTCAAATTAAAATAATATTTAAGTAAAATCCTTTCGATAATGATTACTCCCAAACATAGATGAAGTTAGAATTTAACTGCGAGTGGAACAAGTTGTTTAATTTAAAAATAAATATGATATTAAAAAGTAATTAAACCATACAAATTAAGAGAATTTTGGGTTTAATTTTATTAATTTAAAAATTCAAAGGTCTTAAAAAGTAATTAAATTATAAAAATTAAAGATTAAAGTTTCAATTTCACTAATTCTATAACTAGGTCTTAATTGCCAATCCAGTTGACCACCACCAGACAATCGGGTTCTTTAAGAAGATTATTATGACTAACCCACCTTGAGGATGAATAAATCTGGCATGCTTCTAATATTGCAGTTAATTCCGCCTCCGCTGGATTTGACACTCTTATTGATCTTGAGAAGCGAATAAAAGTCACACCGTTGAGATCACGAAGGATACCCCCAATGCCGGCCTTGCCTACACATCATTGATCGACTGCATCGACATTAAATTTGAATTTATTTTCTGGAGGCACGAGACATATAGCGAACTGACTAATCATTGGAATTGAATTCGGCCAGATGCTTCTAGCCTATGTGCCAATCCTTAGAACCGCTATTGTAACATCCATAACTCGTATACGTATCGAAATACGAGTTAAAGATATTACACAAACATTACAGAAATCCTTTGATCATAAATGCTTAAAATTTTGTTCATTATAAAACATCTCTTTTTCGCTTTAAAACTATTTCATTAATAATATAAAATTATAAAATAATTTTTAGTAATTCAAAACAAATCCGATTTTAGTTAGCAATTAAATTGTTTATTGCTATTTCATAAACTATATAAAACTCCCTAAACACTACTTAATTTATGAGCCATTTTAAAAACATAATATATATATATATATGAACATAACTAAACTACCAAAATAAAATGGTCCTAGTTTACTATTACAGACAATTTTAAACAAATTCGATAGAACAACTAACAAGATATAAATATACATGCCACTAACAGTCAAAAGTAACATCAGAGATGTCTTACTAATACAAGTAGTAAGTACGATCTCCAAAAAAGATACTCAAGAGGCTTCTTACATCACATCCTATTTCTTAACTGAACCTACACATGAAAATCATCATGTGCTAAGTAAAACTTAGTAAGACACTAGTAACTCAAGGTGATATAAAAAAAATTAGAATAATCATAATTATGATAAAGCATTAAAAGTAGCTCAAATAAAATCTCAAAACTTTCAAACAGAATATTCAAGTTATTTTTCTGCATCATAAACCTGAAAGTCACCATCTCATGAATTTATTAAAAAACATGATAAACATTACCAAACAAAAATATCATTTCATATACTTTTCCATACAGACACATTTCAAAACTTTCAGATTTCATTATCATATACTTTTCTTTTCAGATACTTTTCAGAACTTTCACATTTATTTTCATAGCCCAATGTATATATAAGAGAGAATATTAGGTACATAAGTTAGACATATGTGCACACTAAGCACTTCACGGTGCTATCATCAGAATCAGAATCTGCACAACAAGTGCAATCATATAATTTGTACCAACGGTGCCATTCATAATTCACACTAATGTACCAGATTGGAATCAAAATCAGAGTTTCTTAATTTCATGGCATGCCAAGTGTACCTATGACTATCTGTGTAATACGCCAAATATCATATCATGGACTTTATTGAAAAGATTTAAAAATTGAGGATTTATTTGAATAAATGATAAAGGATGAGAAAATGATTAGAAATATTGTTTTAGACTAATTTGTAACAATAGATGAATTAAGAGGGCATTTTGGTACTTTAAGGGGAAATGAAATTAAAATACATTTTTCCTTATTAGGGATATTTAATGAAGGAAAAGAGGAAAGTTAAGTTATCAAAGCCATCTCTTTTTCTTCTTCTTCCCTGTTTAAAGGCTCTCCTCCATAGCCAAAGATATGGTCTCATTTGTATGGGTTTTCCTTTCGTTTTTAGTTGTTTTTTTAATCCTTGAGTATTATAGAGGCTTAAGGAAGGGTTAAATAAGATTAAAACTAAGAGATGGATGAAGTATTTGAGATTTAAGAAAATGAGTTTTAGTATGATATGTTAAGATATGAGTTTTTATTGATTTTACTAGTATGTTTGACTTATAAAAGAAATGATTAAGAGATTAGAAGCATTGGATATGATTAAAAACATGTTAGAAAAAATGGTATGATTCTTAGTTTGAGATGTTCTTTGGAGATTTTAGATGTTATAAGAAGCTAAATGAAGGAAAGTTAATTGGGATAAGTAAGGAAGAGATTATTAGTATTGTTGGAGGTTAAAGTAAGGGAATTTGACTAAATTTGGGTAAAAATCAAGCCGAAATTGGAAAATCTAGGTAAGAGTATTGGTACTGATAGAACAGTATGATATTATAGGTTTAAATGGGTAGAAATACGATGAACAATATCGGTACTGATACAATTAGTATTGATACTTATGGGGTATCGATACTAAAAGGAAAGTATCGATACCATGTATTCCATAATGCTAAAATGATATCGATACTGAAAGGGAGTATCAGTACCATAGTTTAGTAGCATCGATACTGAGAGAAAGGTATCGATACCATGAATTATAGAATATAGAAATGGTATCGATACTGAAAGGGGATATCGATACCATAGTATAGAAGTATCGATACATGGTAAGGGTACCGATATTATTGAGCCTGGAATTATAAGATAGGCTGAAATTGTTATAGAAATTGAAATAATAGTACTTTTGAGTATTAGTAAAGTATAAATGTTAGGGAATATACTAACATTTGGTAGGGTATGTGTCTTTAATGGATGCTTGTTTAGATCATAACCAAGCTCCTGAATCTAGCAATAACAAGGGCAAAGATAAAGTTACTGAGTAGCCATATATCATTATATTTTATTAGCGAGGATTATCAGGCGAGTATATTTATTGTGTTAATTTGAGAGAAAGAAGTTTTGCAATGAGTTAAATTATAAGGTTTCAATTTAATGTATGTTTTACGGTATTTAATATAGTTTCGAGGCATATGAAAAGGATATTAAAGGCATGAAAGGATGTCATAAATGAAATGCATAAGAATGCATTAAAGTTATGGAAAGGATGCAATAAATGAAATGCATAACGGTGCATTAAAGGCAGGAAAGGATGCCATAAATGAAATGCATAACGGTGCATTAAAGGCATGAACGGATGTCATAAATGAAATGCATAACGGGACATTAAAGGCATGAAAGGATGCCATAAATGGAAATAATGAATAATTACTAAAGAATAATGTGAAAAATGTACAGAAAGAAAGGTATGTTGGACATACTAAGAATTTCTATGATGATAGTATGAAATAAATATGATTTAGATAATAGAAACTTATCTAATCCTTATGGATGATAAGAATTATTTCGAAACTAAATAATCATGATATACTTATATATACATTAATGTTTCTTTACAATATTATGTCTCACTATGTAACTATTTAACGTGTGTTGATTTCACGCGTAGGTGAAGGCAGAGATTAGCCAAGTAAGGAGTGCAGCAGCTATCATCAATTAAGGTTGACTCGTTAGTAACAATAGGAAAATCCGATTTATTTTGAAAAACTTAGTTGGCATGTAATTAAAGTACGAAAAATGCTCTGAATTGTATTTAAGTAGAACCTCGTAACAGATTCTAATTAATGTTTTGTTGTATATAAAACAAATGTTATGTTTTAAGAAATCTGGAAACAAAATTTTACGGGTTTTCAATTGAGGAAATATGTTAAAAGTGATGTGACATCTGTATCTCGTGTACGGAAAGGTATACAAGAGACGGGTGTTACAATCCATGCAACAAACAATGGGCTTTTAGATAATATCATGTCCATTTATTAATCAAGCATCTTAAATCATAATCATTTTCATCTCACCAATATAAAATTCATAACTTGGACAATTCATACCTGAATTCATCCATAATTTAAAATATAACATCATATAAAATATTTGAGCCATTCATGCCCTAAAATTTATTCATAAAACCTTTATATAAATATTATGGAAATATTCCATAATCAGAATTAAATCATTCTTAAAAAATCGTATGATGTTGACTTATCACAAGTCTTCCTCAATCAGAATAAATAAATAAATAAATTGCACTGACTATCGAACCTTTATATAATAATATTCTTTTACTCATGTGCTTTACCCTTTTCTTTTGATTCACTTGGATCGCTAGATTTATTGTGGTCTGGCAACATCATCATAATAACACAAATATTCAAATTGTATGTTAGTATTATATTAACATAATCTAAACTTAAAATATAAAGTCTATAAAATAAAATCGATACTTAAATTGACATCAAAATAAATCACATTTCCAACCCAAATTTAAACTTCTCAAAATAATCATTCAATTCCATAAATATTTTTTTTCATCATCAACTCTTCAACCTTTACCAATTTTATATTCAAAACACCATTTATGAATTCATTCTAGAATTCATATCAACTTTTTCCATTTGATTCATAATGGTCCTTCACCATTATGATCACTTCACATTAATTACTAAAAATTCCAGCAACTTAATAATATATTCAAACCAATACTTTAACATTTAAGAACTTGTAATTTCATCCTTATTTATTACTATCATTGATTCCAATCATTATCTTAACAATTCTTACAAATTAATCCTAAACAAACACTTAAATTGAAATTCAACTTCCAAGCCAAGTAATAAATTTCCAGCATTGTAGTATTATACCCACATGATACTTTCATATTTAATAAACTTGTAATCAAGTCCCTAAATATTATGACCATTCAAATTCCACCATCAAAATTCATCAAGTTTACACTTTGGTCCCAAATCATTACTCTAGCTTAAAATTTAACATTACACAATTAATATTCAACATGGAATACCCCAATTTATACATTCATACATCAATATTTGGCAAATCTCAAAACTTACAAAATAGCCCTTTTTCTATTTCAAGTTTCCAATTTGATCCAAATTAATCTCCAAAGCATGTAGAATGTTTCTAATATCAATTCTAGACCATAGGAAAATTTTCAACAATTTCCCCTAATTTTCTTTCCTATGGTAGAATAATATAGATACTTAGACACTTGATTTTTTTTGAAAGATGGTACTTTGTATAAAGAAAGGTTACAAAGTACAACACCTCAAGAACCTCATTTAAAAACCTCCCTAATCTTAAGTGGAGGAAAAATAGTGTTCCTTGAGGTGGTAATAATCATAAAAAACACAAAGCTGTGACATCAAACAAACCAAACTCCGACCCAACACATCAAGCAAAACAACACCTGCTACCAGAGCTTGAACGAAGACTATCCCTGAGTCATGGAGAGCCACACTTGTTGAAACTATTCCAATGAAGAAATAAGGACAGGAAGCTCGAAACTCTAAAGAGCAATGCATCCTTAAGAAAAATGGCCAACAATAACTAGCATAATTGCATTGGAACACATCTCCCAACAACCACTATCTGCTAACAGACAAACTTTAACTATTGGATATTTCGAAAAGGCCGGCTCTCTATAAAACCAACTGACCAAAAGCTAACATCCACCCAACAGATTAAAAAGTCCCATCATTCGACACTATGGGCATGATGAATAAATAATTTCCGACAGCCACCTCATGTCCCACTACATGAACAACATGCACATACCAGCAATTCATGCCACCATCTTCACTTTTTAATTAGTGTTACATTGGAACTTTCATCAATAAAGTTTACCTCAAAACCAACATTTGTACCAGACCCCTACTGCATCTAGGAATCATCTCTTCATAGACTACTACTGTTTTCTCCGCTCCACCACTAGCCGGAGAGCCATCCATGAGCACACAAAGCATTACACAAACACAAGAGCGGACAGAGGTCAACAACGATAAGCAACACCAAGGAAACATATAACTAGCCAAAGCAAACACAAGATAGCTACAACAACAACACACAAACGAACATGGCAAATTTAATAACACAATAACACCACCACCCACCAAAGTACAGGCCATAGGATACCCACACCCACCAAACAGAAATGGAGAAATGAAGAAAAGCACCAGAAACCTGCTTGTCAACCAAAAAAACTAGTCACAACAAAACAGACTAACAAAAAAATGAACTACTAAAATCCTTACACTAAAATGCTATTTATAAAACTGCTCCAGTTCCACTAAAAACCAAGACAAAACCTCATAACCAAAGCCTTAAACCTCCACAAACCCCTGACAGTCATGCACCAAACTCAAACAATCTGGAAATGCTAAATCCATGAGAACCTCTCTATCGGAACCACCATAAATTAAAGATCTAAACCTAAAATCAACTCGACTCCTCTTCTGTGTAATATACACACTCAGAACCTCACCATAAAAACCCACTATCCGCCAAAAGAAACAGATTCCAGAAATACCTAAAACATTCTCCCGCAGACTGTATAAAAACAAGCGAGCAATAGATAAATACACCAAGGCTTTAACACAAACAGCTTGCAAGCAGATTGAACAATAGCAAACTGACTCCAGAAGCTAACTAGAGCCCCACGCATTAACTCAACACTATGAAACTAATTCATACATAAACCGGTTTTCGAGCACCGAAACAACAATCAAATAGAAGCAGGAAAAATCACAACTGGAGAGAATGAAATGGTCTCACCAAAAACTAGAGGGGAACACCCAAAACGTGTAGCAACTTTAGGGATGAAATTTGAATGAAACCTAATCCCTAAATTCACCTGGCTAAAGAGAAAGAAATGAGCTCACCAAAACTAGCAAAGAATACCCAAATCATGTAGCATCTTTAGGGATGAAAGTTGAAAACCTAATCCTCAAAATCACCTAGTCAGGCCTTACCAAACCTTTGATCAAAGAACGAGAGAGAGGAATCAATGATACTTTTTTGGTTTATGAGATCTTGAGAGAAACGGTCAAAGAAGAGCGTGAAACAATAAGGGCGGTGGTGGAGGCGGCCACCACCGCCTAGATCTTTATCTCAGAGTTTTTTCTAACAAGAGCAAACTCAACTCTAGATTTAGACACTTGATTTTAATCATCACCCATACTTGAAATTAATACACTACCACAAAAACATAATAATCCTTTATCAAATCTTTAAAATTAACAAACCATTCATATACCCAAATTTCCAATCTCATCATAAAAGCATGTTCACCATGAATTTTTTATACCAATTGATAGAGAATTTCAAGAGGATTAATTTTCTATCTAATAGCTTAATCTAAAAAGCAACCATGGAAGCTTGAAAATCAAATTAAAAAACTCCCCTTACCTTCAATGGAAGTCACGGCTTGTTAAGGAAGAAGAAGATGAAATTTTGATGATTTCCCCTCACTTATCACTTAATGCATATGCCTTAGTATAAACCAAGTGAATTTAAAATTCATTTAATAAGAAATTCCAACTTTTCCATTAATGAATCATGATAATTACCATTTTCCATTGAAAATATCTTCCATCAAAATATCCTATATCAAGAAGAACCAAATTGAAGTTGACTTTCTATGTTAACCATGCAATTTTTAAAAATTGTAATTTAGTCACTAAATTTTCCCAATTTTGGCTAAATAGGAAAAAAATAACTTTAATTCCAACTATCCAGAATAAATTTCACTATTCTAAAATATGAATATAATATTTCCAACGTTCATCTACCATCATTCAATTTTTCTTAAAATTTCAGACGATCTGATTCTTTATCGGGCTTTACTACTTTATAGATTTTAATACATATCCCGAATCAAAATTATGATTCCCACAAAAAATTAATTTCAAACTAAACTATTTATTTACGTCCAAAAATATTACTTTTAAAAATTACATTTTTGGTCCCTAAACTTTTCCAAATGTATACTTTAGTCACTAAACTTTAAAAAATACATTTTAGTTATTGACTAAAATTTGGGGTATTACAGCTATGCCAATTATTTTTTTTGGGGGAGGCATCACACTATTTATTATTGAAATTTGCTTCACTGTCGACAAGCCAAATAGTCCATGCAATGCTAAAAAAAAAGCTGCCAAAGTGCCAGAAGAGATGGTTTGATTTTCACCAGATCCCACATGATAAGAAGATTTTTTAGAGACTCTTGAAAATCAACTTGAACATTCCAAAACGTGCACCAGGACTGCCAAATCCTCCATGAAGCTTCATAGTGGCAGAGTAAATGTTTAACTATTTCTAGGCTATTTTTGCATAATACGCAGACAACCGATGCTTGCACACTTACACCACGCTTCATCAACTTAGACCGGATAGGAATGTGATCTTGAACGACTCTCAAAACAAACGATTCCATCTTTGGAGGAGCCAAACCTGACCAAACGAGCCTCCACAGTCTATTTGCAATAGCTCCAATCGTTACACTTTTTAAACAAAATTCTTTAGGAAGACAGTAGCTAAAAGAGTTGCCTACCCACCTCAAGTAGTCTTTACTCATTGTAACTCTTGATGCATTGGTTATAAGGGTCATAAATTTTTTCCAATACTCAAATTCCCAATCAAATAAACGTCTGCGTAATTGGATTTCTGTTCAAAACATTTTGATATTTCAATATAACAAATTAAGTTAAATGAATTTTAAGATTTTACAAAAAGACTTTCTAAGTATATTTGATATAATTATTTGAATATCAAAATATTACTCAAAATCTTTCAAATGTCATTTTTAATCCTTACTCAAGTGTAAAATTAAGTTTTAATCTTAAAATAATTTCAAAACAATTTTACAAAGTATTTAGAACCGTTTCAAGCCAAAAATCCCATATTGTCTAGAGGGAACCGATTCCCCCTGAATGGTTTGGCTCCGAGAAAAACAGAATGCTCAGAGGGAATCGATTCCCCCCCAAGGGGGTACCGATTTCCCCCCCCCCGTTTAACGGTCAAAATATTTGAATTTTACACTTAGGGAATCGATTCCCTATGAGGGGGTACCGATTCCCCCCACGCTCCAAGCTATTTTATTAATTGATTCTCATCCCCAAATGGCTCCAAAACATCCCCAACAACTATATACGACTTCAAACACATTCCAAGCTATAAATACAAGCTAAGGACACTTGAAGAAGCAAAAAGAGAACAACCATCCAAGCAATCAAACACAAGAGAAGAGTTTTTCATTCTTATTTCATATTTCTCTTGTAAATATTTTGTTCTTGTGAGCTTAATTCTTGTAAACACCTACCTTAGAGAGGTTTTCTTGTTTACATTTCTTATCTTTTTGTAAAGGGGAAAGGTTCTAGCTAATCCCGCGTAAAAGCTATGGAAATGTTCTAGTTTAGCCTGGAAAAACTAGGGAGTTTGTAAGGTTAATCTTTATCCTCAAAAGAAAGAACAAATTCGTGAATTTGTTGGAAAATCCTTGGTGAGGAGCTAAGGTAGTGGACGTAGACTTTGGTTGAGAAAGTCAAACCATTATAAATCGCTGTGAAATTCTCTATCTTTCAATCTCCTTACTCCCTAAACACAAAACCGTTCCGACCCCTCTCTGCAAATCATTCTGGTTGTCGATTCGAGCTTTCAAAAATCCCAATAATTGGCATCAGAGCCTCACTCGTTAAGAAGGTTTAACCACCTTGAGATAATCCTCGAAGAAGCTCTACCAATTTCTGACACAACCGAGAAGATGGCTTTCACTTCTGGCTCGTTCCACATGGAAGACTCCCTACCAACCGATAAACCTCCATACTTCAATGGAGCCAACTATCGTCATTGGAAGAAATTAATGAAGGTATTCATCCAATCCAATGATCTTGATGCATGGGAGATAATCAAGAACGGATATTCTTCTCCAAAGAAGAAGGGGAAGAAGCAGAGTGACAAAGAACGAAAGAAAGCTCAACTTAATGCCAAGGCCATGCACATGGTGTTGTATGCATTTGGTCCTGAAATCTATGAATGAGTTTCTTCATGTTCAAGTGCCAAGGAGCTTTGGAATAAGCTCAAGGAAATCCATGGAAATAAGAAAGAAGAACCAACAAAGGTGGTGTCTTTAATGGCTCTTGAAGAGCCCGAGGTATCTTCTAGCTCAAATGAATTAAATTCTTATTCTTTTTGATGAGTTACAAGATGCTTATAATAAGTTGTATTTGGGATTTGAGACCATAAATTCCAAATATAAGAAAATGATTTCAAAATTTAAAATCGAAAATGATTTTCTTTTGAAAACAAAAATAGAGTTTGAAAGCCAAAATGAAATTTTGAAAAATGATTTAGAGCTTTCAAAAATAAAAATTGAAAGTTTTGAAAAAGAAAATCTTGATTTAAAAGTTAAGCTTGAATGCTTAACAAAAGAAAAAGAAATCATTTTAAATAATTCATTTAGTTCAATAATGACAATATGCTCACATTGTCATTATCATGGTCATATGGAACATACTTGTCCTTTGAAGAAAGGAAAACGTTTTAAAATTAGGCAAGTATGGGTTCCGAAAGGAACAAGAGGCATTGAAACTAACGTCCAAGGATCCAAAGTAATTTGGATACCTAAATCTACTTAAATGTCTCTTGTAGGTGTGTGGGAGCAATGGTGATGAAAATGATGATATTCAAGATGCTCTAGCCTCACATGAAAAAGGAATGGGTAACCTCTAAGCTTAATACTTTTAATTTTGGTTATTTGGTTGCTCATTTGATTTTAAGCAAGCATGAGTTTTGGTTTTAAATGATTATGCATCATTGTTTTAATCTCATGTATGTTGAAAATATGATTATGATGAACATTTTAAAGATATATTAATTTTTAAGAATTTTTAGTTCACCATAATAAAATTTTGGTCAAATTGGTTTTAAATGCAAATGATATCTTTCTAACAATTGATATCAATTTTTCAAACACTTTGATTTTACAAATTTTAAATTTTTGACCTAAATTTGAATGTTTATGCATATGGTTTAAATGAAAAGGATATTTCTCTAACAATTGATATCAAAATTTTTCAAATGCATAACATTTTTTTTGGAAAACTTTATGCATATGATCTTAAATTCAACAATTGGTATCGCATAAAGTATTTTAGATTTGGATACATTGAATTTCACATGATACTAACATGTTTGTTATTCTTAGTTGAAATTCAATTTTGTTTAAGTGTCAAGATCCTAAAAGCATAATTTTATTTGGAATGCATTTATATAGGGGGAGCTTTGATTTTTCAAATGATTTTTAAATGTCAAATTTACTACTTACTATTGATTGTGTTCTTAGCAGCTTACGCTATATTTATTTATAATCAATTGGCTAAATGTTTTTCAAAAAGTTGTTTAAAATCTTTTAAAGGTCTTTTTGATTTAACAAAAAGGGGGAGAAATGTTAAGTGTTTTAAAAGTGTTTTAAAAGGGAGAAGTGTTAGATTAAGGGGGAGTAATTTCAAACTTGTTTTCAAAATCTTAAAATTACTAAAATGTTTTGTTATATCAAAAAGGGGGAGATTGTTGAAAACATTTTGATATTTCGATATAACAAATTAAGTTAAATGAATTTTAAGATTTTACAAAAAGACTTTCTAAGTATATTCGATATAATTATTTGAATATCAAAATATTACTCCAAATCTTTCAAATGTCATTTTTAATCCTCACTCAAGTGTAAAATTAAGTTTTAATCTTAAAATAATTTCAAAATAATTTTACAAAGTATTTAGAACCGTTTCAAGCCAAAAATCGCATATTGTCCAGAGGGAACCGATTCCCCCTGAATTTGGCTCCGAGAAAAACAGAATGCTCGGAGGGAACCGATTCCCCCCCAAGGGGGTACCGATTCCCCCTGTTTAACGGTCAAAATATTTGAATTTTACACTTAGGGAATCGATTCCCTATGAGGGGGTATCGATTCCCCCCATGCTCCAAGCTATTTTATTAATTGATTCTCATCCCCAAACGGCTCTAAAACATCCCCAACAGCTATATACGACTTCAAACACATTCCAAGCTATAAATACAAGCTAAGGACACTTGAAGAAGCGAAAAGAGAATAACCATCCAAGCAAAAAGTTTTTCATTCTTATTTCATCTTTCTCTGGTACATATTTTGTTCTTGTGAGCTTAATTCTTGTAAACACCTACCTGAGAGAGTTTTTATTGTTTACATTTCTTATCATTTTCTAAAGGGGAAAGGTTCTAGCTAATCCCATGTAAAAGCTAGGGAAAGGTTCTAGTTTAGCCCGGAAAAACTAGGGAGTTTGTAAGGTTACTCTTTATCCTCAAAACAAAGAACAAATTAGTGAATTTGTTGGAAAATCCTTAGAGAAGGAGCTAAGGTAGTGGACGTAGACTTTGGTTGAGAAAGTCGAACCACTATAAATCGATGTGCAATTCTCTATCTTTTAATCTCCTTACTCCCTAAACACAAAACCGTTCCGACCCCTCTTTGCAAATCGTTCAAGTTGTCGATTCGAGCTTCCGAAAATCCCAACAATTTCTCATTCCCAAACTCCATTTTTTTTCCCAAGTCATAGACCTTACCTTCATTTTTCAGAGCAAGAGCAAAAATACGAGGGGAAGCAGATTTAAGCTATGTTGCACGGGGACGGCAGAGGAAGGGCGTTTCAAGTACCCGAAACGTCCCTGGCACGGGGATGGTATGGGGACGGTCGGGGTACGTACCAGGGATGTGTCACGGTGGCAGGGTATGATCAACTATACAGGGGACGTTTTGGTGCTCGCTGGGGACATTTCGGGGATGGCCTTAAGAAAATCTTGAACATATCGAACGAGAGAACGGTGATTACCGTCATTAGAGCGGCGTGACCTTATTTTAGGAACGACCATGACAAGGTCGCGTTCGCCATTCACGTGACTTTTCTTTCGGCCAGTTTTGCCCTCATCGCCACTGGGCATGCTGCTTTGTGCGACAACGTTTTCTCTTATACCTCTACTGGTATTCTCTTTTCTTCTCTTTCTAATTTGATTGCTACTATTACTTTTTCAATTCCTTAAAAAGCATTTTTGGTTTTTAGACGAGGTAGGAACCGATAATTGGAACAAATTCGAAGACCATTACGTTTGTCTATACCAATCCCGAGAAAGGGTTGAAGAAAGTTTTGGTGAAATGTCTGGTTATGAATAGAAAATTGTTTGTCGAGACTTTGGCTGAGAACAGTTCTCAACCCCCTCATCTTGAAATCGAGTAACTATCTTCTCTTTTGTTCTCTTTTTTGTTTAATTTTTGTGGTTTAAATCAATGCTTTTGGAGTTTCATTGACTGCTGCAGTATTGATGACTATGTTGGTGGAGAGAACACAAGTGGAAATTACTCTGCTTTGTACAATAATTTAGAGAAATTAGTGAATGGTTTGGAAAAAGAAGTAATATCCAAGTTAAATTTCTCAGCAGTTGACCCTCCAAGGTAATTAAGCAAATTTAGTCTTTACCGTTATTGATGTCGAACAATTCTTAGCTGTAGTTTTAGCGTCTGTAGTTCTCTACAAATGGATGTTATTCTAGGCTTTAAGGATGATTGGAAGTTTTTTTAGGGTTTAGGATGACCAATGGGAATAATTTTCTTTTATTTACCTACTCTTTTATTTGTGTGTGTGGTTTGTAGTTCAGCAAAAGGTGAAGGATCGAGGTCCAATCATCCTGGTGTTACAGTTAATGAACCAAGAGGCCCTCAAATCGATCCTTCAGGGTATCTCTTGTTTTCTCCTTTGCGATTTTGGATTTAATCCAATTCATCAATGATTGTTTATACCCTTTGCATGCTTCATTGATAACTTTACAATCATGTAACTATGGGTAAATTGTGATTGATGCTACAAATCATGACTCCTTTGCGTTATTTATTTATAAAAAGCTTCATTAGTGAGGTTAAACTTCCATGATTATGGTCAGATGATGCATGTTTTCTGTCTATCAACTAGTGGTATAGGTTTTTTGATTATGCTCAGATACAAGTAAGATTTCCTGATTTAGGCAAGGTTTACTAGTAAGTTTTTTTACCCCATTTTGGAAGATTAGAGAACAACTTATTCGCATATTAGGCCAGAACAGAAAATCACTGATTGCTCTGATATAATATTATATGAAACCTAACTATGTGTTATAGACTTCTGAAGTTCTGAGCATGTTAAAATTGTATCTAAGGAAAATAAAGAATAAATGGGAAAACATTAGTTATAGAGATGATGCATGTTTTCTGTCTATCAACTAGTGGTATAGGTTTTTTGATTATGCTAAGATACAAGTAAGATTTCCTGATTTAGGCAAGGTTTACTAGTAAGGTTTTTACCCCATTTTGGCAGATTAGAGAACAACTTATTCGCTTATTAGGCCAGAACAGAAAATCACTGATTGCTCTGATATAATATTATATGAAACCTAACTATGTGTTATAGACTTCTGAAGTTCTGAGCATGTTAAAATTGTATCTAAGGAAAATAAAGAATAAATGGGAAAAAATTAGTTATAGACAGATAGTTTTGTGTTTCTTTAACTTACTTTAATGAAACCTTTCCATTAACTTCCAAACAGTGGCTCGTACGATCATCAAAATTATAAAACTTCCTTTATAGGGTTGTCCTACTTATTCTAAACTTAATATTGTGGTTTGAGTCTTGATATTTAACTTTATTTATGATTTTTTATATATATATTTATAATTTTAAAATTATTTTATATGTCGTACCCTTGTCGTCCCCGTATCCTGTAATTTTAAAAATTGTCGTTTTCCGTCCCCGTCCCCGTATCAGTGCAACATAGGATTTAAGTGAGCAGTCCCCTGTCCACGAGTTTAACCAAAACTCAAATGAAATTCTATCACCAAGCAAAAATCGCAAATTACTTGTAAATCCATCATCTTGACTTTGTAGACGGATGGTAATGTTTTTCCATATCCTTGATGAGTTCATGCCATGGATGGAAGTAGGCAAAAGGCTTTTCGTAGCGTTTTCTGTTTTAGCGTCTATAACTCTCCTCCACAGGCTCAGAGGTTCTTCTTTATATCTCCATAGCCACTTATTAAGTAAAGATCTATTTCTCATACTTACATCGTAAAATCCGAGTCCACTAACAGATTTTGGCCTGACGATGTTCTCCCACCTAATCTAGTGGATTGCTCGATTGGATAAAGAACCCCAAATAAAATTTGCCACCAGCTTGTTTAACTTTGAAGCTACCCCCGTCGGTACTAGGAATAGAGACATAAAGTATGCTGGCAAGTTTGAAAGTACCGATCTGACAAAGTCAAACGGCCCCCGAAAGACAATAACTTCCCTTTCAAACCATTCAGTTTGAATTGAAATTTTTCGATAATAGGCTGCCACATGGATTTGAACTTACAACGATCCCCCAGTGGAAGCCCAAGATATTGAGTTGGTAGCACGTCAACTCCACATTTGATTGTTTGAGCCCAGAGATTCAATATTCTGTCTTCCAAATTGATCTCGAACATCTTAATCTTTCTCACATTGAGTTTCAACCCATAAGCAACCTCTAAAACTCTTAAGACTCTTGATGTTTGATGCATAGCACATTGGCCTTTGAAAATATTATGACGTCATCCGCAAAATGCAAATTTGAGACCTCTAATTCACTTGGTCCCACCTTTACACCTTCAAACAAACCTATCACAGTGGACTTACGGATAATGACACTAAGTGCTTCCCTATAAAATTGATCTTTAAAGGGGAGAGGGGGCACCTTTTTCATTTACCCCTTTTAATGGCAAATATGGCCGTCGGGGAGCCATTAACTAGAACATATACTGAGGCTGTAGAGATGCACATCTTTACCCAAGTACACCATTTATCGCTGAAACCCAAACTCTATAGAATCAAATCCAAAAACGCCCAATCAACTGTGTCGTATGCTTTTTTGAAGTCAAATTTAAACACCAAAGCTTCGTATTTCTTTTGCCTTAGAAAATCTATGACCTCATTAGCAACTAGGATATAGTCTGTAATTTGCTTACCGGGAGTGAAAGCAAATTGGGTTTAACTAACAACTTCATTTGAACAGCTCGCCAATCTTTTTGATAGAACTCAAGCTAGCACTTTGTAGAGACTACCCACCAGACTTATCGACCTATATCATCAATCATTTCAGCAGCGATGGTAATCTTTGAAATCAGAGTTATAAATGAATGGTGACAAGCATCGTAATTGTCAAATAAATATGACGTTTTCCTCAAATAAATAAGCTATAAGACAAAATAGGGAAGAAGGGGTTGGTCCACAGGGATTCAGATCTTTCTAATTTTGAATTGATTTGATATCGATCGAGAAGAACTGAAAACAAAAAAAACAAAAATAGAGATTAGAATAATTAAATAAATTGAATAAAATAAAATAAAGTAGTAAAAGCAAGAAAAGTAAATTGTAGGGAATTGATTAAGATGAGAAATAGCCTCTAAAACTAATCGACTACAATTGTGATAAGCACAGTCCTTGTAACTTAGCCGATCAAGTTTTGCAACTAAGGGCCAACCTTTACACTTGTTATGGTTCTTGTTTTTGGGACAATGAAGCAAATTTATTTTGTAAAATGTTACAACTTAAGTTTTGATTTCAAATAAATATTCGGGTTGTTTCTATTTATTACTCTTCCATGAAGTAACAATTAATATTAATTTTTAGAAATAAACGGTACATAAAATTGTAAAATAATTATTATTTCAAAAGACACAACCTATAATGTTAGACTTATAAACTTGTTTTCTCTTAATGTTTCATAATAAAAATGGTTTGAAACATAAAATATTAACGGTTGACAGTTTAAAAAATGTGCATCATATAATGTTATACTTATAAACATGTTTTGTCTTATTTTTCCATAATATAAAATGTTTAAAACATATAACTTAAACGGTTGACAATTAAAAAAGGCGCTACCTGTAATGTTACACTTGTCAACCTATTTTGTTGTACTATTTCTTAATAAAAATGGTTTGAAACAAATAATCTTAATGGTTTCTAATTAAAAGAAGGCGCAACCTACAATGGTAATCTTATAAACATGTTTTGTCTTACTTTTTTTACAATATAAAAGGTTTCAAACATAAAACGTAAATGATGGATAAATAAAAAAGGCGCCACATATAATGTTATACTTAAAAAAATCCCTTAGTTTTACATAAGGTTATGCCCACCACCTGCACTTAGTGTCCTTACACACTAGTTCTAATGTTAACATGAAGCTTCTATATTATATTGCATGCCATCTATACCTTCTCATTCAACAATTTTCTTGGGCATATAGTATAATTTATTCATCCATGGCATCGTGTTACCGTATAATTAACATTAGGGCAGTTCATACCAAAATAACATTCATGGCAAAATATCATAATTATCAGTGATCAATGCATTATGATTTCCACACTTTGACATATTAAAGTCATGTCGATATTATGAATAATGACATAAAATCAGGCTGATATAAACAAGGTAGACTTATCCCAAGTCTTCTTGATGATGTATAAAACATCTATGAACAATGTCATGCATGTATTGCACTCACCTTGACACTTATATATATTTCAAAAGATGTGTTTCAATATGCTCCACACTTAATCCTTTTATACTCGATTTGTTTCGATCACAAAATCAATCACGATCTGTACAAAAAATCACAAATTGGTATCGATGCATATGCTAGTATTGTACTAACATAAATACATTTCCAAAACAAAATCATAATTATACTTGAAACTTATTCTCTACCAAAACACTTCAACACTTATTAATTCTTTTAATATTGGCACCAACTTTTCCAAATTATACAAAATGGCCCTTCAACATTTTATCACTTAAATTTTAAATACAAAAAATTTCAGCATTGAAATTATTACTAACCAAGTACTTTTACAAAGGTACAGTTACAATTAAACACCCCAACTATTCGAATATTGTATAAAAATCACCAAACTTTCCAAAGTTCCAAAATGATCAAATTTCACATCCTAACACTCATTTAAATTCCCAAACATCAAATTTCCCGCATAGTACATCAATTATAGAACAATTACACAACAACCCATCATTTTTCCAAAATTATTGATTTGGTCCTTTAACTTTTCTAAAATTACCAAAATACTTCCTACATCATTTTCAGCCCTTGCATAATTTTCTCATCCAAACAAGCTTTGGTTGAATGTTCTAAAGGTCTATAACTAAGGTTTCCATGATTTTGCTCGATTTTGATTCGATTCAAGCATGAAATCAACTTCCATCCAACCTTACAACTTCTCTACAATCAATGCCTTAATCAAATTTCATCAAAACACAAAGTTCTACAACTCCATCTTTTGACCAAAAATCATAGAAGCATTTCTAGGAAGATTGAACATATTTTAATCATCAAACAAGCTTGAAAATGAATCTACAACCTCAAAAAAATCAAGATTCATCATCAATTTCATGAAACCTAATGTGAACACAAACCCTAGGATTTTGGATCTTTGAAATCATGCAAGATTAGCAAGCATAAATGCTACCAAAAGATAGTGTTTCTCGCGTAGAACAATTTTCTACTTCACGACAGAACCCGAAATCCAAAGGAAATTGCTCAAATATGGAAAACTATTTTTTCTCACCTTTGAGGGGTTCACGGAAATGGAGAAGAAGATGAATAAGATGACATTAAATTTTAGATCAATTTCATGCTAATTTACCTTTAATTTATGCTTTAATGAATATTAAATTTATTTAATTGGGAAAAGAAAAAATTTACCCTTAATGAAACTTCATATTTACCATCAAACCAATATACCTCAATCTTATCATCTTCCAAAATTCAAAGATGAATAAACAAATTCACAATTTACCAATTTACCCTGAAGTTTCCCAAAAATTACAATCTTGCCACTTTAATCCAATTGTCCAAATTTAACATGGAATTAAATCCTCAAATCCAAAGGTTTATATTATTTTCCAACATTTTAAAATGTGGAAATAATATTTTGAAGTCTAATTTATCATCCTTTAATTTTTCCTGAAATTTCTATTCGATCTAATTAACGAATTTTTTTTCTCAAACTTTATTGTTTTATAACTTTTAATACAAAATCCGTACGAAAATTCTAATTAACACATAAATTTCATTCTTGAGGTAAATTATTTATTTACGGGTCGGATTGAATTTTTTAAATTACCATTTTAGTCCCTAAACTTTTTCAAAATTTATACTTTAGCCACTTAACTTTCAAAATTTATATTTTGGTCAGTATCCAAAATTTGGGGTATTACACGAGAAAATTGGTGATTAACTTCTTGAAAATTTTTAATTGTTATGTATGCTTTATTTTAGATAAAGATGTTGATCTAAGTATAAATTTTTAATGTAGTTGAGAGCATTAGAAAAAGGTTTTACTCTTTTTGGTTTTTAAGGAGGCATTTGAGATGCTTAGGATTTCAATAAAACGATTGAAATTGGTGGGGGAGACACTAAACGTCGAAATAAATGGGTATTCATTTTGACAATTTTAATATTTATTTGTATAATACTTGTCACAGTGGATATCGAATCATATTTGTCAATATATTATATTATACAAAAATGATTGCATCATTCATGTCATAAGGAGAATGCAAGCGAACGTGATGGGGGCTAGAGAGAACATGGCAAAACGTTACATAATTTATATATGTATACAATTTAAGTATGATTTCAAATTGAATGATGTGGTAATGGACTAGCAATTCTAATATAGGTTGCTGGTGAAAGGGATCGTATGAGAATATTAAATGATATGGTTTGCCATAAAAATGAAAACAAGGGCTGAAATCAATTTTGCCAGCTTATTGCATAACAGAAAGAAATTGAAAGTGAGCGGTGTGGGATTATATCAATGATCTGAATTGAGAACTAATTTTGTATGTACATATTGAATGTTTAATATCTATGTGAATGCTTAATTTAGGTTAGTTTAGAAAAATGTATAACAATTTTTTTGCATGTAAATCTAACATACTAGGTGTTATTATCATCATCGTATATGTAGATCGGTACTTGCAGTACTCAAGCGTCCATCGTTTTCTTGAGACGTAATGTTAAAATAGTTAGAAAGGAAGAGTAAAATTGGTATACGTTATGGTAAAACATATATACCAACTGACTCACATAATTGTCATCATTTCCGTCACTCCAAGAATTTTGCATGTACTCATCCTCAAAGAAATCAAACTGGGTTGGTGGTGAACTTGTTGGCAAACCGAGTTAACTTTGTTATGCCCCTTGTTTACAGAACCCACATCGCCTAATTTTTATTTGCGGATTTTTTTTGGTACTGCTTTTTGTTTTGATTGTTTACAGGGAGGGTCGCAAACACCTTGTACGTCTTTTTTATGTTTAGATGCTCATTAAGAATAAACATGTCTTCAAATTTTGTTGTTAGTCTTTTCATTTGATCCCTTTCTATTTTTAAACACTCACCGTTCTTTAATGCAATGTAGCATAACCTAGTTGAAGTTGCACGTAGAGAATTGAATTGTGCCATTTGTATAACCTCATTTAGTACATTTAAATCAACAAAACTTGGTGTGGAAGTCTTGGTATCCATTTTCCTCCCACTAATAAACAAAAACTTAGGTAGAGATGTGTAATCCTTATTCTTCAGTAAGTGCAATTGATGTCGACAAGGAATTTTGGCTGTCTCAAATTTCATACAGGAGCATGTTAGGCTTTCTAAAATGAGGTCAAAACAAATTTCAACAATCTCGTTCTTATCTTTGTATTTTGACAACAATTTTTTTTTAGATTCATCTGATCTTTTAACGTCTTCACAAAACCGATACAATATATCCCGTTGAAGTTCTTCTTGAAAATCTATAAACGATGCTCGTATATATACTTCGGCAGCATGGTTTTCTAGGTTAGTCAGTTTAGTGATTTGGAAAGATTCCGTTTGTGAACTTAAGAAATCTTCTTGCAACTCATTGATTCTCTTCACAGACCGAGGAGCACATTTTTTTTATCAATATTGTTTAAGAAACCCTTGTTTTGAATAAAAAAAATCTTGTAACTTGACGTTACCTTCTTATCCAGCCGTGTGGTTCCCCGTCGTGCACTAAAACCATGCTTCTTTGCGTATGCCCTATAAAATTCCCAAGCTTGATCACAAGAAGAAAATACAAGCCCGAGAAACTTTTCAGAAGAAGCTCCACAAAATGGTTCACCAAATTCTTTGTTTAGTGAAAGTTTGTCCGAAGAAACCCGTTCCATTTTATAATTAAAAGTTGTCCCGATAAAGAATAAATGATTTCTATTTTCGTCAATGTAAAATGCAATAATTGTAGATTCTTTTTTACATATACTAGAAATAGATAGTGAGCTGCTGCATTAGGTAGGGATTTATGTAGTAATTTATTTGGTACAAAGTTTTTTGTGTGTTTGTTTAAGACAAAGAAAATGATTTCGTACTCTAAGTATAGATATAATTTTAAAAAATATCAATAGAAATATACATTGTTTCAAAACGATGATATAAAAAAAATGGTAATTCATAATTCGAGTTATAATTGTCATGTAAGACTATCGATGCTTTTATTGTCGAAGTTCGAAACAAATAAATGTGTATGGTTTTAAAGAATTATTCCTCATTACGTATTGAAAATGGGGATATTAGTATCGATATTTTCTATTTCGAACCAAATATTAAAATATTTACATTCATATCATTAAGTGTCAAAATTTTACATTTCAAAAAATAAAGTCAATTTTGAGTTAATTATGGGATATCGATACTTCTGAGGATAAGTCTGATACCATTTATATCACATAATCGGTAAGTTCGATACAATTATGGGATATCGATAATTGGTGTTGATATTTTCATTTCTTAAAGTAATTTCAATTGAAGTGTAGTTTCGATATCGATATTTTTTATGGGTAAGTCTGATACATCTTATATCACATGTTATTTTACAAAACTATCCTCTGTTGCGGAAGACGGCTATCGGATAGAGCAAAATCGCAACTGATAATTTGAGAAAATAAAAATGAAGATAAAAGAGACACAAAATATACATAGAAAACCCCTAAATAAAATAGGGTAAAAACCACGGGCAACGGTAGAAGAATTTTACTATGAGAAAATAAGAATTACAACCTCTCTCGATCTACCAAGGAGAAAACAATGATAATTCTCTCTTGATAAAAAGGAGAAAACAACTCTCAAGAAACTCTCTAAATTCTCTCTAGTATTGGAAGAAAGCTAGAATGCTTTGGGATGGTTTTGAAGCTAAATGAGCTAGGGTATTTATAGTTGAAGCTTAAGGACTAATTTATAAATACCTTAACTTACAATGGCTAAAATTGAGGTTCTTCCATTGTTGAAAAATCAACAATTTCTACAGCCCTTTTGACAATTGCAGCTTCTTTCTTTGACTCCACAATTCGGTGGAGATAAGTGGCAACTTTCGGTGCCACTTGCTCAATCAATTTTCAACAATCTCCCACTTGAAGATTTGATTGGAACAATCATATCTTCACACCATTCTTTCTACCTTGTACCATCATGTTGCTTACGTTTCTGACAGCCCACAAGAGGATCGACACCAGGTAAATTTATCAGCGTTGATCGCCTTCGTCATGAAATCTGCTATGTTGTCTTTGGTATGGATCTTCTGTATATCTACCGTTCCTTCTTCCACCTTTTCACGAATGAAATGATACTGAACTCGTATGTGCTTAGTCCTTGAATGAAATGCTGGATTCCTTGCTAGATACAAGGCGCTTTGACTGTCACAAAACAGAGAGACATACTCTTGATTGTGCCCAAGCTCCTCCAATAGCATCTTCAACCAAATTGCTTCTTTACTGGCTTGTGTAGCTGCTACATATTCTGCCTCTGTTGTGGATGTAGCCACAACTGACTGCAATTTTGAAACCCAACTTACAGCTCCACCAGCAACTTTGAACACATATCCTGTAGTAGATTTGCTTTTATCCAAATCCCCTGCATAGTCAGAATCTACATACCCATTAATTAGTAAGTTTGATCCTCCGTAACATAATGTAACATTTGAGGTCCCTTTGATGTATCTTAGGATCCTCTTTACTGTATTCCAATGCTCTTTGCCTGGATTCGCCATGTACCGACTAACCACTTCCACTGCTTGTGTAATGTCTGGTCTTGTGCATATCATAGCGAACATTAAACTTCCCACTACTGATGCATACGGTACTCGAGACATCTCCATCCTCTCTTCTTCACTGCTAGGACTCATACTGGAGGATAATTTGAAGTTAATAGGAAAAGGGGTAGAAATTGGCTTACAATCTTGCATGTTGAATCGTAACAAGATCTTCTTCAAGTAATTCTTTTGTGAAAGCCAAATCTTCCTATTACTTCTGTCTCGGTGAATTTGCATCCCTAGAATATTGTTTGCTGATCCCAAGTCCTTCATTTCAAATTCCCTAGCCAGTTGTGCCTTCAATTCTTCAATATGATCTTTGTTGGGTCCTACAACCAACATGTCATCCACATACAACAGCAATATAACAAAATCATTATCACCAGACCTCTTGAAATAAGCACAAGGGTCTGCATTAAGTCTGTTGTATCCAAGGCACATAATGAAGGAATCAAATCTCTTATACCAACACCTCGGCGCCTGCTTTAGACCGTACAGAGATTTGTTCAACCTGCAAACCAAGTTCTTCTTTTCGTCTTCTTCAAAACCTTCAGGCTGGAGCATATAAATCTCTTCTTCAAGATTTCCATGAAGAAAAGCTGTTTTAACATCTAGCTGTTCCAGATGTAAATTCAATGTAGCACACATTGCCAAGACTACTCGAACTGTTGTTAGTCGAACCACAGGAGAAAATATTTCATTGAAATCAATACCTTCTTTCTGAGCATATCCTTTGACCACCAGTCTTGCACGATACCTCTCCACTTGATCGTCACCATTTCGCTTGATTTTGAAAACCCATTTGTTACCAATTGGCTTCATTCCTTGTGGTAGTGGCACAAGGTCCCATGTATTATTTTTATGAAGGGCTTCGATTTCTTCTTGCATCGCCATCATCCACAGTGAAGCATCTGAGTTGTTTATTGCCTCCTGGTATGTTGATGGCTCACCGTCCTCTGTTAAAAGGCAGTATGCAATATTACCTTCTATAACATAATCTGAGTGCCAATTGGGACATCTTCTCACACGATCTGATTGACGAGTTGTTGGAGCTTCAGAACTCTCTGGTTCTTGTTCATCATGTGCTGGTTCTGCTTCAGAAGAATCTCCTTCTTCAAACTCTTTTTCCACATGTATCTGAGTAGTCTCTGAATTCTCAGCGCTATCATCGTCTTCTTTTTTTTGTAGTTTATCTTCTACAAAGATAACATCCCTGCTAATGATCACTTTGCGGGTAGTGGGATCCCATAAGCGATACCCCTTTACTCCATCAACATACCCCAAGAATTTGCATTTCCTGGATTTTGGATCCAGCTTTGAAATTTCTTGGGCATTGTACATCACGTACACAATACTTCCAAATACATGGAGGTTTGAATAATCAACTGGTTTACCAGTCCACATCTCCATTGGTGTCTTCAGCTCTATTGCAGTTGATGGAGCTCGATTCACCAAATAACAGGCGGTGTTGACTGCTTCTGCCCAGAATGATTTTTCTAGGCCTGCGTCCCTCAACATTGCTCTTGTTCTTTCTAACAAGGTTCTGTTCATCCACTCTGCCACTCTATTTTGTTGAGGAGTGTTCGTCACTGTGAACTGTCTTTTGATGCCTTCTTTCCTGCAAAAATCATCAAATTCTTCGCTTGTGTATTCTCCTCCATTATCTGTTCTGAAACACTTGATCTTATTTCCATAATCAAGTTCCACCCGCGCTTTGAAGTTTTTGAAAGTTGAAAACACGTCTGACTTCTTCTTAATAGGGTGCACCCAACATCTCCTGGAGTAGTCATCAATAAACGAGACAAAGTATTTTGCTCCACCTAGGGACGTTACTGGTGCTTGCCATACGTCAGAGTGAACCAATTCTAGAACACTTTTGCCTCTAGAATTTGATGTGTTGAATTTCAACCGGTGCTGCTTACTTGTTATGCAATGCTCACACAAAGGAAGTGATACCTTTGTTAAGCCTGGAAGTAGCTTTTGCTCCACAAGGACTTTCATTCCTTGTTCTGACATGTGTCCAAGTTTCTTATGCCATAATATTGCAGAATCTGAACTACATGAGGCAACAGAGGCTTCTGCTTCTAGCAATGTCTCTCCCTTCAGCATGTACAAGTTTGCAGCTATCTTTTCACCTTTCAGCACCACAAGCGCTCCACGGAACACCTTCATGATTCCTTTCCGTGTTTCAATCTTGCTAGCATTATTATCCAACAATCCGTAGGATAATAAATTTTTTCTTCAGACCTTTCATGTGCAACACATCTCGAACAACTTTAATTGTTCCATCATACATCTTCAATTTGATGGCTCCCACACCAACGATCTCTAAGACATGATCATTGCAACTATACACAGATCCTCCTGAGACAGGTTCATAATGATGGAACCATTCTCTTCTTGAGGTCATGTGATATGTCGCTCCCGAATCAATGAGCCATATATCTGCAAATCTTTTTCTGCCTACCACGGTGGTTGACGCTTCACAGCATAGAGCATCTCCATCATCTGAAGTGTTTGCGGTATTTCCTTGTGGATTGGAGTTTTTATTTAGACTCCAACAATCCTTCTTCAAGTGACCCTTCTTTCCACAGTTGTAACACTTTAAATTCTTTTTACTTCTCGACTTTGATCTACCATGTTTGTGACTGCTGCTTTGGCCACGTTCTGTTGATCTCCCTCTCATGGTTGTCATCGTTGTCAACGCTTCTGCTTGTTGCAGATTTACTTATCTGTCTTCCTTGTTCTTGTGCCGATTTTCTTCTTGTAGAACAGCAGCTGCAACGTCATCAAAGACTAGACTGGTGACATTACTGTTTGTCAAGTTGATGATGAGTTGATCATATGAATCCGGTAGACTTTGAAGTAGAAGTTCAGCACGTTCTTTTTCTCCTATTTTACAGCTTAAGGATGTAAGCTGAGAAAATAAAGTGTTCAGTGTATTTAAGTGCTCCATCACTGAAGTAGATTCTGGCATACGGAGAGTGTACAATTTTCTCTTAAGGAAAATTTTATTGTGCAACGATGTGGCCTCGTACAGTTTGGTGAGATGATCCCATATCTCCTTAGTTGTCTTCTTCTCCTTGATACTTGACAATACTTCATCTGCTAATGCTAGATGAAAGTTTTCCATAGCATTTCCGTCCATTTCGATCCATTTGTTGTCGTCTGTGAAATCTACTGGCCTTTCGCTGATAGCTGCTAGACAACCGTCTTTCCTCAGGATGGCCTTCATCTTCAATTTCCACAATGAGAAATTTCTACCATTAAACTTTTCAATGTCAAATTTTGTTGCCATAGCTTCTATTATTGATAGCTCCCACTATTTCACTATCGTGAATAGTTCTCTAGAACCTCAAAGAATGGGTAATACCTTCTTATTTTCTTATGTTGGAGGATCCACCTTTTGGTGGCAACCACAAAGACAATAAGCAGATATTATACACTCAAATCTGGCTCGGATACCAATTGTTGCAGAAGACGGCTATCGGATAGAGCAAAATCACAACTGATAATTTGAGAAAATAAAAATGAAGATAAAAGAGACACAAAATTTACATGGAAAACCCCTAAATAAAATAGGGTAAAAACCACGGGCAACGATAGAAGAATTTCACTATGAGAAAATAAGAATTACAACCTCTCTCGATCTACCAAGGAGAAAACAATGATAATTCTCTCTTGATAAAAAGGAGAAAACAACTCTCAAGAAACTCTCTAAATTCTCTCTAGTATTGGAAGAAAGCTAGAATGCTTTGGGATGGTTTTGAAGCTAAATGAGCTAGGGTATTTATAGTTGAAGCTTAAGGACTAATTTATAAATACCCTAACTTACAATGGCTAAAATTGAGGTTCTTCCATTGTTGAAAAATCAACAATTTCTGTAGCCCTTTTGACAATTGCAGCTTCTTTCTTTGACTCCACAATTCGGTGGAGATAAGTGGCAACTTTCGGTGCCACTTGCTCAATCAATTTTCAACATCCTCCACTTGTATCAATGCTTTTGATATCTATATTGATATTTTACATGCATCCTAAAAATGTGTGGAGAGTTTGGATAACATATATAAAAGTATCGATATATTTGATATCAATATCGATTATTTTTTAAATGCATCCTAAAAAAGTGTGGATAGTTTGGATATATGTATTGATAAATTTTTTTATTCATCCCAAGTAGCACTGCTACCTTAATTGGCCGCTACCTAAAAACATAGTTAAAACCCAACATATTCTCTCATTTTTTGTTCGTATGTCGTTTTTTTTTTAATTCTTTTCAGTAGTCCATTTATAACAATTCTTGAACGTGGACTAATGGGCTCATCATACCAACCAAAATACCTACAAGGACGACAAAATGAGCTGCTTTGAGTGTTCAACGTAGACCGGAAAGGATATTGCTTGATGGATGAAAACATTGCTGCTGTGTGTTAATCGCAAATTTAGGGGAAACTGAAGTTGTATGGTTAAACTGTATATTATATATAGGACACTGTCAATGTTTTGAAAAAATATAACAAACCAGGTTAAGTTATATAACAATTGAGGTTCCACCTTCATTAATTTTCAACCGTTTATATTAGAAGTTTAAAATCTTTTATATCATTAAAAAGTAATAAGAAAAAGGTTTATAAATTTAACAAATTAGGTTGTGCGTTTTTTGTAATTGTGAACCATTAAGATTACATGTTTGAAACCTATTTAATATGCAAAATAGTAAGAGAAAACTTGTTTAAATGGATAAAAATACATGTATCGCCTTTTTACATTGACAACCATTGACGTCATGTGTTTGAAACCTTTTTATAATGAAAATTTAACATTAAACAGGTTTATACGTATAACAATACAGGTAATGCATTTTCAAATGGTCAACCTATTAAGTTATATGTTTGAAACTTTTTTTTTTATTATGATAGCCTTTTTGAAATGGTCAACCTTTTACGTTATATATTTTCAACCTTTTTTATTATGAAAATGTAAGACAAAACATGTTCATATGTATAAGAATATATGTAGCATCTTTTTAAAACAGTCAACCAATTAAGTTATATGTTTGCCATCTTTTTTTTATGTAAATGTAATATAAAATATGTTTATATATATAAGAATACAAATATAGCCTTTTCTAAAATGATCAACCTTTTACGTTATATATTTTTAACATTTTTTATTCTAAAAAAGTAAGACAAAATAGGTTTATATGTACAACAAAATAGATAGTGTCATTCCCATAATTTTCAACCGTTGACGTTGTAGGCATTAAACCTTTTATATTATTAAAATTACTATACATCCGGTTTTTTGTAACCCCTCATACCGATGCGGATAACCCGATCCGATCTAGAGTTTCACATTAGGGCCACCGGAGCAACCCACCATAAAAATAGCAAAAAATTTAAAACTTTTATTAAAACATGTAACTTATAAAATGATTTATCATTATGCAGAAATAAAACAGATTTTTAAACTCGTATATAAAATAAAATACATTTACATACCCCCTAATCACATGTACCATACTCTGCAAGCAACGCCGGAAGAACTTCTTTACTGATGTCGATAGATACACTGGTACAATTCTTTTAACCTGAAATGGAGAATAACAGAGTGAGCTTCGAAAAGCTCAGTAATACAAAACTACCAGATGATGCTGAAGAATGTGCAGATAAAGATAAACATATATTTCCTTATTAGTTCAGATATTTATAGATCTTTATGCTGAGCTGAGGTCCCATTGATATCTCAGGTAGTAACATATAATATTCAGTTCAGATGGAAATATTTCGGGTGTCTAGGTTCAGGAGATCAGAATAGGTTACCTAGTGTGTTCTCGTAAAACCAGTAAAAAGATACAAATCTTTTAAAATATATATATATATATACCCCATCCTTTCACAATCTGTTTGTGTAGGTTCCTCAGAACCATACACCCCGCACAACCAGTGAGGCCTTGAGAACACGGTCGAGAAGCCTACAGATATACTTCCTCTAACAATAAACTCCCCATATAAAACATTTCTCCGTCAATAAACTGAGATATCAGAAATCAAAACAGAATTCAGATCAGAAATCAGAATAGAATTCAGTTAATGTATCAAAACAAAATTCAAGTCGGAAATCATATAAAATATTTATGTGATTAGGGAACACACCAGAGTTTATGGATATTAATCAGAGGTACGGGATAATCTTAACAGGCAGAGACACACAGATTTTCAATATACCGATAGAATGTCGAAATTCAGAATCACTATTGGAAGAGTTCAATAACTGAAGGAATCATCAGTTATTCAGAATGTGACTTGAGCTGATAAGGAAGAAATGAAGGTTCAGGACATTTACAATCTGTGTTGATCTATCGATTATAGAAATAACTCAAGCTGAACAACTCCCAGAACTAATACATGTTGACCGATTCATTCTTTGTCCTTCAGATATCCATTCTTTAATAACAACAATTAATGTCCATAAATCATCTTTGGAGTCATCGCTGAATGGGTCTTCCAAAGGTATTTATTTCATTTCCACACTTCAACGGTATCTTGAAATGCTGACGTATTTGATTTTTGGTTCATAATCATCGTAATTGCACACTATGTAACTCATTAGAGTTTCCAGACTTATCCAAATCACTTACTAAATCCTCAATCATTGAGGTTACCTAGTTCATTTAGTAGTCAAATCCATTCCAGTTACTTCAGAGTTTTCCAGATTAATTTAGATGTCTCTGAATTTTGGATACATATTGTACTTCTTTTCAGTCCAGTTCTGTCTTTGTGGTTGATTTGTCGAACAATTATCCAACTCATAATACTGAATACGATATAGAGTTGAGCTGAGCTGAATATTTCCAAAATTATCATCGAGCCACACCTGAGAAGATGAACATGCATTCAAGTAACATCTATGCCTTTCAGGCACTGACATATCATTAAGATTAATCAACTCACTTAAGTTGTGTTCCATAACTTCTAAAGGTAGTCCAACACCTATGTTTATTTGGATTCCTTAATTAATCCAAGACATTTACTTAGTATAGGCCATAAGGGTATTTTGGTCATTTTGGTGTTAAGTTTTATTCCATTCATTTCAGAGCTCGAGGATATCCAATCATTATTGAGCTTGGTGATATTCTTGGTCATTTGCATTACAAGGGTATTTTGGTCATTTTATAGATCTACAGTATTTTAATCTTTTCGTTCCATCCGGTCTTATTATTTAATTTAATCTTGTCATTTACTTCAGTCTTTTCAAACAATTCTGACAAAAGAGCACCATTGATAAATCATTCTTCAAGTATTTACTTATAACTCGAATATTTTCGGGTCAAGTGCCTTCTCAGATTTTACAAATGGAAATATCAGGAATTTTTCTGCACTAAGTCATAATCTTAACAATCAAATATGTACTTAATCGAGTTAAGTACAAATCCTCAAAGTGCTTTCTCATTCAGGGTTAACTCAGACTATTTTACCTCTCAATGATATTTTCGTAATTTCTTATCCAGATAATTTTGGTATTAATTCTTAAAGAAAATAATTATAATCTAGAGATCCTATGATTATTACTTCCTCGAACATTCTCTAATATTGAAAAGATTCATTAATAGACTTCTAGTATCTTACATAAACCCTCTTGGGGTTAAAAATTGGTTGTCCATAATTTCCAAGTAAAACTAGCCTTTCTTATGCACATCAATAGTTTTATCAGATCAATATGTCTTTTCAGATTTATTAATCCACTTCCATGAACAATTCTTGTCATTTTCCAATATAAGGGTAATTTCGTAATTTTACCTAATTGAAATATTCTCGTAATTTATCATCTAAGTACCTTTAATGAGATAAATTATAAGCTACGTATCCATGGCTGATTCCTTTATCACTTAATTCCAGAACTTGTAATTTAATTCCAACTGTCCTCCAATTTCTTATAATAGTCATCTGAGTCATATTCAGTTACATACTTTCTACCGCATTCGTATTGAGTGTAGAACTTCATTAATTACACATATGAGACCAAACATTTTTATTCATGCATTTACCAATACCAACATATTCTATAAAACATAAAGAGGTAGTAATGTATTACCACGATTTTCGTGCCATACTGATCGACCAAATAAATTCCATTCAAATGTCCTCGATCCTTAAAATCATCTTCCAATAATTCCTCAGATGGATAATAATAAACATTTCATAAGAAACGAGGCTTAATTCTGGAAAATAGATCGAATTGGGTGATAAATTAGTGAAAACAAACTTATCGGGTTCGAATTTGGCAAAACGGACCCCAAAAATAGATTCAGTACGTCAAAAACATGAAATATGACTTTTCAAAAATTTTGACTTTTCGGTCAAAGTCAAAGTCAACGGGTTTGACTGGAAATTTCGAAGCCTTCGGGTCTGAATATCAAAAAACAAACTGCGTAATCGGACTCAGAACGTCGAAAAAAATTTGGCTAGGTATACTCGGTCAAAGTTAAAGGTCGTTCAATGCCCGGTCAACGCCGGTCGACGCAGGTTAACGGTCAACAATCGACTGTTTTATACAAATATCACTCTAATCTAAATTAATTACAAAATTAGCCACCTTCTACAAATATTTACAAAACGAACACCCTAATTTTACACAAATATCACCCTAACAAGAAATTAATTACAAAATTAACACCCCCTACGCGCAGTGGCGGCCCTAACAGTGATACGATGTCAGAAAATTCCCGAAAAATTCCTAATAATTATTTTAAGGCATTTTGAGACAATTACCGAGCTCGGTTCACAATTTTGAATAGCGGAGAGCTCGATTCTGAAACATCGAAAATTTTGACTTTCTCACCCATCCATGTATCGACGATGACGGAGAAATGGAGGACACCGACGGACTCGGAATGATGCAAGAAACACGATGGTGCGGGAGGTGTCGAAAACGGATGGTCGGATCGTCGTGAATCGACAGAAAACCAACGAAAATTGAGTTAAAACCGACGATACTTCGAACTAAAATTAACGACGAACGATGACGATTCATAATAAAAGGTTTGAGGGGTTTTGTTATTCGGTCGGCAACGAACACGATGGTGGTTTCAGTTCGTCAAACGAACGTCGTACAGTGAGTAGATCAGAGTTGAAATGAGGGTTGATAGAGAAGGGAAACTGGAAAACAATCTGGAAACTGCGCATAAGGAAGGGGGTTTATATTTTCTCATAAAGAAAAATGGTTAAACTATGAGTTTAGCCACTGAATTTCCTACACTTTTTAAAACAGTATGCCAAGTTTGAAATTTTACAATTTAATCTATTGTTTCTTTCAAAATACCAATTAAATCCACCACTTTATAATTTCTTAAATTTTAGCCCCTAAATTAGGGTGTTACAATTCTCCCCTCCTTAAATGAATTTCGTCCTCGAAATTCATTATGTCACATAATTGCAAAAATGAAACTTTCATCAGTTCTTTCATAACTTTCATGTAGCTCTTATTGAAATACGGACACTCCACTAATCCTTAACCAGTTGAGTATACATTCCTATCAGAAATCTCCCCCATTTCAATAAAAGAATCCGAACGAAAATTTCTTTGAGTAATCAATTCAGTCTTGGTCATGAGAATAGGCTCATAGAGCAGTAGCATATTCCAGTTTCATTTCCGGAGTTGGGTCATAATTTTTCAGATGAGTAACTCTTACATGGCTCGTGAGATACTTTACAGAGTTTAGACAGATGTTACTGGTATTCCTTTTTGCAAAGGTAGAGTCTTAACGAATAGAAAACTTAGGTTTTCCCATTACAGATATAGACTCAACCTTAGAGTTCTAGCTTAGAGAGGTACGATTGTAGTCTAAGGGCATGTACTGATCAAACATCGTTTTGAAATTCGACGGGCCGGTATCTTGAAAATTTTGACTCAAACCAAAGCTCTAATACCAATGAATGTAACCCCCTCAGACCGATGTGGATAACCCGATCCGATCTGGAGTGTCACATTAGGGCCACCGGAGCGACCCACCATAAAAATAGCGGAAAATTTAAAACTTTTATTAAAACATGTAACTTATAAAATGATTTATCATTATGCAGAAATAAAACAGATTTTTAGACTCGTATATAAAATAAAATACAATTACATGCCCCCTAATCACATGTACCATCCTCTGCAAGCAACGCCGGAAGAACTTCTTTATTGATGTCGATAGATGCACTGGTACAATTCTTTTAACCTGAAATGGTGAATAATAGAGTAAGCTTCGGAAAGCTCTATAATACATAACTACCAGATGATGCTAAAGAACGTGCAGATACAGATAAACATATATATTTCCTTATTGGTTCGAATATTTATAGATCTTTATGCTGAGCTGAGGTCTCATTGATATCTCAGGTAGTAACAGATAATATTCAGTTCAGATGGAAATATTTCAGATGTCTAGGTTCAGGAGATCAGAATAGGTTATCTAGTGTGTTCCCGTAAAATCAGTAAAAATATACAGATCTGTTAAAACATATATATATATATATATATACCCCCATCCTTTCGCAATCTGTTTGTGTAGGTTCCCTAGAACCATACACCCCGAACAACCAGCAAGGCCCTGAGCACACAGCCGAGAAGCCTGCAGATATACTTCCTCCAACAATAAACCACCCATATAAAACATTTCTCCGTCAGTAAATGAAGATATCAGAAATCAAAACAGAATTCAGATCAGATATTAGAACAGAATCCAGAACAGAAATCATAACAGAATTCAGGTAATGTATCAGAATAGAATTCAAGTTAGAAATCAGATAAAATATTTATGTGATTAGGGAACACACCAGAGTTTATGAATATTATTCAGAGTTTGACTGGCAATTTCGAGTCCTTCGTGTCCGAATTTCAAAAAACGGACTGCGGAATCAGTCTCAGAATGTCAAAAAACGTCAGGATAGGTATACCCGGTCAAAGTCAAAGGTCGTTCAACTCCCGGTCAAAGTTCTGGTCAACAGTGGTCAATGCCGATCAAAGGTCAATGCAGGTCAACGATCAACAATCGACTGTTTTACACAAATATCACCTTAACCAAAATTAAGTAACAAATTTGCCACCTTCTACAAATATTTACAAAATGAACACCTAATTTTACACAAATATCACCCTAACAGAAATTAATTACAAAATTAACACCCCCTACGCGCAGTAGTGGTGCGTGCGGCGCGTGAACAGTGATATGGTGTCGAAAAATTCCCGGAAAAATTCCTAATAATTATTTTAAAGCATTTTGAGACAATTACCGAGCTCGGTTCACAATTTTGAACGGCGGAGAGCTCGATTCTTAAACATCGAAAACTTTGACTTTCTCACCCCTCCACGCGCTGGTGACGACGGAGAAAGGACACCGACGGACTCGTAACGATGCAAGAAACACGATGGTGTGGGAGGTATCGAAAACGGATGGTCGGATCGTCGTGAATCGATCAAAAACCAACGAAAATTGAGTTAAAATCGACGATACTTCGAACTAAAATTAACGACGAACGACGATGATTCATAACGAAAGGTTTGAGGGGTTTTGTTCTTTGGTCGACAACGAACACGATGGTGGTTTTGGTTCGTCAAACAGACGTCGGACGGTGAGTAGATCAGAGTTGAAAGGAGGGTTGATGGAGAAGGGAAACTAGAAAACAATATGGAAACTACCCACGGGAAGGGGGTTTATATTTGCTCCTAAAGAAAAATGGTTAAACTATGAGTTTAGCCACTGAATTTCCTGCACTTTTTAAAAGGATCTGCCAACTTTGAAATTTTATAATTTAATCCACATTCTCTTTCAAAATACCAAATAAATCCACCACTTTATAATTTCTTAAATTTTAGCCCCTAAATTGGGGTGTTACATTTTTAATATAATATAGTTGGTTTCTATGAAGTCCAAATGTATCGATAATAAATCCCAAAATATCGATACTTTGGAAACAATTTAAAATATTATTTTTCATTGGAGTCAGATGCAAATTTCTGGCATCCCGCCTAACTCATCTGCCCGATTTAGTCCCATATATATATCCTATCCAAGTTGACTCTTCACAGACCAAAGAATTACACTATTCAAGTCACTATAGGTTTGCAAGTCCTTTACAAGAATTCCAATAAGTTGTTTAGGGTTTAGAGTTTAGGCGATAGGGTTGAAAGCATTTTGTTGTGATATGAGATTCATATTTTCGATACACGTGAAATTGATTTTTTCCCTTTCGTGTTACAGGATATCGAAAACATTATACGCTCCAACACAAACTCCACAATTCAATTGGCAATAATTCTAGGTTGTGTTTAGGGCTTACAATATAGTTTTAGGGTTTATAACTTATCATTTTGTAATAATCAAAAGCCTTGGAAATATGTGTTCTTCTATTTTTAGCCCTTTGGGGTTACATGATATTCAAAGCCTCTTCAGCTACAACACATACATTGCATTGTTTCGTAAATGGCTTTAAAACGTCCTCGACAGACTTATTCCCAAGGAAAGTCTCAAGGAAAGTCTTTTGAACAAAACTTTATAACTCAGGAAGAGAAAAATAAAATTGCGAACCACTAAAAAACAATGAAAATTAGAGTGGAACGTGTTATGGACATGAACTTCATGTTCAATCCTAAGAATAACTTCGATTAAAAAGAAACTTTTATGAAGTGGTATTGGATTGAATTTCTTATTGTACAGTCTAAATATTATCCTAACCTTGTTCGAGTATTCTTCAGTAATGCATCATTAGATCATAATCCTAATGGGGATAATATTGTAGGAATTAATACTTATGAATGGGAAAGCTCTATATATATATCTTTGGATTCCATAACTAATGATTTAGCTCATAGGTATGAAGGGAGTATCAATGAAAATGATGTAGATGAAATTACACATGCAGACAGGAATATCCCAATTTATCTAGATTTGGAAGCCAAATTGTTTCATCTTCTTCTATCTTAATTTATTCGGCCTTCAGTGGAAAAGATTTGCAAATCCGGTATGCTGATTATTGGTGGATAAAAAAGTATAGATCAAAAACCACTCTAAATATTGCAAGTGTCATTTTCCTTACTCTCTCTAGGTAGGCTACGAAGGGTGACTCCATTACTACTTCACTACCATATGCATGTGTCATTACCCATATTTTTTGAAAGCATGAAATTGATGTTTTGGTTGAAGACCCGATTCATTTGTCCTGGAATATTGACATTAGTTCTACTCATAAATACAAATATGACTATAACGGAAAAAAGGGTTGGCTTGCAAAGGGTGATAAGAAACTTGCCATTAAAACGACACAAGAAAACGACAACGATACGGATGCCATGGACAACGATGACAATGAACAACAAAATCAACAAATGGAATCATCACTGATAGAGTACATGGTTAATTTATGAGAATATTTTGATTCTCAGATGGGGGGCTTGAATGTAGAGATCAGGGCAATGCGAGACGCTATGTCGTCAATGTGTGATGAGATTCATTCCGAATGTTGGACATGCGTACCAACTTCTAGAAACAGTACCATAACCAGTTAGGTATTAAATACTTTATATTGTAACTTCTTAATTACCACTTTTTATTTTAATGCATTTGGTTTTCTTAAAGTAGAAGACACAAAGATTGAACGGGAAGAACATACCAATGATAAGGAATCCAATAAAGATCCAAACCAGTATTTAATATCACAATCACAACCGCATAGAAAACTTCTCATTTTTATGTGAATGGAGTGCTTGCCCTTTTTATAATAAGCCTAATAATAAGAAATGTATACTAATTTCCTATAAATTATTTGAAGCTCGTATCTTATTATTTAACGTGCTTTACTCTAATTTTGTATTTGTTATCATGAGACCAGGTGTTGCACAATCTATTCAATTTTGTTTCGATAATTTTGTTGTTGTCATTTGTTTTTCCAAGTTGAGATAATCAATGTTACCTTTCCCCCCAAATAAGCATATGTTTATGTTGCTAGTTGTAACAAATTACAAGATAACATTTATCGTGCACTTGACAAACTACAAGACTTCTCGTCTCAATTTCTTTTCATTTAAGTATGATTCATATGTTTTATTTCTTTATCATGTACCATAAAAGTTCTATGTTTATCTCTTTGTTTACCACTTTATAGGATCAGAGCAAGTGAAAACACCTCGAACAATACATATTTTGTAAATATTTGTATCATGTGCGGAATCAGTACGAAGTCTTCACCCCGGCAAATACATTGTTGGTGGATGATTCATCAGAAAAAATAAGATTTAATCTAGTAAGTAGTATATTTTTTAATGATATTCTTATCATCAAAAAATTATTACATTCTTAATTTATCTATTTCAATAGCCATACAATTACATATGTTTGCAACCTTTTCAAGGATCTTCGACGCACAATGCAATAGGTAGAATTTAGCATTTTGTCTTAATAAAAAAAGTGTTAAATCATTGAACAATGGTTTATTATCTTCATTCGATCATTTAAATATGTGCTCAGAAAAAGGCAAAAAAGTCCTAGACTAATTTTGATAACCGTCATTTTGTTATCAAAATAATTTCGGCTTCTTAATTAAAAAGAAAGGAAAATGTAGTATAGAGAAGCAGGGTCGATCCACAGGGACTCTGGTTTTTTTGATTTAGTAAAAATGTTTCTTGATTTTAGGAAAAGATAGAATTCCTAGTAAAATTGAAAATGTATAAAAATAAATAATTATAAATTAAAAAAAGAAAATAATAAATAATGAATTAAAAATAATAATACAGATAAAAGGGGGTTTTAAATTATTTAAAGAAGTATAATGAGATAAATATTAAATAAAATAATAAGTAAAATAAATAAATTGGGGTAAAGAAAACTTATAGTGAAAACAACCTCAGACTTCAGCTTTGTCTCAAATTCCCCGGATCATCGAAATAGATTTTCACTTCAAGATTTACATTGGTTTACAAGGACAATTCTTCACTGCCAACTCGGATAGTGTTGTTTCAATAATAACTGATTCTGATCCGAGTTTCCTCTTAGCAAACAATTTTACTAAGTGTGTTCTCGGGAAGTTAAATATGCTTCAATAATCAAATTCTTCTTAAAACTTTAACCATAACAACATCCGGACCAATGTCGAAATTGTTTTGATTTGAAAAGTAAGCTCAGAAAAAAGAGAGAAAAATTCGAAACAATTTAAGTACCTTACAATTCTCACGTTTGGAATTGAGTCTTCGCTTTAGTCTTTGGCTTGAAAGAAAATTAGCTAAGCATGACCAATGTCATACTTAGCATAATTAAAAAAATTCTAAAGAAAAATAAAGGAGTATGCGAAAATAGAGAGAATGCTAGAGAGAAAAAAAATTTATTCTCAGATGAGAGAGATATGTTTCTAGGCTTACCCTGAGAAGGTATTTATAGCATTAAAATTCCTAAAAAGAAGCTAAAACATCTTAAATCCTAATTAAAACACTTAAAACTATTTAAACTAAAATCTTAAAACAAAAATAATATTTAAAATAATATTCTAAATCCTAATTAAAATACGAAAACCTATTTAAACTAAAATACCTAAAACAATGATAAAATATAAAAATAATATCCTAAAACTTAATTAAAATACTAAAACCTATTTGAACTAAAATACCTAAAATAAAGATAAAATATAATGTTTAAAATATTATCCTAAAACTTGAGTTTAATCCAAATCTGAATTCCAGAAACGTGAGGCCAATCCATTCGTGCTTCTAGAAACGTTGATTGGATCTTCTAGAAGGTGCTGACATCATCGCCTCGTCGAATGTTTCATGTCCGAATTCATGCCCACTAATCCAGCTTTGATTCTGAAAATATAAAAAAATACAGAATTCTGTCCTTTTTGTGCAATTTCCAGAATCTGACGTCCTGCACAGAAAATGAATCAAAACGAACAATTAAGCTACAAAAACCAATGAGTAATGAGTAATTTAAAAGCACAATATTAACTAAATTAAGCACTTATCAAATTCCCCCTCACTTATTCAATGCTTGTCCTCAAGCATTCATCAATTAACATATCAAAATCATAAGTTGCCATCTCCAATTTGAATTTATTCCTCACACTTCCAATCAACTAAGTCCATGATATTTGTTGAATTCAAGTTACAATCAAGCAAAGATACAACCAAGAAAATTTAAAGTAAGCAAGATATGACAATTAATTGCCAACTTCAATGAAACATGACTCAATACTATACAAAGATTCACACACATTCGCTCAAAGTGTTTGGGGTAAATGAAATCGTTCAAACCGAAACTAACCGAAATATTACCATAGGCTTGGAATCCAATCAAGTCTCCACTATGAAAAATGAACATAATGCAATAATCAAGGGGTCTTTAAACAAGGTGTAACATCGCTTAGGTTAGGGTAGGGAAAAGGCAGAAAATAAAGGTTTAAAATAACGAAACAAGAGATCAAAATAATTAAGAACAATCCACGAATTAACATGAAGCACAATAAAGAACAAAACAAAGAAAAAAGAATAGATGAAAGACAATTGAAACGATAAATTTTTCCTTCCTTTTTTTTTAACAAGGGTTTGTTTTTTGTTGTTGTTCCAAATGGTGAACAGCTTGCTGTTTTTTTTAAACAATGAAATTTTTTCATTTTTTTCTTTATTCATGGAACAAGAGTGATACAAGATCTCAAGTCTCAGTATGGGTGTGAAAAGAGAGGAAAAATAAAAAGAAAGACTTCGGGTATAATTATGACGTGTAAAACAAAGAAAGGGAAATAGGCTCAAATTTGGTTCACTAGTGGAAATATAAACTGGTAGGCTTTTTGGGAAAGTGGGTTTATCCTAGGTGCCCCTATCACATTAAAACATTACGTTTGACATGTAGTCTCGATATGCATTGTGATTACAAGTTCTAGAATATCCTAATTAGTTAGGCACACACAAGTCAAACAATGAGCAAGAAATAAAATGTATGCTCGTTAGGCCCAAATCTCACAAGAGAAGTTTATGTGCATTGAGTCAAGTTCATCTCTATCGACAAAAGCATGAAATATCAATACTAAAAAAAATCTATAGCCATATCTGTAACACCCCAATTTAGGGGCTAAATTTTAAAAAATTATAATGTGGTAAATTTAATTGGTATTTTGGAAGAAAATGAGGATTAAATTGCAAAATTTCAAAGTTGAAAGACCGTGTCATAAAGTGCAGAAAATTCAGTGGCTAAACTCATGGTTTACCCATTTTTCTTTTTGAGATATTATAAACCCTCATCAGACGCATATTTTTCTGGAAAATTCCAGTTTTCCTCTTCCCCTCAACCCCTTTTTCAACTCCGATCTACTCGCCGTCCGACCTCCAAATGACGAGCCGAAACAACCATCGTGTTCGTTGTCAACCGAGGAACAAAACCCCTCAAACCATTCGTCGTGAATCATCGCCGTTCGTCGTGAATTTCAGTCGGAAGTATCATCGGTAATAACTCGGTTTTAGTTGGTTTTTCATCGATTCACAAGGATCGGGTCATCCGTTTACGACACCTCCCGCACCATCGTGTTCCTTGTGCCGTTCCGAGTCCACCGGTGTTCTCCTTTTTCTCCGACGGCGGCGGCGCGTTGGGAGGTGAACCGGTCAAACTTCCCGATTTGTTGAAATCGAGCTCTCCGCCGTTCAAAATTGTGAACCGAGCTTTGTAAGTATCTCGAAATCGCTCAAAATAATTTTAGAAATTTTTCCGGGATTTTCACTGTTCAGCGCCCCACGCGCCACTGCGCGTGGGGAAGGGAAAAGTGACCGGTTTGACCGGTTTTGGAACTGTTTTGACGGTTTGACCAGTCACAACCCGACCCGACCCGTTGACCCGACCCGACCCGTTTACCCGACCGTTGACCCGACCCGACCCGTTGACCCGACCCGTTGACCGTTGACCCGTTGACCGTTGACGGAGTTGACCACTGTTGACTCCAAATTTCCGAAAAGTCATATTTTATGCTTTCGACGTCTGAATCCGAATCCGAAGTCCGTTTCGCCAAATTCGAACTCGGTAAGCCGTCTTCACTGATTTATCACCCGATTCGATCCGTTTATCGTATTAAGCTCCGTTTCTGATAATTTATGTTGATATGTATCTGAGGATTATTGGAAGTTGAATTGAAGATCAAAGGCGTTCGAATGGAATTTTTATGGTCGATCAGTATTGCACGGAAATCGAGGTAATACTTTACTACCTCTTTATGCTTTATAGAACATGTTGGTATGGTAAATGCATGAATGGAAATGTTTGGTTCATATGTGTAATTAATGAAGTTCTACACTCGATCTGAATACGGTAAAAAGGTTCAGTAATTGATTATGGTTCAGATGACTTTTATAAGAATAAGGGATTGCTAGAATTAAATTAAGTTATGTGCTTAGTGTAAAGAAAATCAACCTGGATCTGTAACTTATAATTTATTTTATAAAAGGTTAAATGTAAAGGCATTTGGATGTGAATTTATGAAAATACTCCGGTAGGGTAAAATTACGAAAATACCCTTGTGTTATAAAAGACAAGATTGGAATATGGAAGTTAGATAAGAGGATTTTACAGACATATTGATCTGATAAAAATATTGATGTGCAGAAATGATAGTTATACGTAGACATTATGGATAACGGTTTTTAACCCAAGAGGGTTATGCAAGATACTAGAAGTGTGTTAAGGGAATTATTTCAAGATCAGAGATTATTCAAGAAAGCAATTAATCATAGGATCTCTAAATTATATTATTCGTTAAGAGCTAATATCGAACTTATCTGGTTAAGAAATTACGGAAATGCCCTTAAGAGGTAGAATAGTCTGAGATGACTCTGAATGAGAAAATACTTAGAGGATTCGTACTTAACTCGATTAAGTACGGATTTAATGTTTAAGATCCCGACTTAGTGCAGGAAAATTTAGATATCCGTTTGTAAGTGAGAAGACACTGACCTGAAATATTCGAATAATGAGTAAATACTGGAAGAGTTATTTATCGGGGGTATTCTGCTGTCAGAATTGTTCGAAAGGACTGAAGTAAATGATAAGATTGAATTAAATAATAAGATCGGATGAAGGAAAAGATTGAAATACGTGAATCTGTAAAATGACCAAAATACCCCTGTAATAGAAATGACCCAAGAATATCACCAAGCTCAGGAATGTGAATATCCTCGAGCTCTTAAATGAATGGAATAAAACTGAACATCAAAATTACCAAATACCCTTAGGGCCTAAATTAAGTAAATGTCTTGGATAATTAAGGAATCCAAGTAAGATAAGTATTGGACTACCTTTAAAGGTAATGGAAAACAATTTAAGTGAGTAGATCAACCCTAAATCTATGTCAATACCTGAATGATTAGATATTACTGGAATGCGTGTCGTCTTCTTAAGTTTGGCTCGATGATAATTTGGAAGTATTCAACTCAACTCAACTCTAGATCGCATTCAGTACTATGATTGGCGTTGTTAGTCAAATCAACCATGAAGACCAAATCGAATGGAATGGAAGTACAACATGTATCTAAAATTCAGTAACGTCTAAATTACTCTGAAAAACCCGAAGTAACTGGAATGGATTTGACTGCTAATAAGCTAAGTGACCTCAATGATCGAGGATTAAGTAAGTGAATTGGATAAGTCTGGAAATTCTGATGAGTTTATAAGATGTACTGTCCTTATGGAACATGAACTACAAATCAAGCACGTCAGTATTTCATGATATCGTGGAAGCTTGGAAATGAAATAAAGATCATTGGAAGATCTATTCAGCGATGATTCTGAAGGTGATCTATGAACAAGATTTGTGGTATAAAAAATAACTACCCTGGAAGGGAAATGAATTGACCAGTGGATAAATTGTTAAGGTTCTGAATCTTCGTTATCAAGTTGTTCGATTATCCGATCAATTGACATGGATACAAAGGATTTGAATACCCTTCTGATTACGTACAACTTCTGAAAACTGTCCGAATAAGATATGATCCTGATAATTCACATTCTGAATAACTGATGATTCTGTCAGTTAATGAACTCTTCCAATAGTGATTCTAAATTTCAACATTCTATCGGTAAACTAAAGATTTGTGTTTCTATGCCCGATAAGATTATCCTGTATCTCTAAATAATATTTGGAAACTCTAGTGTGTCCCTTACTTATATGAATATTTATCTTTCTGATTTGAATTATGTTTTGACATCTGATCTGAAATCTGTTCTGATTCCTACCTGGATTCTGTTATGATATCTGATCTGAATTATATTTGATTTCTGATATCTCCGTTTACCGACGGAGAAATGTTTTATCTGGGGTTTATTGTTGGAGGAAGATTATCTGAGACTCCTCGGCTTTGTGCTCAGGGTCTAAATGGCATGTGCGGTTGGGTGTATAGTTCTGGGGAACCTACACATTTATGATGTGAACGGATGGGGGTATATATATATATGTTTTAAAAGATCTGTATCTTTTTACTGAATTTTTCGGGAACACCTAGAAAACCTATTCTGAACTCCTGAACTCAATCATCCGAATTATTTATCTGAACTGAAAGCTCATTGTCGTTAGCACCTGAAATATCAGTAGGATTCCTGCTCAGTATAAAAATCTGTAAATATCTGAATCAATAAGGAAAATATTTATCTGTATCTGCACGTTTTCCAGCATCATATGGGTAGTTCTGTATTACTGAGCTTTTCGAAGCTCATTCTATTACTCACCTTTTTAGGTTAAAAAGAATTGTACCAGTGCATCTATCGACTTCAGTAAGGGAGTTTTTCCGGCGTTGTAGCAGAGTATGGTACATGTGATTAGGGGGCATGTAATTGTATTTTGATTTATATTAGTGACAAATGATTTTATAAGTTACATGTTCGGATTAAAAAATTTAAATTTTCCGCTATTTTTACAGTGGGTCGCTCCGGTGGCCCTAATGTGACTTCCTGGATCAGATCGGGCTACCTGCATCGGTCTGGGGGGTTACATTTAGTGGTATCAGAGCTATGGTTTTAGTCAAAAAAATTTCAAGTTAGACGGCCGGTCGAATGCCAAAATGTCTGATCAGTACATGCCCTAGACTGCAATCGTACCTCTCTGAGCCGGAACTCCAGGGCTGGTCCCTATCTGTATTGAGTAAACCAAAGTTTCTATCTGCTAAGGCTATACTTGTACAAAAGGAATACCAGTAACATCTGTCTAAACGTTGTAAAGTATCTCATGAGTCGTGTGTGAGTTATTCATTGAGAAATTCTGACTCGACTCCAGAAATAAATTGAGATATGTTGCTGCTCTACGAGCCTATTCACGTAACCAAGGCTGAATTGATTTCACAAGGATAAAGTTGTTTTGATTATTTACTTGGACTGGGAGAATTCTGAAGAGATTGATTACTCGAGAAAATTTTAGTTCAGATTCTTTTATTGAAATGAGGAAAAGTTCTGATAAGAATGTATACTCAACTGGTTTAGGATTAGTGAAGGATTTGTGTTTCTATAAAATCTATATGAAAGAACTGATGGAAGTTTCATTCTGCAATTATGTGACATTAATGAATTTCGAGGACGAAATTCTTTTAAGGAGGGGATAATTGTAACACCCCAATTTAGGGGCTAAATTTTAAAAAATTATAATGTGGTAAATTTAATTGGTATTTTGGAAGAAAATGAGGATTAAATTGCAAAATTTCAAAGTTGAAAGACCGTGTCATAAAGTGCAGAAAATTCAGTGGCTAAACTCATGGTTTACCCATTTTTCTTTTTGAGAGCCGTTCGTCGTGAATTTCAGTCGGAAGTATCATCGTAATAACTCGTTTTAGTTGGTTTTTCATCGATTCACAAGGATCGGGTCATCCGTTTACGACACCCTCCCGCACCATCGTGTTCCTTGTGCCGTTCCGAGTCCACCGGTGTTCTCCTTTTTCTCCCGCGGCGGCGCGTTGGGAGGTGAACCGGTCAACTTCCCGATTTGTTGAAATCGAGCTCTCCGCCGTTCAAAATTGTGAACCGAGCTTTGTAAGTATCTCGAATCGCTCAAAATATTTTTAGAAATTTTTCCCGGGATTTTTATCACTGTTCACGCCCCCACGCGCCGCCACTGCGCGTGGGGAAGGGAAAAGTGACCGGTTTGACCGTTTTGGAACTGTTTGACCGGTTTGACCAGTCACAACCCGACCCGACCCGTTTGACCCGACCCACCCGTTTACCCGACCCGTTGACCCGACCCGACCCGTTGACCCCGACCCGTTGACCGTTGACCCGTTGACCGTTGACCTTAGTTGACCACTGTTGACCAAAACTTTGACTGGCTTTGATCGGGCATTAAACGACCTTTGACTTCAACCGAGTATACCTATCCTGACATTTTTCGACGTTCCAAATCCGATTCCGCTGTCCGTTTTTCGAAATTCGAACCCGAAGGCCTCGAAATTGTCAGTCAACCCGTTGACTTTGATTTTGACCAAAAATTCCAAATTTCCGAAAGTCATATTTTATGCTTTCGACGTCCTGAATCCGAATCCGAAGTCCTTTTCGCCAAATTCGAACTCGGTAAGCCGTCTTTCACTGATTTAATCACCCATTCGATCCGTTTATCGTAATTAAGCTCCGTTTCTGATATAATTTATGTTGATATGTATCTGAGGAATTATTGGAAGTTGAATTGAAGATCAAAGGCGTTCGAATGGAATTTTTATGGTCGATCAGTATTGCACGGAAATCGAGGTAATACTTTACTACCTCTTTATGCTTTATAGAACATGTTGGTATTGGTAAATGCATGAATGGAAATGTTTGGTCTCATATGTGTAATTAATGAAGTTCTACACTCGATCTGAATACGGTTAAAAAGGTTCAGTAATTGATTATGGTTCAGATGACTTTTATAAGAATAAGGGATTGCTAGAATTAAATTACAAGTTATGTGCTTAGTGGTAAAGAAATCAACCTGGATCTGTAACTTATAATTTATTTATAAAGGTTAAATGTTAAAGGCATTTGGATGTGAATTTATGAAATACTCCGGTAGGGTAAATTACGAAAATACCCTTGTGTTATAAAAAGACAAGATTGGAATATGGAAGTTAGATAAGAGGATTTTACAGACATATTGATCTGATAAAAATATTGATGTGCATAAGAAATGATAGTTATACGTAGACATTATGGATAACCGGTTTTACCCCAAGAGGGTTTATGCAAGATACTAGAAGTGTGTTAAGGGAATTATTTCAAGATCAGAGATTATTCAAGAAAGCAATTAATCATAGGATCTCTAAATTATATTATTTTCGTTAAGAGCTAATATCGAACTTATCTGGTTAAGAAATTACGGAAATGCCCTTAAGAGGTAGATAGTCTGAGATGACTCTGAATGAAAATACTTAGAGGATTCGTACTTAACTCGATTAAGTACGGATTTAATTGTTAAGATCCCGACTTAGTGCAGGAAAATTTATGATATTCCGTTTGTAAAGTCTGAGAAGACACTTGACCTGAAAATATTCGAATAATGAGTAAATACTGGAAGAGTAATTTATCGGGGGTATTCTGCTGTCAGAATTGTTCGAAAGGACTGAAGTAAATGATAAGATTGAATTAAATAATAAGATCGGATGAAAGGAAAAGATTGAAATACCGTGAATCTGTAAAATGACCAAAATACCCCTGTAATAGAAATGACCCAAGAATATCACCAAGCTCAGGAATGATTGAATATCCTCGAGCTCTTAATGAATGGAATAAAACTGAACATCAAAATTACCAAAATACCCTTAGGCCTAAATTAAGTAAATGTCTTGGATTAATTAAGGAATCCAAGTAAGATAAGTATTGGACTACCTTTAAAGGTAATGGAAAACAATTTAAGTGAGTAGATCAACCCTAAATCTATGTCAATACCTGAATGATATAGATATTACTGGAATGCGTGTTCGTCTTCTTAAGTTTGGCTCGATGATAATTTTGGAAGTATTCAACTCAACTCAACTCTAGATCGCATTCAGTACTATGAATGGACGTTTGTTAGTCAAATCAACCATGAAGACCAAATCGAATGGAATGGAAGTACAACATATATCTAAAATTCAGTAACGTCTAAATTACTCTGAAAAACCCCGAAGTAACTGGAATGGATTTGACTGCTAAATAAGCTAAGTGACCTCAATGATCGAGGATTAAGTAAGTGAATTGGATAAGTCTGGAAATTCTGATGAGTTTATAAGATGTACTGTCCTTATGGAACATGAACTACAAATCAAGCACGTCAGTATTTCATGATATCGTGGAAGCTTGGAAATGAAATAAAGATCATTGGAAGATCTATTCAGCGATGATTCTGAAGGTGATCTATGAACAAGAATTTGTGGTATAAAAAAAAAAACTACCCTGGAAGGGAAATGAATTGACCAGTGGATATAATTGTTAAGGTTCTGAATCTTCGTTATCAAGTTGTTCGATTATCCGATCAATTGACATGGATACAAAGGACTCTGAATACCCTTCTGATTACGTACAACTTCTGAAAACTGTCCGAATAAGATATGATCCTGATAATTCACATTCTGAATAACTGATGATTCTGTCAGTTAATGAACTCTTCCAATAGTGATTCTAAATTTCAACATTCTATCGGTAAACTAAAGATTTGTGTTTCTATGCCCGATAAGATTATCCTGTATCTCTAAATAATATTGGAAACTCTAGTGTGTCCCTTACTTATATGAATATTTATCTGATTTCTGATTTGAATTATGTTTGACATCTGATCTGAAATCTGTTCTGATTCCTAACCTGGATTCTGTTATGATATCTGATCTGAATTATATTTTGATTTCTGATATCTCCGTTTACCGACGGAGAAATGTTTTATCTGGGGGTTTATTGTTGGAGGAAGATTATCTGCAGACTCCTCGGCTTTGTGCTCAGGGTCTAAATGGCATGTGCGGTTGGGTGTATAGTTCTGGGGAACCTACACATTTATGATGTGAACGGATGGGGGTATATATATATATATGTTTTAAAAATCTGTATCTTTTTACTGAATTTTCGGGAACACACTAGAAACCTATTCTGAACTCCTGAACTCAATCATCCGAATTATTTATCTGAACTGAAAGCTCATTGTCCGTTAGCACCTGAAATATCAGTAGGATTCCTGCTCAGTATAAAAATCTGTAAATATCTGAATCAATAAGGAAAATATGTTTATCTGTATCTGCACGTTTTCCAGCATCATATGGTAGTTCTGTATTACTGAGCTTTTCGAAGCTCATTCTATTACTCACCTTTTCAGGTTAAAAGAATTGTACCAGTGCATCTATCGACTTCAGTAAGGGAGTTTTTCCGGCGTTGTAGCAGAGTATGGTACATGTGATTAGGGGGCATGTAATTGTATTTTGATTTATATTAGTGACAAATGATTTTATAAGTTTACATGTTCGGATTAAAAAATTTAAATTTTCCGCTATTTTTACAGTGGGTCGCTCCGGTGGCCCTAATGTGACTTCCTGGATCAGATCGGGCTACCTGCATCGGTCTGGGGGGTTACATATCAATCACCAATCATGCAAATTAAATTCGATAAAAAAACATGGTCATAATCCAAAAGGAAACAAGAGTATAAAGAGAAATTCAAGACTAGTAACCAACGATCCCAACATATCAACATCAGAATAACTCAATTTCAAACAATTAAACAAATCAAGGAAAATTTTGACGACATGTTTTTCCTTCCCCCTCACTTATTCCTTTTTGTCCCAAAACGTATATCGAATTTAAAAACAAAGATATGGAAAATGAATACTCCCCATGTAACACCCCAATTTAGGGGCTAAATTTAAGAAATTATAAAGTGGTGGATTTAATTTGGTATTTTGAAAGAAACAGTGGGTTAAATTGCAAAATTTTAAAGTTGGCAGATCGTTTTGTGAAGTGCAGGAAGTTCAGTGGCTAAACTCTTGGTTTAGCCATTTTTAATTATGAGATGATATATACTCCCAATCTCTCGTATGTTTCCAGAAATTTTTCCAGTTTTCCCTCTCCCGTCAACCCTCCTTCCAACTCCGATCTACTCGTCGTCTGACCTCCGATCGACGAGCCAAAACCACCATCGTGTTCGTTGTCAACCGAGGAACCAAACCCCTCATACTTTTCTTCGTGAATCATCACCGTTCGTCGTGAATTTCAGACGGAAGTATCGTCGGTAATAACTCAATTTTAGTTGGGTTTTCATCGATTCACGACGATCGGGTCATCCGTTTACGACACCTCCCGCACCATCGTGTTCCCTGAGCCGTTCCGAGTCCACCGGTGTCCTCCCTTTTCTCCGGCGGCGGCGGCGCGTGTGGAGGTGAAGCGGTCAAATTTTTTGATTCGTTGAAATCAAGCCCTCCGTCGTTCAAAAAATTGAACTGAGCTTTGTAAGTATCTCAAAATCGATTAAAATAATTTTTAGGAATTTTTCCGGGAATTTTCCGATATCAGTACACTGTTCACGCGCCCCTACGCGCCGCCACTGCGCGTGGGGAAGGAAAAATGACTGGTTTGACTGGTTTTGTAACCCATTTGACCGGTCACAACTCGACCCGACCCGACCCGTTTACCTGTTGACCCAACCTGACCTGTTGACTCGACCCGTTGACCCGACCCGTTGACCCGTGTACTGGCGTTGACCACTATTGACCAAAACTTTGACTGGCTTTGACCAGGCATTAAACGACCTTTGCCTTTGACCGAGTATACCTATCCTGACATTTTTCGACGTTCCAAATCTGATTCCGCAGTCCGTTTCTCAAAATTCGAACCCGAAGGCCTCGATATTTTTGAAAAGCCATATTTTATGCTTTTGACGTCCTGAATCCAAATCCGAAGTCAGTTTTGCCAAATTCAAACCCGGTAAGCTGTTTTTGACTGATTTATCATCCGATTCGATCCGTTTTTCAGAATTAAGCTCCGTTTTTTATGTAATTTCTGTTTATATGGATCCGAGGAAATATTGGAAGTTGAATTGAAGATCAAAGGTGTTCGAATGGAATTTTTATGGTCGATCAGTATTGCACAGAAATCGAGGTAATACTTTACTACCTCTTTATGCTTTATGGAACATGTTTATATTGATAAATGCATGAACAAGATAATGTTGGTCACTTTGGTGGAGTTGAATAATTTATACACTTGATATGATGTGGTAGAAATTCTGTAACTGATTACGGATTGAATGACTAATATAAAAGATTGAGAAATTGTTAGATTAAATTACAAGTTTATGATTAGTGATAAAGAAATCAGCCCTGTATCTGCAACTTATAATTTATTTCATCAAAGGTTAAATGTTAAAGGTACTTGGATGAGAAATTATGAGAATACTCTGGTAGGGTAAAATTACGAAAATACCCTTATGTTATAAAAAGACAAGATTTGAATATGGAAGTTAGATAAGAGGATTTTACAGACATATTGATCTGATAAAATATTGATGTGCATAAGAAATGTTAGTTTTATTTGGAAATTATGGATAACTGGTTTTTAATCCTATGAGAGTTTGTGAAGAATACTAGAAGTTTGTTAAGAGAACCGTTTCAAGATCAGAGAGTATTCAAGAAAGCAATTAATCATAGGATCTCTAAATTATATTATTTTCGTTAAGAGCTAATATCGAAATTATCTGGTTAAGAAATTATGAAAATGCCCTTAAGAGGTAGAATAGTCTGAGTTGACTCTGAATGAGAAAATACTTAGGGGATTCATACTTAACTCGATTAAGTACGGATTTAATTGTTAAGATCCTGACTTAGTGCAGGAAAATTCCTGATATTCCGTTTGTAAAATCTGAGAAGACACTTGACCCGTAATTATTCGATTAATGAGTAAATACTTGAAGAATAATTTATCGGGGGTATTCTGCTGTCAGAATTGTTCAAAAGGACTGAAGTAAATAATAAGATTGAATTAAATAATAAGATTGGATGGTAGGAAAAGATTGAAATACTGTAGATCTGTAGAATGACCAAAATACCCATGTAATGGAAATGACCCAAGAATATCACCAAGCTCAGGAATGATTGGATATCCTCGAGCTCTGAAATAAATGGAATAAAACTGAACACCAAAATTACCAAAATAACCTTATGGCCTAAACTAAGTAAATACCTTGGATTAATTAAGGAATCCAAATAAGCATAGGTATTGGACTACCTTTAAAAGTTATGGAACATAACTTAAGTGAGCCGATCAACCTTAATAATATGTCAGTACCTGAACGACATAGATATTACTTAAATACATGTTCGTCTACTCAAGTTTAGCTCAATGATAATTTTGGAAGTATTCAGCTCAGCTCAACTCTAGATTGCATTCGGTACTAAGAATTGGATATTTGTTCGACAAATCAACCACGAAGACCAAACTAAACTGAACGGAAGTACAATATGTATCTGAAATTCAGAAACGTACGGAATTACTCTGGAAAATCCTGAAGTAACTGGAATAGACTTGAATGCTAAATGAACTAAGAAACCTCAAGCACTAAGCATTAAGTAAGTGATGTGAATGAGTCTGGAAACGTTAATGAACATACACAATGTACTGTTCTTCTAGATCATGAACTACAAATCAAGCATGTCAGTATTTCATGATATATTGGAAGCGTAAAAATAAAATAAATACATTGGAAGATCTATTCAGTGATGATTCTGAAAATGATCTATGGACAAGATTTTGTGGTATTAAAGAGTAAATACCCTGGAAGAACAATGAATTGATCAATCGACAAGCATTAATTTGGGAGCTATTCATTTAACAGTTGTTTGATAATCCGATCAATCGACATAGATTGTAAATGTCATGAATCTTCATTTCTTCCTTATAGCTCAAGTCATATTCTGAATAATTGATGATTTTGTCAGTTATTGAACTCTTCCAATAGTGATTCTGAATTTCGATATTCTATCGGCATACTGAATAACTGTGTTTCTCTGCCTGATACAGTACCTCTAAATAATACCTGTAAACTCTGGTGTGTTCCCTAATTATATAAATATTTTATCTGATTTCCGAATTAAATTCTGTTCTGATACGTTACCTGAATTCTGTTCTGATTCTGATCTGGATTCTGTTCTGTTATTTGATATGAATTCTGTTTTGATTTATGATATCTTCGTTTACCGACGGAGAAATGTTTTATCTGGGGGGTTTATTGCTGGAGGAAGATTACTGCAGGCTCCTCGGCTGTGTGCTCAGAGCCTTATTGTTACTGGTTCTGCGGGGTGTATGGTTCCGGGGAACCTACATAAACAGATTGTGAATGGATGGGGTATATATATATATGCTTTAAAATATATATATATATATATATATATATATCTTTTTACTGGTTTTATAGGAACAAACTAGATAACCTATTCTGATCTCCTGAACTCAGTCATACGAAATATTTGACTGAACTGAAAGCTCATTGTCCGTTACCATCTGAAATAACAGTAGAATCTCTGCTCAGCATAAAAATCTATAAATTTTTGGAAATAATAAGGATATGTATGTTTATCTGTATCTGCACGTTCTTCAGCATTATATGGTAGTTATGTATTACTGAGCTTTTCAAAGCTCACTCTATTACTCACCTTTTCAGGTTAAAAGAATTGTACCAGTGCATCTATCGACTTCAGTAAGGGAGTTTTTCCGGCGTTGTTGCAGAGTATGGTACATGTGATTAGGGGGCATGTAATTGTATTTTGATTTATATACGAGTCTGGAAATTTGTTTTATTTTAAATAGTGACAACTGATTTTATAAGTTACACGTTTCAATAAAAGTTTTAAATTTTCCGCTATTTTTACAGTGGGTCGCTCCGGTGGCCCAAATATGACACCCCAGATCGGAACTGGTTACCCTTATCGGTCTGTGGGGGTTACATTTAGTGGTATCAGAGCTTTGGTTTGAGTCAAAATTTTCAAGTTAGATCGGCCGATCGGATGTCAAAATATGTCTGATCAGTACATGCCCCTAGACTGCAATCGTACCTCTCTAAGCTGGAACTCCATGGTTGAGTCCCTATCTGTAATGAGTAAACCTAAGTTTCTATTAGTTAAGACTCTACCTTTGCAAAAAGGAATACCAGTAACATCTGTATAAATGCTGTAAAGTACCTCAGGAGCCATGTGAGAGTTAATTATCCGAGAAATTCTGACTTGACTCCGGAAATGAAATTGAGATATGCTGTTGCTCTATGAGCCTACTCACGTAGCCAAAGCTGAATAGATTTCACAAGGATAAAGTTGTTTTGATTATTTACTTGGACAGAGGGAGAATTCTGAAGAGATTGATTACTCGAGAAAATTTTCGTTCAGATTCTTTTATTGAAATGAGGAAAAGTTATGATAAGAATGTATACTCAGCTAGTTAAGGATTAGTGGAGGATTCGTATTTCTATAAGAGCTACATGAAAGATATGAAAGAACTGATGGAAGTTTCATTTCTGCAATTATGTGACACGAATGAATTTCGGGGACAAAATTCTTTTAAGGAGGGGAGAATTGTAACACCCAAATTTAGGGGCTAAATTTAAGAAATTATAAAGTGGTGGATTTAATTTGGTATTTTGAAAGAAACAGTGGGTTAAATTGCAAAATTTTAAAGTTGGCAGACCGTTTTATGAACTGCAGGAAGTTCAGTGGCTAAACTCTTGGTTTAGCCATTTTTAATTATGAGATGATATATACCCCCAATCTCCCGTATGTTTCTGGAAATTTTTCCAGTTTTCCCTCTCCCGTCAACCCTCCTTCCAACTCCGATCTACTCGCCGTCCGACCTCCGATCGACGAGCCAAAACCACCATCGTGTTCATTTTCAACCGAGGAACCAAACCCCTCAAACCTTTCTTCGTGAATCATCACTGTTCGTCGTGAATTTCAGTCGGAAGTATCGTCGGTAATAACTCGATTTTAGTTGGTTTTTCATCGATTCACGACGATCGGGTCATCCGTTTACGACACCTCCCGCACCATCGTGTTCCTTGAGCCGTTCCGAGTCCACCGGTGTCCTCCCTTTTCTCCGGCGGCGGCGGCGCGTGTGGAGGTGAAGTGGTAAAAGTTTTTGATTCGTTGAAATCGAGCCCTCCGTCGTTCAAAAAATTGAACTGAGCTTTGTAAGTATCTCGAAATCGATTAAAATAATTTTTAGGAATTTTTTCCGGGAATTTTCCGATATCAGTGCACTGTTCACGCGCCCCTACGCACCGCCACTACGCGTGGGGAAGGAAAAATGACCGGTTTGACCGGTTTAGAAACCCATTTGACCGGTCACAACCCGACCCGACACGACCTGTTTACCTGTTGACATAACCTGACCTGTTGACCCGACCCGTTGACCGGCGTTGACCACTGTTAACCAAAACTTTGACTGGCTTTGACCAGGCATTAAACGACCTTTGACTTTGACCGAATATACCTATCCTGACATTTTTCGACGTTCCAAATCTGATTCCGCAGTCCGTTTCTCAAAATTCAAACCCGAAGGCCTCGAAGTTGCCGTTCAAACCCGTTGACTTTGATTTTGACCGAAGATTCCAAATTTTCGAAAAGCCATATTTTATGCTTTCGACGTCCTGAATCCGAATCCGAAGTCAGTTTTGCCAAATTCGAACCCGGTAAGCTAATTTTGACTGATTTATCATCCGATTCGATCTGTTTTTCAGAATTAAGCTCTGTTTTTTATGTAATTTCTGTTTATATGGATCCGAGGAAATATTGGAAGTTGAATTGAAGATCAAAGATGTTCGAATGGAATTTTTATGGTCGATCAGTATTGCATAGAAATCGAGGTAATACTTTACTACCTCTTTATGCTTTATGAAACATGTTTATATTGATAAATGCATGAACAAGATAATGTTGGTCACTTTGGTGGAGTTGAATAATTTATACACTTGATATGATGTGGTAGAAATTCTGTAACTGATTACGGATTGAATGACTAATATAAGAGAATGAGAAATTGTTAGATTAAATTACAAGTTTGTGATTAGTGATAAAGAAATCAACCCTGTATCTGCAACTTATAATTTATTTCATCAAAGGTTAAATGTTAAAGGTACTTGGATGAGAAATTATGAGAATACTCTGGTAGGGTAAAATTACGAAAATACCCTTATGTTATAAAAAGATAAGATTTGAATATGGAAGTTAGATAAGAGGATTTTACAGACATATTGATCTGATAAAATATTGATGTGCATAAGAAATGTTAGTTTTATTTGGAAATTATGGATAACCGGTTTTTAATCCTATGAGAGTTTGTGATGAATACTAGAAGTTTGTTAAGAGAACCGTTTCAAGATCAAAGAGTATTCAAGAAAGCAATTAATCATAAGATCTCTAAATTATATTATTTTCGTTAAGAGCTAATATCGAAATTATCTGGTTAAGAAATTATGGAAATGCCCTTAAGAGGTAGAATAGCCTGAGTTGACTCTGAATGAGAAAATACTTAGGGGATTCATACTTAACTCGATTAAGTACGGATTTAATTGTTAAGATCCTGAATTAGTGCAGGAAAATTCCTGATATTTTGTTTGTAAAATCTGAGAAGACACTTGACCCGTAAATATTCGAATAATGAGTAAATACTTGAAGAATAATTTATCGGGGGTATTCTGCTGTCAGAATTGTTCAAAAGGACTGAAGTAAATGATAAGATTGAATTAAATAATAAGACCGGATGGCAGGAAAAGATTGAAATACCGTAGATCTGTAGAATGACCAAAATACCCCTGTAATGGAAATGACCCAAGAATATCACCAAGCTCAGGAATGATTGGATATCCTCGAGCTCTGAAATAAATGGAATAAAACTGAACACCAAAATTACCAAAATAACCTTATGGCCTAAACTAAGTAAATACCTTGGATTAATTAAGGAATCCAAATAAGCATAGGTATTGGACTACCTTTAAAAGTTATGGAACATAACTTAAGTGAGCCGATCAACCTTAATAATATGTCAGTACCTGAATGACATAGATATTACTTGAATACATGTTCGTCTACTCAAGTTTAGCTTAATGATAATTTTAGAAGTATTCATCTCAGCTCAACTCTAGACTGCATTCGGTACTAAGAATTGGATATTTGTTCGACAAATCAACCACGAAGACCAAACTAAACTGAACGGAAGTACAATATGTATATGAAATTCAGAAATGTACGGAATTACTCTGGAAAATCCTGAAGTAACTGGAATAGACTTGAATGCTAAATGAACTAAGCAACCTCAAGCACTAAGGATTAAGTAAGTGATGTGAATGAGTCTGGAAACGTTAATGAACATACACAATGTACTGTTCTTCTAGATCATGAACTACAAATCAAGCATGTCAGTATTTCATGATATATTGGAAGCGTAAAAATAAAATAAAGACATTGGAAGATCTATTCAGTGATGATTCTGAAAATGATCTATGGACAAGATTTTGTGGTATTAAAGAGTAAATACCGTGGAAGAAAAATGAATTGATCAATCGACAAGCATTAATTTGGGAGCTATTCATTTAAGAGTTGTTTGATAATCCGATCAATCGACATAGATTGTAAATGTCCTGAATCTTCATTTCTTCCTTATAGCTCAAGTCATATTCTGAATAATTGATGATTTTGTTAGTTATTGAACTCTTCCAATAGTGATTCTGAATTTCGATATTCTATCGGCATACTGAATAACTGTGTTTCTCTTCCTGATACAGTACCTCTAAATAATACCTGTAAACTCCGGTGTGTTCCCTAATTATATAAATATTTTATCTGATTTCCGAATTAAATTCTGTTCTGATACGTTACCTGAATTCTGTTCTGATTTTGATCTAGATTCTGTTCTGATATTTGATATGAATTCTGTTTTGATTTCTGATATCTCCGTTTACCGACGGAGAAATGTTTTAACTGGGGGGTTTATTGATGGAGGAAGATTACTGCAGGCTCCTCAGCTGTGTGCTCAGGGCCTTACTGTTACTGGTTCTGCGGAGTGTATGGTTTCGGGGAACTTACACAAACAGATTGTGAATGGATGGGGGTGTATATATATATGCTTTAAAATATATATATATATATATATATATATCTTTTTACTGGTTTTATGGGAACACACTAGATAACCTATTCTGATCTCCTGAACTCAGTCATCCGAAATATTTGTCTGAACTGAAAGCTCATTGTCCGTTACCATCTGAAATAACAGTAGAATCTCTGCTCAGCATAAAAATCTATAAATTTTTGGAAATAATAAGGATATGTATGTTTATCTGTATCTGCACGTTCTTCAGCATTATCTGGTAGTTATGTATTATTGAGCTTTTCAAAGCTCACTATATTACTCACCTTTTCAGGTTAAAAGAATTGTACCAGTGCATCTATCGACTTCAGTAAGGGAGTTTTTCCGGCGTTGTTGCAGAGTATGGTACATGTGATTAGGGGGCATGTAATTGTATTTTGATTTATATACGAGTCTGGAAATTTGTTTTATTTTTAAATAGTGACAACTGATTTTATAAGTTACACGTTTCAATAAAAGTTTTAAATTTTCCGCTATTTTTATAGTGGGTCGCTCCGGTGGCCCAAATATGACACCCCAGATCGGAACTGGTTACCCTTATCGGTCTGTGGGGGTTACATTTAGTGGTATCATAGCCTTGGTTTGAGTCAAAATTTTCAAGTTAGACCGGCCGGTCGGATGTCAAAATATGTCTGATCAGTACATGCCCCTAGACTGCAATCGTATCTCTCTGAGCTGGAACTCCATGGTTGAGTCCCTATTTGTAATGAGTAAACCTAAGTTTCTATTCGTTAAGACTCTACCTTTGCAAAAAGGAATACCAGTAACATCTGTATAAATGTTGTAAAGTACCTCAGGAGCCATGTGAGAGTTAATTATCCGAAAATTCTGACTTGACTCCGGAAATGAAATTGAGATATGCTGCTGCTCTATGAGCCTATTCACGTAGCCAAGGCTGAATTGATTTCACAAGGATAAAGTTGTTTTGATTATTTACTTGGACAGAGGGAGAATTCTGAAGAGATTGATTACTCGAGAAAATTTTCGTTCAGATTCTTTTATTGAAATGAGGAAAAGTTATGATAAGAATGTATGCTCAGCTAGTTAAGGATTAGTGAAGGATTCGTATTTCTATAAGAGCTACATGAAAGATATGAAAGAACTGATGGAAGTTTCATTTCTGCAATTATGTGAAATGAATGAATTTTGGGGACAAAATTCTTTTAAGGAGGGGAGAATTGTAACACCCAAATTTAGGGGCTAAATTTAAGAAACTATAAAGTGGTGGATTTAATTTGGTATTTTAAAAGAAACAGTGGGTTAAATTGCAAAATTTTAAAGTTGGCAGACCGTTTTATGAAGTGCAGGAAGTTCAGTTGCTAAACTCTTGGTTTAGCCATTTTTAATTATGAGATGATATATACCCCCAATCTCCCGTATGTTTCTGGAAATTTTTCCAGTTTTCCCTCTCCCGTCAACCCTCCTTCCAACTCCGATCTACTCACCGTTCGACCTCCGATCGACGAGCCAAAACCACCATCGTGTTCGTTGTGAACCGACGAACCAAACCCCTCAAACCTTTCTTCGTGAATCATCACCGTTCGTCGTGAATTTCAGTTGGAAGTATCGTCGGTAATAACTCGATTTTAGTTGGTTTTTCATCGATTCACGACGATCGGGTCATCCGTTCTCCCGTCAACCCTCCTTCCAACCCGATCTACTCACCGTTCGCCTCCGATCGACGAGCCAAACCACCATCGTGTTCGTTGTGAACCGACGAACCAAACCCCTCAAACCTTTCCTTCGAATCATCACCGTTCGTCGTGAATTTCAGTTGGAAGTATCGTCGTTAATAACTCGATTTTAGTTGGTTTTTCATCGATTCACGACGATCGGGTCATCCGTTTACGACACCTCCCGCACCATCGTTTTCCTTGAGCCGTTCCGAGTCCACCGGTGTCCTCCATTTTCTCCGGCGACGGCGGCACGTGTGGAGGTGAAGCGGTCAAAGTTTTCGATTCGTTGAAATCGAGCCCTCCGTCGTTCAAAAAATTGAATCGAGCTTTGTAAGTATCTCGAAATCGATTAAAATAATTTTTAGGAATTTTTCCGGGAATTTTCCGATATCAGTGCACTGTTCACGCGCCCCTACGCGCCGCCACTGTGCGTGGGGAAGGAAAAATGACCGGTTTGACCGGTTTTGTAACCCATTTGACCGGTTTGACCGGTCACAACCCGAGCCATATTTTATGCTTTCGACGTTGATCCGAATCCGAAGTAAGTTGCCAAATTCGACCGGTAAGCTATTTTTACTGATTTATCATCGATTCGATCCGTTTTTCAGAAATAAGCTCAGTTTTTTATGTAATTTCTTTTATATGGATCCGAGGAAATATTGGAAGTTAAATTGAAGATCAAGTGTTCGAATGGAATTTTTATGGTCATCAGTATTGCACAGAAATCGAGGTAATACTTTACTAACTCTTTATGCTTTATGAACATGTTTATATTGATAAATGCATGAACAAGATAATGTTGGTCACTTTGGTGGAGTTGAATAATTTATACACTTGATATGATGTGGTAGAAATCTGTAACTGATTACGGATTGAATGACTAATATAAGAGATTGAGAAATTTTTAGATTAAATTACAAGTTGTGATTAGTGATAAAGAATCAGCCCTGTATCTGCAACTTATAATTTATTTCATCAAAGGTTAAATGTTAAAGGTACTGGATGAAATTATGAGAATACTCTGGTAGGGTAAAATTACGAAAATACCCTTATGTTTAAAAGACAAGATTTGAATATGGAAGTTAGATAAGAGGATTTTACAGACATATTGATCTGATAAAATATTGATATGCATAAGAAATGTTAGTTTTATTTGGAAATTATGGATAACTGGTTTTTAATCCTATGAGAGTTTGTGAAGAATACTAGAAGTGTTAAGAGAACCGTTTCAAGATCAGAGAGTATTCAAGAAAGCAATTAATCATAAGATCTCTAATTATATTATTTTCATTAAGAGCTAATATCGAAATTATCTGGTTAAGAAATTATGGAAATGCCCTTAGAGGTAGAATAGTCTGAGTTGACTCTGAATGAAAATACTTAGGGATTCATACTTAACTCGATAAGTACGGATTTAATTGTTAAGATCCTGACTTAGTGCAAGAAAATTCCTGATATTCTTTTGTAAAATCTGAGAAGACACTTGACCCGTAAATATTCGAATAATGAGTAAATACTTGAATAATTTATCGGGGTATTCTGCTGTCAGAATTGTTCAAAAGGACTGAAGTAAATGATAAGATTGAATTAATAATAAGTCCGGATGGCAGAAAAGATTGAATACCGTATATGTAGAATGACCAAAATACCCATGTAATGGAAATGACCCAAGAATATCTCCAAGCTCAGGAATGATTGGATATCCTCGAGCTCTGAAATAAATGGAATAAAACTAAACACCAAAATTACCAAAATAACCTTATGGCCTAAACTAAGTAAATACCTTGGATTAATTAAGGAATCCAAATAAGCATATGTATTGGACTACCTTTAAAAGTTATGGAACATAACTTAAGTGAGTCGATCAACCTTAATAATATGTCAGTACCTGAACGACATAGATATTACTTGAATACATGTTCGTCTACACAAGTTTAGCTCAATGATAATTTTGGAAGTATTCAGCTCAACTCAACTCTAGATTGCATTCGGTACTAAGAATTGGATATTTGTTCGACAAATCAACCACGAAGACCAAACTAAACTGAACGGAAGTACAATATGTATCTGAAATTCAGAAACGTACGGAATTACTCTGGAAAGTCCTGAAGTAACTGGAATAGACTTGAATGCTAAATGAACTAAGCAACCTCAAGCACTAAGGATTAAGTAAGTGATGTGAATGAGTCTGGAAACGTTAATGAACATACATAATGTACTATTCTTTTAGATCATGAACTACAAATCAAGCATGTCAATATTTCAAGATATATTGGAAGCGTAAAAATAAAATAAAGACATTGGAAGATCTATTCAGTGATGATTCTGAAAATGATCTATGGACAAGATTTTGTGGTATTAAAGAGTAAATACCCTGGAAGAACAATGAATTGATCAATCGACAAGCATTAATTTGGGAGCTATTCATTTAAGAGTTGTTTGATAATCCGATCAATCGACATAGATTGTAAATGTCCTGAATCTTTGTTTCTTCCTTAGAGCTCAAGTCATATTCTGAATAATTGATGATTTTGTCAGTTATTGAACTCTTCAAATAGTGATTCTGAATTTCGATATTCTATCGGCATATTGAATAACTGTGTTTCTCTTCCTGATACAGTACCTCTAAATAATACCTGTAAACTCCGGTGTGTTCCCTAATTATATAAATATTTTATCTGATTTCCGAATTAAATTCTGTTCTGATACGTTACCTGAATTCTGTTCTGATTCTGATCTGGATTCTGTTCTGATATTTGATATGAATTCTGTTTTGATTTCTGATATTTCCGTTTACCGACGGAGAAATGTTTTATCTGGGGGGTTTATTGCTGGAGGAAGATTACTGCAGACTCCTCGGCTGTGTGCTCAGAGCCTTATTGTTACTGGTTCTGCGGGGTGTATGGTTCCGGGGAACCTACATAAACAGATTGTGAATGGATGGGGTATATATATATATGCTTTAAAATATATATATATATATATATATCTTTTTACTGGTTTTATGGGAACACACTAGATAACCTATTCTGATCTCCTGAACTCAGTCATCCGAAATATTTGTCTGAACTGAAAGCTCATTGTCCGTTACCATCTGAAATAATAGTAGAATCTCTGCTCAGCATAAAAATCTATAAATGTTTGTAAATAATAAGGATATGTATGTTTATCTGTAACTGCACGTTCTTCAGCATTATCTGGTAGTTGTGTATTACTGAGCTTTTCAAAGCTCACTCTATTACTCACCTTTTCAGGTTAAAAGAATTGTACCAGTGCATCTATCGACTTCAGTAAGGGAGTTTTTCTAGCGTTGTTGCAGAGTATGGTACATGTGATTAGGGGGCATGTAATTGTATTTTGATTTATATACGAGTCTGTAAATTTGTTTTATTTTTAAATAGTGACAACTGATTTTATAAGTTACACGTTTCAATAAAAGTTTTAAATTTTCCGCTATTTTTACAGTGGGTCGCTCCGGTGGCCCAAATATGACACCCCAGATCGGAACTGGTTACCCTTATCGGTCTGTGGGGGTTACATTTAGTGGTATCATAGCTTTTGTTTGAGTCAAAATTTTCAAGTTAGACCGGCCGGTCGGATGTCAAAATATGTCTGATCAGTACATGCCCCTAGACTGCAATCGTACCTCTCTGAGCTAGAACTCCATGGTTGAGTCCCTATCTGTAATGAGTAAACCTAAGTTTCTATTCGTTAAGACTCTACCTTTGCAAAAAGGAATACCAGTAACATCTGTATAAATGCTGTAAAGTACCTCAGGAGCCATGTGAGAGTTAATTATCCTAGAAATTCTGACTTGACTCCGGAAATGAAATTGAGATATGCTGCTGCTCTATGAGCCTAATCACGTAGCCAAGGCTGAATTGATTTCACAAGGATAAAGTTGTTTTGATTATTTACTTGGACAGAGGGAGAATTCTGAAGAGATTGATTACTCGAGAAAATTTTCGTTCAGATTCTTTTATTGAAATAAGGAAAAGTTATGATATGAATGTATGCTCAGCTAGTTAAGGATTAGTGAAGGATTCGTATTTCTATAAGAGCTACATGAAAGATATGAAAGAACTGATGGAAGTTTCATTTCTGCAATTATGTGAGACGAATGAATTTCGAGAACAAAATTCTTTTAAGGAGGGGAGAATTGTAATACCCAAATTTAGGGGCTAAATTTAAGAAATTATAATGTGGTGGATTTAATTTGGTATTTTGAAAGAAACAGTGGGTTAAATTGCAAAATTTTAAAGTTGGCAGACCGTTTTATGAAGTGCAAGAAGTTTAGTGGCTAAACTCTTGGTTTAGCCATTTTTAATTAAGAGATGATATATACCCCCAATCTCCCGTATGTTTCTGGAATTTTTTCCAGTTTTCCCTCTCTCGTCAACCCTCATTCCAACTCCGATCTAGTCGCCGTCCGACGTCCGATCGACGAGCCAAAACCACCATCGTGTTTGTTGTCAACCGAGGAACCAAACCCCTTAAACCTTTCTTCGTGAATCATCACCGTTCGTCATGAATTTCAGTCGGAAGTATCATCAGTAATAACTCGATTTTAGTTGGTTTTTCATCGATTCACGACGATCGGGTCATCCGTTTACGACACCTCCTGCACCATCGTGTTCCTTGAGCCGTTTCGAGTCCATCGGTGTCCTCTCTTTTCTCCGGCGGCGGCGGCGCGTGTGGAGGTGAAGCGGTCAAAGTTTTCGATTCGTTGAAATCGAGCCCTCCATCGTTCAAAAAATTGAACTGAGCTTTGTAAGTATCTCGAAATCGATTAAAATAATTTTTAGGAATTTTTCAGGGAATTTTCCGATATCAGTGCACTGTTCACGCACCCCTACGCGCCGCCATTGCGCGTGGGGAAGGAAAAATGACCGGTTTGACTGGTTTTGTAACCCATTTGACCAGTTTGACCGGTCACAACCCGACCCGACCCGTTTACCTGTAGACCCAACCTGACCTGTTGACCTGACCCGACCCGATTACCCTGTAACACCCCAATTTAGGGGCTAAATTTAAGAAATTATAAAGTGATGAATTTAATTGGTATTTTTGGAAGGAATCGGGTATTAAATTATAAGATTTCAAAGTTGGCAGACCGTTTTATGAAGTGCATAAAGTTCAGTGGCTAAACTCTTGGTTTACCCATTGTTTATATATGTTGAATTATAAATCTCTTCTCCTCCGTGCGCAGATGCATATTTTCCAGTTTTCCCCTCTCCAACAACCCAACTTCCAACTCCGATCTACTCGTCGTCCGACCTCTAAACGACGAGCCGAAACCACCATCGTGTTCGTTGTCAACCGAGGAACAAAACCCCTCAAACCTTTCGTCGTGAATCATCGCCGTTCGTCGTGAATTTCAGTCGGAAGTATCGTCGGTAATAACTCGGTTTTAGTTGGTTTTTCATCGATTCACGACGATCGGGTCATCCGTTTACGACACCTCCTGCACCATCGTGTTTCTTGTGCCGTTCCGAGTCCACCGGTGTTCTCATTTTTCTCCGGCGGCGGCGGCGCGTTGGGAGGTGAACCGGTCAAACTTCCCGATTAGTTGAAATCGAGCTCTCCGCCGTTCAAAATTGTGAACCGAGCTTTGTAAGTATCTCGAAATCGCTCAAAATAATTTTTAGAAATTTTTCCGGGATTTTATCACTGTTCACGTGCCCCCACGCGCCGCCACTGCGCGTGGGGAAGGGAAAAGTGACCGGTTTGACCGGTTTTGGAACTGTTTTGACCGGTTTGACCGGTCACAACCCGACTCGACCCGTTTACCCGACCCGTTGACCCGACCCGTTGACCCGAGCTGTTGACCGTTGACCCGTTGATCGTTGACCGGAGTTGACCACTGTTGACCAAAACTTTGACCGGCTTTGATCGGGCATTAAACGACCTTTGACTTCGACCGAGTATACCTATCCTGACATTTTTTGACGTTCCAAATCCGATTCCGCTGTCCGTTTTTCGAAATTCGAACCCGAAGGCCTCGAAATTACCGGTCAAACCCGTTGACTTTGATTTTGACCGAAAATTCCAAATTTCCGAAAAGTCATATTTTATGCTTTCGACGTCTTGAATCCGAATCCGAAGTCCGTTTCGCCAAATTCGAACCCGGTAAGCCGTCTTTCACTGATTTATCACCCGATTCGATTCGTTTATCGCAATTAAGCTCCGTTTCTGATATAATTTATGTTGATATGTATCTGAGGAATTATTGGAAGTTAAATTGAAGATCAAAGGCGTTCGAATGGAATTTTTATGGTCGATCAGTATTGCACAGAAATCGAGGTAATACTTTACTACCTCTTTATGCTTTATGGAACATGTTGATATTGGTAAATGCATGAATAAGATAATGTTGGTCACTTTGGTGGAGTTAAATAAATTATACACTCGATATGAATGTTGTAGAAATTCTGTAACTGATTACGGATCGAATGATTAATATAAGAGATTGAGAAATTATTAGATTAAATTACAAGTTTGTGATTGGTGATAAAGAAATCAGCCCTGTATCTGCAACTTATAATTTATTTCATCAAAGGTTAAATGCTAAAAGTACTTGGATGAGAAATTATGAGAATACTCCGGTAGGGTAAAAATTACGAAAATACCCTTACGTTATAAAAAGACAAGATTTGAATATGGAAGTTAGGTAAGAGGATTTTACAGACATATTGATCTGATAAAAATATTGATGTGCATAAGAAATGTTAGTTTTATTTGGAAATTATGGATAACCGGTTTTAATCCTAGGAGTGAATGATACTAGAAGTCTGTTAAGAGAACCGTTTCAAGATCAGAGAGTGTTAGAAGAGTTTGTGAAGGATACTAGAAGTCTGTTAAGAGAACCGTTTCAAGATCAGAGAGTGTTCAAGAAAGCAATTAATCATAGGATCTCTAAATTATATTATTTTCGTTAAGAGCTAATATCGAAAAAAATATTGGTTAAGAAATTATGGAAATGCCCTTAAGAGGTAGAATAGTCTGAGTTAACGCTGAATGAGAAAATACTTTGAGGATTCGTACTTAACTCGATTAAGTACGGATTTGATTGTTAAGATCCTGACTTAGTTCAGGAAAATTCCTGATTTTTCGTTTGTAAAATCTGAGAAGGCACTTGACCCGAAAATATCCGAGAAATGAGTAAATACCTGAAGAAAAATTTATCGGGGGTATTCTGCTGTCAGAATTATTCGAAAGGACTGAAACAAATGATGAGATTGAATTAAATAATAAGATCGGATGGAGGAAAAAGATATAAATTGGAATTAAATAATAAGACCGGATAGAGGAAAAAGATTGAAATACCATGGATCTGTAAAATGACCAAAATACCCATGTAATGGAAATGACCCAAGAATATCACCAAGCTCAAGAATGATTGGATATCCTCAAGCTCTGAAATGAATGGAGTAAAACTGAACACCAAAATTACCAAAATACCCTCATGACCTATACCAAGTAAATGCCTTGGATTAATTAAGGAATCCAAATAAGCATAGGTATTGGCCTACATTTAAAAGTAATGAAACATAATTTAAGTGAGTAGATTAACCCTAAAGCTATGTCAATACCTGAATGACATAAATATTACTGGAATGCGTGTTCGTCTTCTTAAGTTTGACTCGATGATAAATTTTGGAAGTATTCAACTTAGTTCAACTCTGGATCGCATTCAGTACTAAGAATTAGACGTTTGTTCGACAAATCAACCACGAAGACCAAATTGAATGGAACGGAAGTGCAGCATGTGTCTAAAAATTAGGAACACTTGAATTACTCTATAAAATCCCGAAGTTTCTGGAATGAACTTGAATGCTAAATAAATTAAGTAACCACAAGGACTGCGGATTGAATAAGTGAGCTGGATAAGTGTGGAAACTCTGATGAGTTTACGTAGTGTACAATTACAATGGGTTATGAACTATAAATCAAGCATGTCAGTATGTCATGATATCGTGGAAGCTTGGAAACGAAATAAAGACCATTGGAAGATCTATTCAGCGATGATTCTGAAGATGATCTATGGACAAGAATTTGTGGTATTAACGAGAAAATACCCTGAAAGGAAAATGAATTGAGCAGTCGACATAGATTATTAAGATTCTGAATCTTCGTTCTCAAGATTGTTCGATTATCCGATCAATTGACATAGATGTAAAGGATTCTGAATACCCTTCTGATTACGTACAACTTCTGAAAACTGTCCGAATAAGATATGATCCTGATAATTCACATTTTGAATAACTGATGATTCCGTCAGTTATTGAACTTTTCCAATAGTGATTCTAAATTCCGACATTCTATCGGTATACTGAAAATCCGTGTTTCTCTGCCTGCTAAGATTATTTAGCATCTCTGAATAATATATGTAAACTCTGGTGTGTTCCCTAATCATATAAATATTTTATCTGATTTCCGACTTGAATTCTGTTCTGATAAATGACCTGAATTCTGTTCTGATTTCTGATCTGGATTCTGTTCTGATATCTGTTCTGAATTCTGTTTTGATTTCTGATATCTTCGTTTAAAGACGGAAAAATGTTTTAATTGGGGGTAATTGTTGAAGGAAGAATTTCCGCAGGTACCTCGGCTTTGTGCTCAGGGCCTTATATGTTGTGTTGGGTTGGGTGTATGGTTCTGGGGAACCTACACATTATGTTGTGATGGGATGGGGGTATATATATATATATATATATATATATATATATATATATGTTTTAAAAAGATCTGAAAAGTTACATGGTTTTTGGGAACACACTAGAAAACCTATTCTGATCTCCTGAACTTAGTCATCCGAAATATTTCTCTGAACTGAAAGCTCATTGTCCGTTACCATCTGAAATATCAGTAGGATCTCTGTTCAGCATAAAAATCTGTAAATGTTCGGAAATAATAAGGATATGTATGTTTATCTATATATGCACGTTCTTCAGCATGATCTGGTAGTTCTGTATTATTGAGCTTTTCGAAGCTCACTCTATTACTCAACATTTCAGGTTAAAAGAATTGTACCAGTGCATCTATCGACTTCAGTAAGGGAGTTCGTCCGGCGTTGTTGCAGAGTATGGTACATGTGATTAGGGGGCATGTAATTGTATTTTGATTTACATACGAGTCTGAAAATCTGTTTTATTTCTGCACACTGACAAATGATTTTATAAGTTTACATGTTATGATAAAAAGTTTTAAATTTTCCGCTATTTTTACAGTGGGTCGCTCCGGTGGCCCTAATGTGACTTCCCGGATAGGATCGGGCTACCCGCATCGGTTTGGGGTGTTACATTTAGTGGTATCAGAGCTATGGTTTGAGTAAAAAATTTTCAAGTTAGACCGGCCGGTCGAATGTCAAAATATGTCTGATCAATACATGCCCTAGACTGCAATCGTACCTCTCTGAGCTGGAACTCCAGGGCTGAGTCCCTATCTGTAACGAACAAACCGAAGTTTCTATCTGTTAAGGTTATATTTGTACAAAAAGGAATTCCAGTAACATCTGTTTAATCGCTGTAAAGTACCTCACGAGCCGTGTGTGAATTATTCATCTGAGAAATTCTGACTCGACTCCGGAAATGAAATTGGGATATGTTGTTGCTATGTGAGCCTATTCACGTAAACAAGGCTGAAATGATTTCTCAAGGAAATTTTCGTTCAGATTATTTTATAGAAATGAGGGAGAGTTCTAATAGGAATGTATACTCAACTGGTTAAGGATTAGTGGAGGATCTGTATTTCTATAAGAGTTACATAAAAGATATGAAAGAACTGATGGAAGTTTATTTCTGCAATTATGTGACATGAGTGAATTTCGAGGACGAAATTCTTTTAAGGAGGGAATAATTGTAACACCCCAATTTAGGGGCTAAATTTAAGAAATTATAAAGTGATGAATTTAATTGGTATTTTTGGAAGGAATCGGGTATTAAATTATAAGATTTCAAAGTTGGCAGACCGTTTTATGAAGTGCATAAAGTTCAGTGGCTAAACTCTTGGTTTACCCATTGTTTATATATGTTGAATTATAAATCTCTTCTCCTCCGTGCGCAGATGCATATTTTCCAGTTTTCCCCTCTCCAACAACCCAACTTCCAACTCCGATCTACTCGCCGTCCGACCTCCAAACGACGAGCCGAAACCACCATCGTGTTCGTTGTCAACCGAGGAACAAAACCCCTCAAACCTTTCGTCGTGAATCATCGCCGTTCGTCGTGAATTTCAGTCGGAAGTATCGTCGGTAATAACTCGGTTTTAGTTGGTTTTTCATCGATTCACGACGATCGGGTCATCCGTTTACGACACCTCCCGCACCATCGTGTTCCTTGTGCCGTTCCGAGTCCACCAGTGTTCTCATTTTTCTCCGGCGACGGCGGCGCGTTGGGAGGTGAACCGGTCAAACTTCCCGATTAGTTGAAATCGAGCTCTCCGCCGTTCAAAATTGTGAACCGAGCTTTGTAAGTATCTCGAAATCGCTCAAAATAATTTTTAGAAATTTTTCCGGGATTTTATCACTGTTCACGCGCCGCCACTGCGCGTGGGGAAGGGAAAAGTGACCGGTTTGACCGGTTTTGGAACTGTTTTGACCGATTTGACCGGTCACAACCCGACTCGACCCGTTGACCCGACCCGTTGACCCGAGCCGTTGACCGTTGACCCGTTGATCGTTGACCGGAGTTGACCACTGTTGACCAAAACTTTGACCGGCTTTGATCGGGCATTAAACGACCTTTGACTACTACCGAGTATACCTATCCTGACATTTTTTGACGTTCCAAATCCGATTCCGCTGTCTGTTTTTCGAAATTCGAACCCGAAGGCCTTGAAATTACCGGTCAAACCCGTTGACTTTGATTTTGACCAAAAATTCCAAATTTCCGAAAAGTCATATTTTCTGCTTTCGACGTCTTGAATCCGAATCCGAAGTCCCTTTCGCCAAATTCGAACCCGGTAAGCCGTCTTTCACTGATTTATCACCCGATTCGATTCGTTTATCGCAATTAAGCTCCGTTTCTGATATAATTTATGTTGATATGTATCTGAGGAATTATTGGAAGTTGAATTGAAGATCAAAGGCTTTCGAATGGAATTTTTATGGTCGATCAGTATTGCACGGAAATCGAGGTAATACTTTACTACCTCTTTATGCTTTATGGAACATGTTGATATTGGTAAATGCATGAATAAGATAATGTTGGTCACTTTGGTGGAGTTAAATAAATTATACACTCGATATGAATGTTGTAGAAATTCTGTAACTGATTACGGATCGAATGATTAATATAAGAGATTGAGAAATTGTTAGATTAAATTACAAGTTTGTGATTGGTGATAAAGAAATCAGCCCTGTATCTGCAACTTATAATTTATTTCATCAAAGGTTAAATGCTAAAAGTACTTGGATGAGAAATTATGAGAATACTCCGGTAGGGTAAAAATTACGAAAATACCCTTACGTTATAAAAAGACAAGATTTGAATATGGAAGTTAGGTAAGAGGATTTTACAGACATATTGATCTGATAAAAATATTGATGTGCATAAGAAATGTTAGTTTTATTTGGAAATTATGGATAACCGGTTTTAATCCTAGGAGAGTTTGTGAAGGATACTAGAAGTCTGTTAAGAGAACCGTTTCAAGATCAGAGAGTGTTAGAAGAGTTTGTGAAGGATACTAGAAGTCTGTTAAGAGAACCGTTTCAAGATCAGAGAGTGTTCAAGAAAGCAATTAATCATAGGATCTCTAAATTATATTATTTTCGTTAAGAGCTAATATCGAAAAAAATATTGGTTAAGAAATTATGGAAATGCCCTTAAGAGGTAGAATAGTCTGAGTTAACGCTGAATGAGAAAATACTTTGAGGATTCGTACTTAACTCGATTAAGTACGGATTTGATTGTTAAGATCCTGACTTAGTTCAGGAAAATTCCTGATTTTTCGTTTGTAAAATCTGAGAAGGCACTTGACCCGAAAATATCCGAGAAATGAGTAAATACCTGAAGAAAAATTTATCGGGGGTATTCTGCTGTCAGAATTATTCGAAAGGACTGAAACAAATGATGAGATTGAATTAAATAATAAGATCAGATGGAGGAAAAAGATATAAATTGGAATTAAATAATAAGACCGGATAGAGGAAAAAGATTGAAATACCGTGGATCTGTAAAATGACCAAAATACCCATGTAATGGAAATGACCCAAGAATATCAGCAAGCTCAAGAATGATTGGATATCCTCAAGCTCTGAAATGAATGGAGTAAAACTGAACACCAAAATACCCTCATGACCTATACCAAGTAAATGCCTTGGATTAATTAAGGAATCCAAATAAGCATAGGTATTGGCCTACCTTTAAAAGTAATGAAACACAATTTAAGTGAGTAGATTAACCCTAAAGCTATGTCAATACCTGAATGACATAAATATTACTGGAATGCGTGTTCGTCTTCTTAAGTTTGACTCGATGATAAATTTTGGAAGTATTCAACTTAGTTTAACTCTGGATCGCATTCAGTACTAAGAATTAGACGTTTGTTCGACAAATCAACCACGAAGACCAAATTGAATGGAACGGAAGTGCAGCATGTGTCTAAAAATTAGGAACACTTGAATTACTCTATAAAATCCCGAAGTTTCTGGAATGAACTTGAATGCTAAATAAATTAAGTAACCACAAGGACTGCGGATTGAATAAGTGAGCTGGATAAGTGTGGAAACTCTGATGAGTTTACGTAGTGTACAATTACAATGGGTTATGAACTATAAATCAAGCATGTCAGTATGTCATGATATCGTGGAAGCTTGGAAACGAAATAAAGACCATTGGAAGATCTATTCAGCGATGATTCTGAAGATGATCTATGGACAAGAATTTGTGGTATTAACGAGAAAATACCCTGAAAGGAAAATGAATTGAGCAGTCGACATAGATTATTAAGATTCTGAATCTTCGTTCTCAAGATTGTTCGATTATCCGATCAATTGACATAGATGTAAAGGATTCTGAATACCCTTCTGATTACGTACAACTTCTGAAAACTGTCCGAATAAGATATGATCCTGATAATTCACATTTTGAATAACTGATGATTCCGTCAGTTATTGAACTTTTCCAATAGTGATTCTAAATTCCGACATTCTATCGGTATACTGAAAATCCGTGTTTCTCTGCCTGCTAAGATTATTTAGCATCTCTGAATAATATATGTAAACTCTGGTGTGTTCCCTAATCATATAAATATTTTATCTGATTTCCGACTTGAATTCTGTTCTGATAAATGACCTGAATTCTGTTCTGATTTCTGATCTGGATTCTGTTCTGATATCTGTTCTGAATTCTGTTTTGATTTCTGATATCTTCGTTTAAAGACGGAAAAATGTTTTAATTGGGGGTAATTGTTGAAGGAAGAATTTCCGCAGGTACCTCGGCTTTGTGCTCAGGGCCTTATATGTTGTGTTGGGTTGGGTGTATGGTTCTGGGGAACCTACACATTATGTTGTGATGGGATGGGGGTATATATATATATATATATATATATATATATATATATATGTTTTAAAAAGATCTGAAAAGTTACATGGTTTTTGGGAACACACTAGAAAACCTATTCTGATCTCCTGAACTTAGTCATCCGAAATATTTCTCTGAACTGAAAGCTCATTGTCCGTTACCATCTGAAATATCAGTAGGATCTCTGTTCAGCATAAAAATCTGTAAATGTTCGGAAATAATAAGGATATGTATGTTTATCTATATATGCACGTTCTTCAGCATGATCTGGTAGTTCTGTATTATTGAGCTTTTCGAAGCTCACTCTATTACTCAACATTTCAGGTTAAAAGAATTGTACCAGTGCATCTATCGACTTCAGTAAGGGAGTTCGTCCGGCGTTGTTGCAGAGTATGGTACATGTGATTAGGGGGCATGTAATTGTATTTTGATTTACATACGAGTCTGAAAATCTGTTTTATTTCTGCACACTGACAAATGATTTTATAAGTTTACATGTTATGATAAAAAGTTTTAAATTTTCCGCTATTTTTACAGTGGGTCGCTCCGGTGGCCCTAATGTGACTTCCCGGATAGGATCGGGCTACCCGCATCGGTTTGGGGTGTTACATACCCATTTACCCGTTGACCCGACCCGTTGACCGGCGTTGACCACTGGTGACCAAAACTTTGACTGGATTTGACCAGGCATTAAACGACCTTTGACTTTGACTGAGTATACCTATCCTGACATTTTTCGACGTTCCAAATCCGATTCCGCAGTTCTTTTCTAGAAATTCGAACCCGAAGGCCTCGAAATTGACGGTCAAACCCGTTGACTTTGATTTTGACCAAAGATTTCAAATTTTCGAACAGCCATATTTTATGCTTTCGACATCCTGAATATGAATCCGAAGTCGGTGTTGCCAAATTCGAACCCGGCAAGCTGTTTTTGACTGATTTATCATCCGATTCGATCCGTTTTTCATAATTAAGCTCCGTTTTTTATGTAATTTCTATTAATATGTGACACCCCAGATCGGAACTGGTTACCCTTATCGGTCTGTGGGGGATACACCCCAATCTAGTGGCGACCGTGGCCACATCGAGACGAGCTGTTGTAGAGTAGAATGTCTGATATTGCACTGTTCTGTTTGAATTTTTCTGCACAGTTTGAACCAAATATGGTTTTTGCACTGCATTGTTCGAACTTGCTGTGTATTTTTATGCACTGTTCGAACGAAATCAGTTTTTTCTGTACTATTTTGTTCGAATTTTTATGCACAATTTGAACCAAGTTAGTTTTTTTTGCATTGTTTTCATTAAATATTCTATCTGAATTTGGATTTGTTTAGAGGAAAATAAAATAAAATTACTAAAAATAAAATAAATAGAATAAAATAAAGTTCGCTGAAAATAAAACGAAAATAAAAACAAAAATATAACGAAATGGGTTGTCTCCCATCAAGCGATTTTGTTTAACGTCGTTAGCTCGACGACCTGATTTAGAGCATAGGTTTTAGGAGAAATACTTCTTCCACTTCATACGCTTTTTCCAACTAAGAACTTCCTTATGAGAAATTCTACGATCATATAATTCTTTTATTTTTTCTTGTAGATTTTGGCTTTCTCATAGGCTTTTCTTCGGATCTTTTTCAGATTTCGGATCTTTTTCAGCTTTGAAAGCTTATCCGAAATAACAACTGGTGAAGTAGCATTTTCTTCTAAAAAGGCATTCTTTAAGTGTTTCGACATTTGTTTCAATTCTACCATAGGTGCCTACAAAACAGAAGGGAAAATTTTAGTTTTAGAGGAAGGTAAAAATAAATCAGAATTGATTGAATGAATGTTTTCAAACTCCCATTCTTCCTCTTTGTGGCAAAGTTCAGGATCCTTGGAAAGATTATAAGAAAAATTAGATTCAATATTCATCAATTAAAGGATCCATAACATCAACATAATTAATTCTTTCAACATGATCCAGGTATTTCATTGCTTTGTAAACATTAAATTCAACGATCTCTCCATCAAATTCCATTTTTAGTATACCACTTCTAACATAGATCTTTGTATGTGCTGTGCTTAGGAAGGGTCGGCCTAAAAGTACATCGGAATAAGTATCCCACTTATCATGTTCCATGTCAATGAAATAGAAATCTGCAGAAAAAAATAATACATCAACCTTTACTAAGACGTTTTCCATTACTCCCACTGGATAGATCACATATCGATCAACCAACTGTATGGTTATTCCTATTTCCTTCAAAGGCTCGTTAGTAATCATTTTATATATAGAAAATGGCATAACATTAATTGAAGCTCCTAAGTCACACATTGCACGTTTAATTTTAAAATCATATATTTTGCAAGGTATAGCGAACATACCTTGATCCTTCATCTTTGGTGGGACCTTTCATTGAAAAATTACAGAGATATGTTCTCCTAAATTTACCTTTTCGTGCCCCATTAATTTCCTCTTTGTAGTGCAAAGTTCTTTTAAAAATCAAGCATACTTTGGTACTTGTCGAATTACTTCAAGAAGAGGTACGTTGACTTGAACTTTTTGGAAGACCTCTAAGATCTCATTTTCTTCATCTCTTTTATCACGCTTCATCAATCTTGATGGGAAGGGTGGTGGTGTGATTTTATGAGAAGAAAGATAAGGATGTGAGTCAGACGTACCTTGTATTTCTAGAGGTGGCATTTCCTCTTGTTCTTCCTGATGTGCGTCTTTTTCTGCTAAAACTTTGGGTGAGATAACTTTTTCACTTCTGAGTGTGATGACACTAACATTCTCTCTTAGATTTAACTCCGTTTGAGAAGGTAGTCTTCCTTGTGATTCCAATTTTCCTATAGTTTGAGCTAGTCGGCTTACTTGGTTATCTAACTCTTGAAGATGTGTTTCAGTTCGGCTTTGGAATTTTTCCTGGGATGAAATAAACGTTTCTTGTGAAATTGCTAACTTTCCTATGAGTTCCTCCAATGATGGTTTTTGGGTTTGCTATTGAGGGAGAGATCATGGCTGATAAACTGGTCTTTGATTTGCCGCATCGTTAAAGCTTAGGTGGTCTCACCATCCTGGATTGTAAGTATTGATGTATGGATTATATTGTCTTTGTGGCGGACCTAGAAAGTTCCCTACGACATTGATTTATATATTGTCTCCTTCATGTATAAGCAGGCAGCAATCCGTCGGATGGTCTAGCTTTGTGCATATCCCACATGCTCTTATTGCTCTAGATTTTCCTGCAACAAGTGAATTAACTACTTCAGTTAATTTGTCTAACTTATTCTCAAGGGAAAAATAACTTATCTCGCGAACCCAACGGCTAGGTTCACTTGAAAACTGTTGAGAGTTGGATGCCATGGTTGAAATCAATTCCCTTGCTGTTGTTGGGGTCATGTTGACTAATGTTCCTCCACTGGCGGTATCCAACATCTTCATTTCCATTGGCAAAGGCCTTTATAAAAGTATTGAAGTAATGTTTGATCACTTAATTCGTGTTACGGACAACGTGCGCAAAGCTTTTTAAATCGATCCCAATAGTCATAAAGACTTTCTTCGGTCTTTTGTTGAATGGAAAGAATGCTCCTTCGTAACTCGCTTGCTTTAGCCGCTGGAAAGAACCTGTCAAGAAAAATTTGATTCATGTTAGGCCATGAATTAACTGAATTTGGAGGTAAATAAAATAACCAATCTTTATCCAAGTCGGCTAAAGAGAAAGGGAAAACTCTTAATTTAATTTGATCTTCGGTAACTCCCTGTGGTTCCATGCTAGTGCAAACCATGTAGAATTACAACAAGTGTTTGTACGGATCTTTAGTGGGAAAGCCATGGAAGATGGGAAGAAGATGAATGAGTCACGTCTTTAATTGAAATGGAGTCCCGCCAATAGGAAAATTGATGCATAATTGCGTCTGAGTGACAAGAGATGTGGCTAGCTCTCGGATTGTTTGTTCTTCTTCTGCCATCGGGATGTTGTACGTGTCTTCTTCAGAGTCTGTCTCTGGATTTAATTCTCCTTCTAAACTCTGCTCTTGTTCATCTTGTTTTTTTTCTCTTTTCTCTAAGCGTTTGTTCATGGATTCTTTGTGCTCGTGCTTCGATCTCCGGATCTAGATCTACTAATTCACTTGGGTTACTTCTGGTCATAAATCAAAAACTAGAAAAATAAATCAGTACTTGCCGTTAGTCCCCGATAATGGTGTCAATTTGATAGTCATCATTTTGTTAGCAAAATAATTGCGACTTCTTAATTAAATAGAAAGGAAAAGGTAGTATAGAGAAGCAGGGTCGATCCACAAGGACTATTCTTTTTGTGATTTAGTAAAACTGTTTCTTGATTTTAGGAAAAGATAGAATTCCAAGTAAAATTGAAAAGGTATAAAAAAATAAATAATTATAAATTAAAAAAGAAAAATAATAAAATAATAAATAATGAATTAAAAATAATAATATACATAAAAGGGGGTTTTAAATTATTTAAAGAAATATAATGAGATAAAAATTAAATAAAAAAAATAAATAAAATAAATAAATTGGTATATAGAAAACTTATAGTGAAAACAACATCAGACTTAAGCTTTGCCTCAAATTACTCAGATCATCGAAACAGATTTTTACTTCAGGATTCACGTTGGTTTACAAGGACAATTCTTCACTGCCAACTCGGATTGTGTTGTTTCAACAATAACTAATTCTGATCCAAGTTTCCTCTTAGCAAACAATTTTGCTAAGTGTGTTCTCGGGAAGTTGAATATGCTTCAATAAGCAAATCCTTCTTCAAACGTTAACCATAACAACATCCGGACCAATGTCAAAATCATTTTGATTTGAAAAGTAAGCTCAGAAAACAAAGAGAAAAATCCAAAGTGATTTATGTACCTTACAATTCTCACGTTTGGAATTGAGCCTTCGCTTTAGTCTTCGGTTTGAAACAAAATTAGCTAAGCATGACCAATGTCATTCTTAGCATAATTGAAAACAAAATTCTAAAGAAAAATAAAGGAGTATGCGAAAATAGAGAGAAAGTTAAAGAGAAAAAGAACATTTTATTCTCAGATGAGAGAGATATATTTCTAGGCGTACCTTGAGAGGGTATTTATAACCTTCAAATTCCTAAAAACAAGCTAAATCATCTTAAATCCTAATTAAAACACTTAAAACTATTTAAACTAAAATACCTAAAACAAAAATAATATTCTAAATCCTAATTAAAATACTAAAACCTATTTAAAATAAAATACCTAAAACAAAGATAAAATATAAAAATAATATCCTAAAACTTAATTAAAATACTAAAACATATTTAAACTAAAATACCTAAAACAAAGATAAAATATAATGTTTAAAATATTATCCTAAAACTTGAGTTTAATTCAAATCCAAATTCCAGAAGCATGCGGCCAATTCATTCGTGCTTCTAGAAACGGTGACTAGATCTTCTAGAAGGTGCTGACATCATCGCCTCGTCGGATGTTTCATGTACAAATTCATACCCGCTAATACAACTCTGATTCCGAAAATAAAAAAAACTGCAGAATTATGTCCTTTTTGTGCAATTTCCAGAATCTGACGTCCTGCACAGAAAATGAATCAAAACGAACAATTAAGCCACAAAAACCAATGATTAAAGAGTAATTTAAAAGCAAAATATTAACTAAATTAAACACTTATCAAATTTCAAAAATTGTACAAGGCGCATAATCTTCCAGACTTCGTGAAAATTAATCCATTTGGTTCAGCTTAATATCATTTTAGGGTGTACCTCATGGCATCTTTGTATCCTTTTTAATTTTTGGTGATTTTTATATACATTGCTTTTTCACTAGTACGTGATACCTCATTTATAAATTGAAGTAATTATTCTTTCTTACCTCGTCTCATGTTAAAGAGTTCATAGAATTTCTTTAATCTTGTTTTATGATAACAAAGGGTCATCTTCAATCAATATTTTGATAAAATGGAGAAATCAACCAATAGCTCATAAAAAAATCTCGACCAATCAAACAACAACTCATCGGTAAGTTCATTCAAAGTAGTTAAATAATTAGTTCTGACTATAACCATGTTACAAGTTGTCTAACATAACTATTTGTTAGTTAAATTGTTGTGATATATGTGGACCTATTGGTTGGACAGAACTGGTTTATCAATGTAATGTATGTAACATCAAACACCATTTGTAAAATTGTTTTCTACAAAACTTATGAGGATTATTTAACCCTAAAATTTCTATAATATATCTTACTGGATTTTATTTTAATTTTCCATTCAAAGGTATTGTATGTCCATCATTGTGATGCATAAGGTGAAAGATTGGATATGTGAAGAATAATCTTCTTCCAACGCTTGACTCCATCTTGTTCAACTCATTCTGATAGAATTAAGAAGACTAGAATGATAAATGTAAAGAAAAAAATAACATACCATTCACAGTCACCATCCTTTCAATCTTCATAGTCAATGGACTCATCAAATGTTAAGTTTAGTTCTTCAATCCATTTTTCTTTCTCTTGTTTTCTCCTATACACAAATAAATCTAATGTTGCAAGTTCTACTTTTATGTTTCTTGATGCATCTTCTTCTAGCTTTGGATTTGAACTGCAGTAAGTTGTATCTTCTACTTTAACATATTCATAAAACAATTCAACATAGCCTACTAAATTCCTTGTGTAGTCTCATTCAATTTACGAATTGATGCATTATTGTTCATATAGTCAATTACTAAATCTTGTTCAAAATAGCCGATAAGGAATCTATAGCTTAATGATGAGAATTTTGTATTTCCCTCTGCACCAACCTTGTTTGACACTTGATTCATCAAATTGAACAATCCAATGTCATCCTCAAATGAAATTTCGAATTCACCTCACAATATACAATCATTGCAATTCTAGCTATTGAGAACAATAATATTTGCAGTCACACACATAATGATTTTTTTTTGGAAATAAACGTCTATAAAATCAAATAACATTGCATTTTCTATACAGTAAATATTCCATTTCATACACATAAAGATTCATTTCTTTCTTACTTTCCGGTGAACTCTGAGGAACACAGTAAAGATTTTATGATTTGACCTATCAAATTCTTACTTTCCCTGAACTATTTTGATCTTTAATGTACATTACGTATGTGACTAAAAAGCATGTCAGGATTTTTCAATTGCATAGAAACTAAATTTGTATTTTACAAAACATTACAAAGGAAATTATCTAACATCTTACCATATGTATCGAATTTTAAACTATCGAATTGATATCATCAATATTTTTAACCAAAAGTATCGACCCTCATTATGAAATGTTTTGATACTTATCTATCGACAATATTCTTAAATAAAAAATATCCAGCTTTGCATATAAGTACATATATTTTAAAATTCAAACTTTTATTTAAACGTGTACATTAATGGAAAGTATTGATTATTGTGCACAAAGGATCGATATTTAAAAGATCGATATGCTTTCTTGTAGAATTATAAACTATTAAAAAAACCGGTTACTTTAGTTACATTACCAGTAGCGCCTTTGTGTTATTTTAACTGGTTAAGTTATAGGTTGGAACCGTGTATCTATTGAAAACTATGTTCAACTTAACTTAACTGGTTAAGTTATAAATTATTAAAAAAATCATTTCTTTCTTACTTTTTCGTGAAATCTGAGGAACACATTAAAAGAAAAGATTCCATGACTTGATATTCAGATTCTTACTTTCCCGTGAACATGTTCAGCAGCTTTTATGTACATTATGCATGTGACTAAGCGTCTGTCAAGATTCTTCAATTGCATAGAAACTAAATTTGTATTTTTAAAAATTATACAAATGAAAGTATTGAAACTCTTACCATATATATTGATTTATAAACTTTCAAGCAGATAGAATCAATATTTTTTTAACCAAAAGTATTGACCCTCGTGATGAAATGTTCTGATACTTTATACATTGAAAATAATCTTAAATAAAAATATCAAACTTCATATATAATTACCGAAATTTTAAAATTTAAACTTAATTTAAGGTCTACATTAATGGAAAGTATTGATCATCGTGCATTAATTATCGATAATTAAAAGGTCAACTTGTTTTCCTGTATTATTATAAACAATTAAAAAAATCCGGTTGCTTGAGTAATGTTACCAGTTGTGCCTTGTTGTTATTTTAACTTGTTATAGGCTAGAAATGTGTATATTATGAAAAATAAAAGCAAACCTTGTTTCCTATATAACATTATAGGTTGCGCTTTTTTGTTATGTTAACTTATTATGTCATTGGCTAAAACCTATATATTATGAAAACATTAAACAAAACTGGTTTCCTAGATAACATTACAGGTTGCACCTTCTTCTTATGTTATCTTGTTAAGTTATAATCTGAAATCGTATATATTATGAAAAAGTAATACAAACAGGTTAAGTTATAAGGCTAGGGTTTTCTGTGTAACCCAAACTCTATAAATACAATCTTCCTTCCTCCCCCTCCTCGCTCAAAACAACCGTAACTATATTTTCATTCAAAATGTATGGGTTCCACAAGACATCATCTTTTAGTGGCAATCATGAACTTGAGAAACTTACCATGGAAAAGTGGCTTTAACTCATTCATAAACGATAATATTCCTTGCAGTTGTGTTCCATGTCTTCTTTAACATGAGACACCCTCTTCTAGTGGCATGAACGTGATTTCTGCTTATAAAGGGATCATACTCTTTTGGCACGAAGCCTAGCACAACTCTTTTACATACTTGTGCCAATATCATTGCTAGAAATTATGTCACCAAAAGAGGATACCTTTATAAGGTAGAAGTCCTTATAAATCATTATATTTTGCGATGTCTCTCAATCTTCTAAGCTTTTTTCCATACAGTTATTCAACATTGTTTTCTTAACCTGCAATGGGAGGTTTCAGCCAAAGCTTTATCGCTTGTGAGGTTAACATGATAAATGGCATACATCCGATTATCATTCATTTTATATTGATGATTCCCTTTGTGGATCTTAAGCAAATAAGTCTATATATATTTTATTTACGTACAGAGTAACAATCAATATAGATAAAGTATTGGTATTTTATATTTATAATTACTTTCTTAAATAATTTGTCTCCTCGTAATAAGAGAACACTACAAAAACATGTATCTTAAATAAGTTGTTTCAAATAAAGTTCACTTATAGGATATCAATATTTCATGGAATGTCCAATACAATTTACTTCGAATGTTGAGATAATATGTTGTTCTTAAAATGTATTGATGGATACATTTTTAAATTAATCCTAATTTCACCAGATGGCTGGTTCAACGAAGACTGGAATTTCAAAACATAATATGCATAGATGAAAGTTGATCCCTACAAAAAGATAAACATACCACTACTACCTTAATTTAGTTTACGTACACTCAAACATTGGTTGAAGAACCATCCAACACTACTAAGCATTCTAATCTATCAATTACACACATCTTGGTGAACAGTACACCAAAAACAAAAACAATAAACACAATATCAAAAGCTTGTATATATCAGCTTCAGACTTAGCCTTCTCAACATCTCCTCAATCTCCAACAATTTTGAACCATCATTTACACAACAATCTCTTTAGCATTTCAGCAATACTTGAGCAATCTTCAACTCTCGATTCTCCCTTGAGAACATGTTATTTTCTGTCATAACTTCGATAAAAATATCCTTATCTTATTTCTCTCTAACATCTTTATTAACCCAACGAAAGAAGTTACATCCATCCTCTTGCATCACATTTAATAAATTCATTAAAAATATATAACTACATAAGTAACTATTAGAGTATGCCCAAAGACCAATAATATGATGATTATATTGACACAATTTATTTACCATATTTATCAAATAAAGGCATTACCATTATTTTCTTTTATTGTATTTTTGTGCATCGAATAATGTAAAATTTAATAATGTCCATAAAATAATGTGATTATTATTAAAAGATCCTTAGTCAAGTATTACGATGGGCATGGACAGTAATAATATGCTTAAGACTAACATGGTATTGATTGATGACAAAAAGTTGTCATTGGCAAAGAGTTGTCATTGACATAGAGTTTTCATTGACATAGAGATGTCAAAATTAATACATGAATATATTGTCAGATATTAGTATATTGGATTGACCCGCTATGTGACAGTCACGATATTACTCATAGTGACAACTATATGTATAATCCTTAGACTTGGGAGCATTACAATCTAAACATATATTGTTGTATTTTTGATAAATTTAAGTGTGCTCCTTAATTGGTTGCACTATAAAGACTTATATTGAACATCTCATGATATATGTAGTTGGGAGTGAATGATCGAGATAGGATTTGACCTTCCTATATATATCACAAGCCACTTGATCGAGTGAGACTAGAAATGTATGACAATGCTCAAATAAGTTGATATGAGATATCACAAAATATTTATTGATTATAGTCTACTCTAGATATCAAAAAATAATAGATGGGCTACACAAGTGTGATTGTTCCAAGACTTATGCCTATTCTAGATATAAAGGAAAAAAGGATGTAATACATTAAAAGAGTTAGTCACAAACATGTTATGTGGAATCATGACTTCCTGTAACTTAGGTAACAATGACATATTGCTAGATGTCACTCATTATTTGTAATATTAGGATAGTTATAATTATTACTACTAACGTTACACGAACGTATAGGGCCGTAACCAATGGTTGAAAAGAGAGCAACTCATAAATGTGTCACATATGTACAATTTGATTGTACATGAATAAATCATGTATTTAACATTAATATATGTGATATATATATATATATGTTTGTAATTTTAATTGCACAAGAATACTTGATTTAATAATATAATTAAAGTAATTATACTCCTAATTAAATTCAAATTTTTAAAAAGCCCTAATAGCTAGGGTGACATATGTATAAGGGATATAGTAGTCTAGCAGCCATTTTTATGTCTTTTGAAAAATCCTGAAATTCCTAGAACCCTTTTAGAAAAGGTTTTGCTCCTAACAACTATTCAATCAGGTGAACTATGTAGAGGTCGAGATGAATTGTCGTGGAGGCTAGGATTTGAATTGTTCGTGATGTCCATTAGTCATTGCTGTATTTACTGATTTCAAGAAACCCAATGTAAGTAATCATATCTCTTCCTCCTGGTTTCGAATTTAACGTACTTGGATCGCTAGTGAGACCACACGTTTTTGTTTCTGTTGCACCATAGGTGCGCTGACGGTCCCAACAATGGCATCAGAACCTCTTGTGCGATCTGAATTTGGGTTTAATTATTGGTTTATGCAATATGTATGATATGAATGTTTTAGTTTTAACGTTTTCGATGAATATGTATGATATTATTTTTCGATTCGATAACTGTTATGATTAATACGTTAATTTGTTAAATTTACTATCATTGATTAAGAATTAATCATATATTGGTTTGCTACAAGAGTTTATGATATTGATATGTTAATTCTTAACATGTTGCTCGGTGGGTATAAGATAACATATCGCGTTCTGTAGAGTAACAACGATTGTTCCAATATAAAGAAAACATAATTTTGTTGATAAATGTTATCAAATCATGAGTTTTTCATATAAACAATAAGTGTTGCTTTTCAAAAATTGTGACCGGCCGCGCCAGCGAGGCCTACCGCTGCAAGGGGCTCCACCCCTTGACCCCTTCGTAGGCAACGTAGATTGTAGGCCCATATTGGTATTTTAAAAATAATAATAACATATATATGATATGTTTGATTTGTATGGTGTTTGACATGCATGGTTATAGCCCTTTTAATTCACAATGGTTGTAAATTTTAAATACGGTCTGCATGTCGTGTCTTTCTATATTTCAATTGTATTTCTCTTCTCATCTTACTCCCTCGTATGTAAAACAAGTTTCTTGAATTGAAGTCCCTTGAAGTTGAAAAGAATGAGACGAATGGACCGATTAAAGGTGAAAAGGTGCTTTAGAAGCATTATTAGGTTTTAGGATTATTGGTTTTCCCATTGGCTTGGAAAGGGCTACCTTAGTTTTTGTTTTGGGCCATAACCATTGCATTTTATTTATTGTTTATATATATCATGTATGTGATGAAACAAATGACACGTTAGCATGCTAAAACAGGAATGAACCTTGATGAGATCAATAAAGGGCCTAATATTAACAATGTTGAGATAATTTTTCAAATCCCTCTTTATAATCTAAGTTAGCATAACTGTCTAATATTTACGCTCTTTAAGACTTCGATCGATATTGTGTGGGCTTTGCCAAAGCATTGGCACATAAATCTATCTTGGTTAAAGGCGAAGAATAAGCAAGTGATATTCGTCATTTTAAAATATTGGTAATAACATAACTAGGTTATTCTAATAGGATTAGAAACCTAGATGATAGTTATTTGGATAAATCATGAGATGATTTGAACAAAGAGTTGTTAACCAAATGGAGGAGTTACAAGAGATGTAATTAGTAAGTTGTTACTTATCAAAATAACTATTTCCTAAAAGAAAAGACAAAGTTGATTTAGGAAGGTGGTGAAATATGGATCCTCATTCACTATAAAAACTTTCGAGATGTTTTTCCAAAATTAAAACTAGAGGGTTTTTAATTTTGAATAAAATAGTGGGAGTAATTTGTAAATAAAAACCTATTTATAAATTTTTCAGTAAATTTACTTACTTTAAGTACTTCCATTGTTGTAGATTAATGACAAGCAACATTTTATCACTGCGATCGCTCTTTGAGAATGAGAAGTTGAATGGCATAAACTTCCTTGACTGGTTCCATAATTTCAGAATAGTTGTCAAGGAGAAAAGGAAGGAATATGTCATTGAATAACCTGTTCATAATGAACCGACAACTAATGCTTCTAGAGCTGACAAAGACAAATTTAAGAAACATATGGATGATATGTTAGACGTAGGTTGTCTAATGTTTGCCACCATGACTCTTGAGCTTTAGATGCAACATGAGGGCATGGTTGCATATGAGATGATTCAAAATCTCAAAGAAATATATGAGGGGCAAGCACATCAAGATAAATATGAGACCTATAAAGCTCTGTTTCAATGTAAAATGCCAGAGGGATCTCATGTAGGAGCTCATCTCATCAAGATGATGTGATACATCTAAACGTTGGAAAAGCTAGGATTTTGTCTCAAAGATAGCTACCAATGTTATCTTACGATTATTATCGGATAACTTTAACAATTTTCCTTAATTTTAATATGAATGAAATTAATAAGACTTTGCCACAATTACTAGGCATGTTACGAACTGGTGAAAGTAACATGAAAAAGGTTAGACCTAAGCCCATTTTGATGATCCGTAAGGACAAAGGAAAGGGAAATAACAAGAAAATGGCCAAGCCTAATGGTAATGGCAAGCCCAAGCCCAAAGAAAATGATGCATTGAAACCTAAAGGGGAGTTAGCAAGGAAGTAAAATGTTTTCATTGCGACAAGACCGAACATTGGAAAAAGAAATTGCCCCATTTACCTTGAAGATGTCAAGAAGGCAAAAGCAAACGGAACGTTTGTTTCAGGAATTTATGTTATTGATGTTAATTTTTCAACATCTACTTCTTGGGTATTAGATACCAGTTTTGGTTCTCATATTTGTACTTCTGTACAGGGACTTTAAAAGAGAAGAAATATGGTTAAAGGAGATGTGGACCTATGAGTTGGAAATGGGACAAGAGTTATTGCATTAGCTATAGGAACATATGCTTTATCTTTTCCTAGTGGACTTGATTTGCATTTAGAAGATTGTTATTGTGTGCCCAGTTTGACTAAGAACATTATTTCTATTTCTTGTTTGGACAAGATTGGTTTTTAAATTATTATTAATAATAATTGTTGTTTTTTTATCTCGATAATATTTTTTATGGTTCGACACAGTTGATTAACGATCTCTATATTTTAAATTAAAAAAATACCATATATAACATAAATACTAAAATATAAAAAACAAATGACTCAAATCAACCTTATCTTTTGTAATGTCGTTTAGGCCATATAAGTGAGAAACACATATAAAATCTCCATAAAGATGGACTCTTAGATTCATTTGTTTTTGAACAATTGGATGTATGTGAAGCTTGCTTGTTAGGAAAAATAATTAAGGTTCCATTTAGTAGTAAAGGTGAATGAGCAAGCAATTTATTGGGATTAATATATAGTGACGTATGTGGGCCAATGAATACACAAGCCAGAGGTGGATTCTAATCATTCATTATGTTTATTGATGACTTCAGTTGATATGGTATATTTATCTTATGTGCCATAAATTTAAAGCTCTTGAAAAGTTCAAAGAGTTTAAAAATGAAGTTCATAATCAATTAGGCAAGAATATTAAGGCACTTTGATCGGATCGATATGGAGAATACTTGAGCATAGTGTTTGATGAGCTCCTAAGAGAATTTGGGATTGTCTCACAACTCACGTCACCTGGTACACCACAGTGGAATGGAGTTTCTGAAATGAGGAATTAAACATTGCTAGACATGGTTCGATTAATGATGAGTCATAGTGATCTTTCGACTTCTTTTTGGGGACATGCACTAGAAACAATTGCTTTCACACTAAATCGTGTTCCATATAAATCGGTTCAAAAGACACCATATGAGATATGAAATGGAAAGCATCATGGTTTGTCTTTTATGAAGATTTGGGGTTGTGACACTTATGTCAAATATCAGATGTATACAAAGCTTAATCCTAAATCTTATAAGTGTATATTTGTTGGACACCTAAAGAAACTAAGGGATATTATTTCTTTAACCCTAATGAGAACATAGTATTTGTTGCTCGAACGAGAGTCTTTCTCGAAAGAGAATTTCTCTCAAAGAAAGAGGATGGTAGAAATGTTGGAATTCGAGAAGTAAAAAAAACAAATCGATGAACCTGAGATTGAACATGCTTCACAAGTTGTTGAGGAACATTCAACTTATTTAGGAACACAACCACTACGAAGATCTACAAGAGAACGTCATGTACCTGAGAGATATGAATTTCTCATTACCAAACATAGAGTCATTCTTCTTTTGGATCAAGATGAGCTTAGAACCTATCAGGAAGCAGTGTTGAGCACAGACTCCAAGAAATTTCTTGAGGCCATGAGATCTTAGATGGATTACATGTCAGTAAATCAAGTATGGACTTTAGTTGAACCACCTCAAGGGGTCAAACCTGTAGGATGTAAATGAGTTTTCAAGAAGAAAGCTGACATAGATGGTAATGTACAAACATACAAGGGGTGATTAGTCGCTAAAGGTTTTTGACAAGCTCATGGTGTAGACTGTGATGAAATCTTTTCTCCTGTAGTTATGTTTAAATCCATCTAGAATTTTCTAGCAATACTTGCATTCCATGATTATGAAATATGGCAAATGGACGTCAAAACTACTTTCCTTAATGGAAAACTTAAAGAGGATGTGTATATGACACAACAAGAAGGTTTTGTTGCTCCATAAAATGTTGGAAAGGTTTGCAAGCTACAAAGGTCAATTTATGGACTAAAGCAAGCTTCTCAAAGTTGGAATCTTTGTTTTAATGATGCAATCAAAGAATTTGGTTTTATCAGAAATGAATATAAACCTTGTGTTTATAAGAAGAATAGTGGGAGCAATGTTTATTTCCTACTTTACAGTCTGTTAAGCCTCAGTTAAGTAGTTGTTAAGACTTGTAGATGACATACTCATCATAGGAAATGATATACCTACTTTACAGTCTGTTAAGTCTTGGTTAAGTAGTTGTTTTCCATGAAATATTTGGGTGAAGTAGCGTACATCTTAGGAGTTAAGATCTATAGAAATAGATATAGATTACTTTTAGGTTTGACTCAAAGTACATATATAGACAAAGTGCTGAAAAGGTTTAGTATGGAAGAATCCAAGAAAATGATTTCTCTTTCTAAGAAATGTGTCCTTCAACCCCACAAGAGAGGGAACAAATGAATAAGATTCCATATGCTTCGGCTATTGGTTCTATCATGTATGCCATGATATGTACTTGACCAGATATATTGTATGCTTTGAGCATGACGAGTCGGTATCAGGGAAACCTAGTGAAAATCATTGGGTTGCAGTTAAAAATATCCTTAAGTATTTGAGAAGAACTAAGGATGCATTTCTTGTCTATGGAGGCGAATAAGAATTTAGTGTAAAAGGTTATACTGATGTCAACTTTCAAACCGACAAGGATGACACACGATCGCAATCAAGTTTTTTATTTTGTCTTAATGGAGGTGATATGAGATAGAAAAGTTCAAAGCAAGATACAATAGTTGATTCTACAACAGATACTGAGTATATTGCAGCCAGTGAAGTAGTAAAAGAGGTTGTTTGAATCAAGAAGTTCATATTTGAACTAGATGTTGTTCCTAGTATATCATATGTTATAGAACTTTGTTGTGATAATAATGGAGCCATTGCACAAGCAAAGGAACCCGTATCTCATCAACGATCCAATCATATTCTTAGGTATTTCCATCTCATTCGAGAGATCATAGATCGAGGAGATGTGGAGATACACAGAGTACACATTGATGGCAACATTGTTGATCCCTTGACGAAGCCTCTGTCACAACAGAAGCATGATCGTCACACTGAGTCACTCGGAATTAAATATGTGAGTGATTGATCTTAGTGCTAGTGGGTTATTGTTAGAGTATGCCCAAAGACCAATCATATGATGATTGTATTGACACATTTTATTTAACGTATTTATCAAATAAAGACATTACCTTTATTTTCTTTTATTGTATTTCTATGCATCGAATAATCTAAAAAATAATAATGTCCGTATAATAATGTGATTATTATATTATCAGAGAACATTATATTGGATTGACCCGCTATGAGCATATGTCTTGGATTATTATGTGATGGCCACAATATTGCTTATTGTGACAACTATATGTATAATCCTTAGAATAGAGATCATTACAATCTTAACATATATTGTAGTATGTTTTGATAAAGTTAAGTGTACTCCATAATTGGTTGTACTATAAAGATTTACATTGAAATATCACGATATATGTAGCGGGGTGCGAAAGATCCAGATAGGATTTGACCATCCTACATAATAGGAAATATATCACATGTCACTTGATTGAGTGATACCAGAAATGCATGGCCATGCTCGAATAAGTTTATATGAGATATCAAATATTATTCGTTTATTATAGTCTACTCTATATATCAAGAAATTATAGATGGGTTACACAAGTGTAATTGTTCCAAGACTTTTGCTTATTTTATATATAAAGGACAAAAGGATATAATACATTAAAAGAGTTGGTCATGATCATGTTATGTTGAATCATGACTTCCCATAACTTAAGTAACAATGACATATTGCTAGACATCACTCATTATTTGTAATATTAGAATAGTTCTAATTATTACTACTAACGTTATAGGAACCTATAGGGTCACACCAAATGGTTGAAAAGATATCAACTTATAAATGTGTCACATATGTATAATTTGATTGTACATAAATAAATCGTGTATTTAATATATGTGTGTGTGTGTGTAATTTAAATTGCAATGAGTACCAATTTTAATAATATAATTATAGTGATTATACTCCCAATTAAATTTAGAATTTTTAAAAAGATCTAATAGTTAGGGAGACGCATATATAAGGGATATATTGGTCTAGCAGCCATTTTAATGTCTTTTGAAAAATCCCAAAATTCCTAGAACTCTTTTAGAAAAGGTTTTGTTCATGACAGAACTCAGGAATTTCCAGATGTCCTTTAAGATGAATTATCTGGGTTACCTCCAGATCGAGAAGTGGTTATCAGGGCATTGATCTTGTTTATATGGTTTCGTATCGAATGGCTTCGATCAAGTTAAGATAATAAAGGTTCAATTGCAATAGCTACTAGATCGAGGATTCTTTAGACCCATTATTTCACCTTGGGGTACATTGGTGTTGTTTTTGAAAAAAGAAATATGGATCCATGTGATTATGCATAGATTAACATCAGTTAAACAAAGTGAATATCAAGAATAAGTATACTTTTTCGAGGATTGATGATTTGTTTGATCAACTAAAGGGAGCAGCAGTTTTCCCTAAGATTGATCTTCGATCGGGATATCAACAATTAAATATTAAAGAGGAAGATATTCCAAAGACAACTTTCAGAACACAATATGGGCACTACGAGTTCGTGGTAATGCTATTTGGTTTAACAAATGCTCCGGCAACATTCATGGATTTGATGAACCGAGTATTTTAGTCTTACTTGGATCAGTTTGTGGTGATATTTATTGATGACATTCTTGTGTACTCGAAGACAAAGATAAAGCATGATGCTCATCTTCGTACTGTGCTCGACATACTTAAGGAGAAAAAGTTATATACCAAGCTGTCAAAGTGTGAGTTTTGACTGTCAGAACTTGCTTTTCTTGGTCATGTGGTCACAGAAGAAGGTATAAGGGTTGATCTTAAGAAAGTTCAGGCTATAGTGGAGTGGAAACCCCTGAAGAATGTTGCAGAGGTTTCAAGCTTCTTGAGACTTGTTGGATATTATCGAAGGTTTGTGAAGAAATTTTCAATGATTTCTTCTCCGTTGACCAAGCTCTTGGGAAAGGATATTTCATTTATTTGGACAGGTAAGTGTCAAGAGAGTTTTAAAGCTCTAAAGAAGATTTTAACGGAAGCACCAGTGTTGGTAAAACCAAAATCTAGTAAAGAGTATGTGGTATATAACGATACATCTCATAATAGTTTAGGTTGTGTACTTAATCAAGAAGGTAATGTTGTATCTTATGATTCCTGACCACTAAAGATGCACGAGAGAAATTATCCCACTCATGATCTTGAGTTAGCACCAATAGTTTTTTCTATAAAGATTTTGCGTCATTAATTGTATGGTGAGTGGCGCTACATCTACATGGATCATAAGAGTATGAAGTACTTGTTGAATCAAAAAGAGATAAACTTCAGATAGACAAGATGGGTAGAACTATTAAAGGACCACGACTTAATCATTTATTATCATCCAAAGAAGGCAAATGTCGTATCGGATCCACTGAGTCGGAAAACTTTTGCAACTTTACAAGATATGGATGTGCGACTATTTTTTTTAAAAAGAAAATGGGCCACTATTGGCTGAATTAAGGATAAAGTCGATGCTTCTATATCAGATAAAAGACCTATAAAAGAAATACGGGAAATGCTTGGAAAATATTGCACAAGTTGAAAAAAAATGAGACTAAAGACTTTGAAGGCAAGTCTGATGGATGTATGTATTATCGGGGAAGAATATGCATTTCGCATGATGTTGACTTGAAGAAATACATTCTTTCTGAGGCACATTATAGTCTGTTGACTATGGATCCATGAGGGAACAAGATGTATTAGGATGTAAAGAGTCGATATTTGTGGCTGAGAATGAAAAGAGCCATCACTGAGTTTGTTTCTATATGTGTGACATGTCAACAAGTAAAACCTTAACATCAAATGCTTTTGGTATTGTTGGAACCGATTTCTATTCCAGAGTTGAAGTGGGAAATAATCAATATGGATTTTGTTACATGTCTATTTTTTACATCAAATAAGAAGGATTCTATTTGGGTGATAGTTAACCAGTTAACTTTGTCGGCACATTTCATTCTAGTGCAAATGGAATATTCATTGGATAAATATGCAGAGTTATATATAAGGGAGATAGTTCAGCTGCATGGAGTGCCAATATCGATAATATCTGACATAGATCCAAGGTTCATGTCAAGATTTTGGAATTCTTTGTATAAAGCCTTGGGTACTCGATTGAATTTCAGTACGACCTTTCATCTGTAGACAGATGGTCAGTCATAGCAGACTATTCAGATATTAGAAGATATGCTGAGGGCATGTGTGATTGAGTTCAAGGGATCATGGGAAAAGTATCGCCTTGGAAAAATATATTGTGTTTTGGGCGCGGTATAAAATTAAGTCCCATATTCTTTGGATCTTTTGAGATCTTAAAGAGAGTTGGACTAGTGGCCAACCAGTTAGCATTACCTCCAGAATTGGACAAAGTTCACAATGTTTTTCATGTGTCGATGCTTGGGAAGTATCGATCGGATCCTTCACATGTCATTACACCGAAAGAAATTGAGATCCGACCAGATTTCACTTATGAAGAAGAATTAATACATATTTTGGCTTGAGAAATCAAAGAACTGCGTAGCACGACGATTTCTTTAGTCAAAGTACTTTGGCAAAATCATAAAGTCGAGAAAGCCACTTGGGAAAGAGATGTGGACATGAGGAAGTAGTATCCACACCTCTTCACATCATGTACGTCTTAAAATTTGAGAATAAATTTTATTTAAAGGGGAGAGTTATAATACCCCAAAATTTGGATAGTGACCAAAATGCAAATTTTGAAAGCTAAATAGCCAAAGTATAAATTTTGGAAAGGTTAGGGACTAAAATGGTAATTTTCAAAAGTTGCAATCTTACCCCATAAATAAATAGTTTACCTCAAGAATGATGTTTCTCTAGGAATCTGAATTTTTGTACGAATTGTATTAAAAGTTAAAATACGATAAAGTTTGAGAAAAAATCAGCAAATCTAATCGAATAGAAATTTCAGGAAAAATTGAAGGATGATAAATTTGACTTAAAAATATTATTTCCATATTTTAAAATGTTGGAAAATAATATAAACCTTTGGATTTGAGGATTTAATTCCATGTTAAATCTGGATTGCTGGATTAAAGTGGCAAGATTGTAATTTTTGGGAAATTTCAAGGGTGAATAAGTAAATTGTGAATTTGTTTGTTCATATTTAGCTTTTGGAAGATGATAAGGTTGAGGTATCTTGGTTTGATGATAAATATAAAGTTTCATTAAGGGTAAATTGGTGTTTTCCCAATTAAATGAATTTAATATTCATTAAAGCTTAAATTAAAGGTAAATAAGCATGAAATTAATCTAAAATTTCATGTCATCTTATTCATATTCTTCTCCATTTCTGTGAACCCTCCAAAGGTGAGAATTTTTTTCCATTTTAAGGAATTTCCTTTGGATTTTGGATTATGCCGTGAAAAAAATTGTTCTACGCGAGAATGATATCTTTTTGTACCATTTATGCTTACTAATCTTAATTGATTTCAAAGATCCTAGATCCTAGGGTTTGTGTTCACATTAGGGTTCATGAAATTGATGATGAATATTGATGTTTTTGAGGTTCTAGATTCATTTTCAAGCTTCTCTGATGATTAAAACATGTTTAATCTTCTTAGAAATGCTTCTGTGATTTTTGGTCAAATGATGGAGTTGTAGAACTTTGTGTTTTGATGAAATTTGATTAGGGCTTTAATTGTTGAGATGTTGTAAGGTTGGATAGAAGTTGAATTCATGCTTGAATAGAATCAAACTCGAGCAAAATCATGGAAACCTTAGTTATAGACCTTTAGAAAATTCGGCCAAAGCTTGTTTGGATGAGAAAATTTATGGAAAAAGTATTAAAGGTATCGAAATGATGTAGGAAGTATTCTACAAGCCTTCGAAAAATTTAGTACCATTTGGTAATTTTTGAAAAGTTGAAGGACCAAATTTACAATTTTGGAAAAATGATAGGTTGATGTGTAATTGTTCTATAATTGATGTACTATGTTGAATATTTGTTGTTTGCGAATTTAAATGAGTGTTAGGATGTGAAATTTGATCATTTTGGAACTTTGGAAAGTTTAGTGATTTTTATGCAATATTCGAATAGTTGGGGTGTTTAATTGTAATTGTACCTCTGTAAAAGTACTCGGATAGTAATAATTTCAATGCTGGAATTTTTTGTATATAAAATTTAAGTGATAAAATATGAAGGACCATTTTTGTATAATTTGGAAAATTTGGTGACAATATTAAAAGAATTAATAAGTGTTGAAGTATTTTGGTATAAAATAAGTTTTGAGTATAATTATGGATTTTGTTTTGGAAATATATTTATGTTAGTACAATACTAACATATGTATCGATATCAATTTGTGATTTTTATTCAGATCGTGAATGATTTAGTGATAGAAACAAATCCAGTATAAAAGGATTAAGTGTGGAGCATAGTGAAGCACATCTTTTGAAATATATATGTGTCAATGTGAGTACAATACATGCATGACATTGTACATAGATGTTTTATACATCATCAGTAAGACTTGCGAGAAGTCTACCTTGTTTATATCAGCATGATATTATGTCATTATTCATAATACCGACATGACTTTGATATGTCAAAGTGTGGAAATCATAATGCATTGGTCATTGACAATTATGATATTTTGCCATGAATATTATCTTGGGTATGAACTTCCCTAATGTTAATTATATGGTTATACAATACCATGGATGAATAAATTATACTATATGCCCAAGTAAATGAAGGACAGGGTATAGTTGGCATGCCATAGAGTATAACAAATGCAGGTTAATATTAGAACGAGTGTGTAAGGACACTAAGTGCAGGTGGTGGGCACGACTTTATGTGTCATATCTGGATTAGAACTAAAGTGTAAGCTCAGTGCAAGTTTAACAATACGGTGTACATATATATTTCACTCGAATACCCAGGGTCTTCATAGGTTTACATTTGGGCTATGGTTGTTGGAATAAATTATTATAATGATATTATTATTATCATGTGATTATGGTAAAATATTAGTCATTCAGGTAAGGTGATCTTATTGCATTGGAAAATAACATTTAATTTCATGCATGAGTTGTATTATACTATTTATTATTTTAATTGTCTCACTAAGTATATACTTAGCGTGAGATGATTTTCACGCGTAGGTAAGAAGGAGTAGGAGTACGGAGTACTGAGCAACACCAAGCATCCAGGAGTATATTACAATATTAGTAAAACATCATTTGATGTGATTTTGACTTAGTTAATGGCATGTACTTATTAATGTCCTAGTTGCTCTATTGAACTATTTTGGAAATGGTTTGTAATGGCTAAACTAAATTGTTTTACTCTATTTCACTATGGATAGCATAAATCAGTATTATTATTATTATAAATAGATGTATTTTATATTAATATATGTTTTAAATATTATTTGATTTAATATTTTTATATTATCAGTATTAATATATTTTTATATATCAGTTTAAATATTATGTTTTAAATTACTTTTGAGTTTTAAAATGTTTTAAGTAATTCACGTGACATCTATAACATGTATTGACATAAGTGTATAGATCGTAGGTGTTACATCTCGCTTCTTGGACTCTAATTTTTTTCCTTGATGAACTAAACGTATCATATACCCTTGATTGCTCCAAAAATAAACCCAACACCACCAAATACCAATGGCTTTCATTGTCATTAATTGGAAACAGGATTTGCGCCATTACTTGTCATATGTTATTAAATAAATTTGGATATTTCTTTAAAATCCATGAAATTCAACAAATAAAATCTAATTATTCTTATCGTATCACAATTCGTAACTTTTGCATAGTCCTTCAACACAATACCATAAACCTCCTCAATATGCTTATAATCTACATTCTTACCTACAAGCATGAGCTATAATTCCTCTTCCAAATCATTACTAATTTACCATCCATAACTCTAAACGTTATATATACAACAAAATATTAAACTTACCGATAAGTTGCAGGGCAAGAACACAGTCTTAATTGAATGTGTCCTCGTCTTAGATTCCCATACCAAATTCCAGTCGACCATATCAATAACCTAACGAAATTAAAAAAAAAATATTACTAATTTGCATATCATTATCAATTTAAACAAAATACAAAATTGAAGTTTCAACTGTTCTTAACTAACCCCTGAGACAACCCATGCCCCCGGTTTTAATGTGTTTATGTCCATTACTATTATGTGTTGAATGCCAAATTGGACAATAATGTTGTTGAGTGGAAAGAATGTTTGGTTATATTTAGACAAATCATTACTTATTTCAAAATTAACTGCAATAGATAGTACTCACATTTTTTACAATTCACAATTCCAAATATAATCACAATAAGCATATTATGTTTTCTCAATCATTATTGGTATTTTAACATGCGACATCAATAATAAAAAATAAGCATACAAATGGTCATCAACAATGCAAATGATAAACACCTAACAAAGGTTATTCTCGTTTATGTTCCAAATAAATATAAATCCAAAATTGCTTTCCAGTAACAATTCATATCTCAATATATCATTTTCACGAATCAGTTTAATTTCTAACTAAGTTTCCCTATTTACACTCCAACAACAACTGATTGCCACTAACCTTTCTCCCATATCCTGCAACCTAAAAAATGTAATTTACATTGGTCACAACACTAGAAGAAACAATATCAACTTCACATACTATTATTCATCTTACTTTTTGTTTTTCCAACGGTGCAGCATAATCAAAACCAATTTATGATGATATTTCAATGATTAATCTTCCTCTTCTTTCCCATTCACTCACTTCATTCACCACTAAAACCTTTTTTAGTTGCTCAACCCCATCCACATATTTTTTCCAAGTTTGTCAACACAACAATTCATCTCATTTATTTTACCCCTCATTCTATCAACTTCTTTCACCACTCCATCCAATTTGCATTTGTTTTTTCCTCAAACTCCTTCCCATCAAACTCGAGGGTATCAACCACTTCCTCGATCCTGATTTATCTCTAACCAACCTCTGAAACAATTCATTTAATTTCCATCATCTCAAACATAAATGCATCAAGTTTCTCCATCATCAGTTCATTCGCGGAATTCCCCTCACGGAATTCTTTCTATCCAATGTTCTCTTCCTTAATAGGAGGAACCTTCAAAATTATATTTCAATATTAAACAAAGTTGTTCAATGTTTATCTCAAAAGATTATTGTTATTACATTTTCTTTCCTTTTTGGTATTTCCAATTTCAACTTGATCATGAGTCGGACCACTTCTTCCTTGCCCCATGCTAGAATGTGTGGCATCCCAATTTTCTTTTCAGTTGGTACAATTGTAGAATTCGACCAAAAATCAAAAAATACAACCTATATTCAAAATGAACTTAATCAATTTATTGCTACAATTTAGTTTATTTAAATAATTTTTATAACAAAAATTTATTGCTACAATTTAGTTTATTTAAATAATTTTTATAACAAAAGCCATCTTCAGTACTCATTTACCTCTCTAATATTACAATGCAACCTTTTAGGTATTTGTGTTTTTCGGTCTTTTGAAAGCTAACTATTTCATCTATCAATATGTCAGCAACAAAATTCGCCCAATTTAGTTCACCTTTAATCCCTTCATCACACAACAACTTCAAATTGTCCTTGCTCGGACATGAATCACCTGTTGGACAGAGAAATATTCTAACAACGTACAACAACACTCTCGCCTTCAATTGATCCCCATCAAATTTATCGATTTTAATCTCTCCCTCCAACTCAGCTAATGTAACCTTTGTCTATATATTATACACCTTGCTGAGTTTTTTCCAATCCTCCCTCTCAACTAATACTTTGACACAAGTCCCTTCCTTTTGTAGCCCCAACACGGCTACAACTTCCTCAATCCCCAGAGGAAATGAATATCCCTTGAACCTAATTCTACAATTTTTAATAACAAAATTTTCTATCAAATCCTGACACAACTCCCTACAAATTGGTCATGTTGTTATCTCAATCAAAGTCTCAAATCTTAATTCTTTAACAACATTCAATGTTTCCTTTCCTTTCAACTCTTCCATCAAGCTACATCTTATTGACATTTCCTACATTTATTTAAAAACAAAAAAGAATGTTATGTTACCTTTATAATAAAGGTTACAAGTTTATAAAATCATTAAAGTATAAGGAATACCTTCTTTTCATGTGCACTCCTCTTTGCATTATATTCTTCTTTCTGTTTCTCCGTCAATTTTACATAAGCTTCTTTCTCCTCTTTTCTCATCAATTTCCATTTCACCTATGCTTCTTTTCTTATCTACAACCAACTTTTCTTTACTAATAATGTTTATAATACTCTATCTATATGCCCTTCTCAATTCAATTTACTTACAAGCATAACCAACCTTCTTATCTGAAACTCCATTCCATCGTTGACATTCACTCACACTGTAAACTTTCAATTTTTTCATCAGTATAAACATCTAAAACACTTTTAATCAAGAACTTCCATTCAAACAGTGTATTAGATAAATACATGGTTACATACTAAAAGTGCATATATATATGGGGCCTTTGGTTGTTTCGGCCTTCCCTCTATCTCATGAGTCTCTTCATGCTCCAAGACATCTTCTTCTCAAAGAACAATTGTCATTTCATAACCTCACATTTGATTCATTTTTTCCTCCCACAGTTTTTTTGCATGTGATACTATCTTCTTCTTCTTCTTCCTCTTCATTCATTACAATATAGATTTCAGCTAATATGTTGTAATAAAATGTTATGTAAATGTAAATGTAATTGTTTCTCATGACCGATTAGAGCCATAACTGATCATTACAGTAACCGATCATGTACACCCTATAAAGTTATCTACAACCTAATTATTTTCCTTTCAACCTACAATATTACATTCTACTTGTTTTACTAACCCTAATCATTTTCCCTTCCATCAACCTATAACAATAATCGATCCATTATTTTACATATTTCCCCTATAAATTAAACCCTACACTACTCCAAATTCGTTAATTAAAAAAAACAAACTAGGGTTTCACGAACATACCTCTTTATTCTTCAAATTGTGATTACAATTATGTTATTCAGTATTGATGTCTATTGCTCATATGGAAAACGAATTCTATAGCCGAAAAACCTTTATTCTCATCTCTGATTCTTGCCTTTGCCTTCGCTAACCCCATTATGTTTTCTATAAATACTCGATACTTTTCCTATAAAAAATATGTGGAAAATTTTGATACTTTTAAATACCATTCTCGTTTTTCTTATTTTAACAATTCAAAAATATCGATATAGTCGAATTAGAAAAATTTAAATTCTATCTAGAAACCGAAAAAGTAATACGTTAATATAATAATACTGGTTGAAATTTAAAATGTTTCCCTTCTAACATTCACAAAATAAGTTTAAATCGTTAATATTATTAATATAATAAATATTTTAGGTTGCTCCATAAATGTGTACCAGATTTGAATCTGATGTGGCCTTATTCATTCACTCGACAATAAAACAGGTTAGTTGCTATCTAAAGAGTAGGTTGCGATCTGAAATGTTATAACAATCAAAAATATCGATTTACTTGAAACAAGTCTCGATACTTACCAGTAACATAAGTTACAATGTTAAGCTATTTTTTATTATATTCAATTACTTACAACATAATATATTACACTTAATTCAACATTTCAGGTAGTGCTAAACCTATTTTATTAAGACCCTTTTCAAATTTCCGGTTGCATCATTTTTTAGCATTATATTACTATGTAGTTTCTTAAAATCCCCGACGTGTTGTTATGAGTTTGAGAATTGGTGACAAGAAGCCAATGCGAAGGGACCTCCACAAAGAACTTTAACTGAAATACTTTGAAGTAGACATCTTCCACTCTTCCAACACAGTCACATACGGTTTACTAGAGTGCTAAAACCACTTTCACAACTGTCGTTTACTGCCATTTGATCTTTGCCTAATATATTTCATTTCACACTTTTTTTCAAAATAAAAAATATAACACTTTTTCATTTGTTTGTCTGGTATGGTATGATCATCAAATATGTAAAGTCAGAAATGCAAATCTTAACGTTTATAATAGAGTGAATTAGGTTGATAGGGTTGTCCCATAATAGATCTTTGTAAAATTCAAACTGAAATATTACATCAATAGATCAGATACAAGTGGTGATTAAATAAAAAATTGGTTTAATTAAAATTAATTTATACAAATCTAAATGAATAAATGTATTAAAATTTAGTGTAAACTATGTATTTAGTTTCTCAACATTTACTTTGGTTTTGTTTGGTCACCCAACAATTACTTTTTTCAAAATCATACCTAACGTTATGTTTTGTTCACCTCTATTAAAAATAAACAAAATTAATGTTGTGACAATTTTTGAGTGACTAAATATATAAATTATCCTAAGTTTTATTACATTCTCTCATTTAATTTTTGTTTCACCTTCTCTTGACCACTTTTACAAATAACTCATTTGACGATTAAAGTCTATGAAATAAGAGGCCTCTAAGTATCACTTTGTCGTTCATATTAATCAAGGTCGATTCTATCAGATTTCATGACCTCCTACAGTTATTTTTTCTTGATATGACCTTTGGTAGGCTAATATTATCTTGAAAAGTCAAATATATTATCAAGTGATTATAACTATTTAATATATCAACCTACGCGAAATAATCATGATCTTAGATCTAACAACAACGCTAAAAGTATCTAAATAAACCCTTCACGTTAGACTAAGTGGACTATCTCCCTCACAAACCTTCTTCATCGCTATAAATCACATGTGATTGATCGTTTGTAACACCCTTTAAAGCAATTCGTTACGATTTCCATTCAAACCAAAAACTGAATCAACGATATTAATTGTTGGATGTGTTATTTATACAAAAGATTCATAAGAGATGCAACAATTTTGAATTCAGTTATTTAAATTTAAATTTTAAGTATTTAAATTTAAATTTTAAGTATTTAAATCTAAATTTTATATATTTGAATTAGAGAACTTATAAATTGTATTGGACTCACTCGGTGACTTAAATTGGGCGGGGTTAATTAGAAAAAAAATATAAACTATATCAATAATCACTTATATAATTATTTATTCCTTTTATTTTTACTATTGATTCTTTCAATTTTGTCAATTAAATCACCTAATTTGTAACACCCACAGACCGATATGGGTGACCCAATCTGATCTGAGGTGTCACATTAGGGTCACTGGAGCGACCCACCGTAAAAATCACAGACCGGCTGGACTGATTCTAGAAGAAACCAAGGCTAGGGGAGGAGCCCCACGCACACTTCCAGTGCGTTCGATAGCCAAATAGAGCGGGAATAACGGCTGATTACTCCCAACGCTCCAATTTAGAAATAACAACTCAAACATTAATAAAACTCATCAAAACACAACAAAATAGACAAAAAATAGAAATCAGAGTTTACCCACAGAGGACTACCAACGACTACAGGTGAAGCTGCGGTTTTGGTTGGGTTTTGTTCGGAAAGATACGAGGAGCACGATAGTGTAAACGGTGTGGTCACCAACGCCAGAGTCAGTGTAAAATCGAAGAAAAGTTTCATTGACGATCTTTGATTCCAAAGGCGATCAAGTAATTTAAGGCATTTGGCGATGGATCTCAACAAGGGAATGGTCGGGCTTTGGTCGGAGTGGAATGCTGATTCGGTTGGGATGGGTGGTGACGTGTACCATCGGTCGAATAATGATGAATCGGGGAGGGAGGTTCAACCGACTAGGAATTTTTAGGGAGAAATTTGGGAAATTTGAGATTTTTGGATCATGGGGGGTTCTGATATTTTATTTTTCATTTACCAGGAAAAATGGTAAAAATCAAGGTTACGACCCTTGAACTTCCCACAAGTTCTAAAGCCAATATGTAACTTTTTTAAATTTTGATTTGATCCTCAATTTCTCTCTTATTACAATATTTAATTCGATACTTTATATTAATAAAATCTAGGCCCTAAATTAGTGTGTGACAAATCTCCCCTCCTTAAAAGAATTTCGTCCTCAAAAGTAATTCAAGTCACAGAAATGCATAATTGTAACTTTAAGAAATTCTTCAGCAGCTTTAATAGAAGTATGAGTCATCTAGTAATCCTTAACCAACAGAGTATACATTCTCGTCAGAACTCTCCCGCATCCCAATAAAATAATTTGAACATGATTATCCTTGGGGAATCAATTCAACCTAGGTTACGAGGTTAGGTTCATAGAGCGGTAACATATTCCAATTTCATTTATGGAGTTGAGTCATAATTTCTCGGATGAGTAACTCTCACATTACTCGTGAGGCGCTTTACAGAATTTGGACAAACGTTACTGGTATTCCCTTATGCATAGGTCGAGCCCTAACATATATAAAAACTAGGTCAGCTCATTATTGAGACGGACTCGACCTAGGAGTTCCGATTTAGAGAATTACGGTTGTAGTCTAAGGGCATGCACTGACCAGACATCCTATGACATTCAAACGGTTGGTCTACCCAGGAAACTTAACTCAACCTAAGATCTTATACCACTAGATGTAACAGCCACAGACAGATACAGGTGACTCGATCCAATCCGAGGTGTCACATTAGGGCCACCGAAGCGACCCAGTGTAAAAATCCATGAAAGTTATTTTTTTGTTAATACATATAAAATCATAAAACAATTTATAAACACAACAGTAAAATTTAACAATATTAAAAAATAAAATAGATTCTAAACTTGGATATATAAACAAAATACAAGCTACATGACCCCTAATCACATACCGATGGAACTCCCTTACTGATGTCGATAGTTGCACTGGTTCAATCCTTTTAACCTGAAAAGGTCGCAATAGAGTGAGCTTTGGAAAGCTCTATAATACAGAACTACCAAATGATGCTGAAGAACATGCAAATAACATATAAGCATATGTTTCCTTATTGATTCAGACATCTACAGATTTTTATAAACAGCTAAGGTCCCACTGATATCTCAGATAGTAAAAGACAGCAAGCTTTCAATTCAGAGGAAAATGTTTCGGATGACTAGGTTTAGGAGATCAGAATAGGGTGTCTAGTGTGTTCCCACAAAACCAGTGAAAAGGTACATATCTTTGTAAAATAATATGTAACCCCCTCAGACCGATGCAGATAGCCCGATCCGATCTGGAGTGTCACATTAGGGCCACCGGAGCGACCCACTGTAAAAATAGCGAAAAATTTAAAACATTTCTTAAAACATAAAAAACATAAAATGATTTATTATTATTCAGAAATAAGATAGGTTTTTCAAATTTAGATATAAAACAAAAATACAATCAACATGTCCCCTAATCACATGTACCATACTCTGCAAGCAACACCGGAAAACTCCCTTACTGATGTTGATAGTGATACTGGTACAATTCTTTTAACCTGCAATGTTGAGTAATAGAGTGAGCCTCGGAAAGCTCAGTAATACAAAACTACCAGATGATGCTACATGACATGTAGATAAATGGAAAGCCATATAATTTCCTTATTGAATCATACGTATACCAGTTTGCGGAATAATTTGGGGTTCCCTTAGAAGTTCATCGAGTAGAAGCCATGAATCTCAGTTCATAAGAAACCTTTCAAAGTATGACATTTTCAGGAGATCGAATAGGATGTCTAGTGTGTTCCAATAGTATAATAAAATCATAATAGGTACACTTATCAAATGATAGTTCAGTAAACTCATAAAATCATAATGAAATTTAACTTTTGAAACTTGTAGTTTAAACCATTCTCTTATACACCATCCGCAGTTCCTAGAACTGCGTCCATAAGGCTTACCTTAAGCACACAGCGAAAAGGAAGCCAATCTAAGGATAGGCTTTGGGGCCTATATCCTTAAGTCCGTAAGTCCATAGGGCTTACCCTAAGCACACAACAAAAGGGAGCCAACCTAATGGAACATCTTGGGGCCCGTGAGCCTACCCAAGAGTCACATTAGGTCCGTCAAAGTTTTCCAGCTTGATCAGAGCTGTACTTTATAAATCCGTATCAAAAATACAATTGCACCGTGACATAAATTCCATAAATCCATATACATGGTAATCAAATACCAGTTTAAACCAAAAATCAGATAGTCGTCTTAATCCATAAAACATCACAATAAATTGGTGCATCAATAAAACAGGAGCCATAGAATTCAGTGTACCACATTTTAAAACAAATAAAATAGTTCAGTAATAAATAGGGAACACACTAGAGAATCCATGTATTTTCAGAGGCCATTGTAGTTATCATTATGGATAACATGAAACTTATGAAATTTGATCGAATTCAAGGAACAAGGTCCTATTGAGGAGAATCGATTACTAACCGATCTAGCTAGACATTTAAGGTTGATACATTAGAATCCCACTATATTTTCGTGTGCATTAGGAAAACATTCAGGAACCTTTATACATAATAATTCTAAATTCATATTTACTGCGAGTGATTCCATTACCTAAACAATCAGGGGTATTCAGGAATATACTTTGAATTCATAGGATTTCAGCCCAATTGAACCAAATGAGGTATTCATAATCTTTTCCTTCTGCGTTACTTGCTTTTTTCAAACATGACCAATGTGATTTTAGATGAAAATATAGAATCGAAGATTCAATTCATTTACAATCTACGACTATCGATCATATTATCAAACAACTCGAGTTACACAACTCCCAAACTGATGCATGTCAACAAGTCAATTCATTATCCTTCCAGTGTATTCACTCTTTAATACCATAATGCAGATCCATAGATCATCCCCATAATCATCACTGAATAAATCTTCCAACGGTCTTTATTTCATTTTCACGTTTCAACAATATCATGAAATACGGACGTACTTGATCCATGGCTCATAACCCATAAGGACAATTCATCATGTAAGTTCAATAGTGTTTCCAAACTCATCCAATCACCTATTTAATCCTAAGTCATTGATGTTACTTAGTTCGTTTAGTAAGCAAGTCTATCCCGATTACTTTAAAGTTTTCCAGAATAATTCAGACGTTTCTGAATTTCAAATACACGTTGTACTTCATTTCAGTTCAATTTATTCATATAATAAAGTCATTCTGGTATTCTTGGTTGATTTGACTCACGAATACCTACTTATTAGTACTGTATGCGCTCTAGAGTTGAGCTGAGCCAAGTACTTCCAGAATTATCATCGATCCAAATTTGAGAAGATGAACAAACATTCAAGTGGTACTTATATCATTCAGGTAATGATATAGCACTAACGGTTGTTGATCACTTAAGTTGCGTTCCATAACTTTTACTGGTAGCACAACATCCATGTTTATTTGGATTTCTTAATTAATCCAAGACATTTACTTATTCTAGGTCATAAGGGCATTTTGGTCATTTTGGTGCTCAACATTTTTCTATTCATTTCAAAGCTTGAGTATATCCATTCATTCCTGAGCTTGGTGACATTCTTGAGTCATTTCCATTCTAGGGGTATTTTGGTCATTTTATAATTCTAGAATATTTCAATCATTTTCTTCCATCCGGTCTTATTATTTAATTCAATCTTATCATTTACTTCAGTCCTTTCGAACAATTCTGACAGCAGAATACCTCCGATAAATTACTCTTCAAGTATTTACTCATTATTCGAATATTTTCGGGTCAAGTGTCTTTTCAGATTTTACAAACGGAATATCATAATTTTTTCTGTACAAAGACAGGATCTTAACAATTAAAGTTGTACTTAATCGAGTTAAGTACAATTCCTCAAAGTACTCTCTCATTAGGGTCAATTCAGACTATTTTATCTCTCAAGGGCACTTTTATAATTTCAATATTAGCTCTTAACGAAAATAATTATAATTTAGAGATCCTATGATCAATTGCTTTCCCGAACATTCTCTTATCTTAAAATGATTCCTAAATAGAATTCTAATATCTTGCACAAACCCTCTAGGGGTAAAAAATCAGTTATCCGTATTTCGTAAGCAAAATCTAGCATTTCTTAAGCACATCTGTAGTTTTATCATATCAATATATCCTTCAAGAGTTATTAATCAATTTTCAGGGACAATTCTTGACATCTTACAACTTAAGGGTATTTTCATAATTTTACCCTATCGGAGTATTATCATAATTTCCCATCCAAGTACCTTTAACATTTAACCTTTGATGAAATAAACTATAAGTTACAAATCCATGTTGATTTCTTTATCACTAAGCACATAACTTGTAATTTAATTCTAACAATCCCTCAATTTCTTATAAAAATCATCTGAACCATAATCAATTACTAAACCCTTTTATTGTATTCAGATCGAGTGTAGAAACTAATTAACTACACAAATGAGACCAACATTATCTTAATCATGCATTTACCAATATTCACATGTTCCATAAAGCATAAAGAGGTAGTAAAATATTACCTCAATATCTGTGTAATATTGATCGACCATAAAAATTCCATTCGAACGCCTTTGATCTTCAATTCAACTTCCAATAATTCCTTAGATACATATCAACATAAATTATATCAAAAACGGAGCTTAATTATGATAAACGGATCGAATCGGGTGATAAATCAGTGAAAAACAGCTTATCAAGTTCGAATTCGGTGAAACGGACTTCGGATTCGGATTCGGGACGTTGAAAGCATAAAATAGGACTTTTCAGAAATTTGAATATTTCGGTCATAATCAAAGTCAAAGGGTTTGACTGATAATTTCGAGGTCTTCAGGTTCGAATTTCGAAAAACAGACAGCGGAATCGGATTTGGAACGTCGAAAAATGTCAGGATAGGTATACTCGGTCAAAGTTAAAGGCCGTTTAATGCCCGGTCAAAGCCAGTCAAAGTTCTTGTCAACATAGTCAACGGTAAACGGTTCGGTCCAGGCGGTTCGGTCTGGTCCAGGCGGTCCAGTCCAAGCGGCTCGATCGGCTTGGTCAGTCAGCTCGGTCGTCTCGATCGGTCGGCTCGGTAGGCTCAATTGGTTCACCAAGCTGCCAGACGAAGCCCACTCTCAGGGGTGGCGCATGGGGGCGCGTACAGTGGCTTCCGGAGTCCTAAAAATCACACAAAAATTTCTAAAAATTATTTTATGGCATTTTAAGACACTTACAAAGCTTGGTTCACATTTTTGAATGGTGGAGAGCTCAATTTCAACAAATCGAAAACTTTGACCGTCTCACCTCCTCACGCGTCGCCATCTACAGAGACCAAGGATGACACCAGCGGACTCGAAACGGCACAAGGAACACGATGGTGCGGGAGGTGTCAAAAAGGGAGCAACGATCGGCGATGAATTATAGATTTCCTTGGCGATGGTGTTAAAAAAACGTCGAGACTTTGACTTGAAATTCCCAACGTATGGCAGTGATTCACTTTAATTAATTTAAGAGGTTTGTTCATCGCTCGATGAAGAACACGATGGTGGTTTTAAAATTGACGATCGGAGGTTGGACGGCGTCGGGATCGGATTTGGAAGTTGGGCGATGGAGGAAGGAAAATTGAGAATTGTTTTTCTGTTTTGAAACAGAAAACTCACGTATTTAACATGAGTTTGCCGACAATTCAAGGGTAAATTCAGGGCTTGGTCCCTGAATTTCCTTCAACTCTAAAATAGGCTACAAGTTTTAAAAACTTTCAATTTAATCCTCAATTTTCTTCCAAAATACCAATTAAAATCATCAATTTATAATTCTAAAATTTAGCCCCTAAATTGGGGTGTTACAATTCTCCCCTCCTTAAAAGAATTTTGTCCTCGAAATTCATTCATGTCACATAATTAAAAAAAATGAAACTTATATCATTTCTTTCATATCTTCAAGTAGCTTTTACAGAAGTACAAATCCTCCCCTAATTCTTAACCAATTGAGCATACATTCTTATAATAACTTTTCCTCATTTCAATAAAAGAATCGGAATGAAAATTTCCTTGAGTAATCAATTCAGTCTTTGTCACGAGAATAGGCTCATAGAGCAGTAGCATATCCCAATTTCATTTCCGGAGTCAAGTCAGAATTTTTCAGATAAATAACTCTCACATGGATCGTAAGGTACATCACAGTGTTTAAACAAATGTTACTAGTATTCCTTTTTGTACAAGTATAGCCTTAACATATAGAAACTTTGATTTACTCGCTACAGATAGAGACTCAGCCCTGGAGTTCCGGCTCAGAGAGGTACGATTGTAGTCTAGGGGCATGTACTGATCAGACATATTTTGACATTCGACCGGCCGGTCTATCTTGAAAATTTTGACTCAAACCAAATCTCTGATACCACTAAATGTAACCCTCTCAGACCGTTACGGATAGCCCGATCCGATCTAGAGTGTCACATTAGGGCCACCGGAGCGACCCACTGTAAAAATATCAAAAAATTTAAAACTTTTCTTAAAACATATAAAATATAAAATGATTTATTATTATTCAAAAATAAGATAGGTTTTTCAAATTCAGATATAAAACAAAAATACAATCTACATGTCCCCTAATCACATGTACCATACTCTGCAAGCAACATCGGAAAACTCCCTTACTGATGTTGATAGTGATACTGGTACAATTCTTTTAACCTGCAATGTTGAGTAATAGAGTGAGCTTCGGAAAGCTCAATAATACAGAACTACCACATGATGCTACATGACATGTAGATAAATGGAAAGCCATATAATTTCCTTATTAAATCATATGTATACCAGTTTGTGGAATAATTTGGGGTTCCCTTAGAAGTTCATCGAGTAGAAGCCATGAATCTCAGTTCATAAGAAACCTTTCAAAGTATGACATTTTCAGGAGATCGAATAGGATGTCTAGTGTGTTCCAACAGTATAATAAAATCATAATAGGTACACTTATCAAATGATAGTTCAGTAAATCTCATAAAATCATAATGAAATTTTACTTTTAAAACTTGTAGTTTAAACCATTCTCTTGTACACCATCCGCAGTTCCTAGAACTGCGTACATAGGGCTTACCTTAAGCACACAGCGAAAAGGAAGACAACCTAAGGATATGCTTTGGGGCCTGTATCCTTAAGTCCGTAAGTCCATAGGGCTTACCCTAAGCACACAACAAAAGGGAGCCAACCTAATGGAACATCTTGGGGCCCGTGAGCCTACCCAAGAGTCACATTAGGTCCGTCAAAGTTTTCCAGCTTGATCAAAGCTGTACTTTATAAATACGTATCAAAAATACAATTGCACCGTGACATAAATTCCATAAATCCATATACATGGTAATCAAATACCAGTTTAAACCAAAAATCAGATAGTCGTCTTAATCCATAAAACATCACAATAAATTGGTGCATCAATAAAACAGGAGCCATAGAATTCAGTGTACCACATTTTAAAACAAATAAAATAGTTCAATAATAAATAGGGAACACACTAGAGAATCCAAGTATTTTCAGAGGCCATTGTAGTTATCATTATGGATAACATGAAACTTATGAAATTTGATCGAATTCCAGGAACAAGGTCCTATTGAGGAGAATCAATTACTAACCGATCTAGCCAGACATTTAAGGTTGATACATTAGAATCCCACTATATTTTCGTGTGCATTAGGAAAACGTTCAGGAACCTTTATACATAATAATTCTAAATTCAGATTTACTGCGAGTGATTCCATTACCCAAACAATCAGGGGTACTCAGGAATATACTCTGAATTCATAGGATTTCAGCCCAATTGAACCAAATGAGGTATTCATAATCTTTTCCTTCTGCGTTACTTGCTTTTTTCAAACATGACCGATGTGATTTTAGATGAAAATATAGAATCGAAGATTCAAGTCATTTACAATCTACGACTATCGATCATATTATCAAACAACTCGAGTTACACAACTCCCAAACTGATGCATGTCAACAAGTCAATTCATTATCCTTCCAGTGTATTCACTCTTTAATACCATAATGCAGATCCATAGATCATCCCTATAATCATCACTGAATAAATCTTCCAACGGTCTTTATTTCATTTTCACGTTTCAACAATATCATGAAATACGGACGTACTTGATCCATGGCTCATAACCCATAAGGACAATTCATCATGTAAGTTCAACAGTGTTTCCAAACTCATCCAATCACCTATTTAATCCTCGGTCATTGATGTTACTTAGTTCGTTTAGTAAGCAAGTCTATCCCGATTACTTTAAAGTTTTCCAGAATAATTCAGACGTTTCTGAATTTCAAATACACGTTGTACTTCATTTCAGTTCAATTTATTCATATAATAAAGTCATTCTGGTATTCGTGGTTGATTTGACTCACGAATACCCACTTATTAGTACTGTATTCAAGAATTATCATCGATCCAAATTTGAGAAGATGAACAAACATTCAAGTGGTACTTATATCATTCAGGTAATGATATAGCACTAACGTTGGTTGATCACTTAAGTTGCATTCCACAACTTTTACTGGAAGCACAACATCCATGTTTATTTGGATTTCTTAATTAATCCAAGACATTTACTTATTCTAGGTCATAAGGGCATTTTGGTCATTTTGGTGCTCAACGTTTTTCTATTCATTTCAATGCTTGAGTATATCCATTCATTCTTGAGCTTGGTGACATTTTTGAGTCATTTCTATTCCAAGGGTATTTCGGTCATTTTATAATTCTAGAATATTTCAATCATTTTCTTATATCCGGTCTTATTATTTAATTCAATCTTATCATTTACTTCAGTCCTTTCGAACAATTCTGACAGCAGAATACCTCCGATAAATTACTCTTCAAGTATTTTGCTCATTATTCGAATATTTTCGGGTTAAGTGTCTTCTCAAATTTTACAAACGGAATATCATAAATTTTTCTGTACAAAGACAGGATCTTAACAATTAAATTTGTACTTAATCGAGATAAGTACAAATCCTCAAAGTACTCTCTCATTCAGGGTCAATTCAGGCTATTTTATTTCTCAAGGGTATTTTCGTAATTTTAATCTTAGCTCTTAACGAAAATAATTATAATTTAGAGATCCTATGATCAATTGCTTTCCCGAACATTCTCTTATCTTGAAATGATTCCTTAATAGAATTCTAATATCTTGCACAAACCCTCTAGGGGTTAAAAACCGGTTATCCGTATTTCGTAAGCAAAATCTAGCATTTCTTAAGCACATCTGTAGTTTTATCATATCAATATATCCTTCCAGAGTTATTAATCAATTTCCAGGGACAATTCTTGACATCTTACAACTTAAGGGTATTTTCATAATTTTACCCTATCGGAGTATTATCATAATTTCCCATCCAAGTACCTTTAACATTTAACCTTTGATGAAATAAACTATAAGTTACAAATCCATGTTGATTTCTTTATCACTAAGCACAGAACTTGTAATTTAATTCTAACAATCCCTCAATTTCTTATAAAAATCATCTGAACCATAATCAATTACTGAACCCTTTTATTGTATTCAGATCGAGTGTAGAAACTAATTAACTACACAAATGAGACCAACATTATCTTAATCATGCATTTACCAATATTCACATGTTCCATAAAGCATAAAGAGGTAGTAAAATATTACCTCGATTTCTGTGCAATATTGATCGACCATAAAAATTCCATTCGAACACCTTTGATCTTCAATTCAACTTCCAATAATTCCTCAGATACATATCAACATAAATTATATAAAAAACGGAGCTTAATTACGATAAACGGATCGAATCGGGTGATAAATCAGTGAAAAATAGCTTACCGGGTTCGAATTTGGCAAAACGGACTTCGGATTCAGGACGTCGAAAGCATAAAATATGACTTTTCAGAAATTTGAAATTTTCGGTCAAAATCAAATTCAAAGGGTTTGACCGGCAATTTCGAGGTCTTCATGTTCGAATTTCGAAAAACAGACAGCGGAATCAGATTTGGAACGTCGAAAAATGTCAGGATAGGTATACTCGATCAAAGTCAAAGGTCGTTTAATGCCCAGTCAAAGCCAGTCAAAGTTATAGTCAACGGTCAACGGTTCGGTCCAGGCGGTTCGGTCTGATCCAGGCTGTTTGGTCCAGTCCCAGGCGGTCCAGTCCAAGTTGTTCGATCGGTTCGGTCGATCAGCTTGGTCGGCTCGTTCAGCTCGATCGATCAGCTCGGTCAGCTCGGTCGATCGGCTCGGTCGGCTCAACTGGTTCACCAAGCTGCCAGATGAAGCCCACTCTCAGGGGTGGAGCGTGGGGTGTGTACAGTGGCTTCCGGAGTCCTAAAAATCACACAAAAATTTATAAAAATTATTTTATGACATTTTAAGACACTTACAAAGCTTGGTTCACATTTTTGAACGGCGGAGAGCTCAATTTCAACAAATCGGAAACTTTGACCGTCTCATCTCCTCACGTGTCGCCATCTACAGAGACCAAGGTTGACACCGGCAGACTCGAAACGGCACAAGGAACACGATGGTGCGGGAGGTGTCGAATAGAGAGCAACGATCGACGATGAATTTAAGATTTCCTCGGCGATGGTGCTAAAAAAAACGTCGAGACTTTGACTTGAAATTCCCGATGTATGGTAGCGCTTCACTTCAATTAATTTAAGGGGTTTGTTCATCGCTCGATGACGAACACGATGGTGGTTTTAAAATTGACGATCAGAGGTCGAACGGCGTCGGGATCTGGTTTGGAAGTTGGCCGATGGAGGAAGGAAATTTGAGAATTGTTTTTCTGTTTTGAAACATAAAACTCACGTATTTAACATGAGTTTGCCGACAATTCAAGGGTAAATTCAGGGCTTGGTCCCTGAATTTCCTTCAACTCTAAAATAGGCTACAAGTTTTAAAAACTTTCAATTTAATCCTTAATTTTTGTCCAAAATACCAATTAAAATCATCAATTTATAATTCTAAAATTTAGCCCCTAAATTGGGGTGTTACATAGTAGTAGTTGGTGTTGAACCTACACAAGGAATTACCAGCAGTGACTGGACCTTCTAGAGTCTTCATTCATACCAGAGTCCCATAGTACCCTGTATAAACATAATTTCAGTAAGTAAAGAGAGATATCAGAAATCAGAGTAGAGGTCATAACAGAAACTAGAGAAAACATCCATGTGATCAGGGAACACACTAGAGGTTCCAAATTTTATTTGGAGGTACTTGATAATCTTATCGGGGAGGGGATCACGTATATTCATTATATCGATAGAACGAGGGAAATTAGAATCACTATAAAAAAAGTTCAATAGCTGACGAAATCATCAATTATTCAGAACGTGATTTATCAGGATCATATAGTATTCAGATATTTTTCGGATGGAATATATTATCAAACATGTATTCATAATCATTTACATCAGAGTTACTCGTGTTTTCAGATATGATAGGAGTAATTCCATTATCCAAGAAATCATAGGAATTTAGGGAATTATGTTCTTGGAGAATTCTTAGTGATTTGATCTAATAAGGGAGAAACGAAGATTCAGGGCATTTAAGATTTGTGTCGACCTATCGGGATATCTAGTTAACTTGAACAAATCCTAGCATTGATACTTGCCAACTGATCAAATCGTTACACTTCAAGGGTATTCACTCATTAATACAGACAACTCTTGTCGAATTGATGATCTTCAGAATCATCACTGGATGGATCTTAGGGAGACTAACATATATTCCAATGATCTTTATTTCACTTCTGCATTCCAATGATATAAGGAAATGCCGACGTTCTTGATTCATGATTCAAAACCCTTATGGAAGGTACAACATGTAGGTTCATCAGTGTTTCCAAACTTATCCACATCACTCCTTCAATTCTAGGTCTTTGAGGTTACTTAATTCATTTATAAGTTAAGTCTATCCCTGTCACTTCAGAGTTTCCAGAGTAATTCTATTGTTTCCAAAATTTAAAAAGCATACAAAAGGTAGTAGAGTATCAATTTTATGTCATAATGATTGACCATTTAAACTCCATTCAATCGCCCTCTAACTTGAATCCAACATCCAATAATTTCTCAAATAAATTTTCAACATTTATATATATAAATTTCCAATAAACACATAATTATATTGGTGTAAGTATTTTATATATTTTCAAATAAATTAAAAATGATATATATATATATATATATATATATTTAATACAAATTTTTTATTGAAATATATAAATTATAAATAATAGAAAAGAATATTAAGTTATTTATGTAAAAAAAAGTATAAAAAAATTAGAAATATAATTACAAATTTAATTTATTAACTGTTAACCGTTTATCAAAATTTGTAACTGTAACTTTAACTACTAACAATCATTTTTTAGTGATTTAGTTAATTAAAATTGTTTAGTATTAATAGTTCAGTTAATTAAAATGTTGAATGCAACTGTTATTCTGGTTAACGATAATAGGTTTTTTAACACCTCTAGTCGAGACTATTTATTTACAACACTATCTCCAATACCTACATTGACTAATGAGGTGAACGATGATGAACAAGAACTCATTTAATTACAAAGTTCACAACGAGATCAACAACCACCTATGCATTGTTATTTCACGATACTCCAACTTGGAGAAAAATGAAGGAAAAATGATTTCATGTACTTTTCAGTCAAATACAAACAAAAAACATTCTTAATACAATAATTTAATGGAAACATTTAGGGAAGTATCTTGGTTGATTAGGGCATTTGATTTTTGAATGTTAGACACTACATCTTTTTGGTTGTCTTGTCTCTCTATAATTAATATCCATACTAGTATGGATACAAGTTGATTGAGGTCGACCCTTTAACTCTCTATGAATTGAGGTTAAATATTTTAAAGATAAGAACAATTATACATGCACCATAAGCCTCACAACAAAGAAAGATAGACTAACTCTTCCAATTAACCCACACATCAGAGCTTTCAAAAAAAAACCAAAATAGCAACAAATTTGTGACAAATTTTTAAATAAGATCCATGTGTTATTTTATCGGCATGTTGTAACATCCATCTCTCTTATACCTTTTCATACACGAGATATAAATGTCACATTACTTTTTAAAATAGTTATTCCTTTAAAAATTTGAAATTTTTTGTTTCTTTTTATAAAGCATTTTAATTATACTAATATAAAACATACATTAAATTAATTACATAATAAAAAGTACCATTCAAGTATTCTTCAGAGCATTTGTACTAAATATGTTACATGCCAACTAAATACATCAAAAGTAGACATGTGTCATACTATTACTAAAGAGGTGATCCTTGCTTCAATATAAAAAAATCTCCTTACTCCACTGGAAGTAAAACCTACGCGTGAAATTACCATACGCTAAGAAAATTCTTAGTGAAGCATAATAATCATAAGCAAAAATTCTACGTACAAGTATATTATGACGATCTCAATATCCATTACTTCTTTCAATTCATCAATCATTCGATAGTTTACTTCTGTAATACTAATACAATCATTTCTCGACCATTAATCTAATGGACTTGGATTATACACTTGCTACCAATACGGAAATTTATACACTTAGTATGAATTTCCTAGTTTTGCACATATAGTGCCCATACAAAAATTCATCAACTTAGTGTGAATTTCTTAAGTTTACACATAATGTGCCCATACGGAAATTTATCCAGTTAGTATGAATTTCTTAAGTTTACACATATGGTGCCCATACGGAAATTCAACCACTTAGTATGAATTTATTAAGTTTACACATATAGTGGACATACGGAAATTCATCCACTTAGTATGAATTTCTTAAGTTTACACATATAGTGCCCATACGGAAATTCATCCACTTAGTATGAATTTCTTAAGTGTTTGCACACTTAGTGCCATTTGGTAATCACTATACATACATCAATAAATCATACAATTATGATTACCATAACATATACGTACATAGTTAAATGTTTGGTATCCAACATGTAAAGTTGATTACTCCGGAACTTGGCATTTGTCTTTTGCTTTACTAGACGCTTGATTTCGATCTATTCCATATGCATTAAATACATGTATAATATCAATTGTTAGTATTTCCTAACAATTATACTTAAACATTGCTCAAAAGTACCTATTATTAACTTTTGTACAACAATACCAGCCTATCTTACAATTTATGGCTCCTCCGTATCGATACCCCTACCCTCGTATCTATACAGCCATACTATGGTATCGATACCATTTTTGCATTCTGTTTTGAATGGTATCGATACCTTTCCTATGGTATCAATATCGAACTCCCATTTTAGCCTATAGTATCGGTATTGTTCTATAAGTACCGATACCCGTGCCTAGATTTTCCAATTTTCAACTCGATTATTGCACTATTGGGGTCAAATTTTGTTATGTTTACCTCCCATGATGTTACTAAACTCTTCTTTACTTAACCACACTAATTTTACTTCAATTAGCTACTTATAACATCCAACCTCTTCCAATAACATGTAAATCTAAGAATCACACCACTTTTTCTAACATGTTATTATTCCCATCCAGTACTTCTAATCTCTTATTTTCATATTTGACAAGTCAAATATACTAATAAACATCAGTAACCACTCATATATTAACATATCATTTCAAACATTTTATAAAATCTCTATTATTTCTTCTATCTCATAGTTTTAATCCCATCTAAACCTTCCTTAAGCTTCTATCATACTCAAGGCTTCAATACCTAACCAAAAACTAAAGGATAAACTAGCAATTTGAAAACTCACCTTTGAGCTATGGATGAGAGCTTCCCACGTGAAAGAAGAAGAAAAGAGTTAATCTTCCTTAATCCCTTTTTCCCTATTTCTTTACTTTAATATACTATAAAGAATGACTTATAAATTCATTTTATTCCAAATAACCAAAATGCCCTTTTAATTCTCCATTACGAGAATTTAGTCTAAACTACTATTCCCAAATTATTCTCATCTTTTATCAATTAATCAAATAGATTCTCAAATTTTAAATTCTTTCAATAAAGTCCTTAATTCAATATTTGGGGCATTGCAATTCTCTCCTTAAGAAAATTCGTCTTCGAATTTAAAGGAATACCTGAAACGAAGAAATGTGGAAACTGTTTTTTCATATCCTTATCTCTTTCATAGGTAGCCTCTTCTACCTTATGATTCTGCCACAACACTTTAACCAACGAAATCCTTTTGTTATGCAATTCCTTGGTTTCCTTAGCCAATATCCGCACTGGTTCCTCCTAATAAGTTAAATATGGTCGGATCTCTATTTCTTCAGGCATGATAACATGAGATGGATTTAATTTATACCTCTTGAGAATCGATACATGAAAAACATTGTGTATCTTGTCCATATCTGGAGGTAAAGCTAATTGATAAGCTATGAGTCCAACCCTTTTTAATATCTCAAACAGTCCATGAATCTCAGACTCAGTTTTCCTTTGCGTCCAATTTGTAATACTTTCGTCCAAGGTGACACTTTCAGAAACACCTTGTCTCCCACTTGAAATTCAATTTATTTTGTTTTCAAATTGGCATGAGATTTCTTTTGATCAGAGGCTATCTTCAGATTATCCTAAATAATTTTTACTTTATCCTCCATTTTTTTCATTAAATCCGGGCCATCCAAGTCCTTAAACCAATTTAATGGTAATATTCATTTCCTCCCATACAAAGCTTCATATGGGGCCATCTTAATACTTGATTTATAACTATTATTATACGCAAATTCTACTAAAGGCAAATACCTTTCCCATGATCCCATAAACTCAATCACACATGTCCTTAGCATATCATCTAGTATTTGAATAACTCACTCTGATTACCCATCTGTTTGCAGATGAAAAGTTGTACTGAAGTTCAATTGAGTACCTAATGACTCATGTAAAGACTTCCAGAATATTGAAGTAAACCTTGGGTCTCGATCAGACACTATTGATATTGGCACTCTATGCAGTCTAACTATCTCTTTTATATACAACTCCTCAAACTTATCCATCGGGTAATCCACTCGAACCGGAATAAAATGAGCTGTCTTGGTCAATCTTTCTACTATTACCCATATCAAGTCCTTTTTACCCGGTGACAAAGGTAGCCCCGAAACAAAATCCATTGTAACCCGCTCCCACTTCCACTTAGGAATGGTTATTGGTTGTAGTAACCCAGATGACACTTGATATTCAGCTTTCACTTGCTGACATGTCAAACATTTGGCAACAAAATCTGTTATAGCTCTTTTCATACCAGACCACCAATAACGACTCTTCAAGTCCTGATACATCTTATTCCCGCCTGGGTGCATAGTCAAAGGGCTATAATGTGCATTGCAAAGAATATACTTCCTCAATTCATCATCATCGGGAATATAAAGTCTTCCACGATAATATAAACATCCATTATCCCTCGTTTCAAAATCTTTGGCCTCTTCTTTTTCAACTTGTGCTAATCTCAACAAGCATTTCTCATCTCGACCTTGCAGCTCTTTTACCCGATCCAAAAATATCGGTTTTAACTTTAATTCAGCAATCAAAGCACCATCCTCTTTTAAAGACAGACGTGCATCTAAACCCTTAAAGCTAGAAATGTCTTTTGGATGAACCCATATGCTATCGCATTAGTCTTTCCCGGATGATAGTCAATAACCAAATCATAATATTTTAAGAGCTCAATTCATATTCTCTGTCTTAAATTCAACTCTTTCTGAGTCAATAAATACTTTAGACTTTTATGATCCGTGTAAACATGGCAACGCTCACCGTATAAATAATGGCACCAGATTTTAAAGCAAACACTATTGCGGCGAATTCTAAGTCATGCGTCGGATAATTTCTCTCATGACTCTTCAATTATCTTGAAGCATAATACACAAATTTCCCTTCTTGCATCAGCACATATCCCAACCTATTATGGGATGCATAACTGTAAACAACATAATCTTTACCCGGCTCAGGTTTCACGAGTACTGGAGTCTCAGTTACAATTCTCTTCAGGAAATCAAAAATTTCCTAGCATCTTTCCATCCAAATAAAAGGTACATCATTCCGTAACAACTTAGTTAGCAGCAGAGCTAACATTGAGAAATTCTTCATAAATCACCTATAATAACCAGCGAGCCCCAAGAAACTCTGAACTTCAGAAACATTCTTTGGGGGTTGCCAACCACTATAGCTTGAATCATTTTAGGATCTACTCTTATGCCTTCTGCGGATATTATATGACCAAGGAAAAAATATCAGCTAACCAAAATTCACATTTGAACAATTTTACGTACAACTTCTTATCATGAAGTATCTGAAGAACCACTCGAAAATGAGCATCATGTTCCTCCTTTGACTTGGAATATACCAAGATATCATCTATAACCACTACCACAAACTGATATAAGTACAGTTGGAATACTCTGTTCATTAAATCCATAAATGTTGCAGGAGCATTTGTTAATCCAAATGACATTACCACAAATTCATAGTGTTCATACCGAGTCTGAAAAGTCATCTTGGACATATACTCCCTTTCGATCTTTAACTAATGGTACCCCGACCTCATATATATCTTAGAGAACACTATTGCGCCTTTCAATTGATCAAACAAGTCATCAATCCTCAGAAGAGGATATTTGTTCTTTATCATTACTTTATTTAATTGACGATAGTCAATATATAACCGCATAAACATGTCCTTCTTTTTCACAAATAGCACAGGTGCTCCCCAAGGAGAAACGTTAAGTCTGATAAATCCTTTCTCAAGTAGTTCTTGCAACTGTGCCTTTAATTCCCTTAACTCCATTAGAGCCATTCGATACGGAGCCATAGAAATAGGTTCGGTACCCGGATAAACCTTAATTCTAAATTTTATTTCACGATCTAGAGGTAAACCTGGTAACTCTTTAGGAAAAACCTCTGGAAACTCCCTTTCTGTGGGGATTCTCACTTCCAACACTCGAATGTCTATCACATTAGCTAGAAAAGCTACACATCCTTTTGACATCATTTTCTTTGTGGTCATGGACGATATCACATTGGACAGAGATTTCGCTTTTTCACCTATCACTATAATTTCGGAGCCTTCCACATCCTTTAGGAATAACCGCTTCCGATAACAGTCTACCCATCCATGATGTAGAGACAACCAATCCATGCCCAAAATGATTTCAAACTCATCAAAAGGTAACTCCATCAAGTTTTCCAAAAACACAACCCCTTGAATCTTAATTGGACATTTTCTACACACTCATGCTACCCTTGCACTATGACCCATAGGGTTTACCGCTATCATTTCACTAAAAATTGGTTCTAAAGGAATTCCTCTAGTTCTAACCAATTTGGTACTAATATATGAGTGCGTAGAATCGCGATCAACTAGAACAAAACACAAACTCATCAAAAAGGTGAAATGTACATATTATGATCTCTGGATCATCCCTATCTTCACTGTCTTTATATTATAAACTCGGGCCACTCCCCGAGTCTCTTATCTCTGGCTAGTCTCATATTACCCACTTGATCTTCCTCTTCCTCTACTTCTACTTGGTGTGGCTACTGATCTCTTAGTTTGTGCTGATCTGTCTCCTGACTTCTTTGGGTAATTCCGAGCAAAGTGACCAGATTCTTCACAATAAAGACAAGCACCGGAGAGCAATCTACATACTCCCCCGTGTGACCTGCCACATTTTGACATAAAGGTTTCTCTCCAAAAGCTCTACTCGAGCTAGCAGCAAAGGAATATGATTGCTTAGTTTTCCGTGAAGCTACAACAGAATCAGCTCTATCAGTGTATCGAGAACCTGAGCCCTTAGCATAACATGTAGCTGAAGACAACCCAATCATTTTTCCCATATGAATACTCTGTTCTACTGCCAAAGTCTCCTCTTGAGCTCTTTCAAAAGCCTTTGCTTTGTTAATCACTTCTTGTAGGCTAGGTAAATTTAAGGCCAATATCATCTCTTTCAATTTTGGCCTCAGACCCTCAATAAACCAATCTCATCGACCTTTGTCATTAGTAACCACCTCAGTAGCATAACGACTAAGCTTGTTTATTCAGCCTCATACTCATGCACCGCTCTGTCGCTTTGTTTTAAGTTAAGAAACTTCAATAACATTGATCTCATAAACTGCTCCCCGATATACTTGTTCTTGAACTCATCCTGGAAGAATTTTTATTCACTTGTTCGGGCGACGCATACATCGTCGTATTTGTCCACCATACCCGAGCTGAACCTTAGAGTAGTGATACAACTCCACCTAATTTCTCATAATCAGAGCAGTATAGACTTTCTAACATCATCATAACATCATTCAACCATAAATCTGTGTCCATAGGACCTTCACCTTCTTTTCCCTTGAACTCAGGAGCTCCCAAACTTCTTAACTCCTTAGGGATTAACAATGCGGTGCTGGAGGAGTAGGGAAAGGCGGAGGAGGTTGAAACATTATCAAGATAACATCGAGAGCTTGCATAAAATCTCTAAAATCTGAAACAGACATACCCTGAGGTGCCGTAGATCTGGCGTTCTCCAACGAAATCAGATGTTCATTATTTTCTTCATAATTTTCACTCCCCGATCCATCTCTACTTTCTCGTCCAGTCTCTCTTCTCAAATTCGTAGAATCTGACATCTAGTACATCAATCATAAAATAGTACTTAAGTTAGTAAGAAGAGACATCTATCATATTCTTTCTATACCCTAACAATAACTTTACATCTTAGTGGCATGTAAACTCTTTTTACATCAAAATATATTCAATTTCGGCCGAGAATCGACTAAAACTGTGGTTCTGATACCGATAAATGTAACACACATCTCCCGTATATCTTTCTGTGCACGAGATATAAATGTCACATTAATTTTTAAAATTATTATTCCTTTGAAAATTTTAATTTTTTTGTTTCTTTTTATAATTTTTTTTAATTAAACTAATATAAAATATACATTAACTTAATTACATAATAAAAAGTACCATTCAAGTGTTCTTCAAAGCATTTGTACTAAATATGTTACATGCCAACTAAATACATCAAAAAGTAGACATGTGTCAAACTGTTACTGAAGAGGTGATCCTTGCTTCGACGTCCAAAAATCTCCTTACTCCACTGGAAGTAAAACCTACTTTTGAAATTAACACACACTAAGAAAATTATTAGCGAGGCATAATAATCATAAAAAAAAATTCTACATACAAGTATATTATGACGATTTCAATATCCATTACTTCTTTCAATTCATTAAACATTCGATAGTTTACTTTTGTAATACTAATACAATCATTTCTCGACCATTACTATAATGTACTTGGATTGTACACCTGCTACCAATACGAAAATTTATACACTTAGTATTAATTTCCTAGTTTTGTACATATAGTGCCCATAAAGAAATTCATCCACTTAGTATGAATTTCTTAAGTTTACACATTAAGTGCCCATACGGGAATTCATCCACTTAGTATGAATTTCTTAAGTTTACACATATAGTGCCCAAACGTAAATTCATCCACTTATTATGAATATCTTAAGTTTACACATATAGTGCTCATACGGAAATTCATCCACTTAGTATGAATTTCTTAAATTTTTGCACACTCAGTTCCATTTGGTAATCACCATACCTATATAAATAAATCATACAATTATGACTACCATAACATATACGTACATAATTAAATGCACTCACCTGGCTTGCCTCGCTTTGGTATCCAAAATGTAAAGCTGATTACCAGAACTTGGTCTTTGCCTTTTGCTTTACTCGACTCGGGAGCTTGATTTCAATCTATTCCATATCCATTAAATACATGTACAATATCAATTATTAGTATTTCCTAACAATTATACTTAAACACTACTCAAAAGTACCCATTATTAACTTTTCTACAATAATACCAGTTTATCTTACAATTTCTAGCTCCTCCGTATCGATACCCCTACCCTGGTATCTATCCTACCATACTATGGTACCGATACCCTATTATGGTATCGATGCCATTTTTGCATTCTGCTTTGAATGGTATCGATACCTTCCCTACGGAATCGATACTCCCCATTCAGTATCGATACTGATTGAATCAATATCGATACTTCTCAGCTGATTCATCCCATTTTAACCTATAGTATCGGTATTATTCTATCAGTACCGATATCCATGCCCATATTTTCCAGTTTTCAACTCGATTATTACACAAATGGGGTCAAATTTCGTTATGTTTACCTCCCATGATGTTACCAAACTCTTATTTACTTAACCACACTAATTTTACTTCAATTAGCTACTTATAACATCCAACCTCTTCTAAGAACATGTAAATATAAGAATCACACCCCTTTTTCTAACATGTTCTTATTCCTATCCAATACTTCTAATCTCTTATTTACATATTTGAGAAGTCAAATATACTAATAAACATCAGTAACCACTCATTTATTAACATATCATTTCAAAACCCATTTTCTAAAATCTCTATTATTTCCTCTATCTCATAGTTTTAATCCCATCTAAACCTTCCTTAAGCTTCTATCATACTCAAGGCTTCAATACCTAACCAAAAACTAAAGGATAACTAGCAATTTGAAAACTTACCTTTGAGTTATGGATGAGAGCTTCCCACGTGAAATAAGAAGAAAAGAGTTGACCTTCCTTAATCCTTTTTCCCTTATTTCTTTACTTTAATATACTATAAAGAATGAATTATAATTTCATTTTATTCCAAATAACCAAAATGCCCTTTTAATTCTCTATTACTACAATTTAGTGTAAACTACTATTCCTAAATTATTCTCACCTTTTATCAATAATCAAATAGATTCTCAAATTTTAAATCCTTTCAATAAAGTCCTTAGTTCAATATTTGGGGCATTACACGTCTTCTGGAGATATGATTGGTTATCTCTTCGCTTTCAAATGGTTCTTGAATCGCATTAATTAGATGTCGGGAACATAGGATATGTCCATTTTAGTGAAGACAACACATGCATAAATTTCTAAACGATATCAATTCAAGATTTTCTAAATATTATGAGTTAATCAATATTTAATATAATTTAATAAAGGATAATGCATTATCTTTTAGGATTATATTTATTATTTTATTAAGAATTAAGATATAGTTAAAATATTATTTTAGTTTATTATTATTTTATTAGGAATTATGATAAAATAAAATATTATTTTTAGTTTATTATTATTTTATTAATTAGTTACTTAGATTCATGGAACTCTTTACCCTATAAAAAGGAGGCTCCATTTACCATTGTAAAGTAGATTTCTTTGATTAATAATACAATCAGAGTTCATTTTTATAAGTGTTGATTGCCTTGTTCCTCCGAAGCATTCTTCATCAATAAGTTCTTTAAGTTCTTCGTGAAGGAGATCTTCATAATCCAGTTTGTCTTCTCATTGAGATTAGGAAGGCTGGTTAAAACTGATTATCCATTTTGTCTAGTAAATTGTGGATAGGAGGGTTCGTATGACATTTATCCTTCACCTCTATCATCATTATCATCCTCCCACGATAAATACATCACCACATCCATCTTATCGCCAAAGCTTATATATATCAGGGAGAATTTTTCAATTCAAGTTCTTTCATCATTTTATTTATGTTTTTTATAATTCTTTTACATATCCATTATATATTATCTGTTATATTTTTAATCATCATCTTCTTGTTTGATTTTGAACAATCTTCTTCTTCATTCAAAACCCTAGCTTATGACAAAACCCTATTATTCTTTCATCTTATTCTTTGATTGAGTCTAGACCCATAGGCTTGATTCCTCAATTTTAAGCAACGTTCATCATTCTACCGTCAACCCCTATTAAATTGTTTCTAGACTGATGTATGATCCTCAATCCCATTATCGAAACCTCTTTGAGATGAATTTCTAAATACGTTTCTAGATGAGCAGGGAACATCATATATCCCATGCACATCAACATATAACTCAATAATTTGACTATTTGTTGATTCATGTACTACAGTTATGCTTCCAACATCACTATCATCTCAAAGATATATTGTAGAATCTCTAACTAGATTATGACATGTCTTCCACCTGTATAGCAAACCATCGATCTCAACCCCAATTTTCCATTTTTATCCTTTCCTTCATTTCTTGAAGCATGATGTCCCTTTTAAACATCACGTTTATAGGACTTTCATATTCAAATACAAACCCGATATCAATTTTCTCAAGTTATCTATTGTAATTGACAATCGTCATAAACTTGTTGCTCATTTTCTCTGCATGTTTAAAAACATATAAATTTAAAACAAAATAAATATATTACTAACTCACTTAATTCCAACTAATAAATAACAATATATTCAAAACATACTACTTGAAAACTAATAAAATTCTAAACAGAAATAATATATACATTTTAAATTTGAGATTTTAAATAACTTAAAATAATAATGGAGATACATATAATAAAAATAATTTAATTTAAAACTAATTTAACTTACTTTACTTCAAAATATTTTACCAAATCTCCAAATCTTTTTTTCCTTATTTTTTACTCAAGATCTAATGAAATTACATGTGTAAAATTAAAATTATATCAATAATATACAATCTAAAAATTTAAAACAAAACTAGAAATATAATATTACTTCGATAAAAATTAAAATACCAAACCCAACTTACTTGTTTACTCCAAAACATTCTACTAAAGCTCCAAATCTTCTTTCCTTTCTTCTTCTCTAATCTAATTTGTTTTACACTTATCTTCAATGTCAACTATTTAACACAAAAAATCAACTCTCAACAAAATAATTTTTTCTCCTGTTACTTATCCCTGTCATCTACCCGACAATATAATTTAATTTTTAATAAATAATTAATACCCCTACCCTCTATATCAATACTACTCTGTCATATTTTATTCCCAAACCCTGGTGTTTTTCCCGAAAAATCACCGGTGATCGGTATATTTACCGATCTAACACCGGTCATATTATATTTCCCGATCTAACACCCGTAGCAGTAAAACGCGCCTCCTGCCCCGCGCTATATGCTGATTTGGCGCCACGTGGGGTATAGCGCGCCCCCTATACTGCGCTATACGCTGACATGGGTTACACGTGTATATAGCGCGCCCCTGATCCGCACTATACGCCACGTAGGGGTATAGCGCGGATCAAGGGCCGCGCTATACGCCGTACCAGAATTATATTTAACGCGGTCCCTAGTCTGCGCTATATCTTTTATGAATAATTACATATAGCGCGGTTCAGGTACCGCGCCTTATATGGTTATAAATACCCTCCTCCGCCGGTTAAGTTTCTCACATCTCCTGGCATCTCTCCTCTCAACTTATAAATTAATACAACAATTTCGTCAGCGAGTAATAATTCAGGCAATCTTCTCATATTTGATTTAGAAGTTCGTGCGATTTTTCATTATAAGGTAATTTTGTTATAATTTTTTAATTATACTTATTGTTTATTAACATTATTTGAAAAAATATTATACTAATTATTTTCAATTAATTTTTATGTTTGTAAAATTGAAAAGCGGGAGCATACGCCGAAATAGTTTTGCGGTGCATGTAATAATATAATATTATATTATTTAAATTATTTACGTTGATGTGTAAAAAATTTATTGTGTTATATTTTCGTTCATATATAATTTATTTAATCAGGTTTGTTTCAGTTATTTTTTTTGCAGATATAATATTGTCACACTTTTAAACTCAAAGAATGTCACGACTTTCAGCTATTGTTTATTATGATGGTGAAATTTGAGAAGATGAAACCGGCGTTGCTTTCGTATCAAATGAGCGTGTTAAAATATCATTCAAGAGAAAGATAACTCTTGAGGAGCTGATAACGAAGATTTCGAGGAAGATTCATGTTGGAAGTAGTAGAAGAATGCCGTCGTTGCGGTACAGATTTTCAACATCATTGTTGTCATTAACTTATACAGCGTTCGAACTTTCGAACAATGATGATGTTCAAATGATGGTTGAAGCTCAAAGTAATTATTTAGACGCCGCTATTGAGATGTATGCATATTTTGTTCAAGTGCGTGCTGTTCGGGGTCAATCATTAAGCTCCCACTATGGGTTGGCTGAACAAGTTGACAGCCCGACTACAGTAATGTGTAATGATTTTAATGCCATAATGAGGAGACATTCATCCACTACTCCTTACGATATGTATCGAGGTGGGTCCACGAACAATCCGTATGGCAACACCGCGTCCAGTTCAAGGGGAAGACATTCATCTGCAAATTTCTTTGACCTTAATATGGAGATGTCATCGATACAATAATCTGTGCAGTTTCTATTTGACACGATGGCTTCAAGCTCCAGGGGGAGGCATTCGAGTGTGAGCTTTTTCGATCTCAATGTTGATATGCCTTCTAGTTCAAGGGGAAGACATGCAAGTAGTAGGTTCTTCGACCTAAATGTGGAGCGCATGGAGGAACTATCATCTCCACCAGAAGAACCGCTTCGTGAGCCTGGTGCAGATGGTGCTGAGACTGGACTATTTATTCACCCATAATCACCGCAATTCAACTCCGATGATGATGGTGTAGATGAAGTTCCAGGAAATGTGACACAAACTGACCCTCCTGCACACATGTATAAAGCTGATTATGGTGCAATGTACGAGCCAGAATTTACAGATATGCCTCATCTCGGTGACTATGGATATTACTCATCAATAAATAATGGTGAGTTATCTTTAGGCATGGAGTTTTCAAGAAAATAAGAAGCAATGATGGCTATAAAAAATTACAATATCCATAATTCTGTTCAGTCCAGAGTCAACCGATTGACGACAAAAAAATATGTATGCTATTGTGCCCGACGCAAAAACGGATGCAATTGGATGGTTTGCGTATCGAAAATGAAGAGGAAAAACAACATATGTGAACTAACAGTATACAATGGTCCTCACACATGTTGTGCTGGAGGGGTCAACCAAGATCATCCCAACTTGGACTCTGAAATGATATGCCAAGCCATCATGCCCATGGTAAAAGTAAGCTCTCATATAGTTGTTGCAGTGTTGATTTCAGCTATACAATCGCAGTATGGGTACACTGTCTCCTATAAAAAAGCTTGGTTGGCAAAACAAAATGCCATTGTCAAACTTCATGGCGAATGAGATGCATCTTACAATGAACTTCCAGGTTGGTTTAGGCTGGTACGGACGTTGAATCTTGGGATAATTGTGGACTTCGAAACCTCCTATGCATACCATAATGATCGAGTTCTTCGTGATCGAAGCCAATTCTACTTGGTTTTTTGGAGTTACCTACAGTGCGTTAATGCTGCCAAATACTGCAAGCCTGTGGTCCAGATCGATGGGACTTTCTTGTATGGAAAATACAAGCAAGTTTTATTATTGGCAGTTGTCTAATATGGAAATCGCAACATTCTTCCAGTTTCTTTTTCTCTTGTCGAAGGAGAAGATACAGATTCTTGGGCTTTTTTCCTCTGAAATTTACATGCACATGTTATCACGAGGGAAAACATCTGTCATTTCAGATCGCGGAGCTGGTATCAAAGCAGCAATGGAGTCTTTGGGTCCAATGTGGCAACCACCCTTTGTCAAACATAGGTATTGTCTCCGACACATTGCTACGAACTATCATGGAAGGTACAAGAAGCATGATGAGCGTCAATTAATTGTGCGTATGGGTAAGTGAAAGCAAGTTAGTAAGTTATACATTTTTTGATCATTTTAATTTTGCAAAGAAAGCAAGTTAGTAAGTTATACATTTTTTTATCAGGTTACGAACTACTTCCTCGAACGTTTGAATCAATGCTTCAAGATTTGTGGGCGAAGAAAGAGGAAGGATACGATTACATCAGCCTCATCGATAAAGAAATGTGGACGAACACATATGATGGTGGATATCGATATGGACACATGACGACCAACTTGGCTGAGGCAATCAATTCAACCTTAAAGGGTGCACGTCACTTACATGTAGCAGCTTTGGTAAAAACTACATATTTTCGTTTGGGGCACTTTTTGCGAAGCTCGGGGGACAAGCTCAAACTTGGATGCAAGGTGGTCATGTCTATCACCCTAGATTAGTTAGAGATCTACAGAAAAAAATTATTGCATCAAATGGAATGTCTGTAACAAGCTTCTCTAGAAGGCATGCAATGTTTCGTGTCACAGAGTTACCGTAACCTCTTCAAGGGATTGAAGTTGTGTCGTTAAGAGTAAATCTAAGGGAATGAACGTGCGACTGTGGGTTTTTTCAAGCTCTGAAGTATCCATGCTCTCATGTGATAGCAGCTTGCTCGTACACACGTCAATACTATAACCATTTTGTGGATCCCGTATACCTACTATATGAAGTTTTTAAGGTATATGAATTTGAGTTTCCCCCCATAGGTAATGACAAAGACCCTGATGAGGTTCAAGATTGACTTTTGATTGTACCAAATCTTAGTTTATTGAGGGAGCGTGGTCATCCAAAATCCAATCGAATTTATTGCGATATGGATATTCGAGAAATATCTAGACAAGACAGAAGATGTGGGCATTGTAGAAACCTAGGACACACGAGAAAAACATGTCCACTTCTGTTGTCATCAAGTAACAATTGATGAGGAAATGATGTATTTGTTTATCAAATAATAATTATTGTACTTTAATTTGCATTTACTTTAAGTTAATGATAACCAAATTGGTATTTGAATATAATTTTAAATACAACAAACTTACAATAAGTATTAAATGATAACCAAATTACAATAACTGATATTAAATGGTAATAAACAAAATTAACTGAAATACATTAAAAAAAGTCCAACAAATTTAACAAAATAAAGTAAGTATTAAATGAGAAATAATAAAAAATTACAATTTAACAAAATAAAGTAAATACAAATATAATAAAAAAATCTATCGATGCTTGCGACGCGAATGTGTTCCGCAGGGTGGTGACTGTCGGTCTCGAGGAGGATTTCTTCGTATCACTGGTTCTGACTCCTCGCTGTCATCATCATCGTCATCGTCGTCATTATCGTCGTCGTCGTCCTGAGCAGATACATTAGGTTGATGAGGAGCTGATGACGATGAAGAACCTCCATAGAATAAGGACACTGGAGGTGTATGACTGACTATCCCACCGGCCTGCGAAAACTGGGAAAACCCAGACATCGCTGAGTGTGAAAACTGTACAGGAGGTGTCTGTGCTGCGGTAATGGGTGATGAGGCTGAACCCGCCAAATATCCAGTATATGAACCCCAAGTCAGATTTGTAAACATAAACCCATAATAGCCTCTAAGAGGGGTCATATGTGATGGTGGCGGCGACGGGGTCATAAAACCAGGTGAAGGTGGTGGCGGCGGCATCTGGTAATGGAAAGGCACTGGCGGCATCATATATGGTTGCGACATCATAAATGGTTGCGGGGGCTGCTGTGAAGGTCCTGCTGGTGCAACTGAGGATGAACCGGAAGCATCTGCTCTCCGTCCACGAGTCGGGGGACGATGGTGCTGTATCGGATCACGTCTCTGTCGACGTCGCAGAAAGGTCTACCCTCGTGCATCCTCGGGAAGCAGAAACGGTTTCCCGTTACTGTTGAACCACTCATAGTAACCGTCAGCATACATCAAGAAGTCAGTAAAAATGGGCTCTATACAGGGAAGACGCTGATGTCGATCCTCCCACAACACGACCCACTCGACGGTCGTATAACAAATCAGAGGGACCATCGCCATCCAAACATCTGATGGACCCCTCAACTCTGGTGGGATCACCGCCCTCACATCATCAGTAGAATATGGCACCCATTCAAACTAAAATAAATAATATATAATTTTTATCAAAATAATAATCTAATTATATAACTATAATCTAAAATCGATTTTTAAACATTAAAATTCATACCTGTGTGCCAGTCTTCTGATCGATTAGCACCCTAATTTTTTCTAAATCATCAGGTAGCTCCTGATGATTTTTCTTATCAGTAGACCACCTATTCAAGGAAAAAAATTTATTATACGTTGTATAAAATTATTAATATACAAAATCAGTTTTATAATTACCTCAGAAGTAGTGGAAATACGAATGGGTTCTTCACAACGGGACATAAAAAGGGCAATCGATACAATGTCCAAGACTGCAGCAGTAGGAGACATCCACCGATAGCATTACGCCTGTAGTCAGTGGCTCTACATATCTCCCTGCACAACAAAGCCAAAACTGCCGAGCCCCAACTGAATGATCCGACGAGACGAAAGACGCTAAGATGTCGAAACCACATGCAGTGAACTAGGTTGTGCGATTTGTCCCGCATCAGCAACCCTCCTATCAACTGCAATATGCATGCCCGTGCATACATCTTAACCTCATCCTCAGAGGCGTCTGCGCTCAACTCCCGAAAATTAGCATTTAACCAATTTAACGGTATCCTACCTCCGATAAAACTTTCCGGGACACATCCTAGATTATCCCGGCACAAAGTAGTCCAAGAACCGGAAGCTATCCTTGATATCACATCTCCATCCATCGGAAGCCCCAGGTGCATAGAAACATCCTCAAGCGTGATCATGCACTCTCCGCACGGAAGATGGAATGTGTGGGTCTCCGGCATCCACCGCTCTACTAAGGCAGAAATAAGGTCTGGTTCTATCTTACAGTGACCCTGATATCTACCTATGTAACCAAATTCAGCCTCTACTAAATACGGCAAGACACGGCTAGGTATCACTAACTTAAGATTCCTAATAAAAGGATATAATACACAGTCCTTCTCCTAAAAATAAATAATTACAAAAATTAATTCTTAATCTAATAATCATGCATTAAATAAATCAACTAATTATTACTAATAATTTAAATTAAATTAAAACGTTAAAATGTTACCGTATCAGCAAAGTGTCGAGATATATGATTTCCATCCAAGCGAAGTAGATTGTCTTCCATTATATATCTGCAAAAAAATTATATTAGTAAAATATTAAATAAAGTAAAATACTTAAATAAATTAAATACATAATATTAAAAATATTATAAAATATACCTTAAACAGAGAGAGTATTTGAGAGAAATTGAGAAAATTTGAGAGAATTTGGTGTGATGAAAGTGATTGAGGATGAGGGTATTTATAGGGAGGATTGGGGTGTGAACATGTGGGTAATTAAAGGTATAGCGCGCCCCCTGTACCGCGCTATACCCCACGTGTTAGATAACCAGGTATAGCACGACCCTTGATCCGCGCTATACCCCTACGTGACGTATAGCGCGGATCAGGGGGCGCGCTATACACACGTGTAACCCATGTTAGCGTATAGCGCGGTACAGAGGGCGCGTTATACCCCAAGTGGCGCCAAATCAACATATAACGCGGGACAGAGAGCGTGCTTTACTGCTACATGTGTTAGATCGGGAAATATAATTTGACCGGTGTTAAATCAGTAAATATACCAATCACCGGTGATTTTTCGAGAAAAACGCCCCCAAACCCATGCATCTAGCTTGCCTCGCCTACACCGCCTAGTCTGCGAGGCTGCTGCATGTTCATGCTACTACCTCTTAATGAAACAATAATTTTTTTTGATGAACAACGAAGACGAGTTACAAATCAATCATCTACATTGCAGTTTTTTTAATAGAAAATGTGAACAGTGAAGGCGGATTGTAAATCAATTGTTTACACCATAGGTTTTTTGTTAACAGTAAATGTGAACAGTGAAGGCTAGTTGTAAACTAGTCGTTTATACCGTAACAATGAATTTTTTTTTATTGAACAGTGAGGACGAGTTGTAAATCAACCGTCTCTAATTTTTTTATTCGAAAAAATAAAATGAATAATGAAGATGGGTTGCACTCAAACCATCTTTCAATTTACTGTTCAAAGTGTCATAGATTCAAAAATAAATTGGCATTTGTTATATTTTTAAAAAGAAATTTCTAAATGTAATATTTGACTAATTTACCCCTAATCTTTTATAAAAAATTATATTTAAAATATATCTCAAAGTTTTTTATAGTTTGGAATAGAGTAGACTCAATTATTTGCAAGAGTTACTATCATTTGACTAGGTGTAAAATCTTAAAGAACTTTAAAGAAAGGAGGGAAAAAAAACCCATAAAATTGAGCCACATCAAACACATCGCTCATTTTGGAATTCAAACGACGTAGGTAAACATACTTGTTATGGAAAAGCTTTACATGAAAAGATTGCTTGACTGAACTCCAACTACAAGGCACATGATCTTTCCTTGTGGTATTGCATTTCTACATTTTCACACATAGAAGTATGTATTTATTATCAGATTTGAAAAATCAGCAGCTCATATTACAAGGATTGCCATCTCCCTTTCAGCATTTCTACTGAAGGCATGGACGACAAAAAGGAAGACAGAAAAAGTGATAAGAAAATATATTTATGCATATATTGTAAATTAAGTTAGCTCTGATTTTCAGTTGTGTTGTGAGATCTCCTTTGAAGGCTAACCAATGAGAAGTAAGCTCCAGTGGGGCCCTTGGACAACAAGGATTGGTGGGTCCCTTTCTCCACCATCTTCCCTTTGTCCAACACTGCAATTTGGTTACAGTTTTGAATGGTACTTAGCCTATGAGACACCACCACACTGGTCCTCCCAACCATGATCCTCTCAAGTGCTTCTTGCACTGCTTTCTCTGATTGGCTATCAAGTGCACTGGTGGCCTCATCCAAGAGCAAAATTACAGGGTGTTTCAGTATGGCTCTTGCTATTGCGATGCGTTGCTTTTGCCCCCCTGAGAGCTGCAATCCCCTATCTCCACACCATGTGTTATAACCATCTTTTAACCCTGAAATGAACTCATGAGCATTGGCTGCCATGGCTGCCTCGATGATCTGTGATTCATCAATCTTATCAGATCCTCCATATGCAATGTTTTCTCTTATGCTGCCTGCAAATAGTGAGGGCTCTTGGCTAACCAGTGCTATGTGTTTCCTTAATGATCTAAGCCTGTATGACCTTATATCTCTACTGTCGATTTTCACTGCACCCTCGATTGGATCGTAGAATCTCTCGATTAATCCGATGATTGTTGATTTCCCTGACCCACTTTGTCCAACAAGTGCAGTTGATTTTCCTGCTTCTATTTTGAGGGAGAAGGCTCTAAAGATCATAACGTTGGGTCGGGCAGGGTATGCAAAGTCTATGTCACAGAGTTCCACATGGCCTGATATCGTTTCAGGATTGTATCCATCGGGATCTTCAGGTTCAATAGTTGTGTATCGGTCTAATACTGCAAAGACTGATCCAACTGCTTCTGTACCTTTGGCAAGGTCGGAAGTCATGCTTCCGGCGTCAGCTATCACACGGCCGGTGCTTACCAAGATCATAAAGGTCTCGAACAAAGCCTTTGCAGTGATGTAACCTTGAGAAATGAGTTTACCACCATACCAAAAGTCTAAGGCCCAAGTACAAGTTGTTAGGCTTTGAGATGTTCCGAGTCCGATGCCGGCAAACCATGATTGACGGATGCTCTCTCTTCGAGGGCCTTCCTGAGCCATTTCGAGCATTTTTAGGATTCTGTCTTGGGATGAGAAGGCGGTGATGGTTCGAAGGTTGGAAACTGCCTCTGCAGCCAGCTTGCTGCTTTCACCTTGGGCTTTAATAGCCTTCTGAGACATGCTTTTCAGCAACACACGTCTCATGTAGAAACACACGATTATGATCGGTTGAACCGCGATCATAACAACCGCAAGCCTCCAAGCTATGACCAACCCCATGGTGCAAGCTATGGTTACTGCTGACATAGTTTGCACAATCAATGCCATTCTATCACCTACCAAGGATCTCAGCTGCCAAAAACAATGATAATGAAAGCTTAGCACATATAAAATACCTATTATTCTCAATATGCAGATTACAATAAGAAAATGCTAACCAAATTGGCATCCTTGGCAAGTCTAGAGCAGATAGCACCACTTGAATTCTCATCCCGATCGAACCAACCTACTTCAAACGTCAGTATCTTCGAAAACATCCTCTCTCGAATCCTCTTCACCAAGTACTCTCCCATGTACGCGAAATTATAATGTTGACCAACATTAATAAGCAACGAGAACACCGACAACCCGATAAAGCATAAGGCGTAGATCTTCGTCTTCTCCTTAATCTCGTTGTGATCGGTTAAAAAATACACTGATAGCATGGATCCTAGTGAGAATGCATAAACAGGTTGAACTGCACCAAATAGGATTGCACTCAAACACCCCATTATTGCTTGTTTCCATTCTGGTAAGTTCAATGCCAACAATCTTCTAAAAGATGGCACTGGTAACTTTTGATATTCCATTAAAGATTCTCTAGCCAATGAATTGGCGGAATCCGACCGACTAACCAAAGAGAGTCTACGACTACTTGTGCTGTAAATGTCCAAATTTGATATTGAAGATGATACATAAGTAGGTAAATCCCAGTTGGCTTCTTCAAGGGTCTTTTCTTTCTCTATTTTCTGAAGGCGGACTAATGAAGTATAGTGACCAGTATCGTTTTCTATCAACTGATCATGTGATCCTGTTTCGATAACCTGGCCATTTTGGACAACTGCTATAAGGTCAGCGTTGCGGACGGTGGAAATGCGGTGGGTGATTATTATGGCGCTGCGGCCAACGGCAACTTGGTCGATTGCTTGTTGCACTGCTCGTTCAGATTCAGAGTCTAGTGCACTTGTTGCTTCGTCTAGAAGAAGGATTAGTGGTGCTTTTATTATTGCTCTTGCTATAGCTATTCTTTGCTTTTGTCCACCAGACATTTGAACCCCTCTTTCACCAACCTGTTCATCCAAAACAATGGTTTAAAAGTTTGATTACCCGACAATAATGCTTAGTTCTTTATTTAATATAATCTTAGGTAAACTACACAAATATTCCCCAACTAGGATACTGCTTTGTTAAGTTTCTTGACTATAAAAGTTACAAAATGGTCACCGGACTTTTCATATTTTCTAAACTCATACTTTTCCATTCAAAAATTGACGATCATATTAGCTAGAATTTAATATGATAACTGAGATATGATAGTCGTTCAAGATTTTGAGATCAAATTTTATTATATCATGTAAGCATTTTAACGTCCAACTCAAACTGCCATCAATTTTTTAACGAAAAAACTCAAGTTTGAAATATATGAATAGTCAAGTGATCATTCACTAAATTTTAATAGTTGTGAGACTCAACAAAACAATATCCTATGGTTGGAGGATCATTTTGTAACTTTTAATATTAAGGAGACTCAACAAAGTAGTATCCATAATTGAGGGACTATTTGTGTACTATATCCTATAATTTTCTACCTCAACTAGTTCCTCAGAAGTGATGTGATTCTAAACAAAGGCGGAGAAATGAGAAAACCTGAGTTTCATAACCCTGGGGCAACTGAGAGATGAAATTATGGGCATCGGAGGCTTTAGCTGCTTGAATAACCTCTTCCATGCTAGCATCTTCTTTGCCAAAAAGTATGTTCTCCTTAATCGTTGTAGCAAAAAGTGACGGTTCTTGACTCACCAGACCCATTTGTGACCTAAGCCACTTGACCTGCAACATATCTATAGCAATCCCATCGAGCAATATCTGTCCCCCAAGTGGGTCATAAAACCTTTGTAGTAGTGCTATGACTGTGGATTTCCCCGAGCCACTATCGCCCACTAAAGCCACAGTCTTTCCAGCTGGAATGTGTAGGCACAAATCTTTGAAAATCATGGTGTCTGGCCTTGATGGATATGCAAACTCAACATGCCTGAATTCCACTTCTCCTGATACTTTTTCCAGTACTTCTCCTTCTAAATTGTCCGAATCGATCTTTGGGACTCTGTTAATCACTTCCATAATCCGTTCTGCAGCGGTACATGCTTCGGAGAAGTACTTGACGTTCGCCAAACTAGCTCCCAATGATCTGATCATCAACAAAAAGCAGTAAATGTTACATGTTGGAATTTGTTTGTTTTATTAATATTATAAAAAAGGTAAAGTCACATATGTTTCTCGACTATGAGATATTACTTTATTGAATTCTCCAACTATTAAAAGTTGCAAAATAATTTTTCAATTACATATTACTACTTTGTTAATTCTCCGATTTTAACTATTCATATGTTATAAACTCATTCTTTTCTGTTAGCAAATTGACAATCTTCTGAGTTAGACGTTAACTTGTTGACTGAGATACGATAAAATTTGATCATAGACTTGTTTGAGTTATATTTTGTGGATCGACTCTCCGATTATATTATGTCGTCAAGCCAATGCTTGAAACATTATACTGTCGAGCCAGTGCTTGAAACCAACGACGATACCAATAGACATTATTAAAATATAATTTTTATCATATCCCAATCAACATGTTAACATTCAACTCAGACGATCATCAATTTTTTAACAAAAAAGACTAGTTTGGATCATATGAATAGTCGGTGATCATTTTGTAACTTTTAATAATCAGGCGACTCAACAAAATAACAACCTATAATCGGAGATCATTTTATAATTTTTAATAGTAAGAGACTCAACAAAACAATATCCTACGGTCGAGAAATTCAACAAAGTAAAATCCTATAGTCGGAACATTTGTATACTTTACCCTATAAAAAAACACAGTTAATGCAGAAAAGTTAAAAGGAAATTACAGGCCTCCCATGGCAATGGCAGCAGCGACGATGAAAACGGTCCCTCCCGGAGCACCATGGCGCATAACCATCCTACTGCCATAATACGACATGAAGGACCAAGTGGCGAAAACGATGCCGTTGCTTCCGATTGCAAGACCTTTGGCCAAACCTTGTCTTAACCCCAACTTCACAGAGACTTGTAAAGCAGTAGAGAATTCAGAAATGCATTTGCTTTCACCAACAAAGGAATAAACTGTCCTAATAGAAGATATAGCCTGCTCTGCAATGGTATCTGCCTTACTGTATTCTTCACTCATTTTTCTAGCTATTCCGATCAACCCTCTTCCGTACATTAAACCAGGGATCACCAAAAGAAGAACAAAAGGAAATCCCACAATTGTCAGTCTCCATAGCAGTATGAACGCTACCATATAACATCCAAAAAATATTGCAACGTTCATCAGAAAATTTGGGACCTGCATAACACCATCTCCCATTAGCAATTCAATAGCTTGTTTTTTATTCAAACCATCAAATTTGCAACAAAAATAAAACCTTTTCACTGAGAACATCTTGGATAATTAGACTATCATTTGAAACACTTGTGATGACTTCGACTGAGCTTTTAACATGCAAATCAAAGTATCCCACATCTTGTCTTAGGATAGCTTTCAAATACCTAGCTCTCATTCTTCTTGCTTGTCTCTCACCTGTTCTTGACCAGCAAAATCCTTCTAAAATATGAAAAAAAAATGTCATAAACTATCATTAAAGTATTCACTATTTAAGATTAATGATGTTAATTTTATATATAATGATAATATTATTTAAATTAAAAATAATAATTATTAAAATATAATTTAATAAAAATATTTATATAAATGTTAAAATCTTAATTTTTCTATCTTTAAACTATTATTTTTTAACATTGATATTTCAAATAGTAGAAAGTTAATAAATATTTTTTTAAAATATATTATTAAATACTCAAATTAACACTATTTAAAGTGTTAGATTAATATTGAATTATCCATGTAATATTTTTAGAATTTTAATATATTACAATAATTATTTAATATTATTTTTCATAAATATTATATAATATTATAAATATGCATATTTTTATATTATAAAACATTTATTACTAATTATTTATAGTACATATATTCATTATTAGAAAATTAAAATATATAATACTCCATTAAAATATAAAAGTATTATTTAAGTATGTTTAATAATATTGAAAGTGTAATATTTGATATCAATATTTTAGTATTTTCAAACAAAAATTATAAACTAAAACTAAAAATTATTATTTTTAAAAGTTCTTGGCTCAACTAAAACTAACTTTCTTCATAAAGCTTGTATTTTTTTATGGGAATTTATTTTCTAATGATGAGTTAAACTTAAGAAGGATAAGTCTTTTTTTTTTGGAATGGGATGATTATAAGATATTTTTTTGTTTACATTTTTTTTCTTAGTTTAGATTTTTCTTTCTTAGTTTATTGACAACATATTCTATAGATACGGTTGTTCGAACTTGAGTCCTCTAAAAGGTATCATTTTCTTTAATCACTAAGATCACTTAATATGTCATTCTTAAAGAAGAAGTAAGTTTTTCAGAAAAGTGATTATTGATCAAATTAAGTTTTTTTACGAAGTAAATATATAGAAATAAAAAATTAAGACATTATCAATAAAGAAAATACCCCATCATATAAACTTACCTAGAAAACAAGTAATCCATGACCAGCAAGCCAAGTACAACAAAACCATTGAATTCTGTCACCCATAAAACCAAAGCATGTTAGCCTGTGTTAGTTTGCATGTGCTCAAGGGAAAAAAAAAACATAGAAACCAAGATGGAAAAAAACAAGACCTTGTTGATGTTATGAATGAATACGTCTGCAGTGAAGGCTGAAGAATGACCCAGATTATTCATTAACTTGCTGGTAACAAGTAAACCAAGAGGTGTACTAAAACCATCACCAACGGCTCCAATGAAGCCAAGACTCATCAACCACATATCTACTCCATCTGCATATATGAAAATGGATCTTACAGACCCTTTTATCTTCTTAAGCACTGCACCACTTTTCTGCTTCTCATCTCCCATCTTTTAAAGAGAAAAACAGGTACACCCAAAGATTCCCAAACCACTTGAGGGATTCGATGGTGTTTTGTTTATTTTACTCGTCTCCACAATATCCTTTTAAGACAAGTTAGAGGAGAAACAAGTGACAGGGTGATGTTTTCGGATGTGTGTTGGGAAACAAACATGGGAAATATCATGCATATATAGTTGTTCTTTGTGGGGTTTATTATTGCTAGTGATGAGTATACTATTGAAAATGATAAAAAAAAAATTCTTTTTATGGTTAAAAAAAAGGACTAAATGGACCTATTACAAAAAAAGCAATATTTTTTTAACAAGGAGAAGGAAAGGGAGTTGAATATATCCCTTATTTTCTTTTAAAATTCACATTTTTAATTATCCCAATTTAGAGAAAAATATTAGAGAAATGAATTGAATTACTTTAGAAAATGTGAAATAACTTTCTTATCCCTCGTATAAATTATTCTATAAAAAGTGTAATTAAAAAACAACTTTCTTACCTCAATGATTAAGGGGAGTATTGTTATAAAAAATGTCTAGAATTTGAATTATTATGTTATGTTGTCTGTACATTGTTAATAATTAAAAAAGATTATGACCAAATATTGTCTTGTAATTATCCTAAATTATTTAAGAAAATAATAACTTTGATTAAGGAATTATGTCCCTTAAATAACATCAAATTCAAATTTTATATTATGGAGAAAATTGAAAATTAATCGAGATTAAAAATCAAGAGTTTATTCCCTTCATTTACTTTCCATTATTTAACTAAACGAAATGTATAAAATTCACTCTCCTTTCCTTTACTTTTTTAACTATCCAAACAAAAAAAATCATATATATCATTTTATTTTCTTAATTTTTCCGTTTCCTTTCTTTTATAAAATTCATATATGGATCAAAAATACTTTTAAGCTAGTTTCGAAATTGATTAATCAAACATATTGAAAAATAAAAATTATTGATTTGATCTAAAGAAAACACTTACAAAATTTCTCTTCACTCTATTCAACATAAATATATGATTCAAATCAAATTTAAAAAAATTATACATATGGTAAACATTAAATTCTAAAATAATATAAAATTCAATGATAACTTATATGGTTAATCACTTCACTATCAATGTATTTTTATTTTTATAATTTGCTTATAAAAAAATATAATTTAATCACTAAATTTATTAATAATTTTTCACTTGTTCATTATTTCATTAACCTTTCAATGACTATCTCCCTAAACTATTGGGTCAATGGATAGTCTACAGTGAATGTTATACACCGAAACATACCACTAATTCTACATACCAAAACACACCACCAATTAAATTATCTTTCTTAAGTAAATATTAAAAGGTAAATTACACTTTAGTATTTACACTATCATTTTTATTTTATTTTAGTACCTAAACATTGTTTTCTTCAAAACCGTTAATGACAATGTTGGTGTGGCATAACATGTCAATTTTTTTAATTTTTAAATTTTCACATCATCTTTCTATTTTTTAAAGCATTTTTTAAATTAATTTCATTTAACCAATTAAATGGTGACATGTGTCGCCATTTATGAGGATAAAATAAAAAAATCATTTTCGCTTCTATCATGAATTAAACTTAAGCTTCTTTTATGAAATGCAAGGTACTCAACCATTGATTTAAGCTAGTCGTTTGAGTTAATTTCAACACATTTTGTATTTAATTTATATTAGGGTATCACCACAAAATCAATATTTTTCAATAATTATAAAATTCAAATATGAGACATTTTAGATTAAGGACCGAAAGATTAGCCACTCAACTATAACGCGAATCTATTTTTATTATATCGAAATTAATACTTACTTACATAATTATTAAATTAAAGAATAATTTTTGAATTTATTTGAAAATAAAAAATAATTAAATATTATTTATATATTTATAAAAATTGTTTTTTTTAAGAAAGACGGATCTCATTAAAAACCTCTTCTAAGACCTATAAGGGGAAAAGAGTACCTAAGAACTTGTATTACAATTCCAATATCCAAAGATACAACAATCCTAATAAACTCAGGACAAACCAAGGTAAAATAAAAGGTATTTCTAGAATGAAGGGCCCACTCGGCCAACATATGAGCAACCTTATTACAATATCTAGGAACATACCACACTCTGAAATGCACATTAGCATGCAGGCCCCTCAGGCTTCCTCAATGTGATAACCCAAATTGGAAAGATCCTCCTCAAAACGAGTTAGCTTGTTGACAACGAGAGTGGAATCGGACTCAAAAATGGCATGCATCTAATTGTGTTCGCAAACCAATGAAAGAGTCGCATTGAAGGCGTGAATCTCCGCCAGGCCAGCTTCAGCACACTCTGGTGCAGATGCCGTCATTCTGCCTAAAACCTAGCCAAAAGAGTCATAAGCAATAAAACCCACCGTTGTCAATCATCCAGATTGACCTTAACATAGCCTGCGGGTGGGGGTTGTCTTTTTTCCGGGGCAATACACATACACGATCTTGTAATATTTGCTGGTATAGGGTGCTTCCTCCCCAACGCATGCGTCCTGGCCCATAAATATTCAGTTTGAAGGGCTTTAGCATTAATTGCAAGGATCCAAGGTGGTTTGTACTTGTTTTCATGAACCTTGGAATTCCTCCCATTCCACGGGTTCTAAAGAAGGACAAGAAAATGAGCAAAACCATCAACGTCTAAATGAGTAATCACTACTTCAAGACAATCCAACAGAGAAACAAGTTGACTTCACAAAAATACGCCCTGCATTAAGGCAGATACAAATGTTTCCTGGGCATAAGCACATTCTCGTAGGATATGCACAATCGTTTCCTCCTCTAGGCCACACATAGGGCAAAGACCATCCCCAATACCAGCTTCTCGTATGCGCTTACCAACTGGTAAACCCTCTTGAGCCATGTGCCAAGAAAAAATCCTAATCTTTGATTGCACTAGAGCTTTGCAATCAATTTCCACACTCTGGTAGACGTGGTTGAGGAGTGAGTTGGTCATTGTAACCACCAGTACACTGAGGAAACAGAGTAAGTACCAGAGTCGTGATTCCCCCAAATGATAGCGTCCCCTTGGGTGGGGGCAATAGTCGTGGAGAAAATAAGTTCAGAGTCAGAAGGTGTGAATGTTTGACGTACCCTTGATTCATTCTAATTTGAAGTACCTTATCGAATAAGTTCCCTACATAAAGTTGTTGCAAAGGATGGGAAGAGTAATTACCTGTAAATGAAACTAACTTTGATCCTTCCCATTTATCCTTAATAAGATGAACGCTACTATCTCGTCCCACTCTCCAGTACAGCCCACCAGAGAGCACTTGAAGGGCCTTATAGACACCTGACCAAGCATAAGAGGGCCTGTCTCCCCTCGGTGCATTAAGCACAACACAACACGGGTAGTCCTTTGCTTTCCAAACCCACGCTAGTAAGCACTCAGGACATTAAATCAAACGGCAAACCAGTTTACCAAGCATAGCCAAATAAAATGAATGATGATCAGGAAAGCCAAGACCCCCATGATTTTTGGGTGCGCATATCGCAGACCATGCAATCATTTTAAAACATTTATTTAATTTTTAAAATCATATTATTTATTTACTTTATAATATTAAATTTTCTATTTAATTTTAGATAACATTATGTGATACCAAATTGATAGTTGGATACTAAATGTGTAATTTACTTTAAATTTTAAATTGTTTAAAATTAAATAGAAAATTTAAAAATATTATTATTCCACATAAATAATTAATATGATTTTAAAAACTAAATAAATATTTTTATAATATTATAAATATATTTTTATAATGATTTCATATAAACTTTTTAAAATATATAAATTATTTAATTATTTTTAATTTCTAAATAAAAGTGAAAAACTAGTCTTTTTAATTTAATAATGATATAAGTAAGTATTAAGATGTTCTAAAAAACCAAATAAAGAGATAACTTCATGGAATTTTAAATACCACTTCCAGGAGGCTTGTTTCAATCCATATATAGACTTTTTCACTTTCATACCATTTAATCACCATCACTAGAGAAGAATCCTTCAGGTTGTTTCATGTATTCCTCTTCCTCTAATTCACCATTAAGAGAGGTAATTTTCACATCCATTTGTAGTAACTCAATATCAAAATAAGCTACTAATGTTAAGACAAAGTGTAAGGAATCATTCTTATTTATTGGACTAAAAGTCTTAGTATAATAAATTCCTTCTTGCTGAGTGTATCCTTTCACAACGAGTTTTGCTTTTATATTTTTCAATGTTACCCAATAAGACTTTTTTATTTTTATTTTAAAGACTCATTTACATCAAATGGCTTTTACACCATCAGACGATACAAGATCAGAAACATAATTGTTTTTCATGGAATTCATCTCGCTTTCCATAACGTTATACCACAATTCTGATTCACTACAGCTCATGACTTGTGAAAATGACTTAGGATCATTTTTAGCTCCAATAGTAAAGTCAAACACTTGTAGATACACAATGTAGTCACTAGAAATTATTGATTTTTTTCTCTAATAGATCTTCTTAATGGTGAATCAACATTTTCTCATGGATCATGTTGTTCATTTAGTTGTTCAATAATTTTTTAGAGTTTCTTGAACAAATTGATCTATTAGAATGTTTTCAACAACTTGTGGAATTTCATTGATTAGTTGTTCAACACCCGTTTGTACTTGATGGGTGTTATGTATGATAATCAATCTGTCACTTGAAGTTGATGGTTGATCCACATGAATTGAGTCTTGAGATATATCACTCCCACTGATTGAGTCATACTCAAGAAACTTTTCATTTTTTGATTCCACAATTCTAGTGCTATAAGATGGACAATTTTGGGTTATAAATTCTCACTTCATACGGGCATCCTCATACGTGTATCTTAATTTTCAACCATTAAACAACTCAATACTTATCTTTGGGACAACCTTGGTTAGAATTCGATCTAATATATACACAATCATTTTGATAGCTTCAACCCCATAAAGACTTAGGTAGCTTAGAGTAACTAAGCATACAATGAACCATATTCATTAAAGTTTGTTTTCTTATTTCTGTAACACCATTTTGATTATATGATCTTGACATGGTGTATTGGGTAACTATATTATTATCTTGAAGAAATTTCGCAAATAAACTGGGTGCTTGTTCATTTTCAGTATATCTACAATAATGCTCACCACCACAATCTTAATTTGCTTACCACATTGTTTCTCTACTTCAATATTGAAAACCTTAAAGACTTCTAATGCTTTTTTCTTATGATGAAGCATGTAGAGATACATGTATCGTGAGTAGTCATCTATAAAAGTGAATAATCATCTATAAAAGTGATGAAATATTTCTGACCTTGTACATCCATATATGACAATAGATATCAGAGTTGATTATTTCCAATATGGTCGAACTCCTCTTGGCTCCTTTATTTAAATTGTTAGTATCCTTACCCTTAATGTAATTTATACAAGTGTCAAAATTAGAAAAATTTGAGGTACTAAGCACCTATCATTTACTAATCTCTTTATCCTTTCAATAGAGAGATGTCTCAATCTCCGGAGCCATAATGTAAAGGAATCTTCATTTATAACACAACGTTTCGAACCAGTTTGAATATGCATAACATTATGAGTGCCATTATTTTGCAAATTTAAAGAGTAAAGGCCATCAAATAAAATTACATTTCCAACAACTTTTGATTTGTAAAATAAACTGAATCTATTGTTTGAAAAATTAAAACAACACATCAAGGATGCAAGTCTTGAAACAAAAATTATTTTTTAAAAAAATTGAAAATATAAAATGTATTTTCTAAAATTAAAACAAAGCTATTGATGCTACGAATAATGTTATAGAAAATGTAAGAGTACATGTCGAGAATCAAGTAGTAAAGTGGATGCACTTAGTCAATCGAATGTCAAACCCAAAGAGAGCAAATGTTACACTAGAATTGTTGTGGTAGATGTATGTGTTGAAATAAGAAAATAACTATAAGGTAGCAAAATATTAAACATAGAACGGTTAAGTTAGGCAGTGTAGTAGTGTTTAGGAGAGCAAACAGACCAATGGTTTAACAAATACGATCGTCATTTGGCCGTTCTCATTATGACTATGATGTTTCAATACTAGTATGCTAGGTGCAATGATTAACAATACTTAATCAAATGGTATCAATTTTCACTAATTCTATTAATCAAATAATTAACAAATCATCAATTATTGGTAGCATACATTTCTATATGCTAAATCTATCTTCGTAAATACCAATGATGTAAGAAAGTAGCATGCAATTTTAATAAATTACATATCTAAAAATCATCAAAATCACATACATTAAAGATAACTTCATTTATAAAATTATCTCAATAAATCTACAACACATAAAAACATTGTTTAAGCAAAAACCATAAATAGAAACATTTCATCAAACATGTTGTGTTCAACTCTAAATAACATCCAAAATAAGGACACATTCAAGCTTTACAATTATCTATTCCCTTTTTCAAAACAAGAAATGAAAATAGAATTTGAATTCCACTTGATCGTTGCTGCTACACGACTTTGCTCCCCCAACTATTGTTGCATATCCTGGCAAAGAGTTTAGGTAGTCATGGCTTATCGAAAGGTAATTTATGGATTAAAAAATTAGAGAAGAATAATAAGAAGGTATGAAATGTGTGATCTATTCTTCATTTCATAAGTTGATAAATTCAAACCTTTAAACCAATAAAATATCCATGTTTTCTAGATTTTCAGCCTCTTTGACAGTTGTCATTCTAGTTATCCCCATTTCAAAATATTCCATAATCGTTTGATGGCTCAATAGTTACTGTAAATTATGTTTAGCGATTCGATGCAACATCATAGTACAACATTATCTACAGCATGGAGCAATGCCACAGTATCAACGTACCAAATTTTAGCATAAAATAACAAAAATATCTCAAGTTGCATCAACTAGCTCCCGTGATGCAATGATGCAAAATATGTAAAAATGATCCTAATATGCTCCTAATAATGCTAGAGTTCAAGTTTAACCTAGTAAAAAAGCATCCTAAATGATAACTCTTTCAAAGAGTTAGAACAACTCCAAACCCAAGTGTATGATTGTCCTCAAACAACTACATGCATAAAATATATAGTAGGAATTAATCGAGTACGGAGAAATATGAACCATACCCTTGTTGGAAAGATAAGGTCTTATCTCTTGACGGTGTAAGCACCGATTGTTGACTTGTTCCAGTCACATCTAGGTAAAAAAAGGTCATCAATGATCAACTCCAAGTCAACAACAGTGAGTCTATTAAATAACTTGGTGTGCACACACTCTTCTTCATCGACACCCAGTAGTGTATTGATGGGCTTAGACCACTAGTGAACCATCTTTTATCTTACATAGACCAAGGGTTGGTTCTCGTTTATAAGATTGTTGTAGAACTTCAAACCATCTCTTGAACAATGTAGCTAGGATGAGAGAAAAAAGTTTGCCATTTTAGTTTGGTGATGATATCGTTGACATAGACATATGTATGAGGATCCTCCTCACTTGATAGATCAAAATTTTGTTCCTGAAAAAACTCCTTATCAAAAAAACTCATTATTATACCTTCTCATGCTTGTTCGTTAGAAATCAGACATGTGTATTGTTGAAAACACTCGAAAGAAGAACTGATAGTGTTCTTGGTGATGGAGTCGGTGAACTATGAACAACTTTCACCACTACCATTTTTCAATGCCATGCAATGAAATTTTTAAAGGATAAGGGAAAGGGTGCAAATGGAAGAATGTAAAAATTAAAAATGAGACCTTTAAGTTTCTTGGCAGGAAACGACTTAGGAAGATGTAAAAGAAAAGGTGAAAAGGGTAAAGTGAATTTAATAAGGTTGATGTGGGATTAAATGATAGGGTAGAAATATTAAAAGATAAAGATAAAAAAAAATTCTTTTGAAATGGATGAGTGGATAAAAGGAAGATGGATGATTGTGATAGGCCATATGAGTTGGTGAGTGACAACTTACATTTACCTTTTTACCATTAATAAGTTATCACCCAATTGGCCTTATTGCTAGCATCTGATACAATAGCGGTCATGCAAAATAACAAAAATTGATGTCCAGAAGAATCTTTGGAGAAACTGATGATGCAACAGACAATGTCATGACATTCTATATACAGAAAAATAAAATAAATTAAAACAAAAGAAAAATAGAAACTAATCTAATGTCAAAGTTGACTTATTTAAAGTAAGACAAAATTTAAAAAGATGAAATTTCGCTTAGCGTGATAGAAGCAATATATGGTGAATGTTTGTGGCAATAATGCTTCAAATGTTACCGATTGAATTTAAATGTTCTTCCATCCATCAAGTTCTTGACCAGCACAACTCCATGAGAGTATAATTTTATCACTTCAAATGGCCCAGACCAACGAGACTTAAGTTTTGCCAAAAAATAACTTCAAATGAGAATCAAACAATAACACAGCTACCCAACATGAAATTTTTGTGGCAAAATGTGTTGGTCATTCCATTTCTTACTATTATCCTTGTATATCCTTGTATTTTCATAGGCATAATTGTGAAGCTCTTCAAGTTCTTTCAAATCAAGCAAACTCTTATCTTCAGTAGTATCAAGATCAAAGTTTAGTCTTTTAAGAGCTCACATTTCCTTATGCTCTAGCTTTACGGTCAAATGGCAGGCTTTTCCATACACAAGGCAAAATATATACATACTCAAAAATGCTTTGTAGGTTGTTCTATATGCCCATAAAGCTTCATCTATCCACAAATACCAATCTTTTCTCGACGGATTCATAATTTTCTCCAAAATTTACTTAATTTCATGATTGAAAATCGTAGCTTGACTATTGGATTAGGGATGGTATACTATAGCAATGTGATACTTCACTCCATAACGGTATTGAGCATTGGCAACTTAGTTGGATGTGAATTGGAAACTTTAATCACTAATGAATTCTCTTGGTAATCAAAAGCGAGTAAATATATTTTTGTGAAAGAATCTTAAAACTAACTTAGCATCACTAGAAGGTAATGCTACAACTTTTACCCACTTGGAAATGTAATCAACAACAAATAGGATATAAATATTATCACAAGTATGGTCCTATGAAATCCAATCCCAAAACTACAAATAATTTAATCTCTAAAATAGGTTGCATAAATATCTCATTGCAGCGAGAAATGCTACCAGTTTTTTGACAACGGTCACAATGCTTGACACAATCATTAGCATTATTGAACAATGTTGGACGATAATAGCCACATTAAAGAACCTTTGTTGTTGTATGCATGCCTTCAAATGTCCCACTTGGTTTTTTAATGCTCTTAGCGATGTTGATTGACTTTAAATCAAAGCTTCATTTCTTTGATTCATTGCCTCATTTCTTGAAATACACTCTTTTAGTAAAGACTCAAGAGATGTTGTGGTAGAAGTTTGATTAGAAAATTATCCTTGATTATTCTGTTGGTTGTGACGTTGTTGTGGTTATATAACTTGTTGATGTGATTGATGTTGTGCCATCATTTTTTATTGATTGTATTGTTGTTATGGTTGATAGTGTTCTTGTATATTTACAAAATTTGATCGAAATACCATATTAAGAATTGCAACATTTTGAATCCTCCGAGACAAATAGGGATGATTGCGAAAACTAGTATTGTAAATGATCCCATAAACATTGGTGATATCATTTTTGTTGTAATTCCTCACAAAATACACGAACTTGATATTTTTTTCACGAATTCCTCGAAATTATGATCTTCGCCATAATAAATACAATAGACAATAGCTACAACTTTTACCTCATACATACCCCTATGCTTTTGTATCTTTTTCATCATTTTAGTCAATGATGTGACTAGTGAGGTTTGTGTGTTGATACCATCATTGTCTACTACTATATCATTGCGTCTACCTGATATAATCTTTGTATTGGGATATTGGTAATCATTGTTAGATATCCTCTCCAAGATGTCGTAGGCTTCATTGTAGGTTTTGTCCAACAATGCTCCATTTATAGAAGCATGAAAAATCGTTCTTGTTTGCATATTCAATTAATTATAGAACATTTTCATTTGTGTCTGTTGAAAAATCGGGTAAAGAAAACAGAAAGAACAAAAGAATTTTAACGAGGTTCAACAATGTGCTTGCGTCCTCGGTGCCTTAGGCGAAACTAGTTTTTCATTCAATATCTCATAGGTTTAGGTTACATCTCATATGTTCGCTTCGCTCACTCCACTCCATCCTATGTCCTCTTTACCGATATATTTATGATCCATGCCTAACAAATCTCCACCTTGGCGAATATTCTGCCTCTTAGGAAACATTCAATATGGGTTGGGTTACCTTACTTCTTTAACAACTCGAAAAATTCAACAAGTTCAAGCAATGCATCGACTTGTCTGTCGTAACTGGCTTGGTGAACATATCAGCGGCATTCTCATCAGTATGTACCTTCTGAAACAAAATCTCTCCAGATACAACCAACTCTCTGATCTTTTGAAACCTTATATCAATATGCTTAGTTCTAGCACGATATACCTGATTCTTAACCAAGTGAATAGTACTTTGATTGTCACAAAGCAGCTGAACTCCACCTTGCTGAACACCTAACTCCTTCACTAAACCAGTAAGCCATAAAGCTTATTTTGCAGCTTCAGTCGTTGCCATGTATTTAGCTTTAATTGTCGATAATGCCAGAACAGATTGAACAGTAGACTTCTAACAAATAGGCCCTCCACCAAGAGTAAAGACATACCATATCATAGATCTTCTATTATCCGAGTCACTCGCATAGTCTGAATCCACATATCCTACAACCAAAGGATTATCCTGCTGACTACCAAAAACAATTCCATATCCCACAATACCCTTTAAGTACCTAAAAATCCATTTGATTGCTTCCCAATGTTGCTTACCAGATTTAAACATGTACTTACAAACTTGACTAACAACATGAGCTAAATCAGGACGAGTACATACCATTGCATACATCTAGCAGCCAACAATATTAGAATACGGAACCTTTGCCATGTCTTCAGCTTCCTTTACTGTCTTAGGGCACTGTTCTGATGAAAGCTTAAAGTGATTTGCCAATGGAGTGCTCACTGGTTTTGCGCTGCTAATCGCAAACCTTTCTAGCATTTTCTTAACATAACCCCGTTGAGATAGCCACAATTTCCTTGAGTCTCTGTTCCTGTAAATTTCCATTCCAAGAATTTTCTTTGCAGCACCTAAATCTTTGATATCAAATTCCTGACTCAATAAAGTTTTCAAACTGATAACATCATCCATATTCTTCGCAGCAATTAACATATTATCAACATACAGTAATAGAAAAATAAAAAAACCATCATCAAGGCTCTTAAAATAGACACAACAATCATACTCACATCGTTTGTATCCAATCTTGATCATATAGGAGTCAAATCGTTTGTACAATTGTCTCAGAGACTGTTTTAACCCGTATAAAGATTTCTTCAATCTGCAAACTAAATGCTCATTTCCAGGTTAAGTGAAACCTTCAGGTTGCAGCATGTAGATCTGCTCCTCTAAATCACCATGTAAAAAAATAGTTTTAACATCCATCTTCTCTAAATACAAATCCCAAATAGCAACCAATGCAAGTATTACTAGGATTGAAGTGTGCCTGACCACAGGAGGAAAAATTTCATCATAATCAACTCCTTTTTACTGTGAAAAACCCTTTTCTTCCAAACGAGCCTTGAACTTCTTCCCCTATTTTTCTGTTACTGTTGGTTTCTTCTTATACACCCATTTGCAACCAATAGGATTCTTACCCTCAGGAAGGCGAACTAACTCCCATGCACGATTGTGATGCAAAGATTTCATCTCCTCAACCATGGCAGCCATCCACTTGTTGTTTTCCTGACTAGTAACAACATCATGAAAAGTAACTGGATCATAACTGCTAACAGTAAGTGCAAAAGAGACCAAGTCCTCAAAACCCAATCTGTTCGGAGGCTTTATATTCTTCCATCTCACCATGTCTCTGGCGAGACTATAATCCTGCAAATCATCCGTAGCAGAACCACCAGAAGTGGGTTGAGAACTTTCTATTTTCTCAATTGGAAACTGCTCGAAATCCACCACTGTCGTGTCTTTCTTCTACTGCAACATTGGTTGTTCATAAAAAACAACATCTCTACTGATCACAATTTTCTTCGCAACTGGATCCCAGAACTTGAATCCTTTGACACCTTTCTTGTAACCCAAAAAAATGCACTCCTTCGATTTTGCATCAAGTTTGGATCTCTCATCAATAGGTACATGCACATAAGCAGGACAACCAAAAATCCGTAAGTGATCAAAAGTAACATCATGACCAGTCCATACCTCTTCTGCAACTTTCCCAGCAAATGATGCCCTTGGCGATCTATTGAAAAGATAACATGCCACCATGTTAACAGCCTCAGCCCAAAAGTGTTTGGGAAGCCCCTCATTCAACCACAAACATTTAGCTCTTTGATTCATTAACCTTTTCATCCGTTTCACAACACCATTCTGTTGTAGTGTCTTGAGCACTGTAAAATGCCTCTTAATCCCATGCTCCTTACAAAAGTTTAAAAACTGTGAATCTGTGTACTCTGTACCATTTTCAGACCGCAAACACTTGATTTTTTGCCATGTTTGGTTTTCTACCTATGTTTTCCACAACTTGAACTTCTAAAAAATGTCAGACTTATGCTTTAAAAATACACCCAAACTTTCCGTGAAAAATCGTCAATAAAAGTAACATAATACCTAGATTCATCCAAAGACGATTCGTAGAAGGCCCCCATACATCAGAATGCGCATAATCAAGAATCCCTTTAGTTGTGGCTTCCTAGTCTTGAAACAAACTTTAGTCTGTTTACCAAGAACACAATACTTGCAAAAATCAAGCTTACAACTTTTAACACCATGCAACATATTTCTTTTATGTAATTCAGTCATACCACGTTCACTAAGATAAGCAAGACGCATATGCCACAGTTTGGTAGTATTATCTCAGGACTCAACAGAATGAACTCCACCTACAACGGTATTCCCTAATAATATATAAATATTCCCTGCAGTCATCTTTCCTTTTATCACAGTCAAAGCTCCTTTAACAATCCGAATGGTTTCCCTCCTCATCAGTCTCATGGATAAAATCATTCTTGTGCAAAGTGCCTAGATAAATCAAATTCTTCTTCAAATTTGGGATATGCCGAACACCACACAATGTCCGAACATAACCATCATACATCTTAATTCTAACATCACCAATACCAACAATATTGCAACATCGATCATCACCCAAATAGACAGAACCAGAATTAACCAACCTGTATGTCGAAAATATTCCCTTTTTGGCATGATGTGATAAGAACATCTAGAATGTTGAAATAGAGAGCATATCACCCTCATTGCAATCAAAATTATCATCCTCAACCACATTCATAGACTTGGATGAGTCATCACACTTCTCATCAGTTTTTTTTTTCAACTTCAGACAGTCTCGCTTCATATGTCCTGCCTCCTTACACTTGTAACAGTGAATTGTCTTCTTATCCCTAGATTTGGATCTGAAATTCCTCTTCCCAGACCCTTTCTTCTCTGGCTTCTGTCCACGGTCTTGATTACCCTTGACATATAAGCTATCAGTTTGAGAGCTTTCCCCTACATTATGCTTCCGCTGGTTATGAGCCAACAAGGCTGTAGTAATCTCATCAACTTTGATAGTCTATTTCCCATATGTAAGAGTAGTCACCATGTGTTCGTAAAAGGGAGGAAATGAACACAACATAATCATCTCTTTGTCTTCATCCTCAATTTTCACATCAAGCTGAGCCAAATCAGAAATGATTTGATTGAAGACATTCATGTGTTGCGCCAAATCATGATCATCCTACATCATCAGCCCATATAACCGCTGCTGATGTAAGGCTCTTCTGATGCCTTATCAATTGATTGTGGATCTAGGAAGGAAGTAAAACAACCTGCATAAGTGAATGGCTCAAAACAGAATGGATAAGGGTGGTAAACGTATGGTTTAATAGGTAGTCTATTTAATAAATGAGAGATGGAAGCGGAAGATGATTAAAATGGTTATGGTTATGGCGATGAAACAAAAGGATGGTTGTGAGGATAGTATCTTGAAGAAACGCTCAATGAAGAACCAATGGTATAGAGAGCAGAGACCCAATCTTTATATTTTTTCTTCAAGGGGGTGGTGTTAAGTAATTTGACCCACTAGTTATATGAACTAGGAACCAGAAGTGTCAAGATGAAAGAAGAGGGTTGACGCCACAAGTATAAAATACTTGATAAGTCGATAAAAAGTCACCAGGATTTAAGGAAGAGAATAATCTCACTTTAATTAAACAAAAGGTCTCATTACAAATGAAATAAGAAAGCCTATTTATAGTTTTTGAAGGGACTTGGCCGAATAGGTACATGTTGGTTCGGCCAGCCCTTGTACCTTCCTAAAATGACATGATTTTTAATGAAAAAACAAGACTTTAATGAAAATACATGCTCTTGGCCGAATGGTTATGTGTTGGTTCGGCCCTAAGGATGATTTGAATGCATTTGGAATTTATTTGGGCACCAAAATGAAGAGAAAAGAGTCTTTGGCCGAATAGGAAGCATCCCTTGGTGTTTTGGCGCCAATTTGATGTCACATGGAGTGCACATGCTTGAATGATGTACATGGCAGCCTACATGAATGCACATGGGTCTTCTTTGCTATGCTTTGATGAGGTTGCAACCATAGGATGATGTCTTGAAGTCCATGGAATGAAGATAGGCAACAACTAGGCGTGAATTAGCTTCCAACATGCATCTAGGTGACATGGCATCCATTGGGCAACCTAGAGATGAACTAGCTTCAAGGTAAGATAGGTGAAGCTAGGTGAGTGTCTTGGTAGCTAACTAGGTGAGTTATAGCTTGATGAACTCAAGCTAGTTAGCTTTGGTCTTCTCAACTCCTCAGCTACTCTCCTAGCTACTTCCAGCTACCTCTAGTCCACTTTTCAGTAATTTGGTCCAAAGCTTTCCTCCAGCTAAGTTCAGCTACATGCTAGCTCCTCCAGCTAAGTTTAAGCTCCTTATGTGATGAAATGAGCTGCCATAATGTTCATGAGCTAGTGTGAGCTGTTTGCTTGTCCTTTTAGCTAGCCAAGCTACCATTATATGCCTTGTTTTGTGTTTCACCTATAGAAATCACCAAACAATAAAATAAGCAATGTGTGAGCTCATTTAAGGTAAAATGCTGCCGTGAGGTGTTGAGTGATATGAGCTATGAATGCATGTCATGAGCTAAGTACATAATGATATAACATATATAAGCTAATGTATAAGACTAGGAGCTAAAACGATACACGTGAGCTAACAAATGAATGATTAAACATTCTGCCATTTCACGATGAATTGAATCATGCTTAAATGAATGCAGACTAATATAACATACTTAACACACTTGAAATAACATTGTGCATCAATTATAAGATGTGAATATGTGTATGCATGAATATCATATAACATGGTATTCATAAATGAAATGGAAACATGTAATAATAATATCCTAAGAAATTATATGTAATCATAACATATATTTGAATGATATGAAACATGATTAACTAAATATAGGATGGAAATAATAATATGATAATTTACTAACATGTAATGAATGCTATGATAGAATAGAATGAATGATATAATATAAGATAGGGTAATGAAGAACTCCCTTAGAAACAACTTTGAAGAACATCCATTGTGTGTTCAAGTCAGGAGAAAGTTGGAGCTAGTTTGGATCTTCACTCCTTTAGGGATTTACACAATGTTTCTAGAAGACCTTTGATTAAAATTTAATTTAAGTTTCCTCCATGATGATTCAAAATGTTCAATCTTGCTTCACTGGTAATCGTATGGAGGAATTTGATACCAATCAAACTCAAAATGACAAATGATCTTGTCATCATAGATTGATTGGATAACACCACTTATACTAATCAAATTGCTATAAAATGAATCAAAGTTATAAAATGAAAAACTAATAACAAAATGAATAGAATTAGTAAACCAGGGAGGATGTTTAATGGGCGTTGGTTGCTTAATGATGAAAATCTCTATTGGTTGCTAAATTACCTTCATTATGTGCAATGTACTTGGATTATCAATGATCCCATTTCTTGGCATTTCAAGTGGCACATCTTTTTGAACATCAAGAGACATAGATGTTGGAACGTCAAAGGACATGTCTTGTGGATTACCAAAGGTCACACCTATTGGTTCTTCAAAAGACATGTTTCTTGAATTTCTACTTGAAAATATGTCTCTTTGAATATCCTGCAAGGAAAAAGAAATAGTAGAAGAAGAATTGTTAGGTAAAAATTGTCCTTCACTCTGCTTCTCTTCTCTATACTCATCCTTTTCAAATTTGCCACTTTCAATTTGCTCCACTACTTGCAAAACATCCTTTTTAACTCCAACAGATTAATTTCCAATTGTTCTTGTCACCTCAAAATGTTCTTCTTCAAAGCTTCTTTTTATGGCCTTCATTTTCTCCCATTCTTCTATGCGTGACTTAAGGGTCGCTTGGCATTCATGAACTTGACTGGGAAGCAAGGGTGCCAATATAATTTTCTTCCTTATGTTGGAAAGAGTACTTGTTAGAGAATCTGTCATGAGTAGCCTTCTTATCATATTGCCAAGGACGTCCTAGTATAAGGTGGCTTGCACTCATGGGCACCACATCACAAAGAACTTCATCATTGTATCTTCCAATTGAAAAAGGTACAACAACTTGCTTGGTTACCTTGGCTTCTCCCACATCGTTGAGACACTGAAGTTTATAAGGATGAGGATGTTTGGAAATCTTGAGACCCAACTTTTCTACCATGTGAGTACTTGCTACATTTGTACAACTTTCTCCATCAATGATCACCACGCAAATTTTATCTCCCACGTGACATTTGGTATGGAAGATGTTCTCTCTTTGTTCATCCTCTTGACTTTGAATGTTCAAGGTCCTTTTGACTACAAATATGTTGGATGGAAGATATATGTTAGCAAATAAGGAAAAACGAAATGTGTGTAGGACCTTACCAGAATGTACTCTCACAAAGCCTCACGAGTCACTCCAAGGAAAACTTGAATGTCACTCAATCCGCTCGTGTTTGCACTCTAGGACTATAATGGCTTTTATTTGTCCTCTTCTGATCTCACACATGCTCTAGCCTTTTTCCTCTCGATTCTCTTGTCCCAAGTTCTAGAGAACTTTACTCAAAACGTATCAAGTAAATTTTACTTGTTTAGTGTCGGCTGCAAAAGGGTTAGTAGGAATGGAAAACAAAATATAATGAAAGGGTGGCTTAGAAAATAGAAAGAAAAGAACAAAAGGGGTTACTTACACAAGTCACTTTACAACCTTCTATCACCACAATCAATTTAAACGGCTTTCTTGACTTGCTTTGTAATGAGAATTGTTGATTAGTGCTTCAACTTCTTTCTTTTCTTTTCTTTGTTTTTTCTTCATTTTTGAGTGCTTTCAATTTCTTCTTTGAGTGCTTTGATTTTCTTTGATGGATTTTTTTTCCGTTCACTTTGCACTTCTTTTTGTATTTTTTTTGTTGTTTTTGCACGTTGCTTTCTTCCACCAAAGCTCTTATACCACTTGATGTAAGGCTCTTCTGATGCCTTATCAATTGATTGTGGATCTAGGAATGAAGCAAAACAACCTACACAAGTGAATGACTCAAAACAGAATGGATAAGGGTGGTAAACGTATGGTTTAATAGGTAGCCTATTTAATATATGAGAGATGGAAGCGGAAGATGATTGAAACGGTTATGTTTATGGCGATGAAACAAAAGGATGGTTGTGAGGATAGTATCTTGAAGAACGCTCAAAGAAGAACCAATGCTATAGAGAGCAAAGACCCAATCTTTATATTGTTTCTTCAAGGGGTGGTGTTAAGTACTTTGACCCACTAGTTATATGAACTAGGAACCAGAAGTATCAAGATGAAGGAAGAGGGTTGACGCCGCAATTATAAAATACTTGATAAGTCGATAAAAAGTCACCAGGACTTAAGGAAGAGAATAATATCACTTTAATTAAACAAAAGATCTCATTACAAATGAAATAAGAAAGCCTATTTATAGTTTTTGAAGGGACTTGGTCGAATAGGTACATGTTGGTTCGGCCAGCCCTTGTACCTTCCTAAAATGACATGATTTTTAATGAAAAAACAAGACTTTAATGAAAATACATGTTCTTGGCCGAATGGTTATGTGTTGGTTTGGCCATAAGGATGATTTGAATGCATTTGGAAGTTATTTGGGCGCCAAAATGAAGAGGAAAGAGTCTTTGGCTGAATAGGAAGCATCCCTTGGTGTTTTGGCGCCAATTTGATGTCACATGGAGTGAACATGCTTGAATGATGCACATGGCAGCCTACATGAATGCACATGGGTCTTCTTGCTATGCTTTGATGAGGTTGCAACCATAGGATCTTGAAGTCCATGGAATGAAGATAGGCAACAACTAGGCGTGAATTAGCTTCCAACATGCATCTAGGTGACATGGCATCCATTGGGCAGCCTAGAGATGAACTAGCTTCAAGGTAAGCTAGGTGAGTGTCTTGGTAGCTAACTAGGTGCTTGATGAACTCAAGCTAGTTAGCTTTGGTCTTCTCAACTCCTCAGCTACTCTCCCAGCTACTTCCAGCTACCTCTAGTCCACTTTTCAGTAATTTGGTCCAAAGCTCTCCTCCAGCTAAGTTTAGCTACATGCTAGCTCCTCCAGCTAAGTTTAAGCTCCTTATGTGATGAAATTGAGATGCCATAATGTTCTTGAGCTAGTGTGAGATGTTGTGCTTGTCTTTTTAGCTAGCCAAGCTACCATAATATGACTTGTTTTGTGTTTCACCTATAGGAATCACCAAACAAATAAAATAAGCAATGTGTGAGCTCATTTAAGGTAAAATGCATGTTGTCGTGAGGTGTTTGAGTGATATGAGCTATGAATGCATGTCATGAGCTAAGTACATAATGATATAACATATGTAAGCTAATGTATAAGACCTAGGAGCTAAAATGAATGCACGTTTGCTAACAAATGAATGATTAAACATTCTGCCATTTCACGAATGAATTGAATCATGCTTAAATGAATGCAAGACTAATATAACATACTTAACATACTTGAAATAACATTATGCATCAATTATAAAGATGTGAATATGTTGTATGCATGAATATCATATAACATGGTATTCATAAATGATAAATGGAAACATGTAATAATAATATCCTAAAAAATGATATGTAATCATAACATATATTTGAATGATATGAAAGACATGATTAACTAAATATAGGATGGAAATAATAATATGATAATTTATACTAACATGTGAATGAATGCTTATGATAGAATAGAATGTATAAACGATATAATATAAGATAGGGTAATGAAGAACTCCCTTAGAAACAACTTTGAAGAACATCCATGGGGTGTTCAAGTCATGGAGAAAGTTGGAGCTAGTTTGGATCGTATCAGCTGCTTTAGATACAATTTAGTCGTTAAGGATTTAGACATAAACTGACTTTCCAACTTCTTCCAAATTTCATCTGGAGATGACAGATGCATGACGTGATATATGACTCATCCGCCAAACATAATCGTATAGTTCTTGTCGCTCGCTGCTGCAATTCTTCCCAATCTTCCTCCTCCATCAACGTCGGCTTCGATCCTTTACCCTTGTTTACCATAATCTGAAGTTACCCTGACCATCGAATTTCACAACTTCTAATTTGGATCCTGACATCTAATACCAATTGTTGAATAATCGGGTAAAGAAAACAAAAAGAACAAAAGAATTTTAACGAGGTTCAGCAATGTGCTTACGTCCTCGGTGCCTTAGGCGACACTAGTTTTTCATTCAATATCTCATAGGTTTAGGTTACATCTCCTTTTATAATAAATAACCACTTCTCTCTCCATCCTCTGTCCTCTTTACTGGTATATTTATGAGTCATACCTAACAGTGTCCAATGCTAGAAACCATGCATCAAACATTTGCGCAACAAATCCTTGAAACGCTCTTAAGCTTCATATGGGTTCTCATCCTCTATTTGCTTGAATTATGTGAGATCATTCTTTAATTTAGCATTCATGTTGGAGGGTTAAAATGCAACAAAAAGTTTTGAGGAAGTTCATTCCATGATGTTATAACATATGGTGGCAGTGAATTTAGCCATGCTTTAGCTTTGTCACATAGAGAATAAGGAAACAACTTCAACTTCAAGGCTTTATCGGGCACTCTTGGTTGTACAAAAGAACCACACACTTTCATGAATGCTCTAAGATCTACTCTAGGATCTTCGATAAATGAACCACTATACTACCCCATTGACTGTAGTGTCTGGAGCATCACAGGCTTCAACTCAAAGTGTACAACATGGATGACAACAGTCACAATGCTAGGATTATGATAATCTAAGGTTGGCACAACATGCTCTTATATTGGCCTATTACGATCATCAATGTTGTAGATGTTTGATAGATTCACTCTATTTCTAGCAGGTAAGTCTTCATCACCATTTCGCAATGGTGGTAAATCATTTTTATCAGCTCCAACGTTCATGTTCGACTGATTGTTATTTGCTTGTCTATGGCGTCAACAAAGTGTTTGTTCGATTTCGGGATCAAAAGGTTCTAAGTCTTGATTATCATTGCGGGACATGCACCAACAACACTAAGATAATAAAGTGCTTACAAAATGAGAATAAATAAAGTCAGTAAAAAAGAAAACAACTCTAACGCAATAACATTGCTCTCCAACAAAGATGCCAAAAACTTGATGTTACGAATAATGCTACAACAAACGTAAGTGCACATGTCTAGAATCAAGTAGTAAAGTGGATGCACTATGTGAATTGGATATCGAACCCATAGAGAGAAAATGTTACACTATAATTATTTTGGTGAAGTGAAGTAGTGTAGTAGCATTCATGAGAGCAACCAGACCAATATTTAACAAATGCTAAATATACTTTTGCAAATACCAATGCAGCAAGAAAGTAACATGCAATTTTAAATCTCTAAAAATATCAAAATCATATACATTAAAGATAACTTCATTTCTAAAATTATCTCAATAAATCTACAATACATAAAGGCATTGTTGAAGCAAAAACACTAAATAGAAACATTTCATTAAACACGTTATGATCAAATCCAAATAACATCTAAAATAAGGACACAACCAGACCAATATTTAACAAATGCTAAATATACTTTGCAATACCAATGCAGCAAGAAAGTAACATGCAATTTTAAATCTCTAAAAATATCAAAATCATATACATTAAAGATAACTTCATTTCTAAAATTATCTCAATAAATCTACAATACATAAAGGCATTGTTGAAGCAAAAACACTAAATAGAAACATTTCATTAAACACGTTATGATCAAATCCAAATAACATCTAAAATAAGGACACTTTCAAACTTTATAATCGTCACTTCCCTCTTTCAAAACAAGAAATGAAAATAGAAGTTGAATTTCACTTGATTGTCGTTGCTACATGGCGTTGATCTCCCAATTATGATGCACATCTTGTCAAATGGTTTAGGCAGCCATGGCTTATCGGAAAGTAATTTGTGGATTAAAAATAAACTAGAGACGAATAAGAAGGTATGAAATGTATGATATTCTCTCCTTTTTATAGGCCATAAAAAAGAGAAATCTATATTTTCCAAAATTTTCAACCTCCTCTTATTCTTCAATATGAGTATAGACTCCTCTTGATCATACATGGTCAAAAGTTCATGGATAGACCATTTATCCTTATGTGTGTTATATGATATCTTAAATAACACATACTAAGTTGAAGAGTATTCAATATAAAGTACTTCACGCTAGAAATCATACATTTCAACCTCGAGTGCCCTAAGTCGAATTGCTAAATCTCGCATCTTATTGATGTGATCACATATGTCTTTCACAGAAGTGAGTCTCATGGACATTAACCTCATGATTAGGTTACTGGCCAATGATTTTTTATAAGTTTTGAATTTCTTTCCAATAGCCATTAATAGTCCTTGTACAATCTCATAATGCTTAAATAAGCCACGAACATCAATAGGAACATTTCTCTTAATGAACAAAATATTGTGGCGATTGGATCGTTCCCACTTTTCATGAAGAGCAAGATTAACTTGAGTGTTGGTTTCAATGATATGTGGCTTAGCTTTCCTTATAGCATAATCAATATCGAAACACTCCAATTGAAGAAGAATACTATACTTCTAGAACTTAAAGTTCTCGCTGGATAATTTAGGGATATCTGCTCGATTATCAGACATATTCACAGGTTGTAAAACTACAAGAAATAATGAATATGCATACTTAATTAAAATTCAAAGCAAACATAAATCATAATTTACCCATGTAAATTATGTAAATAATGAATCTAGTGACATAAAAATTGCATGTGGGCTAAAATTTTAATTCAATTAGATCCATTTTATGATAGAATTATTTTTATTCCTTTGATAAAAGTATTAAATTCACTTTCGTAATTCATGTGAGTAACTATGTAAAGGCATCTAATAATTTGACCTTAATAAATTATGTAATAGGATTCAATACCTGAGCTTAATGTATGTGTTTTGGATATTTTCTATTTTTAATAAAATTAGCGATTTCTATAAAAAATGTATATGATTTTTAAATTACGTAATTTATTTAACTAAAGATGTTGTAGCTAGTATTTAACTGAATAAAATTACGTAATTAACTTTACTATATATTAATCCTAATTTTTTTAATTGTTGCTGGTTCAATATGCAATATTTTATGTATATAGTCCTCAAGAAAATTATTTTAATAAACAATTATATTTAACTAAAATTGTTGTGGTTAATTATCTAAAAAATAAAATTATTTGATCTCTAGACGTATAACCTAAAGTTCCATCGTTAAATACTTTATACAATAATACTAAAATTTTATGGACCTAAAATGTATGTAATTAATAACCATATAATTCACATAAATTCAATCAAAATTTAGGAACATAAAAATCATACATTTCTAAATTTTTTATATAATTACTATAAACATAATTAATTTTAGAAATCATCTTGAATAAATTCCAATAGTTTTAAAATCAAGTTTGCAACAAAAATTTCTCAAACTTTAAAAATAATAACAGCAAAAATTCGAGAAACATAAAACTTTCAAAATCCGAACAAGACATAGATTTAATCATACTCATGATACCAAATATAAGCATACATCGAGCATAAATGCAGAAAAAAAGGATCAGTTATAAATACATACAACCATTGCCTAACTAATGTCACAATCGAGATGTGATAGAATATTATAGCACTACCTTCAAATGTGTCAAACACCGTCAATTACATCAAATTTGGATGTACGAAAACTAGAACTGCCAAGAATCTTCTAAGCAGTCAAGATCTCATTTAGATGGAATATATTTCCAAGTATTCGAAAATAGAATTGCTTGAATTGTGTTTTGGTTCTTAAGGACCATGGCTTAAATGGATATTTATAAGGGTTTTTCCCATAAAAAACCACCTAAAACTAATTGTTAATCGTGGAAGATAATACCTCACGTCCACTAACTTCAACCTTACGTATAGGAAATTGAAGTAAACTGACCATACCATGCACCATAATGTGAAAGAGTGAAACTACCAGTAGCCATATCACGGACCATAACATGGAAACTGCTAACAAAGGCAACCATAAAAGAACCCGTGGTAATCAAAATGGAGGCCTAAATTGGTTAATTAATGAGGTCGATGGTCTATCGGATAACGATTTCCTCATCGACAGCACTCTAACCAGTTCCTCGATAAAAAATAACTAACGAAAATGCCAAGAAACTCACTTTCTTTCTCTTAAAATCTCACCTTGCTCTTGGTTCTTTAACCTCCAATGATTCCACATTTGTCGCTCTCGGTTAGCCATCTATTGCCAAGTAGCTTTCGTTCGAACTAACCTCGATAACATTACCTCTAACAAAAACAATATTGTTAAAATATTTTAATAGTGTCTGTTATAATATCAGAACGATGATTATCGTCAAACAAATAAACACGATCGAAAAGGAAAAACAAAGAACACTAGGATTTACGTGAAAAACCAAAAGGGAAAAACCACGGGCAGAGGAGAAGAATTTTACTAATATAAAGGAAGAAAATACAAGAGAATTTTGATGAAATAAAAGAACTTGATTTCTAACTCTGACCTTTAGTATCTATTTATAGGGATAGATACTTGATTACAAAGGAAAACTAAATAAAGTAGAAATCTAGTTTAATAAAGTTTTCTACCTTTAATCAAACTAGGTTTCCTATTTTCCCAATATTTATATATTAATTAACCTGTGTCACTTTGAACCCGATTCAAACTCTAACAAATCTCCACCTTGGCACGAATTATGAAAGTGCAAAGGTTTCGAGACATAACACTTAAATTCAATGTGACAATCAAACTCAATAAAAATAATTCTTCACTTCAACGAACAAGTTCTCCACTCTTCCCCAACACCCCTCAAAGGGGTAATCTTCAGTAAAGGACACTAACTGAATCCAAGCTTTTTCTAGCCTTGGATTTAGTCTTCACATTGACACGGTTATCATAAGTGCCAACTTTGCTCAGAAATGTTTCACTATGAGCAATATCATGCACATCACGATCCTAATCATCAATGGTAGTTCTATCTTCAAATTCATTATGTTCACGAAATTGAACTCTTTTATGCTTCACATTACCATTCTAACCACGATTATTTTGTTCCACAATGTTATTTGACAAGGTGGATGAAACACCAACTGCATTATCTAAAACTGTTGAACCTTGTAGAACAAAAAGCTTGGTATCTTTCTCTGCCTTTTCATCACAACGAGAGAGTCCTTGCAAATTTTCATAGCTCCACATTCACTGGAGAATTTGTACCCTTTTGAATCTAGAGTACTTAATGAAATTACATTTCTACTCAAATCTGGAACATGTCTCACATTACCAAGTGTTTAAACAATCCCATAAAACATCTTAATCTTGATTGTACCAATACCTGCGACTTTACAAGGGACATTATTACCCAAAAATCCATCACCAGTAGAAACAACTTCATACATCACAAACTAGTCACGATTATGACTCATATGAAACCTACTATTAGAGTCAAGTATCCAGTCATCACTTGTTATAAAGTTGTTTTCAGCCGCAACTAGGAGTTTTCCGTCATCATACTCCTCTACTACACCAACCTCTCTAGATTTCATATAGTTCTGCTCTTCAGCTTCTCTCTTTATCCTATTTTACAACTTGTAACACTATGTTTTAATATGACCTTTCTTTTTACAAAAGTGACAAGTTTTACCCCGGTTGGAAGATTTTGATATGCCCCTTACTTTACTCCCAGAAGAACGCTCGCCTTTTCTTCCATGATCAAAGCTAGTCGGTCCATACACCACAAGACCCTCTGCTTGGGGCTCGAAACTAGATTCAAGATGCTTCATCTTGTCGAACGAGTGTAGGCCATAGTAAACTTCTTCAAGAGTGAGTGTTTTGTGACTGTACAAGATTGTATCTCTGAGAGACGAGTAGAAAGGAGGTCTCAAACATAGGAAGATCAGTCCTAAGTCTTCTTAATAATACCACACTTCTAAAGTCTCTAGCTCAGAGATATTTTCCTTGAATGTGGTCAGGTGCTCTTCAAGAGACGAACCTTCCGCCAACTTAAGTGAATAAAGACCCTACTTTAAGTGCATCTTGTTAGTCAATGATTTCTGCATGCAAAGTTGCTCTAATTTTTCCCACAAAGATGCAATTATTTTCTTTCAACACATCCTGTAAAATTTGATTTGATAAGTGTAAACAAACCTCAGAAAGAACTTTACGATCCTAACGCATTTCCTCATTCGTCCATTGTATCACCGGCTTCTAATCAAATTCTTCTATTGCATCGTCGAGTTCTAACTGTGCAAGAACATCTCAAATCTTCACTTGTCATAGCGAGAACCGATATTTCGATCAAATAGCTAAATATCATACTTCATTGTTGCCATAAAATCTTGAACCTGAAGCTCTGATACCAGTTTTTTATAATATCGTAACGATGATTATAGGCAAACAAATAAACATGATCGAAAAGGAAAAACAAAGAACACCAGGATTTACGTGGAAAACCCAAAAGAGAGAAACCACGATAAGAGGATAAGAATTTTACTAATATGAAGAAAGAAAATACAAGAGGATTTTGATGAAATAAAAGAACTTGATTTCTAACTCTGATCCTTAGTATCTATTTATAGGGATAGACACTTGATTACAAAGGAAAACTAAATAAAATAGAAATCTACTTTAATAAAATTTTTACTTTTAATAAAATTGTGTTTCCTATTTTCTTAATATTTAAATATTAATTAATTTATGCCACTTTGAATTCGAGTCAAACTCTAATAGTGTCATATCATAACGCCAATAATAAGTTAATGGTTGAGCGACAAAAAAATAAAATATCAAGTTTAGTGATTAAATTGAAAAAGTTAAAAGTACAATAAATGAAATAAACAAGAATAAAATTAAGAGAGTAAATTTATAATCTAATCGTTTTCATATAAGCCTTATAAAAATGTAAAAAATTATTAAATTGTATAATGATTTTAAAGGATTTTTTTTAATTTTGAGTTTAAAAGATTTTTTAAGAATTTTTCTAAAAAATATTTTAATAATTTCTTAGATTTTCGTATTTTAGAAAATTATTGAATTTTAAAAAAACTATATATGTTTTTTTATATTTTATTTTTTTAGTACTATTTAGTTATTGATGTAATTTTAAGTGTGATATGTTTGACACACTATTATAATTTAGAGCCTGATTGACTTCGATTTTTAAGGAAGAATTTTTTAATTTTACAATTCTAAATTTAATCATAATCTTATTTAGAGGATAGGAGAAAATGAAAATGTTTTTAGTAAATCTAAAACCTACTACTCAAATGTATATGTAGAAATAAAAATGAACATCTCTTCAAAAGGAAGAGTTGATAATTAATAAAAGTATACATATAATATATATATATATATATATATATATATATATATATATATTATAACCATAATCATTAACACGTGGGGCAATTTTTTTAAAACGTACCCATTTATTTTATTATTATTATTATTTATAATTTTTATCATAATTATGGTTAATATTGTTAGTGTATGTGTTGATGTATGGGTGTATCCCATGCATGGTTATGCATGTCTCACACGGTATGTACATGTGGTGTACGTGAGTCGATTAGGGTTGTTTTTTTTTCCGCTCACTTGCTCTCTCTCGTCTGTGTATTAAAGAACTGAAGAAGTCTGTGGACTACAGCAGGATATTGCATCTATTTCGGGGGTAATCTAGTTTCGTTACCGGAAGACAGGAAGACTGTGAACTGTAAATGGTTGTTTAAAATTAAAAGAAATGTAGATGGCTCGATTGCCCAATACAAAGCAAGGTTAGTAGCTAAAGGCTTTTTTCAACAACCCGATATTGATTTTCATGAGATTTTTAATCTCATTGTTAAACCACCAATAGTTCTTGTTAACTTGTCGTTGGCTTTATCAAGGAGATGGCAACTTCGACAGGTTGATATCAATAATGCCTTCTTAAATGGGGTTCTTAAAGAAAAAGTCTATATGACTCAACACCCTGATTTTGAGTTTGATGATGATAAAGTAGTATGCAAGTTAAATAATTCTATTTATGGTTTAAAGCATGCACCTCGTGCTTAGTTTGAGAGCCCAAGGTGCTACTTAGAATCAGAAGGATTTGTGTTGGATAAGTTTGTTTCTTCCCTCATTATTCGTAAGAGTGAGGATAGTTTGGTGTATCTAATTGTGTATGTAGATGATATAATCCTCACCGGAGATAAAGAAAGTGAGATTCAGGTGGTGATTAGCAAGTTACATGAACAGTTTGCTCTAAAGGATCTGGGTATACTCAATTTTTTCTTAGGGATTGAGGTTAGCTATGAATCTAGTGGTGTTGTGTTGAGTCAACAGAAGTACATTCGTGAGATTCTACATCGTAATGGTTTTGATGATGCCAAAGGTCTTCCCACTCCCATGGTGGCTAACTGTAAACTCTCAAATAAGGATGAAACCCCGGTGGAGAAGGTTACTCAGTATCGTAGTATTGTTGGAACTTTACAATATGTTGTGATTACTCATCCAAATATAGCATTTGCTGTAAACCGAGTTTGTAATTTTATGCAAGCTCCTATTGAAGCTCAGTTTTAAGCAGAATGAAATTTACGATACTTACAATGAACGATTGATTTTGATCTTTGTTTCTTGGCTTCTTCCTGGCTTTCCTTGACAGGCTTTGCTAATGTGAGTTGGGGAGAGAATGTCGATGATAGGAATCTACATCAGGATATTACATCTATTTTGAGGGTAAACTAGTCTCGTGGAGCTCACGGAAACAACAAGTCATTTCTCTCTCGACAACTGAAGCTAAATATATAAGTGTTGCTTGTGTTGCTGCAGAAATGGTTTGGCTTGAGTCTTTGCTGGGTGAATTGGACATTGTTCCTCATGGTAAACCTACCTCTTGGTGTGATAATTCAAGTGCAGTTGCAGTGTGAGTTAACCCTGTTATGCACTCTAAATTCAAGCACGTGGAGCTCGACCTTTTCTTTATTTGGGAAATGATTACGGCAGGGAAATTACAAGTCCACGAGGTTCCCGTATACGAGCAAGTAACGGATATTTTGACAAAGCCACTGTCTACACCATTGTTTGTGAAGTATAGGCATAAACTTTTGCTTGTTAAACTCAAGTGTGAAGATTAAAGGTGCAAAAGGAATATTGAAGGGTTTTTGCAACACATGGGATAGCTTCAAATTGCATAGGCTTGGAGCAGCAAGGGGAATGTTAGTGTATGTGTTGATGTATGGGTGTATCACATGCATGTTTATACATGGCTCATGTAGTATGTTATTAAGTGTGTTTATATTTTTGTGCAGGCTAAATGTGGCCCAATTATAAGCTACAACCCAGTTCAAGCCCAAGAACCGGATCCACTCAGAATCCATTAGTAGCAGACCAACTACCAGACATGAACTAAGCCATCGACAAGCTATGGCCGAGCCATTGAGCCAACACCGACGCATTGATTTGTACAAATCATCTACAATGATAGATTACCTGCTTCAATCAGCTAAAGTCAAGCAAATTAATGATTTCACCTAAATTAGTCAGTATCTTACCAAATACGAAGAAAATTAAGATGCAGCCGTGAAGATTTGGTGAGGATCTCAAGCATAAATTAAAAGGTTTTGAACATATTAGAAGGAAAAAAAAGGAAGAACAAAAAAAAACACTCATCAGAGAGCATTCGAATAACAAAAAAAATAGATTAAAACAGGGATTGGGGAAAATCCTAGCAAACAACACACTGTAAACTCTATATTCAGGCAATAACATACTAAAAGGGTATCTATTATTTACTGTTTTTTCCTATTATTTTCATCATTTTAATGCATTTTTTTATTTGTTCACTTTAAATCTTTGCATGTTCGATTAGGTTGAGTAGAATTTCTTTTCGATTCTCTTAGGGTATAGTAATATATATATATATATATATATATATATATAAACAACATAGATATACATTTTTATTATTTTCGAATCTAACCTAGTTGCCCACAAATAACAGAAAATAATATAAAAAATAAATAGAGAGGAGTAAAGAGGTTACCTTAAAAAGAGAAAGCTTGTTGCCGGAGAGAAAAAGAGGAAGATTAGAATCGGTCTTAGGTGATGGGGGTTTAACTCTGTTTTGTTTTGGGGTTAGATTTGGGAAGTAGAGAGTCCTTTAAACGCTTTAGAGTTAGTATCTTTGGTTTAAAGGTAACTATCGAGAGGTTAGAACCACTGTTGATGGTTGGTCGGAGGGATGAGCTACCACCAAGGCACGGTTGTTGGAGGCCCGAAGTGACGGTGGCCATGGTTCTAGTTTCGTCGAGAGAATGAGGGAAAGAATGGAGAGGAATGAGAATGCGGCCAGATTAGGCTAAGTGTTTCATTAGGGTATGTTTATATGTTGAGTTTCGGGTTATTTCGTTTTGGGTCCCTTAAACTTGAGTGCATTTTCACAAAACGATCACTTTAAGGACCTTGTTATCATTTATCCTTTTTGTTTTGTTTCATTGTTTTTATTTTTTCACTTTGTAAATCAGTTTTCATTTTTGGGTTATACATCATATGAACCATTTGAAATTTCAGTTTCATGCATTTTGATTCTTAAATTGGTGTTTTCGTGTTTTTAATTTTGCTTCCATATTTTACGCACATTTAATTTCAGTCCAAACTGGTAATAAATTTAGTTTCTGTTTATTTATACATTTGACTCTTAATTTTGCATGTTTCTTTTCAGTCATATGCATGATTATGATTTATTAGTAATTTAGGGTATGAAATATGTAATCTTTGTATTAAGTGGTCAATATTTCTTTAATTTGCTAGGTGTTATTCTTTAAATCCACTAGCTATTGTTCTTTTAATTACTGTTCTTTTAGGGGCTGTAAATAATTTGTAAAAGTTTGGTTAATTCATGGATTGAGTTGTTAATGTTGGTTTTTTTTATGCTTTAGTCACTCAATTATAAGATATTATAAAATGTATTATTTTTACTTTAGACCCCTCTCGGTTTATTATGTAACCTTTTTGATCACTTTTATTGTTTTAAAATGCTTTTTATTTTGTTTGGTTATGATAATTAATTTTGCACGATTTTCATTTTTGATCATTAAAAGCAGAATATTATTAATTATTTATTACATATTTAATTCTTGATTTGCCTTTAATATTATTCTGATTGTCCTCATATTTTCTATATATTGGCATGATTGCTCGGGTGATAATATTTCCATATGAGATATATTAATATACATGTTATACGCGTATGCATGCACTCTTGTTTTTAGTATACTTTTCCAATTGTAAATAGTTTTGACTTCCCTTAAATAAAAATTTACCTATTATAATTTAGCCTAATAAATTACTTGTCGATTCACGTATATATTACATAAATGGTGTTTGAATATTCAATCTAGTATACAAAGTCTCAATTTGTTGTACGAGTGATGCATATATACATATATTTTATATTATTTTTTTATTAATAATAATTGTATAATTTCTATATGTTTACAAATAATATGTATGTAAATATTTAATTTACATATAGTTTTAGGGTTTATTTAAATATTAATCCTTTATGAGATTTGTTTTATGTCAGTCACATTATTTATTATAGTATAACATTAGTATTTTTACCTTAATTTTATTTTATTTGTAATTAAGGTGTTCAAGTTTCTGTCCAATAATATTTAGTCCCTTAAGTCTTTGTTTATGTTATTTTGGTCTTTTAAATTTTTTTATTTTTACTATTCTAGTCTTTTAAATTTTTGTTTGTGTCATTTTAGTCATTTGATTTTTTATTCTTGATATTTTGATTCTTAAAGTTTTTATTTTGGACTTTATAAATTTAAATACTTATTATTGTTATTTGAATTTAGGTTTATAATATTTATTTATTTTTATTTCAGTCTTTTGAATTTCATCTTTTAAGTTATTAATTTGAAGTAAATTAGTTAAATAAATGGATCATAATTTAATTTGATATTTGATTCAGGATTTTCACCATTTACGACAAAGTGTAAGCGACACAATACCAATTTTGGGCACTGTGGGGGTGCTAATCCTTCCACACGCGTAACCAACTCTCGAACCTGTTTTAATCGAATCTTTGGTAAACGCAGACCAGCTGTTGTCTTAAAACGATTTTTCTTAAAATTATTTTTAAAAGACATTTTTAGGTATTCGACCTACCTAACCCAAAGGCCGATGGCGACTCTATCCAATTTTATCCAAATTGATCCAAAATCCCCCATTTTCCAAAATTAAAGCCGTAACTGTATTTTAAACAATTAAATGATTATCCCCGTCGAAAAACAGTTACGACAGCATGGCGACTCCGCTGGGGACATTTGTTTTCAGAAAGTCAGGTTGTAAATCACTTATACATTGTCGTTTGGTGGAAATTATGTGTTCGAGTCTTTAGTTAACTTATGATCCTTTTATTGAAGTTTTTAATTGCTTCATTTTATTATTATCTTATTAACGTTTTTATCTTTGTTTTCAGATTTGTCCAAAATTTTGTCGAATAGTTTCGTTTTCCTTATGAGTCAAAGGGCTGAATGTTCCTACTCTCAAACATCACCGACATTTGCATACCATAAGCTCAATTACGAGTTTTGTCCCTTTTAAGTTGAGATGAAAGCTTAACCTACGTGAGATAATTTGTTTCTCCGTATGGGTTTTAGCAAGTAATCTTTGGGGTTCATATACCTTATGTTTACGTGAGATAAATTGTTTCTCCGCATGGACATAAGGAAATGTATCCTCTCGAATTGAACTCGATCCGTATGAGCCTATAATGGGCCAGGATTGAGGGTTTGGTAGCCCAAGGGGGCACCAACATTAAGGACAATTCGAGTACCTTTTTCCTGTTACAGTCAAAACCATGCATATATTGAACCGTAGAACTGTTACCCTAGGTATAAACATATCGAACCTCTGATTGTCAGTAGGTACCCAAATTAAGTATACACAAAGGAGAAACGTTTCAGAATCTTTCTTTTTGCTTTAAATTTTCTTTTCAAATAAAAGCATGCGAACTAGATATCATGCGGTTAGGATCATTTCTTGAAATAATCATTTTTTGGGTAGAAAGCATGTTTGGGTATGATTATTATCTATTTAAAGCATGCTCGGGTAGATATCATGATTTGGTAGGCGTTATATTTTAATTCTATTGATTATCTTGCTATTACTAATTCATATTTCCTCTTTTGTTTGTAATTCTAATTTATTTTGTTTGTTTGCATTGGCATTTTTGCATTTTTGCATAATCATCATGAATAAAAGAAAGGTGTTGATTAACCAAGTAATCATCAGATTAGAAGAGCGATCATTGCAATGGAAAAAAGTTTTCATAACAAGGAAGAACTCAATCCAGCTGTACGAGCTTGGTAAAGGAAATGCAAAAAGTAAAAGGAGATAGTTTGCCTAAAGGTTATGTATCGCAGCTATCCACGGATGTCAATGCTAATATCAAGCAGAACGATTTACCAGAATTAACAGAGATTTGGGAAAGTTGGAAAACACCCACCAAAGAGAGGTTTTACAAGAAATATGGAGACGTACCGCAACTTCTTTATGTATAGATGGATGAATCATTGCTCAAGGCTCTGGTCCGATTCTGGAATCCTACGTACAACTGTTTTACTTTTAACAAGCAGGATTTGATACCAACGATCGAGGAGTATACAACTCTGTTTAATTTCGAAAACATCCAGGTGGATAAAGTTTATTCCAGACCTCCGAAAGTTCAATTCTTTAAGAATAAACTAGTAAAGATTACCGGTACAGGTGAAAATTGGATAGTACAACACATTCAACAAAAAGGAGAAAGCGAATGTTTTCCTTGGCATTGTCTCAAGAAGGTGATACTCGAGCATATAGATGAAGATAAGAGATTGGACACATTTGCTCTTGCCATATATGGTCTAGTAATATTTCCAAAGACTTTGTTCCATGTGGAGAGTGATGTTGCAGATTTCTTTGTCACATTGGAGAAGGGTATAAATCCAGCACCAGCAGTTTTGGCAGAAACTTTCCGATCCCTAAATAATTATCGAAGATTAGAAGGGGGTCGATTTGTAGGATGTGCTCAATTACTCACTGTATGGATTCGCAATCACTTCTGGAAAGAAGACAAGGCATCATACCATCGTTTTTCTATGATGTACTCACCTTTGAAAGAGTTTATGAGCAAAGAGTGGCCAGAAGGGTTACCAAGGAAGAAATGGATAACAACTTTCAGTAATTAACAAGACCGAGAAATTGCTTGGTGTGTTCCCTGGCTTGGATATACCGATATTTTATTTAGATGTGGGGATCTTGACCATGTCCCTTTGCTGGGATTATGGGGAGAAGTCAGCTATGCCCCATTAATGGTTCTCAGACAATATAGAGCTCGACAATTTATTCCAGTAATAAGTGGCTTAAAGGAATATGAAATTTCTTATCGTGGAGAGCATTACAAGAAGAAAGCACGGGATCTATCTCTCGCCTGGAAAAGAACCTTTAGAACAAGAGCTGTGTCTGGAGATGTTATGTATACACCCGACTATGAGTCTTGGAGATTTACAAGGACGAATGAAAATGTCCTTTTGCCAGATCCATGAGGAGATCTCCCTTGGGAAGAACTTATCAAGGTGGTACTTTCACAGGTTGAGATTCTTACTGCAGAGTTTGAAGCTGAAAGGAAAAAATGGGACAAAACAATGGAAGAAACAAGACAAGAAAAGTTCATGATAGATCTTGATAGGGGTCTCCATGTTAAACAATGTGATTTGTTGAAGAAAGATAAAGAGAAAGTCGATCTCGAGCTGGCTGATTTAAAAAGGGAATACCACAATCTACAAAAGGTAAAAAAATATGGGTCTAGCAAGACATCACAGCAATGGGCTAAAGAGTTGGCAATTGAGAGGCAACGAGTTCAAAGTCTGGAGGCTGAGAACAAACGCCAACTGAGGAGAATTGAAGCCGAGAAGAAATTGCGGGACAAATATAAAGATGAGAAAATAAAAGTGACTAAGCAGCTTAAGATTGGAAGCCATAGAGTCGAGAAATTGAAAACTTAGAAGGAAGCTGTATTGAAGGAGTGGGAAGCAGAAAAACATCGAGTCAGTGGTTTGGAAGCTGAGATGAATAATATACTCGAGGAACTTGAGGCCAGAGATCAGAAGATTCAGGAATTAGAGAAAGAAAAAGAACAAAAGAAAAAGAAAATGTAGACTGAGAGACAGGGATGGAACCAAATTCTTGAAAGAAAAAATGCCGAAATTGGGTCTTGGATGCAAAGATTTCAAACAAAGAGCAGGAGAGTGGGACAATTAACCGAAGAAATTGAAGGTTTACAGACCAGTTATGAAGAGGAGTTGAATCGGTCTCGATCTATGAATGGTGAGCTAAGAGATCATATCTCACATCCTGAGGAGTCCTTACTTCAAATGCAAGTGCCACCTGAATGAATGAACTTAAAGCTTACCCGTGAGGAGAATAACTCTTTACGAGAGCAAGTCAGAGGACTAGAGAGTGAGTTTCAACGCTGTCGAGTACACATTACCAATCTCAAAAGGGACATTACTCAAGTTAAGGAGGTGTAGACACCATTTTCTTAAAATATAGAACTAGCAAGAGTTCATCTCCTAAGAGGACTCTTCCACCGCCATATCTTTTAAAGCAACAACCACACCAACAAAGGTGCAACAACCGAGCAATGAGTCTAGTTGCATTAGGATTCTATTGTTAGTTAGTTTTTTTCACTATAAATACATGTAATCCTTCCTATTTGTAAGACACGATTATCATACTAGATTACGCACACAAAAAATACCCAAAGTAAATACGCAAGAAGCCCCAAAGATTAGCTTATAATTTTCAACAGAGAAATAAAAGAGGTATTTTTACCTATATTGCTTCAATTCTCGCTTGCATGTGGCTTGTTTCACATCTTCTTTTTCGTTTTTACTTTGAAAGGGCCAATGAACACAAGGGAACCGAGATCTTTTCTCTTAGATCTACGCTTCCCCGAGGCTTATTTTGAAAAACCGGTTTGATTTTCGGTTAAAGGAGGGGAAGAGCTTTTTAAAAATCTATATTAGTCCCTTTATTTATTATATGGATATTTTATTCATTTATTTTTATTATTCATGTTATTATTATTATACGTATATTTATATATTTTAAATTATTTTCATTTGATTTTTTTACTATATTTTATTATATATATATATATATATATATATATATATATATATGTTTCTTTAATATTTCACTTATAAGTATATTATTACTATATATATTGTAATTATCTTTATCTAGTTATATATTTTTTTTACTTTTAATAGTTATTTATACCTATTATTAATATATATCTTAATTATTTTTATTTGATTATTTCTTTATTTACATAATATATCTTATAACTTTATATATATATATATTATTTTTTTGTTTTTTGTTTATTCATTATTATATTATTTTTTTTAAAAACCTTATGTCTTTATCATTATTATTATTAAACATTATATTATATATTACTAACCTAGAGGACTCATTTTTTTTATTTCTAACTAAATTCTCTCCCACTTTCCTCTTTTTGTCTTATTTCTGACTAAAGCCCCCCACTTTCGGTGAAGTGAGAGGGTAGCTTTTCTATTTTTAAATATTTGTTGTATATATATATAGCTGATTTATTTTATTAATAATTTGATGTATATATATATTTTTTTTCATTTTTCAAATATTACTATATAAAATTATTACTTTACTATTTATTTTCCTTATCTTATTTATTTATTTAATTTATTTAATTTATTTTATTTTTTCCATTTTATTTTATTCTCTTTATCTTATTTGTTTTCTTTACCTTGTTTATCTAACACATTTCTCGATTTTTTAAGGATATTTTCAAATCAATCTAAGGTAAGTAATTGGGATCGTATTTTTACCTTTTAATTTTAACTTATAATTTTCTTAATTTAAGACAACTGAAAATTACATAGTACCGAAAGGGCAGTTCAAGGGTACTAACCCTTCCTTGACTGTAACCGACTCCCGAATCCGACACATCTTTGGTAAGACGCAGATCAGGTAAGAAATAAGGTATCCGATCTACCTATTTTTCTTAAAATAAAAGATCTGTGGTGAATCCAACCAAATCAATTCAAGTCAAAGCCCAATTCCAGGGCCCAATCGAAAGACGGTTGCGACAGCTTGGCGACTCCGCTGGGGAACAGGTAAGTGAGTCAGGCTAAGGTAGTTTCCAGTTGTCTTTTTAACGAAAAGGGTAAGTTTAAATTTAAAGGTAATATTTCGATCCTTTTTTTTACTTACTTTTGATTATATTTTCGAGTAAATAGTTGTACTAATCGTTTTCTCATGATTTCAGCCCTTAAAGATTTTTTCATCTAAGGCTCTAAACCCAAGCTCCAAACCCGTTTTAAGTGAGGGTGATAGCAACGCCTTTGTGTGAATTTTTTCACCGTATGGGCCTAGCAAGTAGCCTTCGAGATTCATATACCTTATTGCCTTCGTGTGAATTTATTCTCCGTATGGGCATAAGGGAATGTGTCCTCTCGAGTTTAACTTAGTGCACACAAGCCTGTGATGGGTTTAGGACTAAGGGTCTGGCAAGCCCAAGGGGGCACCAACAAGGAGAACTCGTGTACCATTTTTTAGAACCTAAACCGAGAAAATTTGAAGAAATATAGCCTACCCCAAAACCACATTCCAAAACCTAGGACATTTCTTTCCTAACCATGTTTTTTTTTTTCTCTTATGTTTTTTTTCTTGCCATTTTATTTTTATTTTTATTTTACTAACTGTTTGCCTTTGTGTTTGTTTTTAAAGCATTTGCATCATAACAAGAGGCCATTGATCCCTAAAAAGGTGTTTGTTACATAAAATAATCTGAATTAATGGATAAAGGTATTGTAATACAAGAGATTAAAAACCTTGAGGTACGACTATGGTCCGAGAAGACTCAGAAGGAAAATGGAGATAGTCTTCAAGGAAGCTATGTGTCAGAGCTGGTTAGCTACGCCTCTATCAGCCTAAAGCAGAACGACGTGCAAGAGCTTTGGGACATCTGGGGGCAGTTGGAAGAATGATCAGAAATAGAAGTCCAGCCAATGGTACGGTGACATTGCATTTTTTCTTCAAATCAAGACTGATGAGCCCTTGATCAGAGCCTTGGTTCAGTTCTGGAACCCGGGATACAGTTGCTTCACTTTTAATCAAGAGGACATGGGGCCCACCATTGAAGAGTACACTACACTGTTGCATTGTGAAAATATCAGACTGGAGCGAGCTTATATTAAACACATCAAAAGTCAGCCTTTCAAGAGTGCACTAGCCAAGGTTGCTGGGGTTGACAAAAGATGGGTAATAGACCGAGCTCGATGTAAAGGCAGTGGGGAAGGAATTGCCTGGTTTCATATCAAGCAACTGATGAAGGAACATCCCGATGAGTGGAAGGCAATAGACATGTTTGCACTGGGTCTGTATAGCCTGATTATATTCCCGAAGACTTTGGGGTACATTGACGCAGCCGTGGTGGAACTGTTTGACCAACTTTCGAAATGAGTTAACCCAGCACTGACCATCTTAGCCGAGACCTTTCGGTCTCTCAACCATTGCCGAAGAGCTGGCGGAGGTAGATTCATTGGGTGTATTCAGCTCCTTCAAGTCTGGATTCACAGCCACTTCTGGAAGACTAATGGGGTTGCCTACCGCCGATTTAGTACTACGTATTCACCTTTGAGAGAGTTCATCACCATGAAATGGCATGAAGGCGCTTCAAAAGAGAAGTGGATGAAAGTCTTCACTCATCTCCAAGATCAGGATATTACCTGGAGAGCCCCCTGGTTGTTCCTCAGTGACATTCTTTTTCGATGTGGGGACTCCGACACTATGACCTTACTTGGAATTTGGGGTGCAGTTGGGTATGCTCCGTTGTTAGCACTTAGATAGTATGGGGCACGTTAGTTTGTCCCAGCAACATGCGGACTAGCCAGATCAGAGTTTGTGTATCACGGTGACAACTATAAGAAGATGATCAAGGAAGCAATCGATTCATTGAAGAAAGTATTCTGGATGGATGTTGTAGCTGCCAGAAACATGCTTACTCCGGACTATGTGGAGTGGCGAAGATTGAGAAAAAATGACAATATCCCGGTGCCAGACTGTTAGGACACCCGAACCCTGGAAAACATCTAAGGCCCATCTTTTTTGAAATTGAGATTGCCAAGACAGGGTTTGAAGCTATGAATAACGAGCTGAAGCAGAGGGTAAAGGAGCTTGAAGCTGAGCGCTATCAGTGGAAGCTAGATGTCGACTCCTAGAAAGATCGAGCAGACAAACTTGAAAAAGAACATAAAAAAGTCTGTTTTGAGCTCGAAGACTTTAGAAATTGGTATCAAGATAAATTCAAGGATAACTCCAAGTTGAAAGTGGCTTCTGAATACTGGAAAGACGAAGCTCATAGCCTGAAAAGAAAGTTCGAAGGGCCTGATGAGAGAGCTTGGAAGGAACAGATGAAGACTGCCCAGAGGCGCTTAGCAGACAGTCAGCATCAAAACCAATGCTTGAGAATCTAGATGGCTGATCTGGAGAAACAACATGAGAGAGATGGCAAAACAATAGCTGAGTTAGAAGCTATTGTAGATGGGTTCAAGAAGAAAGTGAGTGAGCTTCAGATAGTGCTCTTTGACGGAGGTTTATAGTGGCGTTTCTGTTGGGAGCAAGCACAACAAAGGGTGAAGGCTAGAGACGCAGTCATCCGAGACTTCCTGGATCAAGTACAGAAGGCAACTCGTCATCTACACGGCCTGGTAAGGGAAGCTGGAATGGTCCGACAATGCATACAACCAGTGACAGATGAAGACAAAAGACTTGTCAACCTACTAGAAGCTGTTCGGGGTCTAGAGGATTTAGTCCGAATGTACATTTGATCGTTTTTATGTCTCTTACAAGATAAAACATTTTTGTCTAAGTACAGATTAATTTTAATAATGGACACTTTTCTAGATCAATGCCTCGAACGTTTCATGCATTCTTGCATTTTGTATTTTTGCCTTTTTGCATCTTCATCTACATTTTTAAGCATTTTCACAAACATGAAATTAAGTCATGAAGGACTCGATGAAGTGGATTTAACCATATGGAAGCAAGATTGTAACATTAAAGAGCCTGAGCAGCTAATGGTAGGACAAAGCCGGCCAGGATGATCTAAGAAAAGAAGAATCCCTATATCCTAAGGACTACGATGTTGAAGATGTTAGCTGTTACCACATAAGAAGCCCCAAACATTCCTCTGAGAACTATAAGGAGCTGAAGCGCAAGATCCAAAACCTGATGGATTCAGAGGCATAAACGGCCGAAGAAGGGGGCATGGCATATACCATTTGCACTTAGAGGATTGTTTTGTTTAAACACGTCTATAATCTTTCATCGTTTGCTTAATCTTTTAAAGGATTAAATTTATGCTACTTTCTAAGGTGGAGTAATTGTACAAATTCTAATATTTAGTTCTTCGAATATTAAATGAATTAAGGATTCTTTTAATTCTTCAAGAATTATAGATTTTTGACATATGGCAAGGTTAGGCCTTTCTTATCCTGTCTCAAACCCCAAAACAAAATACCTTTATTCTTTACCCAAAATAACTCATGGTCATTACCAAAAAGACCAAATTTTTACATTACCTCCCTTTAAAATTCTTGAACATTACCTTTATCTTTTTGATATACCCACACCTTTCTTTGAGTCAATAAGATCACACCATTGTCTTTTTAGACTCAAAATTGACATTTTTACACCATTAAAGCCCACAGCCTCGAGTTGTTCATTTGAACATGAGCATTCTTCTAAGACATAACTTGGGGCATCTCGCAAGGAGCTTGAACATTAAGACATATGGGGGAAAAAAGAAGAATTCATCCGAAATAATTCTATCATGCATTAATTACACTGTTTTCATGTAAATAGAATTAATCCTGAAAATCTATCCCCTTGGGGATACCTCTTCTGTGAGGACTTCCACGTATGAAATGATGAACGACATTCTTTCTTTATCCCTTCACAACAGGAGAAAAAATATATCCCTTGTGTCCCCTTTTGAGCCTATAGTATTTTTCTTCTGATTCAACCCTAACCAAGGATCACCCTCCACACTGGGGGGCAAGGTGGAAGAAATCTGCTCACATGAGTGAAGACATCAATCCAAAGGAAATACCAAAAGGTGGGCCAAATACCAAGTGCGAAGATTCAATCAAGAACAAAAATGAAAAGAAGTAAAAATGAAAAGAAGAAAAAATCAAAAGGAAGAGGGACAAAAAGCACATGCAAAGATTCCCTAAAGACAAATGACACATCAAGCTTGAAACTATGAGATTGATCAAGCACAATCATTCTTAAATCACTGAATCACTTCACTCGAAGATCATAGAGCATCAGGAAAAAGAGACATTTTGAGCAAGACAAGATTGAGGGCATCGTAATGAATTGATCCTTGGTTCAATACCTTGAAACACTTATTTAGGCCTATTTATCCTTTTCTTTCATAACCATGAGCCTTGGCCTACATTACATGCCTTAAAAGTCCCTTCTAATCATACATGGATTTATAAACAGAAGAGACTATCTTCAGATTTCATCCCGCCCATCAGGATTAATTTGCAAAAAAAAAATGTAATTAATGCATGGTAGAGAAAAATAACAAAGGGGGGTTCAAGACGTAAATCATGAATAACGTCTTGAAACCAAAGGAAGGTTCGAGTTGAAAACCTGAAAAGGCGGCTCGAATATAAAAATTGTGCAACTGAGGCAATCACACAAATTCCTTGATAAGGCATCACACAATCTGAGTGTGACAACGAAGGTTGGGAGTTAGAGAACACTTCAAGCAGAGAAACATGTAAGCTACCCCATTAAACCTTTGACCAAACACGATAATCTGAGACTTTTTTATCCATTCCTTACTTAACCATTTCCCAAAGATAGCTTTGATCTTGACACTTGTCAAATAGCTATAATTTATTGAAGGATTAACATTTTAATTAATTCTTTGATATCCGATGAACTCTAGTTTTATGATTCGTCTCAATTGTAAAACCTTGAAAGTGATAATATTTTCAAAACTTTTGGTTAAACATTTTTCGAAACTCTTTTAATTGATATTTTCATAACTTTGAAATTAAAAAGAAAGAAAAACATTTTTTTCAAACAAGACAGTCTCTCTAGAGTGGATCTTGGTAAATAACAGTGACTCTTAGACACAAAGCTCGTGCTCAGAATCAATACTGAAGCAAGAAATGAGGAACATTTGGGGCATCTTTGAAGATTCAACATCAAATATTGGGGCATTTTTGGATATTGGGGCATCTTTGGGGATTCAACATCCTAATGCGAATTATCAGACCTTCTGAAGGCATTTCCTCTACATGCAGGAACAAGCAGGAAAAAATGAGGCTCTATCCAAGAGATAAATGACATTAATTCATGTTGCATGCATCTTAGACATACTTGAGAGCATCACATTTATCATTTTTTTGGGGATTCACATCCTAATGCGAATTATCAACCTTCTGAGCATTTCCTCTACATGCAGGAACAAGCAGGAAAAATGGCTCTATCCAAGAGATAAATGACATTATTCATGTTGCATGCATCTAGACATACTTGAGAGCATCACATTTATCATTTTTAGCATACATAATATTTGCAGCTTTAGAGTCAAGTTTCAACTTCAATGCGAAAGATACATGATTCAAAAGAGTTTGTAAAAATCGATAGTGGTTGCTACACCTCAACTAATTTGATATATTGAAAGATCGACAGATCTTAGAATCAACTTCAGACGAGTTCAAGAGCTAATTTAGAACCGATCCAGTTCACATTTTCAAGTTGGATTTCAACTTCAAGACGAAGGATATCCAATTCCTGGCTCAACTTCACGGCGAAGGGGCCACCCACGGTTTTAACTTCACGACGAAGGGAATCATGCTCACCATTGTCTCTCTTGAGACAGTTTCCCTTGAAACAAACTTTGTCTCTCTTGAGACTGTTTCCATTGGAAAAAAACCTTTGAAATTGTTTCTCTTGAAACACAAAAACCTTTGAAACATAAACATTGAAAACATTTCCCTTGAAATGAATTTTGTCTCTCTTGAGACAGTTTCCCTTAACAAAATCTTTGAATATGTTTTTCTTGGAACTAATTTCATCTCCCCATGAGACATTTCTTTTGGAACTAAGTTTTGTCTCTCTTGAGACAGTTTTCTTAAAACAAATTTTGTCTCCCTTGAATCGTTTCTCATGAAACAACATATATCTTTGAGATCGTTTCCCTTGAAACGAATTCTGTCTCTTTCGAGACAATTTCTCTTTAAGCATCATCTGAACCGTTACACTCAGCTCAGGCACATACTTGGGATGCTCGAAAGCATTTCTCAAATCAAAAAAATAGAATGTGCACATCAGATTTGAACATTTGAAGAATTCGAGATCAGGGATCAGAACTTGATTCTAAAAAGCAACCATGATCAAGATTTCTCTCCTGAGCCCAAAATAACATATGTTGCATATGCATTTTAGGCATACCTAAGAGCATTGCATCCATCTCATCACATATATGCATAACTTTTTCAGGTTTTAGCTAGAGTCAATTTCAACTTCGCAGCGAAGGATATTGAGCTCAAAGCTACACAATCAACTCGAGAGCAGATTTCAACTTCGCGACGGAGGATATCTAGATCGAAGCCAAACTTCACAATACTTGGATTTCAACTTCACGACGAAGGATATTCAAGTCAAGCCTCAACTTCACGACGAAGGGGTCATCCACGATTTCAACTCCACGACGGAAGATATCGTTCCCACACATCCACGATTTCAACTCCACAACGGAGGATATCGTGCCACCCGAGACAACACAAGTTCAACTTCACAACGAAGGGACGACTGGTTGTCAACAAATAACTTCCCAATTTCAGAGCCAATTTCAACTTCACAGCAAAGGATATTGGACTCAAGACAACACAAGTTCAACTTCACAACGAAGGGACGACTGGTTATCAACAAACAATTTCCCAATTTTATAGTCAATTTCAACTTCACAGCGAAGGATATTGGACTCAAGACAACACAAGTTCAACTTCACAACGAAGGGACGGCTGGTTGTCAACAAACAATCTCCTAATTTCAACTTCACAGCGAAGGATATTGGACTCAAGACAACACAAGTTCAACTTCACAACGAAGGGACGGCTGGTTGTCAGCAAACAATTTCCCAATTTCAGAGCCAATTTCAACTTCACAGCGAAGTATATTGAACTCGAGACAACACAAGCTCAACTTCACAGCAAAGGGGCGGCTGGCTGTCAACAAACAATTTCCCAGTCCCGAAGCCAATTCCAACTTCACGACGGAGGATATTGGACTAGGAACAATACTACCCACTTCGATTTCAACTTTACGATGAAGGATATCCAATTACCAGGCTCAACTTCACGACGAAGGGGCCACCCACGGTTTCAACTTCACGACGAAGGGGAATCGTGCACACAAGCATCATCCATCTCTAGATTGGATTTCAACTTCACGAAGAAGGATATCTAACTCAAAGAAGGGTTATCAATCATCAAAGACCTTCGAGTTTGATTACATTCAGCTTAGAGGTAAATCAAATTTACAGCATAGCTCAAGGAAAGAAGGGCTATCTGTCAGTGAAAATTGTCGAGTTCGATTCCATTCAGCTCGATGACACCTCAATCACACTATTGTCCGGCTACAATCGAGGTTTTCAAGCCGAGAAGAAGATCTGGGTTAGCCGTGCCTTAGTAGCAAGAAGCCTTTTTTTCCGTCAGCATAGCTTAAGTCGAGAAAAGCTATCTATCAACGAAGACTTTTCGAGTTCGGTTTCATTCAGCTCGAGAGCATATCAACCACATTATGGAGTCAAGGGATTACTTTCCAGTCGAATTTTTAGCCAAGGTCTTTAAACCGAGAAGAAGACCAAAGTGGACTACAATGAGAAGCCACATTCTGATTCAAATCATTTCAAGATAGACTCGACTTCGTGATGGAAAAGCCATCCGTAACTCAATTCGACAGGGAGTTATTCTTCAACTCTACTGAACGAAAATTTGTGTCTTTTTATCTTTGTCCTATTCTTCGTTCCACGAAAAAAGACAAAGAGGGGCAGCTGTAGACACCCATTTTCTTAAAAGATAGAACTAGCAAGAATTCATCTCCTAAGAGGACTCTTCCACCACCATATCTTTTAAAGCAACCACACACCCAAAGTGCAATAACCGAGCAAGGAGTCTAGTTGCATTAGGATTCTATTGTTAGTTAGTTTTTTTCACTATAAATACATGTAATCCTTCCCATTTGTAAGACACGATTATCATATGGGATTACGCACACAAAAAAAACCCAAAGTAAATATGCAAGAAGCCCCAAAGATTCGCTTGTAATTTTCAACAGAGAAATAAAAGAGGTATTTTTACCTATATTGCTTCGATTCTCGCTTGCACGTGGCTTTTTTCCCTTCTTATTTTCCGTTTTTACTTTGAAAGGGCCGATGAACACAAGGGAACCGAGATCTTTTCTCTTAGATCTACGCTTCCCCGAGGCTTATTTTGAAAACCGTTTGATTTTCGGTTAAAGGAGGGAAGAGCTTTTTAAAAATCTATATTAGTCCCTTTATTTATTATATGGATATTTTATTCATTTTTTTTTATTATTCATGTTATTATTATTATACGTATATATATATATTTTTTAAATTATTTTCATTTGATTTTTTTACTATATTTTATTATATATATATATATATATGTTTCTTTAATATTTTACTTATAAGTCTATTATTACTATATATATTGTAATTATCTTTATCTAGTTATATATTTTTTTATACTTTTAATAGTTTATTTATATACCTATTATTAATATATATATTCTTAATTATTTTTATTTGATTATTTCTTTATTTACGTAATATATCTTATAACTTTATATATATATATATTATTTTTTTTATTTTCGTTTTTTTATTCATTATTATATATATTTTTTAAAACCTTGTGTCTTTATCATTATTATTATTAAACATTATATTATATATTACTAACCTAGAAAACCCATTTTTTTGTTTTATTTCTAACTAAAGTCTCTCCCAATTTCCTCTTTTTATCTTATTTCTGACTAAAGCCCCCCACTTTCGGTGAAGTGAGAGGATAACTTTTCTATTTTTAAATATTTGTTGTATATATATAGCTTATTTATTTTATTAATAATTTGATGTATATATATATATATATTTTCCTTTTTTCAAATATTAATATATATAATTATTACTTTACTATTTTTTTCCTTATCTTATTTATTTATTTTATTTATTTTATTTTTCCCTTTTATTTTATTCTTTTTATCTTATTTGTTTTCTTTACCTTGTTTATCTAACACATTTCTCGATTTTTTAAGGATATTTTCAAATCAATCTAAGGTAAGTAATTGGGATCGTATTTTTACCTTTTAATTTTAACTTATAATTTTCTTAATTTAAGACAACTGAAAATTACATAGTACCGAAAGGGCAGTTCAAGGGTACTAACCCTTCCTTGACTGTAATCGACTCCCGAATCTGACATATCTTTGGTAAGACGCAGATCAGGTAAAAAATAAGGTATTCGATCTACCTATTTATCTTAAAATAAAAGATCGGTGGTGACTCCAACCAAATCAATTCAAGTCGAAGCCCAATTCCGGGGCCCAACCGAAAGACGGTTGCGACAGGAGGGATGGAAGGATACATATGAACACCACCGAATGTTGGTTGAGGAACGTGAACGCATGATGGGTGAAGCAATAGCACAAATGAGTGAGGTCGCCCATTATACACAAGAACTAGCCAACAGGGCTGAAATTATTCTGTTTTGTACTAGTTTATCATCTGAATATGGGGAGAAGGTCGCTGGGATCATGAATGAAATCATGGAATTAAACAACAGAGGCAAACCGTATTTGTAGAATTGATCTTTCTTATAAAGATGAAAGCTTTTTTGTAAGAATGAAACTTTTCTAAGAATGGTTACTTTTGGAAATCGATACCTATTGCATTTGCATTTGCATCTTTGCATAATATAGTCTTATATCATGCATTTGCATTTTGTTTTAAACTATTTTACATGCATTCATTAAAATACCAAAAATAATATAAAATATAATTTCCAATCATTGTAGTTATTCTGGCATTCATTTCACACCCGTACGGTACTCGAAATCTAACTAAGAAAATGGAAGCAAGAATGATCCAACTTGAACAAGAACAAAAACAAGCTCAAGAAGAAATGAGAGAGATATTAAATAAGATGGAAGTAAAGATAACAAATTCGCAAACCGGTCTACTACAAAGGATGGAAGAAATGTTTAAGAAACATTCTATGGGTAGAAGGATCGCGGATGACCAACTAACATCATCCGAACAAGATCTATCACATCCTCCTGAGTTTGGACCAGGAGCATCACATCCTGCGGGGCTTACTTCTGACCCCCAGCACCCACCAGGGTTTACACCAGAATCCGGTCCTCCTCCTGGTTTCACACCTATACACATCTCTGCTCACCCTTCGGTACCTCAAGAAGCACGATCTCGTGTATATGTCAGCAATGAGAATCAGCAGCACCACATGGGATCTACATTCCCAAACAATTATCAGCCTGTTACTGAACACTTAAATCCAGATCTAAATAAGTTAGACGAAAAGGAAAAAGCCAATGAACAAATAACTCAACAGTTGAAGAAATTGGAAGAAATGGTAAAATCAGTAGAAATGATTGAATCGTTATATGGGTCTTACGCTAGAGAGCTGATCTTGGTCCCAAACTTGATCATCCCTATAAAATTCAAGGTTCCTGAATTCAAAAAATATAATGGAACCACTTGCCCTTCATCTCATATTACCATGTTTTGTCGGAGGATGGTTGGTCATGTGAATGATGAAAAGCTATTGATTCACTGTTTTCAAGACAGTTTAACAGGTTCTGCCGCCAAGTGGTATAACCAATTAACTAGGGCTCACATCAAATCATGGAAAGAATTGGAAAAAGCATTCCTAGAACAGTACCAACATGTTACAGATATGGTTCCTGATCGGTGGACTCTTCAGAATATGGGAAAAAAAAGCAATGAGACTTTCCGACAATATGCCCAAAGGTGGCGTGATGTTGCTGCACAGGTCCAACCCCCTTTACTCGAAAAGGAAGCTACTGTAACTTTTTTCAATACTTTGAAAGCTCCATACTTGGGGCATTTGCTTAGAAATGCCACAAAAACTTTTGTTGATTTGATCATCTCTGGTGAGCTCATCGAAAATGCTATAAAAGTGGCAAGATTAAAGTAACTGAAGGGTCTAGCTCCAAAAAACCTGTATATCGGAAAAAGGAGAATGAAGTTGCAAGTGTCTACCACACGAATACTGTAAATAGTGTCACAATAACCCAATCAAGGGCGGAGAGGAATGACATGAACACCGCCAGAAATGATTCCAGGGGACCTCGCAAAGATAAAGAAAAAGTATCCTTCACACCACTACCCGTACCCTATTCAAAGATATACGCCTCATTATTAAAAGCAGATGTGGTACGCCCCTACCGTTTGACTCCTCTTCAATCACCGTACCCTCATTGGTATGACGCAAATGCACATTGTGATTTCCACGATGGAATTGCTGGCCATTCTATTGAGAATTGTTTTTCCTTCAAAAAGATAGTGCAAAATCTGATTAACACATGAGGATTACAGTTTGACTCACCAGATTTATCAACACACCCACTAACGAATCATGGAGGTAAAGGGAAAATGCAATCTATGAGGAGAATATGAGGAAGGCAAAGAAAGACGTTCATGAAATTAAATCTCCCTTAAGTTGGGTATTCCAACAACTCTGTCAGGCTGACATGATTCGACAAGATCCTAAGCCAAAGACCAATGAGTGTGGACACTATTGCAAATATCGTCGAGAAGAAGGATATGAAATTCAGTTTTGCCCTGAATTTAGGGGGTTATTACAAAGATTGATGGATAATAAGGAGGTAGAGTTCTTTGAGGAAGATAAGGAAAAAAGAGAAGAAGATGTCTTCACGACAGAAAATTCTGAGCCCGTTCACAAAACAAGCAAACCAGTGGTCATTACTGTGAAACCATCAACAATGAATTCTGGGTCGTCAACAACACAAAAAGTTGTAATCACATCTCCTTCACCATTCCCATTTAAAGACACCCGCAAGGTGCCTTGGAACTACACTGCCAATGTTTCATTGATAAGGGAATCTGGTTCGCTAGAGAAAATAAAGGTAGTTGAAGGTGAAGCACTATGAGGTAACTTGATGACTGAAATAGTGAATGAAGTTGGTCACTTCACAAGAAGTGGGAGGTGCTATTCTCCCAAGATATCGAAAGAAGTAGACAAAGTAAAAGCAAAAGGAAAAGTTATAGTGGTACTGTAGAAGATATTCAATGATGAACCCCCACCAATGATCAATGAGCCGATAACAGAAACACAAGCTCAATAATTCTTGAAGTTTCTAAAACATAGTGAGTATAGTGTAGTTGAGCAGCTACACAAGCAATAAGCACGGATTTCGATTATGGATTTGTTAATAAATTCAGAGGTACATCGAAATACTTTACTGAGAGTGCTCAATCAAACGTTTGTTCCTGAGGATATACCAATGAACAAATTGGATCGAACTGTAGGGCACATAGCTGCTGACAACTACATAACTTTCACTGATGATGAAATTCATGATGGTGGAATGGGATCGGTAAAATCCCTCAATATCACAACTCACTATCATGGTCATGTCTTACCAGGTGTTTTGATTGACAATGGGTCTGCACTTAATGTTATGCCTAACCCTTCATAATTGCTTGCTTAAGAGGCCATGGATTCATTCTGCAGGGCAGCCCTTCGTCCTTACCCGAAAATTGAAATTATGTCTGATGGTCATTGATCATATTGGGGTAAGGAAGAATTATTGCTTCTGTGACGACTGACGCCCCATATATTGAGACGAATGAAAAGGCTTTAGAGTGTTCCTTCAGAGCCTTAGAATTTGTCAATGGTACTTTTGTTGCTGAAGGAAACAAGATTCCTCGCCCACACTTATCTAATTGTACTAAGATGATTGTGCGAGACTAGAAAAGGAGCCAAGATAGGAAGGGGTCTTGGTAGATGTCTGCAATGGACTTTATATCCCAAATTTGTCATGATGAAGAGCGATCGCTTTGGGCTGGAATTTAAGCCTTATTTTTAGCAAAGAAAGAAAGAAATGAAAAAGAGAGGTGAAATAAGAAGAGCTAGACTGAAAGGAGAGGACATTCTGTGGGAGCATATGTCTTTTCCTCCCCTAATGAGCTCTTTCAAGTTTGGAGGAGTGTTTGATATAGAGTAATAGTTAGCCCGAGCAATTGATGAAGAGGAGCAGATGAAAGACAGAAACTTGTTCAATGAAGCTATGGAGGGTTTGGTCATTACATGATAACTGGGGATGATAAAGCAGAAATATTTGGCTGGAATGCGTCCTTGCTTCCCAGGGAAACACTGAAAAATTGGAATGTAGAGCATCTCCCTGTAGTTTTTAAGATTAATTCAGAGTAATTCCCAGTACTAATCCTTATACTTGTGCCCTCAATATTAAGGAATTTTCATAAGGCAGCTATGTTACTCTACTTGCTTTCAATAAAAGACAGTCTTTTGTTTCTTAAATGACCATCATTATTTTACATTTTCATTCTTTATTCTTTATTCTTTACATTCATTTCATAAATTTTGGTCTCCTTTCAAATATATATTTGATTCAGTTTTTCCCTTTACAGGTGTCACAATATCAATAGCATGAATGTTTCTGAATTTAATATTGAGATAAACTTTGAGCAGCCCATATGTCTAGAAAAAATCAATGAGTGTCAGAATGAGGTAGAATGTGATGTTCCTAACGAACTATTAAGACTGGTAGAAAATGAGGACAAACAGATTTTACCTCACCAGGAAGAAACTGAGGTTATAAACTTGGGAACTGATGATGATAAGAGAGAAGTGAAAATCGGCAGCACATTTTCTACTGAGATAAGGCAAGACTTGATAGATCTTCTTCGAGAATTCAAGGACATCTTTGCATGGTCTTACCAAGATATGCCAGGGCTGAGTACAGATATAGTAGTGCACAAGCTTCCGATAAAGCCTGAGTGTAAGCCAGTTAAGCAAAATCTCAGAAGAATGAAGCCATAAATGTTGTTAAAAATTAAAGAGGAAATGATGAAACAGATTGATGCAGGGTTTCTTCAAGCGGCAAAGTATCCAGAATGGGTTGCCAACATAGTCCCTGTGCCAAAGAAAAATGGTAAAGTTCGCATGTGTATGGATTACAGAGATCTTAATAAAGCAAGCCCGAAGGATATTTTCCATTGCCTCATATATACTTTTAGTGGATAACACTGCTGGTCATTCGTGGTTTTCTTTATGGATGGCTTCTAGGGGTATAACCAAATAAAAATGAACATTGAAGACATGGAAAAAACCACATTTGTGACTATGTGGGGCATATTTTGCTATAAAGTGATGCCATTTGGTTTGAAAAATGCTGGGGCAACTTACCAAAGAGCTATGGTTACTCTTTTCCATGACATGATGTACAAAGAAATTGAAGTGTATGTGGATGAAATGATTGCCAAGTCCAGGACTGAAGGTGAACACATTTAAAACTTGAGGAATCTTTTCCAAAGGTTGAGGAAATATCAATTGAAACTCAATCCAACTAAATGCAAACTCGGGGTAATGTTAGGGAAACTCTTGGGTTTCGTGGTTAGTCAAAAAAGAATTGAGATTGATCCAGATAAAGTAAAGGTCATTCAATATATTCCACCTCCTCGTAAACAGAAAGAAGTTCGAGGATTCTTAGAAAGGTTAAATTATATATCTCGATTCATTTCACAATTAACTGAAAAATGTGACCCAATTTTCAAATTGCTTCGAAAGAACAACCCCGAAGTTTAGAACAACAAGTGCCAAAAGGCTTTGGAGATAATCAAGGGATATTTGTCTAATACTCCAATTATGGTATCACCAGTCCCTGGTAAACCATTGATCCTTTATCTAACGGTCATTAAAAATTTGATGGGATGTGTATTAGGGTAGCATGACGAATCTGAAAGAAAGACAGAGTCATCTATTATATAAGAAAAAAGTTAACTGATTGCAAAATCCGATACCCGCCAATTCAAAAGCTATGTTGTGATTTGGTGTGGGCTACTCGAAGGTTGAGCCAATACATGTTATACCATACTACTTGGTTGATATCTAAGCTTGACCCTTTGAAATATTTAATGAAATCATCGGCTTTAACTGGTAGATTGACTAGATGGGCAGATGTTGTTTTCAGAAATTGACATTGTATATATGAACCAAAAAACAATCAAAAGGAATGCCATAGCAGATTTCCTTGCAAGTCGTGCCTCAGATAATTATGAGTCCTTAAACTTTATGTTTCCAGATTAGGATCTGATGTGCATCACAACCAAGGAGGAAATAATTTTATATGATAAATCCTGGAGGTTGTATTTTGATGGGGCATCTAATGCTTTAGGACAAGGAATTGGAGCAATACTGATTTCCCCGAAAAATATGTATTATCCTTTTACAAGCATATTGGAGTTCTTTTGCACCAACAATATGGCAGAGTATGAGGCTTGTTCTATGGGGTTAAGAGCAGATGTAGAAAGAAAAATCAAAGTGCTCCAAGTATATGGAGACTCCTCATTAGTGGTGTATCAATTGCGAGGAGAATGGGAGACAAAGGATCCAAAGTTAGTGGAATACCGAAGATTGATCCTTGAATTGGTAAAAGAATTTGAAGATGTGACTTTCAATTATCTCCCTCGAGAAGATAATCAAATGGTAGATGCTTTGGTGACACTTGCTGCAATATTCCAAGTAAATAGAATAGCTGACATGATTCCAATTAAAATGAAAATGTATAAAACCCCGACACACTGTTATAATATCGAAGAAGAGGAAGATGGTCATCCATGGTATTATGACATTTTGCAATACATCAAGCATCAAACTTACCCATAAGGTGCGTCTGGGATCGATAAAAAGATAATAAGGAGAATGGCTGCTGGATATGTATTAGATGGGGAAGTTCTGTACAAAAACGGTAGTGATCAAGTTTTGATGAGATGTGTGGATGCCCGAGAAGCAAAAAGTATACTTGCAGAAGTATATGAAAGGATATGTGTGGAACACATGTGAATGGGCTTTCTATGGCCATGAAGATCATGAGATATGGATACTATTGGGCCACTATGCATTCAGATTGTGTTGATTATGCACGAAAATGTCACAAATGTCAAATCTATGGAGATAAGATCCATACATTTCCGTCACCTTTGCAAGTGATGACCGCACCATGGTCGTTTTCTATGTGGGGCATGGATGTCATTGGGGGCAATTACACCAAAGGCTTCGAATGGACATTGCTTCTTATTTGTAGCAATTGATTATTTTACTAAGTGGGTTGAGGCTGCTTCATATGCAAATATCACGAGATCTACAGTTTGCAAATTCATAAAGATAGAGATAATTTGCCGGTATGGGTTGCCAGAAAGAATTGTCACAGATAATGCCACAAATTTGAATAACAAGATGATGGTAGAACTTTGTACTCAGTTCAAGATAAAACATTCTAATTCAGTGACATATCGTCCAATGATGAATGGAGCAGTGGAAGCAGCAAATAAAAATATTAAAAGGATCATCACAAGGACCACTGATACTTACAGAGGTTGGCATGACAAATTACCTTTTGCTTTGTATGCATGTCGAACTACGGTACAAACTTCGACAGGGCCAACGCCTTTCTCTTTAGTCTACGGAATGGAGGCAGTCTTTCCAGTGGAAGTAGAAATACCATCACTTCGAATTTTTAAAGAGGTAAAGTTGGATGAAGCTGAATGGGTTCAGGCTCGGTTTGACCTGTTGAATCTCATTGAAGAAAAAAGATTACGAGCTATTTGCCATGGTCAGATGTATCAGAAACGGATGATGAGAGCTCATGATAAGAAAGTTCATCCAAGATAATTTCGAGAGGGTGATCTAGTGCTAAAAAAGATCCTGTCAATTCATAAAGATTTCTGAGGGAAATGGATGCCTAATTGGGAAGGTCCATATGTTGTCAGTAAGGCCTTCTCTGGAGGAGCATTGATCTTGATAGAGATGGATGGAGAAAAACTGAGATATCCGGTAAACTCAGATTCTGTCAAGAAGTATTATGCTTGAAGAAAAAAAATGAAAAAATGAAAAAAATGAAAAAATGAAAAGAGAAAATGAGGGGTTGAGATGAAAATCCGCAAAGAATATCTTGAAACCAAGGGAAGACTTTGAGTTGAAAACCTGAAAACGCGACTCAAAGGCATTTTGCGATTAGGCATCAGACAACTAAATCTTCTTGAGGGTCTGATATTTTGAGAGAAGCTTCACATCTATAGACATTTTGGCAATTCTAGAAGTCCTCCAGACAGAAGCTCAATTCAATAGTTATATCAAGTGGATTGATTCAGAAACATTCGTGCTAATGATTCATAAGTACATTTGACTTATGATTTTAAATTTCCATTATTCATGTGATTACCATAACTTTGTAAATTCAATTTCTTATCAGTAAATTCAAAGTTTGTTATTTCAAGTCCCATTTTTATTCATTCTTCTTATAAGTAGATTGACATGGCATTAAAAAATAAAAAGATTTTTGGTATTACTCTGAATTAATACTTACAATTTCAGGGATTCTAGCCCTAATGCTCGAAAAGATTAGAGTAAGATGTGACTAAAGAAAATGCATGTGAGCTGAGAAAAAGCACATTAAAAATACTGATATTTTGATACGCTGACAAAGATAAGCAGTTCAAAAGGAAATATAAAAGGATTTGCATTGGAACAAGAGAAATGAGAATTTGCATAAAATAACCCAAGTAAAATGTGGAATGCAAACGAAAGGACAAATGACACATTTAAAATAAAGATTTGTAGGGCCACAAAGTTCATAATATTAAAATGACATCATGCATACATTAGTAAGCATCTATAAATAAGAGCATGCTCATTCATTCATATTCATTGAAATGCTTTGAATGTTCAGACAGAAATTCAGAGAGAGTCAATAACAATTAAGATTCACTGCAGAAGGAGGTAAACCAACATTTCCAATGGAGAGTTCATAATGAGAAGAACTCATCTGACAGAGGGAGAAGAAGTTCATAATGAGAAGAACTTGTTCGACCTATCACTCGATTCACGGCATTTTGAATCAGTGACACCTCGCTTGAGGGATTGACATTTTCAAAAGAGTTCATAATGAGAAGAACTTGTCCTAAAGGAGAAAGTTCATAATGAGAATAACTTTTTCCTTTCAAATCCATAACAGAAAGAGATGGATCAACATTTTCAGTGGAGAGTTCATAATGAGAATAACTCATCCAATGAGGAAGAAGAAGTTCATAATGAGAAAAACTTGTTCAACCTTGGTTCGATTCCATCACAGAATGATGTGGATCAACATTCTCAGTGAAGAGTTCATAATGAGAAGAACTCATCCAACAAGAGAGAAGAAGTTCATAATGAGAAGAACTCATCCAACAAGAGAGAAGAAGTTCATAATGAGAAGAACTTGTTCAATCCAACGCTTTACAACGAAGGATATCAAAATCAAACGCTAAACAAAAAAAATAAAACCGAACAAAAAACTGGTTGTCTTTTTGTCTTTGCCCTATTCTTGTTAACACAAGAATGTGCAAAGAAGGGCAGCTGTAGACACCCATTTTTGCCCATGTTAAAAAAATATTATTAAATTATTATTATTATTATTATTATGTGTGTTTATATTTTTGTGCAGGCCAAATGTGGCCCAATTATAAGCTACAACCCAGTTCAAGCCCAAGAACCGGATCCACTCAGTAATCCATCAACATCAGACCAACTCCCAGACATGAGCTAAGCCATCGACGAGCCATGGCCGAGCCATTGAGCCAACACCGACGCATTGATTTGTACAAATCATCTACAGTGATAGATTACCTGCTTCAATCAGCTAAAGTCAAGCAAATTAATGATTTCACCTAAATTAGTCAGTATCTTACCAAATACGAAGAAAATCAAGATGCAACCATGAAGATTTGGTGAGGATATCAAGCATAAATTAAAGGGTTTGGAACAGATTAGAAGGAAAAAAAAGGAAGAAAAAAAAAACACTCATCAGAGAGCATTCGAATAACAAAAAAATAGATTGAAACGAGGATTGGGGAAAATCCTAACAAACGACACACTGTAAACTCTATATTCAAGCAATAACAGACAAAAAGGGTATCTATTATTTATTGTTTTTTTCTATTATTTTCATCATTTTTAATGCATTTTTTTTCTGATTTGTTCACTTTAAATCCTTGCATGTTCGATTAGGTTGAGTAGAATTTCTTTTCGGTTCTCTTAGGGTATAGTAATATATATATATATATAAAACCAACATAGATATACATTTTTATTATTTTTGGATCTAACCTAATTGCCCACAAATAACATAAAATAATATAAAAAATAAATAGAGAGGAGTAAAGAGGTTACCTTAAAAAGAGAAAGCTTGTCGCCGGAGAGGAAAGGAGGAAGGTTATAACCGGTCTTAGGTGATGGGGGTTTAACTCTGTTTTGTTTTAGGGTTAGATTTGGGAAGTAAAGAGTCCTTTAAATGCTTTAGAGTTAGTATCTTTGGTTTAAAGGCAGCTATCGAGAGGTTAGAACCACTGTTGATGGTTGGTCAGAGGGATGAGCTACCACCAAGGCACGGTTGTTGGAGGCCCGAAGTGACGGTGGCCATGGTTCTAGTTTCGTCGACCACCCTCAATGTTGTTACCAACATTCACTGGATCCTAACATTTTTAGTTCACTCTTTCTTTCTTTTATTTTTTACTTTCTGAATGTGAATTGGTGCACTTCTCATCGAAAAATAACTTAATCTCCACAATTCTAATCTATAATCATTTACTTCATTTAAAATTAAACCGTAATATAAATTTATCATTAATTTTAAAAATAAACATACTAAAAATTTAATTCTATATCATAATCAAATCTATTTCTTTTAATTTATAATATTATAATATTATATTTCTTAAATTAAAATTATTTTCATTCCAAATAAAACCTAAAAACTTTCACTTAAGGTTTTTTAATTTGGAGTAGAAAAAGAAAATAATTCAATTTACTTTTTCATTAAGTAGACATTTATTTATGGCTCCATGTCTAGTGCTAAAACAATAGAACCAAGAATCGAAGTCTACTTAATAAAAATGTAGCATCGTAAAATGATATTAAATATTTTATTAATAATAAATAGATAAAATAATATTATTTTGCGTGGTTACTTTGAAGTTAAAAGGTTGAGAAAATATTTTTTTTAAAATCAAAAAATAAAATTATTTACAAAAATATAAAAGAATCATAAAATAAAATATACTAAAACAATCATAAAAATAAAATATACTAAAAGAATCAATTACACCAATTAAACGTTAAATGATAAAAAAAAAATTCGTAATTCATTTTCCGCTGTCAAACCCAACCTAAATATCATTAGCCATGACAAATTTTGTTACACAAATTGGAGTGTGGTGCAAGATTTTCTGGTTTTGCTAGACATACTTGTTACACAAATGTTTTACATAATATAATATATGGTAAAATAGTTTCCAGAAATTATCTTTTACAAATATAATTTTATTTTGAAGTAAATTATATATTTAGTACTTTAAGTATCAGTTTTGGTTCATTTTTATACTTAAATTTTTTTTTAAATCATACCTAGCATCTAGTTTTTATTTCGTTTTAGTACCTCACCTTTAAAAACTAAATAGGTGATTTGCACGTGGTACTTTTTAATGGGTAAATTGCATCATTTATCACTCAACTATATTCTCACTCTTATTTGGGTAACTAAAGTTTAAATTTTTTAATTTAATTACTAAACTTTCAAATTACTCCTATTTTAATCACTCTAACTTTCAAATTTACTTTTTTAATTTTAATTATATATTAATAAAATAATAATAAAAATGTCATGTCACAAATATTATTAATAAAATAAATTATAGTGAATAAAATATGAGCAACTTGAAAGTTTAGTAGTTAAACTGAAAATTTTTAAACTTTAGTACCAAAGTAAAAGTGAAAAGATAATTGAGTGATGCAGTGTCGATAAATTTTTAACGGTGAGGTATTAGAATGAAACAAAAACTAAACATTAAGTATGTTTTGAAAAAGTTAAAAGTTTAGTTACTAAAAATAGACTAAAAATGATAGTTTAAGTATTAAATGCGTAATTTACCCTTTATTTTATACAACTCATTTTTTAGAAAACTAAATCCCATGTCTCCGCACCATCTGAGTCTAAAAAAAAAGTTATTTTATACAATCTCAACCAATCGGTGTAATGTTATATTTTACATGTTAAATATCGAACCGTTAAAATTAAACAGTTTCGGTTAATCGAATTATTAAAAATTTCAATTAACTATTACGGTTAAATTTTTTATGAATTGGTTAATCATCAATTAACTGTTAATATATTATAATTAATTATATTTTTAGAGAGAATAAAATTAAAAATATAATCAAAATGGTTTCTTCCTATCTTTTTATTATCATATTTATTTTACACTAAAATACATTAAATCAAACATAGATGAAGGAAATATCTTATTTAAACTTGATCTTAGTAAGCATATTCATTAGCAAATATGCATGTAAGATTTTAAATTGAATAAAAAATAAAATTCATGTAAGAAATATATCTCCTAATATAAATATTTTATAAAAATAAAATGCATCTACAAACAAATAAGATTTTTAAAGATTTATATGTTTATATCATCATAAATCTTATGAAACTTTGAAACTTTTATTTTGTGTTATCTTTAAAAAAAAATGTAATAGGTTAACCTTTAAATTAACTTATAATTGAATCGTTAATAACAATTAATCATTAGTGATTAACCATTTCTTGACGGTTAGGTTATAGTTAACAAAATTTAGTAACCGCCATAACGTTAATCGAACATATAGGCTAAACGATATGACTAACCGATCATGAGCACCCCTAATAACAATATTATAAATAAAAAATTACAAATTTGATTAGGATGCAAATTTAGATTTTTGGTGTTCTTGTTCTTAAAGGAATATTATTGATAAATTGATTATTATAATTTAATTATAAAAGAAATCGAAGGATTTAAATTATATTTGTGGAATTAGAGATATTTTTTTATGAAATGGATATCAAATTTATGTTTAACATACTAAAGAGGAGTGAACTAATAATTTTTGGGTCCAAAGGTCATCAACGATAACGATTGATGACTGATGGCAGATGAGGAATTTTGGTCAGATTTTTTTTGAAAATGGAAATTTGTATGATTAAATTGGATCAATACATACAAAACATGACATCAATAAGGATCTAACTAAAAAACCTCCCTAAGCTTAAGTGGAAGAAAAAAGTGCACCAAATCGATATCAAAGAAAAGTTGAATTGTTACAACGTATCACACACGAGCTTTAAATAACTCAGCCAATGCTAGATACATACTAACTTGGGAATCAAATTAGCACACCATAACAACTCCTTACCCCGAACTTTGGTCAGATTAAAGGATCAAACCGATATCTAAAGTTTAGAAATTAAATTGATATTTTATATAAGTTATAAAGTCAAATTAAAAGTTTAGTATCAAATTAAAATAATCTCTTTTACTAATATTCCACATCATCTCAATGATAAAAAATGTAATAAGTTAATAACATATAAAACTGAAACAAAAACAACCAATTTACTCTTTGCAAAATCAATCACAAATAACATGAATCGAGTGACTTCAGTGGTAAATGAATTGTTGTTATTCCTTGAGGTCTCAGGTTTTAGAACCAAGAATGCCAAGGGTGAGTGTTCAATGTCAAATGGTTGAGAGTTATATTTGAACAAATACCGCTTCTTATTCGATAAATCAATATATTTAATTTATTTATTTTTTAAATATATATATTTTTATTATGCTTTAAAGTTTAATTGTAATCAGATCTATCGAATATAGATGTGAGTTTGTGATAGATGATGGTAGTTATGATGAATTTTGTAAAATTTGTGAAGAATAACACATCTAAATTCTTTCAAGTTCCTTCCCGAATAGGAATTCAACATCATTTAAAACAAATAATTTTAGAGATCTATATATATATATATAAAGCAAATATTTTAGAGTGCGTCGAAGCAGGGAAAACACATAAACATGGACGTCACAATTATGATAATCCTACATATAAGGATGTCTTATTAATTGCACAAAATTATCGTGGTTGAAAGCAGTGACAAATTTTAATAATATAATCAAGAGATGTTTATTTAAAATTTTAAACAACAAAAAATTAGAGGATTAATTGTTTTTTTAACTTGAAGAGTTTAATTTAGTTTTAAAAAAATTGGGGGTTCAACTAATTTTGTTTTTAGAAATTTGAGACTTAATGAGAACTTTTGCAATTTTTAAGAAGGATTTAATTTAAATTATTTAATAAAAGTTTTAAATTTATTGAAGGGGTCAAATTAAATTTTTTCGAAGGACTAAATGTTAATTTTCCAAATTTTAAGGACCTACCCCCCTTGACTCCATTACGTTCGACGTTTTTACCCAAAAAGCATCCAAAGAATCAATAATTACATGTCAAACACCCATTTGCTACATGGACGGAAGATGCGGATCACCAAACACGCCTTCCCTGGATTTTTGTCCGAGCTGGCGGCACGCGGGCATAGCGCGGATCACCATCTGCGCCTTCCATAAATACCCCCAACTGTCCGTGGCTCCCCCTTAATTACCACCCACTTCTCCCCTGTAAATACCACCTCATACAACTCTCAAACGACACTAAAAAAGCACTCTTCTTCTTACTTTTATCATTCCTTCTAACAAGCTTCAAGTGGGTTTTGTTATTTTTTTGGAAGGTAAAATTATTTTTATTATATTGTAATCATTAAATAGTATTATTTTATTATATTTTATTGTGCTAATTTTTTTATGTTTTGCAGTTATAAAATGGAAGGTGGGTTGCTGTGTTTAGATAGGAATCATATCTCGAGTTATTTTGTTGTGTTATGTTAATTATTGTGAATGTTTTATTTATTTAATTTTTAGTATTAGTTTATATTTTAATTTGTATATTGTTTTTTTAATTAGGGGAATGTCTGTATATTACATTCATTTATTTGTAATGCTAAGTTAGAGATACCAAATCGTGTCTGGCCGTATTTAGCTGAGGCTAGATTCGGTTACATAGCTAGATATGAAGCGCATTGTAACTTTGAATCCAACCTTATTTCTGCATTGATTGAGAGGTGGAGACCAGAGACACACACAATCCATCTACCGTGTGGGGTGTGCAATATTATGTTGGAGGATGTTTCCTTACATTTGGGGCTTTTGGTATATGGGGATGCCATTTCTAGTGTGACCGATGGTGATTGATATTCCTTGTGCGAGGAGTATCTTGGAGGTATCCCACCTAGTTTCAACGGTGGTTGAATACCGTTATCATGGTTGGTTACAAATTTTCAACAATTAAACAACGACTGTTCTGAGGAAAATACTAAAATATTTGCTCGAGCTTGCATATTACGATTCATAGGAGGGACTTTGATGCCCGATGAATCTCACAACTAAGTTCATTATATGTGGTTGCGTCACCTCACAATTTTCGAGTTGTTGGCTCATTAATTTGGGGCTCCGCTATTTTGGTATCTCTGTATAGAGAAATATCCCGAGTAACTGATTATAAAAAAATGCTATCGGTAGATGTCTAATTCTTTTGTAGTCTTGGGAGTGGTATCGCGTGCCCTTTTTATGTCCGGTCGTGAAAAACCAGTTAGTCTTCCCGTTATTGTTGAGGTAATTAAAGTTGTGAGTTCGTATAAAAATAATTTTTTTAATATATAATGTAATTTTTTTTACACTGAATATGTGGTCATGTATAAGGAAAGATCATCGTGATATACCAGATGAATTGGAAGAAATTAGGCCACTCATTGATCAAAATACTAGCACATAAGTATGTATTTAATTTTTTTACTTACCTTTAATTATTGTTATATAATTAAAATATTATTTTGATAAGAATTATATATATTTGTTTTAGTTTCAATGGACTCCTTATGCTACTGAAGAAATGAGGCATTGCATCCCACCTCACTTGAGTGACCTATTAGATGTATGGATGGCGGTGGTCTCTCTGATATGTTATGCTATTATTGAGTGGCATCCCACTGGTCGCATGCTCAGTCAATTTGGTTTTGTACAATCTAGTCTTGAAGAACCTAAGAATCTCAACAATTTGCATAACACGATAAACGGGGCAAAAAAGAAGTCAAATGTCTGATGAAGCATAACGAGTGGGTAATGATCTGGGAGAATCGACGTGGATGTATTCCCCGTAGGGAGATGATTTATGTGGATCATTATTCAGTTGTGGATGACTATTATTAGTGGTTCAGTATGAAAGAGAAGTCATCCCTACTTTTTGATGAAACACGAGGTAGGAGCATTCATCAATATCGAGAAAAACGTCCACCATCATAACATCATTGTCCCCCGACTCGTGGACAAAAAGCAGGCGCTTCTGGTTCATCCTCAACTACATCACCGGAACCATCATAGTAGCCATTGTCTACACTGGTTTACATTCCACAGTTGTTTCATATGCCATCGCAGTCAGGTTAAACGGCACTGCATCCATTTCAGATGCCAAACAGCTGGTTCATATGCCACCGCCGCAGGGTTTTATGACACCTCCCAGCGGATATTATAGTTCCCATGCTTGTAGGTTCAATGTGAGCTTCATATGCTACTTATTTGGAGTGTAATGCTTCACTAAAGACTCAGACACCTCCGACCCAATTTTCACAGTCATTGATGTCAATGTTTTTGTAGTTTTAACAATTTTCTATGAGCGGTGGGATGGTTAGTAATACACTTTCAGGGTTCTTATTCTATAGAGGTACTACATCGTCATCCATCCCTTATCAGCAAATTATAGTTGCTACTGATGATGATGATGAGAGTGAGGAGGAAGAACAACTTATACGAAGAAACCCTCATCGAAATAAATAACCACCGCCTTATGGAACACATTCAAGACATAGACATCGATGGACTTGTTTAGTTTTTAATGTTTTTATTTAATTTTCTTTATTTATCATTAAATGTAATGTTTTATTTAATTATGGGCTTTTTATTTATTTTGTTTGTTAATGTTTCTATTATTTAATTGTTTGAATTATATCATTTGTATTTAATGTTTTTGTTTTATTGTTTTATTGTTTTCATTATTTAATTTTCTTTAGTTATCGACAAATGTAATGTTTTATTTAATTATGAACTTTTTATTTATTTTGTTTGTTAATGTTTTTATTATTTAATTGTTTGAATTATATCATTTTTATTTATTCTTTTTATTGTTTTCATTATTTAGTTTGTAATGTTTTTACTTAATATTCACTTGAGTAGCCCATTACTTAGTGATGCTCAACTGATATTAATGTATGGAAAACGAAAATGAAATAACACAAATTGAGATTTTAGAAACAACAATTTCATCATCACACCTCAACGGTTATGTGATGATAAAAGAGATGGACAAGTTTTTCCTATTTTGGCCTAGGTTTCTACATTGCCCACAATTTTTTGTTTTCTTTGGACATCTCTCGAATATCCATATCATAATGAATTCAAGTGCATTTTAGATGACCACTCTCCCTTAATAAGGATGAATATGGTACAATTAGAAGCCAATTTTGAACCTTATTTGGATCTTTCTCATTACCTATGGGGGAACTCAAATTCAATACGGGATCCACAAAACGATTATAGTCTTGATGGGTATAAGAGCAAGTTGTTGTGACATGGGAGCATGGATACTTCAGAGCTTGAAAAAACCCATAGTCAACCACTTGTCTTGTAGATTACCTATGAACGAGTTAGCTTCAATCCCTTGAAGAGGTCGTGGCATTTCTGTGACACAAAATAATTCGTGGAGCAATTTTGATAGAGATCATAAAAGTTGCTGATGAATGTCTCCCCATTGAACTTGATGGGATGGTACCAGGATGTAGATTTCCCATTAACGAGTTAAAACGTCACACATTACTTGAGTTGAGCTATCAACTTGATCAGCTATTGAGCCAGCCCATAGTGGGAGCATAATGACATACCACAAACCACATACACTTCAACAAATTCCGCATACATTTATGTATCAGCGTCTGAATTTTGATTCTGATAATCAACCATCATAGCAACATCATCATCATTGGAGAGTCCAAATGTTGTATAAGTTAATGAAAATACTGCGGTTGAAAATCTGTATTGAAGTAAGGATAGTCTTCTAGTGCTTCCAGCATGAACCTTCCTTGAAATTTTAGTGATAAGTTCCTCAAGAGTGATGTTTCTCTTGAAGATATTCTGACAGAATGATTTGATGCGAAGACAACGCTGAGGTTATTTATAGGGGAGGGTGATGGGTGAGTTGCTGAACTTTAAGGCTTGGATAATAATGGAAATAATGGAGTACCCAATAATTCAAGGTGAATAATACAAGGCGCGGATGGTGATCAGTACTTTGCCCGCGTGAAGATAGCTCGGACGAAAACCTAGGGAAGGAGCGTTTGGTCAATGGGTGATCCGCCCTTTCGTCCATGTCAGCAAATGGATGTTAGATCGATAAAATTTGGTCAATGGATGCCTGACAGGTAATTATTAACTCTTTGGGTGCTTTTTGAGTAAAAACGCCATTATGCTTGCTTCTTGTTGAAAGAAAAATATAAATTCAATTTGTCTCGCCTATTGATAAGGTGAGACTCAAATATCACGTGAGTTTAATTAGTATTTTTATTTGTTAGTATTGTAAAATATTACTTTGAACTTATTGCTTAAGCTCAAGAGTCAGTAATTAAATTTAGAGCTTCAAGTTTATATTTTACCAAATGAGATTGATTGGTTTAATCAATGAGTTCAAACGTTTAAATTTTATCTTAAATTTGAATTTTAAATTTTATTGATGATTATATGAATTATTAAGAATAAATAAGCCACCAGTGCTTACAAACTAATCACATTTAACACGAGAAAAATAAATGAATTTTTAAGGCATAATATAAAAAAAAATTATTTAAATTATATTTCTTTATTTAGACATCTTTATTTAGATGTCTAAACTCTTTTTAGGTCAATGTAATAGTCTAACATTACCAATGTTACAATTTTAGGTGTTTATGTTACAATTTTAGGTGTTTGATTGTCACGATCATTGAAAAATTTGTTATCTAACATATGTCACATTTATAAAATTTTAAAATTTTGTATTTAAAATAAAATTTTAAAATTTTGTATATAAAATAAAATTATAATTATAATTATAATTATAATATATAATTTTTTAAAAACCCTAACTTTTTTTCTCAATTTTTTATAAAAAACTCAACTTTTAAAAAGAATTATTCTAAATTTATTTACCCACACCGATCACCACTGCTCACCCTTTTGTGTCCGCTTTGGGTGTTAGTTGTCCGACCTTCAATATTCCTTCATAATCTTCCTCGTTAAACGACGTCATCTCTTATTAGAAAACTTTGAAAATGCCAAAAATATTGTCACAAGTCGTGAGAGCATTCTTCTTCGTTGGATTGATCACATTCTTGAGAAGTAGACCAAAGGGAAACAACGACAACCAGCAAGGAAGACGACAAGTTATTAAAACCGATGTGTAGTAGACCTAATATGAACTCGAATCTGATAATGCAATAATCGAACTCAACCTATATTCGACCTATTATGAACTTGAACCTGATAATGTGACAATCGAACCCAACATACATCCGACCTTATATAAACCCAAACCCGAGATTAACCTGATAAATAACTTACATAATCTTATTGGAAACAACCCAATATATGATTTTACCGTACCTGTAAATCATCTGAATAATTGTTAAATTGATCTAATATAGAACCAACTTGATATTTATTTCACTTGTAAGCCGTAACTAATGAAGTTAGAGATTAGGAATTTATGATATTAATAATGTGACAACCCCAAATTATGGCTTCAATTTTTCTTAATTTTAATTTCAAGGACTAAATTAAATTTCGATTAAATTAGGAGACCTAAAGGAATTTTTAATTAAATATGGGTCTAAACTAGAAAGTTCTAAAACTTGGAAGACTTATGGTATAATTAAACTATTTTTTGTTTGGTATAAACCTTTTTTTAAATGTTTCCATTTCTGGAAACCCAAAATCATTTCTTTCTCTCTCCTCTATTTTTAGCAAGTTTTAAATAAAAAAGTTCAACTGTGTATTCATCGTTGATCGTTGCTCTGTTTTCAACACCACCCTCACCTTTTTTTCATTGTGTTGTTCCGAGTCGAGCAATAGTCACTGTGTTCTCTCTATCACTGGTATGTAAAAGGGTGAGCAACTTCATGTTTCCGGCGAAGCATAATCGGGCTCTCCGTCGTTCATCATTGTGAACCGATTGAAGTAAGTGCCCTAAAACACTTTAAAATAAATTTTCAAAATTTTTAGAACTTTTCTCGTCACCAAATGCGTCTTCACGTATCACCACTGTGTATGGGATCGTCCACTGCCTGATGGACGGTTTGGAAGCGGGTTAACCTGGCACGTTACGTATCTGTACCTGAATTTAACCCCAAACTAAACCAACCCAAATTAAACGACCCAAACTTAATCGGCCTGAGCCAGCCACACTGAGTAGATTTCATTGGTCGTTGATTGTCGTCGTTGAACGTTGACGTTTGATCGACGTTGACTATTTTTAGAACATCCTTTTGATGTTTTTCGACATCCTGGGTCTACTTTTATGGTATGTTTCATCTAATTCTAACATGTATGTCCCGAATCGAGCCCGTTAACCAAAAAATGATTAGTATTTTTAGCATTATTGCAAATTTATATAGGATTTGAATATAGAATTAATTTGAGTTTATATTTTATGAAGGTACTCATGATTCCCTTGTTCGAGGGTCGACTATGTTTGGTGATTCTCGTCTGGCATATCAGTCCGCTCCACATACTTCGAGAGCTACTCGAAGGTTTTAGTAAATTGTTTGATTAAAGAGTATTACTTAATTTATTAGTATTCTGATTTAGTTATTCCGATTCATAAGATTTAGCATTGTCGCTTACCGTGATGGGCAGACCTGAGAGTAAGTTATCATCCCAGACTTCTCAAATCGGTACAGGTGTGTTCCTATTGGTGTTACAGTACTGTTCTGAACTATTTGTTTGAACTATTTAAAAATTTTGATTTTATATTATGACTACATGATATCTGATTTACTGAATGCTTCTAGCATGATCTCTAGTTACTGTATTTCTGTATCTAATTCTGATATATGACATGTTTTAAATTTTAATAAATTAAATTATTGTTTTTACTCAAATATATGCATATTTATTATCTTTGGGGTTATGATTGGAGGAAATATCTCAGGCTTAGTTTATGACTTGTAAGACCTTATCACATGCTCCTCTTGCTTTGTGCACTGGGGTAAGTCCTTCTCGTAGTTTCTTATACTATAAGTATAAGGTCCTTACCGAGTGTACAAATGTTTGTAATGTGCAAGAGAGCCTACACATTCTGGTGTTCGGATGGGGGTAGTTTTCATGTTTTCAAAACCTATTTTATACTTAACTTTTACGAAGTATTTTATTTGTATGTTTGTATACACCATAAGGAGCACACTAGGGTTTTAGCTCATTCTTCTATTCTTTTAACTTTTAAGATACTACTCAACAGTAGGCTAGTAGACTTGGCATCAAGAGGATGGACTATTCTCTGTTTTGTATCATTGTATATTTCTATACACATTTTATGTTACATTTTTGGTGCACGTGTTTTACTACCACTTATTATATATATTACCGATATTTTGTTTTCCGATATTGATATCCTGTATATTTACCCATGGAATTTTTTGATCGGTATATCATTACTTTATCGTTACTTGGATTTTATTTACTAAAATGGATTTGGACTACATTTTAAATATGAAATGGACTTCTGTATATGACATATGATCTTCTAGATTCGATCGAAACTCCCAGGCCAGGTCTAGGGGGTTACACATAGTGGTATCAAAGCTTTCAGTTTTACACACTCGGACTGTGAATGAGTCCTAAGTATTGTATTTTCAAATATTTTTGATATTTTCAAATATCATTTCACCTTAGGTTTAAATTCTGAGGCCAATCAAACTTAGGTTTAAATTATTTATATAAAGCCTCACAGATCTTATCCGATGAGCGCTAAAAGTCATAGGCCAAGTCATGGTTATGGTCGTGGGCAACTGACCTAGCCTTATGTTCTTTTGAGAATCCAACGTTAGAGTGAGATTCTCCTGTCTCCAAGCCTAGGTATCTTGAGTTGGATCAAAGTGTCATTGATAGATATGTTTATCGTACGTTTCAGAAAGCATCTAAAGCTCTAGCTAATATGTCTGTTGTGGATATATATACATCTCTGGTGGCTTCTAGAGTAGTTCCATTTGAGGGTATTATTGGGGCAACTTCGACGGATGTCGAGTACTGGTTAGATGACACCGAGAGGACTATGAATAAGATGGAGCTTTGGCCCAAGAAAAAAGTTGAAAGGAGAACTCGCTCTACTTAAGATAGAAGCATTGAGATGGTGGTGTTCAATTGTCAAGAGTATCGTGACGGATCAGTTGACTTGGGATCTTTTTAAGGAACACTTTTGGAGTCGTTACATCAGGGAGAGATACTTACAAGAGTGACATCAGGAGTTTTAGATTTTGGAGCATGATGACATGTTTATTATGGATTACAAGATTGAGTTCATCTGGCTGAGTCGTTATGTTTCAGGTTTGGTGGACAACGAGGTGGATCAGTGCCTGAGGTTCGAAAATAAACTGAGGTATAAGATCAGAGATCGGGTTTCTACCCACTGAAAGAGGAAAATTTGATACCTTTATTGAGATATCCAAAACTGCTTAGAAGATGGACCGAGTAGGCATGGAGCATAAGAGAGATCGAGATAGAGATCGATTCAAGAGACCTTCTTGTTCTAGTGATGTTTTTGTGTCTCCTAACAAGAAAGGTAGGGGTGAATCTTCTTAGAGAGGTAGTGCAAGTTAGAGGCCTAATTTCATTTCAACCCCTATAAATTATATCATAATCTCAAAATTTTGTTCAGTAAATTTTAAAATGAATGCAATTTAGTCTAATTTGATATTAATTTGACCTTTATATTTTACAATTATTTCAATTTGATCCCTGTGTGTTCTTTAATTTATTTAAATTTTAGTTTGTAATTCCATGTTAGTTCAATTTAGTCCTCAAAAATAATATTTTTATCCAAAATTGGCACATAATTATTAATTTTTTTTAATTTACTCCAAATCTATAAATTACATCATAAACTTCATTTCAAGCCTTGTAAACTATGTCATAATCATCGAATCCTATAATTTTTTGTTCACCAATTTTTAAAAGGATGCAATGTAGTCCAGTATATCAAGCTAGTCAGTGCCTATTCATTTTCCTGTTTTCTTTTGGTTATAAAGACTGAAGCCGCTTGTTGCCCCTTTTTTTAGTGGTCTGGTTTTTGAGTCTAAGGCCCCGTTTGGTTCAGGGTATAATTTATTCCTGGGAGTAATATTTTTTTCCTAGGAGAATATACCCACGTTTGGATCAATCATATTACCAAGTGCCAGGAATGAAATAATACCAACAATGAATTTTTAGTCAGCTTTCCCGGGAATATCTATCCCCCGCCTCCCTTAGGTATTTGGTTATTCCCATCCTCTATTGGCTAAAATACCCTCTGCCCGTAAGCTTGCTTCTGCGAAGGAACTTTGAGCTCTTTGAAGCCTAATGCAAAAGCAAAAATGTCAAACTCAAATGCCTCAGAGTGCGTGGTACAAGGATGAATCGGAGTTGGAAAAGAAAGTGTTTGGAGAGGAGGGGAAGGAGGAAAAGGTTGTAGATGTTAGAAACGTGGAGGAGCTGAAGAAATTAGCCGAGAAGAAGATGGAACTTGGGGGAAGATTGATGTGCCAGTACGCTAAAGATTATGAATCATCGAAAGGAATGTCTAGGGATATGAAGATGGTTTTGGCTAGTTAGATGTTAGGGACGAATGCTGATAAAGTTTCTGCCTTTTCATTATTGGTTGCGGATAATCCTGTTGCTAATTGTTGAACTGCTATTGTTCAAATTGCAGGGTTAGTAACATCAATAGTGTTTTTATGTTTCTAGTTTTCAGGTTGTGACGTATTCTGGTTTTTTAAATCCCTGCTTTTGTTCCTTTTTTCTCTAATGTTGCTTGCTAGATGATGGATCTTGAGGGGGAAATCCCATGAGATAATCTCAAGTTTCTTTTATATAGAATAGACCTGAAAGTGTAAGTTGAATGAAGTATAAAACTTTCGTATGATATTTAGTGCTGCATTTTCTTTTAATTCAAAAAGGAAATAGATGCTACCCTTTATTTCATGCGGCATATTCTTTTGCACCTTGAAGTAACTATCATGAGAATTTCTTTTGTAATTTTTTATCTCTGTCAGATGTTATGTTTTACAAGCTGAATTCTGTATCCATTAATTTCCTTTTACATGAGGCTTTGAAAATAACTGGTGTCATCATCCTAATTTCTATTGGAAGCCTTTAAAATCTAAGGTGAGTGCTTTATAACTGGATTATATAGACTCTTTCATTCTAATTATGGAGTTTTTTGTTTTTTGCGTCCATGGCACGTAGAGTTGTGGTTGTTTTGTTTCTGGTATTGGATTGGGAGGTTCTTTTTGGTTGTAAAAATTAGAGGAAATTTTGCATTTGGTTCATATGAACACAAAGATAAACATTAAAATTTTGCATTAGAGGAAATTATGGAGGTTATGTTTCTGGTATAGTGGTGTTGTTATTGCTTTGTATTGTGTAACAAGAAGAGAGGTTGTGGAAATATGTTGAAAACATTTTGATATTTCGATATAACAAATTAAGTTAAATGAATTTTAAGATTTTCCAAATGATTTTCTAAGTATATTCGATAGAATTATTCGAATATCAAAACATTACTCCAAATCTTTCAAAGATCATTTTTAATCCTTACTCAAGGTGTAAAATTAAGTTTTAATCTTAAAACAATTTCAAAATAATTTTACAAAGTATTTCAAACCATTTCAAAGCCAAAAATTCCAGATTGCTCAGAGGGAACCGATTCCCCCCAAGCGGGTACTGATTCCCCCTGAATGGTTTGGCTCTGAGAATTCCAGTATGCTCGGAGGGAACCGATTCCCCCCCAGGGGGTACAGATTCCCCCTTGTATAACGGTCGAAATATTTAAATTTTACACTTAGGGAACCGATTCCCCATAGGGGGTACCGATTCCCCCCACGCTCCAATCTGTTTTATTAATTGTTTTCACACTAAAACGGCTATATTATTTTCTCTAATCATCCCCAACGTTCAGAAGTGATTCAAGGTGTATTTAAGCAAGCTTAGAAGCCATTGATCAACAACAAGAAACATCAAGCAATTAGAATCAATAGAGAAACAAGAGAGAAAGCATCAAACACCAAGTTTGTGCAAATCAAGCCAATTTTCCTTTCAATATTCATTTTGCTTTCAAAGAACACCATTTGTGCTCATTTGTAATTATTTGTGAGTGTTCTTTTCTTGTTCTAGAATTGTGCAAACATCTTACCTTGTGAGGTTTTCCTTGTAAGTTTGCAAATTTGTAATCTTCTCTTTGGGAAAGAGTGTTCTCAAGAATTGGGGTATATTCTTGAGGGTGTTGTATGGTTATCTCTTTGGCCTCAAAAGAAAGAACAAATTAGTGAATTTTTTGGAAAATCCTTAGTGTGGATAGCTAAGGTAGTGGACGTAGACTTTGATTGAGAAAGTCGAACCACTCTAAATCGCTGTACAATTACTTTCAATTTTCTGCAAAAGCTTCCACCAAATTTTTAATTGCCAATTCACCCCCTCTTGGCCAATTTTGTCAATCGATTAACTCAACAATTGGTATCAGATCCTCACTCATTTGAAGGTTTAATCGCCTCTGGAGTCGATCCGGGAAGAGTTAAATCGATAAAGATGGCGTCTACTTCCGGTTCATTCTCCATGGAAGAATCCAGACCTATTGACGTGCCTCCACACTTCAATGAACAAATTATCTTCATTGGAAGAGGTGTGTGATGATATTCATCAAAGCATTTGATATGGAAGCTTGGATGATAATCAAGAAAGGATATTCATCTCCTACTAAGAAGGCAAAGAAGTGGAGTGTTCAAGAACGGAAGGAAGCTCAACAAAACTCAAAGGCTATGCACATGTTGTGTTGTGCAATTGATCCTAATGTATATAAAGGAGTTTCTTCTTGTTCAAGTGCCAAGGAAATGTGGGATAAGCTTGAGGAGATCTATAGAGACAAGGAAGAAGAAGAACCAATAAAAGTGATGTCTCTATTAGCTCTCACAGAGCCAAAGGTATCTTCTAACTCGAATATATCAAATTCAAAATCTTTTAATGAGTTACAAGATGCTTATGATAAATTATTTTCGGAGTTTGAGACCATGAACTCCAAATACAATAAATTGATTTCTAAATTTATTGCTAAAAATGATCTTCTTTAGAAAGCTAAAACAGACTTGGAAAATCAAAATGAAATGTTGAGAAATGAGTTAGAGCTTTCAAAAATAAAATCTGAAAACTTTGAAAAAGAAATTTTCAAATTAAACAAACTTCTTCTAGAAATGAAAATGGATTTTGAAAATCAAAATGAAATCTTGAAGAAGGATTTAGAACTCTCAAAAATGAAATTTGAAAGTATTGAAAAAGAAAATTTTAATTTGAAAGATAAGCTTGAATGTTTAACAAGAGAAAAAGAGATCATTCTAAATAATTCATCTAGTTCAATAATGACAATATGTTCACATTGTCATTATCATGGTCATAAGGAACTTACTTGTCCTTTAAAGAAAGGAAAACGATTTAAAATTAGACAAGTATGGGTTCCAAAAGGAACAAGAGGCATTGAAACTAATGTTCAAGGATCCAAAGCAATTTGGATACCAAAATCTACCTAAATGTCTCTTGTAGGTGTGTGAGAGCAATTGTGATAAAGATGATGATATTCAAGATGCTCTAAGCCACACATAAAAAGGGAATGGGTAACCTCTAAACTTAATGTTTTTATTATTTGGTTGGTCATTTAGTTTATGCATGCATGAGGTTTTAAAAAAAAAGTTGAATTATGTTTTATCTCATGTATGTTGAAAAATATTGTATGATGAACATGGTAAATTTTGGTAATGTTTTATAAACTCTAGTTCATCATATTAATTTTTGGTAAAAATTGTTTTTAAAAAGTAATTGATATCTCTTTAACAATTGATATCGATTTTTCAGGAACTTTGGTTTTGCAAAATTTTGACCTAAATTTTTTTCCTTAATGTTTATGCATAGATTTTTTGTTTAAATATTATAAAGTTTTAATGCATAACATTTTCAAAAACTTTATGCATGTTCTCTTAATCTCTATAATCAACATTGCATAATGTTTTATATGTGAATGGGTTAAAAGCATAATCTTTTGAAAAATAAATTTGATAAAAGATACAATGTTTTATTTTAAATGATTGCAAAATTGATTAACATTGCATCTATTTTCGATTATGCTTGTTGGTCATAAAATAGGGATATATATATATATACATGATGCATTTAGATTTTATTAATATGAATATTTTGTGCCTAGGTGCTAGGGATGAGCATGATGATTTGTTATGGCATAGGAGACTAGGACATGCTAGTATGAGTGTTTTGCAATGGCTAATTCAAGGTGATTTAGTTCGAGGGTTGCCTAAGCTTAAATTTGATAATGATAAAATCTGTAATGCTTGTGCTAAAGGAAAACAAAAGCGAGTTTCTTTTAAATCCATTAATGATGTATCAACTAGTAGAGTTTTACAATTGATCCATTTAGATCTTTTTGGGCCAACTAGAACTACTAGCTTGGGTGGAAAACAATATGCATTTGTCTTGGTAGATGACTATTCTAGATATACTTGGGTTCTATTCTTAAGTACAAAAGATGAAGCATTAGAACATTTCATCACATTTTCAAAAATTATCCAAAACGAAAAAGGTTACTCTATCACTAGTGTTAGAAGTGATCATGGAACTGAATTTGAAAATCTTGGATTTATTGAATTTTGTAATTCTAATGGTATTAGCCATAATTTTTCAGCACCTAGAACCCCTCAACAAAATGGAGTTGTTGAGAGGAAAAATCGAATTTTAGAAGAAATGGCTAGAACCATGCATTGTGAAAATAATTTGCCAAAATATTTTTGGGCAGAAGCCACAAATACCGCTTGTTATGTTGTAAATCGAGTAATGATTAGGCCAATTTTAAAGAAAACTCCATATGAAATTTTCAAAAATAAAAAGCCTAACATTAGTTATTTTCATCCTTTTGGATGTAAATGTTTTGTTTTAAACAACGGTAAAGAAAACCTTGGCAAATTTGATGCTAAAAGTGATGAAGGAATTTTCCTGGGTTATTCCTTAAATTCTAAAGCCTATCGTGTATTTAATAAAAGAACTTTAGTTGTAGAAGAGTCTATACATGTTGTTTTCGATAATAATCCCCTTCCAAGGAAGGATTCTTGTGTGAATGATGATGTGGGTGTTATAAATACAAATGACGTTAGACATGACATTAGAGAACCATCATCAAAGGAAGAAACGAAAAATAAGGAAACTCATGATCCTCTTGAGAATCCAACCATTGAAGGAAGGGAAGTATCTTATCCAAGAGAGTACAACTATGTCAAGGATGGTGAAATTATAGGTGATCCATCAAAAGGGGTAACAACTCGATCTTCTCTTAGAAATATTTGTAATTATGTTGCATTTATCTCATGCATAGAGCCTAAGAATATTAAAGAAACATTAAATGATGAACATTGGATTATGGCTATGCAAGAAGAGTTAAATCAATTTGAGAGAAGTAAAGTATGGACATTAGTTGAAAGGCCTAGTAATAAATCTACTGTAGGTACTAAATGGGTATTTAGGAATAAGCTTGATGAGAGTGGTAATATAGTGAGAAAAAAGGCTAGACTTGTTGCTCAAGGGTATACTCAAGAAGAGGGCATAGACTATGATGAAACATACGCTCCCGTAGCTAGGATGGAAGCAATTAGAATGTTATTAGCATTTGCATGTTTCAATGAATTTAAATTATATCAAATGGATGTTAAAAGTGCATTTTTAAATGGTTTTATAAAAGAAGAAGTGTATGTGGAACAACCTCCAGGTTTTGAAAATTCAAATTTTCCGGATCATGTTTTAAAATTGACAAAAGCTCTTTATGGTTTAAAGCAAGCTCCTAGAGCTTGGTATGAAAGATTGTCAAATTTTTTTAATTGCAAAAGGTATTTCAAAAGGGAAGGTTGACACTACATTGTTTTTGAAGCATAAAGGTAAAGATTTATTAGTAGTTCAAAATTATGTTGATGATATAATATTTGGTTCTACTAATGATGTTCTTTGCCAAGAATTTTCTAAGCTAATGCAAAGTGAGTTTGAAATGAGCATGATGGGGGAGCTCTCATTTTTCTTGGGACTCCAAATCAAGCAAAGAAAAGATGACATCTTCATCAATCAAGCTAAATACGTCAAAGATATGCTCAAGAAGTTTGGACTGGAAAATGGGAAACCTCATGACACTCCAATGAGCTCTTCAACAAAGCTTGACTTAGATGAAGGAGGTAAATGTGTAGATGTCAAGTTATATAGGTCAATGATTGGATCTCTACTTTATCTAACTGCAAGAAGACCGGATATTATGTTTAGTGTTTGCTTAAGTGCTAGATTTCAATCATGTCCTAAGGAATCACATTTACTAGCTGTTAAGAGAATCTTTAGATACCTTAAAGACACTTCTAGTCTAGGACTTTGGTATCCTAGAGACTCTAGCTTTAGCTTGCATGCTTTTTCTGATGCAGATTATGGAGGATGCAAATTAGATAGGAAAAGCACCTCCGGTACTTGCCAATTCCTTGGAAATATGCTAATTTCTTGGTTTTCAAAGAAACAAAATTGTGTTGCATTATCTACCACTGAAGCCGAATACATTTCAGCTGGTAGTTGCTGTGCACAAGTTTTATAGATGAAACAACAACTTTTTGATTATGGAATTGAAGTAGGTACCATTCCTATCAAGTGTGACAATACTAGTGCTATTTGTCTCACTAAAAATCCCATCCAACACTCTAGAACTAAGCACATTGAAATAAGACATCACTTCATTAGAGACCATGTCACTAAGGAAGATGTAGTTCTAGAATTTGTTGATACTTTGCACCAATTAGCGGATATCTTTACAAAACCTTTAGACAAGGAACAATTTTGGACACTTAGGAGAGAATTAGGTTTGACCAATCTATCTTCACTGAGTGTTTAAAATAATTTTAGCACTTTTAATAATAAATGAAAAATGCTTATAATAGCAATTTTTGATTGCATTCATTGCTATTTTTTAGGGGGAGTTTATGATTCTTGATGAAAAATTAATTTTATGTTCAAATACCATTTAAAGATTAATTGAATTGTTTGAACATGATTAATTTTCGATATATGAGTTGCCAATACCACTAGAGGAAATTAATTTAGTATTTTGGGTGTTTAAAATTGGATTTTAGCATTTTAGTGCAGAGGGAATCGATCCCCCCTTGAGGGAACCGATTCCCCCTTTGAAGGGGAACCGATTCCCCCCCACAGGGAAATCGATACCCCCCTAGGGTTCTGGTTAAACATGGGAAGAATCCAATATTTGCTCAAACCCTCTCTTATTCCTTCATACCGTTTCTTCCCTCTACTCTCTCAAATCTCCATTCTTGCCTCAAATCAACGTTTTTAATCGGAATTCACTTCAAATATCATCCTCTAAACCTATTGGAGTCATCAAAAACGTGCAAACTTCATCTAATCTCACTCAAATCCAAAATCATTCAAGGTATTTTTCCAAAACATTTTTTTATCAATTTATGAACATAGAACTAGTTTTAATTAGTTCTAGGTTGAATTATTGATCGGGCATTGATTATTTAGTGATTAGAAACTAGATATTACAACTAATTTCATCAAAAACACAAGATTTATTCAAAATTTTCTAAATTTTCGAAATAAAAAAAAAATTAATTTTCAAATTATTGTGTTTTGATTAAATTATGTTGTTATTATGAAAACCATACATATATTGTTTCTCAAAACCATATTTTCAAAAGTTTTTCAAAAACTTTGCCCATTAGGATTGATTTAGAGAACCTTGAAATAATGAGGACTCAATTGAGTTTTGGGATTGATTGAATTGCATACATTTTTTTTTAAATTGCAGATTATCAATTTTATTCCGATTTCATAAACCATGTCCAATCCTAAACGTGCTAGGTCTTCATCTAGTCGTTCACACCATCAACCAAATCCACCTCCAAATCCTCCTCCTATTCCAATTTCTAATCCTAATCCCATTGATCCTAACTTGACTATCCAAAATTCGTGTTTCAATCATCCTGGTCCTAGAAATCATCGTTTTTGGTATTATCAATATTTTGACTCTTACAAAATCCGGGAAGAACGTATTCCTTCACGTTAAGCTATGTTAGCTATCAATTTTAAATATCTTCCTCTTTTACAAGAGTGGAAATTTGATAAACTCTTTGACCTTAAACCCATCGTTTACCATCAACTTGTTCGTATTTTCTATTCTAATGCCGTTTGTGTTAAAAACCAAACTGAAACCGAAACCATATGAATTCGTTCCTACATTCTAGGAAAATTCTTATATATTGACTCGGCTTACATAGACAATACATTCGGATTAGATAATGATGGCATTTCAAATGAAAAATAGGTTTTAGGATCTCGTTATAAAAGAAGGGATAGTGCAAGTGTCCTAGACCTTCATGAACGTTTTCTTCATCTAATGATTTCTTGGTGGTTTTGACCATCTGGAGGTCGTTATTATACTCTTACAGCCTTAGATCTTTGGTGGTTATATTGTTTCGAAAACAATATTAAAATCAACCTACCTCAGATTATTTTTGCTGAAATTGTTGAAACCGTAAATCTTGTTCCTAACAAAAAACTCTGTTCATCTCTTGTTTACGGTTGCATTCTGAGTAATCTGTTTTCCAAAGCTGGGCTTAGAGTTGGTCTAGATGTCGTTTTTCCCCTTAAGAAACAAATTAACCTTCTTTCCTTAACGAGAGCGGGATGGATTAAGGATAAGGAAACCGGTGAATGGGTTCGATCTTCTGCAAATACTCCGGGAGCTAGTTCTTCACAAGCTCTTCCCGAAGCTGACGAAGATCTCGAGCTTGAGCAATTAATGCGAGACATCGATGAAGCCGAAGATGAGCCTGAGCAGCCCGAGGAGCAGCCCGAAGAGCAAGCACATCAAACGCATCCAATGCCTCCATATTTCCAATCCTTTATGGAGACATTCGATTTTCGATACACTACTATGGATTCGCGCTTTACTTCTATAGATTCCCATTTATCCACAATGGGAGCTCAACAATTAGAAATTCTTCGGGAAATGCGTGCAAATAATGAAGCAACCAACGCATGTATTAATGACCTCACTAACGAAATGGCCGCTATGCGAGCTCGTTTTCCTCCTCCTGATCCGGATATGTGATTCAATGTTTTTCTTTGAACTCCAAACTTGTTGTTTTAACATTTTGAATATTTTGGAATGTTTGAATTTGTGGATTGATTGACTTTGAATTTGTTTGGATTTATGAATGGTTAGAAATTATCTATTTGGTATGATTAAATTTATTCATTATTGCATCATTTACTTCATGATTAGATATATGAACAATTTTGCCATTTCACATTAATTATGAATATTGATTATGAAACTAATGGCTAACGTTTCTCTTGCTTGTGATCTTAGCAGCTTATATTATATATAATCAATTGGCTAAATGATTTCAAAACCTTGTTTAAATTCTTTAAACTGTCTTTTTGATTTAACAAAAAGGGGGAGAAGTGTTAAATGAGTTTTTAGATGATAAGTGGGAGAACTGTTAGAGTAAGGGGGAGTAATTTCAAAACTTGATTTCAAAATCTTAAAATTACTAAAATGTTATGTTATATCAAAAAGGGGGAGATTGTTGAAAACATTTTGATATTTCGATATAACAAATTAAGTTAAATGAATTTTAAGATTTTCCAAATGATTTTCTAAGTATATTCGATAGAATTATTCGAATATCAAAACATTACTCCAAATCTTTCAAAGATCATTTTTAATCCTTACTCAAGGTGTAAAATTAAGTTTTAATCTTAAAACAATTTCAAAATAATTTTACAAAGTATTTCGAACCATTTCAAAGCCAAAAATTCCAGATTGCTCAGAGGGAACCGATTCCCCCCATGGGGGAACCGATTCCCCCTGAATGGTTTGGCTCCGAGAATTCCAGTATGCTCGGAGGGAACCGATTCCCCCTTGTATAACGGTCGAAATATTTGAATTTTACACTTAGGGAACCGATCCCCCCACGCTCCAAACTGTTTTATTAATTGTTTTCACACTAAAACGGCTATATTATTTTCTCTAATCATCCCCAACGTTCAGAAGTGATTCAAGGTGTATTTAAGCAAGCTTAGAAGCCATTGATCAACAACAAGAAACATCAAGCAATTAGAATCAATAGAGAAACATGAGAGAAAGCATCAAACACCAAGTTTGTGCAAATCAAGCCAATTTTCCTTTCAATATTCATTTTGCTTTCAAAGAACACCATTTGTGCTCATTTGTAATTATTTGTGAGTGTTCTTTTCTTGTTCTAGAATTGTGCAAACATCTTACCTTGTGATGTTTTCCTTGTAAGTTTGCAAATTTGTAATCTTCTCTTTGGGAAAGAGTGTTCTCAAGAATTAGGGTATATTCTTGAGGTGTTGTAAGGTTATCTCTTTGGCCTCAAAAGAAAGAACAAATTAGTGAATTTGTTGGAAAATCCTTAGTGCGGATAGCTAAGGTAGTGGACGTAGACTTTGATTGAGAAAGTCGAACCACTCTAAATCGCTGTGCAATTACTTTCAATTTTCTGCAAAAGCTTCCACCAAATTTTTAATTGCCAATTCACCCCCCTCTGGGCCAATTCCGTCAATCGATTAACTCAACAAAGTACAAGTTGAAAATGAAAATGTGCGTATAATAGTTACATATATAGACATTGCTCTTCACCAATCAGTGTTTCTTTCTGAAATTGACAATATACACATATGCATCAATTCACACCAAACATTGTTTGCCTCTTTTATTTCCCTTTTTACTTTTACGCATGCCATAACAATTCTCAGTTTTTCGTTTATTTTAGAGTGATTGTCTAATGGTAGTGGCTGTAAGATGTGCCAGTAATTCTTAGTGTGAACTTTGCTATGAAGAACTATTCGAACGTTGATCAGAGCTTTATCTAATGGCTAATATATTCTGTTAGTATGGCAGCATGAATTTCCAGAAATGATCTTACTATGAAGCTTTGTTCTACCGTTCTACCTAATCCAATTCTGAGTCCTTTACATTGATTCTTGGGATGTTGTTGGAATGTACTGGAAATGATTTGTAGGTATCGTATTTTTCTTCAATTTTAAACTTCTTCTAAGACAACCTGTAAGTTCTGCAGCTATGACAAATCAGCAGCTAATGGATAGAGGAAACCAGATGATGGATGAGACTGATCAAGCCATTGACAGGGCTAAGAACGTACAAACTTTTGATGCATTACATTTTGTTAACAAACGCTGCATTTTCCTCAACCTAGAAATGATTTCTTTATTTGTTATTGTCATCATTTCATTCATATTTTATTTATTTAACATCATATGTTAACCGACTAGCAGAAGCGGAGAAGGAGAAGCGACCAACAGATGATTGCAACCAGTCAGTTGAAAATGAGAATGAAGGCTACCCCGGTTTAGGAAATGCTGGTAATTAATGGTGGGGGATCATAAAGGAAATCCAGATGATTGTTTTCAGCTTCATCACGTCTTTCCTCCCAAGCTTCAACAACATAGAGTAGGCCATACTTTAGAGAACTGACAATCTTTTCCTTGCTAATTAATCATACGAGTGAGAGGAAAAGTTGAAACCGAAGTTTATATATGTGCAGTCATTGTACGATGCTTGGTAGCCCCACTGCATCTGCAACATGCATTTATGTTTTATTTATGAACCAGCATGCTTTATGTCGTTATTTTGTAGTTGAAATAGCACGCAAATGAGATGCAGATTTCTTTGTAATGCAGCTATGGAACGAGAGGCTGACTTCATTTATGGATTTTGTTTTCTTGACAGAGTTTTGGGTCAATTCTATTGTTGCTTACTTGACCATTATTATTTGTTATTCATGTCAACATCTAAATCAATTTATTATTCATACAAAATCTTATAATATGAGAATATCTTTTTATAATATAATAAATATTATATCTTATATAACAAAAATAATTTACATTTTTTTATTATTATGAATATCTATAAAGAATTTTTACAATGTAAACATTTTTACATAAATTATGTAAAATTTAATATTAATTAAAATATCTTAAATTATAAACATTTTTATTTACATCTTTTTATTATTATGAATATTTTAGTTAAATGTTGATGTAAACTTTTAATATATTTTTACATAAATTATATAAAATTTAATATTAATTAAAATTAAAATAATACATGATATATTTAAATACTCAAGTAATATATTATCAACAAATAGAATTTTTATATAAATAATTTTTATTTAAATATTTAGAATTTCACTTGTTAAAAAATATAAAACAAGGACAATTTGGTAAAATATACATTCCGGTAATATTTTATTCCTTCAACCAAACACTGTAATCTTACATTCCTGCCAAACCAACCAAACACAGTAATGTAACATTCCCAGTAATCCTATTCCCTGGTAATCTTTATTCCCACAGGTAATCTTTTATTCCCACTGGTAATCTTACATTTCGTGAACCAAACGCACCCTAAGAGTCAAGTCGGAGTGGATTTAGCCATTTTGTTGGGGCGGTTTATCCTCATATGTATTGTAATAGACGTTTTGAACCATTGTAGTTAGAATTTTTTTCGGTACTAGAACACTTAGGTGTAGAGAATTTTTTAAATAAGATTTTTCTTAGTGTGTCTTATTACTGTATGATTGCCATTCTTAATCATATTCCTATCTTTAAAAAATATTAGTTTATTTTTTATATTAATTTCAATTTTGTATTTTACAATTATTTTAATTTGATTTCTACGTGTAGTTTAATTTATTTAAATTTTAGTTTATAATTTCATGTTTGTTCAATTTAGAAATTAATATTATTTTTTATTCGTAGTTAGCCCATAATTGTTTATATATTTGCAATTTACTCCAAATCCTATAAATCACATAAAAAATTTCATTTCAAACCCTATAAATTATATCACAATCTCTAAATCCTATAAACTTTCGTTTACAAACTTTTCAAATGAATGCAATTTAGTCCATTTATATTTATATTTTATGTTTACATTTTATAATTGTTTCAATTTGATCCTCGTGTGCTGTTTAATTTATTTTAAATTTCAGTTCGTAATTCCATGTTAGTTCAATTTAATCCTTAAAATTATATTTTTATTCGAAATTGGCCCATAATTATTTTTATTTTTTGTAATTTATTTGAAACTATATACAATTACAAATTACAATTAGACATTCATGAAAGATAAAAAATAATTCATCCGAAAATCACCCGACCTGAAATACATTTGTACCTAATAAGACCTAACTTTGAACAATTAATTTATTTCCCACAATAATGATATGATACCGTACGATACAAACAAAAGAAGTGTTATATTTTTTTATCTTGAAAAGCAGTGTGAAATTGATCAAAGAGAAATGGCAGTAAACGACAGATGTGGGGCTAGTTTTAGCACTCCGAGTAAACCATGAGTGATGGAAGAGTGGATGATATCTGCTTCAATGTAATTCAGTTAAAGTGCTTTGTGGGGGTCCCTTTGCTGTAATCAAAAGAAAAGGGACAAGACTAGACTTTGCCATTTAGAAATCCATTTCTAAAAGTTCCACCATAGCTTTTTATCGCCCAATTCTCATATTCATAACAGCACTTGCTTTCCCCACAATCTTCTCCAATTTGAAGAAAGACCCAGTGTTTCTTCTTTCTTTATTGTTTCCATAAATGAAATAAAAATTAAACTTTCAAGATATAAATGGCAAGGATGGCTTTATCCCCCGTGTTTGTAAAAATAACAAAAACAAGTTATATAAATGCTACTTTTTCTTTTTCATATTTATATCAGTTTAACCTTGTAAAGATCTCTTTTCTGAAAAAAGACCCATCAGATGATGAATTCTCAAAGCCCCAAGGTCCAAAATTTAATAAAGTATGCAAACACCCCTTGAACAAATTTCATGATATCACCCATCAATTCATCCTAAGGACTAGGAGGGAAATGGTTGCTTTTATCTTACATGACAATTCGCCCTCCATTCTTTGGACTTTGACAGTTACATCCACTTTCAAAAGCGCATTAACAAGGTGGATTTTTCATAAAAGTGGTGGTTGCTTTCTTCGTTAGAATACAATCTGCCTAATGGAATTCCACACTGGTATTGCTGATAGTGATGATACTATTTCAATGGCGATCGAATTTACAAAACGAACCTCACCCAACACGTGTTAAAGTTTAGAAGGAAAAGAGCCAACCTAATGAATAAACTCATAAATAACAAGACTAAAGTTCATAATCTTTTTTAAATTACGTTAAAATGATTTTTTATCATTAAACTTTCAAAATAAAAATAAAATTTTTAATTTTGCTATAAAATAGACACCACGCCGTCAATTGGCATTAAATACTTAAAAAGATGATGTGACATATTAAATTAATAGATAATATTTCATTTGATTCTTTAATTATAATTAAGATTTTATTTAATACTTTTTAATATTTATAAAAAACATTTTTAAATATATGAAATGAGTAAACTATACTAGGCCATTAATTGTTGAGTAAGCGTTCATTTTTCACTAAAGTTTTAAAAGTAACATATTGGTCACTCACGTTATTGATTTGTATCAAAATTGTCACTCACATTATCTCAATTTGTAACGAAATGGTCACTCACGTTATCAATTTGTAACGAAATGGTCACTCCATCATCATTTCTTTTAAATTGATGATGTGTCAATGTTAATACAAAGGTTAATTGTAACACCCTAATCCAATATGACTCAAGGTCGACTGATTTCAATATCGCATGGGACCACCGGAGTGGCCAAACCAAAATATTTCTGTAAAACGTTTGTAAATCACCATATAAAGATCATTCGATAAAACGTAAAAATTAAAATATAATAGTTTAATCCACATCGGGAGCTCCCAAATAGATACATCAAAATAATACACTCGAGTATTTGAAAATAAAATTACGACTCAAGTACAAGAAGGTCTATGAATAATACATTCTCTATAAGGAATAAGATTCAAGACGTACTATACTGCTCAAACTGTCTGAAACGTCTGCTGCGCGATAGGCTCGTCGAATGCTCTCTAAAGACCTGCGCATGGAAACAAATTTTGAACGTTGAGCTTACAAGCCCATTACCAAACTAGCAACTATACCATACTAAAAGTGTTAATTAAATGCTCATGTTATCGATTGCAATAACGAAAGTGAGTGTACTCGTATATTGCACACTACTCTACGGAATACATCATGGTGTGATCGGAGAGTTACACATCTCGGGACACACACCCTTCTAGCCTACCTAGGGTGAGGTCCGAAACTCTACATCGGATACAACACCTGACTAACCCACCCCTCGCGAGTGTTCGGGCCTAGTTAGTCTCAAAGTGCCCCACGCACTTGCTTAAGGATATCTGGATACTCTTTACCTCGAAACTATCGTCAACTGCTAAAGTAACTCGGGTGTCCTAATCGTTTCTCGAGCATCAACCAAGGCTAGTTTTATGTCATCCTAGTTGATATTGTTTCTAGTGGTAATTGTATATTCGTAGAGTTCTCACTTGTAGTTTTATTTGATGGTGTTTTAGTGTTATCGGGTCCCTCAATATTATTTCTAAATCCCTTGGGTTTCTTGCACAAATATTTGTGATGATACTGATATTGAGTCCTTTTAGTATTGGTACTGACCCACGAGTATCGATATCGTCCTTGGGTATCAATAGTTACACGGTGATTACAAACTGAGAAAAAAAGGTAGTATCAATACTCCTAAAATAGTATTGATACTCTTGATCTAGGGTATCGATACCAAATTTTGCTTCGATGTTTTGAAAAATACCTCAATATCGATACTCTTATTGGGTCGATACTCTACCCTCAGTATCAATACTCCCAAGAGTACCAATATCAAAGTGGCCTATGGAATCTATTAAGTGTGCTCGGTATCGATACTATCCTATGAGTATCAAAACCTGACCAACAGTATTAATACTCCTTGGATGAGTATCAATACTTGTCTTCCCAAAACCCCTTATTTTTAAGCTAGCAGATGAACAATATTAGTAATGTTCTTCTAGTAGTTATACCCAAACCTAGAAATTCCTTGTTTGGGCACGAAATTGACTCCTTAATCTACCCCAGTTCTATATCGAGGTCCTTAAACGTTATTAAAGTATTTGGTATGAAAGAAAGGGTCATAATAGTTCTTTACAAATGCTACAAACACAAAATGCTTGAATCTACTATGGATGCTCATTCATGCTTTACAACTCAATACTCACTAGCTAGATGCATTCTCATGACTCACAATCAACCAAGGGTCAATTTCCCATTTCCTTTAGCCTTAAAGCTATCTATCACCTCTTTCACTAATCAAATTCAAGGTAAATAAGCTACTAACTCATCTAGAGCTTCAAAAAGGTTAGAAATATGATTTTAAATCTCTCAAAATGGATTGGGAGTACTTAGGAAACCCAAAACCCACTTTAAACTCCCACCTAAGGCATTTCCATCGTCAAAACTTATAATAGGAGGCTTGGATGAAATCTTGGGATGTTGGGGATTTTATTTCTTACCTTAGAAAAATATGCAATGTGATTGAGAGTCTACAAGTTTCCACCTTTGCACTATGTTTGAAAGAGGAAAAACTATGAGAATGGAGAAAATAAAGGTAGGGGACAAAGAAAGCTAGAAATAAGGGAAAATGTGAAGTGGGTAAGCAAATTACATCATCATCATTAAAACCAATTCAACCTTTGTTTGAAAAGAGGGTAAAATTGTCATTTTGGTCCTTCCTCTTACAGTCAACTATTAAAACACATTTTTTAACACTTGTACTTAACCCAAGCCCAAGTTCATACTTAACTTGTTCCAAGTTTCACATAGATCTAATGTGTTTGTCTAAATTATCTCGGGCTAGCCCGAAACTATTAACTCAAGATTTGGGGTGTTACATTAATATCTAGTTTGACCCTTAAATTACTGCCAAATCATAAAATAAGTCATTGAACAATGATTTTATATCTAATATATACCCAAAAACTTTCTAGTTTCCATATTTTTCAAATACCCCAACACTTCCACCATATTCCATAAATTTAACATATCAAACTAGTTATAATAATTATGGATAAAAACTATGTGTTTGCTGAGTATTATCATTTTTTCTTTCTTATTTAATCGTAATAACATCAACGGATTTTCATAGTTATTAGTAATTTGATCATAAATGATAATATGGATTTATTCCTTTTTTTCTATGTTAAAGTCTTATTCATCACTGATCAAATTGTATTTAATATTTAACTTATTAGAAATTTTTGTAGATCATAACAATGTATGTAACCTCCTCAAATCGATACGTGTGACCTGATATGATCCGAGGTGTCACATTAGGGCCATAGGAGGGACCTCCCAAAAAAATTAATTTTTTTAAAATGCTTAAAATCATAAAACAATTTATAAATACAAAAAAAAACCCTACATGCCCCTAATCACATGCACAATATTCCGCAAGCAACACCGGTGGAACTCGTTTACTGATGTCTATAGCTACACTGATTTGATCCTTTTAACCTGAAATGGTAAGTAAAAGAGTGAGCTTTGGGAAGTTCAGTAATATAGAACTATCATATGATGTTAAAGAGCATGCAGATAAATGGAAAGCCATAACATATTCTTGTTGAATCAGATATCTACAAGTATTCAGGATAAACTGCGGTTCCACTGGTATTTCTTCGAGTAAAAGCCATGAATATTTTAGTTCATAGGAAACATTCAGAGTGCCATGTTTTCAGGAGATTATAATAGAATGTCTAGTGTGTTGCAACCAAAACCAGTGAAGAGACACATATCTTTTTAAAACAATAACATTTTAAAACTTATTTTTAAAACCATAGTAATACCCTCCAACCAAACACCATTATGAAATTCCCCAAAACTGCATCCATAAGGACTTACCCTAAGCATATAGCAAAGGGATCCACCTTAAGAGAATGCCTTGGGGACCGAGAGCCTACCAAAGAAAGTTTCCCGGGGCCTCAGAGCCTACCAAAGGGTCACCTTAGGTCTATAAGGATTTACCATCTTGATCATAGTTGAACCTCCATACTCTAAAATCCTACCCACACAGTATCCAATATAAATCAAATTTAACAGTAAATCATAATATCTGGATTGTGATCCAGTAAAATATCGTAAATGTTACGATGAAATAAACCATATAACTGCCATCCACCCGTACACCATATGTAGTCCTATGATTAACCCAAGGGAGTGTCTTGGGGCCTGAGAGCCTACCCAAGAAAGTTTCTCGGGGCCTCAGAGCCCACCCAAGGGTCACTTTAGGTCCGTAAGGATTTACCAGCTTGCTCAGAGCTGAACCTTCATATTCTAACATACCAAGATAATGTCCCAATAAAATAGTTCAAGTAGTAACAGTGAAAACAAGAAACCATAGTTCATAAACTAAAAAATTCCATGATTTCATAAATCATGAACAATCATATTCTTTTCAGTGAAAACTGTAATCAGAGAACACATACCATTTAACCATGATTCATAAGCAGTAAATCAATAAATTTTGGTGAAACGTATTTCAAAACATATAAGATAGTCATGTAGTATATGGGGAGCACACTAGAGGATCCAAGTATTTTTCAGATGCACTTGGTAGTTATCAGGAAGGGAAAACATGAAACTTATGCAACTTGGTCGAATTCTAGGATCGAGGTCATATTAAAAGGGATCGATTACAAAAGGATCTACCATACATTTGAAGTTGATACTTTAGGAGCCTTTTATGATTCAGGTGAATCAGGAAGGTGTTGAGGAACCTTTACATCAGAACAATTGTAGATTCAAATTTAATGAGAGTGGTTCCATTATTCAGGCCAACAAGGGCACTTTAGATATTACGATTTCTAGTGAATTCCTAGCAACTTAATCTAATAAGGGTGAAATGATGATTCATAATATTCAAGATTTAAGTCAATTTATTAGAATATCATGTCAACTCAAACTGATCATCTTCAAAACATCTTTGAATAGATCTTAAGAAACGCTACATATTCATATGGTATTTGCTTTATTTATGAATTGCAACGGTCTCCAAGATGACCAACGTACTTGAGTTATACTCCATAACCTTTAGGGGTGATACAATACTTAGGGTTTCTCAGTGTTTCTAGAATTGTCCAATAACGTTCACTTATTTCTAGGTCATGAAGGTATTTTGGTTATTTTTGTACTCGAGGTTACTTTAGTCATCTTAGAGTTCAAGGTATTCCAATCATTTGCTTTGATTTAGTCATATATATATATATATATACATATATCACTTCCCGTAATTTAATCATCGGGTGGTTGTTCGAAAATTAGAAATTCTAAATCTTTTATCACCTTGGGAATTTAAATCAGTAAACAGGATGTTTATGAACAAACCGAGTATTTATCAAGTGAATAAGTAGTCTATCAGATCATGGATAATGTTTTAGGGTTATTTTAGTTGTTACGGATCTCGAGGATTAGAAACTGATTTTCAAACCTTCCAACCGATTTACAGATCTTCCAAACAAGTCAGGAGTTTAGTTGGTGGATCTGTAGTTCTATCAGGTCAAGAAGATTTATCAGGATAATTCCACTATCTTGGTCAATTCCGTTATCTTTTTACTTCATAAGAGTATTTTCGAAATTTTCTTTCCAAACATTTTTGACATAAAAACATTTAACAATAATATACAAAGTTTAATTATTCTGAGATTAATTTCTTTGTCTATTCATCCCTAACCTTAATTTATTTCCTATCAATCATCCAATTCATTTGTGCAACTCAAATGAGTCTTAACCAATTTATCACTTAAATCGTATTCGATTCAAATCTTTCCAAAGTTTCTTTTTTATCTTAAGCGTATTAACGTCATTCCAAACAATTCTATCAGTGGCATTACTTCTGATAAATTAAGCTCGAAAGTATTATAGTTCCTTTAGAGTTCAAGGTACTTTGTTCATTTGATCATTAGAGGTTATTTTTACCACCAGGGGAAGTCTTGGTCCTTTTATAATAAAAGGTCATTTTCATAATTTTTCCATATAGTGCTATTTTTGGTAATTTCTTATGCAAATATTCCCAACATTTAACCTTTAATGAGATTAATAAGAAATTACGAGTTTTGAAATTGATTGATTTACTGATTAAATCATTGAAATAAGATTTATTTCCAATTGGTCTACCAATTTCTTTTTCGAGCCGTCAGAGTTTTATACAGTGTTCTGTCTATATACCAATTTTCATTTGAGTCTAATGATAGTGAAATACACCTAATAGACCAATTGTTTCCATTCATGCATTTACCATTTACCAATGAGTTCCAAAAAGCATAGAAAAGGTAGTATAATATTACCTTAATTTTCGTTCCATATCGTTCGACCATTTAAACTCCATTCGATCGCCCATTTAAACTCCATCTGATCGCCCTCGAACTTTAATTCAACGTCTAATAATTCCTCGGATACATAGCAAATGAATTTATATCAGAAACTGAACTTAACTGAAAAACAACTTGAATCTAAAGATAAATGATTGAAAATGGATTATCGGGTGCGAATCTAGCAAAACAAACTTTGGATTTGGACTCAGGACGTCGAAAAACATAAAAAAAGACATTTTAGAAATTTTAACTTTTTCGGTCATAGTCAACGGGTTCACTTGGATGAGTAAACTCGGACGAGTTGACTCATACAAGTTGACTCAGTTCGGGTTGACTCGGTCAGTAAAATAGATCTAACTCAAACTGGTTTGACTGGACTGATTCTAGAAGCTTCTTGCACCAGCGACGAATCCCATGGCCACTACCAGTGCGTTGCAGCGCGTGCGGCGACGACAGAGGCCGTTGAGGCAATTCGATTACTTCGAAATCATTCATACATCCAAAACAACCAAATTAATTCCAATACAAGCCAAAATCATGATTGAAAATAACCATAAAAGTGACTGACAACTTACCCATAGTGGCCAAATGGAGGAGCGACGACGAGGCGACGATCCTTACCGGGTTTTAATTGTAGGATGCTGGAGAAGCCAATAGTACTGGTGGTGCAATGCATTATCGGTGGAATCAACCGAAAATTGGATATTTCACGGCGATTGCAAGGTTCCTCCCCAATTTGGTCCAACGTCGATTGACGACGAATGACGATAGTTCACGACTTGAAACCAATGGAGTTTTATTATCAAACAATGACAGATCAGATATGGGGAGTAGTGTATGACACCATTGATATAAGCCTGAACGATGGTAGAGATGAATCATGGACATTTTCTTATAATTTTGGGGTTTCTTATTATAGGGATTTGGCTCGCTTATATTCATGAATGAGGAAAAGGGGTTGATTTTTCACTAACCTGAAACACTGGCAAAATTCAGGGTTTAGCCCCTAAGTTCCCTAAAAGTTCAAATATAGGCTACAAGGTTCCAAATCCTTGAATTTAGTCCTTTATTTCCTTAAATGTGGGGTGTTAGAATTCTACACTCCTTAAAAGAAATTTCATCATCAAAATTTACTCAAGACATGGAATGTAGAAGTTGAGTTTTCATCCAATCTTCATTCTCTCAGGTATCCCTTACATGCATATGATTTCTCTACCAGACTTTAACCTATTGAATAAGAGTTCAAGGAAAAAAAAATTCTTATTAGAATTCCACAATTTGAACAGAATTCTCTTCATAGAACAAAACTTACCTTAATTACCAATCCTTAATCAAAATAATACTTGCTTACTTTCAGTGCATCATGTAGACATAATTGTTTTCTTTTATACGAGTAACATCATCTAGGGATTTACAATTTTACCAAGTATTCGAATATTTACTTTAATCTCATACAAGTCAAATTATTAAGGCAAACGACTTGAAACCTATTGGGTTTCAATCTCATAAAATTAGAACAAGCATGATTCCAAAATTCTCCAATTCAATACATCGGTGTAGTACGTTTTGAGGCAAAGCACTTTGTCTAAGTATGGACCAAATACTTTATTCTTCGATCTTCTTGAGTAGCAAAACTAAATCTCAAAGCTTTACTTATAAAGTTTGATTATGAGTTTATCATTACAAAGCTTTTGGGGGTAACAACTCAAATTTAGGTTAGGAATCAGGTGAAAATTCTGGAACGAATAATCTCCCACGTTACTCTCGGGAAAACCTCAAATATTGGGGCAAATACGAATAATATTCCCTTTTTGCACAGGTTGAGTCAATACATATAAGATTGTAATACCCCAAATGGTAAGTCAGTGACTATTTTGAAAGAATTTAAAAATTTGAGGATTTAATTTAATAGATATTATAGTATAATGAATGATTTGAATAAGATCAATTAGTAAGAAATGGATGATTGAAAGGGAATTTTGGTCCTTTGGAATGAAATGAATTTAAAACTTATTTTTTAAAATATAGGGATTTAAGAAAGGGGAAAGTAAAGAAAGAGGTTATGTTATTTATTTCTCTTTTTATTCTTCCCGTGACTTCGTGCTCTCCTCCATAGGCAATGGTAAACTTCATCTAACTAGTTTTTCCTTTCAATTATGGTTTGTTATTACAACCTTAAGTGATGTGTAAGCTTAAGGAAGGGTTAAAGAAGATTAAAACTAAGAGATGAATGTTTTATTTAAGATTGAAGGAAATGGGTTTTTGAATGATAGGTTGGAATATGAGTTTCTATTGATGTTTATTAGTATATTTGACTTGCCAATGAAGTAAATAAGAGATTAGAAGATCCATGTATGATTAAAAACATGTAAGAAAAAGTGGTATGATTATTGGTTTGAGATGTTCTTGGGAGATTTTAGATGTTATAAGAAGCTTGTCCGCTCTTGTGGGTACTATAAAATGAGTGCGGATATATGGGCAAGTATACACAATTGAAGAAGTAATACAGTGATAAGTGAGTATCGTCTCCACAAGGATTGCATTAGTCAAATAGGTTTGTGAAGGCACTTTACTTTGTCACCTAAGTAAAGTTAGTTATGTTATATACAAATGATAATGCTGTGGAAAAATGGAATGACTGATGCGAAAATGGAATGATGATGTTGTGGTAGTGAATGTGTATGTCATGGCAAGCTGAATTGTGGTTGAGTACAAACAAATAGAAATGTCAAGGCAAAATAAAATGCAATTACTGGATTTAATATATATATATATATAGGACTTTAGTTCTCTCACACGACAAGCGGCTATGGGAATGAGTGATAGGAGTCACTAGGAAAATATAAGTCACTAGGAAAATATAAGTCTATTTCTCTGAATGGTCTTCCTTCTATGCTTAGCTTGCCCGACAGAGTCTTCTGAGGTGCCCTATGCTATCTCTAGTAAGGGACTCGACAAATTAAAGATGCCCTGGAAAAACCAATTGGCGTAAACCCCTGCAGTGATCCTATTGGTCCAGATAACATGATATGTCTCGGTAATACCTTTTTCCGGCAGCATTAACATCTAACCTATCATTTTTGCACAACTCCTTTTAGTCGAATGAAATCCTAACCTTATCTCTAAGGTGGATTAGGCCTATTTACTACATATAACCCCTTGTTTATGTAGTTCCTCCCTAGTTTATCTCGAATACTAAGGATATTTTGCCAAGGCATTCTCTCAAACCCTAAAAACCTCCTAAGGAAAGGTTACTCTCGTAGCTCGTACAACCGTAAGGTATTAAGTTTCATAAACAAAGCAGATTAAAGCATAGAAAAGCAACCATTCATTGAAATAAAAACTTAAACATCCAAGCGAACTCCCACCAAATAGGATTAGTTCATGGTGGGGTTTGAAATAAACAAGCACAAAGCAAGTATCATTCATTCCTTACAACCCAATAACAAAATATTAAAGTAAGAACTAAGGGAGGAGAGAAAGCGTTCGACGTGCACTGCCCAATGCTTCCCTCAGCCACCAAGCACTACTCCTAGCGAACTGGCTCCTCTCGGATACTAAGGACGCCGCCACTCCCTCAGGCTTGTCAAGGAGAAATGCCATGGTAAGTAGGATTGACGGAGAAAGATGAGACCTTCTCTCTCTAACTTTTTAAGCTCAAATATAGGTGGAACCAAAGTCTTCAACAATATGGTTTTATCCTCTATTTATAGGGGAAAACTAATCCTAGGACTTGGTGTTAACTTTCATAGGAAATCCCAAAACCATGGTTAAGTTGCTTGGGAGTCGGGCAGGACAAGCTATGATACAGCCTGGGTAGCTGGCTGAGAGACCGGCATAATCCCGTTACAGGCACCCAAGGACAAACAGGATCTGCAGGGTCAGGCGGCGTCATCAGCAAGACCGGCGGTTACAGTGCTGATCCCTCAAGGCGGATCTTCGAGGTGGATTTCTAGGGCATAGCTCTCGAAAAGTCAGAGACAGCTGGCTTCAAAAATATCTTCTCGTACTTTAAGCGCTATCGAAATGCCAGTCGAACTTGCCAATTTCATTTTACTCATCAATCTCCTTATGTCACGACATTTTCTTTCCTTTTCTCCTTGCTTTCAATTCATGCACATCATGAAGCAAGCACCTTTCCCATAAGGCAACACCACTTCAAAAATAAAATGCCGCGACAAACTGAATTCCACCACATGCAACTAAATGCTTCTAAATGCATCTACATGATCCTAAATAAGCTCTTAAACATTCAATAACTTAAGTGAAAAGGTCCCAAAATGTGACCTTTTTACGGAGTTATCACACCCCCAAACTTAAGTTATTGATTGTCCTCATGCAATGGATAATATTAAGCAAAACAAAAATACCATGACAAGTTCAGAAGCAGAATAGTTTATGGGATAAAATTCCAGCCCTCAACACATATGGCTTCAATATGCTATACTAGGTCGAGAAATCTAGTACTGTCCCCTAGGGAAAGATTATTTTTGTGGGTGTGTGCGTGTTTGTATCCAGTCCATGCTTAACAAACTTACAAATTTTCTAAGCAAGCTTTCTTAATTTTCCATGATATTTAGAAATTTTTACTCTCACATTGTTTTCTTTCCTTTATTTCTGCTACGAGGGGAGTCAGTCCATCACTTTACCATCTCACACTCTAGATAAAAGGGAGCATACCTTCCACCCCAAGCTAGTTAGGTAGAGTCATTCCGTGACTACTTTCATTCACTCATATGCCATGGCATAGCGGAGTGCCCCTCTACAGATATGCCGAGGCATTTATTCACAACTTCATTTTTTTCATTTTTTCAATTTTTTTCATTTTTAGTGGGTTTTTCATCATTCAAAATTTTATGCCACGACATTTTAATAATTCTCTTATAAAAAATTTATAATATTCTCAAGCATGGAAAACATACAATCGTGTTTTCAAAGATTTCAAAGAAGCAAGTCCTAGAGTTGGTTCTATCATCCTCAACCAGTCATGTGCATTCTATCCTAGCCATCAAGAATTCACCATCATCGGGTATCCTTAACTAATTCCAAAAAACTATTCAAACATTTACTAATGTCATAGCATATTTATTTTACTACTAGTATCATGCAATGATGCGAGAACCCTACTTCCCCCAAACTTGAGAGAAACAGTATCCTCAATTCTTACTAAGACTAAGGAAAATGAAAATATCATGCTATGAATGTAATGTAAATGCAAGGTACCTTAACTTTAAGCGGGTGGTGGTGCAGCGGTCGCGCGGCGAATGCGATTTCTCAGTTTGGTGGGGCAGGAATGTTCGGAGTTAGAAGCGGGTGCGGCCGGAGGAGTACTTGGATCTTTTGAGATAGTGGAAAGCGGGGGCTCCTTACGCTTAGATACCTTCTTCAGTCGGCGTCGGCTCCTACGTAAGGGAGCTTGCCGTGGCATCTCCGATTGAGACTCCTCAGTTGACTCGGTGGGCTGTGGTACTTCAGGGTGTGCTTCTTTCATTGGCACGGTAGGTTGCGATATATGAGGATGTTCGGCCGCCAGGGGTTCAACAAATTATGGTGGTTCTGGGACATTGCTCAGTTGGAGGTTGACTTCTCGATCTACGTTGGGTGACACAACATGAACTGGATCAGGGTTAACTAGCTCTTCTGCTTTAGCAGGCTGATGACATTCTTTACTGGATGAGTATTGAGTAGCAGTTGGAGCAGGGTGGGGTGCTTCTGCAGATGCCGCGACATCCTCATTTGTTGGCACGAGTATATCAGGGAAGATAGGAATGGTAAAGTTTGTGTACGAGAGAAACTCCATCAAGGCGCTGGTGAGAAATTCATCTCGACGTTTGGCATATGTAAAATATGTCATCAGTTTGTCGGACAGCTGCCCGTCATGCTCTTGGGTGCACTGAACTGCTTGCTCTAGGGCATCTGAAGTTGCCCTGGTATGCGAAGATGGTGAAACGCGAGATGTGGTCGCCTCTGTTTCTTTCCCCTTTGTTTCCTTTAGACCCAACAATATATAGATTTTTGCTTTGGTAATGCCAGCAATACCAAGTAAAATCTTATCAAACAATTCTTCAGGAACCTTCTTTTTACGACATAAGGCGGTGATGAGATTTGGAAATACCAAGGCACTTTCATGTCGCTTTAGGCACAAATGAGCATGTTCCATGATAATTTCCCTACATCGATGGTTCGCCCGAATATGATTGAGTGCAGCAAAAGCATTTTCTGGCAGGACACAAGAGCTTGTTCTTCATAAAATGATTCCAAAACTTCACATGTGGGAGCAACTTCTCCCGGTCCACGATTCTTCTACTCATTTGCTGTCTGTTCCACTGAGTGTCGGGAAGACAAAGGTCTTCCAGAATGCCTTGGTAAGTTTCGTTATCAGCTTCTTGTGTGAAACTAGTATGGTGGTCTTCAGCAACCTGTAGTTTAAAGTAGCAATTAATGGAAGTATGAGTAAAATGAATAAAAATGACGTGAACCATCATGGCATATTGATTTGGCTTGGCGATGTTGGAATAAAACTCCTTTACTAAGGTTGCATTGACGGCGGCGGGATGCTTGGAAATTTTTTTCCATTTATGTTTGGTGACAACGTCTATCACCTCATTCCCTAAATCGGTATCCTCATCTTTGGAAAAGACAAATCCCAACTCAAAAAAGTCACGACATTTTTTGATGGTTTGGAATCGTTCGTGGGCATCATCATCCATAAATCGTGGTGGCGAGGGTAGTGGGGGAGGACGTGATCGTACCAAGATGAGAACACGAAAAAGGAAGAAGAAGAAAGCTTGGCTTGGTCGGCTATGGAGGTTCAGTTAAAGTGAAAGAGAGAAGAATAAGAAGAAAGAAAGTTAAAGTGAAAAGATACAGTAAAAGTGAAAAGAAGATACAAACAAAATGAAGATTTTTGTGGGGAAATGTTAAATAAAAAGGTGGGGCATGGGCGGGAAAGAAACAAAATGAAGTAAATAAAAACTAATCCCCAAGTCAAAAGTCAAAAAGGTAAAAATTTCCCTCCTTTTACTATTCAAGTTTGCCGCCCGAAATTTCACAATCTTCCTCCACACACCTCATGTTCTAGCCATGTGGGATATTCCTTGCAATAAAAATAAAATAATTAATTAAAACAAGAGATATTAAAATAATGGCAAGACAAGAATAAATTATTTACATAAATAAAAGTAAAATGTCACGGCATCCTTAAGATGCCAGAGAAATGTCGACGTTGTGCAAGAGAAACGTCGACTTGTCACACGCAGGTGGGATTCCTTGGTAAGCCTTCAGGCGCTGGCCATTGAATTTAAAAATGGACCCATCATCCATGTTCTTGATATCAACAGTGCCATACGGGTAAACATGGTGAACTTCGAATGGTCCAGACAAACATGACTTCAGTTTACCAGGGAAGAGTTTGAGCCTTGAATTGAAGAGTAACACTTTCTGGCCCACATGAAAATACCGTGGCAAAAGCATTTTGTCATGCCACTTTTTGTTTTTTCTTGTAAAGCTTGGCATTCTCATATGTCTGCGCTAGAAACTCCTCCATTTCATTTAAATCAAGCAATCATTTTTCCCCAGCGAGTTGCTCGTTGAAGTTTAGCTTCTTTATTACCCATTATGCCTTGTGTTCTTGTTCAACTGGTAGGTGGCAGGCTTTTCCATATACCATCTTGAAGGGAAACATTCCCAGAGGTGTTTTGAATGTCGTCCTATAGGCCCAGAGTGCTTCGTCGAGTTTGGGGGACCAATCTTTCCTTCGAGGGTTCACCACCTTCTCAAGGATTTGCTTGACTTCTCGATTGGACACTTCAGCTTGCCCATTTGTCTACGGGTGATATGACGTGGCAATCTTGTGTCGCACTCCATATTTCTGTAATGCCTTGGCAATTAGCTTGTTGTCAAAATGAGTGCCCTCATCACTGATGATGGCTCTTGGGACTCCAAATCGAGTGAATATGTTCTTGTGAAGGAACTTGAGCACCGTCCTAGAATCGTTCCTTGGTGCAGTGATTGCTTCAACCCACTTTGAAACGTAGTCCACTGCAACCAAGATGTATAAATCTTTAAAAGAAGATGGGAATGGTCCCATGAAATCAATGCCCCAAACATCGAAGAGCTCTAGCTCCAAAATATTTTGCAGCTGCATTTCATGTCGTCTGAAAATGTTTCTAGTGCACTGGAATCTGTCACATGCTTTGCAAAACTCATGGGCATCTTTAAATAGAGATGGCCAATAGAAGCCTGATTGGAGGACCTTTATAGAAGTCCTCGTACCTTCAAAATGCCCTCCACAGGTTGCTGTGTGGAAATGGTGTAAAATATCACGTTGCTCTTCTTCGGGGACGCACCGTCGAATCATTTGATCGGCACATTGCTTGAACAAGTGCGACTCATCCCAAAAATAGAACTTGTCATCATGAAGAAACCACTTTTTTCCCTGGTTGTTAAGTTCATAAGGAAAAACACCATTAACAAGAAAATTAACAAGGTCAGCGTACCACGAAATTTCTATGGCATATAAAATTTTCTCGTTAGGGAATTCTTCTTTAATATCAAAAATGTCATGGCCTTCTGAAATGTTCTCTAGCCTAGATTAATGGTCTGCAACTTGGTTCTCAATACCTTTCCTATCAATGACCTCTAAGTTGAACTCTTGCAGCAATAATATTCACCTAATAAGTCTAGGCTTGGCATCTTTCTTGTTCACTAAGTATTTTATAGCAGAATGGTCAGTGTGAACTATGACTTTGGTGCCTATCAAGTGTGGCCTAAACTTGTCAAATACAAATACCACGGAAAGTAATTCTTTCTCAGTGGTGGTGTAATTCAATTGTGCATCATTTAAGGTACAACTAGCATAATAAATAACATGAAAAATTTTACCTCTACGTTGCCCAAGAACAGCTCCCACAGCAAAATAACTTTCTTCGCACATTAATTCGAACGGTGCCGTCCAATCTGGGGGAACTACGATCGGTGTAGAGATATGTCTCTTCTTCAGCTCATTGAATGTGCCAGGACATTTCTGGTCGAACACGAACTGCTGGTTCTGTTGCAATAAGGTGCATAAGGGCTTGGAAATCGTGGAGAAGTCCTTGATGAATCTTCGATAAAATCTAGCATGACTAAGGAAACTCTGAATGCCCTTGATAGAATTTGGTGGGGGAAGCTTCTCGATCACCTCGATCTTGACCTTATCTATTTCAATGCCCTTTTCAGAAATTTTGTGGCCTAGAACAATGCCCTCAGTCACAATGAAGTGGCATTTTTCCCAGTTCAGCACAAGATCAGCCTCCTCGCATCGCTTCAGTACCTTTGCTAAATTGCCAAGGCATTTTTGAAAGTCATCTCCGGAAACAGAAAAAACGTCTATAAAAATTTCCAGAAAATCCTCAACCATGTCTGAGAATATGGCTTGCATGCAGCGCTGAAAAGTTGCAGGGACATTACAGAGTCCAAACGGCATTCTTCAAAAACCATACGTGCCATGGGGACACGTGAATTTTTTCTTCTCCTGGTCCTCTGGTGCGATGGCAATTTGATTATACACCAAGTATCTATCCAAGAAATAATAAAATGCCTTGCCAGCAAGTTGATCCAACATCTGATCGATAAACAGCAAAAGGAAATGATCCTTCTTGGTGGCCTTGTTGAGCTTGCGGTAGTCCATGCATATTTGCCACCCGGTGACTGTGCGTGTAGGTAATAACTCATTGTCTTCACCTCTCACCACTATCGTGCCTCCCTTCTTCGGTGCACATTGGATGTGACTCACCCACAAGCTATCTGAAATGGTGTATATTACTCCAGCATCAAGCCATTTAAGAATCACTTTCATCACAACTTGCTTCATGATTGGGTTCAATCTTCGCTGTGGCTCTATAGATTTGCCATGGCATTCTTCCAGCAGGATCTTGTGCATGCAGATAGTTGGACTTATTCCCTTCAGATCTGCCATCGTCCATCCCAATGCTTTCTTTTGCTGTGACAAAACACTTAACAAACTTGATTCATGGTTAGGAGTAAAGGCAGAGGAAATAATCACATACAAAGTTTTGTTACTACCCAGATAAGCATATTTAAGATGCTATGGAAAATTCTTAAGTTCTGGGGTAGGTACATGTTGTAATGAGGGCTTGGGAGGAACAAACTCTTCGAAATTCAATGGTTCGAAATGCGTACCTAGGCTAGCTTTGAGGAAGCTAGCTTGTTATTCCTCGGTAAAAAAATAATTAGGCTCTCCGGCCATTAAGTCTTCAAGTAGCCTCTCATCAGGGTCAGGCTGAATAAAATTATCTTGGCAAAATTAATCTACTTCTTTTTCAATTAATGTATCCACTTCTAAAATGCTCTGGCATTTTTCAGAATCATCCATGTACTTGAGAGATCGGAAGACATTTACAGTAACATGTTGATCGGCCACTCGCATGGTCAATTCACCTCTCTCACAGTCGATGAGAATATGACTGGTAGCTAGGAAGGGTCTTCCCAAAATGATGGGTGTTGTGGCATCAACCTCACAGTCGAGAATCAAGAAATCGACATGAAAAATGAGTTTGTCAACCCGTACGATGACATCTTCAATTCGCCATTCAGGACGCACATGTGACTGATCGGCTAATTGCAAGATGACAGATGTGGGTCTCGCATTTCCTATCCCAAGCTTCACAAAGATTGACTTAGGCATCAAGTTCACGCTTGAGCCAAGGTCATATAGTGTCTTTCCAACAAACTTGTCTCCTATTGAACATGGGATGATAAAACTGCACGGATCATGTCTCTTTGGTGGTAGCTTTCTTAAGGAGGAGTAAAATTCCTTTACCGTGGCAATTGTCTCGTATTGCTCCACTTTTCTCTTCTTGGTAACAACTTCTTTGAGGAATTTAGCGTATGTTGGCATTTGTTCCATAGCCTCTAGAAAAGGAACATTGATTTGAAGTTGACTCAGAATGTCAATGAATTTTATGAATTGAATGTCCTCGTTATGCTTTTTCAGTCTTTGTGGAAAAGGAGGTGGGGGTCTGGCTTCCTGTACTGACGGGGTATGAAAAGAAGTTGCCTTGGCATTTTTATTTGCCTCTCTGTTTCTTTACTTGAAGAACCCTCAGCCTTTTCCCCTTCCACTAGTGCTTCTTCTTGCATTTCTTGATCAACTTGCATGGTTATAGGGGTGAATCATCATTCGATCTTCCCCCAAACTCGTCTTCAACATTAATTTGTGTACCACTTTGGAGAGTTAGCACACTGTAGTTCTCCTTTCCATGAGGTTCGGTGACTTCAGTGTCACTCGGCAAATGTCCTGGTTTGCGTTCTTGTAATGCCACGGTAATTTGACCAACCTGACTCTCCAGCGCCCTTACTGACGAAGTATGGCTTTGAAGCAGGGCTCCTTGATTTTTGATGGAGGTTGTATGATCTTACATCATTGTCTTTGTTGTTGCAATGAACTCTTGCATTGTGGCTTCCAACAAACTGATATTTGATGAAGATGACCCTCCCTTGTTAGAATTATGCCATGGCATAATTCGATTGAAATCCCTAGGAGTCATTGAATTTCTACTGCCGAGCTAGTTGATGTGTATTGTTGGTTCCTTGATTTCCCCATGAAAAGTTTGGATGTTGACGCCATCCAGGATTATATGTGTTGGAATATGGGTTGTTGTTGCCTCGATTGAAGTTGCCTACAAAGTTGATGGATTTTTGATTGGTTGGGCAGTTACTCTCATTGTGATTATCGTGGCATAATAAACATGCTGAATGAGCTGCCTTTACTTCTCTCACCTCACTTGACCTTTTCAAATTCTTCAACCTGTTGGTGATAGCAGCGAGTTGGGCGGACACGTTATCCATAGAATCTAGCTCGAAGGCTCCATGAGGTTTGCTCCCAACACCAAGCCTTGTGGATGGAAACTGATAATCATTAGTGGCAATCTTATCCATAATGTCAAATGCCTCTGCTGGTGATTTGTCAAGAAGCGTCCCATTTGCCGAGGCATCTAGTATCATCCTTGTGGGCGCGTTTACTCTATTGTAGAACATCACCACTTGTGTCTAATCTTGAAAACCATGATTTGAGCTCTTGTAGAGCAATGCCTTGTATTGATCCCAGCATTCATACATCGACTCATCATCAGCTTGACGAAAGGAAGCAATGTCGTTCCTCAGTTGGGTGTTCATGTTCGGAGGATTATACTGCAGCAAAATGTATTTGCACAGATCAGTCCAAGACTCCATTGAACCCCCTGGAATGCCACTCAACCAAGCCCTTTCTCGGTCACGCAAAGAATATGGAAATAATTTTAGCTTCAGTATATCTTCGTGTACTCCTTGTTGGCGAAAGGAATCGCATACCTCTAAGAAGTTACGAATATGTTTCCTGGCATCTTCATTTGGCATGCCCCCAAACTGCCCTACGGAGTTCATCATATTGAACATGACAAGTTTGAGCTCGAAGTGGGCTACCTGAATTTATGGTGCCACAATTCCAGGATATAAATCGTCTAACATCAGGTTTAAGTGACCATAATTCCTAGCAAATGGATTTTCCTCAGCATTCTGATCCTTCTCATGACCAATGCCTGGATTTCCAATTTGGTACATAGTTGCATGTTGAGCACGTCTTCTTCTCCTAAAGAGCCTCTCGATCTAAGGTTCAACCGGTTCTAATGGCTCGTCAGGGTTACTTCTGGTCATACACCACAAAATCTTGAAGAAGATAAGAAAAATAAAGGGTAAAACTATATAAAATAAATATAAGCAAGTAAAATAAAAATGCTATGACAAAACAATTTAACTTACAGTTGCCAATTCCCCGGCAACGGCGCCAAAAATTTGTCTGCTCTTGTGGGTACTATAAAATGAGTGTTGATATATGTGCAAGTATACATAATCGAACAAGTAATACAATGATAAGTGAGTATCATCTCCACAGGGATTAGAGGAGTCAAATAGGTTTGTCAAGGAACTTTACTTTGTCACCTAAGTAAAGTTAGTTATGTTATATACAAATGATAATGCTGTGGCAAAATGGAATGATTGATGCGGAAATAGAATGATGATGTTGTGGTAGTGAATGGGTATGTCGTGGCAAGCTGAATTGTGTTGAGTGAAAACAAATAGAAATATCAAGGAAAAATAAAATGCAATTACTGGATTTAATATATATATATATATAGGACTTTAGCTTTCTCACATGACAAGCTGCTATAGGAATGAGTGATAGGAGTCACTAGGAAAATCTAATTCTATTTCTCTGAATGGTCTTCCTTCTATGCCTAGTCTGCCCGACAGAGTCTTCTGAGGTGCCCTATGCTATCTCTAGTAAGGGACTCGACAGATTAAAGATGCCCTGGTAAAATCGATTGGCGTAAACCCCTGCAGTGATCCTATTGGTCCTGATAACAGGATATGTCTCGGTAATACCTTTTTACGGCAGCATTAACATCTAACCTATCGTTCTTGCAAAACTCCTTTTAGTCGAATGAAATCCTAACATTATCTCTAAGGTGGATTAGGCCTAGTTACTACCTAGAACCCCTTATTTTTGTAGTTCCTCCCTCATTTCTCTCAAATACTAAGGATATTTTGCCAAGGCATTCTCTCAAACCCTAAAAACCTCCTAAGAAAATACTATTCTCGTAGCTCCTATAACCTTAAGGCATTACGTTTCATAAACAAAACAGATTAAAGCATAGCAAAGCAACCATTCATTGAAATAAAAACTTAAACATCCAAGTGAACTCCCACCAAATAGGATTAGTTCATGGTGGGGTTCGAAATAAACAAGCACAAAGCAAGTATCATTCGTTCCTTATAACCCAATAACAAAATATGAAAGCAAAGAACTAAGGGAGGAGAGAAAGCCTTCTACTTGCACTGCCCAATGCTTCCCTCGGCCACCAAGCACTGCTCCTAGCGAACTGGCTCCTCTCAGATGCTCAGGATGGGCTTGTCAAGGAGAAATTCCACGACAAGTAGGATTGACGGAGAAAGATAAGACCTTCTCTCTCTAACTTTTTAAGCTCAAATCTGTGTGGAACCAAAGTCTTCAACAATGTTGCTTTATCCTCTATTTATAGGGGAAAACTAATCCTAGGACTTGGTGTTAACTTTCCTAGGAAACCCCAAAACCATGGTTAAGTTACTTGGGAGTTGGGCAGGATAGGCTATGATACAACCTGGGTAGCTAGTTGAGTGACCAACATAATCCCGTTGCAGGCGCCCAAAGACAGACAGGATCTACAGGGTCAGGTGGCATCAACAGCAAGACCAGCGGTTATAGTGCTGATCCCTCCAGGCGAATCTTTGAGGTGGATTTCTCGGGAAGAACTCTCGGAAAGTCAGAGACAACTGGCTTCAAAAATATCTTCTCGCACTTTAAGCGCTATCGAAATGCCAGTCGAACTTGGCAATTTCATTTTGCTCAGCAATCTCCTTATGTCACGGCATTTTCTTTTCTTTTCTCCTTGCTTTCATTTCCTGCACATCATCAAACAAGCAACTTTCCCATAAGACAACACCGCTTTAAAAAAAATGCCGTGACAAACTGAATTCCATCACATGCAACTAAATGCTTCAAAATGCATCTACATGGTCCTAAATGAACTCTTAAACATTCAATAACTTAAGTGAAAAGGTCCCAAAATATGACATTTTTACAGAGTTATCAAAACTAAATGAAGGAAAGTTAGTTGAGATAAGTATCGAAGAGTGTAATAGTATTGTTAGAGGTTAAAGTAAGGGAATTTGACTAAATTTTGGTAAAAAATGAGTTGAAAATGGAAATTCGGGGTAAGGGTATCGGTACTGATAGAACAGTACCGATATTATAGGTTTAAATGGGTAGAAATACGATGAACGGTATCAGTACTGATGCAATTTGTATCGTTACTGATGGGGTATGGATACTAAAAGAAAAGTATCGATACCATGGATTCCAGAATGCCGAAATGATATCGATACTGAAAGGGAGTACTAGTACCATAGTATAGAAGTATCGATACCATGGTATGGGTACTAATACTATTGAGCCAAGAATTATAAGATAGGCTGAAATTGTTATAGAAATTCAAAATAATAGTACTTTTGAGTATTATTAAAGTATAAATTTTAGAGAATATACTAACACTTGTTGGTATGTGTACTAAAAGCGAAAGGACAAAGTTGTTGAATATTTGGACATCACTATAACATATTTGGAAGCATATTAGGTGAGTTCATATATTGTAATTATATGGATTGAGGAAAAATAACAATAAGTCCACTTCAAATGTATATAGTAATGTATGTTTTACCTTATGTGATATATATTTATAATATGTGTGGAATTGATATTATGAGTAAAAAAAATTAAATGCCTAACTCTGCATTTGGCAAAAAAGTGCCAATCATGCTAGATAGATGAAAGGTTAAATGCCTTTGAGTAAAAGATTAAATGTCTAACAATGCAATTGACAAAAAGGTGCCAATCATGCTAGTTAGATGAAAGGTTAAATGTCTTTGAGTAAAAAATTAAATGTCTAACTGTGTATTTGGCAGAAATGTGCCAATCATGCTAGTTAGATGAAAGGTTAAATGCCTTTGAGTAAAAGATTAAATGTCTAATTGTGTTTTTGGTAGAAATGTGCCAGTCATCTAGTTAGATGAAAGGTTAAATGCCTTTGAGTAAAGGATTAAGTGCATAACTGTGCATTTAGCAGAAAGGTGCCAATCATGCTAATTAGATAAAAGGTTTAATTCCTTTGAGTAGAAGATTAAATGCCTAACTGAGCATTTGGCAGAAAGGTGTCAATCAAGCTAGTTAGAAAAAGGATTAAATACATTTGAGTAAAAGATTAAATGCCTAAATATGCATTTGGCATAAAGTTGCCAATCATGCTAGTTAAATGCCTTTGGGTAAAAAAAATTAAATACCTAACTGTGCATTTGGAAGAAATATGCCAATAATGCAAGTTAGACAAAAGGTTAAATACTTTTAGAAGAAAGAATAAATGTTTAGCAGTGCATTTTGACCTAAAACAGTGGCATTCATTGATTTGACTATAACGATTGTAAATGAGTCTCATGAATTAGACGATTTATCATGGTTTTGATAGTTTAGACATGCTTATGAATAAATTGTAGTTCTTTTACAAGATTATGCAACACTAAGTAAATACTTAACGTGTGTTGATTTTACACGTAGGTAAAAATCAAAGATTTGCTGAATAAGGAGTGCAGCAACAACAACTATCATCAATTAAAGGTTGACCCTTCAGTAATATTGGGACAATCATACTCATTTTGAAACTTAGTTGGCAAGTAATTAAACTTAAGAAAATATTTTGTAATGTATTTAAAGTGATAGTTTTAGTAACAATGAATGTTTTATCATTGTGTGAATTTAAAAAAAATTGAAACAAAATTTTACGGGTTTTCAAATGAGAAAATGTTTTAAAAGTGATGTAACATCTGTATCTCGTGTACGGAAAGGTAGACGTGAGATGGGTGTTATATTTTTTGGTATTAGAGATACATGTTTTGTCGATTCTTGGCCAAAACTGAGTTATTTTGAAATAAGAAAAAGGGATTACATGCCACTAAGGTTGTCAAGGTTACTGATATGGTGTCATTATAGTGTGATTGATGACACTCCTTACTAACCGTAATGTTATTACTAGGCATGTTCTAATAGATGTCAAAATCTTCGAACTCGCGTAGAGCGGGAGAATAAGAAGTTAGAGAAGGGACTGGTAGAAAAAGTTACGAGGTTAATTATGAACATCTGGTTCCATCTGAAAATACTAGTGTGCCTACACATCAAGGGATGTCGGTACCAGAGTTTGGAGCTTTTATACAAGCTCTCGACGCCATATTGACCCATTTTCAACCTCATCTTCATCGCACTGCTCCTCCAATATCGAAGATGTTGATCCCAAAGGAGCTGAAGAGTTTAGGAGCTCTTGAATTCCGTGGAGAAGAGAAGAAAAGTCATATGGAGGTTGACTTATGGCTGAATGATGTAATGATAATGCTTGAAAGTCTTCACTACTCAGATTCAGAGAAGCTGAGTGGAACTGTATCACTGCTAAGGGGATCAGCTCGAGTGTGGTGGTGAAATAATACAATGTATGCACCACTGGAACAATTGACTTGACATTTATTCCAGGAATAATTTAACAATTAGTGTATTGGTGAGCAGTTCAGATGAGCGATGCTGATGAAGTTTCTTAATTTGAAACAAGGTGACCGAGCAGTACATGAGTACGAGGAGGAGTATAATAAGTTGAGCTATTTTTATAATGAGGTGGTTCTCAATGACAAAGCTCGACGCGATTGGTTTATTGAGGAATTGAGGCCAAAGTTGAAAGAAGTGATGTTGGCTTTAGTTTTTCTAGTTTACAAGAAGTTATAAATTGAGCTAAAGCTATTGAAAGTGCTGAAGTGGAGACATTAGCAGTGGAACAGAGTTTACAGAGGGAAAAATGGTTGGAATGCCTTAAAGTCCCCATTATATTAAGAGAGGCAAGGGCTCGAGTTCTAGATATACTGACAGAGATAGTTCTGCTGTAGTTTCACAGAAAACTAAAAAGTACCAGTCGATTGCTGCTAGCTTGAGTAAAGTAGTTGGAGAAAGAAATGTATGTCATACATGCAGTAGAGTGCATCGGGGAGTATGCACACTTCTCAGTGGAGCTTGTTTCCAATGTGGGGAGATTGGTCACTTTGCCTGAAAATCTCCAAAGAGATCTAGGGATAATTTGGCGCAATCTGAAAGATTTGCGGCAGCCTCTAATAGAAGCAGAGGAATGGGTAGATCCAGGGGACAATGTAACACCCCAACCAGTATCTGACCCGGATACAAGTCCAAGGTATCACATTGACATTTTAAATCATATGCTTCTACAAAAATAAGGAAAGTTCTAACTTATTTTAAATAAAACTTCATAATTTAAACCATTTCAATTAAAAGTATGCAAAATGAATCAGAGCGTATACAATTCAAATATTTTCTTTTAGTTACATGCAAACTATTTTTCTTATAACAAAATACATACTATTCAAATACATTTTTGATATAATCTTTGGAAATGAGAATCTGACCTGTCTTGCTCCTCTTTGCTCTATAGTCTCATCGAACCTACGTGTGAAACACTCGCACGCTAAGTTTTTGACTTAGTGAGGCATATAAAACATATAATGTAACTGAAATTCCTAACAATGCATGAACATTTAATTCTCATATCATACAAAATCATATATTATTTCATGTAGCAAATACATACACACACATATATCATCTTCTATATTCTTAACATTATCAAATATTATTCTCATTAATCACTTTTATCATTTAAACTTTAACACTTATATACATCATATCATACATTTCACACAACAAAACACATGACAACACATACACTTCACTTATGTTATATCTTTTAATAGCCCATGTACACTTGTGAGAACTAAAGATATGTGAGTACATTAAGGTTGTGCACATATGCTATCACCACAACTCGTATAAATTCCCACTAGGGTCACATAGAATTTGTCCCGAAGGACCACGTAAAATTGTCCCGAAGGACTACATAGATGTCCCGAAGGACCACATATAACACATATGTCCCGAAGGACCACTCCTTAAGGACCACATACATATTCCAATAGACCAAATAGGTGTACTGAAGTACCGCATATATGTTCCAAAGGATTACATATAGGTCCCGAAAGACCACGTAGAACCCTCGACTCTTGGCATACCAACTATACCTCTAGCTTTCATGTCACATAACATGGGCATTATCTTTTATATCATTTCACATATTCACATAGACACGTAGTTCACTTACACGTAGAACATTTTCCATATAATTTGAATATCACATATCACATGCCTTATAACTTGTTCTTATATCTTCTCATAAACATATATTCACATATTATCACATAATCATATATTTTCCTAAATCATAAAGATACAAGAACATATCAACATAATCATGTATACATAAAAATCATATCATTCACATGCTTGTATTCATGATTTTATGCAGAATAATTTTAGGTAATAGACTTATCGCAAGTCCAATTTCCATATTATCCTATATTAAAATAAGATCCACTCACCTGGCCTCACTAGTCAATACCAATCTCTTATATCTTTTTCGATGACTATTACTTGGTCCACTTGTCCGAACTTTCTCTCGATCATTATCTACACGAATACACAATCCAATAAATATCGGGATTCTAATTACTCAAAAAGATTCTTACTATTGCAAGCTAATCAAAACATTAATTTCTAAATTCCAACTCAATTAGTATCGGTACTACAAGCGCAGTATCGATACCTCTATGCTTGTAGTATTGATACCCTCCACAGTATAGATACCCATTTTTGATTCTGCAATCCTTATTTCAAAATAATATCGATACTTGCTTAATGGTATCGATACCCTCAGTATCTATACTACTCCTTTGGTATCGATACTTTTTGAACAGTTATAAATTTTTGCCTTATGGTATCAATATTCATTCAACCAATATCGATACACATACCCCAATATCACTCATTTTCTCTTTGAAGTATCAGTACTGAATGAACAGTACCGATACCCCTAGCCCAGAATTCACTCCTTTAACCCGAAAGTTTTTCAAAAGTTACTTGATTTCCACTCCAATAACTCCTTTCAAATTACTAAACTCATATATACTTATTAAAACTAACTTATATCACTTAAACACACTTTAACAACCATAATCCCCATAGAATACTTAGAAACGAAAATCACACCAATTATTCAACATGTTCTTAATTCACTTTTATTACTTCTAATTTCTTAATTAGACAGTTGACAAGTCAAATTCAACTTAAAAATCCATTTATAACTTCTTCCTCATCAATTCACTTAAAAACTCTTCATATTTAATCCTTAATAACTTATCCACCTTGAAGTTTCAACACACTTTAATCTCTCATTAAGCTTTCTTAACACTCTAAGAATCAAAACTATGCTTAAAACTCAAGCAATAATCAACTTACCAAAACTCACCTTAGGAATGGAGCTCACGGCAACAAGGGAGAAGAAGAGAACCAAGTCTCCAGACCTTTCTTTCTTTTTTATTCCATTATCCACGTGTTTATATCCCTTAAAAAGAGAAAATAAAAATCTTCACATAGAAAAGACCATAACACCCTTATTACATTCAAACTTTACAATTAAATCCAATATCAAAATTCTCTAATTAAGTCCCTGAACTTTTTATTTTTTCAAAATTGAACACAGTTTTCAAAATTTTCATTTTAGTCAATAGCCCTGATTTTGAGAAGTTACACACATGCTAAATCAATACAGCGATAAGAGACTCGGGGAGTCGCTAGAATTTATAACATTAACACTAATGAGGATCGGGATGACCCTGAGATCATAACATTTACATTCCATCTTTTTTATGAGCCTGTATTTGTTTTAGTTGACCCTGGTTCTACACATTCATACATTAGTAGAAAGTTGGTTAGAGCTAGAGGAATTCATTTATAACTAATCTTTAGTGAAATGATAGCAGTAAATACTATGGGTCATAGTGTAAGAGTAGAACAAGTATGTAGAAAATGCCAAATAAAATTCCAAGGGATTTTGTTTCTGACAAACTTAATGGAGTTACCTTTCGATGAGTTTGAAATTATTTTGGGTATGGATTGGTTGTCTCCACATCATAGATGGGTCGATTGCTACCATAAGTGATTATTTCTGAAAGATGTTAAAGGATCAGAAATTGTAGTGGTCGGCGAGAAAGTGAAATCACTATCCAATGTGATATTAGCTATAACTGCAAAGAAATTGATGTCAAAGGGGTGTATAGCTTTCCTAGCTAATGTGGTAGACACTTGAGTGTTGGAAGTGAGATTAAATGATATTCCAACTGTTAAGGAGTTTCGAGAGGTTTTTCCAAAAGAATTATCGGGTTTACCTCCAGATCGTGAAGTTGAATTTAGGATTGAGGTTAATCCGGGTACCAAACCTATTTCTATGGCCCCATATCGAATGGCTCCAAAGGAGTTAAAAGAATTAAAAGCCTAGTTGAAAGAGCTACTTGATAAGGGATTTATCAGGCCTAGTGTTTCTCCTTGTGGAGCACTGGTTTTATTTGGGAAAAAGAATGATGGGTCCATGCCGTTATGTATTAACTATCGTCAATTGAACAAAGTAACTATTAAGAACAAGTATCCTCTTTTGAGGATTGATGATTTGTTTCATCAACTGAAAGGTTCATCGGTGTTCTCTAAGATATACTAGAGGTTAGGGTACCACCAATTAAAGATCGAAAAGGAGGATATTTCCAAGATAGCTTTTCTGTCTCGGTACAGACATTACGAGTTCGTTGTAATGCCATTTAAACTGACTAATGCTCTTGCAACATTTATGGACTTGATAAACTGAGTATTCCAAACTTACTTGCATCAATTTGTGGTGATATTCATAGATGATATTTTGGTGTATTCCAAGTCAAGAGAGGAACATGATGACCATCTTCGGGTGGTTCTTCAGATACTTTGAGAGAAGAAGTTGTATGCCAAATTTTCCATTTGTGAATTTTGGTTATATGAGATTTATTTTCTTGGTCATATTGTCTCTGCAGAAGGCATAAGAGTAGATCCTAAAAAGATTAGAGCTATATTGGATTAAGAATCCCAAAGAATGTTTATGAGGTTAGAAGTTTCTTGGGGCTTGCTGGTTATAATAGACAGTTCGTGATGAACTTCTCAATGTTATCCTTACCACTAATTAAGTTGATTTAGCTTTTGTTTGGACGGAGAAATGCAAATACAATTTTGAAATGCTAAAGAGAATAGTAACAGAGGCCACAATACTTGTACAACTTGAGTCAGGTATAGATTATGTCATATATAGTGATACGAACAAGGAGGATGATGAGAAGCCTGGGAAACAACGAAAAGGTAAGGAGTTGGAATTAAAGGTTGAGATATCCAATGTGGATGTACAACTAAGGAGTGAGGAAAAAACAATAATCCTGGGACATTGATAACAACAATATTGAAAACACTACCACGTATGATGCCACCATCATTGCCAATCCAACAAAATCCAAGACCTCCACCTCCATTTTCCAAAGATCCCAAAAAAGCAAGGAGGATCTACAATTAAAAAAAATCATTGATGTGCAATAAAAATTATGTGTTAACATACTATTGCTAAAATCATTGGAGAAAACACTTAAATACATCAAATTTATGGAAGAGGTGTTTTCCAAGAAACATAATACTGGTGGTTTTGAGACATTTTCAATCATTGAAGGGTGTAGCGCCATTGTCCCCCAAAAATTAAAAGATCCAGGGAGTTTTACTATTCCTTGCACTATTGATAATCAATACATACGTGGAGCTTTATGTGACTTAGGTTCCTGCATTAACTTAATGCCTTTGTCTATTTTCAAGAAACTTGGAAATGGTAAAGCATAACCCATAGTAGTTAGACTTCAACTTGCTCATTGATCCACTATTCATCCTGAAGGAAACGTTGACAATGTGTTAATACGAGTGGAAATTTTTATCTATCTAGTAGACTTTATTGTGTTAGATTTTGAAGCTCACTAAATTGTATCCATGATACTAGGAAGACAATTCTTTGCTATGGGAATAACATTAATTGATGTTTAAATGGGAGAACTTACATTGCGTCTTATTGATCAAAAAATTATATTCAATATTTTTAACCTTTTACAATTTGATGAAGAATAAGAATTTCATGTCGTTGACATTATTGAAGCAATACTACCAGAGCAACTAGATAAATGTGGGGGCAACAAAGAACTCTTTAATATTGATGTAACAATAGAAGGCTCAAAAGAGCCAGACCATGAAGAGACTATGTCAATCTAAAGGAATCAATGATTTTACATTGAAACTCACATCACCTGTAGTTTTACACCGCTAGTGCCACATCATATCTATGGTGCAGAAAAACATAGCAACAATGAAGGAAACAGAAAAGGTTTCATTAGGCTTTGACAATGAAGGGTCTCATATGAAAATTCACCCTATTAAGGCTATCATATCTATAGTGACAATGCAAAAGTGTGCTTTTGACTAATGCAACAAGTAAAAATTTTGCTTCTAATAATTTTTCAATCTCACAAGTACAAAGAACCTAGAGCATCATCATAATGTCATAGCAACATCCGATAAGAAAAAGGGATATCGTTTTACTAGGATCAAGGAGAAGTGACTCCAAACTTCAATTTCACTATGTGAAATAATTTTTTACATGCTTTCGATAAGTCATTTTATGAAATTATATTATTTTTCTTCTATTTATTAGTTATATTTAATGATTTCATCTCAATTTTTGTTTTCATGTAGAGTCCCCACATTGTATAACACCCTAAATTTTGGCCTAGTAGTTTCGGGCTTACCCAAGAGGCTTGTGAACCCTGTGGATTTCATAATTTAAGTTGTTTGGTTTAATTAGGTTGGAATTGGGCCTAATTCGATAAAAGAATATTTTTGAATAGAAGAGAGATGAAGAAGGATTAAATACACAATTTCACCTTTTTAAAAGATGAAAGCTTTTTATATCTTTCATCTCATTATTTTCTTCATTCATTCCTTCATTCTCCTTCCTCCTCTCTATGTGCCAAAATTGATGATGAGTCTTTTGAGCCATTTTATTTGCATTCTAAGCTTCATTTTCGTCCTAAATCCATCTAGTAAACTTGTTTTAATGATTCAAAGCCTTAGATTCTTTGGTTGTAAGAAAAAGTGGGGGGTTTTATCCAATCACTAAAGTTGAATGTTTGGGTGCTTTCAGAATCTTCATTTTGTAATTCGAACAACAAGGTAGTTTATTTCTAATCTTTTTTTGGTTTTATGACTTCCATAATCGTGAAGTTTTGTTGAGATTTGGGTTTTATAAGCATTTATAGAGTTTATGCTTGATATTATTATTAGATAATGAAATGTATGTAAATAATATGGTTTTATGCCACTTTGAGACCATAAATAACTTCCTAAATATTTAGTACACGATTAAGAACCAACCTAAGAAATTTTAGATTATTTGTGGGTGTTTCCCAAGCTTAAATAAGACATTTATGGGTTTAGTATAGATACTAGATGAACAATATTGATATGGGATGAACTGGTTTGAGTTTGGAAATTTTGTAAGGGTGTATCAATATTGATGCCCTGGTATCGATATTTTGGTTAAAAATATCGATGATAGGGGTAATTTTGTAATCGAGTAATCATTTTTGATACCGATACTCGAAGGGGTATCGATACTTGACCGAGGGTAACGATACTACAAGTAGAGTATCAATACTAGTCGCGTTGGATGCTTATTTTTAACCTCATTAAATCCTGTAAGAGTCAAAGGTGATCCAAAATGTTAGAAGTTAGTCTATAAAGAATGTAAATGGCTAAAGATGCCCGAAAACACTCATCAGAATGGGTTACATCCAAATTAACTGATAACTCTTGAAAAGATTGATCATTTAAGAACTTTTTACCTAGGTCGAGCTCAAACTTTATCATTGTTAAGATCATATTAGGATCATTTTTTATATATTTTTCATCATTTACATCAAGAGAGTAAGTTAGTCAAAGTTGCTTGATTTTAATGTTTTATGTTGAAATGTGGTACATTGATGATGTATCGCTGCTTGAAGCTATAAGAGAGGCTATGTCGTGTTTTGATGTCAGAATTACTAATCAGATCATACAACAATCAATGACTCATTAGGTGATTTGAGGAACCTTCTAGAATGGAAAGCTGTAAGAGGGTAACTGTTAAGGGATTTAGAACCACCTTATATATGGAGAAAAATCATTGGTTGAGGGCATATTCTGTTGACTTATAAATAGAAGAGCACCTTGCACCCTTATAAGCATCAAAATTTATTTACCTCTATATTTTTCTCCACACTCAATCCACGATAGCAACCTAAGTCCATTACCGGAGAGTGCACTAAGTATAGTAGAGCAACGCTGATTAATTGGGGTTCAAAATTATCTTTATGTGAATTACTTAAGAATGTATATACTCTTTGATAAGTTGGATGTTTAATCTTCTTCTTTTATTTCTTACCGAACATAAGGTGTTTGGTGAATTGCTTGACTATTTGTTTTTGTTTTAAGCTATTTGTTTATGAGCTGCATGTTTATTAGATGTTTATTATAGATAATAAATCCTTTATACATGTTTATCTTTCTTTAGAGATAGAAATTATTGAAATTGCATGTTACTTTTGTCCCAACATTGGTGTTTATGAGAGTAAAGAATTGATATAGAGATAAATGATGCCAAGTGTTATGCTTTGTTAACTAACTAATCTAATGTTTCATTGAGAGTTAAATCCGTTAGGTTAAGGTTTAATTGTTGCATAACTCATGAATATATTGCAACAACATAACCAATTTTCCAGTAGCCAAATAAAAAAACATCGTAGGTTCAACGATCTAATTACTCTATTGTTTACTACAACATTCTCCTACTTTCATTATCCGAAATTTTCTATTTGTTTCTTAGTTTACGAATTCAATCAACTCTCCTACACTTAAATCTATTGTAACTTGTTTTGTTCCCTTTGGGATTTGACACTCATAGCTCTTTTGAGTTACCACTTTATTACTTGAATAATACATATACTTCCATAATTGCTATAGCATCTTACATAGCATCAAGTTTTTGACACCGTTTTTTGGGAGGATCGATTTTGTATTAGAGATAATTTTAGTTACTTATTTTATTTCTTTCCATTTTGTAGGTACTTTTTTATATTTACTAGTTTTTGTCAGTTTATGTCCCGTAGTGACGACGAGTTAGAGCCCTTCAATCTAGAAATTGAAAGAACATTTCATCGTCGCCAAAGAGAAGCTATGAGAAATTAAGCAAACATGAATGATGGAAATGGTAACAAACCCCTACCTCTGTTCCACCATGACGAGGAAATATTAGTTGGAGCTGGTAACAATCAACATCAATTTATAATATAGATGACTGTAATCGGCCTATTTGAGAGCATGTTGTGCAAACACTTGATGATATACATCCTAACAATATGCAACAAAAAATTCATGCTGCCAATTTTGAGCTAAAACTGGTGATGTTTCAAATGTTGCAATCCTAAGGGCAATATAGTGGTTCAGTCATAGAAGATCCTTGAGCAATCTCTAAGCATTTATTGAAGTATGTGATTTATTTATTTAACAATAAGTTTTTGAAGACCTATTAGCCGAAGATATTCCCTTACTCAATGTGAGATAAAGTTAGAGCGTAGTTGACATCGCTATCTCCTGGCGCTCTAGTATCATGGAATGAGTTACGCACTGAGTTGACATCTTTTAAGCAACTAGAAGATGAGATTTTGTATGAGGCATGAAAGAGATTCAAATACTTGTTGCATAAATGTTCAATGCATGGATTCCCACATTGGATGTAAATAGAAATGCTCTACAATGGGTTGAACATGCAAACTTGTATAGGGGTGGATGCTTCAGCAAATGGAGTATCAATGGATAAAACGTAAAATGAAGCCTATGATATTTTAGAGAGAATATCAAACAATGATTAGCAATACCCCTACACGATGAACATGTTTGGTAGACACAATGTTGTAGAAGTGGATCCTGACGCTTTCAATTCTTTAGCCTTACAAATATCAGATTTGACAGATATGGTTAAAAAGCTAAAAAATATCAGGGGGAATTTATGAGGTAAAAGCTACATCTAATGTTTCTTTTATTTATTGTGGAGATAATCACAATTATGAAGAGTGTCCTTGAATCCTTGAATCCTTCCTCTATGTGAGGAATTTTAATATAAACGATATTTCCTATGGTAACACTTGCAATGCTAATTAATGCAACCAGCCCAATTTATCTTGGAGGAGTCAATATGTTTCCAATCCTCAACAATGATATTACAATCAGTAGCAATTAATGTCGCAACCTTAGATATAACAACATGTCACAAAGCCACAACAAAGAAAGAATTATCAAGGACAATCTTCAACTCAAACCACTAATCATTCATCTATTGAAACATTAATGAAGGAGTACAGGTGATTCAATCAACATCATTATGGGCTTTAGAGAATTAAGTTGGCCAAGTAGAAAATGCTTTGAGAAATAGTTTACAAGGGATGCTACCCAATTATACATAGAATCCAAAGTAGCAAGGGAAATCCCACTGCAATCAACATTGCAAGGTCATTACTACTCGATGTGTCATTCACATTGGAAAACCTATTGAAGACCCCAATAAGACAATTGGTGAGAGGGTTATAAAGCATGACAAGGGCAAGAACATGGAATTTGATCTTTAAATGCCCACTGTTAATGTTACAGCAAGAAAAGTCAGACAATGTAGTAGTTTTGGACTATTTCCAACATTAATGCCTACTACAATTCAAGATACCTTTCCAACACCAATCCCACATCAACCATAAACAAGGATACCTCCTCCATTGCATCAATAATTTAAGAAGGCCAATGAGGATCAACAATTTAAGGCATTTATTGATGTTCTATGATAATTGAAAATAAACATTCAGTTGATTAATACTTTGGAGCAAAATCCAAATTACATCAAATTTATGAAGAAGTTTTTTAGAAGAACAGAATACTTAGGGAATTGGGCACTGTTGCACTTACTGAGGGATATAATGTTATAGCCACAAGTCGATTCCCACCAAAGCTCAAATATCGAGGGAGTTTCACTTTTCCTTGCATTATTGGTGATAACTTTGTAGGAAAATCTTTATTGATTTGGGTGTGAGCATTAATCTAATGTCGGTATCAGCTTTTAAGAAGTTTGGAAGTGGAGTAGCAAAACCTACCATAGTTACTTTATAATTTGCTAATTGAAGTACTGTGCATCTTAGTGGCGTCCATGAAAAATATGCTAGTCTAAGTTGAAAAGTTCATCTTCCCCGCATACTTCATCATTTTGGATTGCAAAGCTGACAAAGAAGTCCTTATTATTCTTGGCCGCCCTTTCCTTTCCATCGTTCAAGCATTGATTGATGTGGAAAAAATGAACTTATTATGCGTTCGAATTGTGAACACATTACTTTTATTGTTTTGAATAATGTTTGATACGTTGATAATAATTGAATGTTATTTTCTTGATGTTATTGATGTGTTGGCGTAGGAGCATTGAAACGAAAGCCAGAACATGCATGATGCTACCAGGATTATAGGAACAAATGAATAGATAGATAGGGAAGAGGAAGTTAACGACAATTATATGCAACACTTTGAGTCATTAGAACTCCTTGATCATCCTATCAATGCTCTTAAAACCTTAATTGAATAACCACCCACTTTGGAATTAAACCCTTTCCAAACATTTAATATATTCTTATCTTAGAGACAATGATACTTTCCAAGTCATCATTGTCGTAAATCTTGAAGCATCACAGGAAAATAAGTTGATTGTTGTTTTGAAGTTGCAAAAGCGTGCAATTGCTCGGAGTATCGCTAATATTAAAGGCATTGTTTCAGCATTTTGAATGCACAAAATCTTACTAGAATATCCCAATAGCAATTTCGTTAAGTAGCAACGAAGGCTAAATCATATATGAAAGAAGTTGTTCGAAAAGAGATTATAAAAAGGTTGGATACTGGCATTATATGCCCTGTTTCATACAATAATTGGGTTAGCCATGTGTAGTGCATCCCAAAGAAATGAGACATTAGTGTGATTACAATTGATAAAAATTTGTTAGTGCCGACAAGGATGACTACTAGATGGAGAATTTTCTTTAACCATAGAAAACTCAACAAAGCTACTGGAAAGATCATTTTTTGTTTCCATTTATAGACCAAATGTTGGATTGTCTCACCGATAAAGCTTTATATTGTTTCTTATATGGGTATAGTGGCTATAGCTATAACACTTGAGGACTGGAGAAAACTACTTTCACCTACCCTTATGGCACTTTTGTTATCCAGCGATTGTCGTTTGGTTTGTGCAATGCTACAACAACATTCTAACAATGTATGAATGATATATTCTCTGATATGATTGAAGATTACTTGGTGGTATTCATGGATATTTTTCTATTTTTGGCAATGACTTTGACCAATGCCTTATTCACTTGGATGTTGTGTTGAAACAATGTCAATAACCCAATTTGGTTTTAAATTGGGAGAAATACCACTTCATCGTGACTGAGGGTATAGTGTTGGAGTATCATATCTCTAACTATGGTATTGAAGTAGACAAGGCTAAAGTTGAAGTTATTGAGAAGTTGTCACCTCCACCAGTGTGAAATCAGTTAGAAGTTTCTTAGGACATGTTGGCTTTTATTGAAGATTCATCAATGATTTTTCCCAAATTCCTAGACCATTATGGTATTTGTTGGAGCAAAATATGAAATATGCGATTGATGATGAAGTATTGAAGTCCTTTTAAACAATCAAGTTGAAGTTGGTTATTACTCCTATATTCGTAGCACTAGAGTGTAATTATTAATTTTAGGTTATGTGAAAGATTAGTGACCAAACTGTTGGAGAATGTTGGGGAAAAGACGGATAAAAGTCTTCTATTCTATTTATTATGTCAATCAAACACTAAATGTTGCTCCACTTCACTGCACAACAACCAAGAAAGAATGAAGTGGCTGATCATTTGTCACAACTCAAAGTTGATAGTGAGATGGAAAATTACTAGCAATTTTATGTACCTATCCCGATAAGAGGCTAATAATTGTGGAAGTCTTGCCTTGGTATGTGGATTTTGTTAACTATTTAGTAAGAGGATTGCTACCACTTGACCATAATTACCAAGAAGAAAAAAATTCATGAGATATGTTCATGCATACCATTGGGAGGAACCATACCTATTCAAGCAATGCAATAATCAAATTTTGAGAAGGTGTGTCCCTGTATGTGAGCAACAAAGCATTTTGATTCACTGCCATAACTCTTCTTATGGAGGTCATTTTGGAGGCATGCGTACAGCAACAAAGGTCCTGTAATATGGCTAATATTGGCCATCATTGTTTAAAGATGCCAATGATTTTGCCAAGCAATGTGACTGATGCCAACGCGCATACAACATTTCTTGATGTAGCGAGATGCCCCTACAGCCCATTTTAGAAATTAAACTCTTAAATATTTGAGCCTGGATTTCATGGGTCCATATCCTTCATCATGTGAAAACCTATTTATCTTGGTCGTTGTGGACTACATCTCAAAATTGGTGGAAGATATAACATTTCCTACCAACAAGGCTAAGGTGGTGCTAAGGTTTCTCCAAAAAAAAACATTTTCACTTGTTTTGGAATCTCCACGAATTTTTCAATGATAAAGGATCTCAATTCCTTGGTACAAAAGTTTCTAGAGCATTTAATTGGTATGGGGTAAATCATCGGATTGCTATAACATATCATCCACAAACTAACAACCAAGCTAAAGTTTCTAACTGTGATATCAAACAATTCTCGAAAAAGGTTATCAACCCTTCTCGAAAAAGCTGTCTCTACGTCTAGAGGATGCATTATGGGTTTATAAGACAACTTACAAAACTCCACTAAGGATGTATCATTCTCGTCTAGTATATGACAAAGCTTACCATTAACCTATATAGCTAGAACATAAGGCTTTGTGGGCTTTGAAGCAGTTGAACTTCAACTTGGATGTTGTTGGCTAAAAATGGATGTTGGACGTCAATGAGTTAGAGGAGCTAAGGAACAATGCTTACGAGAGTGCATGAATTTACAAGGAAAATAGTAAAAAATGGCAGGAAAAACATAGTTTGCCCAGATAGTTCAATATTGTACAACATGTCTTATTATTCAACTCTCGGCTATAGCGATTTCCTGGAAATCTAAAATCTCAATGGTCCGGTCCATTTAAAGTCATAGAAGTTTTTCCTTATGGAGTCGTGTTGATAAAGAACTTGGTGTATGGAAGCACAATCAATGTTAATGGGCAACGTTTGAAGCCTTATATCCAACAATAAAGCCTATACATTTCTTCTATCACACTAAGCAAACCTTATAATCTTTAATTTCTTGCAGCATTTAATCAGTCTTTTTTGACAATTTTTTAGTTTTATGTTATTACATTCATTTTCATTTTGGTTGTTTTATGTACAAGTCTTCGTAACAACTAGGGATAAATCTTATCTTGTTTTCCTTTGGCGAATGCTGCTAAGCAATTGGTTCAATTTTGGATATCAAATGCTACATACATTGCTGACAGCATCAGACAGTTCGATAGTACAAACTTTTAGGCAGTAAAAGTGAGTTAGATGTACCCCACTTTCTTCCCCATGACATCATCACAATCTATACCCCCAATCAACACCCTTCATTCAAAAGTTCATAACCTTATCTATTTCTCTCATTTGAATTTTCATTTTATATTTTCATTTGTTTTCTCCACACACATCATGTACCCTAGACGCCCAATTTACTCTCATCTTTTACCTTCAGTCATTCTTCTTCCAAACCCCACAAAGCCTCTATTTTTAATATTTTCTCTCTATCTTCCCTTTTATTTTTTATTCCTCCAACAGATGATATGGCACTGAAAAAAATAAGAGTGTTACCAAAAGTTCCACCAACCACCAACACCTCCACCAAGAGAGCCTCTAGTATAGTCGTTATCCATTTCAAGCGATGGTCCAATGAGGTTTAAAGAGCCTGGTCAACAATGTCATTATAATGAAGAATTCTCTGATTGAGAGTTTCTCTATGAACAAGAATTGGACTTATTCTCAATGGAAGACTTGAAACAATCCAACTACATTATGGACATCATCGTCACACCCCATTGGAATTTTTTTTAAACCTTCGGGAGATATCGCTCAATAATTAGTGTGGGAATTCTATAGCAATCTTACCAATGAGAAGAAACCATTCGATTCTGTGCAAAAAATATGGTTCGCTAGTTGGTGAAGCCGATTAATATGTTGTTGGGTATCCAAGATGTTGCCTGTGAACATACAACATTTGTTGACATCCTGACCATTGCTGAGCTAAAACAAGTGGGCACTGACATCTTCTTACCCAGAAAATCATGGGATATATCAACAATGGGCGTGTAAAAAATGAAACTACTGAGTCTTAAAAGGCCAACATGGGTAAGGTTCACTTTTCTCTGCACCCGTTTAATGCCTACTATGCATTATTCTTAGATTACCAAGGATAGGATTTTTTTTTGTTGCACTCTATATTAGCTGGACAACATATTGATGTAGGAAAACTCATATCGTTTGTGTTGTTTACGTATGCTAAAAAATTCCAGATATCTATGATTTCCATCACTAATCACCTCTCTGTGCCAACAAGCACAAGTACCCACATTGTCTTTTGATTAGGTACATGTTAATCGATCTCCTATTAAATCGAGTTTTATCAAAATAATGTTACTGAATAAAGGGCCAAAGTTCGACTAGCATGAAGAGAAGACTTTTGGCGAGGCTACTGCAGAAGATATCCAAACTTCAATGCCATAAGAAAATCATTTTTTATTGGAATTGAAAAATGCCATGGCATTGATGGTAGCTAAATAAGATAACGTCTTGTCTATGTTCAGTCAGGTGGTGTAGAATCAGCTACAAATGCACAATCCTCAAGTGCAGTATTGGTAATATGCCAATGACCATGATAAAGCAATTCAACAAATCGTCAACAAGCAATTCAAGAAAGTTGAAGTTCCATTCCCTATATTTTGAATGCTACTATTGAATGACCTAGCTCCACCAGCAATGCCAAATGCTAGAACAATCTCTGCCAGCTCCGAAGAGGGAGAGGTACATAATGAAAATGTAGAAGACAAGGATCCAGCAACAGAGTAGGAGGAAAAAAATAGTTCTTCTAAGGAGAAATATGATGAAGATGAAGACAGTGTGACTAATTTGGAAACTTCTAGAGATGTTCTTGCTACTAAATCGGAGGACGCCAATAAGGAGGAAGTTGACGAGGAGACCATCAACCACCAGAACAAGCAAGCAAGGAGGATCAAGCTGCTCAAGAATTGTTAGGCTTTAATATTTTAAATAGTTATGAGGGATTCTATAAAAATTGAATAGAAAGATCTTGAGGTTGCTTAGATGATAGGTAGTGTAGTTAAAACAGTTGAGAAAGACTCTACCGCTAATATTGTTGGTGTGGCTAAGAAATCATTATAGAAGCCCAAATTAAAAACAACTACACCAAAATTGAAGAATGTTGGTACAACATCCACTACTCTCATTCCTGATGTTGTTGTGGGCAAGGCCACGTCAACATTGACAAGTCAAAAGTGAAAGAGTTCTTTAAAGACCAAAGTCATTACCAAGCGCATTCGCCCAACCCGAGAAAGCCACCTTAGGGGAGTATAATTCTCACTTTCTCATGAACTTTTTATTTTTGTTTACAACATGCATTAAGAACAATGAATCCCTTAGGTTTTGGGTGTACTATCTAGTTTATGCTTAGTCTAGTTTGAGTTTTTTGTTTTGTCTTTTTATATTCGGATTGCATTTTTAGCTTTAATTACATGAATTTATCATTTTGTTACAGCTTATAGGAAATATATTATTTATTTTGCATAATTAATATTAGGAAATCAATGAAGTTTATTTTCTTTTATGAAATTTTGATGATGCCCAGTGATGAAAAATATTATATGTGAAATGATAGTGGAATGTTGTAGAAACTTAGTAGAATTAGAGTTCATATAAACTTTTCAACACTTTAGGTGTATGTTCTCAATACTTATAGATGATAGAAATTTTTAAACTTAAATCTCATATATTTATTGGATGATACAGAGAATAAGGAACAAGTTGGAAAAGATGGTAATAGCTTCATCGTAATCTTAGGGAATAAGTTGGAAAAGCTGGTAATACCTCCAACATAAACCAAGATAGATTATTGTAGCATTGAAATCATTAACTGAGTAGAAACATTTTTCTAACTTAGCTAAATATTGATTAAATACACCTAGCCTACACACTACTGCACTCTATGAATTCTGAATTTGTTAAGTTGAAATTGCATTCCTTAGTTTAAGATCATACATTCTGCATGCACTACTGCAACAGTTCTCTGATGGCTGAAAAAAGAAATTGGAGAAAATGTTGATTGGTTTTATGATATGTTTTTCTGTGGCATTGGTTTTAGCTTTAATAGTTGTGTATGTAGTTGCTTGAGGATAAGCAATCACTTAGGTTTGGGGGTGTGATAACTCTCCAAAAGAGTTATCATTTAAGATCTTTTTAACTATGTTGACCTTTAAATTTAACATTGTTAGGTTATATTATGATATTTTTTATAAAATTATCATTTGCATCATGAGAGTAAGTTGATTTTATTTTAATATTTTATGCTAAAATGTGGTACGGTGATGTTGTGGCAATACTTGAAGCTGCAGGATATGTTGTACTGCAATGCGGCACCAGAATTACTAACCAGTCATGCAGCAATCGGTGACTCATCAGGTTATTTAAGGAACCTTCTAGAATAGACAACATGAAGAGTGTAACTGTCAAGGGATCTAGAACCACCTAAAATGTGGAGAAAAATCATTGGTGAGAGCTTATTCCCTTTACCTAAAAATAAGAGAGCACCTTAAACCATTATCATCAACAAAATTCATTAACCTCCATATTTTTCTTCAAACTCAATCCATGATGGCAACCTAAGTCCATTTTTGGAGAGTGCACCAGCAGCAGTAGAGCATGTTAGAATATGCCAAATGACCAATCATGAGATGATTATAATGATTCTTTTGTTTATCGTGTTTATTGAATAAATGCATTACATTTATTTTCTTTTGTTATAATTTTTATTAAATAAAGTAAAAAATAATAGTCCATATAATATTATGATTATTATTGAATGATCCTTAGTCGAGTATTATTATGGGAATGGACAATAATAATGCATTTAAGGCTAACATGTTATTGATTGATGACAATGAGTTTTCATTGACATAAAGATGTCAGAATCGATGCATGAATATGTTGTTAGAGAATGACATATTGGATTGACCCATTATGAGCATATGTCTTGGATTATTATGGAATGGTAATAATATTGCTCATGGTGATGATTATATGTATGATCCTCAGACTTCATATCATTACTATCTGAACATATATTTTTGTATGTTTTTGATACAGTTAAACATGCTCCGTAACTGGTTGCACTAAAAAGACTGATATTGAACATACCACGATATATGTAGTGAGGTGTGAATGATCAAGATAGGATTTACCCTTCATACATTATAAGAAATATATCACATGATACTTGATTGAGTGAGACTATAAATGCATGGCCATTCTCAATTAAGTTGATACGAGATATCACAAATTATTCATTAATTATAGTCTACACTAGATAATATGAAATAATATATGGGCTATACAAGTGTGACTATTCCAAGATTTGTTCCTATTATAGATATAAAGGAAAAATGATATAATACATAAAAAGAGTTAGTCACAAAGATGATATGTCGAATCATGACTTCTTGTAACTTAGGTGACAATGATATATTGCTAGATGTCACTCATTTTTTGTAATAATATAATGGTTCTAATAGTTACTGCTAATGTTATTGGAACTTACAAGGTCACACCCTAGCAATTTATAAATGAGTTACACACGTACAATTTTATTGTATATGAATAAAATGTATAATTAATATTATATATATATATATATATATCAAATATACGTGTAAACTTAATTATACAGAAAAAATGTTGAATTTATATTAAAATAATATAATTAGGGTAAATATATTCCTTTTATTAAATTCGAAATAAAACCCTAAGTGGTAGGACAACATGTTATAAATAGAATATGATGATATAGTAATCGCTTAGTCTTTTTGAAAGAAATTTCTCAAATAAGTTTTTGGGAAAAGAAATTGCTCTCAATTGGATAAATTGAGTATAGGCTAAGACATTTTTGTGGAGGCTTAGGATTTGAATTGTTCGTGACTACACTGCTGAATTGTTGTTTTTTCAGGAACCCAAGATAAATCACACATCCCTTCCTCCCGATTTTGACTTGTCGTGCATAGATCACTGTTGAGATCATCAAATAATTTTTTCGCTGTACCATGAGGTATATCACGGATTCCATCAAAGTAGCCATGAGCAGCGGTCACTGATCGGGGTTCAACCTTTTATATAATAAACTTGAGAAGGGAAATATACTTTGCTAAGTTGGATGTTTAGTTTTTTGTTTTTATTTGGTACCTAACATAAGGTGTTCAATGAACTGCTTGACTCTTGGTTTTTGTTATAAACTATATGTTTATGAGCTACATGTTTATTGGATATTTATTAGAGATAATTACATCTTGATGCATGTTTATCTTGGTTGTGTTTAGTGGTAGAATTTTTTTAAGATTGCATGTTACTTTTGTCTTAGCATTGATGTGTATGATAGTAAACAATTTATATAGAGATATATGATGCCAAGCATTATGCTTTGTTAACTATTTGCTTGAGCATTCTCTTACTTTCATTATCATACTTTTTCTATTTTTCTACATGTTTGTTAGTTTACCAAATCAATCAATTCTCCTACTCTTAGCTCTGTTATACCTTGTTTTGTTCCCTGTGGGATTCAACACTCGTAGCTCTTTTGAGCTATTATTTTATTACATGAATGATACGTATACTTGCATAATTGCTATAGCATATTATGTAGCATCAGTAACCATACCAAGTGTATTACTTTTTTGATTCTTCACTTGAACACATATTTAGTACTTTTGAACAAATGATCATTTTGAAAGATGTACCAATGAGTGAAATGATGAAAGACGTGAATAGAGTGTTAGTAGAAGAAGAGTACCTCATGCATAATTATAATCAAGGATATATAAGTTTCCATATCAATTTAAGGATTGAATGATGGGAAGTACAATGGGAACGACTAGGGATTCATTGTTAGTGAACTATACCCGAATCAAGGGTGAACCAATGGGTAGTGTATTTCTAATACATTTTGGTTTTATGGCTTCCATAATCATAATGGTTTTTTAAGATATGGGCTTTTAAGTATTTCTAAGTTTTATGGTTGACATCATGATTAGATGACGATTTTGATGTAAAGAATGTGTTTTTATGCCACTTTAATACCCTAAATAACTTTCTAATGCTTTAGCACATGATTAGGAACCAAAGTAAAAGCTTTGAGGCAATTTTTGTGTGTTTCCTAAGCTTAAATAAGACATTTCATTGTTCACGTACTGATACTGGACGAACTAGTCGATTTTGGGAATTTTATAAAGAGAGTATCGATACTCTAGGGGAGTATCAATACTATTAGCCTAGTATCAATATTGAGGGTAAAAGCATAGATATTAGGGGTAAATTTTGCAATATAGTAGCAGCTTTTTTTTTACTGATACTCAAAAGGGTATCCATGCTTGACCTAAGGTATCAATACTACAAGTAGAGATTCGATACTACCCACCTTGGATGGTTAAATTTTACCTCGTTAAGGCCCATAAGATTCATGGATAATCCGACATGGTAGAACTTAGTCTTTGAAGGATGTAAATGGACAAAGGAGGCGAAAAACACTCATAGGAGCGGGTTACAATTGAAGTAACTATGCCAAGTGTATTACTTATGTGTTTCTTTAATCAAACACATATTTAGTAACCGTGAACAAATTATCATTTTGAAAGATGTACAACCTAGTGAGATGATGAAAGACTTGAATAGAGTGTTAGTGGAAGACGAGTAATACAAGGATACCTATAATCCAAGATATGTAAGTTGACCTACCGACTCAATGGAAAACCTATGGGAAATGTGATGAGAACGACTGGGGAGTAGTTGTCAGTGAACTATACCCGAATTAAGTATTAGGAAAACAATTACTATGAGTTGTCTTAAAGTCATAAAACACTAAAATACTAATAAGCATGTGTATAACATTCAAGGAGAGAAAAAGAACGAGATAGTAGTGAGTGATAGAATTATCTCACCTACTTGTGTTGTGATTGAAATTAATGACAATATAACCACGTCATAAAAATGATATATGTTTGATAATCATAATAAGCTTATGAGGTAAGATTCCATAAAACATAAGCCTTTTATTTTTGCACTCTGGAAATGACAAGGACACCCGAGAAAGCTGTGTGTGTATGAGTGACGACCATCCAATTGTTTGAGCAATATCTAAATATACCTAATTCAGTTCAAGAGCACTTCAACTACTAGTTCAGTGGTGTACTAATGCTATGTGACCCATATACATTTTGAGTTCTTTATAGGAGTATAATTGATAGGTAAGTTACTGATGTTGTGTGACACGGACCTAGCCTAAGGTAGGTGCCAAAGTTGTATGACTCAGACCTAGCCTTGGCTATAGAAGAGGTGCCAATGTTGTGTGACCCAGGCCTCATCTATGTTAAAAGGGAGATGTTGATGTTGTGTGACATATATCTCTCCTATGTTCTAGTAGTAAGCAAATAGGGGTGTGAGTTTTGTGATGCTATGTGACCCCGAGCTATACTAAGATGCTTACTTGTTGTTGTATGATTGTACCTAGTGTGCTTGTGATACTAGGTAGAATTATTGTGTGTTGCATGATGATGCATGAGATAATATTGAGGTTAGAGACTTAATATACGTACTAATGGTGAGGCCCTTAGCTGACACTAAGAGAAGCGTGAGACATACACTATAAAGGCATAACTGTTGAACCTTAAGTAGGTATCACTTGTTTAAGATGATGCATGTATCTACTACTTATTTCCATTTCTTCTAGCATGCTTACATTTGTTAGATTCATATGTTGCTCTAGATTGTCTATTATACTATTGGGCTTTGTAAGCTCAGGTTAGTATATTGAGCCGTTCGAGGAGCACTGTTGCAGCATGATTTCTGCCCGCAAGTTAGTATACTAAGTTTTTTAGGAGCACTGTTGTAACAAGATTTCTAGTATTCCACGCAGAGTATTGTATGGTTATTAATAGTGGGCTTATGTATTCGTAGGACTCTTACTCATGCATTGGGATTTGTAAACTTTGAGATGTATTATTTGTTTAAACTATGTGTCATGGAGCTTCGATTTATAAAACTGATTTTATGACTATCATTAATGTCTTTTCAAAAGTATATGGTGTTTTAAATGGAAAAAATTGTTACCCACTATGGTGGGTCTATGTGACATTAAGTCCTCTGGGCTTCGGATCGGACATTCTAATAATGTGTAGAGAATTTCTCCCAATCCTGGTTGAGAAGAACCTTGTCACTCCAATTTAGTCTAATCCAAAAGAACCATCGTTTCTTGAAGGTTGTGATGTTAACTTTAACGTCTAGCTGGTGACTCTATAAAAAAATTATTATATATAGCCTTTTTACATAGGTTTATGTTTGCACTTTACCATATTAGGAACATATTTAGAATATTTTAATTAATTTTTCATTACATGCATTGTTGGGAGTGATTTAGTAATTATTGGACTAATTATGATATCTTGTTGTGATATTATTAACATGATTTTGTGATGTTATCTAATACTACAGTTATTGTTATTCGTTGATGCGATGCTGTAGTGCTGGGTTGTTGCTATAGAATTCGATACAAGGGCTTAAATCTATTGACAATTAGATATAATCCTAATTTGGAAATGAGTATTAACAAAAGGGATTCTCAATTTAATGTGAGCTTAAACTCTACTTGTTAGGGTTTTTAATCATTATATAAAAGAGGTGATTGTAACTAATTAAGGGAGACCTTTTTAAGGTTTGATTTTATTATTTTATTTTCTCCAACGTTTGTCATGGCCACTTAGAAAAATTTGGGGAAGATCAATAGCCGGATGCGAAGGCAAAAGTCATAACACCGAGAGTTGGTGACTGTGATCAATATCAAAAGTAACGATGACAACGATAAAATAATTCTAATAGGGAGTTATGTTTTTGTTTAGTTAAATTAATTTTAAATTTGTGTGGGATTTATTAAACCTTGGATACTTATATTTTTATATTTTATGAAGTTCAAGTTTAATTAATTTTGACCATTTATTCGATTGGTGTTTGCTCGATTTTATTGAGGATTATAATATAGAAATATATAAATGTCCAGTTTATTGCATTAAGAAGTGAGTGGCATTTTTTGAGTACTGCATTGAGAGGTGAGTATCATTGTCGGAGCATCACTGATTGCGTGAGCAAAATTTTGGTATGGAGACATCTTGTTGACTGATTATTGTAGCATGCTTAATAAATTTTCATCACTGCGTATAGAGATATAGCACTTCTTTTAGTTTCTCGGTGGAGCTATCAAGAGAGGAAAATATACTAAGTTAATGATAGACGCATCGATCTTATTATTGTGGCATCATTAATTGAATGATTCAGTTAAACAAAAACCTAATCTTTAGCATTAATTGATCCGTTACTTTCATTACAACTGTTGTGATTCCCTTTATCCCTTCATATCTTTATTCACATATTATTTTTAGCTATTATATTTTTATTGCCTTGTTCCCAGCATCACCTACACAATTATGTTATTTTATAATAATTATTTGAGTAATACAGGTCTATGTAAATATGACACTCGATTCATTAATTTGAATCGACTTTATTACTTGATACGATAATGTATGCTTACATTGATTGCCATTACGTTGTTTGAAGCATGAGTAGCTACCATATAGGATGTTCGAGGTACATTACTGAGGAATATGGGACATTAAAGCATAAGGTCCAGAAATTGATTGAGTCAAGGGCATGGACCTTAAATGAGTAATGGGACATTCTGATGTGAATCGAGAAAACGCCATTTCATTCACTATCTAGCATAGTTTCACTTCAGATGGAAAAACATCTTGTTTAGTTTGAATTTGTTTTTTTCTCTTATTTTCTCAAATATTTGAAATAGTTTAATGTTTGAACTCATTAAGTAAAATGCTTTATTCGAAGGTTATGTGCAATGAATCAAGTTTTAATCTTGTTGTTCTTTTAATATCATTTGAGTTAAAAGCTCTTTTTAAGGATAAAGGCTATAGACCTTTTACATGTGGCAAGATTAAACCTTTCTTATCCAATATAAAAAAAAGTTACACTCAATCAATTCTTTACCCAAAATAATTAGTCTTTGCGAAAAGTTCAAATGTTGACATTACTTCTCTCGAAGGCACCGAAGTCATACTCTTACCATTCCTGGCACAATAAACTCTTTCATGACATTACCTTTCCCCAAATATATGACTTTAAAGTCACACCATCATCTTCTCATACACAAAATCAACATTTTTTCCCACATTAAACCCAAAGGCATCGAGTACAAGATTTATGTTTATACGTGAAACATTTTGTAAAAGAAAGAAGATAGGGCATCATTGATCAAGTTTCCGAATATAAGTTTGAATAATCATGGCATACCAGGAGTGAGAATAATAAGAAAAAACAAAGTGATTGAAATAATTTTATCATGCCATTAATTACATTGTTTTCATGAGAATAAAACTTAATCCTGAATATCTACCCCCTCAAGATACGTGTTTTACAAGGACTTTTGTATAATAAATGATGAATTACCTTCTTCCACTATCCCTTCAAAAAAGATGAAAAATATCCATTTTTGTCCCTGTTTGAGCCTAGATTATTTTCTTCTGATTTAACCCCAACCAATGATCATCTTCCACACTAGGGGGTAGGACAAAGAAAAACTGCTCATATGAGAGATGAACATCAACTCTATTTATATTACAAGGATAAGTCCTTATGAAATAAGGCAGTGATAACAATGAACTGCAATGTAGACCAAATATAATGCGTTAGAATATCAAGTCCAATTGAGAACAAAAAAATATGTTCCAAGTACAAGAAATAATTTACGTTCAAATAGAAGTGTTTAATTTTAAAAGTAAAGAAACATAGAATGCGCTCAAATAAATTAAAGTCCTAAACTCATCAAACATATATGACAAGAACATGTAATAAGTCCCTCAAAATAAGAGTTAATTTGACTCTCAAAATATAAGGTTGATCAAGTACAACTAGCTCAAATAACCATATTCGACAAGAAAGTCATGTATGCCAAAGGTATAGAAAATGAGGTGAACTCTAGGGTAAAAACCCATAAATGAATAGTATAGATGGATAAAAAAAGTAGAAAATAGACGGCATGTGAAACCATATTCAAATCATAAAAAGAGAAGATAAAGGTATCAGAAAAAATTAATCCTTAGATCGATCAACTTAAACACTTGTTTGGGTATGTTTATCCCTTCCTTTCGTTACCGTGAGCCATGACCATCATTACATGCCTTAAAAGTCATTTCTAATCATACATGGATTGATAAGTGGAAGATACTATCTTCATATTTCATACCTTCTCCAAGTATTAATTTTTTTATTTGCAAAACTTTTTTTAAAATCATTAATGCATAGTAGGGAAAATAGTAAAGAGATTCCAAAATGAAAAACAAAAAATGACATCTTAAAACAAAAATGAGGATTCAAGTAGAAAACCTAAAAAGGCAGCTTGAATATGAGAATTGTGCAGTTTTTTCATAAAAGGTGTGATCTAACAAATATCTTGATAAAAGTGTCATTTATCCTATAAGTGCTTACAAAAGTTTGGGATCAATGAATATTTCTTAAAGATGAACATGATGACCACTTTATCAAATCTTTGAACCAGAAAACTAAAAATTCTAGCTCTCAAACAAAGAAGCCAATCCGAAACACCTCACATTCCCTGTAATATCCCAAAATTTTGGCAAGTGACCAAAATATAATTTTTGAAAGTTTAATGGCCAAAGTATAAATTTTGGAAAATTACAAAGATTAAAGTGATAATTTTTTCTAAAAATATCCCGTAAATGAATCTTTCACCCTAAGAATGGCATTTTCATGGGTATCATATTTTATATCCGAAATTTGCATTATGATCTATAAAGCGATAAAGTTTGATAAAATATTCGAATAATCAGATTAAATGGAAAATTCAAAAAAAATTGAAGGATCATATTAAAAGGTTAATAATTTCATTTTCATATTTTATTTTAGTAGAATTTAACATGGATCAATAGATTTAAGATTTACTGTTCTTGTTAAATCGGGATTGTTAGATCAAAGGGTCAAGATTGTAATTTTTTGGAAAAATGTAAGGAAAAAGTTGGAAGATGACAAAATATTTGTCCATGTTTGAATTTGATGATGTAAGGATGATAGATGTGTTAGAATATGCCCAAAGACCAATCATATGATGATAGTAATAATACATTTATTTACCGAATTTATTGAATAAAGGCATTGCCAATATTATTTTCAGTTGTATGTCTATGTTTAACATAAACTGAAAGATAATAAAGTCCATATAATAACATTATTAAAAGATCCAGAGTCAAGTATTATTATGGGCATGGACAATAATAATACGCTTAAGACTTACATGTTATTGATCGATGACAAGGAGTTGTCATTGACATAGAGATGTCAGAATTGATACATGATTATATTGTTAGAGAACAATGTATTGGATTGACCCATCATTAGCATATATCTTGGATTATTATGTAACATTAATAACATTGCTAATGGTGATGACTATATGTATGATCCTCGGACTTGAGATCAATGTCATCCCAACATATATTGTTGTATGTTTTGATATAGTCAAACATGCTCCGTAACTGGTTACACTATAAAGATTGTTATTGAATATATCTCGATATATATAGTGGGGTGTATATGGTTAAGATAAGTTTTTTCCTTCCTACATAATAAGAAATATATCACAGACCACTTGATTGAGTGAGACTAGAAATGCATGGCCATGCTCGAATAAGTTCATATTTGATATCACAAATTATTCGTTAATTATAGTATACTCTAGATATCAAGAAACAATAAATGGGCTATACAAGTGTGAATATTCCAAGACTTGTGACTATTCTAGATATAAAGGACAAAATGATGTAATGCATAAAAGAGTTCATCACGAATATGATATGTTGAATCATAATTTCTTGTAACTTAGGTTATAATGATATATTGCTAGATGTCACTCATTGTATAAAATATTAGAATTGTTCTAAGAATTACTAGTAACGTTATAAGAACCTACAGGGTCACACCCTATGATTAAAATGAGCAAAGATGTACAATTTGTTGTATGTTACTTAAATATATCTAGATTCAAGATATGTATATTTAATATACATATGATTTTAATTATCTCGAATATAGTAAGTAAGCATTAAAAGAATGTAATTTAGATTACAACTCTTTTAATTGATATAAAATTCAGAATAATTAAATAATTTTTTAAATAAACATTAAAGATTGTAATTCAGATTATAAGTCTTTAATGTATATTTAATTTGATTAATTAAAAAATAGTTTATTTACTAATTCGAAATAACTTTAAAAACCATAAGATGTTAGGGTAATTGATATATTTAAAGGAGGTAAGGTCTAGTAGCCTTTTTACTTCATCCGTTATTCTCAAAACCAATTTTCGAAAAAGAAAGTTTTGTTGCTCTCAATCGAGTGAACTAAGTAGAGACCGATATGAGTTTTCGTGGAGGCTTACGATTCGAACCGTTCGTTATCACCATTTCTCGTTGATGTCTTTGCTGTTTTTCAAGAAACCCATTGTAAGTACTCGCATCATTTCCTCCCGATTTTGATTTTACGTACTTGGATCACTGGTGAGACCGTCGAGTTTTGTTTTCGTTGCACCCTGGGGTGCGCCAACGATCCCAAAGTGGAATCAGAGCCACTTGTACGATCTGATTTTGGGTTAAATTCTTGGTTGATGCGATATGTATGAGATGCATGTTCTAGTTTTATCGTTTTCGACAAATATGCATGATATCATTGTTCGAATTGATAACCGCGACGATTAATATGTTAATTTGTTAATTTTTTTTTCAATCTATTTGTTGCTGCAAGGATTTTACGAAATCCATATGTCAATTGTTGATATGATGATCCGTGGGAGTGTGATAGCTGATTGCATTTGGCAGTGGAACAAAGATTGTTCCGATGTAGAAAACCTTCGGGATTGAAAATCCCAAAAACATGATTCTGTTGATAAGTGTTATCAAATCGTGTGGTTTATCTATAGAAACGGAAGTACTATTTTTCAAAAAATCCCACCGGTCGTACCGCAACATCCCATATTAATATTTTTTAACAAAGGTGTAACATTGTGTATATATATTATATGTTTGTTTTTTACGGTGTTTGACATGCATGGTTATAGCCCTTTTTCAATTTACAATGGTTTAATTTGAAATACGGTTTGCGAGTCGTGCCTTTCTATATCTCAGTTGTATTTATCTTATCATCTTACTCCCTCGTATGTAAAACAAGATTCTTTTAAAATTGTAATCCTATGAAGATTCACAAGGAGCAGAACAATGGCGAGAAGATACCTAGAGAGCAGTCTTAGGCTTTAGGGTTTTTTGGTTCTCCTATTGGTTCGGGATGGGCCACCTTACTCATTGTTTTTGGGCTATAACCATTGCATCTTATTTATTGCTCTATATGTTATGTATGCAATGCATCAAATGATAAAATAAGATTGAATATTGATGGGATCAATAAGGGACTAATATTAAAACAAACAATGATGAGATAATTATGCAAATCCCTCTTTATAATCTAAGTTAACTTAACCGTCCAATATTTACCCTCGTTAAGGCTTCGATCGATATTGTGTGGGCTTTGCCAAAGTATTGGCACACGAAATCTATCTTGGTTAAAAGCGAAGAATAAGTAAGTGATATTCACCGGTTGAGATATTGGTAATAACTTAGCTAGGTTATTCTAATAGGATTAGAAACCTAGAGGTTAAATATTTGGATGTCATGAGATGACTTGAACAAGAGTTGTTCACCAAAAGGAGGAGATGCATGAGATGTAAGTAGTAAATTGTTACTTACCTAAATAATCACTATGTCCTAAAAGAAATGCCAAAGGTGATTTAGGAAAATGATGTATTATGAATCCTCACTCACTAGAAAAAATTTTAATTAATTTTTCCAAAATTAAAACAGAGATGGTTTTTAATTTTGAATAAAATAGTGGGAGTAATTTGTAAATAAAGACCTATTTATAAATTTTAATTCGGTAAATTTACTTACTTTAATATTTCCATTATTGTATAATTAATGGCAAACAACACTTTATTACTGTGATCACTCCTTGAGAAGGATAAACTTAATGGCATAAACTTCTTTGACTGGTTTCGTAATTTGAGAATTGTTCTCAAACAGGAAAGGAATGAATATGTCATTGAAGAACCTGTTCCTGATGAACCGATAGCTAATGCTTCAAGAGTTGACAAATATAAATTCTAGAAACATATGGATGATATGTTAGATGTTGGATGTCTAATGCTTGGCACCATGACTCCTTAGCTTCAGAAGCAACATGAGGACATGGTTGCATATGAGATGATTCAAAATCTCAAAGAAATATATGAAGGACAAGCACGTCAAAAGAGATATGAGACCTCTAAAGCTCTATTTCAATGCAAAATGGCATATAGAACTCTTGTAGGAGCTCATGTCATCAAGATGATGGGCTATATCCAAACGTTGGAAAAGTTTAGATTTCTTCTCAAAGATGAATTGGCTACTGATGTTATCCTACAATCATTTCCAGATAGCTTTAGCCAATTTGTCCTTAATTTCAACATGAATGAATTTAAAAAGACTTTACCACAGTTACTTGGTATGTTACGAAGTGTTGAAAGTAACATGAAAATGGTTGGACATAAGCCCATTGTGATGGTCCACAGGGACAAATGAAAAGGAAATAAAAAAGGTAGTAACAAAGTCTAAGGGCAATGGTAAGGCCAAACCGAAAGGGAAAACTGCATTGAAACCCAAAGGGGGAGTTGGCAAGGAAGGAAAATGTTTCCATTGCGATAAGACTGGACACTATAAGAGAAACTGTCCTGCTTTCCTTGAAGAGATCAAGAAGGCAAAAGCAAAAGGAACGTTTGTTTCAGGTATTTATGTTATTGATGTTAATTTGTCAACATCTACTTCTTGGGTATTAGATATCAGTTGTGGTTCTCATATTTTTACTTCTGTACAGGGACTGCAAAAGAGAATGAAGCTGGCTAAAGGAGACGTAGACCTACGAGTGGGAAATAAAGCAAGAGTTGTTGCATTAGCTATAGGCACATATGTTTTATCTTTGCCTAGTGGACTTGATTTAAATTTAGAGGATTGTTATTTTGTTCCTAATTTGACTAAGAACATTATTTCTATTTCTTATTTGGACAAGATTGGTTTTAAGATTATTATTAAGAATAATTGTTGTTCTTTTTATATTGATAATGTTTTTTATGGTTCGACATAATTGGTTAATGGTCTCTATATTTTGGATCAAGAAAACACCATTTATAACATAAATACTAAAAGATCAAAAACAAATTACTCGAATAAAACTTATCTTTGGCATTGTCGTTTAGGCCATATAAGTGAGAAACGCATATCAAAACTCCATAAAGATGGATTCTTAGATTCATTTGTTTTCTAACAATATGAATGTATACGAATCTTGCTTATTGGAAAAAATGACTAAAGCTCCTTTTAATAAGAAAGGTGAGTGAGAAGTGATTTATTACGGTTAATACATAGTGATGTATGTGGACTGATGAATACAAAAGCCAGAGGTGGATTCCATTACTTTATTACTTTCACCGATGACTTCAGTCCGTATGGGTATATTTATCTTAGGCGCCGTAAATCTGAAGCCCTTGATAGTTTTAAGGAATATAAAATGAGGTACAAAATCAACTAGGCAAGAGTATTAAGGCACTTCGATCAGATCTAGGTGGAGAATACTTAAGCATAGAGTTTGATGAACTCCTGAAAGAATGTGAATTATCTCACAGCTTACACCACCTGGTATACCACACTGGAATGGAGTTTTTGAAAGAAGGAATCAAACACTGTTAGACATGGTTTGATCGATGATGAGTCATTGTCATCTTCTGGATTCTTTTTAGGGACATGCACTTGAAACAGAATCTTTCACACTAAATCGTGTTCCATCTAAATCGGTTCAAAAGACACCATACGAGATATAGACTGGGAATCATCCTAGTATGTCTTTTATGAAGCTTTGGGGTTTTAAAGCTTATGTAAAACATCAGAAGTCTACAAAGCTCGAACCTAAATCTCATAAGTATATATTTTTTGGATATCCTAAAGAAACTAAGGGATATTATTTCTTCAACCCTAACGAGAACAAAGTGTTTGTTGCATGAATAGGAGTTTTTCTCGAAAGAGAATTTCTCTCAAAGAAAGGGAAGGGTAGAAATATTGAACTTGGAGAAGTTCAAGAACATCAGATCAATGAACCTGAAGTTGAGCATGTTTCACAAGTTGTTGAGGAGCATTCAACAGATTTAGAAACACAACCACTGCGCAGATCTACAAGAGAACATCGTGCACCTAAAAGATTTGGATTTCTCGTTACTGTACATGTAGATGTTCTTCTTATGGATCAAGATGAGCCCAAGACTAATTAAGAGACAGTGTATAGCCCAGACTCTGAGAAATGGCTTGAAGCCATGAGATCTGAGATCGATTCCATGTCAGTAAACCAAGTATGGACTTTGGTTAAACCACCTGAAGGGGTCAAACCTATAGGGTACAAATGGGTTTTCAAGAAGAAAACCCACATGGATGGTAATGTACAAACATACAAGGGGAAAATGGGTTTTCGACAAGTTCATGGTGTAGACTATGAAGAAACATTCTCCCCTGTAGCTATATTTAAGTCCATCGGGCTGTTACTCGCAATAGTTGCATTCCATGATTATGAAATCTGTAAAATGGATGTCAAACCCAATTTCCCTAATGGAAAACTTGAAGAGAATGTGTATATGACATAACGAGAAGGTTTTGTCATTCAAGGAAATGCTGGAAAGGTTTGTAAGCTACAGAGGTCTATTTATGGACTAAAGCAAACTTCTTGAAGTTGGAATCTTTGTTTCAATGATTCAATCAAAGAGTTTGGTTTTATTAGAAATAAAGATGAGCCTTGTGTTTATAAGAAGGCTAGTGGGATCATTGTTTATTTCCTAATCTTGTATGTAGACGATATACTCATCATAAGAAATGATATATCTACTTTACATTATGTTAAGACTTGGCTAGGTAGTTGTTTTTCTATAAAAGATTTGGGTGATGCATTGTATATCTTAGGAGTTAAGATCTATAGAGATAGATCAAAACGACTTCTAGGTCTGAGTCAAAGTACATATATAAACAAAGTGCTGAAAAGGTTCAGTATGGAAGAATCCAAGAAAGGATTTTGCCTATGAGACATGGCATTTCTCTTTCAAAGGAAATGTGTCCTTCAACTCCATAAGAAAGAGAACGGATGAATAATATTCAATATGCTTCAGCTATTGGTTCTATCATGTATGCCATGATATGTACTCGACCATATATATCGTATGCTTTAAGCATGACGAGTCGATATCAAGCAAACCCTGGTGAAAATCACTAGGTTGCGGTTAAAAATATCCTTAAGTACTTAAGAACTAAGGATAAATTTCTTGTCTATGGAAGGGAGAAAGAGCTTAGTGTAAAAGGTTATACTGATGCTAGCTTCCAAACTGACAAGGATAACTCACGATCACAATCGGGTTTTATGTTTTGTCTTAATGGAGGTGCTGTGAGCTGGAAAAGTTCGAAGCAAGACACAATAGTTGATTCTACAATTGAGGCTGAATACATTGCAACAAGTGAAGCAATAAAAGAGGTTGTTTGGATCAAGAAGTTCTTATTGAAATTAGGGGTTGTTCTCATCATATCATATACTGTAGAACTCCATTGTGGCAATAATGGAGCCATTGCTCATACAAAGGAACCAAGATCTCATCAACGATCCAAACATATTCTTAGGCGTTTTCATCTCATTCGAGAGATCATAGATCAAGGAGATATAGAAATATGTAGAGTACACACATATGACAACATTGTTGATCCCTTGACGAAGCCTCTAACACAGCAGAGGCATGATCGTCACACTGAGTCACTCAATATTAGATATGTGAGTGATTGGTCTCAGTGCTAGTGGGAGATTGTTAGAGTATGCCCAAAGACCAATCATATGATGATTGTAATAATACATTTATTTACCGATTTTATTGAATAAAGGCATTGCCAATATTATTTTCAGTTATATGTCCATGTTTAACAAAAACTGAAAGATAATAAAGTCCATATAATAACATTATTAAAAGATCCATAGTCAAGTATTATTGTGGGCATGGACAATAATAATACGCTTAAGACTAACATGTTATTGATTGATGACAAGGAGTTGTCATTGACATAGAGATGTCAGAATTGATACATGATTATATTGTTAGAGAACAATGTATTGGATTGACCCATCATGAGCATATGTCTTGGATTATTATGTAACGGTCATAACATTGCTCATGGTGATGACTATATGTATGATCCTCAGACTTGAGATCAATGTCATCCCTACATATATTGTTGTATGTTTTGATATAGTTAAACATGCTCCGTACCTGGTTGCACTATAAAGACTATTATTGAATATATCTCGATATATGTAGTGTGGTGTATATGGTTAAGATAGAATTTGTCCTTCCTACATAATATGAAATATATCACAGGTCACTTGAATGTGTGAGACTAGAAATGCATGGCCATGCTCGAATAAGTTGATATGTGATATCACAAATTATTCGTTAATTATAGTCTACTCTAGATATCAAGAAACAATAGATGGGCTATACAAGTGTGACTATTCTATGACTTGTGTCTATTCTAGATATAAAGGACAAAATAATGTAATACATAAAGGAGTTAATCACGAAGATGGTATGTCGAATCATAATTTCTTGTAACTTAGGTGACAATGATATATTGCTAGATGTCACTCATTGTATATAATATTAGAATTGTTGTAATAGTTACTACTAACGTTACAAGAACCTACAGGGTCATACCCTAGGATTGAAATGAGCAAAGATGTACAATTTGTTGTATGTAACTAAAATATATCTAGATTCAATATATGTATATTTGATATACATATGATTTTAATTATCCCGAATATAGTAAGTAAGCATTAAAAGAATGTAATTTAGATTACAACTCTTTTAATTGATATATAATTCAGAATAATTAAATAAGTTCTTAAATAAACATTAAACATTGTAATTCAGATTATAAGTCTTTAATGTATATTTAATTTGAATTAATTATATAATATTTTATTTATTAATTCGAAATAACTTTAAAAACCCTAAGATGTTAAGGTAATTGATATATTTAAAGGAGGTAAGGTCTAGCAGTCGTTTTTACTTCAGCCATTTTTCCCAATTTTTCTCAAAACAGATTTTGGGAAAAATAAAGTTTTGCTCTCAATCGGGTGAACTAAGTAGAGGCAGATTCGTGTTTTTGTGGAGGCTTACAATTCGAACCATCCGTGATCACCACTTCTCGTTGTTGTCTTTGATGTTTTATACGAAACCCATTGTAAGTATTCGCATCCTTTCCTGCCGATTTCGATTTTATGTACTTGGATCGCTGGTGAGACCGTCGAGTTTTGTTTCCGCTACGCCATGGGGTGCGCTGACAGTCCCAACAGGAAGAATAATATAACATGGTAATTTGGTAATTATCATGATTTTTAAATGATAAAAAGGTCTTTTAGTATAAAATGAATTTTAATTTCATTTTAAATGGTTATAAGCCATGTGTACTAAGGTTTTTAATGAAAAATTCATGAAACTTGTTCTTCTTCAAGATCCAAGACATGAACTTCGTTAGAAAGGTAAGAAATGTTTTTTTCCTTATTTTCAAGCCAATTTATTAGTTTTTTTTTGGAAGAAATCATTAAATAGAACATTTATCAACATGAAATTCTCTATCATTTGGTGTAACTTGTCCATGCTTTCCATGTTTAAATCACAAGTTCATGAAATTGATGGATGAATGGAATGTTAGGTTTTTATGATTTGAGGATGGATTTTGATGTAGTTAAAGTTATGGAGTCATTTCCAAACATATGTGATGATAAAAAAAAACAATTAGAAATGGTAGAATTAAAGTTTGGTGAATTAGGGTTCTTATGGAAAGTTGAAGATGAATTGAAATTAAATTGGATTTGATTGAAATGTGCATGGAAATAATGATTAGAGGTTGAATTCATGTTTAAATCAAGTTGGAAATCAAACATAAAATATGCTATAGAATTTAGCCTAAGAGGAAATATTGGGGAAAATATTAGAAATTTTCCTTACGCTTAGAAATAATATTCGAATGATTCTACAAGCCTTAGAATATTGTTTGAACCGATTTGGATGTTTTACAAGTATAAGGACCAATTGGGGAATTAAATGGAAATTGTGAAAAAGTTGATGTATTATGTTTTAATTAAATGTTGAAACTTTTAATTATGCTTTTGGGAAGCTTGAATTTAAGGTGAAATGGAAAATGACTATTTTGAATAAATTGAAAATATTGGGATGGAATCTAAAATAATTAATTTTAATGGTTGAAATACGAAATTGGAATTGTCATGTGAAAGTACTGATAAATATCAATAGTAAAGGACTTGAAAGGTCAATATTTATGTTATGAACTGAAGTTAGTATTGAACAAGTATAATTTTTAGGAATTTTATTCCTAATATGTTCTTATGTTAGAATCATATTAACGTATTATTTGAAAGGTATATGTTTGGTAAATTATGCTTGTATCAATTGTGATCGAAATCGAGATATAAGCACGCTTAAAGAAAATGAAAAAAGTACAAAAGTAAGGCTTATATCTAAATTAAAGGTTGATAGTGAGGCATTTCATGTGATGCATTCTTACTTATACTGTTATATATGATATGAGGAATACTTGCGATGACTCAACCTCAAATGAATTGGAAAGAAAAGATTTTAAATCGTATTTTGAATTATTTTCATATTGTTTTACCAAAAAGGTATTCAGGTGATTTTTGGGTATTATTTACCCAATTACATTTTATATGATAGTTTACCAAATGTTTTATGAATGATTTCAGGTATGAACTGCTCAATGTACTTTTATATAATATTTGGATATGTTAGTTTACGTGAATACTCCCAATAAGATAATGATACATGATCTTGTTCTAAAAGCCTATTGTATGTGTATTAAGAAATGTTGGTACAATCGACATGCATATGGTGGAGTGATTCTATATCTTGCAGTATATGTGTGATCTGGTGCATTTTTGTACATATGTTTGGCACTATATATGTGTTCTAGGTTTCACAATGTTTTGATGTTGTGAGCCTTTATGTCTGATTTCTGATTTAATGCAGTGATATTGTGTTCTACAATACCTATATTTATGTCTGGCGCCAAGAGTGGAATTTATTTCTGGCAGTCACGACTGCATATTGCGCACACTCGTCTTACTCGCATACCATGCATTCTCATTTGTTATGCATTATGCTATCAATTAAATAAATGTGACAAGTGCATGTTTATTTGATTCGCCGAAAGTACAACTTTCATTGAATATTCTCATTTTCCATAAAATGCCTTATATCTAAATTGTTTATTCTGAACTGGTGATTTTTTATTTTAGTTCAAAGAAAGGTTTGAAAATATATTTTACATGTTCATATATTATTATATGATAATTTCTATATTGAGATTTGTGTGACATTTTATATATTGATATGTTTTATTTTATAATTGATAATGTCTTACTAAGTGTATACTTAGCGTGTGATGGTTTGACGTGTAGGTAAAAGAAAGTAAGTGGAGTAAGGAGTTGAGCTTCACATCAATCATCAAAGGCTACTTATAATAAAAATGACATCATAATATTGATCGGATTTCTAGTTGGCATGTATACTTACAATAAGTGTCTACAATATCTTAATATGGTTATACTATGAAATGGGTTAGAAAATCTCTGTAATATTTATATTGCTTAAAAGAATTGTTATAGATTGTATGTGTTAATTTTAGTAAGTAATATTTATAATTATAAAATTGGTTTTTGAATATATATTATGATAAAATTTCATATGTGAATTTTATTAAGTAATATATGGTTATAAATATTTTTTTTATTTTATGTTTTAATAAAGTTACATTTTATTAGCGTACAGATATGTTCTGATTCAAGCAACTTTCAAGCAGTTTCATTCTTAATATGAAACATGTTGAATTGCCAAGTTGTTGGCTGAAATCGAACTCTATGTGAACATAAAAATATTAGATTTTTATTTTACGTGATTATAATATTTTTCATGATTAATTTTAAACTTAACGATTTTTAAATGAAACAAAATTTTACCAATTTTGAATGAGAAATGTTTTACAAGTGTTATGTGACATCTTTGACTCGTATTCACGTATAAATATAGGAAAGGGGTGTTAAATTTATTAGTATCAGACCTACATGTTTAGTCGATTCTAGGCCTTAACTGAAGTTGTTTTAAGTAGAAAAGTGTATACAAGACACTAGGATGTAATTGATATTGATCGAGTGTTTATATTATTAATGTTTGCTCCTTGCTAATGTAAGTTAATAAGTATATGTATTATATGTTTTAAATGGTAAATTTGAGACGAGGTAAACAATGAGTCTCATGTTCAATCTAATATAGGTAGTGCACTGGAATAATAGGGGTGTTAGTGCAAGAATAAAGAGATGATAAATATTATTTGAATTAATCACAAGTGACATAGTAGCAAGGGTGAGTCGTACTAGTAAAGATTGTCCAATAAAAATTAAAAGAATTAAGTTTTTAGTGAATCTAATAAAGTCACATTTGGAGGAATTTGAAATAATTCTGGGTATGGTTTGGTTATCCCCTATTATGTGAAAGTAAATTATCTCTCAAAGCAATTGATTTAAAGTACTCAAAAAATTCCAAGATCATAGTGGTAGCAGAAAGAGTAAATTTATTGTCTGATTAGATTTCGGCAGTAACTGCTAAGAAGTTGTTGTTGTAAGGTTGCCGAACTTATTTGGCTAATGTGGTAAATACTCAAGTATCAAAGGTTAATTTGGAATATATTCCAACAATTTAAGAGTATTCAGATGTATTTTCAGGTGGATTACATGGATTGTCTACAGATTGAGAGGTAGAATTTAAGATAAAAGTACTATCGTGTATTACGCCCATATCTATGATCCTATATAGAGTGGCTCCAACTGATCGAAGGAGAATTTAAAAGTACAAATAAAAAGTTTGCTAGATCGAAGTTTTATAAGATGGAGCGTGTCGCCTTGGGGCACGTTGGTAATAATTTTTATGAAGAAGATAGTTGGTTCTATGTGGCTATACATAGATTTTCATTAGCTAAATAAAGTGATATTGAAGAATAAATATCCTCTCTCGAGGATTGACGAATTCTTTGATTAGTTAACGGGCATATAGGTGTTTTCTAAGATTAATATTTAATTAAGATATTATTAGCTAAAGGTTAAAGAAGAATATATTCATAAGACTGTTTCAGGAATTGATAAAGACATTGAGACTTAGTAGTTATGTTGTTTGGGTTAATAAACACTAATGCAACACTTATAGATTTGATGAATTGAGTGTTTTAATCATATTGAGATCAAGTGTGGTGTATTGATGATAATTTAGTTTACTCAAAGACAGAAAGATCTTGATATGCATCGTCACGTAATACTCCAAATTCTCTAAGATAAAAAGATATGTTTTAATATATTAAAGTGTGCATTTTAAGTCATCAGAAATTGCTTTTGTTGGTCATATCATTTCAATAGATGGAATAAGAATGGATTCCAAGAAAATACAAGCTATTAATGAATAGCCATAGAATGTTTATGAAGTTCAGAGTTTCGTGAAATTCGCTGGTTATTATCAAACTTCATAAAGAATTTCTTCATGATCGTCTCTCCGCTTACCAAATTATTGAGGAAAGAGGATAATGATAGAAGCTTCAGTACTAGTGTAATCAGAATCAGAGTTATTATGGTAAGAAATGGCTCTTGAATGTTATGTGCCTTTATGAATAAGCTAAGGATGTAGAACAGTAAAATCTGCCATGATTCTATGATTTTGACATTAACTTTGGAAAATAGCCATAAATTCTATAGCAGGTATTATAAAGTGATTCTTATATCGTTAGGATTTTATGTCAATATAGTTTTGCGTAAAATAAATAGAAACTGATTATAAGATATGAATTTTTAATCAATGATAGGTCAGAAACCGGGGAAATAATTATGCTCAAAATAGATTCTTTAAGATGAATTAGAAAATTCACCATAAATTGTATAAATTGAATTATAATGAATACTTTATCTGATTATATTCGTATTCGAGTCTAATGGTATGAACGGGGTAATTTTTAAGTATGTTGCCCAAACTACCAAAAAATGGAAATTCTGATAAATCAAGCATTTTATAAGGATTCAGTGTTTTATAGCGACGCAATTCATAATGGTTTGGGGTGTTTATTGAAGTAAAATTCTTGGTTTATGTTTTGAGAACACTTAAGACTCGTGGATGAAATTATTCAACTTATGATCTAGAGTTAGCAGTTGTTGTGCTTGCTTTGAAGATATAGTCTTACCATATTTTTGTGAGCGATGATACATCTACACCGATTATAAGGAAATAAAATTTTGAAGTGTTTTTTGAATCAAAAGTATTCGAACTTGAGGCAAAGGAGATGGATTAGACTTCTTAAAGATTATAAGTTGATTATTAACTATAGTCCAATGAAGGCTAGTGTAGTAGATGATGTGTTAAGTCGAAAGACATTCTCTATTCTAAGAAATTTTGTGGCTCGATTATCAGTGAAAAGAAAATGGTGCAGTGATCATAGAATTGAGAATAAAGTATACACTATTGGATCAAATATTAGATTTTCAAAGAAATGATGGAAAGTGTTTTTCAAGGATTGAAGAAGTAAAAAAAGGTAAAACCAGACTTTAAAGTTAAGTTTGATGAACTTTATTAAAAGACTATTTGACACCCAACAAGAAGAATTCAATCTAGGTGATTGTTGGTACGGTACCTAAGTCAACGCACTTCAACTCAGTTTGAATTTATTATTCTATGGACAAGTATGGTGAATGGTATAGTAAGTGAATTATTTAATTACATTAAGTGTTTGTCTCGATAGTATCTGATAGGGTCCCAAGGGTTACTTAGAGAATTTTGGAAATCTTAGTATTAAGCCTTTGGAATTCGAGTTAATTTTTAATATTTTTTCGAAATATCCTAAATTTTTGAAAATATAATTTTAGGGTTTGTTTTTGACAAAAATTGGGTTTTCTAATAAACAACATGATTTGATGGAGTCTCCACCAAACTTTGTTTAGGATGTGATTTGATCACCCAAAAATATTTGTCATTTTAATAAAATTTAATTTTAAAAATTATTAAAGTAACATTTTGGTCTACTTTTACAAAAAAACAAATAGTTATGAAGTTAATTACACGTGGGGAATGATTAGCTCCCCCACAATGCCTGAAATCGATACCTAGTCGATTAATTATTGTCTTTGGAATAGAATTTATGAATTCAAATTTTAATTTAATTAATGATCCCTTTTTAGCTAAACGTATATAATGTTATTTAACCAATTAAAATTTTATGGAGAAAATTAACAATTCGTGCATTTAATTGGAGAAAGCTAACCACCTAATATAAGGTACAGTGACATCCCTCTCATTTCCAACTAAAACGGTGAATCTCTAATTTTTTCTAAAAAATTTAAAGTTAAATTGTTAACATTTCAACTTTTCAAACCAAAGGGAAACACGATCTAATAGAAGGTAGAGTGGAGATTTTCTCTTCTTTGGAAGGAAACAAGAAATATTATGATCATTGTATTCGTTTACCTAAAGCTATGCCGCAAGCAAAAATCTTATTAATAGAAATTAATGAGCCTTTATGATAAATAGGGATGTTTGAATATTTATAAGTATCGAAATTAAACCTCTGAATAGGGTCGAGTGGCTCACTGTCGATAAATATAAATATGGGAATATTTCCCTTTCTACCATCTTGATCAATTTTAAAAGTTATCATATTTTTTATGGTTTCACTGGAGGATACATGTTCACTTTAAATTATCGAATTAAACTATCTAGGTGAATTAGGATAACTCCCTTTCATAATTTAAATTAAATGAGTGTTGCCTTTTAATTTATTATGGAAATGGTTTAGTAATGCGAATGAGGATATCATGCTTATCAGAATATTATAAAAATTTAAAGAAAAAAAATCAAGGAATCAATTCAATTATCATGGTAATATTACAATGCAAAGAGTTAAAATTAAAGGGATAACTAGAAAATACAAGTAATTAAAAATATAAACAATAAATCCAAAAGGTATGAAAAGTAAATGCAAAAAAAATACAAATATCAAATTTACTAAAAACTAATAAAGTAGTAAATGTACATATGACGAGAATAATAAAAAGCAAAGAGAAAATATAAAAGGAAAATAACAAATAAAGATAAATAAAAAAGTAAATAGAGATAAATAAAATAAATAAAAATATGTATATACTTTAATGTGAATAGACATTGCGAGAATATACATACAATTAAAATCATAAATATAAATTGTGAATTTAAAGTAGATGGACATTAAATATAAAAAATATATATTTACTAAAATTAACCAAAATAAAATAATGAAATAGTATATGTATAAATGAAGAAAGTAAACGTTGAGATGTAAAAAGAGGAAAACAATAAATGATAATAAATAAAAGATAAATGAAAATAAATAAAAATATAATATATAATAATATAATATATAAGAATATGTACGTAATATGTAATGTGATATGATACCTAATAAACATAATAATATATATTAATAATAAATATAAATTATATATTAAATATAAATAGAAGTAGATATGAAAGATAAGATGCGTAAAAATTGTGTGTGTCTATATATATATATATATATATATATATATATATAACATAATTAATATTGATGACATAGAAACATATAAAATATAGAAAAAAATAAAATAAGATGGACATGAACTAAAAAATAATTGGTTTTCATGGAGAAACCTATCGGAATGCTAGATTTTAAAAAAAAAATCTATTCGAAAGTATTTTTTTTTGTTCCTCAATTTCTCTTATCCAAAAAAGGTTTTAGAAAAACACAAAAGAATAAAACTGTATTAAATCAAGTAAACACGAATCAAAACCAATAAAAAAAAGAAAGTACCTTAAAGCGAATGTTCTCTATTATTACTTGTACTCCCTAATTACAATAGGAAAAATTCTCCTCTCTTTTCTCCCAAAACAAATGTGTTCCTTTTCTCCCTGAAAAATAATGTGTGTCCAATTTAGAGATGGGCATAGGTCGGGTTGGGTCGGGTTTTTGGTCCATCCGACTTGACCCGAGAACAAGAGAGCCTTCACCCGAGACCCGACTCGACCCGACCAAAATAAATGTTTCACCCGACCCGACCCGAAATAATAAAAAAATTTATTTTTATTCAATAAAAATTGTGACTTAATTGAAAAAAATTATATAGAGAGGGGTATTATTGTAATTATCCCTAAATATATAGGTTAAAATTATATATTTTTTCGGGTTGGGTCTGATTTTTTTACCCTAAACCCGAACCCGACCCGACCCGAACACAACATAAAAAAAAAACCCACCCGACCCGATCCCGAATTTTTTTTAGAAAAATCCGACCCGATCGGGTTGGAACCCGACGGGTCGGGTTTAAATGCCCATCCCTAGTCCAATTTACATAAGATGAATGGCTATTTATAGGCTGCCCAAAACCCTAAATGGGAAAACTCTAGCATCTTTTCATTAATGGAAGATACACTAGTTGAAAGAAAAAATTCTAAAATAATAAAAATATCCTAAATTACCCTTAATATATTATGGAAACTATAGAGCTAAATTTAATTATAAATACTCAATAAAAATATTGAAATCTTGTAATAAATTAAAATTATTATCATATTGGGACCGTATACAATTTTCTACATGTCATGTCATTGCTAAAATAAGCATATCTTAAGTTTATGATGTCTGATTAAGGCGGTTTAAAATCCGTTGCAAAGATAATTGAAAGCTGGTCATATTTCAAGAAAAATCATGACCTGGAAATGCACAATCTCACTTGAAAATTCATTGTAATTTGGTTGATGCTTCATGGTTCATGCTTCGAAATCCACTTTAATAAAAAATGTTTGGGCCTTCAAAAAAAAGTAGGCTAGACAAAAATCGGGCATTGCCATTGCCCCTGTTTTCTAATTGGACTGTAACGCAAAAAGAGCAAAGACAACAAAAAATAACCAATTTTTTCCGGTTAGGCTTGTCTTCTTTTCCATATTTTATCTTCACTTGGTTTATTTTCTTTCTAGTCTCATTGTGAAGATCAAATCTAAAAAAGTTGATTTGCTTTATCATCAACTCTTCCTCATATCTTCCTAAAGGTTAAATTTGAAAAACAAAATATTCAGTTTGCTTCCTCATTACTTTGTGAAGTTCAAATTTGGAAACTTTTGCCACACCATTTCTTTATAGAGATCAAATCTAAAAACTTTGATGATTCGCTCCACCATCTCTTCATGGAGACCAAATCTAGAAACTTTGACAATTTGCTCCATCATCTCTTCGTGGAGATCAAATTTGGAAACTTTGACAGATTGCCCTACTATCTCTTAGTGGATATCAAATCTGAAAACTTTGATAATTTACTCCATCATCTCTTCATGGAAATCAAATGTGGAAAACCTTGATGATTGGCTCCACCATCACTTCGTGGAGATCAAATCTAGAAACTTTGAAGATTTGTCCCACCATCTCTTCGTGGAGATCAAATTTGAGAAAATGATCATTCACTCCACTATCTCTTTGTAAAGGATTAATCTTGAAAAGTTTATGACTTTCGAACTTTCATTTTGAAAGTCCTAAAACATTCAATCATTTATACAATTTTCATGTATGAGATGCTCCTATTTTTGCCTAAAATACAAAACATGATTCATTAATTCATCTTGTCTCGTGATCACGCCTTTTTTTTTTTTTTGCTTCATTTAGAACATCTGGTCTTTAGGGAAGATTGCTCATTCAACTCAGTAATATTGTGCTATTGGCTAGATGAACTCAAATTCTTAAGCAGTCATTTTGCTTTGATTTGATTGAAAGAAAGGGATCTTCCTCAATTGACAAGTTGAAAATTCATTAGGATCCATGTTGTAGATAATATATCAATATTGAGTGAAAGACCCATTTAGTGACATCTAGAATGTCTCCTTTGGTTGTTTATTAATATGCATTCGATGCTTCTTATGAATTCTTAAGGTGATTGCGTGCAATCTTTGCTGAAGGGTTTATTTTAACTCTAAATGTCTTTAATTATAGTTGCGTCAGACTTGCTTTGATTGGTACCATATCAGAAGACACAAGTGGGGAAAAGGAGAAATTCCAAAGTTGTCTCGTTGCTTTGATTCGAGGCCTTGAACTGTAATGATCTTTTGATCCTCGAGATAAATCTATCTTGTTCAGCAACTATGCCCCTTTTTAGACTCACAAATAAAGCAAAGTATCAATTCATTGAGTATCAAATAAATCAATCACACTTTGACTTTTAAAAGATTATAGCCATTTGACAAGAGTCAATATTAATGGATAAATTTGTCTATAGTTGGCTATAACAGATGTTTCTTAACTCCCTTAGTCAAACTTCCATCAAAACTCGTTCTCAATTTAAACTTTAAGCCTTACTGCCTTTCTTAAATTATAATTCATTAACTTTGGTCCTCTTATCTTTGCTTTGATTTTGTTGGGTAATTTCTCTCGACACAAAATTAATAGTGACATGATCTGAATGTAATTCTATTCATAAATTCAGGGCTCTCGACATTATCTTGTTGGCCCATTACTTTAGCAGAATACCTCTCATTATAGGAGTCAAGTGAGAACTTGAATGGAACTCACTTCATAAATCTTGGACTTACCTCTACAGTTGTTCTAGACTTACCTCCAAAGATTATCAACTTAATACTTCCAGCGGAGTGCCACCAGCAATCTTAAAAATATCTTGCATTAATATCTAATTAACTTCCTTGAATATTTGATTTAAAGATTTCTTCAACTCATCAAGAAGAACATGTTATCGTCTAAATCTTGTTGAAGGTCAAAAAATTGTATCCTCGGAGTTTAATTTCTAAGCAACTACCTAAGCTAAATTCATCTATTTCACTATTCCATGTGAAAATTATGGATCGTCAATGAACGTCCTCAACATGAATGCAAGCTAATCGACATTGCAAAATCATGCACTAAAGATGCCCTATCTTATCAACTTCCATACTTACTTGACCATTTGAGGGTTTTTTGTTTAACTTGTAGTTTGTGGCAAAAGGTGAATGGGTCTTTGCTTTTTTGAATGGTTTATTCTCGCCATTTTACACAAGGCTATAATCTCGATTGTCAAAAGAGCATCATATTATATTTGATATTCACTAAACTTCAATAAAAAAGTATACTTCATTACTCATAATAAAAGAATGACATCGGACAATCTCAAATGTTTATTCACCCTTACAAGAGATCAACTATTGCCCTGGGTATGAGCGAATAGGGAAAGACCGAGTATTATTCTAAAAAAGCCTTAAAAACCAAAAATAACTCTTTAGTTGTCCAGGTTTTGAACACGAAACTAGGAGATAGTGAATGAATCCTAGCCTTATTATTCATTTCAGCATGTTCCCCCGTTATGGAACTGATCCATGATTAGGTAGGGGATTCTGCGTAACATTAGCTGGCTCTAGGTTATTAAAGTTGATGGTGATTTTGTCTCGAAACCTTTGAACCACCCTCTTGAATCCGAGGCAATTTTCAATAGTGTGTCCAAGAATACCGACATGGTAAATGCATTAAGCATTTGTGTCGTATCATTTGGGGTAGGGAGGTTGTGGATCATCCACATGAAATGGAGACACAACATGTCTGTCGTAAAGCTCCTAAAATAACTCTTTCTATATCATAGGGACTGAATAAATTTGATCCCTGTCCCTTTGTACCCTTAATCCTCTTGAATCTTGTTTTGACTGGTTTGATATTGTTGCTGCCTTTGGTTAAGAGATGGAAATAGCTTGTCCAAAACTGTAGGTGCTTACGTTGTTGACTTTATCATCTTTCTTCTTTCCAGTGGGTTATCTAGCATATTCACTTCCTTATATTTTGCCATGCTTGATGTCCATCTTGATCATCTCCCCATAAATGATTATAGAAAAAAATTCCTAAAATTATTCCTAACCATATGTCATATAAATGAGGCCTTCAGGGTGCTCATAAAGAGCATTGTTTTCTCTTTTTCATTAAATGGAGGATGAACCTGCAAAGCTATGCCTCTCCATGTTTAGGCATATTGTCTAAAGGTTTCATTTTACTTTTTCTTCACTTATTGGAGTGTGATCCGATTAGGACTTAATTCTTTCATATGCTTATATTGTTTAAGGAAAGACTTAGCCAATTTTTCCATGACTAGATGTGAACTCTACTCTGATGATTTTACAAGCGGGTGGTCGAACCTGTCAAGCTTTCTTGAAAGTAATGGATCAGTAACTGATCATTTTCTACATTCCCTATCATTTTTTCAACAACAAATTGTGATATGTGTCGAAGGGTAACTATTACAATAAAACTTTTCAAAGTATGAAACTTTGAATTTCGAGGGCAAGATTAGATCCGGGAGCAAGCTTAACTCTTTGGCATCAACTCCATAGAGATTGTCTTCACCTTTGATGACCTTAATTTAACCCTCTAGTTGTTTCATTTTATCCTTTGGCAGCTTAGACTTTGCTAAAAATTAGGGACATTGTTAGACCAATGCCTCTCATAGTTTGAGCTCGTAGCAGCATGCACATTCAAACTAGAGTCAGGCAAATTAATCTGCAACTTCTTTGATTAAGTGAATATTTCCTCATTGCCCTTAGTGTGGGTTGGGGTGAAGCCCGGCGGATATAGGTGATCTTCCATACTTATTATAGACCATTTTCCAAGTTCTTCGTTCATTCCTCCCAGTAAGTTAGTAAATTTCTTGAGCATGTCTTTTTGACCCTTTAACATTTTCTCTTACAAGTCATGTTGAGCTTTAGCAAACTTTTTTTCAAAATCTTTCTCAGCTTAGCCAATTTATCTTCCATGGTCTTTTTACTAGTGTTGTATGGATGTCGTGTTTCCAGCTCTATTTTGAAAACCGGACCGGACCGGCGGGTTCAACCGGGAACCGTTGCCTAGTCCGGTTTAATCTAAACCGATTGAACCGCTATTAGTGAACCGGTTAGAACCGCAGAACCGTTCGAACCGGACCGGCTGAAAACTGGAAAAAACCAAAAATTTTGTTTTTTTTTTAAATTAAACCAAACGTCGTTTGTTAAACGAGCTAAGTCGAACTCGAGTATTGCTGAGCTTGACTCGAACTTGAAAACTTTAAAAGTAAGCTCAACTCCACTCAAACTCACAAGTTAAAAATTATCAAGTTCAACTCGAACTCGAAATATAATATTGAAACTTGAACTCAAAAAGGCTTGAACTAAAAAAAAATTTAGAAGCTTAATTGAAGCCTAAAATTCGAGCTTGATTGAAGTGAAAGAATAGTTCACTCGATGCTCACAAAAGGCTCCATGATTTTTGATGCTAAATTACCTCTATTATTTATAGAAGTTAGTTGTGATGCTCTTCTATGTTTCTTAGCAATGTGGGATTGTTTTGTTCTCATCATATTTTTACTCTTTAAACTTTTGGGATGCTCTTTTATGTTTCTTAGCCATGTGAGATTGTTTAAAAAAAAATTAAACCAAACAAAATCATTTAGTTATGATTTTTTTAGCCCCAAATTATTTTTTAATTATAGTTATATAATTATATTTATTATTTAATATGTTTTACCTTAAATATTATGTTGTAGTTAATTTGAATCATTTTGTTTCACTTGATTTTATGGTTTTTAATTTATATATGTTATGACTTGCTTTGAATATGACTTGTGATATAAAAAATTATTTTTTATTAAATATTTTTGGTATTTTTATTTAATTTTTTAAATAATTAAGACGTCGTCTGGTTCTTCCGACCGGTCGAACCGATTCGACCGGTTAAACCAGTGAACCGGTAGCATGACCCGGTTCGTTAACCGGTCCAGTTCTGAAAACCATGGTTTCCAGTGCTTTTTCTCTTGAAACAAAATCACTGTTTATTAGTTAATCTCGATTTCTATAACGGATGCATGTTAAAAATGAGCTGATAATATAAGTGCAAAAATAAAATGTAAAATTAATTTTAGGATTCGTTTTGACTAAAATTGGGTCTCCCTTTTAAAATAAAAACATGCGATTCGTTGGAGTCGCCATCAATATTTGTTTAGGAAGTGATTGGATCACCCAAAAATATTTTGTCATTTTAATAAAATTTAATTTTAAAAATTATTAAAATAATTTTTTGGTCTACTTTTCTAGAAAAATGGGTTCGAGAGTCGATTATACATGGGGAATGATTAGCACCCCCGTAAGACCCAAAAATTAGTGCCTAGTCAATTAATTATTGTATTTGTAATATAATTTACTAATTCAATTTTTAATTTAATTAATGTTCCCATTTTAGTTAAATAAATACAATGTTATTTAACCAATTAAATTTTTATAGATAAAATTAACAATTTGTGCATTTAATGGGAGAAAGTTAACCACCTAACATAAGATAAAGTGACATCCCTCTCATTTCCAACCAAAGCGATGAATTACTAATTTTCTTCTTAAACTTTTGAAAGTTAAATTGTTAACATTTCAACATTTCAAACTAAAGGGAAACACAACCTAATATAAGGTAGAGTGGCAATTTTTCCTTATTTGGAAGGAAACAATGAATATTTTGATTATTGTATTCGTTTACCTAAAGTTATGTCATAAGCAAAAAAATTTATTAATGGAAATTATAGGGCCGTTAAGATAAAAAAGGATGCTTGAATATTTATAAATATAAAAATTAAACTTCCAAATAGGGTAAAGAGGCTCACTTTCGATACATTTAAAAATGGGAACAATTCTCTTTCTACCCTCATTATAAATTTTAAAAGTTATCATATTTTTTATGCCCTGTAGGATACACATTCACTTTAAACTATCAAATTAAACTACCTAGGTGGATTAGGATAACTCTCTTTGATAATTTAAATAAAATGTACATTGCCTTTTAACTAATTATGAAAAAGGTTGAGTGATGTGAATGAAGATATTATGCTTATCAGAATAAATAAAGATGTCATGCAATGAAACAACATGGTTTATAGAATATTATAAAAAAAATTAAAGAAACAAATCAATGAATCAATTCAATTATCATGATAAGATTACAATGTAAAGAGTTAAAATTAAAGGGATAAATTAAAAAGGCAGGTAATTAAAAATATAAATGCTAAATCCAAAAGATATGAAAAGTAAATACACATATGACAAGAATAATAAAAAGCAGAGAGAAAATATAAAAGGAAAATAATAAATAAGGATAAATAAAAAGTAAATAGAGATAAATAAAATAAGTAAAAATATGTATATACTATAATGTGAATAGACATTAAGAGAATAGACAAATAATTGAAATCATAAATATAAATTGTTAATTTAAAAGATATGGAAATTAAATATAAAAAATATATTTACTAAAATTAATCAAAATAAATAAAATTGTACATATATAAATGAAGAAAGTAGTGAAAATTTGAGATGTAAAAAAAGAGGAAAACAATAAGTGATGATAAATAAAAGATAAATGAAAATAAATAAAAATAAAATATATAAGGATATGTAATGTGGTATGATACCTACTAACTATAATAATATAAAAATATATAAATTTATATTTTAATAATAAATATAAATGAAATATAAAATATTAATAAAAGTAGATATGAAAAGGTATTTTGTTTAAAAATTATGTGTGTGTATGTGCGTGTGTGTATATATATATATGAACATAATATAATTAATGTTAATAACATAGAAACATATAAAATGTAGAAAAATAAAATAAAATGAATAAGAACTAAAAAAATAATTGGTTTTCATGGAGAAACATCAAGGAATGTTATATTTAAAAAAAATATACTCGAAAGCATTTTTTTTTTTGTTCTTCAATTTCTCTCCTCTAGTAATTTTTTTAAATACAAAAGAATAAAAGTATAATGCATCATGTAAACACGAATCAAAGTCAAGAATAAAATGAGAAGTGCCTTAAACCGAATGTTTTCTTTTATTACTTGTACTCTCCAATTACAAAAGCAAAACCAATTACAAAAGAAAAATTTCTTCTCTCTTTTTCACTTTTTTTCTCTCAAAACAAAGTTATTCATTTTCTCATGTTTGTCCAATTTTCATAAGATGAATACCTATTTATAGGCTCCTAGAAACCCTAAAAGAGAAAACTATAGCATTTTTTCAGTAATGCTAGATATACTAATTAAAACAAAAAATCTTAAAATAATAAAAGGATCTTAAATTACTGTCAATTTATTATGGAAAGTATGAAGCTTAATTTAATTACAAATATTTAATAAAAATATTAATTTTTTAATAAATTAAAGTTATCGTATTGGGCCCGTGTACAATTTTATACACACGCTATCTTCACTAAAATAAGCATATCTTGAGTTTTTTATGTTCGATTGAGGCTTTCCAAAATGCGTTAGAAAGCTAACTGGAAGTTGATCATATTTCAAGAGACATCAAGACTTGGAAATACTGGAATCTCACTTGAAAATTTGTTGCAAGTCGGTTGATTCTTCTTGCTTCAAAATCCGCTTTAATTAAAAAATTGGGCCTTGAAAAAAGTAGGCCAAACAAAAATCGGATATTACAATTTTCATCTTCAAACAGATGAACATTTTGAGGAAACTAATCAAGTTTTAGAAGATATGTTAAGGGCATGTATAATTGGATTCGAAGAATCATGGGGAAAGTATTTGGCTTTAGCGGAGTTTGTTTATAATGATGGTTATCACACAAATATTAAAATGATTCCCTATGAAATTTTATATAGAAGGAAATAACGAATGTCGTTGAACTATTATGAACAGAAAGATCATGATGACAAACTGAAGATTTTTCAAGATAAACTTTAAGTTGTTACCATTGACAAAATTCATATTCAGATTTGAAAGGAAAAGAGATTGAATATGAAGTGGACGATAAATTATTCCTTAACGTATGAAAATAATTAATTTTTGGACGAAAAAAAAAACTGAGTCCAAGTTTTTTTTGGTCTGTATGAGATTGTGAATATAGTTGGTATGGTGACTTATCAGCTAACTTTACCTCTAGATATGAATGAGATTCACAATTTGTTTCATATGTCGATGCTCAAGAAGTATCGTTCGAATCCTTCAAATATTAATACACCGGAGAAGATTCAGATTCAATCGGATCTAATTTATGAAGAAGAATCCGTAAAGATAATAGAATATTGAGCTAAATAACTAAGCAACAATATTATCTTACTGCTAAAAGTTTTGTAGCGAAATTATAAATTTGATGAATTAACCTGTAAAAGAGAACGAGATATGAAAACACAGTTTTCTCACCTTTTGGATCAAGTGCATGTTGAAAATTCAAGAAACAATTTTCTTAATGGGGGAATTGTAATACCCCAAAATTTAGGCAAGTGATAAAAATGTAAGTTTCGAAAGTTTAGTGGCCAAATTTAAATTTTGAAAAGTTTTGAGACAAAAGCATTAATTTTTTGAAAAGAAATTTTTTCCCGTAAATGAATTGTTCACCTCAAGAATGACGTTTTCATGTGACTCGTATTTTTATCTATAGTTTGTATTAAAAGCTATAAAGCGATAAAGTTTGGTAAAATATTAGGTAATCGGATCGAATAGAAATTTAGGAAATTTTAAATGATGAAATTAAAAGGTTAATAATTTCATTTCCATATTTTATTGTTGTAGAATTTAACATGGATCATTAGATTTAAGATTTATTTCCATGTTAAATCGGGACCGTTAGATTAAAGTGATAAGATTGTAATTTTTGGAAATATGCAAGGAAAAAGTTGGAAGATGATAAATTCTTTGTCCATGTTTGACATAGATGATGTAAGGATGATGGAAGAATGATGTTGCCTTTTAAAGGATAAAATTGCCTTTTAGTATAAAATGAATTTTAAATGATTATAAGCCAAGTTTACTAATATTATTAATGAGAAAATTCATGAAACTTGTTCTTCTTCAAGCTCCAAGACGTGAACTCCATTAGAAAGTAAGTGTTTTTTCTTCTTTTTTTCAACCCAATTTATTAGGTTTTTGGAAGAAAACATGAAATAACAAAATTTATCTACATGAAATTATCTATCATTTGGTGTAATTTGTTCATGCTCTCCATGCTTAAATCACAAGTTAATGAAATTGATGGACGAAGGGGTTGTCAGGTTTTACAATTTAAGGATGGATTTTGATGTATTTGATGTTATGAAATCATTTCCAAGCTTATTTGATGATAGAAAACAATTAGAGATGCTTGAATAGTTTGGTGAATTAGGGTTCTTATGGAATGTTGAAGATGAATTGAAATTAAATTGGCTTTGATTGAAATTTGCACTAAAATAATGATTAGAGGTAGAATTCATGATTGAATTAGCATTCCTTAAGCTTAGCAAATAATATTTGAATGATTCTATAAGCCTTAGAATGTTGTTTAGACCAATTTTGGAAGCTTTTACAAGTATACGGACTAAATCATAGATATTGAGAATTTGGGGAATTAAATGTCAATTTTCAAAAAGTTGATGTACTATGTCTAAATTAAATGTTGGGACTTGTAATTATGCTATTTTGAATCTTGAAATTAAGATGAAATGGCAAGGGACCATTTTGAATAAATTCAAAATATTGGCACGAATTCTAAAAGAATTCATTTTAATAGTTGAAATGTGAAATTGGAATTGTCACGTGAAAGTAGTGATGAATATGAATTGTAAAGGACTTGAAAGATCAATATTTATGTTATGAAGTGTAGTTAGTGTTGAACTAGTATCAAAAGAATTTTCAGAAATTTTATTCCTAATATGTTCTTATGTTAGAATGATACTAACATATTATTTGAATGGTATATGTTCGGTATATGATGCTTGTGTAGATTGTGATTGAAATCAAGATATAAGCATGCTTAAAGAAAAAGAAAAAGAAAAAGTACACAAGTGAGGCTTAAATCGAAAGTAAAGGTTGATAGTGAGGCATTTCAAGTGAGTGCATTCTTACTTATTCTATTATATATGATATTAAGAAGACTTGCGATGAGTCAACCTCAAATGAATTGGGAAGAAAATATTTTAAATCGTGTTTTGAATTATTTTCATATTGTTTTACAAGAAAAAGTATTTAGATGGTTTTTTAATATGATTTTCCCAATTACATTATATATGATATTTCACCAAATGTTTTATGAATGATTTCGGGTATGAACTGCCCAATGCATTTTTTCTATAATATTTAAATATGTTAGTATATGTGGATACTCCTAATGATTGAATGATATATGTTCTTGTTCTGAAATCCAATTGTATGTGTATTGAGAATTTTTGGTCAATTGGCATGACATGTAGTGGAGTGATTCTATATATGGCACTATATGCGTTCTAGTATATTTTTGTACATATTTCTAACATTATATGTACGTTTTGGGTTTCACGATGTTTTGACGTTGTGAGCTACCATGTATGATTTATGATTTAATATAGTGATGCTATGTTTTACAGCACCAATATTTCTGTATGGCATACACACACTCGTCTAACACACATACCATGCATTCTCATTTATTATACATTGGGCTATCAGTTAAATAAATGTGAAAAGTACATGTTTATCTAATTCATTGAAAGTAAAGCTTTCACTGAATATTTTGATTTGGCATAAAGTGCCTTATATCTGAATTGTTTATTCTAACATATAGATTCTAAACTGATGATTTTCTGATTTCAATTTAAAGAAAGGTTTGAAAATTTGTTTTACATGTTCATATATTATTATATGATAATTTCTTTACTGTGATTTATGTGACATTTTATATATCAATATGTTTTATTTTATATTTGATAATGCCTCACTAAGCGTATACTTAGCATGTGAGGGTTTCATGTGTATGTAAAAAAAACGAGTGGAGCAAACAAATGAGCTTGACATCAATCACTGAATATTACTTACCGGTAATAATAAATGTATGCAATATCTTAATATGGTTATATTATGAAATGGGTTAGAAAAGCTCTATAACATTTATATTGCTTAAAAGAATTGTTATAGATTATATGTGTGAATTTTTAGTAAGCAATATATACAATTATAAAAGTGAGTTTTTAATATATGTTGTAATAAAATTTCATATGTTAATTTCATTAAGTAAAATATGGTTATAAATCTATATATTTTTATTTTATGTTTTAATAAAGTTATATTTTATTATCATAAAGATGAATTTTGATTCAAGTAATTTTTAGGCAGTTTCATTCTTAAACTGAAATAGTGTTGAACTGCTAAGTTGTTGCCTAAAATTGAACTCGATATGAACATTAAAATATTATATTTTTATTTTTACGTGATTAAATATTTTTCATGGTTAATGTTAAATTTAACAATTTTCAAAAGATTTTTTTAGCGATTTCGAATAAGAAATGTTTTACAAGTGTTGTGTGAATCTCTAACTCATATTCAGGTACGGATATGAGAAATGGGTGTTACATTCCCAAATTAACCTTACCTTAAAATTAGCATTAATTTGGACACTTGTCAAATGGATATAAATTTGAAAATTAAAAGTATAGTTGGTTTCTTTGATACTCAATGAACTCTTGTTTTATAATTTGTTTTAATTGAGAACCTAAAGAAAGGGGAATTATTTTTCAAAACTTCTACATCGACCTATTTCACATTTTAAAAAACTTAAAAATGGAAAAAACAATTTTTAAACATGAAAATCTCTCAAGAACGAATAAGGTCCTTAAGGTTGATAAGGTTATTTCTACCTTAATTTGCTAAGAATAAAGAAATGAGTCAACAAATAAAAGTTAAAACAAGAAGAATAGGTGATGTAGAGGAATTGAAGACATTCTTCGATTTTTGAAATATTGAAAGACTCAAGAATAAAACTTCTCAGACATCTTCTTGACATCATCAGTAGTCGAACAAGAAGCATGCAACAACCATAATAACAAGTTTCATTTTTTTTTTAGATTTTCTTACATCTCAACTCGTAGCAAAGATCCAAGGCATTTATGTTAGAAGTATTGATCACCTTTTGGGTGTCCATCTTGTTATGAGACCTCATAAAGAGAAGTAATTAAGCAATTAGATTAGAATAAAAATGAAGAAAGACATATGTTGACACTTTTGTTAGTCCAAGTTGAGAGTATGGGTTGTTGATAAATAGCATGAGGATTACTCCATTCAAATCAAACGTTTTTGGCACCCATGTAATGATGAGCCATAGAAATTACCAGTATTGGTGCATTACCAAAACTCATATGATGTTGAGATAACAAGAATCAGATCAAGAAGACATTGAAGATAAACTTCTCCATTTGAAATGATTGTGGTAGAATATCAAGACAAGAAGAATTAATCTTTAAAACCAAACCATTCATGCATTAGTTGGTCGTAAAGTCATGAAGAAACATTTATGATAAAGCATTTGAATATGAGACTGAAAGTGCATCAAGACCACATATTTGACCATAGTAATAATCTAAGTCAAGTGTTCATCAGAAGAGAAAGCACTCATTCTAAGATTATAAAATGAGGAAATAGAAAAATAGTATAAAAAGACATGATGGTGCCTGATGATCATATTATTTTCCAAAAAATGTAAACTTGAATTAACAAGTTGTTGATATTAAGGTAGGCTTGGGACAAGGGTATCTCTAACTTGGTAAATCAAAATCAAAGACTTGGATAAAGAAAATTGAACTTTGGGGGAAAAGATTATTAGGGACAAGGAGAGCAGGTTATTGTAAGCCAAGAACTGAAAAGATACACATTAGTTTGTAAAATATGAATAAGAGTAAATCAGGAGAAAGATGAAGACTTCTTGAGCATCCATTTATGACCACCGATCAAAAAAGCATTACATCAACATCATTTTACAAGATTGTATACGAGTATTAAACATTCATCATTGCATTAAATCATGAAAAAGAAAATCTTTGTTTTATTTCTCTTGAAATGTCTTTAAAATCTCTTTCGAGAAATCAATTTAGTCTTCATTAAGATGGTTTCCATAGAAAGATCAATCTTGACTCTTTTCGGACTTGTATCCTAGAAAGCTCAATTTAGTCATCCTTAAGATTGTTTCCCTAGAAATATCAATCTTGTCTATCTTAGGACTTGTATTATAGAAAACTCAATTTAGTATTCCTTAAGATTGTTTCCTTATAAACCTCATTCTTGATTTTCTTGAGACTTGTCTCTTAGATAACTCGGTATAGCCTTTCTTCAGATCATTTCTTTGGAAACCTTAACCTCGTATTTCTTAAGACATTTTTCTAGAAACCAATTTTTTTTTATTAAAGATCATTTATTTGAAAATCCCAATTTTATCTTTCTTAAGGACCTTCTAACCTCTCATGAGAATGTTTTTCAAGGAGTAAAATACATGAATCACATTACCACATTCAAGAGAGCATGTATAGATACTTACATTATACAATCACAATAATCATTTTTACAAGTTTTTCGAGAAAACTGAAGATTAGTGACAGTAGAACATCAAAAAGAAAATCCAAATTCAAAGATAAAGGATACCAAACAAAAGTAACCAGTTCAAAATCTCCAAGATAAAGAAGTTGAAAAGTCACGAGATTCAAGGCAAATCTCGATATCTATTGAATCTAAAATAGACTTCTACAACATAAATTGATTTTCAAAGATTCTTGAATATCGACCTTCGGGTATGGCATTTTCAAATCCCTGAATATATCTTGATAAGTTTTAATGTTTGATTTACAAATCTTATCTACCTGAAGAGTAGCAAAGGATATCCTTTTTCTCCCTATTTGAACTTCCCTAAAGAGCAATAGAGCAAATAAACAACGATTCAAGCTTCCCTAAAGTGCAGTGAATTGACTTAAAATTTCTAGATCTGATCTACCCTGAAGAGAAACGGAGCATACCATTTTTTTAGATTTGACCTTTCCCGAAGAGTAATGGAGCAAATCAACCCCTATTCAATCCTCCCTAAGGAGCAATGAAGTTAATCAAAATTCCCAGATCTGGTCCACCATAAATAACAGCGTAGCAGATCCTTTTTTCCAGATTTGATCTTTTCTGAAGAGCAATGAAGCAACCCAACCTAGATTCAACCTTCCATAAAGTTGTAATTGAATGAATTAACCTTTTCATGTTTGTTAAAAATCCATTTGAAATTGAACAAAAATTTGTTTCTATTTGTCTTTACCATATTAATGGTTTCACAACAATTGGTAAATAAGGACATCTATAAATACTCATTTTCGTCTGGTGATCACTTCAGTTTTCTTTTTGTTTGTATTTTTATTATGATGTTTTAGGATGCTCATATATTATTCGATAATTACAATGCATATATGGTATAATATATTATATATCTTTCATATAATACATAGTTATATTATATATATAATATTATAGTATAATATAATAATTATATATATTATATACTATTATATTATGTATATTATAGTATTTATATATTATATACTATAATATATTATGTATATTATTGTATTTATATATTATATACTATAATATATTATATATATTATATTTAGAAATATATTATAGTTTTGAAAATAATAATAATAATAAGGGTTAACTACATGGAAAATCACTTACGTTTATGTTTTGTCCACTTTTAGTCAATGATTTTAAAAAACATAAGATATTGTCACTTTCCTTTTTTATTTAATTAAGATGTGGTCATCAAGGGTTAATGTCATTAAAATTAACAGGATATGTGACGTGAAATATGTATTTAGTCATACTTTTAAATAAATTTTAACATAAAATATATATTTTTAAATGAAAATAAAATAAAATACTTTTATATAAAATATTGTCCCAATTTGCTTTCCTTTGTTTTTTTTCAACCAAAGGGTGACACATGTCACTATTTGATTGGTGAAAATAATATATTAAATTAAAATAAAGTTAATCCCCCAACCGAATGGTGACACGTGGCATGAGGGGTGAGCAAAATTTGACTAGACTCGAAAAACCGATTTTTTTGACTCGACTCGAATTAACTTCAAGTTGTAATTTCATAAACTTGACTTCACTCGAAAACATTTCAAGTTCAAACTGAGTTGTAAAATAGAATTGGAATAACTAAAAAATTTTAGTAATTACATGATTATTTTCAAGTATGAGTTGAGTCCCTCGACTCTGTATCATAAATGTATATCACATATGAAAAAAATATGAAGAGATACACATGTATTGTATATGGTTATATATGATCATTTAAATTTGAATCAAATAATATTATAAATATTAATAGTTAAATTTAAACAGAAACTAAAAAATTTTAATCGAATCGACTCAAAAAAATTCAAGTAAACTTTGAGTTGTAAAAAAGGACTCGTTGACTTAAATTACTTGCATTTTTTTATTCAACTCGACTCAGCTCGATCAAACGCTCACCCCTACGTGGCATGACATGTGGCATCATTCGATTGGAGGATTAAAATTTATTTTAATTTATTAAAAGTAGACTAATTTGAGAGAATATGTAAATAACATGACCAAATATGTGATCATATCAAAATATTTAATTGTTGTTAACAAAAATAAACTCATGATGACCACATATTAATTAATTAAAAATGAAAGTGATCATATTTTATGTTTTTTTTAAATTAGTTACCAAAGGTGGACAGAAAATAAACGTGAGTCATTTTTCGTGTAGTTAACCCTAATAATAATTAGTATATATTATATATCTTATATATTATACACTTTGAAAATATATTATATATATATATTAAAGTATATATTATAAAATATATTATATACTAAGATATGTATTATAGTATAGTTAAAAATATATTTTATATGTTTCATAGTATATATATTATACAATATTATTTTTCTTTCTTTATATATATATATTAATATCATTATTATTAATTTTATTATTCTCATTTCATGTTCGATACAAAAATCATGTCCAAGTCAGGGTCTAATAAGCATGTCTGATTGGCCCAATGGGATGAGTTGGCCTGATCCAGAAAACGAATCCAACTAGAGTCCGTTTGCCGGGTCCAGTAGGGAAATATCAATTTAAATGCACTTTAGGGTTTTACACTTAACCCTTGACACTGCACAATAGTGATTGTTGGATTTAAGACACGTCTAATGGCCCAAAAGAAGTGAATCAAGTTAGGCTTGTAAACCCTATAGTTAAAGTCTCACACCACCAATTCTTGATTGTAGGATTTGAACCCCATCAATGTTCTAGATCGAAAGTAAAATTTGGGTTATACCCTTGTCCCCAACAATGTCGTCGAAACCTTCTAGGTATTTCCAGAAACATCCATAGGTGGACTACACATGAGTTCTTCCAGATTCCTAAGCGCAATGAAAATCATCCTCATGGCACGTCAGGCATACCATAAGATCCCAAATGACTGCTTACGCTGTTCTTCCTTGTAGTAACAATAGGGAATTGAGGATTTACAAAGGGTTGTTGATAACTCTCCAAAAGAGTTATCTTTTAGAATCTGTTCACCTAGGTTAAGCTTGAATTTACACATTATTAGGAACATAATAGGACCATTTGTACATGTTTTTGCAGCATTTGCATCATGATAGTTAGTTGAGAAACTTTGGCCTTATTTTGCTTTTATTACTGGAAATTGGTACACTAATGATGTGGTATTCCTTGAAGCTATAAAGAGGAGGGGCAGCTGCCAAATGGCTGGAAATCACCTAAAACATGGAGGAATATTATTGGTCAAGGGAAAATTCTACTAGCCTATAAATAGGAGGGGTATCCACCATTTCATCATCAACTTTTCTCTCCACATATTTTACCTTTTATCAGCCATGGTTGACCCATTGCCAGAGATTGCTGCAGTAGCTTGGGGAGTTTTTCCATGTAGCAGCTGTAATACCCCAAAAATTTAAATAATGACCAAAATGAAAATTTTGAAAGTTTGATGGTCAAAATAGAAAATTAGGAAAAAGTTTAGGGAATTAAGTGATAAATTTCCTTTTAAGGATTCTATTCCATAAATAAATAGTTTATTATGGAGAGTGGGGTTTTATAGAAATCATATTTTTTGGATTTGGAATTTTAGTAAAGAAAAATTAGAAAGGGTTAAAGCCGATAAGGAATTAGAAATTCGGATCGAATTGAAATTTTACAAAAATTTGAAGGATGTTATAAAATGGTTGGAAATATTATTTTAATATTTTAGATCAGATAAATTTGGCTTGGAAATGTGCAATTTTTCAGATTTAACCGAAACAGTGGAATTTAGTGACTATAATGCAAGTTTTGAAATTTCATGGGGAATTTCAGAAATCAAAGTCAAATTAATTCATCTTTGACTTTGAAAGATGATAAGGATGAGTTGTCATGGTTTTATAGTGAATAAGAAGATTCATTAAGGGTGTTTTGGTATTATATCAATTAAATGAATATTATATTCATTATAGTGGAATTTATTTTAAACAAAGATGAAATGCACACAACATTTCATTTCACTTGTTCATCTTCTTCATCCAAAGCTGCGTGAGTTTTCTCCAAAGGTGAGAGAAAGCTTCAACTCAATTTTCAAGCAATTTACTTAGGATTTTGAGTATGTTGTAAATATAAAATTGTTATATGTGAAAAACACTATCATTTGGTACCAATATTGCTTGATAATCTTGTTGGTGTGCAAAGATCCCAAATTCTATAATTTGTGTTCATAAAAGGGATCATGAAATTGATGATGGATTTTAATGTATTTGAGGTAGTAGATTCATATTCAAGCATGTATGATGATTAGAACATGTTTAATCTCTCTAGAACTTGTTCTTTAAAATTTGGCTATGGAGTGTTTGAGTGAAAAAAATTATGGAAAAATTATATAAGGGTTGGAAAGGATAAAGGAAGTATTTTACAAGCCTTAGAAAATTTGAGGACTATTTCATAATTTTTTGAAAATTGGGGATTAATTCGTAAATTCTGGAAAATTGATGGGTTGTTGTGTAAGTGTTCTATAATTGATGTACTATGTGAGAAAAATACTGTTTTGGAATTTAAATGAGTGTTAGATGTGAAATATGACTATTTTGGAAGTTTGAAAAGATTAGTGAATTAAGTACAACATTTGCGTAGTTGGGATACTTAAATGAAATTATGTTTTTTTGAAATTATTTGAATGGGAATATATTTCAATGCTAGAATTATTGGTATTAAGAAGCTAAGTGATAAAATGGTGAAAGACCATTTTCTATAAATTGGAAAATTTGGTTCCAGTGTTAAAAGGAAATATTAACAGTTAAGTATTTTGATAGATAATGAGTTTTAAATATTATGGAGTTGTTATGGGGTATGTTTATGTTAGTATAATAATAACATATGTATCATTATGAATTTGTTATTTATACATATCATGATTGATTTGAGATATAAGCAAGTAAAGTATAAAAAGGTTTATTGTGGATAATAATGAGGCACATATTTTGGAAATTATAAAGTGTCAAGGTGAGTGCATTTAATTATGTACATACATGTAGTAATAGTTAAAATAACATAATTTATTGATGTATGTATAGTGATTACCGAATGGCACCTTGTGTGCTAAAATGGTAAGGAAATCATACTTAGTGTATAGATTTCCATATGGAGCACTGTGCTAAATGATAAGGAAATCATATTGAAAATATGGATTTCCAGATATGACATTTTATGTGCTAAATTGGTAAGGAAATCATACTGAGTGTATAGATTTCCATATGGAGCACTGCGTGTGCTAAATGATAAGGAAATCATATTGAAAATATGGATTTCTAGATAGGGCATTTTATGTGCAAAAATGGTAAGGAAATCATACTGAGTGTATAGATTTCCATATGGAGCACTTAGTGTGCTAAATGATAAGGAAATCATATTGAAAATATAGATTTCCAGATAGGGCATTTTATGTACAAAAATGGTAAGGAAAACATAGTGAGTGTATAGATTTCCATATGGAGCACTGAGTGTGCTAAATGATAAGGAAATCATATTGAAAATATGGATTTCTAGATAGGGCATTTTATGTGCTAAAATGGTAAAGAAATCATACTGAGTGTATTGATTTCCATATGGAGCACTGAGTGTGCTAAATGATAAGGAAATCATATTGAAAATATGGATTTCCAGATAAGGCATTTTATTTGCTAAAATGGTAAGGGAATCATACTGAGTGTATGGATTTCCAGATAAAGTACTAAGGGTGCTACAAAGATAAGGAAATCATACTAATGGTATGGATTTTCACATAGGGCATTTCAAGTGCTAAAATGGTAACAAAATTATACTAATGGTATGTATTTTTGAATAGGGCACTTCGTGTGCTAAAATGAAAGGGGAAGCATACTAAGCGTATGATTTTCTAGATAGAGCACTGAGAGTGCCAATATTAAAAGGAAATTATATGAATTGTATGAATTTCCTATGGAATATATGGATTACAATAGTGATTGATAAATGAGGTTAATGGAAGTATATTGGTAAAATAAGCTGATTAGCTTATAGAATAATGACAAGTATATTGGTAAAATAAGCTTGCGAGCTTATGGAATAATGGTAAGTATATTGGTAAAATACGCTTACGAGCTTATGGAATAAATGGTAAGTATATTGGTAAAATAAGCTTACGAGCTTATGGAATAAATGGTAAGTATGTTGGTAAAATAGGCTTATGAGCTTATGGAATAAATGGAAGTATGTTGGTAAAATAAGTTTACGAGCTTATGGGATAAATGGTAAATTTATTGATAAGAATGTTATAATATTTTGATCATGATAAAATATTGGATATGCAAATAACATGATTTTATGTCATTTTGAATTTGACATTGAAATTCATGGATGAATTGTATTGCACTGTTTATTGTTTTAATTGCCTCACTAAGTATATACTTAACGTGTGATGATTTTCACGCGTAGGTAAAAAACCAGTAGTAGAGTAAAGATTTCAGAACGACATCAAACATCGAGGAGTATATTTCAATATCAGTAAGACATCCTATGATGGAATTTGAATTAGATAGTGGCATGTAATTAATAATGTTTATTTTATTTTGTTGAATAAAGTTGAAAACAAAAATGAAAATTTTATAGTGATGAAAGGTTAATTTTTATGTGTTTAATATGTATTTTTTGGAATTTACTGTAGTAGTACATCGATACACTGCTACAGTGCATCGATATACATTTTAAGTTCGGAATTTGGTGCATCGATGCACTATTCACGTAATGTAGCAGTGAATCGGTACACTGTTCACTTTTACTATTCATAAAAAAATACTTTGGTTTTAAATTTGTTATAATGAAACATAATTCGTATGATATGATATTTTTATAATATCATTTACCATTTTAAATGAAATAAATTTTAAATCACTTTTGAAATGGAAATGATTTTAGAAATTCGGGTGATATCTATAATCTGTATATGTATAATTATACGGGTTATGGGTGTTACATTTATTGGTATCAGAGCTACAAGTTTAGCCGATTCTAGGACTAAACCGAGTTTATTTTGAGTTAAGAAGTGTATACATGCCACTAGGATGTCAAAAGTTACTGATAGTTGTATATATACTGTGATGATGCTTATAGGGAGTAAAGTTATTCTTGACTAATGTATGATGATTCTGACTATGTTCAGATGTTTGAAATTAAAGACAAAAGTAAGAAATTTGAAAATATTAAAAAGAAGGTCGAGATTGAAATCGACCCAAAAGGGACCCGACATGAATTATGTAAAACACCTCAGAAGGGTGGAAGTTGTAAGGGATTTTCCTCCATTATGTGAAAGAAATACCCTAGATTTTAATGAAGTTTCTGAATGGAAAGAATCGATTAAAAAGTTTGAACGACTTACAAGAAAACTTGAATTGGATGAGGATCTATAGGATAATTTTAAATCTAGTGATGATTATGAGGTTCTCCAAGTAAGCTTAAATAATTGAGAAATATTTAAGTTATGCATTAAATTATTTAAATCATTGTTGATTTGAGTAAGTGAAATTGAATAAGCGGTCAATATGATGTCCGCTAAAAGTTTAAAGAAAGTTGAGTTAATAGTGAATCAAATGGTTATGAGTTGGATTGATAATAGATATCAAGTCCATAAAATTAGATAGAGTTACATTGTGAAGGTAAATATGCGAAAATGGATTTTCTAGCCTTCCATGCTGAAATGAATTATTGTTTAGAGTGAGATGGATTCTCAAGAACTTGAAAGGTGTCAAGTTCGTAATGATATGAAAAAGGAGTAAATTTGTTTACTAGTGTGATTGAACCACTCTGAAGTTATTGCTACAAATTTATCAAGTTTTCTTATTGAACGATGTGAACATTGAGACTTACATTTGAGATTGAAAATGTTTCAACTGTTCGAAAATATTATATTTGGATCTGGAAAAGTTATACAAATTTCCTTAAGAATGAAATAAGGAATTCTAAAGTAGAGATATTGAATTCAATTTGATAAAAAGTGTTATTATGGTGGAAGACCTGTGAGTCATGATATAAATGTTAGACAGACAAATAATAAATGTCTGATAAGGATTAAGGAGCTTATGTTACTAATGAATCCGATGGGATAATCATTAATGAGTTTTAGATCATTTTGATCTTGAGTTGGTTGTCTTTGCATTAAGGTTGGGTTAATGGTCGCAAAAAGTAATTAATTTAGAAAAATGCAGAGAAACTAAAAATTGTAATGATTGATGAAAAAGTGAAATCATCAATAAATGATATCAACAATGGTTACGATTAAGATGATGTATGTAGGATGCATAGCTTTTGTAGCTAAGGTAAGAGATACTTAATTATCTGAAGTAAGATCATATGATATTTTCGTAACTTGGGAATTTTCATATGTCTTTCTAGATTTATTATGTGGGTTACCTCCAGATTGAGAGGTGGAAATTCAATATTAATGGTTATCAAGGCATTAATCATGTATATATGGGTTCATATCGAATAGTTGCGATTGAGTTAAGAGAATAATGAACCAATTGCAAGAATTGCTTGATTGAGGATGCATTGGACCGAATATTTTACCTTGAGATGAATTAGTGATGTTTATTTAAAAAAATGCTCTAGTAGCATTCATGGATTTGATGAATCGAGTATTTCAATTTTACTTGGAATAATTTTGAGGAGGTATGTATTGATGACATTCTGATATACTCGAAGACAAAGATAGAGCATTATGCTTATCTTCATATTGTGCTTGAGATATTTAAGGGTAAAAAGATATATGCTAAACTGAAAAAGTTTGAGTTTTGGCTAATAGAAGTTGATTTTCTTAGTCATGTTGTCTTGACATATGTCATAAGAGCTAAAAAAAAATTTGCGGTCAAAATGCAAAGGTAAACTAAGTCTAAGATTTATTTGACCTTATGGAAAATTAAAAAGAGTTAGACTGATGTATTATCCGTTAGCATTAACTCTGGAAGTAATTGAGATATGAAATTAGACAAAGTACACAATGTTTTTCATGTGTTGATGCTTATAAAGTATCGATCAGATCCTTCACATGTCATTGCATCATAAGAAATTGAGATCTGACCAGATTTGATTTATGAAGAAGAATCAATTTGGATCATAGCTCGAGAAATCAAAGAACTGCATAACAAGACGATTTCTCTAGTTAAAGTGATTTAGCAAAATCATAATGTTGAGGACGTTACTTGGGAAAGAGAGTATGATATGAAAATGTATATATATTTTCATATCAGGTTGAAGATTTGGATTAAACAGGTTAAAAGTCTAATGATTTGCATGATCTTCACAAAATTCCTAAAGTAAAGAGGAAAAATCAGAATTTAAGAAGTTGGCAAGATCATAAGAGGGTTTAACGTAAGGCAAGGGTATGTCTTACCGGTGTTGTAGCAGTACATCGATGCACTGTAGCAGTGCATCGATACACATTTTAAGTTCAAAATTTGGTGAATCGATGCACTGTTTACACATACTGTAGCAGTGCATCAGTACACTGTTCACTGTTTACGGTTCACGGTATTGTTCACTATTCATAAAAAAATACTTTTGTTTTAAATTTGTTATAATGAAACATAATTCATATGATATGATATTTTTTATAATATCATTTACCATTTTAAATGAAATAAATTTTAAATCTTGGAAATGGTTTTAGAAATTCGAGTGACATCTATAATCTGTATAGGTATAATTATACGGGTTATGGGTGTTACAGCAGCGATGGTCAAGAAGATCTTATTCTATTTATACTCTCGTTCTTCGATGAGATAGGGAAGTAAGAAAGTATATTTGAGATGTGTCGTTAAATTTTGGGATGTTATTTTGGAACTAAATTTTAATGGGTGTTTAAATGTTTTTGCTATGATTTATGTTTAAACTCCATGTTTATATGCTGCCGCATTTTTTAAGATAATTTTAGAAATGAATTTATCTTCATGTATGTCTTATTGATGATGTTTGGAAATGAGTATTATTAATATTTCATGCTACTTATGTTCAACATTGGTTTTGATGAGAAGCAATTTTGCATATTGAGATGTATGCTGCCAATAATCTAGCATTGTTAATTGTTTAATCTCTTGAATGAAGAAAGGTTGATTCTTGTTAGTTAAATGTTATTAATCTTTGATAGACACATGAATATAAGGGTGCATGCATAGTTATAGTAAAGTGGCCAAATATCTTCCTAACTCAGTTGATTATTGACTTAATGCTCTAGTTAATGTTGTAGCACTGTCCAACATTATTTCCCTAATTTCTATATTTATTGTCATTTTTACATCACCATTACATTCATATTTTTTGTTGACGCTTTTCTCTCAACTCTATTGTAACCTATTATGCTCTCTGTGGTATCGATTTCTGAAGCTTTCTACCTTCCACTTTATTACTTGACACGATATGTATACTTGTGTTAGTGCTATAGTATCTTACGTACCATCAACTTTTTGGCGTCGTTGGCAGAGAGCAATTGTTTTGCATCAGAATTGTCTTTTTAAGTTTTTACTTGCTTATTTTCTTTTGTAGGTAGATATAGTATATGTCCCTTAGCAACGATTACAAACTTCATCTTTTAATCCATAAGTAGAACAAACATTTCACCGCAGTCAAATAGAAGCTAAAAGAAATTGAGAAAAAATTAATATTAAAAATGGTAGCAATGCTTTACCATCATTACAACACGAAGATAACGATGAATATTGGGTGGAGCTGAAGTCAATCGGGCACAATATTAAAATAACAATGATAGTAATTGACCTATTAGGAAGCATGTTATCATAACACTAGATGATTTGCATCATATTATTGTGAGACCAGCTATTCATGCTGCCAATTTTGAGAAAAAACCAGTGATGTTTCAAATGTTACAATCCATGGGGTAATATAGCGGTTCATTCACTAAAGATCCTCGAGCACATCTTCGAGCATTTATGGAAGTTTATGACTTATTTGTTCAGTAAGAAGTACCTGATGAAGCACTAAAGTTGAAGTTATTTCTTTATTCGATGTGAGATAAAGCTAGATAATAGTTGAACTCACTACCACTTAGTGCTATAGCATCCTGGAATTAGTTAGCTCAAAAATTTTTGCTGTCATTCAATCCGCCTAATATGAACGCCAAGCTATGAAATGACTTAAAATATTTTAAACAATTAGAAGATGAGAATTTGTATGAGGCTTAGTAATATTTAAAATACTTGTTGCGTAAGTGTTCGATGCATGGTTTTCCATATTCAACGCAAATAGAAATGTTTTATAATGGTTTGAATATGCAAACTTGTACAGTAGTTGATGCTTCTGCCAATGGAGAATTTATATATTAGAATTACAGTGAGGCTTATGATATTTTCAAAAGAATATCAAACAATGATTTTCAATATCCTAACACGAGAACATGTTTGGCAGACACAATGCTACAACATGGATACTAATGCTTTCAATTCCATTACTTCCCAAATCACATCATTGACGGATATGGTTAGAAGGTTGCACAAGACAAGGGGTATATACAAGGTAAAGACCACATATATTCATTCATGTGTGTATTGCGAAGATGATCATAATTCTAACGAATTCCCACATAACCCCGAATCTATAACCCCTCAAATCGATGTGGTGGCCCGATCCGATCTGGGGTGTCACATTAGGCCCACTAGAGCGACCCACTGTAATAATCCCAGAAAATTTAAATTTTTTGTCAAAACATGTAAAACCATATAACAATTATAAATACAAAGGTAAAATTTTCCAATATTTAAAAATAAAACAAATTTCAGACTCGTATGTAAAGCAAGATACAACGTACATGCCCCTAATCACATGTGCCATACTCCGTGAACAACATAGTCGAACTCCATTACTGAAGTTGATAGATGCACATGCTCTATTCTTTTAACCTAAAATATTGAGTCAAAGAGTGAGCTTTAGGAAGCTCAGTAATACAATACTACCAATTGATGCTACAGGACATGCAGATAAATGGAAAGCCATAAAATTTTCTTATTGATTCAGACTTATACAGGTTTTTAGAATGATTTGAGTTCGACTGATATTTCTTTGAGTAATAGGATTGAAGATTACAACTCAAAGGAAGAATTTAGAGATCTAAGTTTCAGGAAATCAGAATAATATTTATAGTGTGTTCCAACCAAAACCAGTGAAAGTATATAAATCATTTTAAAACAATAACTGTTTAAAACATGTTTTCAAAACCATAGTGGAACCCTCAAACCAAACACCGTTATACAATTCCCATAATTGCAACCATAAGGGCTTACCCTAAGCACACAACAAAGGGAGCTAACCTAAGGGAATATTTTGGGGCCTGAGAGCCTACCCAATAAAGTTACTTGGGGCTACGGGCCTACCCAATAATGATCTTGAGGCTGCAGGGCCTACCCAAGAATGGTCTCAGGGTCGCATGGCCTACCCAAGAATGATCTTGGGGCCTCGGAGCCAACCCAAGGGTCACCTTAGGTCCGTAAGGATTTACCAGCTAGATCAGGGTTGAACCTCCATACTCCAAATCTTACCCATCTAAAAATCCAATAAAATCAGTTTTTAACCGTAAACCATAATATATGGATCGAGATTCAGTAAAATCTCGTAAATGTGATAATGGAATAAACCATATAATTGTCCTCCACCTGTACACCATATATAGTCCCATGATTATCCTAAAGGAGTGCCTTGGGGCCTGAGAGCCTACCCAATAAAGTTTCTCAGGGCCTCAGAGCCTACCCAAGGGTCACCTTAGGTTCGTAAGGATTTACCACCTTGATCAGAGCTGAAACTTAAACCTACCCAGGTAAAGTCCCAATAAAACAGTTCATAAGCCATGGTTCATAATCAAGTAAATCAATAAATTTTGGTAAAACACATTTCAAAACATATGAAACAATCATGTAGTACATGGGGAACACACTAGAGGATCCAAGTATTTTTCAGAGGCACTTAATAGTTATCAGGAAAATATGAAACTTATGTAATTTGATCAGATTTCAGGAATGAGGTTCTTTTAAAAGGGATCGATTACTAACAGATATATCAGACCATTAAAATTGATACCTTAGGACCCCTTTCTATTTAGGTACATTCACAGAGGTGTTCACGAACCTTAATATCTACATAATTCAAGATTCCGATTTACTAAGAGTGATCCCATTATTCATATAATCAGGGGTATTTAGGATTATATATTGAGTTATCAGGATTTTGAGTCCAATTGAACCAACGATCCCAACACTGCAATACTTGTAAATAATTCATATTGTGATGCTTCATTATTATTCACTTCTTATTACTGATTTCACAAGTTGATTTGATCAATATTATAATCATCCTTGATCAGTTCTTGAGAGACGAATAGATATTCCAGTGGTACTTATTCCTTTTATGTATTTCAATGATATCAATAAATGTTAACATGCTTGATTCGGGTTGAAAACCCTTGAGGGTGGTACTACATATAAGTTCATCAACGTTTCCAAACTTGTCTGAGTCATTCACTAAATTCTTAAAGGTACTTAGATCATTTGGTAGTTAAGTCTATTCTGATCACTTCGGAGTTCCCATAGTAATTCAATCATTCCCGAAATTCTGATACATATAGTTCTTCCATTCCGTTCAACTTGGTTATATAATTTAGTCATTTCATAATACTTAGAAGTGTAAAGTACTTCAATAATTCAGTCTCTGGGTTTATCTCAGAAAATAGAAATTCTAGGTCATTTGTTATTCGAGGTTGATTTATTCATTTCAGAGCTTAAAGGTATTACGTTGTTCCATGGCTTGTAGATACTTTAGGTCATTTTACATTTTAGGGGCATTTTGGTTATTTTATACTTAAGAGGCATTTTACAATTTCAATATAGATTCGAAATTTAATTCAATGATTCCAAAGTTCAAGTGGATCAAAACATAAGTTCTTAGATTCGTCTCCCTTATCATCGTCATCCATTGTGTTTTTACACTTTAAGCGTATCAACATCATTCCACTCAATTCTGTTAGAGGTATACTTTCGATAAATTAGGCTTGAATGAAATATACTTCCTTTAGCGTTTATGGTATTTTGTTCCTTTAATAATTGGAAGTTATTCTAGTTATTACGAAGCTCGAGGACATTTTAATAATTCCTTTAAATTCAATCATATGTAGTTTCTCTGACAATTAGTCAAGTACATCTTTTCAGAGTTATTTTTCACCATCCGGGGAAGTCTTAGTCTTTTTCCATTAAAAGGGTATTTTCGTAATTTTATCCCATGGTGCTCTTTTCTATAATTTCATATCCACATAACCCTGGTATTTAACCTTTAAGAAAATTTATCAAAATTCACGAATCTTAAAATCAAATCAATTATTATTGAATTATTATTTCCGATTAATCTTCCACTTTCTTATGCAAGCCATATAAGTCATATTCGGTTACTGAATTTTTATAATAATCAGATTGAGTTTAGGAAGTGATCATTAAATATATGTGACCAATTATACTCATCCATGCAGAAATAAATACCAACATGTTCCATGAAGCATGAAACAAGTAGTAATGTATTACCACGATTTTTGTGCTATATTGACTGACCATTTAAACTCCATTCGATTACCCTTGAACTTGAATTCAACTTCTAATAATTCCTCAGATACACAACAATAGAAATTTCATCAGGAAAAAAGCTTAATTACGAAAAACAGATCAAATCGGGTGGTTAATCAGTGAAAAACAACTTATTGATTTCGAATTTAGTGAAACGAACCTCAAAAATTGACTCATGACATTGAAAAACATTATAATTGGTGTGCATGAAAAAAGTCAACGAGTTAACTAAGACGAGTTGACCCATTCGAGTTGACTCGATGATTGGACCAAACTAGGTGGGTAGGAGAGGCGGGACGGACTGACCCGGTTCTGGAAAATTCCTTTGCCAAAACAAGCCCCATGCGCGGGAGGCTGCTCGGGGCGGATAACCAAACACTCCTTGGGCAACTAAACACCAATCAGACCAACAATCAAACCAAAAACATCAACCAACCAACCTAAAATAATTGAAAACAATTCATAACTTACCCACACCAGCGACGAAGGGAAATCGACAGCATTAACGCAAACCACTGGTTGAGTTTGGAGAGGAATCGACCGGGGAACATGATGGGAAGGGCAGTGAGACTCATCGGTGGCTGGAACGGTTAGAATTGGAGAGAGAAGCGACGACGATAGGGATGTTCAAAGGGACTTTAGGCTTCGATTGGCACCGATTGGCGTCGATTTACACTACGAGGGTTCTTGGGCTATGGTCACCGGTCATGAGCGGTTCATATGGAGTAGTGGAGAGACCGAATGGTGGTCGGACGATGAGGGATTAGGGCTCGGCGAGGCTTCAATTGGGGGAACTTTGTGGGATTTTGTCTAAGATTTGGGGATTTTGGTTCTTACCAATTGGGGCGATTTAACCGGGTATTAAAAATGTGCTAATTTGGGTTCAAGTCCCTGAATTTTCTAAAACTTCCTAAAACAATATGCCATCTTCGAGATTTTACAATTTAGTCATCAATTCTTCCCTTGATATAACTTTAATTCAACACTTAAAAAAATAATTACTTCTAGCCCCTAAATTGGGGTGTGTCAGAATCTATTTATTATGTGAAGAACTACAATATGAATGACAATTCATACAACAACAGTTAGAATGCTAACTACCGAAACCATCCCAATTTATCTTGGAGAAGTTAAAACGTTTTCAACCCACAATAGCAACATTATAATCAACAACAGTTAATGCCATAGCCTCACTTACATCAACAAAATGCGCAGTGACAACAATGCTAGAATTACCAAGGACAACATTCTACTAAAGCTACCAATCTTACTTCTCTTTAAGCCTTAATGAAGGAATATATGGCAAATTAACAAGAATTGCAAAGCCATCACAAGTAGAAGTGGTCTAAGTAGTATACAACAAGGAACACTGTTGAGCGACACTAAAAATCTAAAGCAACAAGGGAAAACCTAATTTAACGGGCATTGCAAAGCCACGGCGACTAGAACTGGTCTCCATATTAGATATCCTACTAAGGAATTTAAAAAGATTAGATTGCAAGATAAGGTCAAAGACATGGAAGTGGATCTTTAAACACCCACTCTTAATTTTACAATAAGAGACACAAGATAGTGTAGCTATTTAAGACCATTGGTAGCAACAATGCCAACCACAATGTTAGTTTTTGTGCCACATCCAAAGCCATGATAACTAAATCCAATACCTCAACCACCATTTTCCCAAAAGATTTAAGAAGACTAAGGATGACCAATAATACCAAGCATTTATGGAGGTGCTTAAGCATCAAACCATCAACATCCCGTTGACTGATGCATTGGAGAAAAATCCAAACTACATCAAGTTTATCATAGAAGTTATTTCTAAGAAGAGAATACTTGTAGAATTTGAGACTGTTTCACTTACTGAGGGATGTAATGCTATGGAACAAGTCGATTGCCACTAAAACTCAAACATCCAATGAATTTCATTACTCCTTGCATTATTGGTGATCAATTTGTAGGCAAAGAATTATGTGATTTAGGTGCTAGTATTAACTTAATGCCATTGTCTATTTTTAGGAAATTTAGGAGTGGAGAAACAGGGCTTGTCACCGTCACTTTGCAACATGATGATTTATCCATAATGCATAATAGTGGAATTGATGAGAATATGCTAGTTCAAATGAAAAAGTTCATTTTTCAACTGATTTCATCATTTAGGATTCTGAAGCCAACAAGGATTTTCCCATCATACTTGGATGAACTTTTATTACCACTAGTTAAGCATTGATTGATGTTGAAAAGGGATAACTTACTATGCATTTAAACGATGAACATATATTACCTTCAATGTTTTATAGAATGTTTCATATGTTAATCATAATGTCGAATGCTATTTGATTGATATTATTTATGTTTCTACGCATGAGCAATGGGATTGATGCTACATCATAGAAAATGCTACGAGTAATTCTAAAGTAGTGGAGCTAATCAAGTATGAGGAAGTTGAAGATAATTACTTGCAATATTTCAGTCATTGGAACTTTCTGATCAGCCTATTCAAGCTTTTAAATCCTCGATTGAAGAGTCACCCACACTAGATTTGAAGCCTCTACCCGAGCATTTGAAGTATGCATACGTTAGAGATAATGAGACTTTGTCTTTTATTATTTTAGCAAGGATCAAAGCATCGCATGAAGATTGACTGATTGTTGTTTTGAAGAAGCATAAGCTTGCGATTTCTTGGAGCATTGCTAACATTAAAGGCATTAGCCCAACGTTATGTATGCACAAAATAATGATGGATGATCCCATAAAAGTTCTATCGAGCAACAAAGAAGGATAAATCTGATTATGAAAGAAGTTGTTTGAAAGGAGATCATCAAATGGTTGGATGTTGTTGTCTACCCCATCTCGGACAGTAATTGGGTAAGCCCCATTCAATATGTTCCAAAAAAGGGCAGTATTATCGTGTTTGACAAATGAAAAAAATGAGTTAGTGCCAACAAGGACCACTACTGACTGGAGAATCTGTATGGATTATAGAAAGCTCAATAGGGCTACAAGAAAAGATCATTTCTCGTTCCCATTTATCGATGAAATGCTTGATCATCTCGTTAGTAAAGCTTTCTATTGTCTCCTATATGAGTATAATGGCTATAACCAAATAGTTATAGCCCTTGAGGACTAGGAGAATACTACTTTCACCTGACCATATGGTATATTTGCTTTTCGATGAATGCCATTTGGTTTGTGTAATGCTCCAATAATATTCAAGCGATGCATGAGGATAATATTCTCTGATATGATTGAAGACTACTTGGAGGTATTTATGGATGATTTCTCTATTTTTTGGAAAGAATTTGATCATTGTCTTAACAATTTAGCAGCTTCAATAAAATGAAGTGAGGAAACAAACTTATATTGAATTAAGAGAAATAGAATTTCATGGTCAACGAGGGTATTGTACTAGGGCATCACATTTCTCATCGAGACATTGAAGTAGATAAAGCTAAAGTGGAGAGGAAACTAAAGTTAAAGAGATCGATACTAAGGTAGAAAAAGTGGCTTATTCGATAACATCTACTAAGAAACTTCCTGCCAACTCTAAGGATGTCAACAACCTATAGGTTGACGAGGAGCAATCCAACCATCAAGAAAATGAAAGAAGTTTGGAACCGAGGAAAGCGAAGAGAAACAAGTTTCTTATCAATTTTTGGACTTAAATGATGAAAAAGTTACACATGATGTTGTAGTTGCTAAAGAGCATGAATTGGAAGTTGACCAAATCATAAGAAATGTTGTTGAAGAGATTGAGAAAACTGTTAAGGCTGGTCAACCTAAGAGTTCTACTGCTAAGAAGGTTGGTGGCGTTAAGGATATAATAAAGAAGCCAAAGGTGTAAAACCATACACCAGAGCAGAAAGATGTCATCAACATCAATCACTCACAAGCGTAAGAGCTTGATAAAGACTAAGGTTACAACCAAAAGAGTCAAACCCAGTTTGGTCAGTCCAAAAGAGTCTCTTTTTCCCATCTCATGTTTATGTTTTTTTCTTTAATTTTTTTTGTTTATGTTTGCATGCATTGAGGACAATTCAACCCTTAGTTTTGGGGGTGCCTTGTCTATTGGTGTTATTTATATTATGTGCATTTAGGTTATTAGGATAATATAATATTGCAATATGTTAGAATTATATTACAAAATGTAGGAATTGCATAGGTAATGCCACATGTAACACCCTTAACTCGCATTCGTACATGAATACAAGTTAAGGATGTGACACTGTTTCTATATAAAAGTTATTGTTTGAACTTAGTTTCTTATAAAATTACAAATTTAACAATTTCTATAAAACCATTTTATCGCATAATGTCTTCATGTAATACTTAAACTTACAGTTCACATTCAATTTCAAGCAGTAACTAAGTGGTTTAATACAATTTCACATCACAATTATAACAACCAATTAATCTTTATAGCGTAATTTACTACTATATTCAAACATAAATATTTAACATCTTAACATACTTTTCTCAAACTATGTTATTGAATATTTTATTACAACTCTTATAATCTATTTTTTATAATATCATATAAACAACATCTGTAGCGTATATAATTAAATTTATTTAAAACATATTCATTGTATTCGTTGTCTACCGCCACGCGATCACCATTTAACAACAACTATAATTATAGTTTCATATTAAGTACATATGATTTGCCCTCAATTTAATCCACAATTTAGTTTAAGCAACCATTGTATAGGTTTGAAAAATATCAATTAAAATTTAATCTTACTATGACAGTTGCCAGTTATCAATCTCACTATTTTTTATCTCATGATCCATTTATTAGTTCTTCTTCATTATGTACCGTTCCTTTCACTGTACTATTTTCCTTTTCCTTCCTATTTATTATACTATTTATTTTATTCTATTGTTTCTATAATACCCTTAGCCCGTATATGTCTCGTAATACGAGCTAAAGACGTCACATCAACTTAAATGCTTAAAAATTTGTTTCATTTAATAATTTCATTTTTAACTTTAAAGAGTTTTTCTTTAATTATATAAATTTATAAAATATTGTTTGATCATTGAAACTAATCCGATTTCAGTCGGTAATTAGGCAATTTTGTGTTATTTCATATCCATATCCAATTGCCTAATACCGCTTGATTTTAAACCATTTAAAATATAACATTAATATTATTCACTCATAAATATGATTAATACTAAAATTAGACAGAACTAAAGAAAATGATCCCTAATTACTATTACAAACCCTTTTAAAATAAATTTGATAAAGCAAATCAATAGATATAATGTACATGCCACTAATAAGAAAAGTTAGGATGTCGTACTGATATTGTCGGTTGGTCTGATTTTCCATAAGATGCTAGCAAACTCTTCACTTCTTCTCTACTACTTTATTCGAACAAACGCATGAAAAAATCAAGCGCTAAGTAAAACTTAGTGTGGCAAAAATAAAGTAAAACATAAAATCCATAAAATATAAACAATAAACTAAAAATTTAAATAAAAAATATTTAAAACTTCAAATCGGGCTAGTCAGGTTGTTTTCATTCTAAAAACCTAAATATCATCATCTCATGATTTTATCAAAAATCATGTAAGTCATCATTAAATATCATAAATAACTTTTGTTCTTTTCATTTGAACATATTTCATAACTTTCTTTTCAATTCCATGTTCTTTTCTTCTATATATTGTCATAACTTTCACACTTACTGTTATAGCCTAATGTATAAATAAGAGAATACAAGGTATGTGAGTATAAGGTGTGCACTAGGCATAACATGGTGCTGAATCATAATTCAAACTGCGATATGATGCACTTTAGTGCAATCAAAATGTACCAAAGCTGATTTGATAACTGATAAGCACTCACTTAATGGCATGCCAAATGTACCTATGACTCTCAATGCAAAATACAATGGGCTTATATTTATCGTCATAGAATCATTTATTAATCTATATCTGATAATTGTAAACATTTTATAATTGAAAATCATCTTATAATTATAAATATCATACTTGGACAAATCATACCCAAAATCATTCATAAAACTTGATGAAAAAATATTATAGAAATATTACGTACTAAAAATTTATAAATCATACTATAAAATAAATTGAGGTTAACTTATCAGAAGTCATCCTCGATCAGAGTAATTAAATAAATAAACTAGACTTATTTGAATAATTAACTTATAAATCAAATATAAGCCTCATTAAGCTTTTAAAATTTCTTCTACTACACAATTTATTGAAATTTCATATACTGACAGTTTGCACCACCTTCAAAGAAATATTATTTTGTATTAATCTATATATTGAAAAATTATTTTTTTTGTACCAATGAAAACTATACTCAAATAAAAATCTAACCATATAAGGCACTCCATCTAGTTCCACTTATACAATTTATAGCAAATTTTCAAAGTTGACTGACAGAAGCTGTTTTGGATAGAATCTGTTGTCCTATTTTCTTACCTATCATTTGTCATTTGTTCTAAATGAAACTAAACTGATAGAAGAATCCAATGGTATAAGATTCATCCTTTAATAATTTTTTAGAATTTATGGTGATTTTCTAAACTTACTGTTCAAAACATAATTTCTAGGTAGATTTTACCAACTAATGTTCTTGACTTATTCACTAGTTCTATTAGCTTACTAAATAAAGATATAAACTTGAATCACATTTCACATAATAATAGGAGTCACTTCTTAACGTAACTATGATATTGGATCATCGCAAGCCAATGCTTGGTCGAAACATATATACAAATGAAATGCTTTCACCTCTGCCTCGTTATCAAATCTTCTCCACGATAATCTTCTCGATTCAACACTTTTTTCTTCCCTTTCAAGCAACTTGAATCACTAAATTTATCATGGACTTGGAGAAATGGTGGTTTCGACCAATCTTGAAGAAGGAGTTGATTTTGTGCTAATTTGCTTAATTAATATAGTATTTATTAACCTTGATACATGACACTTTAATAATATAATTTAATTTAAAAATCAATTAATGAGAAATCCCAAAAATACCATTAATGAAACTTGATAATTACCAAATTCCATTGCATTGTCTTCCATTAAAATATTCAATAGTCAAAGATGAATCAACTTGACAATGACTATTCACTTTGGGCATGTAATTTTCAAAATTGCACTTTAGTCACTAAAATTCTACTATTCGATCAAATCTAAAACAAATTACATTGTTTTTAGCCAAATTTATTTGATCTAAAATATGGAAATTATATTTCCAACCATTTTCTAACATCTCTCAAAATTTATTAAAATTTTGGTTCAATCTGATTATCCGATTGTCAATACCGAACTTTATCGCTTTATAGCTTTTAAAACAAATCCTGTACCGAAAATCTGATTCCCAAAAAAATCTTTGTTTTATGGCAAACTGTTCTTTTATGGGCTAAAATCTATAACTTTTCAAAATTATATTTTTTGGTCCCTAAACTTTTACAAAGTTTATACTATAGCCCATAAACTTTTAAAACTTATGTTTTAGTCACTAGTCAAAATTTGGGATATTACAATTCCTCCCCCTTAAAGAAAATTCATCCTCAAATTTTCTATATGTATCTACATACTTGAAGTAAAGAGATAAGGAAATTGTCTTTTCATGTCTTTGCTTTGTTCCCAAGTCGCTTCATTAACTTTATGTTTTAACTAAAGAACTTTCACCAGTGGAATCATCTTATTTCTCAGCTTTTTGTATCCAGTTATTAAAATCTTTACTGGTTTCTCTTAATATAACAAATCTAACTAAATCTTGATTTTCTATGTGTAATCATATGTAAAGTATTCAATCTATACTTTCGAAGCATTGATACATGAAACACATTATAAATCTTATCCATTTCCGAAAATAATGCTAACTAGTAATTATCGGACTAGCTCTCCTTAATCTCATGTAACTGATAAATCTCAGACTTTACTTTCTTTTATGCTCAAATTTCAAAATCTTTTTCTAAATTAAAACTTTGAGAAATACTTTATCATCTCTTTGATATTCTATTTCCTTTCTTCGCTTTTTCGATCATTTTTGAATATCTTTTATCTTTGTTGGGAAGATCTTTAATCAAATCTTACAATATAAGTCTCAACATCAACTCTACAACAAATACACCATCATTTTCCTTGAAAATAAAATATTTGAAGCTTTCAAAGCAGAGAAGATCTTTCGACTAAATGTGTCAACTACCATATTAACCTTCCCAAGATGATAATCAATAATTATATTCATCTTTTAGAAGTTTGATCTATCTCTTTTATATTAGATCCAATTCTTTTTGAATAAGGAAATACTTCAAACCTTTATAATTTGTTTAAATATAACATCACTCACCATATAGGTAGTGGTGCCATATTTTCAAAGTTAACACCATAGCCGTTAACTCTAAATTCTAAGTCGGATAATTCAATTCTTGTATCTTTAGTTGTCTCGATGTATAAACTATCACTTTACGTTCTTGCATCAAGACACATCCCAAACCACTAAGGAACACATCATTACAATTCACATGCTCTTTACCTGATTATTGTTGCGCAAAAACTGATGTTTCTACCAATTTTAATAAGTGTATCAAAGTTTTCTTTTCATTTTTCATTCCAATCAATTGGTACATTATTTCTAAGCAACTTTGTAAACAGAAAGTAATCATCTAGAAATTATTCACGAATCCCGGTTAACCGCCAGTTAATCCCAATAAATTATGAACTTCGAATGCATTTTTTAGGTTTTCCATTCTATTATAACTTGTACTTTCTTGGAATATATTCAGATTAGCTCTGTTGAGATCACGGGGCCAAAGAAAGAAATTTCTAAAAACCAAAAATCATATTTTGACAACTTAATATACATCATTTGATTCCACAATATTTGAAGTACAATACGAATATGTGTGTCATGCTCCTTTTTAATCTTAGAATAAATCAAAACATCATCCATGAACACGACTACGAAGTAATCTGTTTACATCTATAACATTTGATTTATTAAATCTATAAATATTGTTGGAACATTAATTGGTCCAGATGACATCACTACGAACTCATAATATCTATATCGGGTTCTGAAAGTCATCTTCAAAATATCTTACTCTTTATTCTTTAACTAGTGATACTCTTATTGAATATCAATCTTTAAAAATTTTGATGCACCTTTGAATTGATCGAATAGATCCTCGATCCTCGAAAGAGGGTAGTTATTTTCTGTTGTCACTTTATTCAGCTGACAATACTCTATATATAGCCACGTTTATTCATTTTTATTTTACCGAAGAGTAATAGTGTACCACATGGAGATACTTTCGATATGATAAATCTGGGGTTAAATAGCTCATATAGTTTTCCATTTAACTCTTTGAATTCTGTCGGAGCTATCAGTTATGGGACCATCAAAATTAACAATGTACCAAAAAATAACAATTTTAAACTCCACTTCTTGATCAGGAAGTAATCCAAATAATTAATCAGGGGTTACATCTAGAATTTCCCAAACTATCAGAATATTCTCTAATCTAAATTCAACTATTCAGCTGTCAATTACATTTACCATAATGATATCATATTCATCAATTGGTAATTCCAATAAATTCGACGGAAATATCATTTCTTGAGTTTTATCAGAAAATTACTACTTATCCTTATTACTCTGACACTAAGAACGTAACACCAATAACCCATATAATTATACCTATACAGATTATAGATGTCACATGAATTTCTTAAACAATTTTCAATTCAAAAGTGATTTAAAATTTGTTTTCTTTAAAATGGTAAATGATATTATAAAAATATCATTATCATATAAATTATGATTCTTTATAAAATAAATTAAGGCAAAAGATGTATTTATGAACAGTACAATGAACAGTGAACAATGTATCGATGCATTGCTACAGTAACGTGAACAATGTACCGATGCACAAAATCTTTGAATTAAAAATGTGTATCGATGCACTGCTACAGTAATTTCAGCAATATTTATAAAACTCATAAAATTACCATTTTGTTCCAAATTTGTTCAACAAAACATATAAAACATTAATAATTACATGTCACCATCTAAGTCAAAATTCCATCATAGGATGTCTTACTGATATTATAGTGTATTCCTGGATGCTCGGAGTGCCTTGTACTCTTTACTCTATTCTTGGCTTTTTACCTACGTGTGAAAATCATCACACGCTAAGTATATACTTAGTGAGGCAATTAAAATAATAAACAGTGCAATTCAATTCATGCATGAATTTCAATGTAAAAATCAAAATGAAATAAAATCATATTACCAGCATATCAAATATTTTACCATGATCAAAATAATATAACTGAATATAACATTTCTTACCAATATACTAACCATTTAATCCTATAAGCTCGTAAGCTTATTTTACCAATACACTTACCATTTATTCCATAAGCCCGTAAGCTTATTTTACCAATATACTTACCATTTATTCCATAAGCTCGTAAGCTTATTTTACCAATATACTAACCATTTATTCCATAAGCTCGTAAGCTTATTTTACCATAATACTAACCATTTATTCCATAAGTTGGTAAGCTTATTTTACCAATATACTAATCATTTATTCCATAAGCCCATAAGCTTATTTTACCAATATACTTACCATTTATTTTATAAGCTCGTAAGCTTATTTTACCAATATACTTACCATTTATTCCATAAGCTCGTAAGCTTATTTTACCATTATACTTGCCATTATTCCATAAGCTCGTAAGCTTATTTGCATACTTACCATTTATTAACCAATAAACCATAAACCATAGACAATAGCCCAATATATAACCTTGAGGACCCTGGGTATTCGAGTAAAATACCTACACCGTAGTGCTAAACCTACACTAAGCTTACGCCATAGTGCTAATCTAGATATGACACATAAGGTCGTGCCCACCACCTACACTAAGCTGATGCTATAGTGCTAATCTGGACATGATACATAAGGTCGTATCCACCTTTCCGCACTTAGTGCCTTTTCACACTATAGTGCTATTATAAACTTGCAGCTATTGTACTCTATGGCATGCCAACTATACCCTGTCCCTCAATGACTTACTTGGGCATATAGTCTATTTTATTCAATCTATCCATGGCAAAGTACATTATCAATATTTAACATTGGGAAAATAATACCCGAACACATTCATGATCAATGCATTATAATTTCATACTGTGACATATCAATGTCATGTAAATTTTAAAAAATGACATAATATCATGTTGATATAAACAAGGTCGACTTATCGCAAGTCTTCCTGATGATGTATAAAACATCCCTGTATAATTTGATGCATGTATTGCACTCACCTTGACACTTTATATCTTTCAAAATATATGCCTCACTATTTCCACAATAAACCCTTTTTATACTTGACTTGCTTCAATCGCAAATCAACCATGATCTGTATAAATCACAAATTTATAATGATACATATGTTAGTATTGTACTAACATAAACATAACCCAAAATAACTTCATAATATACTTGAAACTCATTTTCTATCAAAATACTTAACACTTAATAATTCTTTTTAACATTGGAACCAACTTTTCCAATTTACTCAAAATGGTCCTTCACCATTTTATCACTTAGATTCTTCATATCAAAAAATTCCAGCATTGAAATCATTACCATTCAAATTCTTTTATAAAGGCATACTTACATTTAAGTACCCCGACTATGCAAGTGTTGTACTTAAATTACCAATCTTTTCAAACTTCCAAAATAGTCATAATTCACATCTAACACTCATTTCAATTCCAATACATCATTTTCCAATGTAGTGCATTAACTTTTAAACAATTATACAACCATTCAAAACTTTTCCAAAGTTGCTGAATTGGTCCCCTAACTTTTCAAAAATTACAAAATGGTCCCCAAATTTTCTAAGTCTTGTAGAATACTTTTTACTTCATTTCCTGACCTTATATAATTTTCCTTAATTTTTCTCATCCTTTAAGACAAAGGCCTAATGGTTTAAATTTCCAACACTAGGTTTTTCATCATTTTGCTCGATTTTGATTCGATTCAACCATGAAATCAACTTTCAATCAACCTTATAACATCTCTATAATCAAATCCCTTATTATTTCTAATCAGAGCACAAAGTTCTAAAATTTCCTCTTTTGACAAAATTTTAAAGAATTATTTATAGGAAGATTGAACATGTTATAACCATAAATCAAGCTTGAAAATGAATCTACAACTTCAAAAACATCAAGATTAATCATCAATTTAATGAACCCTATCATGAACATAAATCCTTAGATTTGGGATATTTGAAATTCAAAAAAATTAGAAAGAAATATTGGTACCAAATGATACCATTTTTCGCATAGATCACTTTCCTATTTCACGGTATAACTCCAATTCCAAAGGAATTAGCTCAAAAAAAAAATTCTTACCTTGGAAGCTATCTCACATCCTTTTCTGGAGACGATGAACATCTTGGCATGATATTTTTGATTGATATCATGCTTATCATCCTTTAAAAATATATTTAATTCATTAACTTGGGAAAATACAAATATACCCTTAATGAAACTTCATAATTACCATAAAACCTAAATACTTATCCTTATCATCATCCAAATCAAAGATATATCAGCCTTATCATCTTTCAATAGTCAAAGATGAACAAAATAGTTTTCCACTTTACCGTTTTGCCCTTGTAATTTCCAAAAATTATAATTCGGTCACCATAATCCAACGGTCCAAATTAAAGATGGAATTAAACCATTAAATATTATTTTCCAACATTTTAAAAATGTGAAAATAATATTTTTATTTTCTTATTTTCTTAACATATTTCTATTTTTTCCAAAATTACATTTTGGTCCCTAAACTTTTCAAAGTTTATACTTTAGTCACCAAACTTTACCAAATTTATAATTTGGTTACTAAATAAATCCATTTATGGAATAACATTCTTTTTGGAAAATCACCACTTAATTCCTTAAATCATTCCCACTTTTCTACTTTGACCATCAAACTTTCAAAAGTTTCATTTTGGTCATTATCTAAATTTTGGAGTAATTCAATTCTCCTCTCCTTAAATAAAATTCGTCATCGAATTTTAAGACTTTCTATGAAAATCCTAGCTCCCTTTTTTTTGTAAGGATTGCATTTTCCATTGTAAATTTATAACCCTAATTTAGGGTTGTACAGACTGGTAAGACGTGCCCTTGCCTTATGTGAAAACCTCTTCTGGTCTTGCCAACTTCTTGAATTCTGATTTTTCCTCCTGAATTTGAACTTTTTGTGAAGATCATACAAATCATTAGATATGGAAGCTATTTAATCCAAATCTTCAACCTGATATGAAAATGTGCATATATTATTTCTTAATATCATCCTCTTTTTCACAAGTAACATCCTCGACATTATGATTTTGCTAAATCACTTTGAATAGAGGTATCGTCATGCTACGTAGTTCTTTGATTTCTCAAGCCAAGATCCATATTGGTTCTTCTTCATAAATTAAATCTGGTCAGATCTTAATTTCCTCTGATGAAATGATATGTGAAAGATCAAATCGATACTTTCTAAACATCGACACATGAAAAACATTGTGCACTTTATTCAACTCTGGATCTCAATTACCTCCAGAGTTAATGCTAACTGATAAGCCATCAGTCTAACTCTTTTTAATATCTCATAAGGTCTAATGAATCTTAGACTTAGTTTTCCTTTGCACTCAAAACACAAATTTTTTTTCCAAGGTGATACTTTAAGAAAAACTTTATCGCCGTCATTAAATTCAATCTCTTTTCGTTTCAAGTTTGTACAAGACTTCTGGCGATTAAATGTCATCTTGAGATTATCTTAAATTATCTTTACTTTATCCTCAACCTCTTTCAATAAATCTGAGCCAACAAGATTTTGATCTTTTAACTCGAACCAATTTAATGGTGTTCAACATTTTCTCCCATATAAAGTTTCATACTGAGCCATCTTGTTTCTCAATTGATAACTGTTATAGTAGGAAAATTATACTAAAAGAAAATACTTTTCTTTTTCCATGATTCCTTAGAATCCATCACAAATGCACTAAGCATATCTTCTAATATCTAAATAGAACTTTCTGACTTACCATCCATCTGTGGATGAAAAGTTGTACTGAAATTCAATCAATTACCCAAAATTTTATGCAAATATTTCCAAAATCTTAAAGTGAACTTTGGATCCCTGTCGAATATAATGTATACTAGTATTCCATGTAGTTGAACTATCTCCTTGATAAACAACTCTTTATATTTATCCAATTCATAGTCCATTCACATCAGAATGAAATGTGTCGATTTAATTAACAGGTCACTAACACCCAAATGAAATCCTTTTTATTTGATGTCAAAGGTAGTCCAGTAAGAAAATCCATAATGACTCTTTACAACTTCCACTCTGGAATAAAAATAAGTTGCAACAATTACAAAAGCACTTTATGCTTAGGTTTTACTTGTGGACATGTCAAACATGTAACAACAAACTCAGTAATGTTTCTTTTTATACCTGGCCACCAAAATGACTCTTTACATCCTGATACATTTTGTTTCCACATGGATGCATTGTCAGTGGACTATAATGTTCCTGAGAAAGAATATCTTTCTTTAACTCATCATCATGAGGAATACAAATTCTTCCTCGATAAAATCGACACCCATCAGACTTGTTTTCAAAGTCTTTAGTCTCGCATTTTTCATAAGTGAAATATTTTTTTAAGCATCTCTCATTTTTTTCTTTTTTTTTATCTTCTTTTTCTTTGTATTTTTCTTCTTTCTATTTTTTTTCTTCCTTTTCTTCTTTTTATTTTTCTTCTTTTTTTTGTTTTCTTCTTTTTTTGTTTTCTATTTTTTAGATCTTATGCCATCTCCCGAGACAACATGACCAAGAAAAACAACTTCTGATAGCCAAAACTTTCACTTTGACAGTTTGTCATATAACTTTTTATCCTTAAGTATCTCGAGCACAATACGAAGATAAACATCATGCTCTATCTTTGTATTCAAGTATACCGGAATGTCATCAATACATACCACCTCAAATTAATCCAAGTAAAATTGAAATACTCGATTCATCAAATCCATGAATGTTGCCTGAGCATTTTTCAAACTAAACGACATTACTACGAATTCGTAGTGTTCATACCGTCTTCTGAAAACTATCTTTGGAACATCTTCCTCTTTAATATTTAACTGATGATATGCCAATCGAAGATTGATTTTAGAGAAAATTGATGCTCCCTTTAAGTTGATCTAACAAGTCATCAATCTTCAAAATAGGATATTTGTTCTTGATAGTTACTTTGTTTAACTGTCGATAATCTATCCCTAATCACATAGATTCATTTTTTTATAAACAACATTAGTTCACCCCAAGGTGAAATATTCGGTCTAATGCATCCTCTATCTAGCAGTTCTTGCAATTGGTTCTTTATTCTCTTAAATCAATCACAACCATTCAATACGAACCCATAGATACATGATCAATGTCTTGATAACCATTAATATTGAATTCCACCTCTTAATCTGGAGGTAACCCAAATAATAAATCTAAAAAGACATGAAAATTCCCAAGTTATGGAAATATCATATGATATTACTTTAGATACTTGAGTATCTATCACCTTATCTACAAAAGCTATACATCATTTTTACATCATCCTAATCATAACCATTCTTGATATCACCATCGTGATGATTTCACTTTTTCATCAATCATTAAAAATTTTAATTTCTCCGCATTTTTCTAAGTTAATCGCTTATTGTAATTATTAACCCAACCTTAATGCAGAGACAACCAACTCATGATCAAAATGATCTAAAACTAGTTAATGATAATCCCATAGGATTCATCAGGAACAAAAGCTCCTGAATCTTTATCGGACATTTACTATTTATCCGATTAACACTTGCATCATGACCCATAGGTTTTCCCACTATAATATCACTTGATATCAAGTATAATTGAATATCTCCACTTTAGAATCCCTTAATTCATTCTTAAGTAAATATGTATAACTTTTCCATATCCAAAGATAATATGTTCGAACAGTTGAAACATTTTCAATCTCAAATGAAAGTCTCAATGTTCACATTGTTTAATAAGAAAACTTGATATATTTATAGCAATAACTTCATAGCAATTAATGCTAAAATCACACTATCAAGCAAATTTACTATTTTTGTTTTCTCTCACTATTTCAAGTTCTTGATAATCCATCTCAATCTAAACAATAATTCATTATAGCATGGAATGTTAGACAATCCATTTTCGCATATTTACCTTCACAAGGTAACTCTATCCAGTTTTATGGATTTGATATCTATTCTAAATCCAACTCATAACCATTTGATTCACCATTAACTAAACTTTTTGTAAACGTTTAGCTGAAATCATACCGCTTACTCAATTTCTCTTACTCAAATCAACAATGATTTAAACAATTTAATGCTTAGCTTAAATATTTCTCACTTATTTAATCTTACCTGGAGAAACCTCAGAATAATCACTAGATTCAAAAATCTCCTCTGGATCCTCATCCGATTTGACTTCTCTTGTAAACCATTCAAACTTTTTAATCGATTCTTCCAATTCAAAAACTTCGTTGAAAGCTAGCATTTCTTCCACTTGAATAGAGGAAAATCCCTAACAATATTCACCCTTTTTAGGGCGTGATACTAAAGTCATGTCAGATTCTCTTGGGTCAATTTCAATCTCGACCTTCTTTTCAACATTATCAACTTTCTAACATTTGTCTTTAATTTCAACATCTGAACATAGTCAGAATCATCATACATTAGTAAAGAGTAACTTTACTCCCAATAAGCATCATCACAATATATATACAACTATCAGTAACTTTTGACATCCTAGTGGCATGTATACACTTTTTAACTCAAAACAAACTCGGTTTAGTCCTAGAATCGGCTAAACCTGTAGCTCTGATGCCAATAAATGTAACACCCATAACTCGTATAATTATATCTATACAGATTATAGATGTCACCTGAATTTCTTAAACCATTTATAATTCAAAAGTGATTTAAAATTTGATTTCGTTAAAATGGTATATGATATTATAAAAATATCATTATCATATGAATTGTGATTCTTTATAAAAAAATTTAAGGCAAAATATGCATTTATGAACAGTATCGTGAACAGTGAACAGTGTACAGATGCACTGCTACAATAACGTGAACAATGTACCGATGCAGAAAATCTTCGAATTAAAAATGTGTATCGATGCACTGCTACAGTGACTACTACGGTAATTTCAGCAATATATGTATAAAACTCATAAAATTACCATTTTGTTTCCAAATTTGTTCAACAAAGCAAATAAAACATTAATAATTACATGCCACTATCTAAGTTAAAATTCCATCATAGGATGTCTTATTGATATTATAGTGTATTCCTGGATGCTCGGAGTGCCTTGTAGTCTTTACTCTATTATTGGCTTTTTACCTACGCGTGAAAATCATCACACGCTAAGTATATACTTAGTGAGGCAATTAAAACAATAAACAGTGCATTACAATTCATGCCTGAATTTCAATGTAAAAATCAAAATGACATAAAATCATATTACCAGCATATCCAATATTTTACCATGATAAAATAATATAACTTAATATAACATTTCTTACCAATATACTAACCATTTAATCCCATAAGATCGTAAGCTTATTTTACCAATATACTTACCATTTATTCCATAAGCCCGTAAGCTTATTTTACCAATATACTTACCATTTATTCCATAAGCTCCTAAGCTTATTTTACCAATATACTTACCATTTATTCCATAAGCTCGTAAGCTTATTTTACCAATATACTTACCATTTATTCCATAAGCTCGTAAGCTTATTTTACCAATATACTTGCCATTATTCCATAAGCTCGTAAGCTTATTTGCATACTTACCATTTATTAACCAATAAACCATAAACCATAGACAATAGCCCAATATATAACCATAAGGACCCTGGGTATTCGAGTAAAATACATGCACCGTAGAGCTAAAACTGCACTAAGCTTACGCCATAATGCTAATCCGGATATGACACATAAGGTCGTGCCCACCACCTACACTAAGCTTACAATATAGTGCTAATCCGGACATGATACATAAGGTCGTATCCACCTTTCCGCACTTAGTGCCCTTTCACACTATAATGGTATTATAAACTTGCAGCCGTTGTACTCTATGGCATGCCAACTATACCCTGTCCCTCAATGACTTACTTGGGCATATAGTCTATTTTATTCAATCTATCCATGGAAAAGTACATTATAAATATTTAACATTAGGCAATTCATACCCGAAAACATTCATGATCAATGCATTATAATTTCATACTGTTACATATCAATGTCATGTCAATTTAAAAAAATGGCATAATATCATGCTGATATAAATAAGGTCAACTTATCACAAGTCTTCCTGATGAAGTATAAAACATCCATGTATAATTTAATGCATGTATTGCATTCACCTTGACACTTTATATCTTTCAAAATATATGGCTCACTATTTCCACAACCCTTTTTATACTTGACTTGCTTCAATCGCAAATCAACCATGATCTGTATAAATCACAAATTCATAATGATACATATGTTAGTATTGTACTAACATAAACATATCCCAAAATAACTTCATAATATACTTGAAACTCATTTTTTTATCAAAATACTTAACACTTAATAATTCTTTTTTACATTGGAACCAACTTTTCCAATTTACTCAAAATGGTCCTTCACCATTTTATCACTTAGATTCTTCATATAAAAAATTCCAGCATTGAAATCATTACCATTCAAATGCTTTTATAAAGGCATAATTACATTTAAGTACCTCAATTATGCAAGTGTTGTGCTTAAATCACCAATCTTTTCAAACTTCCAAAATAGTCATAATTCACATATAACACCCATTTCAATTCCAAAACAACATTTTCCAGTGTAGTACATTAACTTTTAAACAATTATACAACCATTAACAACTTTTCCAAAGTTACCAAATTGGTCCCGTAACTTTTCAAAAATTACAAAATGGTCCCCAAAATTTTCTAAGTCTAATAGAATACTTTCTACTTCATTTCTAGACCTTATATAATTTTTCCATAATTTTTCCCATCCTTTAAGACCAAGGTCTAATGGTTTAAAGTTCCAAAACTAGGATTTTCATGATTTTGCTCGATTTTTATTCGATTCAAGCATGAAATCAACTTTCAATCAACCTTATAACATCTCTATAATCAATTCCCTTATCATTTCTCATCAAAACACAAAGTTCTAGAATTTCCTCTTTTGACCGAAGTTTAAAGAATTAGTTATAGGAAGATTGAACATGTTATAACCATAAATCAAGCTTGAAAATGAATCTACAAATTCAAAAACATCAGATTCATCATCAATTTCATGAACCCTATCATGAACATAAACCCGTAGATTTGGGATATTTGAAATCCAACAAAATTAGAAAGAAATATCGGTACCAAATGATAGCGTTTTTCGCATAGATCACTTTCCTATTTCACGGCATAACTCCAATTCCGAAAGAATTAGCTCAAAAATGAAAAACAAATATTTTCTTATCATGGAAGCTATCTCACGTCCTTTGCTGGAGAAGATGAACATCTTGGCATGATATTTTTGAATGATATCATGCTTATGATCCTTTAAAAATATATTTAATTCATTAACTTGGGAAAATACCAATATACCCTTAATGGAACTTAATAATTACCATAAAACCTAAATACTTATCCTTATAATCATCCAAATCAGAGAAATATCAGCCTTATCATCTTTCACTAGTCAAATATGGACAAAATTGTTTTCCACTTTACCGTTTTGCCCTTGTAATTTTGAAAGATTACAATTCAGTCACCATAATCCAACGGTCCAAATTAAACATGGAATTAAACCATTAAATATTATTTTCCAACATTTTAAAAATGTGAAAATAATATTTTTATTTTCTTATTTTCGTGACATATTTTTATTTTTCCAAAATTACATTTTGATCCCTAAACTTTTAAAGTTTATACTTTGGTCACCAAACTTTACCAAATTTATAATTTGGTTACTAAATAAATCCATTTATGGAATAACATTCTTTTTGGAAAATCACCACTCAATTCCTTAAATCATTCCCACTTTTCTACTTTAACCATCAAACTTTCAAATTTTTCATTTTGATCATTATCTAAATTTTGGGGTATTATAAAGAAAAAATGGTTTTTTACTATAAATAAATTTTAAGAAAATGCATGTTTAAAACAATCCATTATTAACACAACTTATTCGAGAATTCTTTTCTCAACAGTAAATTACTACTATATCACTTGAATTCATTCTTCATATACTTTGCCATTTCTATAATCTTACTCTAATTACCATAATCGTATAACCCTTCAAGTCCTTTAGGTCAACAATCGCTTTCTTTCAATCTCATTTTAAATCCTTTTGAAGGATAATATAATTGTCATTTGATTCACTAAAAACATAACTTTCTTTAAACTTTAATAGACAATTTACTTACTTGTAGATTTTCCAAAATCATTAGTAATTTCAATAATCTTTGCATCTTTTTATTTCTCGATTTCTCTTATATACTTTCTAAACTTTTTGATAGGTTCCTCTAATCTAGCTATCTTACCTGACAATGTAACACCATATTCCCGTATACATTTTTGCATACGAGTCTAAGATGTCACGTAGAATTTACAAAATAGTCCCTTTTCAAAAACCGGTAAAATTTTGATTCTTTCTAAAATAATTCAATTATTATCTAAGGTCTTAAATTATTTTATTTTGATAACATTAAAATAATTTAAATGAAAATATTAATCAGCTACTCTTAATTTTAAAACATTATTAATAAACACTACGAATCAAAACCAAATTCCAACGTAACTATTTTTAAGCATAATAACCATCTAGTATACATTCCAACTAGTATAATCATCATTTCAAAAGATGACATATTGATTCTGGAGCAGATATGATCTTCAAAAGTTGATGCTGGCCTAGCTTCTTACTCTGGTTGCTTACTTTTACCTACCCGTGAAAATTATCACACGCTAAGCATACACTTAATGAAGGATTAAGTTCTAATAATAATCATAATAATAAATAAAGTAAAATCAGTAATAATAAATTTATCAAAATATCATATAAATAAAATATAAGTGTCATATGAAAGATTTATTCAAACTAATTTAACTTATCAAGACCAATATCATATAAAATAACTTGTGAATAAGTAATTCATATATATATATATATAAGGCTTTCAATGTGTAGTCAAGGTTCTCAATAAAAACTTTATTCTAAATAAAGTAGATCAAACCTGTATGTTTCACTTTCATTTCAATTCACAGCCCAATGTATGATGAATGAGAATGCATGATACGTGAGACATATATGAGCGTGCGCAAATATGCAGTCAAAACTGCTGCGTAGATAATATGCACATAAAGTGTAACATAGAATATACATGTAATGTAGAACACAACCACATTGTATAAATCAGGAATATCATAATGATCAACCTCATGAATTTCTTGAATACACAAATAGTGCCGTGTAAAATTGCACATAAAGTGCCTCATATGATTGCACTCGAAAGTGCCGCGTAAAATTTACACGAATATACCATTTAAGATAGATTAATAATCACTCGAACTCTTGGTATGCCAATTGTACCACTTACTCTCAAATGCACATACAATGGGCCTCATCACAAGCCAAATCATTCAAAATCTTTTAAAAAAGCATTATGACAATATATATTAATACAACTAAAAACCTTTTTCTTTCAAAACATTTGAAGTCGTCTCGTCGCAAGTCTTCCTCATATCACATATATATAAGGTATAAATGCACTCACCTGGTAATGCCTCACTAGTAACCTTACTTAGTTTCCTAGATTTACTCTTGAACTTTTTCTTTACCTTTAAGCTTTCTTTGATCTTGATCTTTGCATTCATCATGTATACAACACATACATTCCAAAGTATATATTAGTATTTTACTAACATAGGCACAATCTAGTAGTAAAATTCATAAAATTCTATCGATATTAAATTCATTTCAAAACGTCACTGCTAATCATAACACTTAAAGTATAATTTCAATCCTCTAAACATTCATGACAACTCATAACTCAATTAATCCTTTCAAATTTCATTATCTAACCACTAAATTTCACACTAAATATTCTATAATTGTAAAATATATATTCAATTCAATACCTTCACACTTTCATAATTACAATTCAATCCCATAATTCCTAATCCATTCAAATTCCACCATAACATTTAACCAAGTTTGCAATTTGATCTTATACCAACCTTTTAACTTCAAAATCAACATCCAAATATTAAATTTCAACATTGAATCCTCATTATTGGAAAATTTCACTTCAATGTCTCATAATTCCCAAAACTTTTCCTTTTTACGTTTTGGTTCCTAAACCTTCATAAGCTTACAAATTGGTCCAATCAACTTTCCAAAGCCTTTAAAATCTTTCATTCATCATTTCTAGCCATAAGGAAATTTTTACATATTTTTACCCAATTTATTCACTATGGTTGAATATGAAGAGTCACTTTAGGCTAATTTTCCAACTTGATTCAAGCATGAATTCAACTTCCAAAAATCAATTCTAATGATCTACAATCAATTCCATATCAATTTCAATTCAAACAACCAATCTCCCTAAAACCCTAAGTTGGCTAAAAATTACTACAAGCATTTCCATGTAGTTTCAATCATCATACAAGCGTAGAAATAATTCTCCAACATCAACTACATCATAATCCATCCTTAATTCATCAAAACCTCACACCCCTTCATCCATCAAAGTGATAAAATTCATCATCCAAGCATGATTTCCATGAAATAATTATATCAAATGATAGAGAATTTCAAGAAGATTAATTCTCTACCTAATAGCTTAATCCAAAAATCAAGTAAAATGGCTTAAAATGGGAAAATAAAATTTTCCCTTACCTTTAAAAACTCACGGCATGGAGGATGAATATGTATAAAAAGTCTTGATTCTTCTTCATCTTTCTTTATTAAATAGTGAATTAAAAATCATTAAATGCTAAATTACCAATTTATCTTTAAAATTAAAATATCTTTACTAATTTACCCTTGAATTTCCTTACAATTACTAAATTACCATGCTTTCATCATCCCTTACATAATCAATGCACAACAATTTCTCATTTTTTAATTTTGCCCTTGCAATTTACCAAGAATTACAATCTAGCCATTTTTCATCCAACGATCCAAATTGAATATGGAAACTATCTTAAATCCAATGGTTCATATAAAATCCTATAATTTAAGTCATGAAAATGACATTTCTAACCTTGCTTCATCATCCTTCAATATTTAAGAAAATTCGATTCGATTTGATTATCCGAATTTTTCTCAAACTTTTCGCTTTATAACTTTTCGCTTTATAACTTTTAATACAAAACCCATACGAAAAATTTAATTTTCATAGAAAGGTCATTCTTGGAGTGAACTATTCATTTACGAGACCAAATTGTATAATATTTTAAAATTACAATTTGGTCCCTAAACTTTTTCCAAGTTTATACTTTAGCTAATAAACTTTAAAATTTTACATTTTGGTCACTAAATGAAATTTTTGGGTATTACAGACAACCCTAAGCTTACTAGGCCAAGATACTAAAGTTTACTAGAATCCAATTGAATTGGTTATAATCTCGGTTCTATTTTTAATATTATATACATTTTTACCTAGGTTTTTAACTTCTAACATCTAACATATACATTTCCATATTACACTAGTAAGAGTAGCATCACTAATAAAATCATAAAACCATACCAGATCAGTAATTTTGACATCCTAGTGGCATGTCCATATTTCTAACATAACATAGTTTCGATTTAGGCTGAGAATCGACTAAACATGTTGCTCTAATACCAATAAATGTAACACCCTTAGCCCATATATGTCTCATAATACGATCTAGAGATGTCACATCAACTCAACTGACATTTACTGAACTTAAATGCTTAAAAAATTTGTTTCATTTAATAATTTCCTTTTTAACTTTAAAGAGTTTTTCCTTAATCGTATAATTTTAGAAAATAGTGTTTGATCATTGAAACTAATCCGATTTTACTCAGTAATTAGGTAGTTCAGTGTTGTTTCATATCCATATACAATTTCCTAATATTGCTTAATTTTAGACCATTTAAAATATAATATTAATACCATTCACTCATAAATAATATTAATACTAAAATTAGACAAAACTAAAGAAAATAATCCCTAATTACTATTACAAACCCTTTTAAAATAAATCTTATAAAGCAACACAATAGATATAATATACATGCTACTAATAAATCAAAGTTAGGATGTCTTACAGATACTGTCGGTAGGTTTGTTTTTCCATAAGATGCTGGCAAACTCCTCACTTCACGTCCACTACTTTATTCGAACATATGCATGAAAATCATTACGAGCTATGTAAAACTTAGTGAGCCATAAATAGAGCTAAAACATACAATATAAACAATAAATTGAAAATTTAAATAAAAAATTAAAACATCAAACCAGGCTAGTCATGAGTTTTTCTTTTGGAAACCTGAAAATCATCATCTCATAATTTTATCAAAAATTATGTAAGTCGTCATTAAATATCATAAATAATTTTGTTCTTTTCATTCGAACATATTTCATAACTTTCTTTTAAATTCTATGTTCTTTTTTTGTTAAATATTGTCATGACTTTCACACTTAATGTTATATCCCAATGTATATGTAGGAGAATACAAGGTACGTGAGTATAAGGTGCGCACTATGTACAACAGATGCTGAAGCATAACTGAAACTGTAATAGGATGAACTTTAGTGCAACCATAACCTGAGCACCAACGGTGTTGAACATTGGTACACTAATGTACCAAAGATGAACTCATAATTGATAACTGATAAGCACTCACTTAATTGTATGCAAAATGTACCTACGACTCTCAATGCAACATGTAATGGGCTTATATTTATCGTCATAGAATCATTTATTAATCAAAGTTTGATAACTATAGAATATTTGATAACTATAAACATCTCATAACTGAAAATCATTTGATAACTATAAACATCTTATAACTGAAAATCATATGATAACTGTAAATATCATACTTGGGCAGTTCATGCCCAAAATCATTCATAAAACTTGATGAAAAAATATAATAGAAATATTCCATATTGAAAATTTATAAATAATACTGCAAAATAAAATGAGGTTGACTTATTGCGAGTTGTCCTTGATCAGACTAATTAAATATATAAACTAGACTCATTTGAACAATTTTTCTTATAAATAAAATATAAGCCTCACTAAGCTTTAAAATTGCTTCTTCTACACAATTTTTTGAAATTTCATATTCTGGCAGTATGTACTACCTTCAAAAAAATATTATTCTGTATTAATATATATATTGAAAAATTATTTTGTTTGCACCACTGGAAACTAGACTCAAATAAGAATCTAACCATATAAGGCACTCCATCTAGTTTCACTTGTACAATTTATAGCGAAGTTTCAAATTTGACTGTTAGAAGCTGTTATGGACAGAATGTGATGTCCAATTTTCTAGGCTATCACTGATTAAAAATTAATATCTTTTTGTATACTTCTCAAAATCAATTTACGTTTGTTCTAAATGAAACTAAACTGATATGATAATCCAATGGTATAAGATTCATCTTATAATCTATTTTGTAGAATTTTTGATGATTTTATAAACTTAATGTTCAAAACATATTTTGTAGACAGATTTTACCAACTAGTGTCCTTGACTTATTCTCTAGTTCTATTAGCTTTCTAAATAAACATATAAACTTGAATCACACGTCATATAAGAGTCACTTCTTAATGTAACTCTGAAACTGGCTCATCGCAAGCCATTGTTTGGTCGAAACATATACACAAATGAAATGCACTCACATTTTCCTCTTTATCAAATCTTCTCCTCGATAATCTTCTCAATCCGACATTTTTTTCCTTCCCTTTCAAGCTACTTATAGCACTAAATTTATTATGGACTTGAAGAAATGGTGGTTTCAGCCAGTCTTGAAGAATGAGTTGATTTTGTGCTAATTTTCTTGATTAATCTAGTATTTATTAACCCTGACACGTGACACATTAATAATATAATTGAATTTAAAATTCAATTAATGTGAAATCCCAAAAATACCATTAATGAAACTTGATAATTTCCAAATACCATTGCATTTGACTTTTCACTTTGGCCATGTAATTTTTTAAAATTGCATTGTAGTCACTAAAGGTTTACTATTCAAACAAATATGATAAATTATACTGTTATGAGCCAAATTTATTTTATCTAAAATATGGAAATAATATTCCCAATCATTTTCTAACATCATTCAAATTTTCATAAAATTCCAGTTCGATCCGATTATCCGATTTCAATACTGAACTTTATCACTTTATAATTTTTAACACAAATCCCATACTGAAAATATGATTCCCACAAAAATCCTTGTTTTAGGTTAAATTGTTTATTTACATTCAAAAAACAATAACTTTTAAAAATTACATTCCCTAAATTGTTACAAAGTTTATTCTTTAGCCCTTAAACTTTCAAAACATACATTTTAGTCACTAGTCAAAATTTGGAGTATTACAATTAGTTTTACTAATTCTTTTACTATTCTATATCTTTTATTGTACTATATCTTTTACTATATTGTTATATTTTTACTGTAATATTTCTTTTAGTGTCATTTTTACAACCCAATGTATAATCACGACAATACAGAGTACGCAAGTAAAAAACAAGTAGTCTGTTTGGTATGCAATATAACTGTTAGAAATATTATGACACACATGTATGCAATATAATAACTGCATGTGTCTGTATGGCACATTAGTGCCTTGTATGCAACATAGCTTACTATAATATGTAATTGTATTGGACATTTAGTGTCCTGTGATTGTACCATAGGTACGACACATTCAGTACCCTATGATTGTACCCTAGATACGGCACATTCAGTGCCCTGTGATTGCCTCATGGAGGCGGCACAGTTAGTACCCTATGATTGCATCATAGGTGTGGCACATTTAGTTTCCCATGAATGTACAACTATTGGATAACACAACAACATTATGCTTATGATCTGGAATAGATAAATGTATCTGATAATTATATTTTAAATGAATGTACAATATCAAAATCTCAATAATTCCATCTTATATACCACTAACTCTCAAAGTTTTATACATTAGGGTTTATTAAAATCTTATATCCCTTTTTATATAAAACATTTATAAGAATATTATCAAAATCATGAACTATTTGACCATGTATTAATACTTTAAATAGTATATTAAATTCATATTCATATAAATAATCTAAAAATATCATTTATGTATATTCGACACTAAATTCTTTACCACATCAAAAGCTAACTTGATTATACCAAATTAACCTTCCAAGTGCTAAATTTATTTATTTAAAGTTCAGATATATCATCTCATACTAAATTTTTACTTTAATCCATAATTTCTCCATATTTACCAATTAGTTCTTTAACTTCGACATTCTACCAAATCTATCTCAATTAATTTATATTCAACTTCAATGTAGTATTTAAACAATTGTACATTTTCTATTTAAGTTCCTACCCTTTTTCCATTTTTTTGGATTTAGCCCTTACACTCTTACAACATTCCAAATTCGATTCTAAATCCATAATTCTATAATTTTAACCATAAGATAAATTCTTTTAGAATTTCATCTCAACTTTTTTTATTTTATTCAATAAAGTCATTTTTTCCATTTAATCCTAAATTCAAGCATAATAAAACAAATTTAAACATTCCAAAAATATATTCAATTTATACTCATTAACTTATACAAATTTATGTTTCAGACCTACAACTTATAAAATTTATAATTTAGTCCTTAATCTTTATTTTTTATAAATTTAACTTCAATTCAAGCTTCAATTATCATCACCAAAATTTCTAATATTTAATTAAAACATAATACCTCAAGAATTTTGCAATTTTCACTAAAGTCCTTACCTCTTCCATAATTTATTATTTAGTCCCCAAACTTTACCGAATTTCCAATTTCACATTCTAACATCAAATTCAACATTATAACTTTTAAATTTTGTCATAGTACATCATCTATTCAGTAATCATACTCAAGTCCCTAAATTTTCCATAAATACATCAATTATTAAACAATTGCACATTAATATCCATAATTATCAATTTATACTATTAAGTCTCTATACTTTCACAATTTTGTAAATTGGTCCAAATCATATTTTAAGTAGGTAGAATCACTCATACATCATTTCTAACCATTTTATAATTTCCCCAAATTTTTTCCTTTTTCCTTTATCTTTGGCCGAATGCTTTTAAATGTTCCTAGTATGTATTATATTTTAATTCAAGCTTGAATTCATACTCTAAACAACATTTCCATGAAATTCTCATAGTTTCATCATATACTGAATTTCATAATTATCATGATAAGATAATAGAGTTGTCTCATTTCAAACAGTTAAGATAGGGATAACATAAGAGTATAATAAACTGCATAATTTACCTCAATTTCATATTCTAGTAGTTTGCACTACCCTCAAAGAAATAATATTTTGCATTAATCTATGAATTGAAAAATTATTTTTTTCCACCCTTAGAAACTAGACTCGTGTATGAAACTAACCATATAAAGAACTTCTTCCAGCTCAACTTGTACAATTTATGGAAAATTTTCTAATCCAACTTACAGAATTTGTTTTGAGCTGCCCAAAATTTCTGACCTATCATTGGTTAAAAATTTATATTTTTTTGTATACACTTCTAAATCATTAGGCGTATATTTTAAACAAAACTAAATTGATTTACAAATCCAACAGTAAAAAAATCATCTTCTAATCATTTTTGCAGAATTTTTGCTGATTTTATAAACTTACTATTAAGATTGTCAATTTTAGCACATTTCACTCGTTTGCATCCTTAGCTTATTCACCAATTTTATTAGCTTATGATATGAACACATATGAATGAATTCAAGTTCCTATCATCATTTTCATGAAATCTCAATCAATTCTGTATAAAAAAAATCAATATTCAATCTTTTCCTTAAACCCTAACCTTAACTAAATTCATCTTCAAACATTTTCAATTGATTTTAATCATTATTCAAACTTAGAAACACCTATATCATATTAAAAACACAAAAATCTCTCCTTAATTCATTAAAATAAAACTTACTCATCATCCAATCTAAAAATCAATCGAATGATTCATGTAACCCCTTAGACCCAGCCTATACGTCACGACTAAGCCTACTGAATTACATTAAACATTCGTAAAATATTTTCAAAACCACTTTTTTAAATCATTAGTAACTAACAACATAATTAAAAATAATAAAGTTTAAATCGAGAAAAGAAAACATAAAATATCACGCATAAATATGGAATGCCAAATAACAAGTAGCATGACAAAGTCATACATCAGTAGTAAAACCAAACATGTCATATAACAAGTATAACAAAATATGTAGCCACATGTCACCGATGATATAGATTGCATGAAAGCTGGAAATTTTACAACAAAGTACGATACAAAACGTGTCAATCCTCCAAGTCCCTGGTCTGAGGTGCCTATCCAAAAGGATCTGAAAGGGAAAAGTTAGTGGGTGAGCTGGGGAGCTCAGTGTGTCCCAACAATGCAATATAAGAAAATATAACATAAGTTTTAAAAATCAGTTTAGCTTCATAGTATGAAAATCCATACATTGGTATGAAAATGATGATAAAGTTTTTAATAAAAATATTTAGTTACCCTCAGCCCATACATCATGAGTATTCCCTATAATTGTATCCATGAGCCTTACCCTAGGCCCATTGGGCCTAGGAGCCAACCTATGGGGATACCTTGGGGCCTTATAGAATACCCAAGGAATGTCTCGGGGCCTTAGAGCCTAACCAAGGGAATACCTTGGGGCCTAAGAGCCTATCTAAAGGAGCATCTTGGGGCCTAAGATCCTACCTAACGGCCACCTTAGGTCCATACACAATTATCATCTTGATCAAAGCTGAACCTCCATGCTCCAGAACCTACCTAGATAGTATAAAGTAAATAGTTTATATGGTAACAATAGTTCCACGATCTAGATATCAAGTATATTTATACTTTCTAGTAAAATCAGGTAACCATAGATATTATATCAGACAACCATAGTTTTAATCAGTAAATCAGTAAGTCAAGTGAACTTTTGTAAATCAGCCAGATATCAAACATATTTCCATGTACGAATAAAATAGTTATATGGAACATAGAGAATACACCTCAAAAAGATCAATCTACGATATCTACTAAGCACATGCCTCACTACGCTCTACAGTAGTACTCAAACCTATACCATAATGAATTCGACTTAGTATTAAAGAACTATTTTCATCTAAATATTTGTAGGGTGAACGAAACCATACGAGTAATAAAAGGCTCATCGGATCAGACAGATTGAGATGAGTTGGGTAGAGTTTATGAGCTGTCGAGAGATCTTGAGTACCTTCAATAAATAACGTCATAAATCAGTATTTGACCTTAAATTAGATGCACTTAAATAAAATAATTAAATATATATACATGTTTGGGGTTCAATGATCATTTTTAGGGCATTCGTGTTAGAATTCGACAAAATGAACTTCAAATTCGGACTGAAAACGCCAAAAAACATAAAATATCTTTTTGAATTTTTTGACTTTTGGTCAAGTCAAAGTCAAAGTTGGTCAAAACTAAAGTCAATTTAGGTCAAAGTCAACGTTTCAGATTAGTATGAGTTAACTCAGGGAGTTGACTCTTTTAAAAAAATTAAGGCCAACCGAGAAGGCCATGCATGACAATTGCGCATGGCGGTGCGTGTGGTGGTGACAAGCAAAGAGGAGGAGGACCAATTGAACCACAAATGATCATTCTTCAAAATTAACCAAAATCAGTCCAAAACCAACCTAAAATGTGACGTAATAATTGAAAAAAAGAATAGAAGCTCACTGATGATGGCGATAGAGAAAATAAGAACATTGGAGCAACCCACTAGTTGGGTTTAAGATCGTAAGTCACCGGAGAATCCAGTAGTATAGGCGGTGAAGTAACCCGATGCCATAATCGACAAAAATAACTTCGGTGGTTTAAGTTTCTGATGAGGTTTTGAAGAGCAATTTTTTACTGATCGAAAGTGTTCCACGACACGATGTTAGAGGGGTTCTAGTGGGAATGGGACGGTGAGCATTTTGATGGTGGCAGTGAAATCCATTACATCCTATGATGGCCAAAATCGGGAGCAATAATAATGGTGGGTTAGATTTTTTTATGAGGCTTCACAGAGCTCTCTATGACGATCAAAAATGAGTCTCGACGAACAAACAATGAGGTTTTGGTCACACAAAGGTGGTGGTTACTCCTATGAGGGAAGTGTCACTCATGATGGTCAGAAACAACGGTAGTCAATAATATATTAGTGGATAGCAAGCTTAAAATTTAAGATTTCTAAATTTTAGGGCTCAATTAGATTTTTGTCCAAATAGGAAAAGGCATTTGGGGATTTAAAATTTTGATCTTAAAAGATAATCTTCTTATTACCAAACTTAAATAGTACACTAGTCTACTGGACAAAGTTCTCCATGCTTATTGGAGGTCGCGGTTTTAAACCTTACCAACCACTATTTCTTTTTTTTTTTGAGAAATAGATGGGGCAATACAAAATATGGGTCACTGAACTTTTAAAAGTTTTAAAAACTAACCCCAAGTTTTATAGTTTTATGAATTGGTCCCTAAAATTAATTAATAAAAAAATAATTCAAAAGAAAATAAAAATCGAACAGATCTCAATCCTTGAAATTTTTTCAAAACTCTCCCCATAAGGAAAATTTTATCCTTAAAATTTACCTGAAGCGAACAGATGCAGAAAATAATCCTTCATTGACTCCTATGTCTCTTAGGTAGCTTATGCAAGATCACAGTTACTACAATGGACCTTAACCAATGGAATATGCATGTTCCGAATTACTCTCTTATCTCGATCCATAATCATAACAGGCTCTTTCTTATATGATAAATCTAGTCTCAACTCAACATTCTCAACATGGATAATATGACTCGGATTCATACGGTAAAGTCTAAACATGGACACATGAAATACTCCATGAATGGAAATAAGGTAAGGATGTAGCTCAAGTTGATATGCAATGGGTCTGACTCACTTCAAAATATGATACGTTCTAATAAATCTCATACTCAACTTACCCTTACGTCCAAATCTCAATACTTCTTTCATGGGGATACTTTCATAAAAAGTTAATCCTCAACTTGAAACTCAATGTCTTTCCTCCTCTGATCAACATAGGACTTATGTCTGTCAAAGGCTTTTCTTGGGCATTCACAAATCAATCTGACAGTATCCTAAGTCTCTTAGACTAACTCTGGACCCAAGTCTTCCTATCATGCAGCTCAGTCCAACAAATAGGAGGTTGACATCTACGCCTATATAAAGCCTCGTATGGTGCCATATGAATATTGGCCTGATAATTATTGTTATAAGCAAACTCTACCTAAAGAAATAAATTCTCTCAACTATCACAAAAATCAATCACGCAGCTACGTAACATGTCCTCCAAGGCCTGAATCACTATTTCGGACTGACCATCAGTCTACAGATGGAAAGTAGTACTAAAATTCAAACGAGTACCCATTGCCTCATGTAGAGCCTTCCAAAACCTCAAAGTAAATTTTAGATCTCGGTTAAAAATGATAGATACATGAACCTTATGTAATCTAACAATCTATGAGATATACAGCCTAGCCAACTTGTCTATAGAATAATTAACTAGAACATAGATAAAATAAGCTAACTTGGTGAATCTATCAACAATCTTCAACATAAAATCCTTTTTCAAAAAAGTCAGAGCCAGTCCAGTAACAAAATTTAAATTGATGCGCTCCCACTTCCACTCAATAATCTTGATAGGATGTAATAAACCAAACAGATATTGGGGCACTTTCTTAACCCACTGGCAAAGTTAGACACCTAGCTACTTAAATAGAAATATCATTCTTCATGCCAACCTAGTGGTGCCTCTCTCTTAGGTTACAGTACATCCTTTCTCCGCTTGTATGTATTGCATGCGGACTACTATGAGACTCATGAAGCTTAACCTGTATTAACTATGTATCATCAGGCACACAATATCGACCCTTGAAGCATAAAACTCAATCTCCGTCAAAAGCATAGTCTGCGGTAGATCCCTTCTCAACTTGATAAATAATGGAAATCAATTAGCTATCTAATAACTGCTTGGCCTTGATCTACTCGGCCAAGGTAGGCTTGACTTGAAACTCTGAGAAAATAATGCCATCATCATATAACTTCAACTTGAAAAAATAGAGACCTTAGATCAGATATTTCATTACAACTCAAAGCATCAATGATAACATTAGTTTTACCCAGGTGGTAATAAATCTCGCGCTCATAATCATTTAGAAGATCGAGATAACGTTGTTGCCTAAAATTAAGTTCCTTCAAAGTAAGAATATACTTCAAACTCTTATGATCAGTAAATATATATCACTTCTCTCCATAGAGACAGTGTCTCAAGATATTCAAAGCAAATACCACATCAACCAACTCTATATCATTGGTCGGATAATTACACTCATGCGACCTCGGTTAACAAGGTGCATAAGTGACTACGCTCCCCTAATGCATCATAACACAACCAAGTCTAGAGTTTGAAGCATCACTATAAACTGTAAAGTCCTTCCTAGGCTTAGGTTAAATCAGAACTAGAGCCTGAGTAAAAAAATGTCTTCAATTTATTAACGCTCTCCAGATGAGCATCCCAATCAATAGAAACATTCTTATTGAGTAGCTTCTTCATAGGGGAAAAATGGTAGAGAAATCCTCAACAAAGCACCTAAAGTACCCAGTTAAACCCAAGAAACTATGAATATCACAAATATTCTTGTGTTGCTTCTCACAATGGCATCAATCTTGCTCGGATCAACCTAGATACCACTAGCTTATACAATATGCCCAAGAAAAGACACCTCACAAAGCCAGAATACACATTTACTCGACTTGGCTTGCAAATGATGCTCCTTCAGAGTCTACAGAACAATCCTAAAACAATCCTCAAGTGCTCATCATGTTCTGCCTCAGTCTGGGAATAAGCCAAAATATCATCAATGAATACCACCATAAACTAGTCTAAATAGGGTCAAAATACATGGTTCATCATATCCATGAAAGTTGTTGGATCATTTGTCAACCCAAAAGGCATCACCAAAAATTCGTAATGCCCATATAAGGCAGGGATATCAGTCATCGCAACATCAGTATCCTTTACCTTTAACTAATAATACCTAGATTGAAGATCAATCTTTGAGAATACAATGGGCTCCCTGAAGTTGGTCTTGGCCAAGGGATATTTGTTCTTAATTGTCACTTTGTTCAACTTAGGATAGTCGATACATAGTCTGAGTGATCTTTCCTTCCTTTTTTACAAATAGAACTAGAGCTCCCCACGATGAAGTATTGTGCATGATAAAACATCGATCAAGTAAATCTTGCAATTAAACCTTCAACTCCTTAACTTCCTTCGCAACCATACGGTATGGTGCAATGAAAATAGGGGAATAACTCGGATAAGTCTTAATCTAAAACTCTACACCCTATCCAGAGGTAACCCTAGCAACTCTTTATGAAACATCTCAGGAAACTCCCTCACTATATAGATTTCCTCGATCTTGGATAAAGAGCGTCTAGTATTCATGATACATGCAATAAAAGTCTTATAACCCTTTTGAATCATTCGGTCAAAAGCTAAAGTTGAAACTATATTGGAGAGGTAACCTCGACACTCACCAATCAATAACATGGTTTGACCATCAGAAGTCTTCAATGTATCCCTCTTGTACTCACAATCCAAGTTGACTCGATGCTCATTCCATCCCAGAGTCAAATCGAACTCCTCCAAAGGATGTTCTATAAGATCAACCAGAAATATTTCACCTTGAAACTATAAAGGACAATGTTATAATATTTAACTGACAATAACTGACTATCCCACTGGGCTCATAACAATAATTGCACTATCGGTGTCCTCGATTAGGATCTAAAAGTCTCGGGATACAAAACTCGAAATATAGGAGTGGGTGGAGCCATTGTATAGTAATGTAAAGTATGTGATGAAATAAATAGTAAAACTACCTACAATAACCTCTGACTTGTCTCTGTCATCTTGACGTATGGTAGCATAAACTAGTGTTGGTTGCATAGCCTTAGATACAACTGTCCCTATACTATACTACAATCAGGCTCTAGTGTCAGTCTTGAAAGCATATCCAAAAGCTCTACCCTAGCTATGACCACTAGTTGGGGTTTGAACAGGTGCGTGAGAATGTGCATGAGTTTGAGTAAATGGTCTCCCTGTAGAAGCTAGTTATGGGTAATCCCTCCAAAAATGACCACTAGATCCACAATAGAAGCAAGCACCCGACTTCTTATAACACTCTTCTACGTGTCAGTTTCTACAACACTTTTAAATAGACACCTGAGGGAAACCTAAATAATCACCTCAACTAATAACTGAGGGTAGAGGTACTGCTAGAACCAATATTACTCCTATAGGAGCAATAGCATGAGTCCTCTTCTTTGTACACGTGAAAGAATTGGTAGGGCCAGAAGACCTCCTAGATCACTCTTGAACTCCTTGGTCTCCAACAGGAGCTGTAGCATTAACCTCTTCAAGAGCTTTTGCTCTACCCACTAGAACATCAAACACCTCATCCTGATGGGTCGCCACCTGCCTACTCAGTTGATATCTAAGTCCCCAAGAAAACTTGTTGTACGTGTCCCTCTTAGCATGAACCAGACTAGTATTGTACTTTAACAACTTCTAGAACTCTATCTCGTACTCATATATTGTCATATCTCCTTGAATCATATCTTAAAATTTTTGTCGTCTCTTAGCCAGATAATGCTCTCAAAGGAAACGGTTTCTGAAGCACTCCATGAAGAAAATCCAAGTCAAACGATCAGTAGGAACTTTGTTCACTATAGATTCCCACCAGGTGTGGGCATTCCTATTTAGCATCAAAACAACTCCTAAATATCTCTTTGTTGGTTCCAAACCCAACTAATCCATGTGCCTCTTAGTGTTATAGAGCTAATCCTCAGCCTTAGTAAGAGCTCCTCTAGTCGAACCTCTAAACGTCCTAACCCAATTAGTAATCAAGGTTTATGTAATGGGAACTTCATGTGTGACACTCGCTGCTCTAACTGCACCCTGAATTGACAAAAGAAACTATTAGCCCAATGTCTCATCCAACATTACTTCAATAGTCTCAGTCCCAGCAACTTGTGCTCCTCTAACATGTGTTGTTATATCAATCCTGGGAGCAGGAGAAGAATCACTCGAAACCGCAGGCTTAGAAGGGACAAAAAGATCTACTGTTGGCAACGGTGGTTCCTTAGTTAGATAAACAAATCTAACAGGACGACCTGGTATATGTGAAGGTCGACAACCTTGCCGAGAACTCATCTTAGAGAATCATTAATTTCACTACACAAGGTTTAGACTTAGGATTAGATTTGACTCCGAGAGTCCCGTAATTAACTTATAAAACTTAGTGGCATTTCCTTTGTAATGGATTTTGCAAAATATTTCAGAACCATATTTTTAGTTTGGACCCAACCACAGTCTGAGTTTTTCTTTAAAAAAACAAAAGCTCTGATTCCAATCAAATGTAACCCCCTAGAACCATCCTATGCATTATGAATAAGTCTAGTGAATTGCATTTAACATTTCTAAAAAAATTTTAAAACCTCTTTTTCAAATTATTCATTACCAACACCATTATCAAAATAATTAAAATAATAAAGTTCAAATTAAGTAATTAAACATAAAATATCACGCATAAATGTGGAATACCAAATAACAAGTACCATAACAAAGTAATACATCAATAGTAAAACAAAATATGTCATAAAACAAGTATAACAAAATATGTAGACACATGTCACTCATAATATAGACAATATGGAAAATGGAAACACTACAAATAAGTATGGTAGAAAATATGTCGATCCTTCAAGTGCCTAGTCCGAGGTGCCTATCGAAAAGTATCTAAAAGGGAAAAGTTTAGGGGTAATCTATGAGGCTCAGTGTGTCCCAATGGTCAACATAAAAAAACATATAAGATAAGTTTTAAAAATTGTTTTAGCTTTATAGTATGAAAATCTATACATCGGTGTAAAAATGACGATAAAGTTTTTTGTAAAAACATTTAGTTACCCTCCACCCATACACCATAAGTAGTTCCCTATAACTGCATCCATGAGGCTTACCTTAGGCCTATTGTGTGTAGGAGTCAACCTAAGGGGATACCTTAAGGCCTTAGAGCCTACTTAAGGAATACCTCGGGGCCTTACAGCCTACCCAAGGGAATACCTTGGGCCTAAGAGCCTACCCAAGGGCCACCTTAAGTCTGCAAGAAATTACCAGCTTGATCAGAGTTGAATCTTCATATTCAGAAACCTACCGAGATAGTATCCAATAAAATATTTTATATTGCAATAGTAGTTCAATGATCTATAAATCAGGTACATTTATAATTTCTAGTAAAATAAGGTAATCAAAGCTCATATATTAGGTAACCATAGTTATAAATGGTAAATCAGTAAGTTAGAGTGAACTTTCATAAATCAACCAGATATCAAACATATTTCCATGTATGAATAAAATAGTTCTATGCCACATAAGGAACACACTTTAAAAAGATCATTATGGGAGGTCTACTAAGCATTTCCCTCTCTACGATCAATAACATTACTCGATCATATACCATAATCGATAAATATTTTAAACTAAATATTTATAGGGTAAATGAAACTATATGAGTAATCACGAGCTCGTGCGATCGGACAAATCGAGAGGAGCTGGGTTGAGCTGATGAACGATTGGGAGAGTCTCAAGTACCTACATTAAACAACGTCATAAATCAGTCCTTGACTTTAATTTAAATGCACTTAAGTAAAATAATTAAATATGTATGCATGTTTGGGGTTCAACACTCAATTTGAGGGCGTTTGAGTTAGAATTTGGCAAAACAGACTTTGAATTCAAACACAAAATGTAAAAATCAAAACTCTGACCTTTCAAAAAACTTGACTTTTTGGTCAAATTCAAAGTTAATGTTGGTCAAATTAAAAGTAAACTCATGTCAAAAGTCAATTGGTCAGACCAATGTGAGTTAATTTAGTGAGTTAACTCATTTTTAAAACAATTCAGGTCGACTGAGAAGCCCAAGCACAACGATGGCACTTGGCAGAATGTGTGGTGGTGACAAGCGGTTGGGATGATGACTAATTGAACCACGAACATTCATTCATAAAAATCAACCCAAATCAGTCCACAAATCAACCTAAAACATGACATAATAACCAAAAAAGGGAATAGAAGCTCACCCACGGTGGTGATGGAGAAAATAATGACGTTAGAGCAACCTGCCAATTGGGTTTTGATCGTGAGTAACTGGGGAGTCCAACGGTATATGTTGTGAAGTAACTTGACATTGAAATCAACAGGAATTGACACAAATAGCTTCGTTGGTTTAAGTTTTTGAATAGCGCTTTACGATGATCGGTTGTGTTCCACAACACGAGGTTGGAGGGTTTTTGGTCCGGATGGGATGGTGAACATTTTGATGGTGGCGGTGATAGCCACGACGACATGTGTTGGCCGAAATCAGGAAAAATAACAATGGTGGGGTTAGGTTTTAGACGATACTTCACGAATCTCTCCACAATGAGTCTCGACGAACAACCTGCAAGATGTTGACCTTACGATGGCAGCAATCACTCCAATGAGGGTGGTGTCCGTCATGGCAGTCGAATGTAAAGGTGGTCGATGAGTTTACAATTTAGGGTTTCTAAATTTTAGGGCTCAATTAGATTTTTTTCAACTTACTAATCATCCGATCTAACAATCAAACCAGTGATTGAAATATCAAAACAATGAAATATTATTACTAAATAATAGATAATTTGGAATGGATCATTTTTCTATTTTATAACTTAATCCAAAAATAAAAGGAAAAGGGATTATAATAAAGAAAAAGATAGAAATCATACCTTGTTCCCCTATCAATGAAGGTCAGGACAATTTAAAGAGGAACAATAAGTGTACTAGAATATTCTACAAAAATATCTATGCACACTTGTGTTGAAACGATTTTTTTTCTATAAAACAACTCATTTAATTTTTAAATAAGGTGTGATTTTAAATATCTCATATCGATTATTTGGTGTTTCCTTTTAAAAAGCTAAAAAAATGGTTCAGGGAGTCACTACCAATCTTTAATTAGGATGTGATTGGACACCCAAAATGTTTTTTCATTTTAAGAAGATTTAGTTTTTAAAATTATTAAAAGAACGTTTTAAGGTATGCGCACCAAAAAATTGAGTTCAGGAGTTGATTATGCGTGGGAAAGGATTAGCACTCCTCAGCGCCCTAAATTGGCATCTAATCAATTAATTAATTTTCTTTGCAATGAAATCTACAAGTTCGAATTTAATTTAGTTTAAAATCCCTTCACATAATATTCTTTGGATTTTAGAATGAAACATAATAAAATTTAATTCTTTCCCATTGAGAAGAAACAACCTCTCATACCTTGAGGAATCCAATTTGTACTCCAATCGAAAATAAATAAATATTACAATTCCATTCTAAAGTTTATTATTAATTCAAATGCACGAATGATAATAAAAAAAATAAATTAAAATTTACCAATCCTTTTAGAAAGAATAACAATATTTGATTATTTAAAAACGTCGAGCTCAGACCTTTTATAAGTTCTAACGATATTTTCCCAAAGAATTTAAATAGACAAACATTTTTTTCACTTGTGTTCCCAAATTTTAGGTGCGGTAAAATTTTAGGTGCGGTAAAATTTTAGGGTTTCACTTGACGGGATACACTTTTTATTTTAAAATTATTGGAATAACTTTCTTATACATTAAAATAGTCACTTCACGACAACCATAAAATCAAAGGGCATTACCCTTAATTCAATTATTTGAATTGATTCTAGTTATGCTCATGAGTGCATCATACATATTGAATAAATGATGTTGCAAGCTTAAATTTATATTGACAAACAATTACAATCATATGGTTTATGAACATATTAATGGTCAAGAACAATTGAATTTGGCTAAGAAAATGCATACCCTAAAGATTTTAAAACAATATATACTAGATATCATTATTACTAAATTATAAGATGATTAAAAGAAAATATTTAATTCATACTAAAAATAACAAAATTAAAATGGGGATAAAAATTCTTAAAGTAAATATACATATATATGTGCAAAAACACAATATAATATCTTAGATATAATATACATTTCGAATATATGAATACTCATACATAGAGGCAAAACAAAACATATTACGAATGGACCATACTATGCCTGTTTACGAAAATTTAAAACAAATAAGCCTATGGACAAAATAAAAGGCACGAAAAGAGGGAGCTGAAATCAGAAGTTTAAAAATTATGAAATATGACCAAAATGCAATGACTCGACAATCAACGGAATCCGCATGTGGTTTACTCCTACCCATTGGATGCGGGTTATGCTAACCTCCCCTAAAATGTTGTCATTTTAGCAGCAATATATGAATGATATTTTGGGTAAAAAATTTACCCTAGCTCATTTGGCATCAGCTTTTTTTTCCTTAGGTAGACTCTCTCCATTCGTTCTCTCAACTTCCCCATCCCCTTCTTTTCAATCCTTTTCACTATTTTTTTACTCACCCCTCCCCTTCTTACTTTCGACGAACCAAGCGGCCACCACGGCTTCCTGGTACCTATGGGACTCTAGCGAAGAGCCGAAAGGCTCTAAACCCATTCCTTAAAACTTGAAACCCCCTTAGGCTCATGCTCCACCAAGAATAATTCCACGAAATGCTAAAACCACTCGACCAAGACTAAAGGATGAAGGTTTTACCTTCGACTAGGTGGAGTTTTGCTTCCAAGCGACGACGATGAGACTTTTTGGATCGGAAAAGGTAAGAGGTTTTATCTTTGGGTTTTCTTTCTATTGATTGTTTGCTCACTCATAAAAGGGTGGATCTTTATTTGTTTTTTATTCTTGTTGTGTTTAACTATGTTTTTGTTCGAGTTTTTTTTTTTGGTTGTTGTTTCTCATAGGGAAAGAGGTGATTTTTTTACATTTTAATGCCCATAGCTTGCTAATGCCTGTTCCCATGTTTCTTTACTTGATGATCATTTATGTATTGTCCCCATTATTGAGATGGATGTCCCCTTTTGTTTTTTTTTTCTCTTTGCTGATTTTCTTGTATTTTCTGACATTTTCATTCTGTTTTGTTTGCATGCATCAGGAGATTCTTTCATTATCAAGTGAATGTGACAGAGAGGAACATACGACCAATGTAGGTGAGGATTGGGTGTGGATAGGAAAGAAGGGCTATATCGTGTTGCTAATGGTGCATGTGATGTGTATCTCACGCTCGAACATCGAACGATTAGCCTTATCGGGTGAATATGGACCGTTGGATCACTGATTGGATCCAACAGTTATAGCACATTGGTGGCGGCAACAACATTCCAGGATAAAAAAAAACCCTAGATCAAATGAAATCTAGACTGTTGGACTAATTCTTCATCTGACGGTTGAGGCTCAGTGGCGCTGGGACTTGATGGAAGCTAGGGTTTACTTTGGTTCGGTCCTTGATTATTATTTTGGTCGTTTAATTAGTACTTTGTTTAAGCCTAATCGACACACACACACACACACACACACATATTTATATATATATATATATAATATTAATTATATATTTATATACTCAATAAAATATAACATGCATATAATATATAAACATACACCTAAGACATATATATATATATATATATATTCATACATGCCTACATATCTATATATTTGATAACAAACATCAACTAATGATATTATATGTAAGTATATATGGATGTATGTATTTATATAAGTAAAGCTCAAACAAGTTGTGTAATCAAAAATAGGGAAAAGACAAATAGATACGAGTGTTATTTAGTTGTGGCCATTTCTAAAAAGTAATCTGCTCCACTACAACTTCAAGGTAGGTCAGATGCAATCTGCTCCGCTGTGGTAATCAGATCTAAAAAAATTGATTCAGTTGGTTGTTCTTCATTAAGGTTGAATCGAAGTTTATTTCTTCACTTATCTTCAGGAATACCGAATCTAAAAGAATGAGGATTCATTCCACTACTCTTTAGGGGAGATCAGACTTGAATTGTTTTTGATCCACTTGCTGCTCTTTAGGGAAGGTTAAATCAAACTTGATTTGCTTTGCTGTTCTTCAGGATGACTGAATCTGGAAAAAAAATCTTCTCCACTTTTGTAGGTAATTAGATCTTGAAATTTTAGATTCACTTCACTTCTCGTCGGGGAAGATTGAATCAAGGTTGACTTGCTTCGCTGTTTGTCATGAAGATCAAACCTGAAAAATGAGGATCTACACTGCTATTCTTTAGAAGAGATCATATCTTTTAAAGAAACTAGATTTACTCCACCCCTCTTTGGAACATAATGAACCAAGATTGATTTGCTCTTATTTTTAAGAAGATTGAATTTGACAATTTAAACATTACCACTCCTTAGTATACGTTTGAGAACTTGAAAACATTTACCTTATGGTTTAGAATTTGGGATAATCTTTAAAAATCAATTTCTTATATCGAAACTTGTCTTGCAGCCACCAGATATGAGAATCTCCCTTGACTCGAGTTTCATTTGAACCACACCCTTATTGGGACTTTGAATTTGTTATCTTTATCTGGAAGTTTCAGTGTTACCTACTTGCGATTTTCTCTTGTAAGACCTGTGATACTTAATTATATATGTTACCATGCATTTATGAACATCATGATATTGTTTATCCCTAAGATATTTGCAAAAATGCAATTTTAATGTATTTTCTTTTTCAAATAAGAACCTTTTTTTTATTGGTCGTCTTGTGACTCAGTCCATTCTTGGGCACAAAAATCACGACTGATTCACTCCAGTTGATAATCTTGATTCGATATCCTTTGGTCGAACATGACCTTGGTTTTCTTCCTTCTTGAAACTCGATAGTATTCATGACCAGCTTTTTGATCAGTGACAAACATCTTAGATTAACCCCAACTGGCTGAAACTTTTTCTCTCTTTGTTGGTTTTCATCTTAAACCCTCATTTTATTTATTTTTTTCTTTTATTTTCTTTTTTTCTTTTTTCTTTTCTTTTTTCTTTTTCTTTTTCTTCTCTTTTTTTCTTTTTTTTTTCTTCAGGCAAAGCATTTCTTGATAGCGTCAGAGTTCACAGGGTTAGGTTACTCTAGTCCATCCATCTTGGTGAGGATCAAAGCTCCTCCAGAAAAGGTTTTCTTCACAACATAAGGTCTCTCTCAGATTGGTATCCACATTCCGCGTAAATCTTTTTGAATGGGTAAGATCTTTCAAAGCATTAGATATCCCTTGTGAATCTCTCAGGGGCGAACTTTCTTATCATGTACTCTTATCATGCGCCTTTGATACATCTGACCATGATAAATAACTTTTAATATTTTTTCTTCGATCAAATTCAATTGGTTATATCTGGCTTTTACCAATTCTGCCACATCTAGTTTCCCTCCAACAAAACTCGAAGTGAGGGAATTTCTACCTCAATGGGTAAAAAAGCTTTCATCCCATAGGCTAAACAAAAAGGAGTTGCCCCAATTGATATTCGTAGTGAAGTTCGATAAGCAAACAAAGTAAATGGTAACTTCTCATACCAGTCTTTATAAGTCTCATTCATCTTTTCTATAAGCCTCTTGATGTTCTTATTAGCATCCTCTACAGCCCCATTCATCATTGGGCGATAAGTAGTGGAATTATGATGTATTATCTTGAACTGCTCACATACTGATTCCATCATTTTATTATTTAGGTTCAAGGCATTGTCAGAGATGATTCTTCCTGGTAAATCATAATGACAAATGATTTCCTTCTTTAAAAACGTATAGACTGTTGAGTGAGTGACATTAAGAAGTCGCTTCTACCCATTTAGTAAAGTAGTCTATAGCCACCAAGATGAAACGATGGCAATTTGAAGCCTTGGGTTAAATTTGTCCAAAAACATTTATGTCCTGCATAGAGAATGGCCATGGAGCTTTAATCACATTCAATGGATGAGGAGGGGTATGGATCTTGTCTCTATAAGTATGACAATTGTGACATTTTCTAGCATAATTGATGCAATCGGTCTCCATTGTTGACCAATAATACCCAAATCTCATTATTTGCCTAGTCATTGCATGTTCATTGGCATAGGTACCACACACCCCTCATACACTTCCTCGAGAATCATTTTAACTTTATTAGAATGAACACATCTCTACAAAAACCTGATCTGGAATTTTCTCATACAAGATCTCAACATCAAGCACATACCTTGCAACCATCATTCTAATAGTTCTTTTGTCATTCCCGATTGTCTGCTCAAGATAACTTTGATATCTGATGTATTGCAAGATATCATAATATCAAGGATTTCCATATTCTTCCTCCTCAATGTTAAAGCAATAGGTTGGATACTCATAAGTCTGCATCTCAATGGGCATCATATTTGAATGCTCATATACTTTAAAGGCTGCTGGCAAAGTGGACAAGGCATATTTTATTTGATTTTCTTCTCTAGAAGGTAATTGAATGTTACTTCTTCAAATTCTTTGATAAGCTTCATGACCAATTTGAGGTATTCTACCATTTGAGATCTTTTGTCTCCCACTCTCCCCTGAGTTCATAAATTATTAGATTTGAATTCCCAATATATTGAGTGTTTTTAGTTTTCATTGAATGGTAAATCTTAGAACCAAAACACAAGTTTCTTACCCAACCATATTGTTGTGCAATCAAAATTCTACCGTCTAGTGAAAGGATAATATTATGTACTAGGCGAGACCAAAAATGCCCTTATTATATGCCCAAAGCATTCGAATCACCATCGAAGTTCAATTTTCAATATTCATTGGTAGACATAACTGATTCCTCTACTGAAATAGCCATTAGATCTTCTTCTGGGAAATCAAAACTCAAACGGCTCATATTCTTCAGATGCCCTACATGCAATAAAATATGCTATGGCGCTCCCTTTATCTGCTTTTTGAGTTACATATTGAATGTAAAACTCTAACAATAGGATCTTCCAATGAGCTAAGCTTCTAGATAGTGCAGGTACACCAAACAGATATTTCAAAGGGTCAAGTCTAGAGATCAACCAAGTGGTGTGATACAACATGTACTGTCTGAGCCTTCGAGTAGCCCAAACCAAAGCGTAACACAACTTTTCAATCGGTGAGTACCTTACTTCAAAATCAATGAACTTTTTTGAGATAGTAATTTGTTCTCTCTCATTCTTCTTTGTTTGGTTATGTTGCCCTAATACACACCCCATTGAGTTCTCAAATATCGACAAGTAGAGAATTAAGGATTTGCCTGAGATAGGTGGCACTAAGACTTGGGTATTTGACAAATATCAATTGATTACTTTAAAAGCTTTTTGATAATCATCACTTCATACCCCTGAGTTATTTTGGCAGAGAACACGAAAAATGGGATCACATTTCTCAGTCAACTACGAGATAAATTGAGCAATTTAGTTTAGTCTCCCTAGACATCACCAAACTTATTTTTATGTTTATGGGGGTGGTAAATATTGAATGGCTTTGACTTTATAAGGATCTATTTCAATCCCCTTTTTTCTTACTACAAACCCCTATAGCTTTCCAAACATAGCCCGAAAGTACATTTATTTGGATTGAGTTTCAAATGGAATTCACTTAAACTTTAAAAGAGATTCCTCAAATTGTCAATGTGTTCATCCTCTGTATTTTCTTTGACAATCATATTATCGACATAAACTTCTATTTTGTTATACATCATGTCATGAAACAGTGTTACCATGGCTCTCTGGTATGTTACCCTGCATTCTTCAACCAAAACGACATCACCTTGTAGTAAAATATGCCCCATATAGTGACAAATGTAGTTTTTTTTCATATCTTCAGGGTACAACTTTATTTAATTGTAGCAAGAGAACCCATCCATGAATGAAAATCGGGAATTTCTAACAGTATTGTCAACCAGCGTGTCTATGTGTGGCAAAGGAAAATTATCTTTTGGGCTCGTCCTATTAAGATCTCTGTAGTCAATGCACATGTGAACCTTCCATCCTTGTTTGGTACTAGAACACTATTTTCCACCCATTTAGGATACTTGGCAACCTTAAGGAAACCAGCATCAAATTGCTTCTTCACTTCTTCTTTCATTTTTAGTAGCATCTCGGGTCTCATCCTTTTAAGTTTTTTTTTCACAGGTCAACATTCTGGCTTTATTGACAACTTGTGTACCATAAATTATGTGTCCAAACCCGACATGTCTTAATATGACCAAGCAAATGCATATTTCTACTCTCGAAGCAGTGCAATCAAACTATGTCGTCCCTCAGTATATAGGGTGGTACAAATCATTCCTTCTTTCATATCTTCATTTGATCCTATATTTAAAGCTTCAGTGGGCTCTTCATGAGGCAGAATTTGTTTATCCTCTCTTTCCACCATTTTAGTAGTTCAGAAGGTAAATTATATTCCTCATCAATATCACAACCCTCGATTTCCCCTTGACATAGAGGCAACTCGAAATCAATCTCTGGTTCAGTGCCATCGGTATTCATACTATAGGTATCTGAGGTCCTAAAAGAAAAACAAACGAGAGGATATATATACATACATATATACATATACATAAACATATACATATACATATACATATACATATACAAGAGAATTTATCACATATCAAGATAAATGGAAGGAAACAATAATAATGTATAAATAACAAAAAATGAAGAAAAGCATCAGAGAATGTTTGCCACTTTGTGAATTATTGGAAATGCATCTTTAATTGAAAAGTAAAAACAGATAGATTATCCCTTTACATAATATCACCTATTTTCTCGGGTTTAGACAACAGTGAAAGTTATCGTGTATTGCTCTGAAAAAGTTTTGTAAACTACATGTAATTCCTCTGCAGTCCAATTGTTTAACAAGAAGCTCGATGGTGTGGGATAGATTCCTACAACCATTCCTTCATCATCCTCATCACCCAGTATCATATTAATACCCAGATCTTTCAGTGCATCCTCAACGATGGGTTTCTTAACTCGCTGATTGCCCTGAAACATATGACCTCCACATACAAAGGTATCGTGCAGCGATGGGAAAGTCATCAGTTCCCAATTATTGTCCTCTCCGAATAACCTCATTCTTCTCTATTCTTGGCTCTTTTGGATTCTCTTCATTTTCCCCTCAAGTTTGGCTCTTATCTCAAGCCAAAGTGATCTCTTTTGGTGGTGGAAAAAACGAGATTAACAGGCCCCTGTAGGTGGCTCCCCAATCCTTTTTCAGCCTTAGCTCCCATTTCCAAAGTCAGCTTGGGTTCCATTTTGGTACAGTTGGACAGTATAGGTTTGGGCATCTTTCTTCCCTCAACCACAAATGTCGCATTGAAAAACTCCTTTGATCTAAAGGAACACTCCACAACTTTTGCATCTACTTCAACATAAGGCGCAGTAGTGTAAACAGAAGCAATAATGTCTTCCTCACTGTTAATGCATACCAACCTCCCCTCAATCATAAAATTTAGCTTTTGGTACAACTTGGATGGAATTGTACCTACCTGATAAATCCAAGGTCTTCATAATAGGCAATTGTAGGTAGGCATGATGTCCATAACAACGAACTCAACTTCATAAGTAGATGGGCTAATAGATAGGGGGATGGCAATCTTCCCTAACACTTTTACTATCAACAGGCAACATCTTTAGGGTTACCAATGGCATTACATTTAGTGTATAGTCATTGTCAACTAGTACTCTAGATAAAACATGCTCATTGCACCTAATAGTGATATGTAGAGATTTGTGGCTACCAATCATCCCATACCATATCTCATAATCAGAAAAGTAAATAAAGTTATTGGCTTGAATATTCGCCAACAATCTATCTAGCTTATTTGCTGGTAAATCCTTCAACACGAAAGTATGATTTTAAAACTTTTAAAAGAGTGCCTCTGTGTGCCTTAGAGCTCAATAGAAAACCAAGTATTGAGATATGAGCAGGTAGCTTATGCAGCTATTTAATTATGTTATATTTGATGTGTTTCAAAAATTTTAGAAATTGCACAGCCTTGTTCTTAGTAACTGGTTCATTAATGATTAGCTCATCCTCTTTTAAAAGAAAGTCGAACTTGTTTCTATTGTCATTAGTAGATCTCTTCTCATGTTCTTTGGGCTGATTGAGAGAGTAACATCTCCCACTCCTCATAAAATGCCTACCTCACCCACTTCTTTATATCTCCAAGGTACTTTCTTGTTATCCTTCTAAGGGAATGGAGACGGGGGCACAATTACAACCTTAGGAGTTACTTTTTCTACCACATGGGTTTTTGGTGTGATGACAAGAGGGCAATTGACATTGTAAACTCCCCTAGAAGAACCCTGAGATGCACACACTTCTACCATTTTTTTCAACGACTTCTTTGTAATACTCTATCTCTTTGTTGTCCATCATTCTTTGCACCAAAGCTCGAATTTCATAAAAGTCTTGTATGGTATGTCTATCGTAGTTGTGATATTGGCATACATTCTCATTCTTAACTCGTTCAGCTGCTTGGTTGGGGACCAATAGGCATGTTTTGATCATCTGATCCCATATCCAGTGCATTGTTGACTTTACCTTACTCACCTTAGTTATAATCTTCTTTCCTCTTTCCTCAGCAACTACATTGTGTAATACCCCAAAATTTTAGATAATGACCAAAATGGAAATTTTGACAGTTTGATTGTCAAAGTATACAAATTGGGAAAAGTTTAAGGAATTAAGTGGTAATTTTACCAAAAAGAATTTTATTCCATAAATGGATTTATTTAGTGACCAAATTATAAATTTGGTAAAGTTTGGTGACTAAAGTATAACTTTTAAAAGTTCAGGGAACCAAATGTAATTTTGGAAAAATTACAAATGGGTCACGAAAATAAGGAAATAAAAATATTATTTTCACATTTTTAAAATGTTGGAAAATAAAATTTAATGGTTTAATTCCATGTTTAATTTAAATTGTTTGAATAAAGTGATTGAATTGTAATGTTTGGAAAATTTCAAGGGCAAATCGGTAAACTAAGATATTATTTGTTCATATTTGACTTATGAATGAAGATAAGGTTCAGGCGATATGATTTGGAAGATGATAAGGATAGGAATCTTGGTTTTATGGTAATTATGAAGTTTCAAAAAGGATATATTGGTATTTTCTCAATTTAATGAATTTAATATTCATTAAATGATAATTTAAAGATAGATAAGCATGAAAAATATCTGAAATTTCATGCCAAAGTGTTCATCTCTTCTCAATAGACGTGAGATATACCAAGGTAAGGGAAAAATATTTGTTTTCCATTTTTGAGTCAATTCCTTTGGAATTCGGGTTAAGCCGTGAAATAGGAAAGTGATCTACGTGAAAAACGCTATCAATTGGTACCAATATTTCTTTCTAATCTTGCTGGATTTCAAAGATCCCAAATATAAGGGATTATGTTCATGATAAGATTCATGAAATTGATGATAAATCTTGATGATTTAGAGGTTGTAGATTCATTTTCAAGCTTGATTTATGGTTAAAACATGTTCAATCTTTCTAGAGATTATTATGTAAAATTTGACCAAATTATAAGTTGGAGAACTTTGTGTTCTGATGAGATTTGATTAGAGATTTGACTGTAGAGATGTTAAAATGTTGATTGAAAGTTGATTTCATGCTTGAATCGAATCAAAATCGAGCAAACATATGAAAATGTAGTTTTAAAGGATAAAGTATTCGATTATGAAGTATCTAAGTGATAAAATGGTGAAGAATCATCTTATGTAATTGGAAAAGTTGGTGCCAATGTTAAAAAGGAATTATTAAGTGTTAAATACTTGGTAGAAAATGAGTTCCAAGTATATTATGGAGTTGTTATGGGATGTGTTTATGTTAGTACAAGACTAACATATTTATTGTTATGAATTTGTTATTTATACAGATTATGATTGATTTGTGATTGAAGCAAGTCAAATAAAAAAGGGTTTATTGTGGACAATTAGCGAGGCACATATTTTGGATTATATAAAGTGTCAAGGTGAGTTCAATACATGCATGACATTATACATGGATGTTTTATACATCATCGGGAAGACTTGTGATAAGTCAACCTTGTTTATATCAGCATGATATTATTTTTTTTATAACTTTGATATGGCATTGATATGTCATAGTGTGAAATTATAATGCATTGATCATGAAAAATGTCACATTTTACCATGAATATTTTCGGGTATGAATTGCCCAATGTTAAATATTTATAATATACTTTCCCATTGATGGATCAAATAAAATAGACTATATGCCCAAGTAAGTCATTGAGGGGACAGGGTATAGTTGTCATGCCACAGAGTATAGCAGTTGCAGGTTTAAAATACACTTCGGTGTATATGGTGGGCACGACCTTATGTGTAGGACTACGGTGCAAATATTACTCGAATACCTAGGGTCCTCAGGGTTTTATACTGGGCTATTGTTTATTGTTTATGGTTAATGGTTTATTGGTTAATAAATGGTAACCATGCAAAAAAGCTTACGAGCTTATAGAATAATGGCAAGTATTATGGTAAAATATTGGATATGCTGGTAACATCATTTTAAGGCATTTTGATTTTGACAATGAAATTCATGCATGAGTTGTATTGCACTATTTATTGTTTTAAATTGCCTCACTAAGTATATACTTAGCGTGTGATGATTTTTACGCGTAGGTAAAAAGCCAGTAGTGGAATAAAGAGTTCAAAAACGACATCAAGCATCGAGGAGTATATTTCAATATCAGTAAGACATCCTAAGATGTAATGTTGACTTTATTAGTGGCATGTAATTATTAATGTTTTATTTGTTTTGTTGAACAAATTTGGAAACAAAATGGTAACTTTATAATGATAAAAGATTAAGTTTTTATGAGTTTTATATATTTTGTTGAAGATACTGTAGTAGTTACTGTAGCAGTGAATAGTGATGAACAATACTTACGTTAAAAATTTCCATAATGCTAAAAGGGTATTGATACCCTGCTACAGTGTATCGATACTCTCACTGTTCACTGTTCACGGTACTATTCATAAAAAAATCTTTTTCCTTAAACTTGTTAAAATGAAACATAATTCATATGATATGATATTTTTATAATATCATTTACCATTTTAAGAAAACAAATTTGAAATCACATTTGAATTGAAAATGGTTTTCAAAAATTAAGGTGACATCTATAATCTGTATAGGTATAATTATACGGGTTATGGGTGTTACACATTGATTCTTGTACCTGTGTGGTTTGGCAGTGGGTTATTGGCCACGTTTGGTTGCTCAATATAACCAAATTTTATGACCTTTTTTTCCTTAACCTTTTGTAACAATTTTCTTGAAAGTGGTATAGTTCTCTATTGAATATCCAGGAACCCCTGCATGATACTCACACTGGATATTAGCATCATACCATTTAGGGTAGAGAGGTTGTAGAAGTGACACAAGCTAAGGTTACACCACATGTCTGTCATATAAGATCTGGAACAACTCCTCGTACGACATAGGGATCGGATCGAACTGAGCCTTCTTTCTTTTGCCTTGGCTCCCATACCCCCACCCAAGCAAAATTCTATGTAGATGATTCTGTGGCTTGAGATCGAGACATAGTGATGTTATTGGAGTCATATTTTCTCACGTTGTTGACCTCATTATACTTCTGTCTCACTGGTGGTTTCTTATTAGACTTTCCTCTATCCAGTCTCCCAGTCTTAATTGTCATCTCAATCATTTCCCCAATTGGACTAAGCCAACAAAACTCTTAGATGAATTCCCTTTGAGGTGGCTAATGAAATGAGCTCTTAGAGTGTTTATAAAGAGCATGTTTGTCTATTCTTCTTCAAGTGGCGGATGGACTTGTACATCCATGTCTCTCCATATCTGAGCATACTTTCTGAAGCTCTCATTGGATCTCTTTTCCATACTTTGCAACATAATTCGATTGGGCCTCACATCCTTCACATGCTTATATTGTTCAAGAAAAGCTTTGGCCAAATCTTTTGACGAATTGATTGAACCCTACTCAACTGATTATACCATCAAATAGCAAAATATGATAAACTCTCTATGAAGTAATGGATCAACAGTTGATCATTCCCTATGTAACCAGTCATTTTCCTGCAGAACATTGTGTTGTGGGCAGAGGGGTATCTCGTGCCATCAAACATCTCAAAGTCAGGAACTTTCAATTTCAGGGGCAACACCAAATCTGGAATAGGAATTAACTCCTTGGCATCAATTCCATACACACTAGTATCTTCCTTCAAAGCCCTGATTTCCTCCTCTAGTTGTTTCCACTTCTCTTCTAGCTATTTTTTCGCTCCAACCTAGTTTTTTCATCAAAATATGGGACTTAGTGATGTTGACGTTCTTCCTAGTGTGAGCTAGCTCCAGCTTATAAGATTATAGATGCACCAACTAGACTAATATGCACTTTCCCTCTATGAATATATGTTTCTTGGAGTGTCTAGGATTGAGCCGAGGTAAACCCAGATGGGTAGAGTGGTCATTCAGTCACAGTTTCAGACACAAGGTTTTTTCCATGCTTGGGATTTCTTCCTTCAAGTAGACTAGCGAACTTAACAAACTTCTCTCTCTGGGAATTTAAAATATGTTCTTACATCTTTCTCATGTTTTATTGTATCTCTTGCTGAGTTTTCTCAATTTGGACCATTTTGTCATTCATTTCCTTTTTCCAACTGTTGTACGGATGTTCAAAAGTTCATAGTATTCTGTCGCACAACCTCTTTATTAAGGTTGATGTTTTATTAATGAATATGAATAAAAAGAAATTCGAAGAGTAAATGAAATGGAGAAAGTAAAATGCATATACAAAATGCAAGGTGTTGATACCAGAACGATTCCCTAAAATAACTTTTTATATTAGAAACGAAGTTCAATTACAAGGCTTAAACATATCACATATAGACTGAGTTATCTCCCTAATTGTTGCATGTGCACAAGTAAATTCAAAATCCTCTTAACTTCTTCAGTCTCGGCTTCTAATCCTTTTCTTACAGTAGAAACTTCATGTGCTAAGTCGACCAAGTACTGAGCCACTACTTGAGCATGTTCCAAGTAGCTAGCAAAGAGGTCATCCATTTGTTTAACACTCCACTAAGCCTGCTACAAACGATAGTGCCAATGTATATCTCCTTCATAAGGGACTATCGGAAGTTCACTTGCCTTTCTCTAAAACTCTTGAACCATAGTCTCAAGTTCATTCACACGCTTCCTTAGGTTTTCAAACTCCCCACGTCTCGACCTCATCAGCTATAGTATAGTAGTAATGTTTCTTCTAAACTTAAGACCTTTCCTTTCAGTTTCTTATTTTGGGCTTTACTCTCTTGCAATTGTTGCTCTATTGCATTTTTTCTTTTAAAAGTATCTTGGCCAGATGTTGCTTTGCTTGAGTTATTCCTTGCTTTCCCCATCTTCTCTTGGCAAACTTTCTACTTTCTGCCTCCACTCAGCATGAGATTTACTTGAGCTATCATCCATCTGAGACTTTACCATTCGTTGGTAGGATAATTGGAGATCATCAAAGTCCAATCTGAGTTGCTTTTCTACTTTTTCAATTCGATCAACTCGACCTTTTTGGATTTTAATTTTCCATTCCTTTTGGGTATACCTCGTCCTCCAACCTTTGTAAGGTTTCCTTCCATTGTTTTCTTTTAGCCTCAAAATTATGCTTGGCTAGCTTTAGCGGGGATGGTACGGCTTTTAGATGTTCTTCCATAGGTTGAATATTTTCAGGATTGACCATTATGATATTATCATTAACTCAATTACGTCTCCATTGCTCGTATTCTTGTGAAAGCTTCAAATCAAAAGTGAAGAGATTTACACGACGTGTCTACTTCCATGTGTCAGCAACCCCTCTGATTTTACTTTTGTATTGTTTTCCTTTGAATGCAAACTCTGACCCAAACAAATCCCAAGTTATAGGAATGAACTATCTTGATCTATACTGCTTGGAAACCAGTAAAGGTGTACATCATACAGAACCCTATATGCTTGGAAAAGGAATACAATCTTGTTCTCCACATCTATAAAGTATGTCTAAAGAGACATTCCATGAAGCTCACCATAATATGTCTCCATCTCAGATATCTTTGAAAATGACCATCCATTTTTCCTCAGTGAAACCACTGGGCCATTCTCGGGAAAGGAAATATTTTAAAGGTGAAAACCTTCTAGGAACACTCGACCATGCGTACTCTTAACATGTTTGAAATGATTGAGGATCCAAACTAGCAACAGTGGTGCACACCCTATGAAGAGGACTTCCTCATCTCCTCTTCAATACTTTAAGGAACGAAATATATCAGCCAAAATTGTTGGAATGGGGTTCACATACACGTCCAGTCTCTCGAATAAATCAACCATTGACACATCAATATGCCCCAGGACCTTTGAAATAATAACTAGCCCATAAATACTCATAGCGAATAAGCCTATCTTATTTCTCTTGTCATGATAATGATTAATTATATCTCTAAGAGCAGTCCATCTGATGCATTCACTATCTCCATTCTTCTTAATACTTCGTACGACCCATTATGCACTCATTCTAGTTATCAAAAGTAGTTTCTTTTTTACAGATAGAATGTTTGGCGGTTTAGTGTATACCCTGTCCACTTGGAATCTCGGACAACGAATCAAGGCCTGATACTCCTCTATGGTAGGTGTCAGATCCACTCGGCCATAAGTAAAAAAACTATAGGCGAGGTTCCAGAATTGCGCAAGAGCTCTAAAAAATTTCAATCAATCGGTACATCTAGGATATAGGAGATGTCACTATAGAGCTGATAGAACAACTCGTTATCAACTGCTTCTTATTTTCCCTAAATTTCTTTCGGTTCACTCAAATAATTTTGATGGACGTTAACGTGAATGTAACCAATCAAATCTGACATGTACCCAAGATGCAAGCTATCTCCATTGGTGAGTTGGGACCTGCTCAAACCATCAGAACATTTGCAATGTCTTCTACCTCTTTTTGGATCCTTCATTCCAAATCACTATCCTTCTATACAGACATCAATCACGAATAAACACCATGGAATGAAAAGTGCATTGAAAAAAATAAAATAAAATAAAAATACAGAAGAAAATTAGTCAGTAATCATATAGAAATCAATCGAGCATAATATAATTTGTCAATTAAACCTACTCTCACAAGATGGTTACCCAATCATACTTTAGCAGATCCTACCCAAACATGATTTCTACCTCGATACTTTGTTTAACATAAAAATCCTAGCCTCGTGCCATCTAGTTCGCATGCTTATTCGAAAAAAAGTAAACCTAACTACATGATCTCTAGTTCTCATACATATATTAGGAAAGAGAAATTATACTACAAAAATAACAAGACTTAAAAGAGTTTTTCCTTGTGTACCCTCCTCACGGGAATCTTTAGGTTTGAGCTTGGCTATACCTAGGTTCAGGTTCTAGGTTCACTAAATGATGGGTTAGGCTCTAAACCAAAAGGTTCTCGAATTGTCATTGTCGGTGCCCCTTTGAGCTACTAGACCCTCAATCATGAACCATCACATGATTTTGAATCGAGTTTAATTCGAGGGAACACACCTCTTTATTTTCATACGGAGGAAACCATCACGAGAACCATAAGGCGTGAGCCCCAAGTGCGATCCACTATCCCATACGAAGGTGAAAACCACACACGAGGGAGTAGTTTCTTACTTCTATTTAAATAGGACAAAGCAGGGTTTTAGCCCATGTTATGATAATGTAAGTGCACAGTGCTAAAAATACACACAATCACACGCGAAATTCATTTCTCAATTCCATTCAATACACATTTAATCTGAAAATATTAGCAAACATATCAATCCAACTCTTTAGTGGTTAATCAAATTGCAAACAACGAATTTATCTAAACCATACAAGGGATCAAAAACTAAATTTGAACAAACTTGTAATTTTCATTGCAAAGATAGATAATTAATTGACTAACGGTCTGATTCTCTAAAAAAGTCCCCAACAAAGTCGCCAAGCTGTCGAAATGATTTCTTTTCTAAAAAACAACTCATTTAATTTTTAAATATGGTGTATTTTAAAAATCTCGTCTCGATTAATTTGGTGTTTCATTTTAAAAAGTTAAAAATGGTTCAAGAAGTCGCCACCAATCTTTGATTAGGGTGTAATTGGGCACCCAAAATGTTTTATCATTTTAATAAGACTTAATTTTTAAAAATTAATAAAACAAAGTTTTAACGTCTGTGTACAAAAAAATTGAATCCAGGAGTTGATTACCTGAAGGGAATGATTAGCACCCCCACAGCGCCCTAAATCAGTACCTAGTCGATTAATTAATTGTCTTTGCAATGAAATCTACAAGTTTGAATTTAATTTAGTTTAAGATCCTTTCAAATAATATTCTTTGGATTTTAGAACGAAACATAATAATATTTAATTATTTCCTATAGAGAATAAGCGACCTCCCATACCCTGAGGCAGTCAATTCCTACTTCAATCGAAATAAAGAAATATTACAATTCGATTATAAGGTTCATTATTAATTATGCACGAATGATAATAAAACAAATTAAACTAAAAATTACCAATCCTTTTAGAAAATAGAATGATATTCAATTTTTTAAAGACGTCAAGATCGGACATTTTATAAGTTCTAACGATCTTTTCTCAAAATAATTATATATATGAACATTTCTTTTTCTCTTGTTCCCAAATTTTACGTGCGGTCAAATTTTAGGGTTTTACTTGACGCGATACACTTTTTATTTTAAAATTATCGGAAGTAATTTTCTTATACATTAAGACATTCACTTCACGACAACCTTTAAATCAAAAGGCATTACCCTAAATTCAATTATTTGAATTGGGTCTAGTTATGCTCATGAGTGCATCATACATATTGAGTAAAAGATGACGCGTGATTAAATTTATATGCTCAAACAACTACAAACATACAATTTATGAACATATTAAAGGTCAACAACATTTGAATTTGACTAAGAAAATGCATACCCTAAAAATTTTAATAGAATAGATACTAGATACCATTACTACTAAATTATAGGGTGATTAAAAGAAAATATTTAATTCATCACAAAAAATAACAAAATTAAAATGGGGCTAAAACTTGCTTAAAGTAATTATATATATATATATATATATATATATATATATATATATATGCAAAAAACAATATAATATCTTGGATAGAATATACGTTTCGAATATACGAATACTTATACCTATAGGCAAAACAAAACATATTATGAATGGACCATACGATGCCTATTTACGTAATATATATATATTAATATCATAACAGACTAAAACAGTAAATACTCAAAGCAGTCGGGCAAAGTGTAATACAACCAATAAATGAAGTAAACATATTGTGGGGTTGTAATGCAAACTAACAGAATTACAAGCATTGCAATCGTAATATAATCAAAGGCGAAATGGGACTAAAATAAAATATTATCGAAATTACATGTCAAACATAAAAACAGGCGAAAATTTTAAATAACTTAGCCTAGAGACGAAAATAGATGGCGCAAAAACATGAAGCTGAAATCAAAAGTTCAAAATTATGAAATCGGACCAAAATGCAATGACTAGAAAATAAACGAAGACCTCACATGGTTTACCCCTCCCCATTCGACGCGACTTTACCTAACTAGGGGTGTGCAAATCCGGGTACCCGGCTTTTCGGGTACCCGGAACTTCCGGGTCGACAATTTCTCGGCTCGTGTCCCGACCCGGATGTTACGGGTACCTGGTAATCAGGTTCCCGGATTTTGCGGGTACCCGGTAATCGGGTACCCGATACCCGGTTTTTAATTTTTTATTTTCAAATTATTAATTTAAAAAAATATATACACAAATTGATTCAATTTATCATCCAAATATAAATTCTATGACTCCAACATTCAAATTTAACATAATACATTAATTTTCAAAACATTTCACATTAATATATGTTTCTCAATTTATATTATTAAGTCTCTATACTTTCACAATTTTTTAATTTGTCCAAATCATATTTTAAGCAGGTAGAATCCCTCATACATCATTTCTAACCCTTGTATAATTTTCCAAAAAAGTTTCCTTGTTTCTTTCCCTTTGGTAGATTACTTTTAAGTTTTCCTAGCATGGATTATATTTTAATTCAAGCATGAATTCATCCTCTAAACAACATTTCCATGAAATTCTCATAGTTTCATCATATGCTAAATTTCATAATTATCATGATAAGATAATAGAGTTGGATCATTTCAAACAATTAAGATATTGTATAACATAAGAGTATCATAAACTGCATAATTTACCTCAGTATCATATTCTGGCATTTTACACTACTCTCAAAAAAATATTATTCCGTATTAATCTATGAATTGAAAAATTATTCCATTTGTACCTTTAGAAACTAGACTCGAATACAAATCTCACCATATAAAGAACTTGTAGTTCAACTTGCAAAATTTTTTTGACAAATTTTCTAATACAACTCACATAATCTATTTAGAGTAGAATTTGCTACTTAAAATTTCTACCCTATTATTGGTAAAAAATCTATATCATTTTATATACACTTCTAAAGCAGTAGTCATGTAACACCTATTTCTGGTATATGTTTCCTTACACAAGTCACATACGTCACTTAACTTTTAAAAACATTCCAAACTTTTGAGGAAAAAAAGTTAAATTTTGTTTCTATTCACAAAACATTTTAATTTAATAATAATAAAACATTCATTAAATTTTAGTATATAAATAAATCTTAAAAGTCAAACATATTAAATATTTCATCATCATAAGTCCATTACTTTTAGAGCATCTTCATATATACTCAATGCCTCATGAAAAGACTTCCAAAATCTTGAAGTAAACCTTGGGTCTCGGTCGGATACTATCGATATAGGTACTCCATGCAGTCGAACTATCTCTTTTATATATAACTTCGCATGTCTATCCATTTAGTAATCTACTCGAACTGAAATAAAGTGAGTCATCTTGGTCAATCTGTCCACGATTATCCATATTGAGTCCTTTTTACTCGGTGACAAAGGTAGCCCTGAAACAAAATCCATAATAATTCGTTCTACCTTCCACTTAGGAATGGATATTGGTTACAGTAATCTGGAAGACACTTGATGTTCAGCTTTCACTTGTTGATATGTCAGGCTTTTTTCAACAAACTCTGATATAGCTCTTTTCATTCCAGGCCACCAATAACGACTCTTTATATCCTGATACATCTTAATTCTCCAGGATGCATAGTCAAAGGACTATAATATGCCTCGAAGATAATATATTTCCTCAGTTCTTCATTATATGGAATACAAAGTCTTCAATGATAATATAAACATCTATCAGTCCTGATTTCAAAATCTTTGGTCTCACTTTTTTTCTACTTGTGTAATTCTTGCCAAACATTTTCATCTTTTCCTTGCAATTCTTGTATCTAATCCAACAACATTGGCTTTAACTTAATCTCAACAATCAAGGTGTCATCTTCCTTTAATGATATGCGTATATCCAAAGCTTGTAAAGCTATAAAATTCTTTCAGCTAAGTGCATCAACTACCATATTAGCCTTCCCTGAATGATAATCGATAATCAAATCATAATCTTTTAAAAGCTCGATCCATCTTCTCTGCCTCAAGTTTAGTTCTTTTTTAGTCAACAAGTACTTTAGACTTTTATGATCTGTATAAATATGGCACTGCTCACTGTACAAATATTGATGCCAAATCTTCAAAGAAAACACGACCGCTGCTAATTCTAAGTCACGTGTCGAGTAATTTATCTCTTGAGTCTTCAGTTGTCTCGAGGCATAGGCCACAAATTTCTATTCTTGCATAGGCACATATCCCAATCCATTATGAGATGCATCACTAAAAACTACATAATATTTACTCGACTTAGGTTGTACAACCACTAGTGCCTCTGTTACAATCCTCTTTAACATTTCAAAGCTTTCTTTACATTTCCCCGACCAAACAAAAGACACATCTTTCCTCAACAATTTAGTTAGCAGTGAAGCTAACATCGAAAAGTTCTTCATGAACCTTCGATAATAGCCAAGAAGCCCCAAGAAACTCCGAACTTCAAAAATATTCTTTGGGGTGTTCCAATCCACTATAGTCTGAATCTTTTTGGGATCTACTCTTATGCCTTATGCGGAGACTATATGATCAAGAAAAGCAATTTCTGCTAACCAGAATTCACATTTGGATAGTTTGGCCTACAACTTCTCATTTCGAAGAGTCTGAAAAACAACACGAAGATGAACATCACGCTCCTCTCTTGGCTTTGAATATACTAATATATCTTCGATAAATACCACCACAAATTGATCCAAGTAGGGTTGGAATACTCGGTTCATCTAATCCATAAATGTCGCAAGAGCATTAGTTAATCCGAATGGCATCACTAAAAATTCGTAATGTCCATACCGAGTCCAAAAAATCATCTTTGAAATATCTTCCTCTTTAATATTTAATTGTTGGTATTCTGACCGAAGGTCTATCTTAGAGAACATTGTTGCGCCTTTTAGTTGATCAAACAGATCATCAATCCTTAGAAGATGATACTTATTCTTTAATGTTACTTTGTTTAACTATCGATAATCTATGCATAATCGCATAGATCCATCATTCTTTTTCACAAAAGCATAGGTGCTCCCCAAGGTGAAACATTGGGTCTGATATATCCCTTATCGAGCAGCTCCTGCAATTGGGCCTTTAATTCTCATAACTTAGATGAAGCCATTCGATACAGAGCCATAGAAACAGGCTCAGTACCCGAGTAAACTTCGATTTGGAATTTCACCTAACGATCTAGAGATAAGCTCGATAATTCTTCCTAAAAAAATCTGGAAACTCCTGAACTATTGGGATATCACCTAATATTGCTTCTAATATTTGAGGGTCTATCACGTTAACCAGAAAAGTTATACACCCTTTTGACATCATTCTCCTTGCAGTCATTGTTGATATCACATTGGATGGTGATTTCGCTTTTTCACCGATTATTATGACTTCTGAACCTTTCGCATCCTTAAAAAATAATCGTTTCTTGTGACAATCAACCTATCCATGATGTGGAGACAACCAATCCATGCCTAAAATAATTTTAAATTCGTCACAGAACCTTTCGCATCCTTAAAAAATAATCGTTTCTTGTGACAATCAACCTATCCATGATGTGGAGACAACCAATCCATGCCTAAAATAATTTTAAATTCGTCACAAGGAAATTTCATCCAGTTTGACTGGAACACAACCCCTTGAATCTTTATTGGATACTTTTTACATACTCGAGTTACCCTTGCACTATGACCCATAGGGTTCACCGCTATCATCTCACTAAAGATTGGTTCTAAAGGAATTCCTCTAGCTCTAATCAACTTTGTACTAATATAAGAGTGTGTAGAACCAGGGCCAACCAAAACAAATACAGGTTCATAAAAATATGGAAGTATCTGTTAAAATATATGGGTCATTCCAATCCTCATTAGTCTTAATGTTACAAATTTGGGCCAATCCCAGAGTCTCTTATCGCTGGGTTGACTCAGATTGTCCGTCGGATCTTCTTCTTCCTCTGATTCTATTAGATACTGATATTGGTGTCTTAGTTTGTACTGATCTATCTCTGGATCTCTTAGGATAATTTCAAGCACAGTGACCAATTTCACTATAATGGAAACAAGCACCGGTGAGTAATCTACATACTCCACGGTGTGATTTGCCACACATCTGACATGGATTATTTCGTTCTCCAAATGCTATACCTAAGCTAGTAGTAAAAGATTGTGATTGATTATTCTTCTACGAAGCTACAATATAACCATCTCTATTATTATATCAAGAACTCAATCCCTTGCCTCTCTTAGCATGATAGGAAGTTGAAGACATTCCAACTCTTTTCCCCGTCTGCATGAATTGCTTCGAGTCTAAAGTTTTCTATCGAGCTCTTTCGATGGATTTAGCTCAATTTATGACTTCTTGCAGACTAGGTAAGTTTAAAGCCAACATCATCTCTTTTAACTTAGGCCACAAACCCTCTATGAACCAATCAAATCGAGCCTTATCATTTGGGAGCTACCACAGTAGCAAAACGACTCAGCTTGTTATACTCGCCTCGTACTCATGTTCTACTCGATCACCTTGTTTCAGATTAAGAAACTTCAATAGTATCTCCCACATAAACTGCTCACCAATGTACTTGTTCTTAAATTCATCCTGAAAGAACTGTCAGGTCACTTGTTCAGATGGTGCATATATCGTAGTGTTTTTCCACCACACTCGAGTTGATACTCAAAGTAAAGGTACATCTCCTCCCAACTTTTCAGAATCTGAGCATTGAAGACTTTCCAGAATTATCATAACATCATTTAACCATAAATCATCATCCATGGGACCTTCATCATCTTCTCCCTGAATCTTAGGAGCTCCCAAACTTTTCAGATCTTTTGGGATTAGCATCCGTGGTACTGGAGGAGTAGGGAGAGGTGGAGGGTGTTGAAATCTAGTCAATATTGCATCGAGAGCCTTCATAAAAGATCCAAACTCTGGCACTGGCATACCTTGATGTACCGGTGCGCTAGCATTTTTAGACGGAATCGTATGCTCACTACTAGCTTAATAGCTCTCACTACCCGACCCTTCTCTAACTTCTTGATCAGTCACTCTCCGCAAATTCGTACATTTTGACATCTAATTGAACGTACATAATAATAACTCAAGTTAGTAATGAGAGACATCAATCATATTCTAACGACACCATATCAGTAACCTTGACATCTTAGAGGCATGTAAACCCCTTTTTAAAGTAAAATACATCCAATTTTGGCCGAGAATTGACTAAACCTATAGCTCTTATACCAATAAATATGACACCCATTTCTCGTATACGTTTCCGTACGCAAGTCACAAATGTCACTTAACTTGTAAAAACATTCCAAACTTTTGAAAACAAAACTAGTAAAATTTTGTTTCTATTCATAAAACATTTTAATTTAATAATAATAAAACATTCATTAACTTTTAGAATGTAAATAAATCTTAAAATTTGAACATATTAAATATTTCATCATCATAAGTCCATTACTTTTTAGAGTATTATCATAAGTCTATTACATGCCATCTAATAACATCAAAAGTAGACATAATTGTCGTATAGTTACTGATGAGGCGACCCTTGATTGACGATGTCAGCTGCACTCCTTACTCCGCTGGTACTAATACATATGTGTGAAATCAACATACGCTAAGTAATCACTTAGTGAGCCATAATAATAATGAGATTTAAAACATAAATATATAATAACTATCAAAATACAAATTTAATATTTCAACTCATTATAAATTCCATGGTTTTGCACACATAGTGTCGATACGGTAATTCACAAACTCATTATGAATTACGTGGGTTGCACTGATAGTGTCGAAACGGTAATTAACAAACTCATTATGAATTATGTGGTTGCACACATAGTGCCGATACAATAATTCACAAACTCATTATGAATTACGTGGGTTGCACACATAGTGTGGATACGGTAATTCATAAACTTATTGTGAATTACGTGGGTTGTACACATAGTGTCGATACGGTAATTACAACATATACATTTAACAAAATGCATCTATGACTATCATAACATAAAAGTACATAATAAATGCACTCACCTGGTTTGCCTCACTATTATGTCCAAAATGTAGTCTGACTATTCGACCAGTTTATCCATGCCTTTCTGTTTGCTTGGCACATGAGATTGATTACAATCTACACAAGCATCCATAATCACACATTCAAATATGATGTTAGTATACTTACTAACATATATCCAAAGTAATAATACTCAAAAGTACTATAAATTTTGAATTCTATTAAAATTCACCCTAACATAACATTTCAGACTGAATAGTAACAATACCCCTCATATAGTATGGATACTTCTCTTTTATGGTATCAATACCCACTTTGGTATCGATACCATTTTAGCACTCTGGAATTTCATTTCTGATTACGGTATCGATACTTTCCTCTCGGTATCGATACCTCCACCTCAGTATCGATACTTCTTTAAATCAGAATGAATATTGTTTATCCTAATCCTCTAATTTAACCTTATAGTATCGGTATTATTCTTCCAATATCGATACCCTTGCCAAGATTTTACCTCTTTCACTTCGAAATTTACACATTTTTCACCTATATCTCTTACTTTTATCTCCAACCATACTATTTAACTCATTATCCCTTGTCCCAACTAACTTACTTCCATAAATTTCTTTATAACATCCAAAATCTCCAAAGAACACTTGAAACTAAGAATCACACTCAAATTTTAAACATGTTTTCAAACACTTTTAAGGCTCCAAATCTCTTATTTACCTCATTGACAAGTCAAATATGACTTTAAACTCCAATAACCAACCTTATTTCATCAAATCACTTAAAACCTCATTTTATTAAATCTCTTAATCTTAATCTTTCCTTAAGCTTCTATATCACTTAAGGTTTCAAAATCAATCCATAACTGAAAGGAAAAACCAACTTAAAGGAAATCTTACCTTTGCTATGGAGGGCATGGGGACAACGGGAAGAATAAGAAGAAGAGAACAAAGTTTCAGCTTTTACCATTTTTCCTTATCCCCTTAATAAATATCTGAAATAAAAATAAACATTAAATTCATTTCCTTCTAAAAGACCACAATGCCCGTCAATTTCTTCCATTTTTACTAATAGGTCTTAAACATAAATTTCTTAAATAAATCCTCATACTTTTCAATTTATTCAATTTAACCCACAAAATTTTAAATCCTTTCACTATAATCATTGGTGATTTTATAATATTTTTTTACAAGTCATTTGTTTGAAACAAACCTAGAATGATTTACAAATCTAACGGTATAAAAACCATCTTCTAATATTTTTTTGTAGAATTTATGGTGATTTTATAACTTATTGTTCATTTTATCAATTTAGGCATGTTTCACTAATTTGCATCCTTAGCTTATTTACTAATTCTATTAGATTATCAAATGAACACATATGCATTAATGCAAGTTCCTATCATCATTTTCATGATGTAATACCCCAAATATCATGTAAGTAACTTTATTGAAAAGATTTAAAATGTGAGGATTTATTTGATTAAATGGTAAAAGATGAGGAAATAATTGGAATAGTGTTAAGGCTAGTTTGTGACAATAGATAAATTAAGAGGGCATTTTGGTCTATTAAGAGGGAAATAAATTTAAAATATATCCCTATTAGGGATTTAAAAGGGCAAAAAGAAAGGAAAGTAAGCTATCTCCCTATTTTCTATTCTTCCCCGTGGAAAGGCTCTTCCCCTATAGAAAATGTGAGTTTTCAAATTATTAGTTGATTCTTTAGATTTTGGTTGGTTATTGAAACCTTGATCATGATAGAAGCTTAATGAAGGTTTAAATAGGATTAAAACAATGAGATAAGGGAAATGAAAGAGAATTTAGAAAATGGGTTTTATAATTATATGTTGAAATAGGAGGGTTTATGGATGGTTATTGGTAAAATTGACTTGTCAATGAAACAAATGAAAGATTAGAAGTCAAGAATGAGTTTAAAAATAAGTTGGAAATTTTGGTATGATTCTAAGAATCAAATGTATATGAGAGATACTAGATGTTTTAAGTATCTAAATGAAGGAAAGTTAGTAGAGTAAAGAAGAGAAGTGTCATATAGTATTGTTAGGGGTAAAGGAGATGAAAATTGTCCAATGTTGGGCAAATTTCGGGTTAAAATAGGAAAATATGGGTAGGGGTATCAGTACCCTATAGAACAATACCAATACCATAGGCAACAATTAGGCTAAATTATATGAGAGGTATCGATACTGATTCAATCAGTATCAGTACCCAAGCAATATTGGTATCGATACCATGGTAAGGGTATCGATACCTGTAAACATCGAATCTAATTTTGGTATCGATACCTAAGGGGGTATCGGTACCATAGAATAGTGCTATCGATACCATAGTGAGGGTATCGATACCAGACTACATCGAATCTAATTTTGGTATTGATACTAGAAGGAGGTATCGATACCATAGTAGAGTAGTATCGATACCAGGGTAGGGGTATCGATACTGAAAGGCTAGAAATATTAAGTTGGGCTAATATTGTTGGAGAAAGGTTAATAATAAGTATTTTAATTAATGTTTAAGTTATAATTGTTAGGAAATACACTAACAATTGATATTATGCATGTATGTAATGAATGTGGAATAGATCGAAACTCTTTCCTTCTTTTTTTATTTTTATTTTTCATTTCTAATTTTTTTTCTTTTTTTTTCATCTTTTCTTTTCCTTTTCTCTTTCTACTTTTCGCTTCTTTCTCTTCATGATGTCAACTCAATTTGATCGTAGAGTGCTTTGTATTTGGTCTGCCTCATGGTGTCATGACTTGCTTCTGTAGCGAAATTTGGACTAATAATCTTTACTCGTGCGAACAGATATTATTCACCTTTGCCCCCCAGTGTGGAGGGTGATCCTTGGTTTGGGTTGAATCTGAAGAAAAATACTATAGGCTCAAAAGGGGACAACAAGGGGTATATATACATATATTTGAAGGGATAAATGAAACAAAACCGTTAATCATCTCATACATGGAAGTCTTCGTAAAAGAGGTATCCCCAGGGGGACGTGTATATTCAAGATTAACCTTATTTACATGAAAATAATAAAATTAATGCATGATAGAATTATTTCAATGATTTTCTTTATTTTTTCTTCTTTTTTATGGTCCTAGCATGCCCTTGATCTGTTACGCTCCATCTTATCTTTATTGCAGGAAAAGTCCTCGTCATGCCCCCAGGATTTATTGAGGCTGGGGAAGTAATGTCAATGTTTAGTCTCAGTGTTATTTTGGGTAAGGAACCCAACAACGGTTCTTTCGGCTTTAGATGGGATATGAAAGTTCTAATCTTGCCTATTGTCAAAAGCATATAATTAATGAAGTAGCAAAACAACCTTTAACTCATTTGATATTCAAAGAATTGCAAGATTAAAACATGATTCGTTGCTCATGACCTTTGGAAAATGACGTAAGTTCATTTTGAAAATCCTTTCAAAAAGTTGAGAAAAATGACAAAAACATGTTCAAACAAGATGTTGCAAATGACAAAAAGTTTCTTGATGAACAAAATGATTTTTGCATAATTAGGATGTCCCATTATTCTTCTGATGCAGCGGCGTTTAACTCGATCGGGTGTTATACATTTGGCTCTGGTGCCCCACTCGAGCTCGTCATCCATTGTTTCACCAATTCCTGAGTCAATGTCCCCTTTTCCATAAGAATCTCTATCTCCTTTAACAGCGGCCTACAATTTCCCATAGAATGCCCCAATACCCCCAAGTGAAAATCATAAACACTAACTTGATCATAGCTATGAGCATAAGGGTCTGGTTGCACTTTCACTGGCCTTGGTGTGAGGTATTGACCTTTAACCAAATGGGGATATAAATCTGAGATAGAAGTTTGGAACACTTTCAAAGTATATTTTGATCTCGGGACTTTCTTTGGATGACTCGAGTAACCTATTGCCCCTTCTCTTTTGCGGTTGTAGGAGCTTTGATCCTGACATTTAGTTACAGAAACATACACGATATTTCTTCTTCTAACAAAGGAGGTTGAACTTGTGCTGCTACTCCTCTCCATCTTAGGGCATATTCTTTAAAGCTCTCAATAGATTTCATTCTCATCTTTTGAAGGTGATGACGCTATGGGGCCAAGCCTTTAACATATCGATATTACCCCAGAAAAGCATTAGCTAGGTTGACCCATGTCTTGATATGCTATCTATTCAATTGATTATACCAAACTACAGCTGGGCCAGCAAGACTATCATGGAAGTAATGAATCAACAGATCATCATCATCCAAGTACCCCTCCATCTTTCTGCAAAACATTTTCAGATGAATTAGGGGGAAACTAGTACCATCACATTTCTCAAAATTAGGCACCCTAAATTCATGTGGGATGACCAAATCAGGGACCAAACTGAGTTCTTTGGCTTCTAACTCCTTGTGAGAGGCATTAACGACCTTCATATTTTAACGGCTTCATTCAACCGCTTAAACTCGTTCTCAAACTGCCCATAATTGACGAGATTAATTTCCTTTATCCTTCACTTTCTCTTTACCAACAACATGTGGTGTCATCACATGGATCATTTGATTCGATGCGTCCTACAGAGAAACCGATGCTTGGTTCCTCGTATCTAGTTGTAACCCGACCAACTGCTCTTGCAACTGATCTTGTGATTTCTCATTAGATTGCTCAATTCCTTCCATTTGTTTGTTCATCATGATGAGGAACAATATGAATGAATGATCTTGTTATTACTGTCATATAACCTCCCATAAGTTATTTCCATGTTTTCAAAATTAATGCATGTAAAATGCTTAAATAAATGCATGTAATGCATATGCAAATGTGGATGCCAAAAGCAAATGCAAAAGGTGCTAATTCCAAAAGTGACCACCATAGAACAACCTTCATTTAGACAACAAGATTTCATTACACCATGTAATTAAAATACAATTGTGATTCTTCATTTCTTCATTTTCTTGAACTGTACTCTTCATGGAATCTAACATTGCACCCCTCAATTGTCAGCGTATTTTATCACCTTTGATGATGTCGGACGTCCTTAAATTGAATATGGGGATCTTTATCTTCACTTTCAATGCAAAGTGGTCTTCATGTCTTTGTGAAGGGTCTTCTCGTCCTTGGTATTACTAAATCTATCTCCTGAGGGAACATCTTCGGCCTTCACTCCTTTGAAAGATGTCTTCGATCAACTTCAAACTCTATTCATTGGATGTCCTTCTTCATGAATCGTTCTTCAATCAAGTTCAAATTTCTTCATTCATTTGATGTCCTTCTTCATGAATCGTTCTTCAATCAGGTTGAAATTTCTTCATTCTTCGGATCTCCTTGATGAATCATTTGAATGTCTCTAGATCTCCCGATTTTGACTACATGGTTAAAATTTTTTTACCTCATTATGACCAGTCTTCTTATTAGTCAATCACTTGCGAATTAACACCTTTGAATGACATGAAGATGCAAATGCAATAAATCCAAAACAAAATAGACATAAAACAAAAAATGGGTTAGTACACATAATATAAACAACAAAATAATGAGTATCATAACAAATAAAACCTACTCTCACATGCTGACTACCCAATCATGCTTAGTAGATCTTACCCAACATGATACCTACCCCCATGCTTTGTTATTCACAAAAAATTCTAACCGCATGATATCTAATTCGCATGCTTGTTCAAGAAATAAACCTAACTGCATGATTTGTAGTTCGCATACATTTATTCAAAAAGAGAAAATAAATTACTCAAAAACTTTTCCTTGTGTACCCTCCTCACAGAACTCCTAAGGTTCGGGTCAGGCTCGACCTAAATTCAGGCTCTATGTTCACTATATGATGGGTTCGGTTCTAAAGTAATAGATTCTTGAATTGTCCTTGTTGGTGCCCCCTTGGGCTGTCGAACCCTTAATCCTAGCCCATCACAGGCTTTAGGGATCGAGTTCAACTTCGAGGGAACACACCTCCTTATGTCCATATGGAGGTGATTACCATCACGAGGACCATAAGGTGTGAGCTCCATGAGCGATCCACTATCCCATGCGGAGGTGAAAACCACACGAGGGAGTAGTCTCTCACTCCTACTTAAATAGGACGGAGCAGGGTTTTAGCTCATGTTATGCAAATGCAACTGTGCAGTGTGTGAGGAAAAGCAAAAATAAAACAACACATATTCGCAAAACACTCAAAATATCAACTCTCTTTAAACACGTAATTAATCTAAAACCATTAATAACCAAATAAGTACAACTATTTATTGGTTAATCAAATTCTGAACAAACAACATTAAAACCAAATAAGGGATCAAAACCAAATTAAAACAAATTTATAACGTTCAATTGCAAAGACAATCAATTAATCGATTATAGGCCTGACTCTCTAAAAAGTCCCTAGCGGAGTCGCCAAGCTGTCGAAACGATTTTTTTCGAGTGGGGAAGATTCTGAAAACCGCATCAATTTTTAATTATCCTCTTTGTAATTGATTTTTTTTATTAAAAACAATGTGATTTTAGAAAACCTCTCGTTTAGAAAATTTTGGGATTTCTTAAATAAATACGGTTCGAGGAGTCGCCACCAATCATTGATTAGGGTGTGATTGGGCACCCAAAAATGTTGTCATTTTAAATAAAAAATTTATTTTAATTAAAACAACAAATTGAGGTATGTGTTACCATAAAATGAGTTAGGGAGTCGATTACGCATGGGAAAGGATTAGCATCCCCACAGCGCCCTAAATCGGTACCTAGTCGATTAATTAACGTCTTTGCAATGAAATTTACAAATCCAATTTTAATTTGATTTATATATCCCCAACAAAACAAAAACATACGAGTTTTACAATATTTAAAATCACCAAAATAGATTAAATTAAAATTACCTAACCTTTAGAAAGATAAAGAATATTCAATAATTAAAAATATCGAGACAAGATCTTAGATAAGTTCTAACTACCTTCTCTCAAAAATTTTAAATAACCGGATATTTCTTTTTCTTTCATTCTCAAATTTTAAAGTGATGAATCAATTTTTAAGTGTCACTAATGGGATATAATTTTAATTAAAAATCGTCAAAAGCATATATCTAATCAGTTAAGACAACCCACTTAAAACAATTTTAAATTAAAAATGTATTACCCTTAGTTCAATTATGTAATAATGAATCGAGTTATGCACGTGAGGTTATAATACAATTTAATTGAATGAAAGCATAAAAACATATAATTAAAGTCATTTAATCATACGACTCATTCACCATTCTCAACACACAAATCATAAAAGAAAACAAAATAATAGACAATTCAATAATGACCCAATCACCGAAGTTAACATAGTATTAACTTAGGAAAAATGACATGATATAAATGAGTGTATATATTTATGCATGAAAGATTATTACACGGTGATTCAAAGTGACATGTGTAACCATGATAACAAAGAGCTAACAAATGTGTGCATTAATAAGTGTGCATACATATAAACATTAGAATTAAAATACACTAAAAATATATATATATAAACAACACCAAGCATCAACTACGTATGAGGCTTAAATATATAAAATATAAATACCATGGGACTAACATGCAACTTAACAAAGTTATAAGTATTGGAACCAAGATAAACCCCAAACATATATAGGATTAAAATAAAAAGATTCAGAATGACATTCCAAATATATAAATAACAAACAAAAAAACATTTAAATTAATTAAGACCAATGACCAAAATTAAATACGCGTTAAAGTTGTGGGGACTAAAACCTAAGTTTACCCCTAAAATTCGGTGGCTAAATATTAATTTACACAAAAGATTTAATATAAAAGCTAATGTAAACTAAAACCTAATCTAATTATAAACTACACAACCCAGCCGCATCATCATCTCCACTCTCCATCCCTCTCGGCCTCTCATCCCTTACCATAGCCTCCATCGCCATCCCAAAGCCTTACACAATCGAGCCTAATGAAGCCAGCCAACGTTCAAGGTGGTTCCCTCCTCTCCATTCAACACAGGCCACGACCGAGGGAAAACGACCACCGCGACCCTCTACTGCTCATCTAACAAGGTAAACGCTTCTAACCATTTGTATTTTGCTCTTCTTGATTAACTAATTTCACACAATATACTGGAAATTGAAGTAATCAAAGTGAAACAAATACCTCTAAAGATTCTTTGATTGTTATTTGCTTCGTAAAAACAGGGAATCACTTACATTAATTGCTTTAGTTCAACCAAAAAAGGGGTAAAGATCGAAAAGCCTTGATGATTTTGCTCATTTTTTTTATCCTTGAATACCCTCTGCTCTTGATGATTTTGCTTCCTCCACGTGATCACCCCTCTGTACTATTTTCTACTTGCGTGATTCCTTCTGTTCTCAATGACCCCTCATTTCGTTCATAACCCATTCTTTAATTACCAAGAGCCTTCTCTTATTTCATTTGTTCCACCAAAAGCCTCTTGTCCTTTTTTTAATTTCCTTGTTGGTTGTTGAGATTAAGACGGGATTAGGCTCCTTTCTTCTTGACTTTTGTTGATGATTTTCGGTGGGTTGACCGCAGGTGATAAAAATGCCTTCAATGGTGGCATGATTGGCGTGCGACGCTAGCAGCTTGATGGTCGAGACTTGGTTTGCTCATGGATCACACCAACATGTGGGAGAGGGCTGATTGTTGATCAACTGGTTTTGTCTTCCACGTGTTGCTCCCCTCTCTTTGTGTGATGTTTATGCTTGCTGAATGGATGTCCCTTATTGCTCCATCATAAACTGTCTCCCACTTAAATTCAACTTGTAATATGTTGTTATAGTGTCCCACTAGATTGTTCCAACGTGTCCATTGTGCAAGTGAATGGAAAACAAAGGTTTGTTGGACTGAATTTGTAAATCCCGTATTAATTTTTAGCCTGCACTATCCTCAATTATCTGGGCATATATCGAGCTACTAATATCAGATTGATACGGTTCAAAGTGAGTTGGAAAGATAAGAGATAGAGGATTAAATGTTAAGAAGACTTCATCATCCAAATATTCTTGTAACATGTTCAAAATTGGCGATCAACATGGTTAACGTGCACTTTTGTAACTTGGGGCCTGATTTGGGCTTGGTGTACCTTGGCCTGCAAAATGATAACATAAATAATGTTAACATTATTATTAATAATAAAATAAAATAATAATAATAATATGCCGGAAAAAACGGGTGTCTACAAATACTATTACCTTGATATTGATACTTGAAGAACTTTCTTGATACCCAATGAAAGTGTTATCGATACTACTTCAACAAAATCTCAGATTTTGGCCTTCATATGAACATCATCGATACTATTTTATTTGGTATCAATACTTAAATCTAGAAATACCATGTTTCCCACACAAAAAAAGTGATCTAAACTCTCATTTAAGTCCCTAAGCTGATATTTAAAGCTGATAGGAATCATATGGGTCGTAATACATAATTCATATGCATAAATAACACTAATTTTGTTCCAAACCATCTATAAGAAAATATGCACACAACATGTTCCATGGACTCATACAAGCAAGCAAAGCAACAAACAATGATAAACAAATATTATATATGAGTTGGAAGTATTTTATCTCACTCCAAGCACACTAGAATTCTTTCTAAGTCGTCTAAACATAAATTAGCTTGTTGACTTGAAGGTTCCAAAACTCTAAAAAAAACTTTCTTGGCCACCTACGTACCTTATAGAAATATAAAACTCATTAACAAGCTTTAGAGTTACAGATTACTGATATTACATCTACAAATTTTGTAACCCCTTTTACCCGACCTAGATGGTAAAAGCCGGATCCAAGAGGCCCATTGTCTTATTTTCGACTTAAACCCAAATCAATACTTTAAAACACTTTAAAAATTAATACTCATGATTATTTGTCACCAATAGTGTAGATAATCAAATAATAAGGATTATATAAACAACGAATATCAAATCCAAAAATTTAATCTCATAGTACCAAAACAAAGTTTATGTTCAAAGTTACAAAACGTAATAAAATAATTCCAAAGAAAAATACTATGAATTGGAAAATTCGAATAAATATCATATTGTTGACAACAATAAAATTTGTATAAATACACAATCTACAAGTTCCTGTCCACCTAGCTCGAGAATCTGAGAGAATAAACTAAGGGGAGTAAGCTACAAGGCTTAGTGTGTCTCTAAAGTGCAAACACCAACAAATAAAGTATAATCTGAAGCATTCACAATATTTAATCATACACCAAATAATCAACAATAATAATTGATTGAATATTATGTAAATGCTTATACACCCTGCCTGTATTCGGGCTTTATTAGAATTCGATGCATCACCATGTTTGTATTCAACCCTGTCATATCTTGATAACACCAGGCAAAGATGTCTCTAAATTCTTATAGTAAATTTATCAAATCTTGCTTCGCTATTGGTGACAAAGTAGTGTCAATATTCATTTCTCTCTTATCTTCATCAGTCCTTAAATTAACAATATTAATTTATTCTTCATGAGGTAAGATTTATTTTTCTTTATTTTCCACCAGTCTTAATAATTCGATACGAACCTCACATTCTACCTCATTTTACACTTGTTAATTTCTTCTAAACATAAAAGCCACTCTAGATCAATTTCATGATTAGTTTCAGAAACATTCATGTTATTAATATTGGGACACCTGTGAAGTAAATATGAAACGAATATATACTTTGGAAGAGAAACGAAAAAAGTGAAAAAATGAATTTGAATGATTGAAAATGCAAGAAAAAAACTGATTGCCATTTGCGAAATGAAATGAAAGCATCTCTTATTAGAAAAGTAGTGAGTGAAATCAACACAGATACCCATAAAAAGATCCCTTAATTCTTGTGGGCACAAGCACAAGGGTTAGTTCAGAACATTACTCTAGGTTAATCCTAAAAACTACAGGGAGGTCCTACATAGTCCAGTTGTTGAGCTTCTCGCCTGGGAAACATGGGTAAAATCCAGCTATAAATCTTCTAGGCTCGATATTTTCTCAAATCATGTTGATAAACAACCCTTCAACGGACTCATCAAACATTTCTAGATCTTTCAATTGTTCCCCCCTCTTGGATTGCACTAACCAAGTACTCTTCAGTGGTATACATGCTTATAGAGATGAAAATGTACTTATTTTCAGGGTAAGATATGCGCTCCCAGGAAATATCTTCTTTTTATAGTTGAGTTTTTCTTATATCAGATTTCCTTTTCATTTCTTTTTGACATTGCTGAAAATTAGGTTTAAATCAAAGCATCAAATAGTCCCTCTTCATGACAACAAGTTTGGGATGCAAAATTCCTTAAAGGTTCTTTTTAAAACCTTTTCTAGTCTTTGCTCCTCTTCCTAGAGTCTCATACGCAGACATATTTATGCAGTTAGACAATCGAGAATGAGGAACTACCCCAACAGAATGAATTAATGTTCTTCCCAACAAATAGTTATATGTCTGATTTATATCCATCACGATGAACTCTACGTTGTAAATTGTACGCCCAATCAATAACAGGAAATCGATTTTCCCTATAACATCCCTCTGAGTCCATTAAAGGCCTAAATGACATTTTGATATGCCTTTATATAACAATCAACTGTCGGCATTCTTTACAAAGTTGCTAGATGTATAACGTTAAGTGTCGATCCGTTATCAGTCACCAGTTCATTATTCTTTGGCAGAGGTTCCTCCTTAAAATTCTTTTGAGATGGTGGTGCTTTGGGCCTACGTTTCACTTTTTTATTCTCCTACGATGTTTTAAGGGGAGAATAACATATTTCACTTCTCATTAAATGTTCTAGTTGATTTATCATTTTCGTAAGGGGTTTTCCTTTCTTATCTTTTTTAATATTCACTTCTTTCAACATTGATGGTATTTCGACTTCTCTCAATACAGAAATATAGGAGGTATAGCTCCAAGGGATTCCTTGAAAAGAAATGTTGTTGGAGTATTGATTATTAATTTAGGATTTACTAGGCCTGGACTCACTATCTTTGGCCTCACAGTGATCACAATAGGTTTCCTTACTCCATACTCAGATATATAAACATCCACTTATTTCATCTACTCAACCTTCTCAAATAAATCAAAATCTTTATTTTTCATCATTAATTGGATTAAACTCCTAAACTTTAGACAGTTTTGAATCTCGTGCCTCGCTCTCTGGTAGAACTCATAGAAAATTTCATTTTCAACTTGATTACACATCAGACCCTGGCCTCTATTAACTGCTTGAAAATCCAACTCAATGGGGACTTAATTTCATACATGAATCTTTTCAATCTATTTCAATTCTGCTTATGGATAGCTTTCACTCCTTGACCCTCATTATTCAACAATGGGTTTTTCACCACATCTGGGGTAGAATTGAATTCTATCATCTTTATATCGATTAAATTTTGTACAATCTTCTTGAAGGAAAATAAATTTTGATCGAATGCCCCATCACATTAGTGTAGTACTCGCAATGAGAGTTCGCATCATACAACCAAGGATAAGGTGGATAAAGTGGTTTGAACTGATAAGGGTGTACCAAGTCCACCTTTAGAAGCATGACATAAATCTTATAATATGGTTCTAGTACTAGTGTTAATTTTAATCTTTTGGCTTCTCTTTTCTTTCCTAGGTACTCATTCCTATTAGAATCAGACACCACCATAGCAACACTCGACTAATTAATCGGCATATTCTTGGCTTATTGTAAGTACTCGTAGCATTTACTTCATTATTCTTCTCTTCGAATGTTCTTTTCTCACCGTTTCTATCTTGCCACTTTTGATGGCAATCATAATTAATTCTCCAAAAAGTACCATGGTAGCAAAACTTTTGGAAGCATTTCTCAACATATGATCCAAGAACGGGCCTTTCAGAGTGTGGAGGAATAGAATCGTGGTTTTCTTATCCATCAGAGGTGGTTGGACTTGAGCAGCCATATCACATCATCTCTAGGCATACTGACGAAAAGTCTTGTTAGGCTTCTTTTTCAAGTTCATTAGAGCCACTTGATCATGAATCATACTGGAAACATTTTGTATTACTCAAGAAACACTCTGGATAAATCCTCCCAAGATCTAATGTTGATGCAAAAATTTATGCGAAAATTTGGAAAGCAAAGTTTAAGTACAGGATGATCTGACTCTACAAGTATGGCATGGCTCTCTTCCTCATATCAACGACCTTTCTAACTAATGTGAGGACCCTGTGACCTCCTTCTGAGACTATCAAAACATGGCCCGACAAATTTAGCCCTTATGGCCAACTCTCCCAGATTTTGAGCTATTTCACTCATCTGTATCAGCGCCTTGGAGACCAAATGACTTCTTGGTGCAATTCTATCCTCATATGTGTCAACCGCATTCTACCACCCCTCATTTGCCTACTAAACCTTATGCTCTAAAATAGTCACCTATTCCTGGAAAATTTGCAAATCTTCTTCAAAATCATCACACTAGCTATGCAGTGAGTCGACCAGCTCACTAAGATCCCCATGCCTTATTTGGGTTCTACCATGGAATAAGGACAACTCTAACTCTGTCTTGTATCAGAAGAATTCAATATTCTTTACTTGATACCGAGTCCTATGCTCCTCACCTTGGGTCTACTCTTCTCGCAATTTTTACTCTAAGCTTGTAACTTATTCAGTCCGATTGTGGTACCTCTGGATCCAATTTTGAGTAATCTCCTACTGGACCTCGAGCACAATCTCCCTATGTTTTCTTTCCATCTCCCATCTTTTCCTCTCGACCTCAAGTCACTGGAGCCTCCTCCCAGAAATCTCTATCTCAGTGAGCAAGTGATGTAGCTCAGCCTCAAAATTGGCCACTGAAACATCTCTGTTAGCCTCTATCTGAGCCAACCTACTTTTCTCTTGTTTCAGATCCCTCTTTAGGCCTTGAATTTGATGATCATCATCTTTAGCTTGTATTATTACTCATCTCTTGTCAGTCTCTAAATCTTTGATCTTTCTTTCCTGATGTTTGTTCTCATCCACTAATTGTTGGACTTAGTGTTTCTATGCATTTAGCTCCCGAGTCCACTGCACGGTGGTTTTACTAAGCCCGGTGACTCTCCTATTCTTATGGATATTTTGGTGGCATTTCTTTAGTTCCTTCAATTCTACTTCGATTGCCTCTGTACTTACTTTCACCTTTTGGAATTAAGCTTTAAGGAACTCAACTTAGAGGCCATTTAGATACTCGATGCTGCTCAGTTCTCTAGTTCGCTAACCAGAGTTACTTTCTCAACTTTAAATTCGTCTCCAAGGATCTCAATATGGGATGAAACCACCCAAATTACTTCTTCCATTTGGACAAACTCTGATCTAGGAGGATGAAGTTTTCATTCTTTTGGGTGAACCTTCAATCATCATAATTGTGGGTTATCATGTCTTTGGCCTACTCAACCCAAGTACGAAAATATATTTCCAAGTCTCTGATACTTCCTTACGGCCTATCTTATAGTTGTCACCAGAAAAACTACATCAGAGATATGATGTCCAATAGTAACTAAGATAATTTTTCATCCACCAAACTATCGAGAAACCAATAATGGAGCGTAGCCAATACTACCCCAAATTTCGAGCAGAACTACCCATTTGTTTTTCCCACATCTGAATAAAAAATCTCTTTGTATCTGCCAGAGGGCATGCCACACTATATCTTCTTCTATGAGATTTCTTAATACCCTCATACAATCATCTTTTGAGGAGGAAATATTCCAATATGGAGTAATAGGTTTAAAAAAAAGGTACAACACCCCATCGATCTTCCAGAAATGACTCTAAATCCATATATACAAAAACTGGACACGCCCTAAAAAGCTACTTTCATTTTTCTTTCGACATACGTTTAGGGAGTGGAATGTCTCATCAAGTATGGCCGGAGATGGATTTGTTCTTATCGAAATTTGCTCGAATAAGTCGACTGTGGCACACTCTATGTAACCCAGAGCTTTTGGGAAAAAACATACCATAAATCCTCAAGGCCAAAACATCTAAAAGAACTCTCTCGTCAAAATGCCCCTAAAGTATCACCTGAGATTGAACCAGGAATGCCCTCTCCTTTTCCTTTGTGCTTGACTCGAGTATATACCCAGTCCTTGTGGACTCCTACAATTTTAGCCAATTTTGGTTTAAATGGCTGAGTCGTGAGGCTCCTAACATATACCTTAGTCTCTTTAACCTTCTCTATACGCAGTAAACTGGTGTACTCTTCAATGGTGGGAACTAGCTATTCCTTATTACAAGTGAAGTAGACATACACTGCACTTTATAATTGGATCAAAGCCCTCAACATATCTACATCCACCAAGACAAATAGTAGGTAAGCGATATCTCTGTAACACAGGTAAACTTTTTTCCTCAAGTCTAGTACCAAATTCTGTCAAATCTCTCAGAGATCGGAGATGTCATTTCAGTTTAGGGAAGCGAAAGCGAAAGCGCAAGCAGGCATAATTGGAATGTAACCAGTAGACAGACTATCTCCCTCCTGGCATCATAAACCCGACCGCTGACGTACTTCAGAGATAAGGATCGTCTGACTTGTTTTCTTTCCTTCCATATACTCAAGTTTTCTAAGTTGATTGTAAATAGAGATCGAATATCAATGTTTTAATGATGATGCAATGAAAACGATATAGATAAAAACCAAGAAAATAAACAAACAACTCAGCAGTGAGAAATAAACAATAATAATAAAAATAGTAATAACAATAAGTCCTAGTCCTCATGATATCTAGTTCGCATGCAAATTTAGAAATTAAAATAAAAGGAAATGTAGAATAAGTTCTCCTTTTTGTGCTTATTTAGGTACATAGGGAAATTTTGGTAGAGTTTCACATCGGGTGGATATATGGTTTATTATATGTTGGGTTTTGACTCTTAAAAAAGTTAGGTACTCGAATCGTCTTTTTTGCCACCCCTTGGATTGGTCAGACCCTCAATCCTCACTCATTATAGGTTTGTGGATCAAGTTCGATTTCGAGGGGATATATTTCCCTATGTCTAACATGAAGAATAAATTCCCACGAAGGCATAGGTACTCTAGACCTAGAAGGCTAGTCGTTAGGTCTAGCATAGAAAATAAATTATCACGAAGACATCACTTTCACCCCCACTTAATAAGGGATAACTCAGGTATAGAGCTCATGTCATGAAATGCACGTGAACTGTGTGAGGAAAAGTTCTCAAACCTTTAAATGAAAAAACCATAGAAGATAACCAACAAGAATTTGAGAGTCACGTGTTTAATGAAAATTAAAAATGTTTGGAAAATGTTAGATTCACCAACGATCGTTGGGATTAGGTAGGTCGAATACCCGAGAAATCGTCCTTTTAAATAATTTTAATAACAAATTTAAAAAGACGTGATTGGTCTATGTTTTATGAAATTATGGCTTTTGGATTCGATCACACTCGGGAAGGATTAGTACCCGACAGCGCCTGGAATTGGTATTGTCAATTATATGTTGTCCCTATTATTAAAAATTTGAGAATTTGAATTTATAATCTTTTTTCTCAAAATATTTTAAAATGATTTTTAGGAAAATATTATCATTATTTATTTCTGATTCAAAAAGAAAATAACTTCCTATTTGTATAGAGGGAATTATTTCTTATGTTTTAATCGAATTTTAGAAAATTATTCGGTTTCTAAGAAATTTTTTAAAAAAATTAAAATATATATTATGATTTCTAATTAATGAAGAAAATAATTCCATAGTTATGTTAAGCAAATTATATCTTATGTATTAATTGAAATAATATTGGATTTTTCTACATTTTTTAGAAAATTAAGGGAAAATAAGACATATTTTATTTATTTTTAATTAATGAAGAAAATGACTCCCTAATTATTTTAAGAGAATAATTTCTTATATTTTAATTTAAAATATTTTAATGAATGTTATTTGAAATACTTTTAAAAAAGTAAACAAGTAGAAAAGACCTAAAAAACTAGGGATCAAATAATTAATCAGATTATTGAAGAAGGATTAATTGATATTTATTCATTAATTAATGGGACCTAATTTAATCTCAAGTGACCACATGAATTTGTTTTACTATTTACTAATATTAAAATCGAACGTCCGGTTGTGTTAGAAGTACTCTTTTCAATATTGGAAAACAAAAAAAATATTTATAATTAATCTCAATTATGTTATTATAATGAGTTTCTAAATGTTTAAAAGGTATCTGAACTAAATTAGAAGTGATTAGACTTAGAAGGATCAAATTTGTTCTAAATTAGTGATTAATACTAAAGAACCTAACCTTAAGGTCTTTGGTCTAATTTAATTAATCTTAAAAGAACCAAAATTCTAAGGCTTAAATTAAATCCTATTAAGTTACTAAAACTAAAAGTCCTAAAGTTTAAGGGTTTTAATTTAATTAAACACATGACTAAAATAGAAAAATTGAAAATTAATACACACATTCAATAAATAAACACAATAATAAGAAAATTGAAAGGAATCTTGACTAATTTGAATTAAATGAAATGTTTAAAGTATTCAAGGTACAATTACATGGTGACTAAAATAAAAGGAAGTAAACTCTAAAACCCACACCCAAAACATGCGTACAATAAGAGTATTTATGAAATCAATTTTCCTAAAACTTTCCAAATATAAAACCCAAAAATTTAGACAATGAGTTCAGTTTTTCCCAATACAAATTCTGCATCTCCTCATTTTCTCTCAAACGTTCCAACCCTATTTTCCTCTCTCTCATCCATTTCTTCCCATGTTTATCCAAGTTCATACCAAGAACACCCTCCTTGATCTTCAAAAACATCCCAACACTAATAGTTTCTTGCTCTTATGGATCAAAAACATAAAAATCTCAAGAACATTAGGCATGTTCTCCATACTTCCTTCCTCACTTCAATCTATAACAACACAAAAAAAAAACCTCAAGCATGTTTATTTGAATTAAAACTCCTACTTTCAACACTTAAATCCTTTCATATATTCCTTTCTTTCACCAAAACCTAACTAAACAAATATCAATATCCAAGAGGATCTAACAAATCTTCACCCAACTTAAACCAACCTTAACACCAAAACTACCCTGACCATCATGCACGACCATCCATCGCAATACCCAAACACCGTTGGTCACCACTCTACGGCCACTGACCACCATGCACGGTGGTGTTCGTCTGAAAGCCCCCTTATTTTGAATCAAATCAACACCAAAAAAAGCAAAGTTAAAAAAAGGCTAAAAATTACCTTTTTCACACTTCGATGAGACCTCCAGTGAACTTGATGTTAGGAAGCTAGGATTAGCTTTAAGTGTTGAAGAACATTGAACGTTTTTTATTCATTCAAGTATATCAATTACATTGGTTTTACAGCAGCTTTACAACATACCTTGTGTTAGAGTATGCCCAAAGACCAATCATATGATGATTGTAATAATACTTTTATTTACCGATTTTATTGAATAAAGACATTGCCACTATTATTTTCAGTTATATATATGTGTTTAACATAAACTGGAAGATAATAAAGTCCATATAATGACATAATTGTTATTATTAAAAGATCCCTAGTTAAGTATTATTATTGGTATGTACAATAATAATACGCTTAAGACGAACATGTTATTGATTGATGACAACGAGTTGTCATTGACATAGAGATGTCAGAATTGATACATGATTATATTGTTAGAAAACAATGTATTGGATTGACCCACCACGAGCATATGTCTTGGATTATTATGTGACAGTCATAACATTGCTCATGGTGATGACTATATGTCTGATCCTCAGACTTGAGATCAATACTGTCCCAATATATATTGTTGTATGTTTTGATGCAGCTAAACAAGCTCCGTAATTGGTTGCTCTATAAAGACTGTTATTGAATATATCTCAATATATGTAGTGGGTGTGTATGATTAAGATAGGATATGTCCTTCCTACATAATAGGAAATATATCACAGGCCACTTGATTGAGTAAGACTAGAAACGCATGGCCATGCTCGAATAAGTTGATATGAGATATCATAAACTATTCGTTAATTAAAGTTTACTCTAGAAATCAAGAAACAATAGATGGGCTATACAAGTGTGACTATTCCAAGACTTGTGGTTATTCTAGATATAAAGGACATAAGGATATAATACATAAAAGAGTTAATCACCAAGATGATATGTCGAATCATATTTTCTTGTAACTTAGGTGACAATGATATATTGCTAGATGTCACTCATTGTATGTAATATTTGAATTGTTCTAATAATTACTTCTAATGTTACAAGAACCTACAGGGTCACACCCTAAGATTGAAACGAGCAAAGATGTACAATTTATTGTACGTTACTAAAATATATCTAGAGTTAATTAAGTATATATTTTAATAATCCCGAATATTTAATTTCAATTAATTAAATATAGATTTAATTAATTTGAAATAATAAAATCCCTGATATGATTAGGGTAACTTGGATATAAAAGGATTATTAAATTCCAATTAATTAAATATAGATTTAATTAATTTGAAATAATAAAAACCCTAATATGACTAGGGTAACTTGGCTATAAAAGGGTGTGTTAGGTCTAGCAGTCGTTTTTGTGAGAACACACACAAAACCTTCAGCCACTTTCTCTCAAAATTGTTTTGGGGGAAAACAAAATTGCTCTCAATCGGGTGAAATGAGTAGATGCCGAGATGTGATTTCGTGGAGGCTTACGATTCGAACCGATCTACACCACCAGAATTCATTGCTTTCCTTACTGTTTTCCAAGGAACTCACTGTAAGTATTCGCATCTCTTCCTCCCGATTTCAGTTTTTCGTACTTGGATCGCTGGTGAGACCGTCGAGTTTTGTTTCCACTGCGTCATGGGGTTCACCGACGGTCCCAATAGTGGTATCAGAGCCACTTGTACGATCTGGATTTAGGTTAAATTTTTTGTTGATGCGATATGTATGAGATGAATGTTCTAGATCTATCGATTTTGGTAAATATGCTGATATTATTTTTCGAATCGATAACCACAATGATTAATATATTAATTTATTAAAATGTTTTTCAATCGATTTGTCGCTGGATTTCTTTTAAAATTGTTTTCCTATGAAGAATCACAAGGAGTAGAAGAATGGCGAGAAGATGTCTAGAGAGCAGTCTTAGGCTTTAGAGTTCTTGGTTCTCCCATTGGCTTGGGATGGGCCACCTTAGTCATTGTTTTTGGGCTATAACCATTGTATCTTATTTATTGCTATATTTGTTATGTATGCAATGCATCAAATGATAAAATAAGAATAAATATTGATGAGATCAATAAGGGCCTAATATTAAAACGAACAATGATGAGATAATTACGCAAATCCCTCTTTATAATCTAAGTTAACTTAACCGTCCAATATTTACCCTCGTTAAGGCTTTGATCGATATTGTGTGGGCTTTTCCAAAGCAATGGCACATAAATCTATCTTGGTTAAACACGAAGAATAAGTAAGTGATATTCAACGGTTGAAATATTAGTAATAACTTAGCTAGGTTATTCTAATAGGATTAGAAACCTAGAGGTTAAATATTTGGATAAGTCATGAGATGACTTGAACAAAAGTTGTTCACCAAAATGAGGAGTTACATGAGATGTAACTAGTCAAGTGTTACTTACCTAAATAATCATTATCCTAAAAGAAAAGCCAAAGTTGATTTAGGAAATTTATATATTATGGATCCTCACCCACTAGAAAAAATTTTGTTGAATTTTTCTGAAATTAAAACAAAAAGGTTTTTTAATTTTGAATAAAATAGTGGGAGTAATTTGTAAATAAAGTCCTATTTATAAATTTTAATTCGGTAAATTTACTTACTTTAATATTTCTATTGTTGTAGATTTAATGGCAAACAACACTTTATCACTGCGATCACTCCTTGAGAAGGATAAACTTAATGGCATAAACTTCCTTGACTGGTTTCATAATTTAAGAATTGTTCTCAAACAGGAAATGAAGGAATATGTCATTGAGGAACCTGTTCCTGATGAACCGGCAGCTAATGCTTCAAAAGCTGACAAAGACAAATTCAAGAAACATATAGATGATATGTTAGATGTTAGATGTCTAATGCTTGCCACCATGACTCCTGAGCTTCAGAAGCAATATGAGGACATGGTTGCATATGAGATGATTCAAAATATCAAAGAAATATATGAAGGGCAAGCACGTCAAGAGATGTATGAGACCTCTAAAGCTCTATTTCAATGCAAAATGGCAGAGGGAACTCCTGTAGGAGCTCATGTCATCAAGATGATGGGCTACATCCAAACGTTGGAAAAACTGGGATTTCCTCTCAAAGATGAATTGGCTACCGATGTTATCTTGCAATCGTTGCCAGATAGCTTTAGCCAATTTTTCCTTAATTTCAACATGAATGAAATTAACAAGACTTTGCCACAGTTACTTGGCATGTTACGAACTACTGAAAGTAACACGAAAAAGGTTAGTCCTAAGCCCATTCTGATGGTTCACAAGGACAAAGGAAAAGGAAAGAAAAAGATAGTGGCAAAGTCTAAGGGCAATGGTAAGACCAAACCAAAAGGGATAAATGCATTAAAACCCAAAGGGGGAGTTAGAAAAGAAGGAAAATGTTTCCATTGCGATAAGACCGGACACTGGAAGAGAAATTGCCATGTTTACCTTGAAGAGGTCAAGAAGGCAAAAGCAAACAGAACGTTTGTTTTAGGTATTTATGTTATTGATGTTAATTTGTCAACATCTACTACTTGGGTATTGGATTTCGGTTGTGGTTCTCATATTTGTACTTCTGTACAGGGACTGCAAAAGAGAAGGAATCTGGCTAAAGGAGACGTGGACCTGCGAGTGGGAAATGGAGCAAGAGTTGCTGCATTAGCTATAGGGACATATGTTTTATCTTTACCTAGTGGACTTGATTTAAATTTAGAGGATTGTTATTATGTGCCTAGTTTAACTAAGAACATTATTTCTATTTCTTGTTTGGACAAGATTGGTTTTGAGATTATTATTAAGAATAATTGTTGTTCTTTTTATCTCGATAGTGTTTTTTATGGTTCGACACAATTGGTTAATGGTCTCTATATTTTGGATCAAGAAAACACCATTTATAACATAAATACTAAGAGATCAAAAACAAATGACTCAAATCAAACTTATCTTTCGCATTATCGTTTAGGCCATATAAGTGAGAAAAGCATATCAAAACTCCATAAAGATGGATTCTTAGATTCATTTGTTTTCGAACAATATGATGTATGCGAATCTTGCTTGTTGGGAAAAATGACTAAAGCTCCTTTTAATAGTAAAGGTGAGCAAGCAAGTGATTTATTCGGGTTAATACATAGTGATGTATATGGACTAATGAATACACAAGCCAGAGGTGGATTCCATTACTTCATTACTTTTACCGATGACTTCAGTCGGTATGGGTATATTTATCTTATGCGCCATAAATCTGAAGCCCTTCAAAAGTTTAAGGAATTTAAAAATGAAGTACAAAATTAACTAGGCAAGAGTATTAAGGCACTTTGATCAGATCGAGGTGGAGAATACTTAAGCATAGAGTTTGATGAACTCCTAAAAGAATGTGGGATTATCTCACAGCTTATACCACCTGGTACACCACAGTGGAATGGAGTTTCTGAAAGAAGGAATCGAACACTGTTAGACATAGTTCGATCGATGATGAGTCATAGTGATCTTCTGACTTCTTTTTAGGGACATGCACTTGAAACAGCCACTTTCACACTAAATCGTGTTCCATCTAAATCAGTTCAAAAGACACCATACGAGATATGGACCGGGAAATGTCCCAGTATGTCTTTTATGAAGATTTGGGGTTGTGAAGCTTATGTAAAACATTAGATGTCTATAAAGCTCGAACCTAAATCTCATAAGTGTATATTTGTTGGATATCCTAAAGAAACTAAGGGATACTATTTCTTCAACCCTAACGAGAACAAAGTGTTTGTTGCTCAAACTGGAGTTTTTCTTGAAAGAGAATTTCTCTCAAAGAAAGGGAATGGTAGAGATATTGAACTTGGAGAAGTTCAAGAGCAACAGATAAATGAACCTGAAGTTAAGCATGTTTCACAAGTTGTTGAGGAGCGTTCAATAGATTTAGAAACACAATCACTGCGTAGATCCACAAGAGAGCATCGTGCACCTGAGAGATTTGGATTTCTCGTTACGACATATGGAGATGTTCTTCTTATGGATCAAGATGAGCCCAGGACTTATCAAGAGGCAGTGTCTAGCCCAGACTCTGAGAAATGGCTTGAAGCCATGAGATCTGAGATAGATTCCATGTCAGTAAACCAAGTATGGACTTTGGTTGAACCACCTGAAGGGGTCAAACCTATAGGGTGTAAATGGGTTTTCAAGAAGAAAACTGACATAGATGGTAATGTAAAAACATACAAGGGGCGATTAGTCACTAAAGGTTTTTGACAAATTCATGGTGTAGACTATGACGAAATATTCTCCCCTGTAGTTATGTGTAAGTCTATCCGGATCTTGCTTGCAATAGCTGCATTCCATGATTATGAAATTTGGCAAATGGACGTCAAAACTGCTTTCCTTAATGTAAAATTAGAAGAGGATGTGTATATGACACAACCAGAAGGTTTTGTCTTTCCAGGAAATACTGGAAAGGTTTGTAAGCTACAGAGGTCTATATATGGACTAAAGCAAGCTTCTCAAAGATGGAATCTTTGTTTCAATGATGCAATCAAAGAGTTTGGTTTTATCAGAAATGAAGATGAGCCTTGTGTTTATAAAAAGGCTAGTGGGAGCATTATTTTTTTCCTAATCTTGTATATAGACGACATACTCATCATAGGAAATGATATACCTACTTTACAGTCTGTTAAGACTTGGTTAAGTTATTGTTTTTCTATGAAATATTTGGGTGAGGCAGCGTATATCTTAGGAGTTAAGATCTATAGAGATAGATCAAGATGACTTCTAGGTCTAAGTCAAAGTACATATATAAACAAAGTGCTGAAAAGATTCAGTATGGAAGAATCCAAGAAAGGATTTTTGCCTATGAGACATGGCATTTCTCTTTCGAAGGAAATGTTTCCTTCAACTGCACAAGAAAGAGAACGGATGAATAAGATTCCATATGCTTCGACTATTGGTTGTATCATGTATGCCATGATATGTACTCGACCAGATGTATCGTATGCTTTAAGCATGACAAGTCGGTATCAAGTGAACCCTGGTGAAAATCATTGGGTTGTGGTTAAAAATATCCTTAAGTACTTAAGAAGAACTAAGGATAAATTTATTGTCTATGAAGGAGAGGAAGAGCTTTATATAAAAGGTTATACTGATGTCAGCTTCCAAACTGACAATGATGACTCATGATCGCAATTGGGTTTTATGTTTTGTCTTAATGAAGGTGTTGTGAGCTGGAAAAGTTTGAAACAAGACACAGTAGCTGATTCTACAACAGAGGCTGAATACATTGTAGCTAGTGAAGTAGCAAAAGAGGTTGTTTGGATCAAGAAATTTATAATGGAATTAGGGGTTGTTCCCAGCATATCAGATGTTGTAAAACTCCGTTGTGACAATAATGGAGCCATTGCACAAGCAAAGGAACCCAGATCTCATCAACGATCCAAACATATTCTTAGCCACTTTCATCTCATTTGAGAGATCATTGATCGAGGAGATGTGGAAATATGTAGAGTACACACGGATTACAACATTATTGATCCCTTGACGAAGCCTCTTACACAGCAAAGGCATGATCGTCACATTGAATCACTCGGTATTAGATATGTGAGTGATTGGTCTTAGTGCTAGTTGGAGATTGTTAGATTATGCCCAAAGACCAATCATATGATGATTGTAATAATACTTTTATTTACCGATTTTATTGAATAAAGGCATTGCCGCTATTATTTTCAGTTATATATATGTGTTTAACATAAACTGGAAGATAATAAAGTCCATATAATGAAATAATTGTTATTATTAAAAGATCCCTAGTCAAGTATTATTATGGGCATGTACAATAATAATACGCTTAAGACTAACATGTTATTGATTGATGACAACGAGTTGTCATTGACATGATGTCATAATTGATACATAATTATATTGTTAGAGAACAATGTATTGGATTGACCCACCATGAGCATATGTCTTGGATTATTATGTGACAGTCATAACATTGCTCATGGTGATGACTATATGTATGATCCTCAGACTTGAGATCAATACTATCCCAACATATATTGTTGTATGTTTTGATGCAGCTAAACAAGCTCCGTAATTGGTTGCTCTATAAAGATTGTTATTGAATATATCTCAATATATGTAGTGGGTGTGTTTGATTAAGATAGTATATGTCCTTCCTACATAATAGGAAATATATCACAGGCCACTTGTTGAGTAAGACTAGAAACACATGGCCATGCTCGAATAAGTTGATATGAGATATCATAAACTATTCGTTAATTAAAGTCTACTCTAGAAATCAAGAAACAATAAATGGGCTATACAAGTGTGACTATTCCAAGACTTGTGCCTATTCTAGATATAAAGGACATAAGGATATAATACATAAAACAGTTAATCACCAAGATGATATGTCGAATCATATTTTCTTGTAACTTAGGTGACAAAGATATATTGCTAGATGTCACTCATTGTATGTAATATTAGAATTGTTCTAATAATTACTTCTAATGTTACAAGAACCTACAGGGTCACACCCTAGGATTGAAACGAGCAAAGATGTACAATTTGTTGTACGTTACTAAAATATATCTTGAGTTAATTAAGTATATATTTTAATAATCCCTAATATTTAATTTCAATTAATTAAATATAGATTTAATTAATTTGAAATAATAAAATCCCTGATATGATTAAGATAACTTGGATATAAAAGGATTATTAAATTCTAATTAATTAAATATAGATTTAATTAATTTGAAATAATAAAAACCCTAATATGACTAGGGTAACTTGGCTATAAAAGGGTGTGTTAGGTCTAGTAGTCGTTTTTGTGAGAACACACACAAAACCTTCAGCCACTTTCTCTCAAAACTGTTTTGGGGGAAAATAAAATTGCTCTCAATCGGGTGAACTGAGTAGAGGCCGAGACGTGATTTCGTGGAGGCTTATGATTCGAACCGATCTACACCACCAAAATTCATTGCTTTCCTTGCTGTTTTTCAAGGAACCCGCTGTAAGTATTCGCATCTCTTCCTCCCGATTTCAGTTTTTCGTACTTGGGTCACTGGTGAGACCGTCGAGTTCTGTTTCCGCTGCGCCATGGGGTGCGCTGACGGTCCCAACACCTTGCTTAATTACAACTACCTTAACTTCCTGCTAACAACTTTAACATCCTTAACCAACCTTAATTGATTAACTGTGTAGTTACTATAATATTCTCTCTAGTTTCTCCTCCTACTTCAACAAGGCAAGACACACATCTTGGTTTGAAAAAACTTCAAATACAGCTTTAGTTATTGGTTTAGTGAGGCCATCTGCCACCTGATAGTTGGCTAGAACATAACTAACACGCAACACTTTTGCTGTAACCTTTTCCCTAAAAAAATAAACATCCATGTCCACGTGCTTTGACTATGCATGATAAATTGGGTTCATGCTAATTGCGATGGCACTTATGTTATCATACCATATAACTGGTTCCTCACGCTGATTTACACCTAGACAGACTAACAACGTATTAATCTAGGTTACTTCTACGGCTGTGTCTGCTACACTACGGTACTTTGTTTCCATGGTTGACCAAGAAACGGTCTCATGCTTCTTCGAGCTCTATACCATAGGACATTTTTCAAGGAATACAACATGACCAAATACTGACCTGTGATCATCTGCATCACCTTCCCAATCTACATCAACAAATGCAAAAACCTTTAGCCCTATTTCACCAGCTAAGAATGTGAGACCATAATCCAAGGTACCAGCCAAATATCGAAGTATACACCTAACTGCTACCATATGATACTCCCAAGGCGCATGCATATGTTGAGCAGCCTTATTCACACTTAACGCAATATTAGGGCGAGTATGGCACACATAGAGAAATGCACCAACTAAGCTTCTATATTCACGAGCATCTGAGAGTAAAGATACCACTTAATGAAGCAATTTTGATGACCCAACCATAGGTGTAGCTGCAGAATTAGCATTTAACATGTTTGCCCTTTCTAGTAGCTCAAGGATGTATTTATTCTGTGAGAGAACTAACTTACCAAAGCTTCTCTCGACCTCAACACTGAGAAAGAAACTTAGTTCACCTAAGTCCTTGAGTTAGAAATCTCCTTGAAAGAGGTGAATTACTCTCTCAACATCATCCTTACACTCCCCAGTAATAATTATGTCGTCCACATAAACCAAAACAAAAGTATAAGTATTATGTATACACTTCACAAAGAGTGACACATCAGCTAAGCACTCAACAAACCCCATTTGCTCAAGACTAACCTTCAACTTATCATGCCAGTTTCTGGGTGCCTGGCGAAGCCCACATAAAGCCTTGTGCAGCTTACACACGAGTGGTGACCCATCAAAAGCAAATTCTTCAAATCTTGGAGGCTGCTGCATGAACACTTCTTTAGACAGCTCACCATTCAAAAACACATTGTTTACATCAACTTGGCGTAGGACTAGTTCTTATTGACAGTAAGTGACAGTATCACATTCAACGTGACAAATTTCACAACTGGGCTTAATGTATCCTTGAAATCATACCCAGGAACTTGTGAGTACCCTTTGGTAACTAGCTGTGCTTTATATAGTTGCACAGACCCATCTGGATTCTTCTTTATTTTAAAGAGCTATTTGTAGCCAACAACATCGTGTCCATTGGGCAATGGAACAAGGGACCAAGTCTTGTTTTCTTGTAATGCCCCAAGTTATGCATCAATAGCTGATTTCCAACTAGGTGATTACAATGCAGCTTAAACACTAGTAGGTATTGTGTCATAAAAAAAACTGGTGTATAACTTTGGCTTAAAAACACCACAATTACTGCGTGTAAACATATGGTGCATGTTTCTAGCAATTTCATCATCAACATGTTGTTCTTGAACATGCATTGAAGTACTGACATCAGCAACATTGGAGTCATTATGAGCTGGACTAGGTGGATGAGCTAGACTAGGTGGATGAGTTGGACTAAGTGGGTGCGCTGGACTAGGTATACGAAGAGCAGAACCTATATTACTATCACTCGATGCAAAACGTGCTATGCTCAACACACCCTCATGTGATGTATTCGAACCAACTCCAACTGAAACATCTCTTTCAGTACTGGGTTCACGCTCCATATTCAGTGAAGTAGAAACACCACGTGTACTGAATTTTCCTACATCTGTGACCACCTTCAATGACTGATATTTCTGACCAACCTTGTGAGTTAGAGACTCGATATGACTAGTGCCTGAAAAAGGAAAATTTAACTTATTAAATACCACATGTCACGATACATATATGCGACCATCAGGCGTGAGACGTTGAAATTCCTTATGATGAGGGTTGTATCCAAGAAAAACGCATGACTATGACTGAAACTCAAGCTTGTGTTTCAAGAAGGGTCGCAAGTGTAGAAAGCATTGGCAGCCAAACACCTTCAACGCCTCATAATCATGTTTCTTGCCAAATAACTTCTCAAATGGTGACATTCCTTGTAATATCTTTTTTGGTAACCTATTAATCAGATGTATTGCAGTAACCACTGCATAAGACTAAAAACGAATAGGTATAAATGCTTGAGCAAGAAGCACAAGTTCAAGTTCGATGATGTGTCGATCCTTGCGTTCCACCACACCATTTTATTCTGATGTGTGTGGACACGTGACACGATGCATGATGCCTTCCTTGAGCAAAGAAGTTGACAAACGTCTATATTCTCCTCCCCAGTCACTCTGGACTATTTTAATAGGTAGACTAAATTGATTTTTAACTAGTTGTTGAAACAACCCGAATGTAGTGATGGCTTCTGCCTTATCCTTCAAAAGGTAAAGCCAATAATGCCAAGTACAAGCATCAATGAATGTAACATAATACTTAAAGCCATTTGAGATAACCGGTGTAGGTCCCCATAAGTCTGTAAACACAAGTTGAAATGGAGTGTCATAAACAGTGTTTGAATCATAAAAAGGTAGTTTATGACTTTTCCCCATATAACAAGCAATGCACGTTTTGTTTATTGAATTTTAACATTTACATTCAACTGTTTACATATTCTAACTAAGCTATCATGTGAGGGATGCCCCAGTCTTCGATACCAAAGCTCATAGGAGTCAAGGGATGCAGCCATGGAACTTGCCTCTAATGCCACTAGAGTTGTCACTTGAGGATCAACATCAAATGAATATAGACCATCTTTTTCTTTTCCACGAAGCAAAACCACACCAGTGTCTTCATCACGAACACAACACTCATGCACATGGAACTCAAAGAAAGCATTATTGTCCCTAGCAAGCTTTGAAACATATTAGAGATTCTTGGTACATGTAGCAAGTCATTTAATAACAAGGCTCGAGAGGATGAGCACAAACTAGTATTACCAACTGCCTTAACATCTAAAGTCACTCCATTACCAACTACCAACTTACCTGGTCTATTATAGTCATCTTTATGACTGAGAACTGCTTCATTGGGTGTAACATGATGTGTGGCATCGGAGTCTACTACCGACTGTTCATGAGCTGCTGTGGATACAAGAACTTGAGGACGCAAATTAATCTAAGACCCACCGTTTCGAGCATGACAACATTCACATTCAGTAACTTTAGTTTCGTATATAGAATAATATGTGTTTCCAAATTGATCATTGGAGTATGCTTTACTGCCAGCTATAACCCCAAGAAAGTCTTGATCAAAACGGTGCCAGCAGCTATCTACAAGGTGGTCATTCTTCCCACAGAGTTGACAGTGCATGTATCAACCACATCCTCGGCCTCTTCCACCAGACCTTCCACCAGAACTGACCGACAGCCAAGAGGACTTATGATTGTAAAAGTAATTAGAGGTAGAAGATTTGCTCATACTTGTTCCTTGAGCAACGTTTGCACTTATAGGCAATGCCTTAGGCTGGTCACCAAAGCCAGCTAGTTGTGTATCTGCATCCATTAGCATGGTATACACATCATTAAGAGTAAACGACTCCTGTGTGGTAGTTATAACTACCACAAACGGTTGGTACTCACGGGGGAGACCCTTTAGTATACTTACAACGTGCTCAGCTTGAGATACCACGCTGCCACATGATTCCAAGGCGTCACACACTTATTTTACACGTGTGATGTATAATCCCATCGAGTCATCACCCTTCTTGAGAGACTGCAGCTTGTAGTGCAAGCTAATAACGGCAGTCGTGGATCTGTTTCCAAAGAACTAAAGCACCATGCTCCAGACCACTGATGATGTTTTTGCACCCACGAACTGAGGTAGAAGCTGAGGGCTAATCGTGGAGAGTAACCATGACGCAAGGGCACTTCTTGTGCAACATAGTCTTCATATAACTCATTTGGTATAACTTCACCATCATCACTGATCACGGTTTTAGGCGGTGACCTCATCGTTCCCATCAAGAACAGTTCAAGGCGATGGCTGCGCACCGTCAGTAACACTTGTTGTTTCCAAAGAAGAAAATTCTTTTCATCAAGAACAACGTTTACCTTTTATTAGAAAATGCTTTAGTATTTCTTGCAGAAAACTCCATGAACGGATAAGATCCACCACTACTCAGCACGGTGAGCAAGAACACGATCTTTTGTAGAGAATATAATTTACACAACAAAAATGAAGTATATTTTCCCAGGTAGCGAATGATACCTGGTTAGGAAGCTAGGATTAGCTTTGAGTGTTGAAGAATATTGAACATTTCTTATTCATTCAAGTATATTGATTACATTGGTTTAATATCAGCTTTACAACATACCTAGCTCAACTACAACTACCTCAATTGCCTGCTAACAACTTTAACATCCTTAACCAACCTTAACTGCTTAACTACCTCAGTTACTCTAATACTTGACGATTTTGGTGATCCACTAAAAATTCTCTGACGACAGTAAGCATACTCTTTCTTTCTAATTTTTTTTCTTTTTGATATGGTAGAACTATGCTTTATATTTTCAAATCAGTGATGATTATAGTGTGATTAGTGCTCATTTATACTAAAAATGAATTCGGTTTGTTACTAATCCCGTCTAAAGATTGTTATGGAAAATGGTTATGGCTTCACTTGCATGCTAAAAACTTCCTATGTAACTCACTAATATTTTACAATTTTTGGTATTTTTTCGGTTCAAAATTACGCTCAATTTTTGGTATTTTTTCGGTTCGAAATTACGCTCCAACCACGCCCTGGCAGCACTGCAGTGAAGGTGACAACTTCTGATGAAGACATGACACCCCGTAGCCCTTGGATTTGATCTTCATCAATGATCCTAATTGATTTGTGTTTCCTCACAAGGATGAATGACATGACACATTGGAAACCAAAATCACCATTAAATGTATCTAATAAAGAAAAGGCCCCCACCATTAATACATATCTTCCAAAAGCAACAAAAGTCAAAGATTTCTTCCCAAGGAAAAGCAATGGGCGGTAAAACACAAAAACAATTAGGGTCTAGCTGTTCAAATTCCAAAACAATAAATGGGCTTATATTTGGGCTTTGAATTTATTTTAGAAATAGATTTATTTTTGTAAATGGGCTAAATATGTAATATAAATGGACTTCACTATTTACACTAATGTATATTTATTTATTATGCAAAATTCATATTAAACCATATACTAGCATATTTAAAAAAATTAATAATAACATGTTAGAAACATAATAACACTAGAATTTTAAAATCATACTAATATTATGAAAACCATATGCACTAATATTATATTCACAAAGCTACTCACTATATAGTATTAGTAATTATTTATTAAAACTATAGACTAGATTCATACCGTGAAAATTATACTATTAATATTTACAAAAACTACTATATATCATATACTATATTTAGTGATATCCCACTAATAACGTCACCACCCGAATAAAAAGGGTGATGACACTTGATATTTCTTTTCCTATGTATGATTAGAAAATGTATAATAACATATGTTATGTTAACAATAAATAAATAATTAGTTGAATATAGAACAAAACATAAATAAAATTGAAGCTCACAGTAATATTCATAAGTAAAAAAATAAATTCAAAAAATAATAGTTAATTTTCATCTCAAGATACCAAACACTACGTCAAAATCAAGTGTTTAGACAATATTATTAACAATAAACGATACTCTTGTTGTAGTAATCAAACATTGCCAATAAGCTATGTTGAACAAAAGACTAATCTTTGGACTAATGCAATGGTCACATTAAATACTTTATAATTGTTACATATTATTACCACAAGTGTTGCTGAAATCCGGTCAAATATTAACTTTCATGGTTAAATAATAAACACATGAATTACAAGAAACACATAGTCATATTAATATTTCAAACAAAGCACTCTACACAAAAGAGATCACTTTGACAACATTTTGTTTCAACTAATCTATCAAAATATTAGACATATATAAAATATGAATTAATTTGTTTCATTATATATTCTAATAACCAACAATCAAAACTAAAATTTGGATCAAACTGAATTGAATATATACATATATTGTATCAAAAATTATAAATAAACTACATAAATATTTTCAACCACTCAGTTTCTCTTAATTTTATCTTTCAATTAAATTGAAAGATGACCAAAATAATAATAAAATTTAAATACAATTAAACCTCATCTCAAGTTATCAGATACTCTATTAATATTTCATCTTTAGACAAAATATTCACCTTAAGTGATATTTGGTGCGGTAATCAAACAATGATAGTAAGAACATGTCAAGCAAAAATATTCATTTTGGTCGATTTATTACTCACACATCAAACAAAATAATTATCACATATTTATTACCAAAGTTGTACATGAAATAATGTCAACTTTCAATATTCCTTTGAACTGATCAATACTAACATATACTGCGTTACATGTACATAACCTTTATATGTTAAAAATCAAATATTTTTCCATAATTGAGATCACTTAAAAGACTTATTACTTTAGTTCAGTTGTCTTAAAATAAATATCAATATTCAAATTTAATATTTCTATAACAATCAAATGTTAAAATTAAAATTTTTTATTTAACTGCAGTATCCGAAATAACCAAAAATAAGGTTACATCAGCAAAGTGGCATGTAGATAGGGGATGTTCCGAGGATTGACGAGGAAACTCTTGAAATGATTTGATTCGATCATGAAAAAATTCTAATGTCTGTGCAGAAGATTTCCTTAATCCTTGAAATGATATCTATTATCGTTAACGACTATCTTCACAAGATAAAGTTGAGGACGGAAGAGTATGAAGATGGCCGTCTTTTCTTAGATGGAGAATCATTGTTCAGTGCGATCGTTGTGGGTGTAAAGACGCTTAGGGTTGTGAGCATCATAATGATTCCCAATTTAATGATATTTTAGATTGAAGATTAGTGGTGGCGACTGTCATATTACTGCTGATGTTAACTAATCCAAGGGTTTAGGGGTTGCCCATGGCTCGCCTCATTCTCTTGGTTGTATAGCTTTTGAAGAGTTTCCTCCTAGTAGTGATGGGCTCCACAAAGTGTCCATCTACTCTGATAATGGGCTACAAAACGTTCCCTTAGAAGCGACTGATGATTTTGGAAGCAACTCAATAGAGACCAACCATTTGTCGTGCAATAATATTGAGCCCACACTATCAAACGAATCTTTTTTTTCAAGGCTTAATTCCCAAATAAGTTCCCAAACTATGTCGTTTGTTCCAAATAAGTGCCTACGATTTTTTTGCCCCATCCGGATGCCTTACGTTACAAAAGTTACCCTTTTAGCTGCCCAGGTCGTTGATGCCATTAGTTTTACCCGTTAAGTGACACGTGTCAACACTTGGTAATTTTGAAATTTATTTTTTATAAAAATATTAAAAATATTATTATGTTTATTTAATAAACCCTAACTTTTCTTATGTTATAAAATATCCCAAAATACTAAATCCTCCTTTTCCGACTACCACTGCCATCGGCGACGTAGTCCTTAACATCATCCTACTTATATGTAGTTGTAGTTGTCACCGATTCACCGTCGAAATCGCGTGGGATCGCAGCTTTCATCCTACGGTTCATGAGATTTAAAACATCAATTTATGGTTGATTGGTTGTCAATCGATCACAATTTCATAGGGTTTTAGTCGTTAGGGGGAGGTCAAGTGGAGCTTCTTCGATGGCGAATGGTTGCGATCGATGTGAGTTTAGGGGTTGAAATGAAAGTTTTCAAAGTTTAGGGTTATTTTAAATTTTATGTCTTTTCTTTGTTAAATATATATAATTTTATTTATATAAAATTTTAAAATTTCTAGGTTGTGACACGTGTCACTTAACAGAAAAAACTATCGTCGTTAATGGTTTGATCACCTAAAAGGGTAACGTTTGTAACGTTAGGTATCCAAATGGGCCAAAAAAACTATAGGTGCTTATTTGGAACAAACGACATTGTGTGGGCACTTATTTGGGAATTAAGCCTTTTTTCAATGTTCCTATCGATATTCATACGGGTTCAATAGACCTTGATAATGGGCTAGTTCATGAAACTAGTTCCTCCTCCATCCACTAAGATATAATTATGGGACCAAACCATCTTGGTGGGTCCAAAACTATAGGCTCTAGAGGGAGTTTAGGTAAGACAAAATGAGATGATGATTCATGATAAAGGGAAAAGAAAGATTAAACCTTCAGTCAAGAGACCCAAAAATAAGGTTTTGAAATTAGCCAAAGTCCCTCATAGTTCTTCTATGTCAAAATTTTGGGCATATTCTTATTCTCAAAACAACGTTTAAGGTAACTTACAAGAGGCTTTGGCAACACTAAGTGTGGGCTTAATGTTCGATGTTGAATTTGATGTTCTAAACGATGCGATTGTAAGGTGATTGCGTGTAAATGTGTTTGTTGTGGCATGCAAATATGTGCAAGTATACACAATCGATGCAAGTAATATAGTAGTGAGTGAGTTATCGTCTCCACAGGGATTGGTCGGAATTTTTAATGTTTTCTATAATTAGAACTAAGTGTCACTAATTAATCCTAAGATTCTTGTCTAAAAATAAAAGCAGTTAGTATCAAATGATATGAACAGCTGGATAAGTATTGTCGAGGCGAGAAAAATTATAAAGTGAAGTGAGCATATCAGTTTGGCCGAGGCAATAAAAATATGCAAATATAAACAAATATAAGTTGTCAAGGCAAATAAAAATGTTGAGTTTAATATATTCTGAAAAACCTCACACAATCAGGCTTCTAACGGAGCACTTGGGTTGGATTTGCTACGGCAAGAATTTATTCTACGTCTAGGATGATTTACTATGCTATGCCTATGATGCCTGACAAGATTTACTAGAGTGTTCCTATAATTTTTGCTACGGCAATACTACTCCGCATGAACTACAACCCTTGGTTTGTCAAACTGTTGCTGTGACAATACTCCTCAGCGTAAACTGTAGCTTTTAGCCTATCTTACTCAAGCATTTACCTTTTTTCGTCAAATGGAACCCTCTCCTTATCTCTAATGTGGATTAGAATCACACTATCCTGGATTAGTTCCCTTGTTCACGTAGATCTAACCTAACTCTCCTGATATTAGGTATCAACTCCTAGAAAAATGGCAACCTCTCAAAAGCTCTTACAGAGACTATGAATGTTTTGCCGTGGAACCAGGGAATCTCTCAAATTCTTTTACATTGTCAAGGAAAAAGATTAAAACAGTGAACAAAACAACACTTAGAATAAACAAACTTAATCATTCATTAACAATCGAATAAAGTATCATCCAATCATCATCCAACACCAAATAAAACAATTTATGGTGTGGTAAATACAATCCCAAAAATTTATCTTTAAGTACAAGCCCTTAAATGATATGAAAGTAAAGAACAAAAGGAGGAAAAAAACTCCTAAAACACAGCTCTACTGTGACATTTAGACCACCACCATGACTACTCCATCAACCAACCTCTCTTGAGGGCCTGGCCGCTACTCGGGCGAAGATCGGCTATGGAGGGAACCATGGACGATCGAGTGGGGACGGTAAAAAAAGTGAATTGTTGCATCCACTTACTCCAAGCCTTCTTTCAATGTATATTCTCCTAAAATCCCTCTTTTATAAAGACATATAATGGGATATTTATAGTGGGAATTTCTAGGGTTTAGTTCCCTTGGAAATTCCCTAAATACCCTCGATTTCATACTCATTGTATGAATAAAATGAAAGTTAGCAGTGGCCCCAAATTCCTTGATGAGGGAATGATTGCACGTGAGGTAGATTGGACATTGGCCAACTGACGTCAGCAGTTTCGTCTTGTGTTCCATCAGAGTTGCAAGATAAAACTCGCCTTGTAAAGAAAATTTGTTCCTCGCTGTCGTCATTTTATTTTCCACTGGCCATAGCAAATTCATTTGTCTCGGCAAATGAATTCGTCCTTAGTCATTTCCTGCATCATCACAACCAACAAACAACCTTTCTCTCAGTAGCATCAAATAATTCAAATAAACTCTACCTTGGCTAAACTTATACAGTCTTTTTATGGAGTTATCATAAGGCGGTTAATGGATCTGGAGGATGAAGAAGGCTATTGACGGTAACATCTTTCACTAGTTTTCAGGTTTCCTTCTAAAATTTCTTATAAATATTTTTAATTTTCTATCTTGGAAAGTGAGAGGGTTGGGTAAAAAAAAAAAGGTCAGGATTGTTCACAATGTTATTTCCTCTGATAAAGCTTAGGTTGTCCTTCTTCAAGAAAGTAAATTATCGAATAATAAGCCACTACTTCTGAATAGATTATGAGTTGCCGAAATAAGGATGTGGATATCTATTGTTCCACTAGCACTTCGGGTGGCCTTGTTTATATGTGGGATTTAATCCTTTTTTTCACTGGAAAGAAATATTTTGTTTGGTTGTGTTATTTTCTTAATCGATTGTATAAGGAAATCTAAAATTAGACGTGATATTCTTAACATTAATGCCAAGAATGACCCATCATAAATATGGGAGTTTTTGGTGTTTTTGATTATGTTTATTCAAGTTCCAATCATAATTGGTGGTGATTTCAATACGATCAGGTTCAGTGAAGATAAAACTAGGGTAGCGTTAAACAGTCAAGTGATGAGCTTTTTTGCAAATTTCATTAGCAAAATAATCTGGTCGACCTTCACTGGATGGAAATCAATTCACTTGGTTTTGCAATAGAGAGTACTAAGGTGTGTATATTGGATAGGTTTCTCTTATCGTCTGAGCTATTGGTATGCTACCCAAACTTATCTCAAAGTACTCTGCCTAGAAGCCTCTCAGATCATAATTCTATGATCTTAAAGGAGGTTTTGGTCTTGCGTGTTAGTTTTAAAAATAGATGTAAATGAAAACACAAAAAAAAAGAGACACTGTTAATTGAAGAAGCTGAATGATTTGCCACACATTTTATTCAAGTTAAACTAGCCTATTTATAGGCTTCAAACAACTAAAAAAATAAAGAAAAAGCAACCTCCTAAAAATAAGAGTAAGGCCCATCGTGTCTAACAATAAAGAGAACAATTAGGCATTATGAATTCCAAAAACAGAAACGTGGAGTTGTGGCCCACTTCTTCTGGATTGACATATTCAGCCCCTACGATTTTGGAGCATTCTCAACACACCCCTTGCTCCAAATTCACAAATTCTAAGTAGTCCACACATATGCATGAACCTATCTTTGGCTAGAGGCTTCATGAATAAATCTGTAAGTTGATGCTTTGACTCACAATATTGCATAGAAATTTCTCCTTCACCACCAGCTCTCTAATAAAATGTGCTTTAATGTCCACATGTTTGTGTTGGACCGTCGACGCACCCCAAGGCACAGTGGAAACAAAACTCGACGGTCTCACCAGCGATCCAAGTACGAAAAACTAAAATCGGGAGGAAGAGATGCGAATACTTACAATAGGTTCCTTGAAAATCAGTAAGGACAACAGTGAATATTGGTTTTGTAGATCTGTTCGAATCTTAAGCCTCCACGAAATCACGTCTCGACCTCTACTCAGTTCACCCGATTGAGAGCAATCTTTGTTTTCCCCAAAACTCTTTTGAGAGAAAAATGACTGAAGGTTTTGAGTGTGTGTTGTCCCATGGCTGCTAGACCTAACACACCCTTTTATAGCCAAGTTACCCTAATCAAATTAGGGTTTTATTATTTCAAATTAATTAAATCTATATTTAATTAATTGGAATTTAATAATCCTCTTATATCCAAATTACCCTAATCAAATTAGGGATTTTTTTATTTCAAATTAATTAAATCTATATTTAATTAATTAAAATTAAATAGTAAGGATTATTAAAACATATATTTAATTAACTCTAGATATATATTTTAGTAACGTACAACAATTGTACATCTTTGCTCGTTTCAATCCTAGGGTGTGACCTTGTAGGTTCTTGTAACATTAGCAGTAATTATTAGAACAATTCTAATATTACATACAATGAGTGACATCTAGCAATATATCATTGTCACCTAAGTTACAAGAAAATATGATTCGACATATCATCTTGGTGATTGCTCTTTTATGTATTACATCCTTATGTCCTTTATATCTAGAATAAGCACAAATCTTGGAATAGTCATACTTGTATAGCCCATCTATTGTTTCTTGATATCTAGAGTAGACTTTAATTAACGAATAGTTTATGATATCTCATATCAACTTATTCGAGCATGACCATGCATTTCTAGTCTTACTCAATCAAGTGGCCTGTGATATATTTCCTATTATGTAGGAAGGACAAATCCTATCTAAATCATACACACCCACTACATATATTGAGATATATTCAATAACAGTCTTTATAGAGCAACCAGTTACGGAGCTTGTTTAGCTGTATCAAAACATACAACAAGATATGTTGAGATAGTATTGATCTCAAGTCTGAGGATCATACATATAGTCATCACCATGAGCAATGTTATGACTGTCACATAATAATCCAAGACATATGCTCATGGATGGTCAATCCAATACATTGTTCTCTAACAATATAATCATGTATCAATTCTGACATCTCTATGTCAATAACAACTCATTGTCATCAATCAATAACATGTTAGTCTTAAGCGTATTATTATTGTCCATGCCCATAATAATACTTGACTAGGGATCTTTTAATAATAGCAATTATGTCATTATATGGACTTTATTATCTTTCAGTTTATGTTAAACACATATATATAAATAAAAATAATAGCGGCAATGCCTTTATTCAATAAAATCGGTAAATAAAAGTATTATTACAATCATCATATGATTGGTCTTTGGGCATACTCTAACAGTTTGTTCTTCCATGATGAACATGATTTTTGGACATTGCAATTGCAGCCTTGTTGTCGTAAAGTACTTTTGTTTCTTCCTTTTGTTGTTAATTGAGCTCTTCAAGTAATCTTTTTAACCAAATTGCTTGACATGATGTTGCTGAAGCAGCTATATATTCTTCTTTGGATGAAGATAATGTATTTGTTGCTTGTTTCTTCAAACTCCATGAAACAACTCCTGAACCAATAATAAAAACATAACCATAGGTGCTTTTTCGATCCTTCATACATCCTGCCCAATCACTATCAGTATAACCAATTAACTTATATCTTATCCCATGTTCGTACCAAATGCCAAGATCAAGAGTAACTGCTATATATCGTAAAATCCTCTTTGCTACACCAAAATGATGTCTTGAAGGATTCTGCATAAATCTGGAGATTACACCAACATCGTGAGATATATCAAGCCTAGTGTGATTTAAATATATTAACCCTCCTACTAGGCTTCTATACAGTTGACCATTAGTTTTTTCTGTCCCATCCTCCTGGTGTAATTTCTCATTCATGTTCATTGGTGTTCCTGCTTCGTTGCAACCAAACATATGAAAACGTTTAAGTAAATCAGTTGCATATTTTTTGTGAAATAAAGATACCATCATCCTCCTGTTTCACTTCCATTCTAAGAAAAAATACAACAACCACAAATCAGTCATATCAAATTCTTTCTTCATGCTAACTTGAAACTCATAAATCATCAAGGAAGAAGAACTCATATATATCATATCGTCCACATACAAGCTTACAAATAATACATCCTTACCTCTTTTCTTTTTATAGAGTCTAGGCTCAATTTTCCTTCTTTCAAACTCATTCTTCAGAAAATAAGCATCAATTCTCCCGTAAAGCACCTTCTTCAACTTGTAAACTTTTTCCTCCTTTTCTTTAATTATGAAACCCGCAGGTTGTGTTACAAACACTTCTTCCTTCAACTCTCTATTAAGAAATACTGATTTTACATCAAATTGATAGACAAGCCATCCCAATTAAGCAGCAAAAGATAGAGGAATTCTTACAGTTTTAAATCTTGCAACAGGTGAAAACGTTTCTTCGTAGTCTATTCCGTGTTTTTGAGCATAGCCTTTAGCCACCAATCATGCCTTATGCTTTTGAATACTTCCATCTGCATTGAATTTTTTCCAGAAGGTCCATTTCACTCCGATTGCTTCCTTATTTTCATGCAGGTCCACTAACTCCCATATTTGATTTTTCTTGATTGTTGCAAGTTCCTCCTCCATAGCTTGCTTCCATTCATCCTTCTTGACAGCTTCTTCAGATGAATTTGGGTCAGCCACATATAAGGCTTGTGTTGCTTCATATATTTCATTTAGAGATCTATACCCATGTGGTCTTATATCTTCACTTGTACTGGATGATTCAGAAATTGTTTCCATTCTTGGGGGAGTATTTGTACCTGATTGATCATGTGAATAGCTGTTGGAATTATTACTGGTATTTTTAGGACTGCTTGATTCACTTTCAGTAATGGGATCCATGTCCTCAGCTTGATTTTCATCAATAAGTTCTTCAATTTGAACATCTCCTTCATTGTTTTCATGCCATGTCCACCTCCCTTCTTCATTAAATATCACATTCCTGCTAATAACAATCTTTCCACTCACAGGATTAAATAATTTGTATGCTTTTGAGTTGTTAAAATAACCAACAAAAAACACATTTTAATGCTTTGTTATCTAGCTTTCTTCGAACTAGAGAATTAAATAGGGTATATGCAACACAACTGAAAATCCTCAAGTGACTTACCCTTGGTCTTCTACCTGTCCAAAATTTATAGGGGGTTCGGTTTGGGACAACTCTTGTTGATGAGATATTCAGAAGATATACAACTATTGCTACAGCTTCTCCCCAAAAATGTTTTGGCAGCCCCTTCTCTTGCAACATGTTTCTTGCCATTTCCACTACTGTTCGATTTTTACGCTCCGCCACTTCATTTTGCTCAGGAGTATAAGGTGTTGTAAGCTCTTTGTGAATACAATTTTCTTCACAAAACATCCAGAAATCTTTTGAGGTAAATTCTCCTCCTATATCAGTTCTAGAGCTTTGATCGGTTCTCAACTTTGCTTCTCAACTAAGTTTTTGAATTTTTTAAAATGATCCAATGCTTCATCATTTTTCTGTAAAAAGAGTACCCAACTCATTCTACTAAAGTCATCAGTGAATAGTAAAAAATACTTACTCCCACCAAATGTTTCGGTTTGCATTGGTCCACACAGATCACCATGAACCATTTCTATAATTTTTGTTGCCCTCCACGCCTTTTCTATGGGAAAAGACTTCTTACTTTGTTTGACGTAAATGCATGTTTCACAAATATCTAAAGTTCCAAGCATGGATAATCCTTTAACCATATCCTTTTGTTGTAGCATCTTTAAATTATTGATATTGACATGACCATATCTTTTATGCCACAAAGTCGTAACTTCCTCCTTTTGTGCTATCAATACACATGTCTCTACCCTTTTAAGATCCACAGGAAATAATTTATTTTGTGTCATGCTTTCCTTCACCAAAACTTTTCCAGATGCTTTACTTGCTACCAAGCACGAAGACTTGTCAAAGGTAACAATGAATCCACTTACCAACAAATGGCCCACACTCAGCAAATTTTGAGACAAATTAGGCATATAAAGAACATTGTAAAGCTAGTTGATTTTACCATGATTATTTTGCATGGCCATAATCCCTTTTCCTTCAACTTGTAGTTGTTTGCTGTCTCCAAGCCAGATCGTTCTTTTGTAGCTTTCGTATAGACCTGAAAGTAGACTTTTATTTCCTATCATATGGTGAGAGCATACGCTGTCCAGGACCCATACGTATTGGTTATTTTCTTTTGGATCAACCCATGCCATGAATGCCCTACAATCCTCTTCTTCTCTTCCATCAAATTCAGTTTCTTCGGTATAATTTGCTTGACTTTGTTTCCTCTAGCAAACTGCTTGAACATGGCCATACCGTTTGTAATAGTGGCACTGAACTCCTTGAGTTCTTCCTCTTCCTCGTCCTCGACTAGTCCTTCTTCTACGGCCTCTGCCATACACTTGTTTGTCTGCTCGCTTTGAGTCTTCTGCTCCTGAAGTATACTCTCCCTTAACATGAAATGCATTCTCTCCTAATTTTTCTTCAGGCCGATTGATCCTTTCTTCATGTGCTTTCAAGGATCCCATTAACTCGTCAAATGACATCTGAGTTAAATCCTTTGATTATTCTATTACTGCAACAACATGATCAAACCGTGAAGTTAAACTTCTTAAAACTTTGGCGACGATAATGTGATCACTTCATTTTTCTCCATAATTCCACATCTGCCTCACAATTGACTTAACTCTAAGGAGAAAGTCTTGTATTGTTTCATCCTTCTTCATCATCGATGTTTCAAACTCTCGCCTGAGAGTTTGCAATCTAACTGTTATGATCTTGGTGTCCCCTCGATACTCTTATTGTAGCGTCAACCATGCTTCTCTGGAAGAAGAAGCACTTAAGATGGCTGGAAAAATATCATCATGGACTGCTTGTTGCAGTAGATAAAGAGACTTTGCATCATTCTTCTTATTTTCCCTCATTTTAGCAGCATCATCTGTTTCGCTAATGCCCTCTTCAACTAATTCCCACAAGTCTTGGGACTTGAATAAGGTTTGCATCTTTACACTCCAAAACTGGTACTTTTCACTGCTAAAAAGAGGAATTGGCAGTTGCGATGATGAGGATGAATTTGTTTCCATACTCTCTCAATCTCTCGTGTTTCTCTCTTTCACGCCCAGTTGATATCGAAAAAACCTGGATCTGATGCCAAAACTGTTAGTTTTAAAAACAAATGTAAAGGAAAACACACAAAAAAAGAGACACTGTTAATTGAGGAAGCTAAATGATTTGCCACACATTTTATTCAAGTTAAACTAGCCTATTTATAGACTTCAAACAACTAAAAAAATAAAGAAAAAACAACCTCCTAAAAATAGGAGTAAGGCCCATCGTGGCTAACAATAAAGAGAACAAATAGGTATTATGAATTCAAAAAATAGAAACGTAGAGTTGTGGCCTGCTTCCTCTGGATTGATATCTTCAGCTCCTACGATTTTGGAGCATTCTCAGCAATGCGGGGCCTCGACCTTTTAAATGGCTTTCTCACTGGGTGGATAGTCCTAAGTATGTCGATCTCATTAAATCCAAATGTTCAAAGTTTTCTGGGAAAAGCATTGATGGTATCTTGAGAGTGACTAAAGTCTCGAAAAATAGTCGGTTGGTGCTACTCGAGCAAAAGACATTGAATCGTCAATAGTTATTGAAGACAAAATTCATCGTATGTAGTCAGAATTATGGTCCTCTAAGGATAGATCGCATATAATTTCCTCCATCCGAAGTCTTAAAGTATCTCTATGGGAAAAATATAGGAGAGGGGAGCCTGAATGGCTGCAAAAATCTCAGTTGAAGTGGTTTATGGATGGGATAAGAATACCAAATTTTTCACGTAATGGATTATGGGAGACAAAGCTAATTGCATTTCTTCCATTCGAGTGGGTAATTCAATCCTCACATATCTTGTGTCTATCATAGCGACTTTCGAAAATCAATTTCATGATAGCTACAATAAAGTCCCCATACTACCAGTTAAGAGATTTAATGGCAAATTTCGTAAGTTGAGTTCTAAATCTTCTAGAGCCTTAGAGACTCCTTTCTCGTAGGAAGAAGTTTGGTCGGCTATACATTCTATAAGTGTTTACCGTGCTTCGAGTCCTGACAGATTATATTTGGACTTCATTAAAAAGTTTTGGCCTTCGCTTAGAAATGATATAATCTTATTCTTTGATGATTTCTATAAGAAGTTGGCTGATAAGTGTCTAAATCATACATCATTTTTCTTATTCCAAAAGTAACATCGCCTTAACCGATTGAAGATTTTAGGCCTATTAGTCTTATGGGTTGTATATGCAAGGTTTTGACTCGATTTCTGTCAAGAAGGTTGGCGTGTTGTATTAATGAAGTGGTGGGTGAGTGCTAGTTTGTGTTAATCTCAGGAAAACAAATTGTAGAATATTCTCTTATTTCTAACGAGGTCATTGATTCTATCAAATGCGAAAATGGTAAAGTTATAGTTTTTAAAACACATTTTAGGAAAGTTTTTGACACCGTTAATTAGTTTTTTATAGAATTTATCTTCTAAAAAATGGGCTTTGGATCAAGGTGCAGAAAATGGATTCAGTTATGCATTTCCTTGGCCTTTATTTTAGTGTTGATAACGGATCCCCTCTAATATATTTAGGATCAAAAGAGAGTTGAGACAGGGTTATCCGCTTTTGCCATTGCTTTTTAATCTTATTGTTATAGCTTTGAGTGTCCTCATTCGTAGAGTGGTCGATGTTAATCTCGTTGGGGGAGTTTTGTTAGGCAGTGGAGGCCTTGATATTTGGTACTTGCAGTTTGCTCATGACCTGATTCTATTTGTCGATGTCGGTGAACAATATATAAATAACTTAAAGAGAACCCTAAGGATTTTCAAACTATTGGGATCAAGTTAAACATGAAGAAATATAAACTCTATTGCACCAACATTGAAAAAAGCTGCGTAAGAGTCTGGGCTAATGACTTTGATAATTTTCCATCAAATTACCTCAGTATCTCTCTTAGCTACCCTCGAAACTTGATCACTCTATGAAATCCAATCATTGACAAATTTAGGTCCCGTTTAGATGAGTGGAAAGGGCAATTATTATCGATGGGTGGAAGGGTAACTCTTGTGTAATCGGTTTTATCTAATCTGCTAATATATTTTATCCCATTGTTTCATTCACTAACATCTATAGCTTCCACCCTAAATAAAATTTGCTGTGCTCTTTAGACGGTTGTGTTATTCATTGGATTAAGTGGGATATCCTAAGTAAACCAAAAAATTTTGGGGGTCTTGGTTTAGTAGATTTCAGCGTAAAAAAGAAAGAGCTTCTGTATATATGGCCATAGAGATGTGAAGCCGAACCCAAGAGCCTCTGGAGGCGAACTATTTTTCCTTTCCGCTTACTTGATTGTTCCATTTTAATCAAATTATGATAGTGAATTTTAACGAAACCGTATGTTATTTAAAAAACATTTTACGTAAATGATTGTCAAAAATTGGAAATTTAAGTCATTAATTATTTCTAAAAAATTCCTTAAATGTGCATTTAATTCATAACTTCACGAATTACCAACGATAAACTGAATTTCAAATAATTAATATTTAATGAAAAGTCAAAATAAAAGTACATATTAATTAATTAAATCTTTAATCAAACTGAATTGAATATAAATGTCAAATATATATTTTATAATCTATTATGGTTAAGAAATCAAAATTGAATTTTCTAATCACGTTTTCCAATATAATAGGATTGTCTAAACGATGTTATTAGAAACCAAATACCTAAATCTTGGACTATTTCTCAAGAATTTATTAACCATGGTTCACAAATCCAACCAAAACTTATGATTTACGTTATTCTTGAGTGTATACTCCTCTTTCGATATACAATTGTTGATTCTCCTAGTGTCAACAATGACAATTTTAAATCTTCAAGTAAATAATGGTGAAAACAAAGATATACAATACATTAAATATCGTCATAATATATTGGAGGAAACTACCTATAATAATACAAAAAAAATATATATCATAAATTGAATCATAACAACATAAAGTATAATAACTAAATTTATTTTGAATTCAGCGAACATATATTTATTTCATCATGTTATCGACAAACATAGAACCAAATACCTAAAATATTTATGTAAATTGTGTCTTGATTGGTTCTAAATATCAATGTCAGCCACAAATTCAGTTATTGATTCGTAATGTAATCTTTGAAGCATCTAAATCCTTAATGCTTTAAGCAAACACTCCATATTAAATTGATGTGTGCAAAATCACAAACAATAATTAAAAATTATAATGTTTGTTTTCAAAATCACAATAAATATATTATTAGATCGGATATATAAAAAAATAATCTCATAACAGATTATAATCAAATCTCATAAATTTCGAATACAAATCAATCCAAAATATTAAAAAATATATTTATTCTCAATGATTTAACATGATTTGATGATGATGTCACTTGTTATAACCAAATCATAATAAATATGAAAATAACCCAGATCTAATCATGTCAAATCATCAAAAATAAAATACTAATTTCGGAAGCGTACCTGAATTAATCGATAGGTTAAATCATTGAAACTTTTTTTGGTTGTGAAACTTTCTTTGATTGTGAAGAAGATTGATTTCTCTTGAGTATAAATTTTTTGACGGGAGAAGAAAAAATACGAGATTGTGTATTTAGGACCATAACCTCTGTATATATTGATCTAAGAATAAGTTATTGTTTGTAAGTATAAGTCTACCCCTCATTAAATTATAAATGAAACTTTAACAATATCTACACTTTTATTTATACAATACTTCTAATACCTTACCACTTTATAATATTATTGATCACTTATATTAAGTCATATTTTATAATAAAAATATACATTAAAATATATGCTTATAATTATAGATTTGAATCCAACATTAGATTCTTGTAACTTTCAATTCCATTACAATTAAACAACCTAGATCCATCATCGATTATAAAGTCTTTTGGAGCTAAAAACACCTCAATTGCACTAACAAAAGCAAACCCAAAATCAACAAGTGGACTAAATATCATTTAAAATACTTCACCATCAATTTTCAATAAAAACTCTTTAGCACCATATTGTGAGCACTAAAACCCTGCAGTAACATGAAGCCATGAGCCAAAACATCAAAATTTGAGCTAGAAATTGAGGTGCATGATACAAGATGGGGAATATGAATACAGGCTTTTATCGATGAGTGAAACCCTGATAGGTATGGGTCATAAATATAGCAGTAAAGAGGATAGGAGATGGAGCGACCATCAATTGTCCTTACAAAGAAAGTCTCGTTGTGGGGTTACGAATTATTTGGGTGGGGGTGCGGGGGCATAGCCCCCGCGGTACGGTACAGGGTTGATTTTGTAATTATGTACCAGGGTTTTCTATTATAAATAGAGATGTAACCTAGACCTAAAATATCATTGAATAAAACTTCTAGCGCCGCCTAGGCACCGAGGACGTAAGAACATTGTCGAACCTCGTAAAATTCTCGTGTTCTTTTGTTTTCTTTACCCGTTTTCGTCAACAATTGGTATCAGATGTTAGGAGCAAAATTTGAAGTCGTGAAATTTGATGGTCAGGGTAACTTTGGATTATGGCAAACGAGGGTGAAGGATCTATTGGCGCAGTAAGGGATCTTGAAGGCTTTGCGACCTTCAAAGCCGACGTCGATGGATGAGGAAGATTGGGAAGAATTGCAACAGCGAGCGGCAGGAACCATACGATTATGTTTGGTGGATGAGGTCATGTATCACGTCATGCATCTATCATCTCCAGACGAAATTTGGAGGAAGTTGGAAAGTCAGTTTATGTCCAAATCCTTAACGACAAAACTGTATCTGAAGCAGCGACTGTATGGGCTGAAGATGAAGGACGATCACGATTTGGCGCAACACGTGAATGTCTTCAATCAAATCGTTTCTGATCTGGCTCGGCTTGATGTGAAAATTGAGGATGAAGACAGAGCGATGATTCTGTTGTGTTCGTTGCCTCCCTCTTACGAACACATGGTGACTACTCTTATATATGGGAAAGAGACTATCAACGTTGAGGAGATTACTGCAGCCTTGTTGGCTCACAACCAGCGGAAGCAGAATGCAGGGGAAAGCTCTCAAGCCGATAGCTTATATGTCAAGGGTAATCGAGATCGTGGACGGAAGCTAGAGAAGGCAGGGTCCGGGAGGCGGAATTCCAGATCCAAATCCAGGGATAAGAAGACGATTCACTGTTACAAGTGCAAGGAGGCGGGACATATGAAGCGAGACTGTCCGAAGTTGAAAAAGCAGACTGATGAGAAGCGTGATGGCTCATCCAAGTCTGTGAACGTGGTCGAGGATGATAATTCTGATTACAGTGAGGGTGATATGCTTTCTATTTCAACGACACAATTGACAGATGCTTGGATTCTTGATTCTGGATGTTCTTATCACATCAAGCCAAATAGGGAATGGTTTTCGACATACAGGCCTGTTACTTCTGGTTCGGTTTATTTGGGTGATGATCGATGTTGCAATATTGTTGGTATTGGTGATGTCAGAATTAAGATGCACGATGGCTCCGTTCATACGTTGAGTGGTGTTCGACATATCCCAGACTTGAAGAAGAATTTGATTTCCTTGGGCACTTTGCACAAGAATGGTTTTATCCCTAAGGCTGACGAGGATAGGGAAACCATTCGGATTATTAAAGGAGCATTGACTGTGATGAAAGGCAAGATGACTGCAGGGAATATCTACAGATTGTTAGGGAGTACCATTGCAGGTGGAGTTCACTCTGTTGAGTCCTGTGATGATACGACAAAATTGTGGCATATGCGCCTTGCTCATCTTAGTGAACGTGGTACGGCAGAATTACACAAAAGAAACTTGTTGCATGGTGTCAAAAGCTGTAAGATCGATTTTTGCAAGTATTGTGTTCTTGGTAAACAGACTAAAGTCCGTTTCAAGACTGCGAGGCACACAACTCAAGGGATTCTTGATTATGTGTATTCTTATGTATGGGGGCCTTCCACGACATCGTCTTTGGGTGGATCTAGGTATTATGTTACTTTTATTGATGATTTTTCACGGAAAATTTGGGTATATTTTTTGAAACAGAAATCTGAAGTTTTTGAGAAGTTCAAGCTGTGGAAAGCTGAGGTAGAAAACCAAACAGGACGAAAAATCAAGTGTTTACGGTCTGACAATGGTACGGAGTACACAGATTCATAGTTCTTACACTTCTGTAAGGAGCACGGGATTAAGAGACATTTTACAGTGCGCAAGACACCACAACAGAATGGTGTTACGGAACGGATGAACATGTCATTGAATGAAAGAGCCAGATGTTCGCGGTTGAATGCGGGGCTTCCCAAACACTTCTGGGTCGAGGCTGTTAACATGGCGTGTTATCTTATCAACAGATCGCCAAGGGCCTCATTGGCTGGGAAAGTTGCAGAAGAGGTATGGACTGGTCATGATGTTAGTTTTGATAACTTACAGATTTTTGGTTGTCCTGCTTATGTGCATGTACATGCTGATGAGATATCCAAACTTGATGCAAAATCAAAGGAGTGCATTTTTCTGGGTTACAAGAAAGGTGTCAAAGGATTCAAGTTCTGGGATCCAGTTGCGAAGAAAATTGTGATCAGTAGAGATGTTGTTTTTGATGAACAATCCATGTTGCAACAGAAGAAAGACACGACAGTGGTGGATTTCGACCAGTTTCCAGTTGAGAAACCAGAAACTTCTCAACCGACTTCTCGTGGTTCCACTACGGATGATTTGCAGGATTATAGTCTCGCCAGAGATAGGGTGAGACGGATGAATATAAAGCCTCCGAGTAGATTGGGTTTTGAAGACTTGGTCTCTTTTGCACTTATTGTTAGCAGTGATGATCCGGTTAATTTTCATGATGCTGTTACTAGTCAGGAAAACGACAAGTGGATGGTAGCCATGGTTGAGGAGATGGAGTCTTTGAATCACAATCGTACATGGGAGTTGGTTCGCCTTCCTGAGGGTAAAAAAAACCGATTGGTTGCAAATGGGTATATAAGAAGAAACCAGCAGTAACAGAAAAAGAGGGGGAGAAGTTCAAGTTCAAGGCTCGTTTGGTAGCAAAGGGTTTTTCACAGCAGAAAGGAGTTGATTATGATGAAAATTTTTCTCCTGTGGTCAGGCACACTTCAATCCGAGCAGTACTTGCATTGATGGCCAGTTGGGATTTGCATTTAGAGCAGATGAAAGTTAAAACTACTTTTTTGCATGGTGATTTAGAGGAGCAGATCTACATGCGGCAACCTGAAGGTTTCACTCAACCTGGAAACGAGCATTTAGTTTGCAGATTGAAGAAATCTTTGTACGGGTTGAAACAGTCTCCGAGACAGTGGTATAAACGGTTTGACTCCTATATGATCAAGATTGGCTACAACCGATGTGAGTATGATTGTTGTGTCTATGTTAAGAGCCTTGATGATGGTTCTTTTATTTTTCTATTACTGTATGTTGATGATATGTTGATTGCTGCGAAGAACATGGATGATGTTATCGGTTTGAAAACTTTATTGAGTCAGGAATTTGATATGAAAGATTTAGGTGCTGCAAAGAAAATTCTTGGAATGGAAATTTGCAGGGACAGAGACTCAAGGAAACTGCGGCTATCTCAACGGGGTTATGTTGAGAAAATGCTAGAAAGGTTTGCGATGAGCAGCGCGAAACCAATTAGCACTCCATTGGTGAATCGCTTTAAGCTCTCATCAGAACAGTGCCCTAAGACAGATAAGGAAGCTGAAGATATGGCAAAGGTTTCGTATTCTAATGCTGTTGGCTGCTTGATGTATGCGATGGTATGTACTCGTCCTGATTTAGCTCATGCTGTTAGTCAAGTTTGTAAGTACATGTCTAATCTTGGTAAGCAACATTGGAAAGCAGTCAAGTAGATCTTTCGGTACTTAAAGGGTACTGTGGGACATGGAATTATTTTTGGGAGTCAGCGGGATAATCCTTTGGTTGTAGGATATGTGAATTCAGACTATGCAGGTGACTTGGATAATAGAAGATCTACGACAGGGTATGTCTTTACTCTTGGTGGAGGGCCTATTTGTTGGAAGTCTACTGTTCAATCTGTTGTGGCTCTATCTACAACTGAAGCTGAGTACATGGCAGCGGCTGAAGCTGCAAAAGAAGCTTTATGGCTTACTGGTTTAGTGAAAGAGTTGGGTGTTCAACAAGGTGGAGTTCAGTTGCTTTGTGATAATCAAAGTGCTATTCACTTGGCTAAGAATCGGGTGTATCGTGCTAGAACTAAACATATTGATGTAAGGTTCCACAAGATCAGAGAGTTGGTTGCATCTGGAGAGGTTTTGTTTCACAAGGTACATACTGATGAGAATGCTGCTGATATGTTCACCAAGCCAGTTACGACAGACAAGTTCAAGCATTGCTTGGACTTGTTGAATGTTTCGAGTTATTAAAGAAGCAAGGTAACCCAACCCACATTGAAGTTTCCAAGGGGCAGGATATTTGCCAAGGTGGAGATTTTATAGGTATGGCTCATAAATATACCAGTAAAGAAGATAGGAGATGGAGAGGAGTGAGCGAAGCGAACATCAACTGTCCTTACAAAGAAAGTCTCGTTGTGGGGTTACGAATTATGTGGGTTGGGGGTGCGGGGGCGCAGGCCCCGCGGTACGGTACAGGGTTGATTTTGTAATTATGTACCAGGGTTTTCTATTATAAATAGAGATGAAACCTAGACCTAAAATATCATTGAATAAAACTTTTAGCGGCGGCTAGGCACCGAGGACGTAAGCACATTACCGAACCTCGTAAAATTCTCGTGTTCTTTTATTTTCTTTACCCGTTTTCGTCAACAAACCCAATTGGATTTAGTAGAATCAATTATAAAGACACAATTATAAACTGGAGTGTTGGCGTTTGATCCATACTGTGGTAACGTTTTTAAAAACGAAGTTCCCTTTTTAAAAGCAAATCCTCATTTACGACTTACTTTGAAAAAAAAACTATTTAATTTTGAAAATGATTTTAGAGTCGTCACCGATCTTTGAGTTGGGTATGTCGAATACCTACATACATTTTTTAACAAATTTTAGAAAACAATTATTTAAAAGACGAAAATTGGGATGCGCTTTACCAGAAATTCATTTTTAAGGGTTCGAGAGTCGATTATACGTGGGGAAGGGTAAGCACCTTACAATGCCCAAAATCGGTACCTCTCGATTAAACGTTGTCTAAGTAGTGGATCAAATCCAGAATTTAAATTATAATCATTTTATTTCAATGAATGGATTTTTTTTTTAAAAAAAAGTGAATTTCCCTATAAAATATTTGACCTTAGAAATTACTTGATTCACTTGATTTTATTTGAAAATGATTTCCCTTTACTATGAAAATTGATGGAAATTGTAATCGAGTTATGTTGGACACAATTCTATTAACTCTTTATATAAAGTGATATTGACTTCCATTTTAAGAAAAAGAGAAAAGTTAAATGAAAGATTAATGAATGCAACAATAATAAATGACATAAAAATGATAAATGAAATATCGAAAATGTACGAAACTAAATAGATATTTACATACAAATTATTTATATTTATTAATTAAAAATAATAAGGTTATTCTTTCACTCCTTCGTTTTAAGGAATCAAACTCCAAATATTTTGGAGGTTTTCCATGGATCGCTCATTGTTCGAGAAATTCCCCATATAATTTGATTTTATGAAATAATTAAATTATTATAGAATACGGTTATATAAAAAGTACCTTAATGGAAAATCGAATAAAATAATTTTTATACTTTTAAATACCATAAAATATAGAAAAAATATCTCTTTTATTCGAATAACCCTCAAAATGACACTACATATTTTTAGAGGTCTCCCATAGGTTCATTGAACAGAATGAGGCATCGTATTAATTAAAACGTCAAAGTAACATATATTTTTTACTAAAGATAAATATATGTATAATAAGGTGTATAAAGAATACTATATTTAATAAATTATATGTACATATAATATTATATCGTATATTTATATTTAATTTAAATATACATCATGTACATATATATAAATTATATGGACTAAAATAAAATAATATAAAATACAAGTGCTAAATATATGAAACAATGATCTATATTAGGGATTAAATCAAAACTATGGGAGGAAACAAGAATTAATCCAACACATAGTCCATATTAACAAAAACGATGACCAAAATAAACCAAATCATAAATTACTCGTCAATATCAGATATTTAACTAAAACATATTAATGAGGAAGTAGTGACTAAAATGTATGTACGAGAAATTAAATGTTGAAATAAAAAAGAGGAAAATATTATATTTTATAACTAGAACATAAACATTACAAACAAGGGATGACTATTCTTGCTATTTCCCTAAAACCATCAAACGTGGCTCTCAGGGTATCCAAAAGAACTTCGTATAGAAGCTTGTATATATCCATTTTTAGGGTTTTGAAACACGAAAGGGGCATTTGTTGTTGCAGCTTAAACAACAAGAGGGAGAGGTGGGGTGATAGAGAGAAAGTCACTCTCTTGTTTATGGGAGAAATCTCTCTCTCCAAAGGAACATTCGTAATTCCTAAACGTCGAAAACGACCGCACAAAGTGGCTGAAATAATGAAAGACTCCAAAAAAGGTCCCTCCTAAACCCCTGAATGTCGATATACCCTTGGATATCCCTAAATCTAACTAGGTTTTCTTATATCTAAAAGAAATAATTTTGCGAAGGCTTTCCTTGATGAATTTTCCCTCTCTCTCGTGATGAACTCTCGAACAGATAAGTCCTCCTCTTTCTCATTTCTCTGTTTTCTTTAGCTTTTGGTTTCTTCCCTTTTAATTTGTTTCTTTTCGTTCTTGCATGTGAAGAGGGGAACCAATGGTCCTCAAATGAGGTGGCTTCTTCATTAATGGGGGAGGGGACAAACATGCACGAGAATGGGGACTAGTGGTCTCAGGCTTGTGCAATTAGCCCCTGCTGCTGCTAGAAATGGTTGTTGGAGTACGAGGGGACCACACGAGAAACACGAGACGTTAAGGAAGGAAGGACCAGTGAGATGTTGATGTGGCTAGTGGCATGGACAGTGGAGACCTCTATAGGCTCTGGCAGTGACGGCTGGTGGAAGATTAGGGTTTAAAAATCCTAATACATTTGGGGTCAATCAAGACCATCATATATATCATTTGGCAGCACGAAGTGTAACATCCCAAATTTTCCCTAAATTTAAAACCCTAAGATTTTGGAATTTTCCTTCAAATCCCTAATTTTAGTTTCGAATCAAATTGAATATATTGGGAATTATGAGGGCTTAAAGGTAATTTTCGGTGACTATTTTGTAGTAGGAGTAAAACTTTGGGTCATTTTCAAAAACCCTAAATTTATGATGTAATTTGCCCAAATTCTTTTATGTTTAAAAGCTTAGCTATATTGCACAATTCAGTAACCTGTTTCCATCTTTTTTTTTTATTTTCCCATCACGTCGCTTTTCTTCTCTTCACCTTCATGTCGTTCTTCAAATTAAGTCGCTGGAGGTAGTTGTTTGATCGTCACTTTCTTTCTTTAGTTTTTGTCGTGTGATCTTCATCATTAAAGCTTCGATAAGATTTTATATCAGAAACAACGTAATGGTTCTTCATTCTTCAACTATTCTAGGTCATTCGTATCGTAGGGGAATTATTTGGAGTGGTTAATCGACTGGTTTAGACCTTGCCTTTAGCAGCCCACGGTCGAACCTTGGGTGGGCTGGTGTGAGTTGGGAAGCACTCTGGTGCGACCATCGCCGCCCCTGATGTGGCCACCGCTGCTCCTGGGTGCCATTTGCCCCTCTGCGGTTGCTCTCTGTCTCCCCTCTGGTGTCCGATAGCCTCTTAATTTGACCAAAACATCATTGCCCAATTTTTATTCGAATCAAATAATTGGAGATATTGAATCGAAATCAGAATTACTATTCCATCCGTTGTTACCCACTAATCTTGAATTGACTCGTATTGCAAGAACCGACTGAACTGATTTGGTTTGATCCACTACTCGAGTTGATCGTGATAGGTGTTATTCGGATCGAATTGGACATCAGATATGCATGCCATTTGCATATCTTATTGGGACCCCATTTATATAGTGTGTGGGTTAGAATTAGTGTTGTTATAGGGAAACACACTCTTCAGGGTGTAACAGGAGAACGGGTGGGTGCATGAGCATTTGCATATCATTTACATTATGATTACCGTTATTAATTTAAGGTATAAAAATTACTGTTTGTTTCATACTATGTTGTGACTTGTGTTTGTTGGAATTTAGAGACACACTAAGTCTTGTAGCTTATTCCCCCTAGCTTTTTCTTTCAGATTACCGAGCTAGATGAACCGATACTTGGAGTTCAACATTTTTCGTATTCATTATTTTTATACTATGACATTTATTCAGACTTTTTGTTTATTATTTTATTTGGATAATATTTATTATGTTTAAATATTTTTGGGACACTGAATATAAACTTTATTTTGGACTTCGAAACTTGAACTTGAATTTTATAAACGTTTGATTTATGTTTAATTGTTGTTAATTTATTTTAGTTAATTTAAGTATTCAAAATTAGTAAATGTGAAGGAAAATTTTAAAGTAATTAAAATAATGTTTAGGGAAAATTTTAAGGAAATTTAGTTAATCGGACTTCTGGATTCGGCCTGTTTCATCTAGGTCGAGTGAAGTGGGTTACATTTAGTGGTATCAAAGCCCGTTTTAACTCTCAGACTTTGGAGCTCGATTATAAATTTTTAATCAAAAACGATTTTGCATGCATATAAGTATTTTCAGATAAAAATGAGAATTTTCAGAATAAAAAATATTTTTCTTTTTCTTTTTCTCGTTATCATTATTATTATTATTTTGAAAATGGTAAATAATTGTTTTAAGTCGAAACTCAAAGTACCAACTTTAACCTTAGGATTTTGCCTTTAATAGATAGTTCACTATGTCACCCCGTAGGAGTTCTCGATCAAGGTTAATGTCAATTTAGACGTTGACAAGAAGTAAAGATCTAGATAGATATATTGATTATGGTTCAGCTGGTAAGGATAGACTAGCCCAGAGTAGAGGTTCAATTAGATCAACAGTTAGCCGAAGTTAGTGTATGCTATTTAAAGATATGAGGATCAAGTTGAGCTAGATGAAATTGTGGAGATCTTAATTCATTATATTTCTATTCCGGTAAATATTAAGGACAAAATTTTTGTTAAGGAGGGGAGGATTGTAACATCCCGAATTTTCCCTAAATTAAAAACCCTATGATTTGGGAATTTTCCTTTAAATCCATAAATATGGTGTGTGCATTGGAATTATTGTGGTTCTGGGGAACTCACTCTTCGAAATGTGACAAGAGTACGGACAAGAGCATGAGTATTTGTGTATCATTTACATTGTAATTACCATTGATAGTTTGATGTATAAATATTACTGTTTGTTTCAGATTATGATGTGACATGTTTTTGTTGCACTTTAGAGACACACTAAGCCTTGTAGCTTATTCCCTCTTAGCTTCTTGTTTCAGATTACTGAGCTAGGAGAACCGATACTTGGAGTTCAACATTATTTCGTATTCATTATTTTTATACTATGACCTTTATTCAGACTTTTTGTTTATTATTTTATTTAGATAATATTTATTATGTTTTAATATTTTTGGGACATTGGATATAAACTTTGTTTTGGACTTCAGGACTTGAACTTGAATTTTATAAACATATGATTTATGTTTAATTATTGGTAATTTATTTCAGTTGTTTTAAATATTCAAAATCAATATATGCGAGGGTAAATTTTAAAGTATTTAAAATAATGTTTGGAGAAAAGTTTTGGAGAAATTTAGTTAATAAGCCTTCTCGATTCGGTCTGTTTCGTTTAGGTCGGGTAAATGGGGTTAAGTTTAGTCATATTAGAGTCCGATTTAACCCTTGAACTGTGGAGCTCGATTATAGAGTTTTTAACCAAAAATGATTTTTGCATGCATATAAACGTTTTTAAATAAAAATGGGAATTTTCAGAATAAAAAATATTTTTACTTTTTCTAGTTATCATTATTATTATTATTTTGAAAATGGTAAATAAATGTTTTAAGTCAAAACTCCAAGTACCAACTTTAATCTTTGGATTTTGCCTTCTATAGATAGTTCATTGTGCCACCATGTAGAAGTTCTCGATTAGAGATCGATCAAGGTTAAGGTCAATTTAGACGCAGGCAAGAAGTAAAGAGTAAGATAGACATACTGATTCTGGTTCAACTAGTAAGGATAGACTAGCTTAGAGTAGAGGTTCAGTTAGATCAATAGTTAGTTAGCCAAAGTTATTGTATGCTACTCATAGATATGAGGATCAAGTTGATCCAGATGAAATTATGGAGATCTTAATTCATTCTATTTATATTTTGGTAAATTTCGAGGACAAAATTTTTGTTAAGGTGGGGAGAATTGTAACATCCCAAATTTTCCCTAAATTAAAAACCCTAAGACCTGGGAATTTTCATTCAACTCTCTAATTTGATTTTAGGATCAAATTGAATATGTCAAGAATTATGAATGCTTAAAGGTAATTTTTGGTGACTATTTTGCAATAGGAGTGAAACTTTTGATTGTGTTTGAAACCCTAAAGAGTACGAGGATTTATGATGTAATTTGTCTAATTTCTTTTATGTTTAAACCCTTAATAATTTTTCATGATTCAACAACCTATTTTGATACATGCATCACAAGGTTCACATCAAAGGAAGATGGACTGAAGCTTCTATGTGATCCACGGCAAAGCATTGGAAAAGAAGAATAACATATCAGCAGACTTGCAACTACTTTTTGAATGCTTTTTTATGTTATTTTATCAACATGTTCTCTGGAATTATGATCGTCCATCTTTTAGCTTTCCATTTGTTCTTGAATCGTTTCAATCCAATATCGAGAACTAAAGATATGTCCATTTTAGTGAAGACAACACATGAAGAAAATCCTATACGGGATTTTGTAAATATTGCAAATTTTCAATATTTTTATTGATTATTTGTAATAATTTAATATAGGATGATACATTATATTTTAGTATTAGATTTATTAATTTAGGACTTAATATCATGTTAAAACATTAGTTTTTTAGTATTTGATTATTTAGTCATGTTACAACAAGGATTCCTCCAAACCTATATAAGGAGACTCTTTCCCTTCATTGTAATCATAAACTTTTCTTCAAATAAAATAAAACGTGGGAGCGTTTTTTGCAAGAGCTAATTGTCTTGTGCCTTCGAAGCATTTTTTCCTTTATGTTCTTCCAAGTTCTTGAGAGAAAGATCTTCACACTCAGTTTTACCTTCTCAATGTGATTATGAGGGCCGTTCAAATCCATATTGTTGAGTTTACCTTTTCATTGAGACTAGGAGGGTTCGATAGGACATATCCATGTGTATTCCATCTCCATAAACCATCATATTTTTCTTCCATCATCACGCCATCTCCATACACAAACCATAGGATTTGCGTTAAGCACAATACCTACCGGGGATAAATTTTCAATTCACTTTTTACAAATATTCGATTGTCAAAATTACAATATGTTATCTTATTGCAATCCTTATCTTGTTATCTTTCCAAGGAGTATTCATCCATCAAAATCCATCCACAACAGGCCCTTGTCACCCATTATAAGGGAAGATAAGTTTAATTATTTCATTAAATGTTTTTCTTTTAGTTTATTTCATTACCCTTGTTTTTCATTTGTCTTAATTTCATTGGAATTCTATTACCCTTTTTTTATTGTCTTAACCTATTCTTCATTGCCTTAAATTCAGTAAATCAAAACCTTAATCCAAATACCTTGTCGTCGCCCACATCATCCATTCATCTTCTCGTTCTTTGATCGAGTCTAGAGCTTTCTAGGTTTGATTCCTCAACGAAGAGCAACGTTCATCATCCGATGTCGTTTCTCTATCAATTGGTATCCGATTTGGGATGATTCTTGGAGATATTCAAGTGTTCTTGATTGTCATTGCAAGCATACTTCATCAAGGTAGTTGATATTCAAGGGATGATTCTTGGAGATATTCAAGTGTTCTTGGAGATATCAGATTTGGGATGATTCTTGGAGATACTTCATCATTGAAAGCTAGTTGAGACACATTCATTATTTTTCATGTTCTTTTCAATTTATTTTAGTTTAGTTTCAAATCCTTATTGTTAGTTTGCTATTTTTCATCAAAAAGAAAAAGAGAGAGAAAAAAACCATAAAAAATCCAGAAAACACAAACAAAGGAATTTGGGATAGATTTTTTCACAAGTTCTTGCCTCACCTTAAGATAAATCTTTAGTCCAAAATTCAGGTCATTGAGACATCATTTGAAACCCCTGATATATCATTCAAGATTGTTCAGCAGATTTGAGCAGTGGTCTTGACGATTTTTCGTTGAATTTTATAGAAGGAATTTGGTACTAAAATTTTTCATATTGTAATAAGATCCATTGGAGGACTTTAATAAAAAAATTCAGAATTTTTGGATATCGGAACCCCTTCATAAGCATTGCTCAAGTTGATATTGCGTTTGATTAGTATATTCAGGGACTAGTCATTGGCCAATTTTTCAGAATTTTCTAGAAATAGTTTACTGCTGCAATTTTTCAGATTGCAGCTACATTCATTTGACGACATACAAAAAATGTTTCAGAATTTTTGGAGATTGGTAACCCCCTCAAAAATATTGCTCAAGTCGATCAAGCCAATTAGGGTTTTTACTGGGTTTAGTTTTTTCCAACTTTTTCTTTTACTCTTATTGCTTTAGGTTATTTTGTTTTACCTTTTTCTTTCTCCTTTACATCATATAACACATTCTCTTCTTTGTTTTAATAGGATTAATGTGTTTTCATACTTTTTCTTCCTTGCATTCTCGTTCTTTGAAGTCATAACTTTCTTTGGCCTCTTATAACCCTTAAGTAACATTTTCTTCCTTTGCTAGTGACTGAACTCCGATACGAACATTGAAAAACTTTTTGGAGAAAAGAGTTTTAAAGAGTACAATATCAACTTTCTTGTCTCTTATTGCCTTACTTTCTTGGAGTGACCTGTTAGGTTTCTTGTTTTATTTTTCTTTTCACTTTATAAATTTTCTTTTGAGTGTTGTGATTTCAGGGTAGGAGAAGAAACTACTTTGAACAATACCTTATCAACATTGTTGAATGTTGCAAATTAATATTCCACCTTACTTCAGGGAATTCAACAACGATTTGTTGAACTTCTGACTAATCTCACGATGAGAAGATAACAAAATGCCAATGATCAATCGAGATTTCATAGGCTGGACCTTTTTGATAAACCAAAGTTCACAATTCAACAATTCAAAGGAGATTACGATCCAGATGACTACATAGATTTGGAGAGCAAAGTTGAGTGCATGTTCTCTCATTACTATTGTCCCATGAAAAAACAAGTACCATTGATCACCTCATAATTCCAAGGTTATGCTCTCACGTTGTGGAAGCAGACACGAAAAGCGATACAAAGTTTTTGAATACCAAATATTACATCTTGGAAAAATCTTAAATGTGTAATGAGAAAACATTTGATCCCGTCAGACTACATTCATGAAGCTAAGCAACAACTTCACCGAATTCGAAAAGACAGGATATCAGTAGAAGACTACTACAAGGAGATGACATCCTTAATGAATCGCGTAGATATAAATGAAGCAAAATGATATACGGTGAATAAATTTGTCACCAGCTTGCATCCAAAAATCATTAATCTTCTTGACTTTGTTATGAAAGCCTTGAAGATACACTAAAGAAAGCAATGACAATCGAACCACAACTTCAGAGGAAGTATCATTTCAAAGACACTTACCAAGGTACTTCACCTATTTACCAAGATACTTCATCTACTTACCAAGGTAACTCATCTATTTCCACTTCTTTTTGTACTTCACCTTCTACCTGTAATACCCAAAATTTTGGTTAGCAACCAAAACATAAATTTTGAAAGTTTCATGACCAAAGTATAAAATTGGTAAAAGTTTAGGGATAAAATGTAATTTTCCCAAAAATTTATTCCATAAATTGATAGTTTACTCTTGACGTTTGGAAGGTTCTACAAGCCTTAGAAATTTTTCGGGCCAATTTGTACTTTTTTGAATGTTGAGCGATCTATTTGATAATTTTGAAAAGTTATGGGCTAAATGTTTAATTACTCAATAGTTGATGTACATTGCTGGAAATTACTGTTTGGGGGCTGAAATTGAATTTAGAATGTAAATTTAAGCCATTTTGGAAAGTTTGCAAAGTTTAAGTACAAAATGACAAATATTGAAAAAGTTAGTAACTTATGTAGTACTAAAGGATTTGTTTAGGCACTTACTGGAAATCTAAAATGATGGAAATTTATTGGGATTATTTAAGACTTGAAATGAAAAAATAACGGGAAGGGTCCATTATGAGTTTAAGATGAATTTTAGAAGAATTCAAAATAATAGTACTTTTGGATATTAATATTATGTATAAAATTCTAGTAAGAACACTAACATGTATTTTATTATGTACTTATATGATATGATGAAGACTTGTGATGACTCAACCTCAAATGTTTTTATGAAAGCAGGTTTTAACATTTTTTTTTAAATATTTTTCATAAAGTTATATGAAAATGGTTTTTTATGAATGATTTTTAGGGTATGAACTATCCTGAAACAAATGGATGTATTGTATATTGTTTAACGACTATTGATGCTTTAAAATAAATGTTTAACCTACGATTTGGATTTAATAGCATGTTGTTTGTACATTGAGAGCCATATGTGCATTTTGAAATACTTGGAGTATGATGGTTATCGATCGGTTTTGTTTAATGCATTTGTTTCATTTTCAAATGAGTAGCACCTTTGTGTACTATCGGTACTATGTGTGCATTGATGGTGTTCATAATGAGTTTGTGAATTACCATTTCTATATACTAGTCCTTTCGGCACTATGTGTCATTGTTACTACAATACCTATACTTTCATTTAGCATTTATGTGCAATTTATGTACCTTGCATTCTTATATGTCATATACTGGGTTGTGAATGGATATTTTGGAATATACTGGTTGATAAGTATGCTAGGCATGCGAAATACTGTTTCGCATGTTATTTGATGGAAACCTGGCTTATCAAGTCAGTTTTATGAGTTAATATATTTTATACTATTAAACTCGTATTTTGATCTTTTATGAAATACTTATGTTTTAATATGCCTAATTTATTTTATTATGACTCACTAAGTGAATACTTAGCGTGTGATTATTCCATGCGTTGGTGATAGCGTAAGATCAGAATGAAGAGTGCAGCTGATATCATATGTCAAGGGTTTCCTCATCAGTAACAATATGCCATCTCTAAATGTTTACTTTGATATAACCAGTTGGAATGTATTAGTTATATTACGATGCTCTAGTAGGATATTTGATATCTAGTTTGTAGTATTATAATATAATCGAACTTAAACTACTATGTGGTAGAGTTAAATGTTATTTTACATATTAGTAGTTAAGGGACATAATAAATATTATATTATTAAACTATTTTATTTAAAGAAACAAAATTTTACTAGTTTTTGAAATAAGAAAAATGTTTTAAAAATCATGTGATATCTATGATTCATGTACGGGGACGTATACAAGGAATGGGTGTTACATTTATTGGTATTAGAGCTACATGTTTAATCGATTCTCGATCATAATTGAGTGTATTTTATGTGAAAAAGTGTGTATATGCCACTAGGATGTCAAAGTTATTGATATAATATGATTGATGTCACTTCTTCCTAACTTAAGTTGTTGATATTATGTGTCGTATTAAATGTCAAGATCCAAGAATTCTTGTAGAGTGACACACCAGGAAGTCCAAGAAGGGATTGAAAAAGGGAGAAATGAAATCAATAGTAAGCGTCCTGCCCAGTCTGGACAAGATAGCGCACCGGCTCATCAGGGAGTGCCAGTGCAAGATCATGGGGCATTTATGTAGGCTCTTGATGCAATCTTAACTCGTTATCCACCTCCCTCTATTCCGCCAGCTCCATGTATGTCAATTCCAAAAGAGCTGAGAAGTCTAGGAGCACCCGAGTTCTATGGAGAAGAAGATGAAGGTCCGATTAATGCAAACTTATGGTTAAATGACATCAAGGTGATGTTGGATAATATTCACTTTTCAGACTCTAAGAAACTAGATGGAGCTATATCACTGATGCGAGGATCAACCTGAGTGTGGTGAACGAACACCACAATGTATTAGTCACCTGAAAGAGTGACTTGACAAGCCTTCCAAGATGAATTCAAGAACAATTACATCGGTGAACAGTTTATGCGAGCAATGTTGCTGAAATTCCTCAATCTGAAGCAGGGCATGTAAGACCCCCAAACTCGAATAAAGGATTGGGAGCATTGCAAGATCAATAAGCAAGTACAAGATCATTAATCGTTTAATCAAATGTACGCAGCGAACATTAATTTAAAGAGTAGTTTCTTTTTTTTCTTCTAGTATACAAGATTAATAAACCCTTCTATGTATATAATTACACATTAATCAAATCACAATCAATACGCATATCAATTAATTCTATTAAGCCATGAATCCCAAATTATCCCATGTAATTTCATTTATTTTGCATTCTTAATACATCAAACCATATACTTGCATTTAAACCACATACACTCTATAAGAGTTTAGTGAACATAACATAATATGACATTTATACATAACCCATCTTATATATATATATATATATAATAAAAAAAAGGACCCTACACGACTTACACAAAAGATCATGCTTGCATGCTATATACAACCAAAATAGCCATTGACAATATAAATATTATGGGTCTATTAACTCCATAGTCTATAACACTTCATTATGTTCTTAGGAATATTTCATAAAGAACTTAACTACCCATCAAATGCATGAGAATTGAACCACTATACTCAAAGATAAGCCACCAACTAGGAGTATAAAGATAACAAAACAAGATATACTTGCAATCTTTCCACAGGTTGTTTAGCTATTCTAGGAACCTGTGGTTTGGGGGAAAAACAAGAGTGATAAGTTCTTAAAGTACTTAGTGAAGTAACACTTAATTTCATTGATTCTTTACCATTTAATGACTTTCATAATGAACAAATATTTTGATTTCATGTAACTACTATATACTCTAATAGGATAGCATTCAATTTAAACAATCTACATGATCTAGCTTCAATTTCAAACATGGAGAGAGTACACAATCATATACATTTAATTTAACAATCAACTAAATCAATCAATTAAACATTTCAATTCTTATTCCATTCGATCAAGGCATAAATTACCATATATGTAACACACAATCTACATAGCATTTAAAATTAAGTAATTCAATATATACAACAATTTGATTTGAAAAGTTCATACATATACAAACATTATTTTGATTTAATATTGTCAATTAATTTAAGCATTGATTTGTAGTTCAGTATAGATAAGCAAGTCTCCAACCAACTGTCGCCATACACTTTGATTGCACCGTAGTGTTGCACCTAGTGCTCAACCCTTCTACTGTCGCCAAAGATCAAATAACGTACCCTCCATCTATCACTAATAAACACCGTAGTGCTAGATCATAATCCCCTATACATAATTGAGCTATAGACTATAAGGCATGACGTTATATCTTGGACCAACCATTAACCAAGGACATTGAATTTTATTTTCCAATAGTTCAAATTTCCATAACATGGCCACCAAGAATTGTTCAATGTCTAGATTATACATTCAATTACAAATTCATCATGGAAACAATTGTCAATTTGTTCATCCAAGATTTCAATTCAATTGAATTCCAACATGGCAGAATGCACTGACTCACAACTTGATTGAATTTAATCATGGCAATATGCAATAATCCATAATTCAATTCAATTCGGTTACGACAACATGCATTTATTCACAAGAAAATTAAATTAGATAATGGTAACATGTATTAATTCACAACCCAATTTAATTTAATCAAGGCAACAGGTAATAACCAATTTACTAATTAATTTCATATGGCAGTCAATAATTTGTAGTCTTTATTTGATCTTCCTTTCCCTTTAATTATTTCCAATATGACTTAATTTCATTATTATCATACTTATTTCATGAGCAATTGAACATAGCAATAAAAAAATAAAGGGTGGTTGGGACCAAATTCCCAACCCTAGCATAGTTATACTCACAATACTCCAAGTTAGCCTTGAATTACTATTCCTTTTTTAATATCTTTGGTGGATTCTCCCTTAGTTCCTTAAGCCACTTCGTCAATTCCTTGATCTTGAAATTTATACAGAACATAGGAAAGTTAATAGAATTAATACAACAGTAATTCAAGCTCAATTAAGCTATTTGGCACTAAATAGATTCTGTTTTGGCCGATTGTACCCCTTGTAGTAATTTGATCATAACTTTTAGTTTACTCATCAGATTTTCAATTTCTTTATACCCTTAGAAATATAATTCAATGATCTTTCCATCCATGTATGGATTGTATTTTAATTACATTTTAACATTTTAATTTAGGCAGTTTTCCAATGACTAATCCGCCACTCTTGTAATTCAATGTACTTTGGTGAACTAATTCACCTAAAATCCTTACCAGTTTAGATGAGATCTTTTTACCATTATTCAATTTTTTCCATCCATGAATTTTCATATCAATCTTAACCTTTAATACTTCAATTAAGTCCTCCAATTAACAATTTTCAAAAACTGTCAAATTCAACTATTTTACTCATATATCACCTACAAACAATCGAATTATCTCAAATTGATCCTTCAAACTTCATTATTATTCAATTCGTCACTTTTCCTGTTCTCAATTATTTTTATTAATATTCAATTATGTCCAATTAGATCCCAAAATTTCCAATTTATTCAAAATAATCCCTAATTGAATTCTTACAACTATAGTGACTAATTTCCCTTTTAAGGTTAATTTTCCATAATTTCATAGCATTGTCTATTGTTTAATGCTTTGAAACCCCTATATTTTTCAAATTTTAGCAACTTGGTCCTACACCCATTTTTCCAATTTGGTACAAAACCTTTCAATTTTCTTGATTTGGTCATATGCATGAATAATCCAATCGATTTTAACTTCAAAATGATGACCCATGGTTATCCAATTTAGCAAGGTTCTTACTCTCTTGAATTTGATTCAAAATGAACCAACGAAAATCTATAATACCATGCACCATCAATTGGAATTATTTCCATGATAAAACTTAAAGTTTTCTTAAGAATTATCTCAATTTAACTCCAAATTTTCGATTGGAAATAGAGTGAGAAGGCTTACTTGTAAACTAGATGAATTCCCTAATCAATTTAAGCTTGAAATTCAACATGCAAGGTCGAATACTCACCTTTGCATTCTTTCCATTTTTTTCAATTCTCTCTAATTTTTTTGTCTCAAGTCGGTCTCCAAATGAAATGGGTTTATATTATTTCATCCTTAATGGAGGTGGAATTATCGAAACTAGGCTTCCATAGTGCTTAAGTTGCCAACCATTCAAGGGCAATTATAGGGATTTAAGATTTTAGCATGCAATAATAATATTTGCATTTTATTTCAACTTGATCACGATAATTTTGATTACTACAATTCTACTCTTTTCAACTAGGTCCTTGTTCAATTCAATTAATCCAAGTTTAATTTCAACTTAATAATTATCCTAAACAATTAGGTATTCTTTTGATACAATTAATTTTTAATTTACAATTCAACTTGGTTTTTTACTTAGGCAATTCAATTTGATCCATATAATTCAATTAATTTAAAAATTCAATTCAATTAGATCTTTATTTAATTCCATTAATTTAAATTTCAATTTAATTAGATTTGGTTTTCATTCTAGGCAATATAGTTCAATTCTTCTTTGCTAGGATTTCAGTGTGTAACAACTCTCCTCCTTAAAAGTGAATTCATCCTCGAATTCTTACCTAGTTAAACATATAAGGATATTGATTTCTCATTATATCATTGGGTTCCCAGGTCGCTTCTTCCATCTTATGGTTTCTCCACAATGCTTTCACCAAAGGAACTTTTTTTTGAAGTCGTTTGATGTCTCTTTCAAGGATTTGAATTGGTTCTTCTTCATAGGATAGGTATGGGTTTAATTTGACTTTTTCAGGTTCAAGGATGTGGTTTGGATCTGATCGGTACTTTCGGAGCATGGAGACATGGAAAACATTATTAATCTTATCGAATTCACTAAGGAGCGATACTCGATAAGCCACAAGACCAATTCTTTTAGCATCATCGAATGATTCGATGAATCGAGGGCTAAACTTCCCTATTTTTCCAAACTTGAAGATTATCTTCCAGGGAGATACTTTGAGAAAAAAATTATCTCCCATATTATACTGGATGTCTGTTCGTTTAAAATATGGATAGGACTTTTACCTATCAAAGGCTTGCTGATCATGAATAATTTGAACTTGTTCTTCGGTTGCATAGTAATTGAGGTCCAATGACTTGGTTTTACCCAATTCAGACCAACATAGAGGTGTTATAAATTTCTTCCATATAGGGCCTCGAAAGGATCCATTTGAATCAAATTTTGATAACTATTGTTATAGGCAAATTCTACAAGGGGTATGGATTTCTCCCATTTATTTCCAAAGTCGATAACACAAGTTCTAAGCATGTCTTCGAGTATTTGTATTAATATCTCAGATTAACCATCAATTTGAGGATGAAAGGTCATACTTAGTTTCACTTTAGTACCAAGGGCTCACTGCAAGGATTTCCAAAATCGAGATGTGAATCGAGGATCTTGATAAAAAATGATTGAAGTATAGACACCGTATAATCGAATTACGTCACAAATGTACAATTCAGATAAAGTATCCAAATTATAATTAATTTGAATAGGGATGAATGAGCTGGTTTAGTGAAGCGATCTATAATTACCCACATAACATCACACTTATTTGGTGAACAAGGTAGACCATTTACGAAGTTCCTAGTTATTTGATCTCATTTCCATTGCGTAAATTCAATAGGCTAGAGGAGTCTAGTAGGAGATTGATGTTCAGCTTTAATTCTTTGACAATTCAGGCACCTAGACACAAAATCTGTAATGGCAGACTTTATACGAGGCCACCAATACAAGGATTTAAGGTCTTTATACATTTTGACCTATCCCAAATGAATAGAGAATGGACTTTGATGAGATTCTTGCAAAATTTCATTCTTCAAGTTATTGTTGTTTGGAATACACACCATATTCTTAAAATAGAGCAGTCCTTTCGAATGAATAAATAAATCTTGATTAGCTTTCGAGTCTAGCTCTGAGATGACAGTTTGTTGTAAGTGTTTGATCCTCGAGATTAAGATGGATTAAACTTGTAATTCATATGTGTGTCAACATTTTTGATACATTCAAAGATGAGCATTAATAACATTTGGAGTCAAGGTCGGCATACGACTAAGAGCATCTGCAACTACGTTTACTTTTCTCAGATGATAATCGATGACCAAATCATAGTCTTTGAGTAGTTCAAGCCATATTTTTTGTCTCAAATTGAGATATTTTTCAATCAGGAGATATTTGAGACTCTTGTGAGCAGAAAATAGATAACATTTTACACCGTTCAAGTAATGCCTACAAAATTTAAGAGCAAACACGATAGCAACAAGTTCCATATCATCCGTTAGATAATTGAGATCGTGAGGCTTTAATTGGAAATATGCATAGGCAATTTCATTATCTTTCTACATTAATTCACATCCTAGTCCCAAGTGTGAAGCATAACTGAAAATAGTGAATTCCTTGCCCGATTTTGGTTGGATGAGAACCAGAGCATGAGTAAGAACTTGCTTAAGCTGATCAAAGCTTCGGTGTTGCTTCTTTATCCATTCAAAAGATACATCATTTTAAAGAATTTTAGTTAGGGGTAAGGAAATAGTAGAAAATCCCTTAACAAATCTTCTATAATACCCAACTAAACTGAGAAAGCTTCAAACTTCGCTCACATTCCTTGGAGGTCTCCAGTCGAGAATAACTTTTAACTTTTTTGGATCTACTTTTATTTCTTATGTCGAGATAACATGAACAAGAAACGAGATTTTTGATAGCCAAAATTTGAACTTGGAGAATTTTGCGAAAAACTGACATTCTTAAAGTGTTTGCAAGACAATCTGGAGGTGTTCAACATGTTCCTCCTTGTTACAAGAATAAACAAGAATGTCATTGATAAAGATAACCATGAACTTGTTAAGATAGGGCTTAAATAAGAGATTTATGAGATCCATGAATGGCAATAGTCAATGCAAAGATGCATTGTATCTTCTTCTTTCCTTACAAACAAGAGAGGTACATCATAGGAAGAAGTATTAGGCTGAATAAAGCCTTTATTTTGAAGCTTTTTGACAACTGTCGTTTCGGATGTCAAAATAATTCCTTATTCTCAATCAATAAATTAAGGAAATGTTTAGCAAATAGAAGTAAGGGTTGATTTCACAGGGACTTAGAAAATTATAAATTTCTGTCTGAATTATTTATGCCATGCGTGAAACAGTAAAAATGGGGGGATTTTAGTAAAAGATAATAAAGTGATTAAATAAAAGTAAAAATAAGAAGATGAAGATTGTGAATAAATACTGTGAAAGTAGCCTCAAGCTTCGCTTTGACTCAATTTCCGTAGATCATCGAATAAGATTTTCTCTTCGGGATTCACGTCGGTTACTTTGTCTACAAGGGCTATCCTTGTGACTCTATCATGTATACCGAATACCTAAGGCAATCTTTGATTCCGGCTTCAGTAATTGATTCTAACAACATCAATTGTTGCAGATCAATTACCATTTAAGTTCGTGGCATCCGACTCGGATTGTTTCTTCTATAACCGTCAATTCCGATCTCAAATCCCTCTTGGCGAAGCTATCTCACCAAGTGTGTTCCCAGGAAGTCAAATTGCTTTCTATAAGTCGAATCTTCCTCCCACACGTTTAATCGCAACAACCTCTTGACCAAAGTCAATCTTTGATTTTGAAATCTGTTTTGATTTTGAAAAATAAGCGCAGAGATTGAGAGAGATATTCCGAAGATATTAAGGGACCGTTTCAATTCTCCCGTTAGAATTGAATCATCGCGACAGCTCTCGGCTTATGAAAAGTTTAGCTAAGCATGACAAAAGTCATACTTAGCATAAAAACAAAACTTGAAAATAAGAAAAATGAAAAGAACTTGAAAAGTAAAAAGAAAAGCTTTTATAAAAACTAGAGAGAAAAGAAGAATGTATTACGAATGATGAGTTTAGGCTTACCCCAAGTGGGTATTTATAGCCTCTCAAAGCCTAAAGGATAAACAAAGAAAATAATAAAATAATACAAAAGATAATTGTTTTTAAATTTAAATTCAAACTTAAACTAGTCTCCTAATGCAACTCTGCTCGTCAATCTTCCAGAAGGCGTGCAGACGAAGTCTTCTAGAAACCGCCACTGACTGGACCTTCTAGAAACTGCCACGTCAGACCGCGTCGTGCCCAGAGTCGTGCCCATGTCTCCAGCCATGACCAAATAATAAAAAAATGCAGAATTCGCCCGTTTTATCACCAATTCTGGAAAGTAAGGACCTGCACGAAAATAGACATAACACAACCAAATCAGCAGCAATAAATTCACAAAATCGAAGAAATAACGAACAAATATTAACGATTCTGAACACTCATCAAATTCCCCCTCACTTATCTCATGCTTGTCCTCAAGTATGATTAACCAAATCAGTCAAAAACTTCATTAAACGTTCTTTGTCAAGTTTCATATTCAAGGAAGCAAGGTAGAGACCACAATAACTATTAAAGTCAAGAAATCAATCAACTGAACATCACCAATTGAAACAAGTCAAGTGCAATTGTAATATCCATTCATTCATAAATCTCAATGCTCATAACTCAATGCCTTACCGGGATTCACTCAAATCACTCAATGTGTTTGGGGTAAAGAAACGCTCAATGTCAGAATCGACACGATATTACCATAAGCCTACAAGTAAATCAAATCTCCACTACTAATAAGAACAAGATGCATAAATCAAAGGGTCTTTTATTGGTTGTAACGTGGCTTAGGTAAAGGTGGGGAAAAGGCTAAATATATGGCTAAAATTCAAGGCAAGGAACTAACAAATAATAATCTCAACTCCATCAAAACATTAAGCACAACAAGATAAAAAAGACGACATATCAAACAACAATTTTCTCGTCGAAATGCATTTTTTATTTTTCACACTTTTGTTGTTTTGTTTTCCATTTTTTCTTTCATGTCTTTTTTTTCGAACAGTTTTTTTTCTTTTTCGAACTGCTATTTTTTTTCAACATTTTTTTATGATGGAGAATACAATGGTAAAATTATTCACTTGCCCTAAAAAAGGTAGAAAAGAGGGATAAAATAAAAAGGCTCGGGTTTATGAATATGGTGGAAACAAAGAAATGGAAATAGGCTCAAAAGTGGTTAACTAAGGGAAAATATGCATGGGTAGGCTATTTAGTGGGGAAACGGAATGGTTAATCCTAAGGTGCCCAAATCATTTTTAAGCATCATGTTCATGTGTAATCTCGACAGTATTTAACATGTAGGTTCTAGAATGCCAATGTCAAATTTGACACACTCAATCAAACAAAATGAGAGCAAAAATGATATGCTCGTAAAGGCTCAAATCTCACCAAATTGTTTTCATGTATTGAGCTAATCACATTTCAACCAACAAAAATCATGGAATATCACAAAAATACCAACTTATCACAATCATTGTTATCCATTATCAAGAATATCATAACCTAAATAATCATGTGTTCCCAAACAACCATAGCATTCCAAAAAGTTTCACCAAGACAAAGACAATCAATGAAATTTCCGACCAATTCAACCAACACATACTAGATTCAAAGCATAAAAATAAACAAAGGGAAATACAACCGACACTCTACTCCCCCTCACTTAAAGCGTTTTGCCTCAAAACGAAAAATTAAAGTGCAAGAGAAGGAATAGAGTACTCCCCGGATTTAATGTCGACCACGGCCATGGTGGAATGCGCTAGGACAGTGAATTGTGCTACCCGGTTTGATGTCGTAAACTGGAAACATTATCAGGTGGTGTCATCGGTGGAAAACCATCATCTAAATCCCTTGTAAAACCATAAATGAAATAGTATATTAGTAATGGATGAATGAAATTATAATCGAAATTTACCTCATGAGAGTTTTCGGATGCTGCCGAATTCTTGGAACACGTTGGGAAATCTGACGGGTATGGATGAGATGATGTCATTTGCACAATCGACATTGATTGGAACGATGGAGAAGGTAAGCACAACAGTGTCAGGTCGGTTTCGCGTACACACTATTGTGGAGTAGAGATAAGTGGATGGCGTGAAAGCACGTTAGTCGGTTCGGGGAGAGTTTTCTGGTGATGCCGCCGGCGGTGAGGTGAAGAAGGGGCGATGTTTTGTTCTTTGGGGAGGGGTGATTGGTTATGGAGAAGATGAAGAGGAGAAGTTTGGTTTAATTGGGTTTTGTTTGGTGGTGTCGTGCGTGGGAGAGGGGTTTGAATTTGAGTCAAATGGGGATTTTGATTTTATGATAATATGTGTTTTGAAAATATAGTGATAATAAGGATGGGGCCCACGTTATAGGAAGAAGAGGGAATTGGGGAGTGTAGCCGGCAGAAAGGAAACAAAAGGTGGGAAAGTTGTTTTTGGGTTTGGCTAACGTGTGCCTAAGCCTCCCTTGGGTTTTGCTAACGTGCACTGTTAATGAAACGGGGTGCGCACAGGCTTCTCATTCTCTCTTTTTTTCTGCTCGATCGTGTACTGCACTGTAAGTTTCGAATTTAGAGTTGTTCGAATGGAAATTTTGCAATTCTTCGTCGTTTAAGTTCCAATAAAAATATTCGGTTCCAACAAAATAAAAACAAAAATAAATTAAACATGCTTGTTTGAACAAAAATAAAAAGTAAAAATAAAAATAAAAAAATTAACTGAAAAAATAATGGGTTGCCTCCCATGAAGCGCTTTATTTAACATCGTTAGCTCGACGACCTGATTCAGACTACAGGTTCCGTGACAAACACTTCCACTTCATTCGCTTTTTCCAACTAAGAAATTCTTTATGAGAAATTCGAAAATTCTCACAAAGATTTCTTCGGATATTTCCCAATTTTAAAATCTTGTCCAAAAGAATGACCGTTAAAACATCTTTTTTACCAGATGATTTCTTCAAACGGTTCCTTGATGATTTTGACTTAATTTTTTGTGCCTGCAAAAAGGAATGTAAATCTTTAGTTTTTAAAGGAGTTGAGATCAAATTTGAATCAACAACTGAAATATTTTTCAACTCCCTTATGTCGTCTTTTTTATCATCCGATTCCTTGCATAAATCATCAACAAAGTTAGATTCATCATCAACAAGTTCAAAAATGCCAACAAAATTAATACTATGAACGTTATCCGGATATCTCATTGCTTTATAAACATCAAATTTTAAGATCTCACCGTCAAACTCCATAGTAAGAATACCGCTTCGAACATCAATTTTTGCATTTGCCATGCTCAGAAAAGGACGACCGAGGAGGATTTCAGAACCAATGTTGTTACGATCATTTTCCATATCAATCACATAAAAATCAGTAGGGAAAATTAAGTTTTCTACCTCCACTAGAACATTTTCTATGAGTCCTTCAGGATAAATAATTGATTTGTCTGCTAGCTGAAGTGTAACTCTCGTCTCTTTCAAAGGCTTGGTTGAAATTAAATTATAGACGGAGAGGGGAATTACATTGATAGAGGCACCTAGATCGCACATAGCTCGCTTGATCTTAACCTCACCAATTTTACAAGGTATTGAAAACATACCTTGGTCTTTATATTTCGGTGGAAGCGGTCGTTGGAAAACTGCTGAGACGTTCGCGCCTAAATCCACTTTCTCAACCCTGGTAAGCTTCCTTTTAGTCGTACAGAGATCCTTCAGAAACCGACAATACCTTGGAACTTTTCGGATAACTTCGAGGAGAGGTATGTTAACTTCCACCTTTCAAAGTACGTCTAATATTTCATTATCCTCAACTTTTTTATCCTCTTTAGCTAACCTTGATGGAAAAGGTGGTGGCACGTCGTAGGGAGATGGCTTCGGATCGTCCAATTGTTCTTCATCGTTCTCTTTCTGAGATCCTGCGTCAACTGCTTCTTCTTCCCTTTGGGAGTTCAAAGTGTCTTCTTTCTTCTGGGATCTTGCACTCACTTCCTTTGGGTCTGGTTGTTCAACAATTGTACCGCTTCGGAGGGTAATGGCGCTAACATTCTCTATTGGATTCGGCTCAGTGTGGGATGGTAACCTCTTTTGTGACTCTAATTTCCCCATGGTTTGAGCCAGTTGGCTCAATTGCTTTTCCATCTCTTGGAAGTGGGCTTCAGTTCGGGTTTGGAATTTCTCCTGGGATAGTGCTAACCTTTCGATAATCGATTCTAGTGATGTCTTCTGCGGCTGTTGTTGTGGTGAAGGTCTCGCTTGATAGCCTTGATTCGGTCTTGGGTTCTGCGCATAACTGAAGTTCGGGTGATCCCTCCATGCTGGGTTGTATGTATTACCGTAAGGATTATAAGCTTTTAGGGGAGGTCCTGGGAAGTTTCCGACTACATTGACTTGAGCTGTTGCATCGTCTTGAATCAGTGGACAACCGTCTGTTGGATGATCAGGCAATGCACATATTCCACATACTCGGTTTTGTCCTGTCTTTCCTGCAACAAGAGAGTTTACGACTTCAGTTAACTTATCTATTTTACTTTCCAAGGAAGATGAACTTATCTCATGAACCCTTCGAGAAGGTTCATTATTTGCGCGGAATTGTTGGGAATTTGCAGCCATCGTCGATATTAAGTCTCTAGCCTCGGTAGGAGTCATATTCACCAAGGCTCCACCGCTAGCAGCATCGATCATCTTTATTTCCAGGGGAGATAATCCTTCATAGAAGTATTGAATGAGTGTTTGTTCGGTTAGCCCATGTTGTGGGCAACTAGAACACAACTTCTTAAACCGCTCCCAGTAGTCGTAGAGCGACTCTCCATCAAGTTGCTTGATTCCAAGTATTATCCTTCGTAGTTCACTTACTTTTGCCGCAGGGAAAAACCTGTCAAGAAAAAGACGAGTCATATTAGCCCATGTAGTAACAGAATTAGGAGGAAGATAAAATAACCACTCCTTAGCCGAGTCGGCTAAGGAAAAAGGGAAAGCTCTAAGTTTTATTTGGTCCTCGGTTACTCCCTGTGGTGTCATGCTAGAGCAGACCATGTGAAATTCTTTGAGATGTTTGTGTAGATCCTTGTTTGGCAATCCGTGGAATGTAGGGAGGAGATGAATAAGACCGGTTTTCAATTGGTATGGAGTTTCGCCTTGGGGAAAATTAATGCACATAGGTCCTTGTTCAGTGGGTGCCGCGGCTAACTCCCGAATAGTAGGTTCGGCTATCGGATTTGTATTACCTGAATTTGATATTTCTTCTGGATCTAATTGTTGTATCCTTCTTTCTCGAAGTGTCTGTGCGTGGAGTCTCCTAGCTTCAGCTTCGATCTCCGGGTTGTACTCCACTAATGTGCCCGAATTAGTCCTGGTCATAAATCAAAAACAAACAAAAATTAGTAACTTTGGCGAAGTCCCCGGCAACGGCGCCAATTTGACAACTATCGTTTCGGATGTCAAAATAATTCCTTATTCTCAATCAATAAATTAAGGAAATGTGTAGCAAAGAGAAGAAAAGATCGATTCCACAGGGACTTAGAAAATTATAAATTTCTGTCTGAATTATTTATGCCAGGCGTGAAACAGTAAAAATGGGGGGATTTTAGTAAAAGATAATAAAGTGATTAAATAAAAGTAATTAAAGTAAAAATAAGAAGATGAAGATTGTGAATAAATACTGTGAAAATAGCCTCAAGCTTCGCTTGGACTCAATTTCCGTAGATTATCGAATAAGATTTTCTCTTCGGGATTCACTTCGGTTACTTTGTCTACAAGGGCTATCCTTGTGACTCTATCTTGTATACCGAATACCCAAGGCAATCTTTGATTCCGGCTTTGGTAATTGATTCTAACAACATCAATTGTTGTAGATCAATTACCGTTTAAGTTCGTGGCGTCTGACTCAGATTGTTGCTTCTATAACCGTCAATTCTGATCTCAAATCCCTCTTGGCGAAGCTATCTCGCCAAGTGTGTTCCCAGGAATTCGAATTGCTTTCTATAAGTCGAATCTTCCTCCCACACGTTTAATCGCAACAACCTCTTGACCAAAGTCAATCTTTGATTTTGAAAACTGTTTTGATTTTGAAAAATAAGCGCAGAGATTGAAAGAGATATTCCGAAGATATTAAGGGACCGTTTCAATTCTCCCGTTGGAATTGAATCATCGCGACAGCTCTCGGCTTATGAAAAGTTTAGCTAAGCATGACAAAAGTCATACTTAGCATAAAAACAAAACTTGAAAATAAGAAAAATGAAAAGAACTTGAAAAGTAAAAAGAAAAGCTGTTATAAAAACTAGAGAGAAAAGAAGAATGTATTCCGAATGATGAGTTTAGGCTTACCCCAAGTGGGTATTTATAGCCTCTCAAAGCCTAAAGGATAAACAAAGAAAATAATAAAATAATACAAAAGATAATTATTTTTAAATTTAAATTCAAACTTAAACTAGTCTCCTAATGCAACTCTGCTCGTCAATCTTCCAGAAGGCGTGCAAACGAAGTCTTCTAGAAACCGCCGCTGACTGGACCTTCTAGAAACTGCCACGTCAGACCGCGTCGTGCCCAGAGTCGTGCCCATATCTCCAGCTGTGACCAAATAATAAAAAAAATGCAGAATTCTCCCGTTTTAGCACCAATTCTGGAAAGTAAGGACCTGCACGAAAATAGACATAACACAACCAAATCAGCAGCAATAACTTCACAAAATCGAAGAAATAACGAACAAATATTAACGATTCTGAACACTCATCACTTTTGGATTTGTTTCTATAGCTCTTTCAGTTCAAGTGGCTTCATTCAATATAGTGTAATGGACACTATATTTATTTGAGGTTGAACTTCAATCCCGACTTCTCATATTGGAGGTAGACCAGGACGTTCCTCAGGAAAAAACATCGGTAAATTCAGAAACAACAGGTGTATCAACAAAGCCAAATTGAATTTGATCTTGTAAGACCGTAGAAGTAAAAATAGAGGTAAGTTTTTTTATCAATTAAGAGTACAGATTGAATCCCTAACCCTCAGAGATACAATCTTTTGTTTTAGAAATCTACCCAAGTTTCGTGTTTACTTAACCAATCTAAGCACAATATTAAATCAAACTCACAAAATGGAAGAATAGATAAATCAATAGAGAAGGGAATATTTCGAATATTCAAGAGGAAATTTCTACAAATCAAGTTAATGTTTGAAATCCCTCTAACAGGTTATAGACTGCAAGATTGGTTTTAACATATCCGGGCTTTAATTTCAATTTTTTCTATCAAGTTTGATCTTACAAATGAATGAGTAGATTCTGAATCTATTAAAGAATAAACATGTATTGAGTTTAACTCGATGGTACCTGGGATAACATCAGGAGCTTCTTCATCTTTCTTTCCCTGAATATGATAAATACTAGTAGGGGTTCGAGATTCCTGGTGAGTGTGAGTAGGGGGCATTCAAATGATTTGCCTTCCTTTTCCATGGTTACCTAATTGAGCTATGTTAGGGCCTTTGTTTTGAATTTAAGGAATTGAATTTACAATAGCATAATTTCGGTTCATACATTTATTTCGATTATGTAGATAATCTCGAATATAGTGGTTTGATGCTCCACACAAGTAACACAAGTTTTTAATGAGTTATGCACTGACCGAGATGATGTTTTTGGAAAAATTAGAAAGTAGGATATTGAACAATCTTCTTGGAATTCCCTGTACTATCCATAGAGACCATCAGAACTGTAGGCTTAGAGACAGACTGAGACTTCATAATATAGTTTCTTTGCTAAGTAGAAATACAATTGGACGAGTTTTCTTGGTTGGGTTTAGACTTATTCGACTACCAATAGGGATTTTCATCACTCCTGGGTTGCTTATCCTTTCAAGAACTACCACTTTTGCATTTCTCAGAAGCCTTCCTCTTCGCCTCAGTAGCGATAGCCCGATTCACCATGCTCTGAAAGTCAGTGATATTCAGAGCAGTGAATATAAGACTTAGCTCATTATTCAACCCATCAATAAACATTCAACATTTTTTTCTCTCCTTCTTGATGTATTTTGACACATACTTGTAATATTTGAGTACGCTCACATACTACTCGATGGGTCGGCTACATTGTTTAAGGTATAAGAAATGCTTTATGCTTTTATCCAGATACTATTCACTAATATATTTCTTATTGAACTCTTATAGAAATAACTTCCACGTAACATATTTAGTAGGAGCAGTCAGGGTAGTGGTTTCCCACCAACTCAGTGCCTCATATGACAACAGGGCCACAACACACTTGAATTTCTGCTCATTCGAGCATTGCAATTGATTGGTAAGAATTTGGGTTGTATTGTCAAGCCAATACTCAACCTCTTCAGGTTTATCTTTATTAGCACCAGTGAAAGTATATGCCCGATGTTAGGCTAGCTTGTCGATAGGGGCCTTGTTAGGTACAACAGGGGAAGTAACAAGCTGATCACATCTAAAGTTAACTATAAGTTGATTGAACATCTTATTTATGCTAAACACATTCTTGTTGGACTAGATTTATAACAGGATTTCCCTATTGATAAGGAACTTAGGCTCATTATTGAGCCTGTTGTGTAGGATTGTAATCCATTTCTACACTATCTCCTTCATTTGAGGATCCCTCGAGACTTTCACTATCTCGAACTATTTATGTGTCCAACATTCTATGAAATAATAAAAGAAAAATTATATGTTAGGAAAGAATAAAAGAATGTTTAAATACAACTCTTAGGTGGCTCAATGTAATACTATATAAAGCATGAGGCTCGATTTAGTCCTAGACTCGACAAAAAGCTCTGATACCAATTTAATGTAACACCCAAACCTGAATCAAGAATTGGGAACATTAACAAGATCAATAAGAAATTGCAAGATCATTAAATGTTGAATCAAACATTCGCAGCGGACGTTACAATTGAAGAGCCATTTCTTTCTTTAGCATATAAAATTAATCAAACCTTCTATGCATATAATTACACATTAATTAAATCTTAATCAAATTGCTTATCAATTAATTCGATTAAGCCATGAATCCCAATTTATCACATCTAATTTCATTTCATTTGCATTCTTAATACAAATTAAAAACTAACATGTAAACTACATACACACTATAACAATTTAGTAAACATAACATAATATGACATTTATACACAACCCATCTTATATATATATATATATATATATATATATATATATATATATATATATTTACAATAAAAAAGGGACCCTACATGACTTACACAAAAGATCATGCTTGCATGATATATAAAACAAAAATTGTCATTGACATTATATATATTACATGTCTATTAACCCAATAGTCCATAACACATCATTATGTTATTAGGCATATTTCATAAACAACTTAACTACCTACCAAATGAATGAGATTTGAACCACTATACTCAAAAATAAACCACCAACTAAGAGTATAAAGATATCAAAACAAACCATACTTGCAATCTTTCCACGGGTTGTTCAGCTAGGGAGGTTGTGTTTCAAATACTCTAGGAACTTGTGGTTTAGGAAAGAAAGGAACAAGAGTGACAAGTACTTAAGTACTTAGTGAGGTAATACTTAATTTCATTGATTATTTACCATTTAATGACTTTCACAATCAACTAAAATTTTGATTTCATGTAACTATTATATACTCTAATAGGATAGCATTCAATTTAAACAATCTACATGATCTAGCTTCAACTTTGAACATGGAGAGAGTACACAATAATATAAATTTAATATAACAATCAACTAAATCAACGAATTAAACATTTCAATTATTCTTCCATTCGATCAAGGCATAAATTATCATATATGCAACACACAATCTACTTAGCATTTTAATTAAGCAATTCAATCTATATAACAATTTGATTTGAAAAATTCATGCATATACAAACACTCTTTTGATTTAATCATGTCAATTAGTTTAAGCCTTGGTTTCTAGTTCAGTCTAGATAAGCAAGTCTCCAACCAACTACCGACATATAATTTAATTGCACCATAGTGCTTGTCAACCCTACTACTGTCGCCAAAGACCAAATAACGTACCCTTCGTATATCGCCAATAAGCACCGCAGTGCTGGACCATAGTCCCCCATACACAATTGAGCTATAGACTCAAAGGCATGCCTTTATATCTTGGAAAAACTATCAACCAAGGACATTGAATTTTATTTGCCAAGAATTCAAATTTCCATAACATGGCCATCAAGAATTGTTCCATGTCAAGATTATACATTCAATTCCAAATCTATCATGGTAGCAATTTTGAATTTGTTCATCCAAGATTTCATTTCAGTTGAATTCCAACATGCTAGTACACACTAACTCACAACTTGATTCAATTCAATAATGGCAGTATGCAATAATCCATAATTCAATTCAATTCGATCATGAAAACATGCATTTATTCACAAACCAATTCAATTAGATCATGGTAACATGTATTAACTCACAATCTAATTCAATTTAATCAAGGCAACAAGCAATAACTAATTTACCAATTAATTTCATATGGCGCTCAATAATTTATAGTCTTTAATTGATATTTCTTTCCCTTTAATTTAAGTTCCAATATGATTTAATTTCATTATTAGAATACTGATTTCATGAGTAATTGAACATAGCACTAAAAAAATAAAGGGTGGTTGGGACCTAATTCCCGACCCTAGCATAGTTACACTCATAATACTCCAAGCTAGCCTTGAATTACTATTCCTTTTGGCCTATCTTTGGTGGATCCTCCCTTAGTTCCTTCAGTCACTTACTCAATTCCTTGCTCTAGTAATTTATACACAACATAGAGAGGTTATTAGAATGAATACAATAGTAATTCAAGTTCAATTAAGCTATTTGACACTAAACAAATTATGTTCTGGTCGATTGAACACCCTGTAGTAATTTGATCATAACTTTTAATTTACTCATTGAATTTTCAATTTCTTTATAGCCTTAGAAAGCTAATTCAATTATATTTCCAAAAATGTATGGCTTGTAATTCATTCTATCACTCCTGTAATTTCTATATAATTATAGTTTTGCATTTGAAGTTAGTCAATTTTCCAGTGACCAATCTGTCAGTCTTGTAACTCAATGTACTTTGGTGATCTAATTCACCTAAAATCCTTACCATTTTAGATTAGATATTTTTACCATAATTAAATTTATCCTTTCCATGAATTTTCGTATCAACGTTAACCTTTAATACTCCAATTAAGTCTTTCAATTAACAATTTTCCCAAAACTGTCCAATTCAACTATTTTACCCATATATCACCTACAAACCTTTGAATTCTCTCAAATTAATCCTCCAAACATTATTATTTACTCAATTGGATCCTTTTCATATTCTCAATTATTTTTTCCAGCATTTAATTATGTCCAACTAGACCCTACATTTGTCAATTTGTTCCAAATAGTCCCTAATTGAATTCTTACAACCATAGTGATTAATTTCACTTCTAAGGTCAAATTTCCATAATTTCACAGCATTGTCTACTGTTTAATGCTTCAAAATCCCTATAGTTTTCAATTTTTAGCAACTTGGTTCTACATCCATTTCTCCAATTCGGTATACAACCTTTCAAATTTTCTTGATTTGGTTACATGCATGAATAATCCATTCAGTTTTAACATCAAAATGATGACCCATGGTTGTCCAATTTAGCAAGGTTCTCTCTTGAATTTGATTCAACATGACCATCGAAAATCTCTAATATCATGCACCATCAATTATTATTATTTCCATGATCAAACTTAAAATTTTCTTAAGAATCAACTCAATTAAAATCTAAATTTTCAAATAGAAGTAGAGGGAGAAGGTTTATTTGTAAACTAGATGAACTCGCTAATTAATTTAAGCTTGATATTCAACATGCATGGTCGAATACTTCCCTTTGCATTCTCTCCATTTTTCTCTAACTTTTCTTTCTTAGGTCAATCACCAAATGAAATGGGAAGGGTAATATTATTCCATCCCTAATAGAGGTGGTATTGTCCAAAATAGCCTCTCTTAGAGTTTAATTAACCAACTATTCAAGCTAAATTATTGGAAATTAAGATTTTAGCATGCAATAATAGTATTTACATTTTATTTCAAGTTGATCACTATAATTTTGGTAACGACTCTTTTACTATTTTCAGCTAGGTACTTGTTCAATTTAATTAATCCAAGTTTTAATTCAACTTGATAATTATCCTAAACAATTCGATTAGGTCTTCTTTCAATATAATTAATTTAATTTTCAATTCAACTTAGTTTTTACATAGGCAATTCAATTTGATCCAATATACTTCAATTAATTAAAATTCAATTTTCATTATAGGAAATATAATTTAATTATTCTAGGCTAGGATTTCAGGGTGTTACAGGGAAACCAAACAATGCATGAGCAAGAGGTTGAGTACAACAAGTTAAGTTGATTTGCTGATGAAATGGTTCTCAATGACAAGGCTTGCCATGATTGGTTCATCGAGGGTTTAATTTCCTAAGAAAAGAGCTTGAATATTAAGAGGGTGATAAGGTATTTCTTAAAGTATCGTCGTTGAAGAAAATATTACAGTTTAGATGAAAAGGAAAGACGAGTTTGATATTTATTGGACCTTATGAGATTTTGAAAAGAGTCAGACCAGTGGCTTATCTGCTGGCATTGCCTCTGGAAATGGACAAGATCCATAATGTTTTTCATATGTTGATGCTCAGGAAATATCGATCAAATCCTTTGTATGTTATCACCCCAGAGGAAATAGAGATTCAAATAGATTTGACTTATGAAGAAGAACCAATAGAGATTTTGGCTCAAGGATTCAAAGAATTATGGAACAAGACGATCTCTTTGGTCGATGTTCTTTGGTGAAATCATAAAATCGAGGAAGTTACCTGGGAAAGAGATAAGGACATAAAAAAGTAATATCCACACATCTTCATATCAGATACATACTAAAATTCGAGGATGAATTTTTCTTAAGGGGGAGAATTGTAATACCCCAAATTTTGGTTAGTGACAAAAACATAAATTATGAAAGTTGGTGACCAAAGACTAAATTTGGCAAAGTTTAGGGAACAAAATAGTAATTTTCCCAAAAAGAATTTTTATTCCATAAATGAATAGTTTACTCTTGAGAGTAGGGTTTTATGGAAAACAAATTCTTCATCTAGAATTTATGTTAAAAAAATATAAGGTGTTAAAGTCCTGTAAGAATTCAGTTAATCAGATCGAATATAAATTTTGAGAAATTTTGAAGGCTGATAAATTAAGCTTAAAAATATTATTTCCATATGTTAAAATGATGGAAAATAATACTGACCATTAGATTTGAGGAATTATTACTATGTTTAATTTGGACTGTTGGATTAAAATGACAAGATTTCAATTTTTGAAAGTTAAATGGTTAAAATAGTAAAGGCTAAAAAAATTGTTCATATTTGACTTTATAAAGATGATAAGTATTATGTGGTTTGATATGGATGTAATTATAAGGTTTCCTTAATGGTAAAATGGACATTTCTCATTAAATGAATTTATATTCATTTAAGCTTAAATAAAGGATAAATTACATGAAAATACTTTGAAATTTCTTGTAATTTCTCCCAAATTTCAGCTCCAAGCCATGAACCCTAACCAAGATAAGGAAAATTTTTATTTTTTTTCATTTTTGAGTGATTTCCTTGGGATTTTAGATGAAGACGTGAAATAGAAAATTGTTCTATTCAAAAACGTTATCATTTTGTACCAATATTGCATGCTAATTTTGCTTTATTTTAAAGATCCTAAATTTTAGGGTTTAGCTTCATATTAGGGTTTGATGAAACGATGATGGACTTTGAGGTTGTTAACATTGTATAATTATTTCCAAGCAAGATTGATGATTAAAATCACTTATACATATCTATACAAGCTAGTGGTAGTTTCGGTATAACCCTAATATTGGGAGAAATACATGATTTTGTGAAATTAAGTTTGGGGTTTAATTGTAGAGATTTTAAAATGAGGAATAGAGGTTGATTTTATGCTCGAATCTAGTGAAAACTTTGAAACCCTAAGCTACATAGTATTCAACCTTAAGGAATTTAATGGGGAAAATTGTGAAATTGTTTCCATGGCTTAAAAATGATGTTTGGAAGGTTCTACAAGCTTAGAAATTTTTTTGAGTCAATTTGTAATTTTATGAAAGTTAAGTGACCTATTCGATAATTTTGAAAAGTTATGGGATAAATGTGTAATTACTCAATAGTTGATGTGTATTGCTGGAAATTATTGTTTGGCGGCTGAAATTGAAGTTAAAATGTAAAATTAAGACATTTTGGAATGTTTGCAAAGTTTATGTACAAAATGGCAAATGTTGGAAAAGTTAGTGACTTATGTAGTAATAAAGGGTTTATTGAGGTATGTACAAGAAATCTAAAATGCTGGAAATTTATTGGGCTTATTTAAGGCTTGAAATGAAGAAATAATGGGAAGGGTCCATTATGAGTAAAAAGGAAAAGTTAAGATGAATTTTAGAAGAAATCGAAAATAATAATATTTTTGGGTATTATTATTATGTGTAAAGAGTTAGTAAGAATAATAACATGTATTTTATATTTGTATGTGTGATTATGGATGCTTGCGTAGATCGTGAACAAACTTGAGATACAAGCAAAGCGAAAGGCAAGGAAAAAGTTTAAGAGTAATCGAATATTGACAAACAGTAAGGCATAATAGTGACACATACCAGGTGAATACATTTATTATGTACTTATATGATATGAGGATGACTTGTGACGAGTCAACCTTGAATGTTTTATGAAAGCATGTTTTAACATTTTTATAAAGTTATATGAAAATGGTTTTATGAATGATTTTTAGGGTATGAACTGCCCTAAAACAAATGGATGTATTGTATATTATTTAATGCTATCAATGCTTTAAAGTAAATGTTTAACATACGATTTGGATCTAATAGCCTATTGTATGTACATTGAGAGTCATAAGTGCATTTTGACATACTTGTAGTATGACGGTTATTGATCGATTTTTTTTAATGCATTTTCGTATTAGTACATTTGTATACTTTTGCCACTATGTGTGCATTGATGGTGTTCATAATGAGTTTGTGAATTACCATTTTGATATATTAGTATAGTTTCAATGTTACTACAATATATATACTTTTGTTTAGCACTTTTGTGCAATTTATGTACCTTGCATTATCATTTGTCATACATTGGGCTTTGAATGGATATTTTGGAATATATTGGTTGATTAGTATGCTATACATATGAAATATTGTTTCGCAAGTTATTTGATGGAAACTTTGGCTTATAAAGTCAGTTTTATGCGTTAATGTATTTTATACGATTAAATTCGTATTTTGATATTTTATGAAATACTTATATTTTAATATGCCTCATTTATTTTATTATGCCTCACTAAGTGAACACTTAGCGTGTGATTGTTTCACGCTAGGTAATAGCATACAATCATACTGAGGAGTGCAACTGATATCATTTGTCAAGGGTTGCCACATCAATAATTGTATAAGATCTCTAGATGTTTATTTTGATATTACTAGTTGGCATTTATTAGTTATATTATGATGCTCTTGTAGGATATTTGATATCTTGTTTGGAGTATTATAATATAATCGAACTTAAACTACCATTCGATAGACTTAAAAGCTAGTTTATATATTAATAGTTAATGAAGATTAAATATTATATCATTAAACTATTTTATTTAAAGCAATACAATTTTACTGGTTTTTGAAGTATGAAAAATGTTTTAAAAATCATGTGACATCTATGACTCGTGATGGGGTTGTATACTGCGAATAGGTGTTACACTACCATAGATATTGAATCAGACATTGGCATATGAATACGATGCTATAATAGAAGGTAATTCATCTACTTACACATCTTCTTTTACTCCACTTTCTACCGAGTATACTAAATCAGGCAATGACATCGATGAATACAATACTAGCAGCATTTGTAATACAGGATACCAATCTTTAGTCACTTAGCCTTACACCATTGGAATCAAAAGATGTAATTGAAAGTCATGTGTTGAAATTTTGTGAGGAGGGTGGGAAACCACAAAAAGAAAAATACACTAAAAAAGTTATAAAAACAAAAGAGGTCACAACCCATAAAAGCCATGAATATGAACCATGTAAGGTTAGTGAACATAATTGTGAGAAGAAAAAAGTGATTGAAAATACATATGTGAACACAAAAGAATTGACAGATAACATTATTCACAAAAAGCTTGTCTTCCTTGTTTTCTTTAAGGAATCAACTGTTTTAATTTCTAACATTAACAAGGATTTTTCTAGTGTGTTTATTATTCTCTTACAGGATTTTGGAAGAGTGTTAGGTGATCCATGATACCTCATCACACGGACAATCTTAAAGAGAGGAAGATAATACCAAACCAATCTAATTCAAGGTTCCATCATACCTCATCACACATACAATCTCAGAGAGAACAAAGTGTTAGATTTTCTCTAGGAAAGCCTTGTCATTGTGCCATCTCAATGACTAAACAAGAGTTATCCAATTTCCATGATTCTTGATGTTCTCCGAAGAGAACACTTTTATGCTAACATTGGTAGGTACTCGTTTTGTAAGCTTGTCATTTTAGGCTTTATAATAAGTGCATAGGGAATCCATGTCGATGATGAAAAGGCAAAAGCGATTTAAAAATAGACCACGCCATCTTCCATAACCCAGGTAAGATATTTTCTTGGCTTAGCAAGCTTTTACCATAGCTTTGTCAAGGATTTCACTACCATTGTCGCACCTTTGACGGAAATCACCAAAATTTCAATTAAATTCAAATAGGGACCACAACAACAAGAAGCATTCAAACTTCTTAAAGGTATGTTATGTCCCTATTTTTCATCTTCCCAATTATTCTAACACTTTCGAGCTAGAATGTGATGATTCAGGTATAGACATAGGTGCGTTCTTATGTAGGAAATACAACATATTGCTTACTTAAGCATAAAGCTAAAAGTTGCACAATTGAATTACTCTACCTATGACAAAGAACTTCTGGAATTAGTTCGTGCACTCGAAGTATGGAAACATTGTATTCTTCATACAAAGTTTGTCATATACATTAGCCACGACTTCTTTAAGTGGTTAAAAGACCAAGGTAAGAAAAACATAGTAGAATATGCACTATCCCGAAGGTACACTCTTACCTATCAAACGTGTACTACTATTCCAAGAATTGAACATATTAAAGATGTACATCAAGATGACTCAGAGATTTCTGATATATATACCCATTTTTTTAAAATTTATTTTAATGAGTTTTATATTGTATATGAGTTTCTATTTCAACTCAACATGTTATGCAACCCACAATGCTCCTTATGAGAATTCTTAACTCATGAACCACACTTAGGAGACTTCATGGATTACTTTTATAAATCACTTGACTATTAGGATCAGCGATCCAACTATAGAAAACTCAGATTCAAGAGGAAAAGATACGATTTCTCACCTTGAGTTCCTTGAATAATAGCAATACGGTAACAACTCACGATCTCAAGAATGATTTGAACCCTAGCCTCCACGAATATCATCTCGACCTCTACTAAGTTCACCCATATAAATAACCGTTGAGAGTAATTTTGAAATTTCTAAAAAAGGGATTAAAATGGATGCTAGACCAACATCTCCCTTTTATATGTGTCGTCATAGCTATTAGGGTTTTAATCCAAATTTAATATGAAATCTAATTTCCCTTATTATAGTCTTTTAATTAAATTTGATATTTTAACGTGTAATTAAAATTACACATGCATATATATCACACACACGCAAAGATATATATATATATATTAATATTAACAACACATTTTATTCATGCACAATAAAATTGTGCATAAGTAACACATTTATAAATTGCTCTTTTCAACCATTGGGTGTGACCTTGTAAGTTCTTGTAACATTAGTAGTAATAATTAGAACAATTCTAATATTACAAACAATGAATGATATCTAGCAATATATCATTGTTACCTAAGTTATAGGAAGTCATGATTCGACAAAACATATTCGTGACTATCTCTTTTAATGTGTTAAATCCATTTTCCCATTATATCTAGAATAGGCGCAAGTCTTGAAATAGCCACACTTGTATAGCCATATATTATTTCTTGATATCTATATAAGACTATAATAAATGAATAATATTTGATATCTCATAACAACTTATTCAGACATGACCGTGCATTTCTAGTCTCACTCAATCAAGTGGTCTGTGATATATTTCCTATTATGTAGGAAGTACAAATCCTATATTAATTATTCACACCCCACTACATATGTTGTGATATTTTTAATGTTAGTATTTATAGTACAACCAGTTACGGAGTACGTTTAACTGTATCAAAACATACAACAATATATGTTGAGATATTAATGATCTCAAGTCTAAGGATCATACATATGTTTGTCACCATGAGTAGTATCGTGACCATAACATAATAATCCAAGATAAATGCTGAAAGCGGGTCAATCCAATACATTGTTCTCTAACAACATATTCATGCATCAATTCTTACATCTATATGTCAATGACAACTTATTGTCATCAATTCATGCAAGCGTATTATAACATCAATCAACTTATTATATGGACATTATTGTCCTTTAGTTTATTTAATACATATAATTATAACAAAAGAAAATAACGGTAATGCATTTATTAAATAAATACAATAAAGAAAATATGTCAATGCAATCATCATATGATTGGTCTTTGGGCATACTCTAACATTAACATGGTTTTTACGCACTCTTTCTACCCACACAAGAGTAAAAATATTGAAAAGAAATATGAGGAAATCACAAAGAAAACCAACAGTGGTTGGTGTCATTTTCAATTTCAACCGAAACACCAGATTTAAAGACTTGTGTTTAAAAGAGAATTTCTAGACAATAAGAATTCGACTCCAAAAAGTAATAAACCTCTACTAAAGTGCATAACAACACATCAAATTGATACATGCAAGTATTTCATAAGTTGTCCTTCCTACATGTCTAATTCTCTTTCTTTTGAATTTTTAGATTCATTGACGAATCGTTTTGAAGTGAGCGTGTAACACCCATAATCCGTATAATTATACCCATGAAGATTATAGACGAAACCTGAATTTCTAAAACCATCTCCACTTCAAAAATGATTTAGAATTTATTTATTTTTAAATGGTAAATGATATTATGGTAATATCATATCACATGCATTATGCTTCCTTATAACAAATTTAAAACTAAATATTTTTTAAATGAATAGTGAATAGTGAACAGTGAATAGTGTACATTGAACAGTTTATCGATGTACTGCTACAGTGCATCGATGCACTGCTACAGTAACGTACAGTATTGCTATAGTAACTTCTGCAAAACTGCATAAAACTGGTAAAAATTCAACCGTGCATCATTATACAACTATCATTTACATAAATACGTTTAAATTCATTTAAAATATGTTTATTAAAATCCATTACATGCCGACTAAAATATAACTAAAACAGTTCATTATGTCATACGGTTACTGATGAGGTGACCTTGACTTAATATCCAAATATCTCCTTACAAGTTGTATTCAACCTACGCGTGAAATAAACACACGTTAAGTATTACTTAGTGAGGCATAAATAATCACGATTAACATTTCTTCATACAAATTATCTTCCGATATTTAATCTCCAAGGATTCTTTAATTCCAATGAATATACTATAATATGCATTACTGATGCCATTAACTTATTTATCAATCATTATTGGAATCCATACATTCCATAGCAAATTCATGCAATTTCCTTTTAATATTAGCACTATCAGTGCTCCATCTGGAAAATCATACACTTAGTATGCTTCCCTTTTCATTTTAGCACAGAAAGTGTCCTATTCGAAATCTATACCATTAGTATGATTTTGTTACCATTTTAGCACATAATATGCCCTGTCTGGAAATCCATATTTTCAAAATGATTTCCTTATCATTTAGCATCCTTAGTGCTTTATCTGGAAACCCATACACTCAGTATGATTCCCTTACCATTTTAGAACATAAAATGCCCTATCTGGAAATCCTTATTTTCAATATGATTTCCTTATCATTTAGCACACTCAGTGCTCCATATGGAAATCTATACACTCAGTATGATTTCCTTATCATTTTAGCACACAAAGTGTCATTCGGTAATCACTATACATACATCAATAGATTATGCTATTTTAACTATTAACACATGTACGTACATAATTAAATGCACTCACCTGGTTTGCCTTGCTATTATTTCCAATACTCAATTCCGATTACTCAGCTACTTTGTCTTTGCCTTTCGTTTTACTAGACTCGGGAGCTTGATTCCGATCTACTCAAGCATCCATTAAAGACACATTCAATATCACTTATTAGTACATTGAAATCTTTAATTTCTTAAACTAAAAGAAAGACTTCCCATTCATTTATTTGATGTATGCATCGATACATTTTATAGTGTATCGATGCATCCTCTCTCTGGTGCATCGATACACAGCCTACGCATCGATGCACTATATGCATTCGATGTTTACATCTTAAGGGAGTGCATCGATACACTACCTGTGCATCGATACACTCAGTGCATTCGATGTTTATTTATTTAAGTGTGCATCGGTACACTACTTATGCATCGATGCAGCTTGCCCAGAATTTACATTTTGAGCACGAAATTCACTTCATTCTAGCTTAAATGCTTCATATTTCAACCCTTTTCATACCCTTAACTCAAATACCTTCATTTAAACTCATTTATACGCATTTACCATATCCTTAACCTCAACATCTTATCTTTTACATGAAATTCAAGAATCATACCCAATTTTCAACATGTTCTAAATCTAATTCTAACACTTCATATTTCTTAATTAACTTGATGACAAGTCAAATCTACCATAAAACATCCATAAACCTTCATATTTCATCATGTCACTCAAAAACCCATTATCTTTAATCTCTAATATCTCATCAATAACTTAGTTTTGATCTCATTTAAACCTTCCTTTAGCTTCTATAGTATACAAAGCTTCAATCCCAATCAAAAATTGAAGTAAATAACCATTAAATCAAAAACTTACCTTTGAGTTGAAGGGAAGAGTTTTCCACGACAAGAAGAGAAGAAGATGAAAGGGTTGACTTCCTATTCCCCTCTTCATCTTATGTCTTATCTTAATTCCCCACTAATTGAATATTAAAATCAATTTAATTCAAATGACCAAAATATCATTTTAATCATCCTCTCCTACAATTTAGTCTAAGCTATGGATCATATTTATCCTCATCTTTCATTATTTAATTTAATAAATCCTTGTATTTTTAAATCTTTTCAATTTAATCCTTAAATAAATTTTTGGGGCATTACAGAGCGGGAATGATATATGTACCAGAGTCTATAATGATGACAACACATGCTTCTTTGGACTATTGGTTCTAGTCAAACCTATTAGAAGAACAAAGTCTCGAATATTCAAAGCATATCTACTCGGTAAGTAAAATGTGAGTGAATTCTTAAAAAGTTCTAATGTTTCTCCCTTTGATATACCAGATTCGAGGTCAAATCCTTTTTAAGAGAGGGGATGATACATGCATCGCAAGTATCATATCAAAGGAAGGTGTACTAAAGGTTCTAAGTGATTTACAAGACAAAGCATTGGAAAAGAATAACAACAAAATAGTAGAATTGTAACAACTTTTTGAATGAAATTCTGATGTTATTTGGTCAATATGTCACTAAAATTATGAGTGGTTTTCTCTTATTTTTCCAATGGTTTTTTAATCGCCTCAGTCTGATATCAGGAACTCAAGATATGTCCATTTTAGTGAAGACAACACATGCAAAAAATCCTATACGGGATTAATACAAGATTTTGTAAATATTACGAATTTTTCAATATTTTTATTGATTATTTGTAATACAATTTAATATAGGATGATACATTATCTTTTAGAATTAGAATTATTATTTTATAAATTAAGATTAAGTTAAAACATTAGTTTATTAGTATTTTATTCGTTAGTCATGTTGCTACAAAGATTCCTCCAAACCTATATAAGGAGGCTCCTTCCCTTCATTGCAATCATCAACTTTTCTTTGAATAATAACACAATGTGAGAACATTTTTGCAAGATCTTATTGCCTTGTGCCTTCTAAGCATCTTTTCCTTTAAGTTTTTCCAAGTTCTCGAGATAGAGATCTTCACAATCCGGTTTGTCTTCTCATTGTGGTTAGGGGGATGGTTAGAGTTGTATTATTGAGTTTACCTTTTCATTGCAACTAATAGGGTTTTTAGGACATATCATCTATATTCCGTCTCTACAAACCATCATCTTTTTCCTCCATCATCACCTCATCTCCATATGCAAACCCTAGTTAAGTAGAATACCTACCCGGGGTAAATTTTCAAATCACTTTTGATGAAGTTTTAACTGTCAGAATTCCAATCCATCTTGTTTGTTATGATCCTTATCTCGCTATCTTTCAAACGAGTATTCATCCAGCAAAATCCATCCACAACATCCCCCTTCCACCCAACACAAGGAAAATAAGCTTAATTCATTCATTACATGTTTTGTCTTTCAGTTTATTTCATTACCCTTATTTTTCCTTTATCTTAATTTCATTAGAATTCTATTACCCTTGTTTTTATTTTCTTATATTCTTCTTTTTCTTAAATTCAACAAATAAAAACCTTAATCCAAATACCTTGTCGCTGCCCACATCCTCTATTCATCATCTCGTTCTTTGATCGAGTCTAGAGCTTTCTAGGTTTTATTCCTTGAAGAAAAACAATTGTCACCATATATTACTATGTATTTTTAATATTTCATTCTTTTTCTTATTTCTTTTCCCATCGCATCGCTTTTCTTCACTTCACATCCATGTCGTCCTTCGAGTTAAGTCGATGGAGGTAGTCATTCAAACGTGACTTCTCATTTGTTCTTTTACTTTGGTCGTGTGATCTTCATCGTTAAAGTTTTGATAAAAGTTTAAATCAAAAGCATATTCAACGATCATCGCTCGTCAACCATTATAGGTAGTTCCCACCACTGGGAATCATTTGGGAGTGGTCAATCGATCGGTTTAGACCCCCAACATCATTGTTAGACTTCGACAGTCGTTGCCTGTACCTTGGGTGGCTTGGTGCGAGCTGGGCAGCACTCTGGTGTGCCCACTGCCTCCCCTGGGTACCTTTTGCCACCTTTGGTGTGCCTACCACCGCCCCTCAGTGCCATTTGTCACCCCTGTGGTTGCTCACTTCCACCCCTCTTGTGTATGACATCCCTTTAGTTGGACCGAAACCCCGCTAACCAATGTTTGATTCGAATCGAGTATTTGGATATATCAAATCGAAATTACTTTTCCCTCCGTCATTACCCACCAATTTGAACCGATTGTATTGTAAGAACCAATCAAACTGATTTGGTTCAATCCACTACTGGAGTTGATTGTCATATGCATTTTAATCGTCGTTAGCTATCAGTTGAGGTGTGTCTCTACTTGATGCTATTCTAATTCATGTTGATTGGTTGATTGTTTGAAATTGGTTGTGAGCATGATTGTTATGTGTATTGTTTCTTTAAATATAATTCAGTTAAGGATGTTGTTTGGAAGTTGGTTTTGAGATTAATGGTTCTGTGATATTGTTGTATGAGCTGGAATTAAAAAAATTATATTACGTGACATGTGATATTTATCGTATTCGGATTATGCTATGTGTTCAGACTCTGCGATCATGTAATTGCATTCTCATTCGGATCAGATCATAATTCATATATGATATTCTAGTATCTATTATTTGGATTGGATATAGGATATGTGTACCATTTGCATATAATAACCAGATGAATTTTAAGAGGGGAAGCTAAAAGCATTCACTCGATAGGGTGAATGTCACTTTTTAGGATTTAGTGGCCTCTGTTTTTATGGCAGAACCAACTCATATGGTGTGTGGGTTGGAATTAGTGTGTTATGGGGAACCCACTCTTCGAGGTGTGACAGGAGAATGGGAGGGTGCATGAGCATTTGTATATCATTTATATTGTGATTACTGTTGATGATTTGACATATAAATATTACTATTTGTTTTGGATTATGTTGTGACTTGTGTTTGTTGCACTTTGGTGACACATTAAGCCTTTTAGCTTACTCCCCTTTAGTTTAATCTTTCAAATTACCGAGCTAGGTGAATCGATACTTGGAGTTCAACATTATTTTGTATTCATTATTTTTGTAGTATGACATTTATTTGGACTTTATGTTTAGTATTTTATTTAGATAATATTTATTATATTTAAATATTTTTGGGACATTGGATATAAACATTGTTTTGGACTTCGGGACTTGAACTTTAATTTTATAAATGTTTGATTTATGTTTAATTATTATTAAAATTTTCAGTTACTATAAATAATCAAAATCACTAAACGTGAGGGTAAATTTTAAAGTATTTAAAATAATATTAGGGGAAAAGTATTGGGAGAAAATTTAGTTAATGGACCTTTTGGATTTGACCTGTTTCGTCTAGGTTAGGTAAAGGGAGTTACATGAAGGATCCCTTGGGTAACCCTAGTATTTGTATCTTCAATCCTGTGGATCCCAAAATTAATCCCACGATGTGTGGATGGTAGCATTGGACATGATGGGAAACCCTAGTTGTTGTTGAATCTTCCACATAGGCTTGCTTGGGCTGATCCTTATTTTTGGTTGTTGGTTGGACATTGTAATCACTTTAGTTGTAATGTTTGGCCTTGCTTTCTAATTTCTATTTGGGTTTGTGTAAAATGTGTACATGGGTTTGCAAAGTAACTTGCCCATAAAAAAAACATGAAATGAAAGTTAATATTTATTTTACTTTAATATTACTATGTATTTAATTAATTAAAGTAATTATGTTATTATAATTACACTACCATGATCAACCTACAACTAATAATCAAAACCTATATATATAATATTGTAATCTGATTAATATATTAATCTAATTAACAAGACTAATTAATATTAAAACTAATTAAAATGTTTAAACTTAAACTGAATTAATAAAGATATGAACAAGAGTTTGTTTTTTTTTTGTCTTGACAAAAATTAGTGCTTACAACTACCCTGCTTGCCCATTCTTTTGTTAACTATAATAAGGAAAATAAAAAAGAAAAAAGAACAAAAATGGAATAATGTCAAAAATTTTATTTTCAAGAGAAAGAAATTTTAAGTAGACAAAATTTGTTTCAAGAGAAATGGATGCTTAGGTTCCAAGGGAAATTGTCTTGATAGAGACAAAATGATATGTTCCTTCATGTTGAGGAAGTGTAGTCACTTTTTGATGATTCAACACTTCATTTGAGGATGTTGGGTTCATTGAAAATGTTGTTCCTTCGTGTTCAGGACGGCTAGTCATGTGTGAATGATTGTGCGTATGAGGATAACATTGTTCCTTCGTGTTGCGGAAGTCTAATTGCCTAGAGATAATTTGACTTATGAAAAATGGCAATGTTCCTTCGTGTTGAGGAGATCTGGTCAATTTTAAGTGATTTGCTCGATGTCAAGTTTGATGATGACATTGCTTCTTCAAGTTGAGGAGGTCTAGTCTGTGGACTAAATTGTTCCTTCGTGTTGAAGATATCTAGTTTTATTTAGATAATTTATTGTTGAAGACGACATTGTTCCCTTATGTTGAGGAGATATATTTTTCACCAATCCTTTTTTTTCCTGAAAGATTTATGAAAATTGTGTATCTATGAATGTAACTATCTTGAATGTTTTCAAGGATTTCAAGATGAAGTTTATATCATGTCTTTGTTTTTTAGCTACTTTTAAGAAAAAGTGAGCCCTTGGAGTCATCCTCATGAGAGGAGAAAATGGTCTAGTATAAGAAAATATTTCAAGAGAAATTATTAAAGGCATCATCGTGAGAGGGAAATCAAAGTTTTTTTACGTTGAATGTGATGATGGATGTTTGATGCAAAGATGAAAATTCATGTAACATGTATGTGCCATCACCCATTTTATCCGGTTGTGACTTTATTATTGGCTATTATTAAAATATAGTATATTATATATAGTAGTTTTTGTAAATAACATTAGTATGATTTTCATGGTATAAATCTAGTCTATAGTTTTAATAAATAAAATATTAGAATTACTATATAGTGGGTGGTTTTGTGAATATAATATTAGTGCATATGGTTTTCATAATATTTGTCTGTTTTTAAAATGCTAGTATCGATATGTTTTTAACATGTTACTATTAGTTTTTTTTATAAATATGCTAGTATATGGTTTTAATATGATTTAGTATATTAAATTTATAAAGTTAATATATGGTCATTTCATTAGTGCGTTCGATATTAAATATATTCTTTTGGTCCAATACATATATAAAAATAAGTACTAAGTTTACTAATAAATAATAAATATGTCTATGAATAAATGAATATAATTACATACGAGTCCTTTTACATAATAAATACCCATTTTACAAAATAAAAACTATTAATATCGGCACATCAGTGATATGTGTGAAGCAAGATTTCGTGTGAACCGTTGATGGAGATTCGATCTAAGAGTTCAAAGTAAAAATTCTATATGCATCCATTCATGACAGTTCCATTGTTTCGGCGGCACGTGGCATGCGCGTGTGGTACACGCACCCATCCAGTCGGATCTGTCATATCCTCATATTGCCATTTTTTCGTCGAGATACCACAGTAGTCGTTGTTTATTACCGGAAATCGTAAAAAATAAAAATCATGAAAAAATCAATTTGAAAAAAATGAGAAAGAAAATTCTATTGATTCACTAACTAAAATCATTTTTAACTAATTTTTGGGTAGGAAAGTAACAATAGGGAGCTTTCTCATAGTATAAATGTCAGTGATTACCAACAATGGGAGGAGAAGATCCATCATCAACGCAAAGAAGAAAAACCATTATTTGATAAAATCACGAGAAATATGCATAGAAGAAGGAGGGTTCTTATCGTTCTAGAGTCCCTTAGAATCGAAGTTTGCCGGAGTTTCATTCGTCGAGGCCAAGATTGCTGAGTTCGAGATCGCATTGAAGGTGAGCTCTTTCATTTTTTTTGGAGAGCTCTTTCATTTCTATTTGTTGTATTTAGTTATATTTTGGTAGTGGGTCGCCGCCACTTGCGGTGGCTGGCGGTGATCAGATTAGAGTAGCATTGGTCGAAGATGGTGACCTTTGGTTTCGGGTAACTTAGAAGGGGAGGATGGGAACGCTTTTGAGTTTGGGTCATAGATTTAGGTTTAGAAAATAAAGAACACTTGGGGAAGGTTTTTTGGGCGTGTTCTTGGGTTTTAAGATAAAGATAGGTTGTTTATGTTCTGGATAAAAAATATGGAGATAGAAATTGTTGATCTAGATCCCAAAACACAAGATTTATTTTCGAAATTTTGATGCTTTAGGAAATTGAAATAGGATTTTCGACATGGATAAGTGAAAAACACATTTGATTTTTGATGGTTTTGATTGGTAATGGCTAAGGAAAAGTTCTTTTGAGTATTTGTTCTTGATTGATATTTTGAGAGAAATTATAATGGCATGATAAATAATTATCTTAATATAAATAGAAATTTACTTTCTTATTTAATCGGAAATAAATAATAATAATATTTTTCCTAACATTCCTTTTAAATATTTTGAGAATAATGGATTATAAATTCAAATTATTAAACTTCTAATACCATAGACAAAATTAACATTGACGGTACCCAATTCAGACGTTGCGAGGGTGATAATACTTCCTCTAGCTTAATCGACTGCTGAATCCAAAATCTCTTAAAATGTATGCCACTCACATTTTATTTTAAAAAAATTATTAAAAAATATTTAAAAGGACGAATTCTTGGGTATTCGGCCTACCTAAAAGATCGATGGTGACTCTAACCTTCTCCAAATGTTTTTTAAATTTCCAGAAAATACGACACTTAAATTCTCGTCGACTTAAAAAAATCGTCATAACAACTTGGCGACTCCACTAGGGATTAAACCCAAAGTCTCTGGTTTTTGAATGAGTCAGATCGAAAAAACAATTAAACTTTCAGTACAACAAAAAAGTTCAATAACGATGTTTTTTTAGTACTATAGCGGCGTTTATAAGCGCCGCAAGAAAGCTTCCCAACACAGAAAAAACATCACAAAAAATACCACTAAAACTAACGTCGCAAAAGTTAATGGCTTTTGTAAATGAAAAATGCTGCTATTTACCATGATACATTGGCGTCGTTTGCATATAAAACGCCGCAATAAACTATGAAATGTAGCCGCTTTTGTGGACAAAATGCCACAATATAATATGATATGTAGCAACGTTTGTGATACTAGAACGGTGCAAATTGTGAAACCATATAGTGACATTTGAAAGCCAAAAATGTCACAAATGTATTGTCCTTCAGTGGCGTTTTCATCTTAAAACACTACTAATCGAATCTATTTTATAAATATTATTTTTTAATAATTATAGCTCAAATTTAATATATATGGTAACAATATCAAATAACAATCTTGATAGAACTAGAATTAAGTAAAAAAATACTTAACAACATAAATAAATCAAAGTTTACAAGCATTCAAGTAGTTCAACATTCAAGTGAAATGTAATACAATTAAACAACTAGAATAAACATGGCATGAACCTAAGAAATCACCTAGAATGGTGAATTTACCACTTGATTTTGTCGCATTATTTCCTTCACAACTTCAAGTTGTTTTTTAACTTCATCACATTTTCACTAATATGTTTCTTTTCTCTTCGCTTTTCTTCGCTTCTCTCGTTTCTCCCTCTACTTGTCTCGCTTTAACTTCGACTTTCATTTGAGAAAAATTTTATGTAATGTCCCAATTGTTGAATTAGGGACATTATTGAAAGTATTTTAAAATATGAGGATTTATTCGATTAAATGATAAAAGATGAGAATTAGTAGGATTAATAGTTAGACTAAATTGTGACTATGGATTATTAAAAGGGTATTTTAGTCTTTTGCATGAAAGAGGATTTAAAATTTATTTTAATAAGGTATTAAAGAAAAGGGAAAAAAGGGAGTTAGGTTACCACAAAAGCTTTTCTTCTTTCCTTTCTTCTTTCCCGTAAAAAGCTTCTCTCCCTAGTTCAATGGTAAGATTTCATATGGATAGTTTATCCTTTCATTTTTTGGTTGGTTATTGATGCTTTGAGTATGATAGAAGATTAAAAGAGGGATTTAATGAGATTAAAACTAGGAAATAGAGGATATATTAAAGATTTTAGAAAATGGGTTTTTAAATGACATGTTAGTATATTGGTGTTTATTGATGATTGTTAGTAGTTTTGACTTGCCAAAGAGATATATAAGAGATTAGAAGCCTTGGATTGGATTAAGAATATATTAGAAAAAGTGGTTTGATTCGTAGAATCGAATGTTCTTGAATGATTTTAAATGTTCTAAGAGGCTAAATGAAGGAATGTTAATATGGATAGTTAAGGAAGAGCTTAATAGTATTGTATGGGGTAAATATAACGAGAATTAACCACATTGGGATAAAAATAGAGTTGAAAACTGGAAATTCTAGGCAAGGGTATCGATACTGCTAAGAACAATATCGATATTATAGGCTAAAAAGAGATAAATTAGATGAGTAGTACTGATACTGATTCAATCAGTATCGATGCCAATGAGGTAGTATCGATACCATGGTAAGGGGTATCGATACCAATAAAAATCGAATCTAATTTTGGTATCAATACCGTTAGGGGATATTGATACCATAATAGGATAGTATCGATACCATGGTAAGGGTATCGATACCAGGCAACATCGAACCTATTTTTGGTATCGATACCCAAAGAGGGTATCGGTACTGTAGTATAGAAGTATCGGTACCAGGGTAGTAGTATCAATACTATATAGACATAAATGTTAAAAATAGGTTAATATTGGTATAAAAAGTTAATGATATGTTCTTTTGAGTATTGTCTAAGTATAATGGTTAGAAAATATTCTAACATTGGGTATGGTATATGTTTTTTTTATGGATACTTGAGTAGATTGGAACCAAACTCCCGAAACAAGCAAAACTAAGGCCAAAGACAAAGTACTAGAGTAATCAGCCCTACTTTTTGGACACGTAGCAAGGATAGTCAGGTGAATGCATTTACTTGTATAGAAAGGGTTATGATGATAAGTTGTTAATATATATATGGTATCGATATATCAATACTATGTGTACTACAGTCACTTTATGTGTATATTCACGGAATTCATCATGAGTTGATGAATCACCGTATATGCACTTTGTGTGCATATTCTCGGAATTCATAATGAGTCGATGAATCACCGTACAGGCACTTTGTGTGCATATTCATGGAATTCATCATGAGTTGATGAATCACCGTACATGCACTTTGTGTGCATATTCACGGAATTCATCATGAATTGATGAATCACCATGCATGCACTATGTGTGCAGCCTACAGAATTCATCATGGGTTGATGAATTCTCGTATAGGCACTAATAGTACACTCTAATAAATGAACATAAATAGAAAGGGGTTAGAGGACCATAATAAAAACAATGGTGAAAAGTTATAAGGTTTACAATAAATGGTAAATAATTACTCGATATTAGAATTGTTACCCTGTATTATATTTATAAGTTGCTTATGATTATGTATGCCTCACTAAGTAATACTTAACACGTGTTCATTTCACGCGTAGGGTGAATACCAGTTGAGTAAGGAGATCATTGGATATCAAGTCAGAGTCACCTAATTCAGTAACAGTATGACATAACTGTCTACTTTTGGATATATTTTAGTTGGCATGTAATAGGTTTAGTAAAAGCTCTCTGTAAAACCTTTTGAATTAAACTACTATCAAACAGTGAAAATGTTGAACATCTCTTTTTATGTGTATATGTAAGTTAATGCATGTTTTAATTATAAATAAATTCTAATGGTTTTATAAAATGAACAAAATTGTACAGATTTTCAAATGGGAAACTATTTTAAAAGTGATGTGACATCTATGGCTCGTATACGTAAAGGTATACGGGAGATGGGTGCTACATTTTCATCCCTTGTAGTCAACTACTATTTTGATCAAATAACTTCTGATTGAGTAGAATGACTATTTGATAGCATGTACTAAGATGATCTGGATCCAAAATATGATTCTAGAAAGCGAACTCGATCATATCTTTCAGTGCCAAAAACATTAGTAGTAACTTGATTTTCAATCTCGTTCACATTAATGGAACCATTATATGAACATGTGACTTCATACTCCATCCTTTTATCACTCATTTTTTTCCCTAATAATCAATTAAGATTTTAGAATGAATTCTATTATTATTTAAAATAAAAATGTTATACTATAAATATACCATTATTTATGTAACTTCAGGAGCCATATGAGAGCCATCTTTTTTGTATGTGGCATTTTGAAGAGCTTTATTCTTCCAACTTTATTTCTAGATGTAATTTCCTACAATATATAATATAAGTTAGTACTTAAAAATGTTCATCACCATGTGAATAATAAGAATTAAAAAAAAACAATACCTCTTCATGAGCTACACGAGCAAATCAATTCTTTTTCTTTTTCGAAATTGTAAAAATAGAATGCGGTAATCGAGATTTTCCATTAGAAAGTAATTGGGGATGAAGATCATGCCAAATTTTGATATCAACTAATTCAAGTCAACTCTTTAGATTGTCTTTAAATTTGCTATCGACGTTGAGAAAGGTACTGATAAAATTCTAACAAACATTCTTCTCAATGTGCATGACATCAAGATTATGTCTCAAAATGTGACCTTCTAATAGGGAAACTCGAAGAAAATAATTCTCTTTTTCTTTAAATCCACCTTATTTGGATCCTCCTCCTCATCAATATCACTATCACTCTATTGTTCAACATCAAGATCATATACATGCTTTGCTTTTTTCTTTGATCACGTGTTTAATGGTTATATTCATCTTTCCATAAGTGAACTTGATATGTTTAAACATTGATAAGATATTAGACCTGACTGTTTGCTCAGGAGCTTTTCTAAACTCTTGAGTTCCATCAAACATATTTTTTAATATCTAAATCTGTGATTTTCATTTAACCACTGACGATATCCCTCGTAAGAGAACTTCTTTCCATTATACAACCACTTTGAACATGTTTGCGTAACACAACAAGAAAAATAATAACGACCTTGGGTACTCCGACCTGGTAAATTTTCATAAGTAGAGAAGTTATTAATAGTCTATAATAAAGATGCACGTAAATTAAAGTTCTCATTCTTCAGCACATCTTATATTTCATCATCCACCAATAATTGTTTCAACTCTTCAGTAAGAGGCTACATATAGATGTCGATATCATTTCCGGTTTCTCACTGGGTATTATCATTATTAAGTTAAAGGACGATTGTTTCATGCAAATCCATGAAGGAAAATTGTAGGGAATAAGTAGAACATGGCAAGTACTTTATGAAGTACTCATGATTTTAAAAGGATTAAACCATCAGATGCAAGATAGAGCATCACGTTTCAAAGATCACTTGTAAAAATTAGAAATTTTTGGTCAAATGACTTCCAAGATAAACAATCTGCAGGATGCCTTAAAAGCTCATCATCGGTTTTTCCATCATGATGACACTTCATAGACACGACAATCTTTAAATACATAAAAAGTCTTTGAAACCTAGGCGTTACAGGAAAATATCGTATAATCTTCACTAGCTTCTTTCTTGATCATGCTTTAACTTCGTTCTCACTCACATTTTTTGTCTCCCCTTTTACCCACCAAGATTTTCTGCACACACAGGACTCCTGATTTTTTCGATCACCCAAATAAAACATGTAATCAATCGGATAACTATGAATTTTCTAATAACCAAGTCCCAAATCCTTTATCATTTTCTTAATATCTTTGTATGATTGCATAATTTTTGTAAAAGGAAACATTTCTTTCAAAAACTCTAACAACTATGTAAAAGAGTTATCGATCCACCTTTCCAAGCATTTTAAGTGGAAATGACCAATGCAAAAGGAAAGTTTTCAGTATTTCGATCCCTCATAGAGTTGTTCATTCATCTCATCGAGTAACTTATAAAACTTTGTCACTTCTCCATTAGTCTCTTCATCACATTCATTTCTTCCCATCTCATTATATCATTAACATCAATATCACAATAATCTTCTATAATAGATCGATAATTATTGTGCATATTAAATACATCTCGCAACATACCCTCCATGTTATCTTATCTAACAGATATATGATGAAAATTAGGAGGATAAGTCGAATGACTCGTTGAAGAATATCTACGAGGAATAATCTCTCAATGGAGTATCCAATTTTTTATATTCTCAAAGAAAGCCTTTAACAATTAGATGCTCGTAGACAACTTCATGAATGTACCAATTAATATTAGCGCACTTTTTACAAGGAAAAATAATCATATTCTCCTCGCTTTCATTTGCAAAAGCTAAATTTAGAAAAGTTTTTACTCTATTCTATATACGCCGTTTACCCTTAACAAATCCATTTGACTCTTATCCATTTCGTATTTTTGGAGTATTCATTTTAAATGTTATTTGCTAAAACTATAGAAAAATAAACAACTAAACATAAACATTATATTTATTTTGACATTTCAAATTATAAACTATAATCCAACAGACCTAACAAGGTTTGGTAGATCTATGCCTCTATTCACATATTTAAAATTTACCTTAAATATATATACTTGATCTGGTTCCTACAATAATATATAAAGGAAGAATTTTTTAAACCAGGGTGACTGTTAATGATTCTCCATTTTAAAAAATATTAATATAAAGGTTATATGTATTGTCAAATGTATATATGCTGCCTTATTCACTCTATGTTTCCTATCTAGAATCAAAATATTCATGTGGCACATCATTTCCCAGGTAATATAAACAATGATGTTGAGCGATGGATATGGAGCTTGGGTTATCAAATACATTAGGGGCTTTGGAAATATAAGTGCATCATAAAATTTGCATATGGTCTGACCAAAAGGAAGGTTAACATAAGTAACTATTAATGAAATATCAATAATACAATGCAACATAAACTACTTACATAGGTATAAAAAGCTTTCCAAAATGAACTGTCCGAGATATGTGAGAAAAAGTAGGGAAACGTAGTCCTATGAAGTGCTACTAATTGTAACATAGAAAAACATTGTGAGAAAAAGTACGAATGCAAACACAATATTGTAGCAGAAACTGGAACTGTGTTACTCGTTACACAGTAAATATGCTTGTCATTTGAGACTCTTAGGAAGTTTTGATCTCCACAACAGAAGTTTCTCAAAAGTATTGTTAGCACTTTTGATGTATGAAAGCCCTCCAACTTATCACAAGCAGTCTTTGACTTCTATTAAGCAGCTCAGTCCTTGATTCATTCAATTTCTAATCCCCCATATGAAATTAAAAATTAGAAACGAACCATATTAAGTAAGTTTTTATTTCCCCAGAGAAAATGAAGTATATAATAAATTATGTAAAGAGAAAAAAATCTAAAATATTACATTTTAATTTCATAATTTATATATATGTAATTGTTTTGAATCAATTCAAAACAGCAAAATAGCAGTCAATGGAAATCAGATTCAAAACAGCCGAAAAAGTTCATTTCAGTTCATTTTTAATCAAATTTTATATTTCATCCAACTAAATTAATTAGTTGTTGATAATTTACGAATTCATTTTAAATCAGATGGGCATTACATTTATTGGTATTAGATTTATAGGTTTAGACGATTCTCGGCCGAATCGAGTGTAAATTTTTAAGGTAAAAGAGTTTACATGCCACTAAGATGTCAAGGTTATTGATAGGGTATAGAATGGATATGATAAGATGTCTCTCCTTACTAACTTAAGTATATCTTTACGAATGTTATGATAGATGTCGGATTCTACGAATTCGAGAAGGGAGGATGGTCGAGAGAGTAGAGACGAATTGGGTAGTGAAAGCTATGAAGAGAATAGCGAACATCCGATTTCGTCGGAGAACGCCAATGCACCGGTACCTCAGAGTACGCCTGTTCTGGAGTTTGGAACTTTTATGCAATATCTCGATGCTATTTTGACAAGGCTCCAACCTTCTCCGCCTCCCCCTGCTCCTCCAGTATCGCGAATAATGATTCAGAAGGAGTTGAGAAGTTTAGGAGCTCTGGAGTTCAGAGGAGAAGAAGGTGAAGGTCCTATGAACGCAAACTTATGGTTGAATGATATGATGATGATGTTGGAAATCATTCAGTGCTCTGATCATGATAAATTGGGAGGAGTTGTATCGTTACTCAGTGGTTCAGCTCGGGTATGGTGGACAAACACGACAATGTATGCGTCGCTCGAGAAAGTGAACTGGCTGTTCTTTCAAGAGGAGTTTAAAAACAAGTATATCGGGGAGCAATTCATGAGATCATTGCTGTAGAAGTTTCTCAACCTAAAACAAGGCGACCGAGCGGTGCATGAATATGAAGCTGAATACAACAAGCTTAGCCGTTACACTACTGAGGTGGTCCCCAATGACAAAGCTCGACGGGATTGATTTATTGAGGGACTGAGGCCAAAGTTAAAAGAGATGATGCTGACCTTGAGTTTGCCTAGTTTACAAGAAGTGATAAATAAAGCTAAGGCGATTTAAAGAGCTCAAGAGGAGACATTGGCAGCAAAGCAAAGTGTTCAGTCAAGAAAAGAATTGTGATGTCTTCATCTATGTATAATGTTAAGAGAGGCAAAGGCTCAAGTTCCCGATTTACTGATAGAGCGGATGCTGCTGCAGCTGCATAGAAGTTTAAGCACTCCCATTCTTCTACTGCAAGCTCGGGTAGAGCTTTTGGAGAAAGAAATAATCAATGTCAGATATGTGATAGATTCTACCAGGGAACATGTAGAGTGCTTTTTGGCGCTTGTTTTGTTTGTGGAGAAGCGAGTCACTATGCTCGAAACTGTTTGCAAAAGTCCAGGGACAGATCCGTACAAACTGAGAGATCGGTAGTTGCATTAAGTAGAAGCAAAGGAAGAAGAAGATCAGGGGGTCAATATGGGTCTAGTCAGAGACAAGAGACTCAGGGAGTGGCTCGAGTTTATAATATAAAGACCAATGAAGATAAGGATGATCTGGAAATCATAAAAGGTGCATTTCACCTTTTTGATAAGCCTTTTTTTGTTCTAGTTGACCCTGGTTCTTCACATTCATTTATTAGCACCAAACTGATTAGAAATAAAAGAATTCCTTTATAACCAATTGATAGTGAAATGATATCGATAAATCCTATGGGTCAAAGTGCACAGGTGACTAGGGTGTGTAGAAAATGTCCAATTCAAATTCAAGGGGTAGTATTCTTGGCAAATTTGATGGAGTTACCATTTGATGAGTTTGAAATCATTTTAGGCCTGAATAGGTTATCTCCACATCATGGATGGGTAGATTGTCGTCGGAAGTGATTATTTCTAAAGGATGCGGAAGGCTCTAAAATTGTGGTGGTAGGTAAGAGGGAAAAATCCATGTCCAATGTGATATCGACTTTGATTGCCAAGAGAATGATGTCAAAAGGATGCATAGCTTTTCTAGCTAATGTGATAGACACTCGAAAGCCAGAAGCGAGATTGCAGGATATCCCCAAAGTAAGGGAGTTTCCAGAGGTTTTTCCTAAAAAGTTATCGGGTTTACCTCTGAATTGTGAAGTATAATTTAGAATTGAGGTTTACCTGGGTACCGAACCTGTTTCTATGGCTCCATATAGAATGGATCCCACGGAGTTAAGAGAACTAAAAACACATTTACAGGAGCTACTTGATAAGGGATTTATTCGATCCAATGTTTCTCCTTGGGGAGCACCTGTGTTATTCGTGAAAAATAAGGATATGTCTATGCGTTTATGTATTGACTATTGACAATTAAACAAGGTAATGATAAAGAACAAGTATCCTCTTTCGAGGATCGATGACGTGTTTGATCAGTTAAAAGGTGTATCAGTATTCTCTAAGATATATCTGAGGTCGGGGTACCATCAGTTAAGGATTGAAAATGATGATATTTCCAAGAGGGCTTTTCGGACTAGGTACAGACACTATGAATTTGTGGTAATGCCATTTGGATTAACAAATGCTCTTGCATAATTTATGGATTTGATGAACATAGTATTTCAACCGTATTTGGATCAGTTCGTGATAGTGTTTATAGATGATATTTTGGTATATTCCAAGTCAAGGGAGGAACATGATACTCATCTTTGTGTGGTGCTTCAGATGCTTCGTGAAAAGAAGTTATATGTGAAACTGTCCAAATGCAATTTTTGGTTAGCAAAGATTGCTTTCCTCGTTCATATAGTCTCTGCAGAAGGCATAAGAGTGGATCCCAACAAGATTCAAGCTATAGTAGATTGGCAACCCCTAAAGAATGTTTTTTAAGTTTGGTGTTTCTTGGGGCTCGTTGGTTATTATAACTGTTTTGTGAAATTTTTTTCGATGTTAGCTTTGCCGGTAATTCAGTTGTTACGGAAAGATATGACTTTTGTTTGGACAGAATTATGCCAGGAAAGTTTTGAAATGCTCAAAAAATAGTAACTGAGGTTCCAGTGCTTTTGCAACCTGAGTGAGGTAAAGAATATGTTGTTTACAGTGATGTATCCCATAACGGATTGGGATGTGTACTAATGCAAGAGGGTAAAGTCGTAGCCTATGGTTCAAGGTAGCTGAAGAATCATGAGAGAAATTACCCAACTCATGATTTGGAATTAGCAACCATAGTGTTTGCTTTGAAAATTTGGCGCCATTATCTGTACGGTGAGCGTTACCATGTTTACACGAACCATAAAAGTCTAAAGTATTTGTTGACTCAAAAAGAGCTGAATTTAAGACAGAGAAGATGAATAGAGCTTATAAAAGATTATGATTTAGTTATTGACTATCATCCGGGAAAGGCTAATGTGGTAGCTGATGCGCTCAGTCGAAAGACTTTTGTAGCTTTAAGAGCTTTATGTGCACGTATGTATTTAAAAGAAGATGGTGCTTTGTTTGCCGAATTAAAGTTAAGGCCGATGTTTTTGGATTGGGTTAAAGAGTTGCAAGATAGAGATAAGAAATGCTTAATGAGTTTGGCGCAAGTGGAAAAAAGAGAAGCCAAGGATTTTGAAATTAGGGACAATGGTTGTTTATATTATCGAGGAAGACTTTGCATTCCTGATGATGATGTATTGAGGAAAGATATTCTTGGTGAAGCACATTATAGCCCTTTGACGATGCACCCATGTGGAAATAAGATGTACCAGGATTTTTTAAAGTTGTTACTGGTGGCTCGGTATGAAAAGAGCTATCACAGAGTTTGTTGCAAAATGTTTGACATGTCAGCAAGTGAAAGCTGAACATCAAGTTCCATCTGGGTTATTACAGCCAATATCCATTCCTGAGAGGAAGTGGGAGCAAGTCACGATGGATTTTGTTTCAGAGCTACCGTTTTCACCGAGTAAAAAGGACTCGATCTGGGTAATTGTAGATAGATTGACCAAGACGGCTCATTTCATTATAGTTCGAGTAGACTACCTAATGAATAAGTATTCTGAGTTGTTTTTAAAAGAGATAGTCAGACTGCACAGAGTTCTGATATCGATAGTTTCCGATCGAGACTCCATGTTTACTTCAAGATTTTATAAGTCTTTGCATGAGATCCGACTAGATTTGACTTATGAGAAAGAACCAGTACGGATCTTGGCTAAGGAAACCAAGGAATTGCATAACAAACGGATTCTATTAGTTAAAGTGCTTTGGCAGAATCATAAGGTTGAAGAGGCTACTTGGGAAAGAGAGGAGGATATGATAAAGCAGTTTCCACATTTCTTTGCTTCAGGTACTTCTTTAAATTCGAGGACGAATTTTCTTAAGGGGAAGAATTGCAATGTCCCAATTGTTGAATTAGGGACATTATTGAAAGTATTTTAAAATATGAGGATATATTCGATTAAATGATAAAAGATGAGAATTAGTAGGATTAATAGTTAAACTAAATTGTGACTATAGATTATTAAAAGGGCATTTTAGTCTTTTTCATGAAAGAGGATTTAAAATGTATTTTAATAAGGTATTAAAGAAAGGGGAAAATGGGGAGTTATGTTACCACAAAAGCTTTTCTTCTTTCCTTCATTCTTTACCGTAGAAAGCTTCTCTCCCTAGCTCAAAGGTAAGATTTCATATGGATAGTTTATCCTTTCATTTTTAGTTGTTTACTGAAGCTTTGAGTATGATAGAAGCTTAAAGAGGGATTTAATAAAATTAAAACTAGGAAATAGAGGATATATTAGAGATTTTAGAAAATGGGTTTTTTAAATGACATGTTAGTATATTGGTGTTTATTGATGATTGTTAGTAGTTTTGACTTGCCAAAGAGATATATAAGAGATTAGAAGCCTTGGATTGCATTAAGAACATATTAGAAAAAGTGGTTTGATTCTTAGAATCAAATGTTCTTGAATGATTTTAAATGTTCTAAGAGGCTAAATGAAGGAATGTTAGTATGGATAGTTAAGGAAGAGTTTAATAGTATTGTATGGGGTAAATATAACGAGAATTGACCAAATTGGGATGAAAACCGAGTTGAAAACTGGAAATTATGGGCAAGGTTATCGGTACTACTAAGAACAATACCGATACTATAGGCTAAAAAGAGATAAATTAGATGAGTAGTACCGATACTGATTCAATAAGTATCGATACAAATGAGTTAATATCAATACCTTGGTAAGGGGTATCGATACCAAGAAACATCGAATTTAATTTTGGTATAGATAATGGTAGGGGGTATCGGTACCATAGTAGGGTAGTATTGATACCATGGTAAGTGTATCGATACCATGGTAAGGGTATCGATACCAGGTAACATCGAACCTATTTTTGGTATCGATACCCAAAGGGGGTATCGGTACCATAGTATAGAAGTATCAGTACTAGGGTAGTAGTATCGATACTGTATAGACAGAAATGTTAAAAATAAGCTGATATTGGTATAGAAAGTTAATGATATGTTCTTTTGAGTATTGTCTAAGTATAATGGTTAGAAAATATTCTAACATTGGGTATGGTATATGTTTTTTATGGATGCTTGAGTATATCAAAACCAAGCACCCGAAACAAGCAAAACTAAGGGCAAAGATAAAGTACCAGAGTAATCAACCCTACCTTTTGGACATATAGCAAGGATAGTCAGGTGAATGCATTTGCTTGTATAGTAAGGGTTATGATGATATGTTGTTAATCTATATATGGTATCGATATATCATTACTATGTACTACATGCACTTTGTGTACATATTCAAGGAATTTATCATGAGTTGATGAATCACCGTACATGCACTTTGTGTGCATATTCACAAAATTTATCATGAGTTGATGAATCACCCTACAAGAACTTTGTGTGCATATTCATGGAATTCATCATGAGTTGATGAATCACCGTACAGGCACTTTGTGTGCATATTCATGGAATTCATCATGAGTTGATGAATCACCGTACATGCACTTTGTGTGCATATTCACGTAATTCATCATGAGTTGATGAATCACTGTACAAGCACTTTGTGTGCATATTCACGGAATTCATCATGAGTTAATGAATCACTGTACATGCACTATTTGTGCTACCCACGGAATTCATCATGGGTTGATGAATTCTCATATAGGCACTAATAGTGCACTGTAATAAATGAACATGAATAGAATGGGGTTAAAGGACCATAATAAAACATGGTGAAAAGTTATAAGGTTTACAATAAATGGTAAAGAATTAATCGATATTACAATTGTTACCATGTATTATGTTTATAAGTTGCTTATGATTATGTATGTCTCACTAAGTAATGCTTAACATGTGTTCATTTCACGCGTAGGGTGAATACGAGATGAGTAAGGAGATCATTGGACATAAAGTCAGGGTCAGCTAATTCAATAACAGTATGACATAACTGCCTACTTTTGGATATATTTTAGTTGGCATGTAATAGGTTTAGTAAAAACGCTATGTAAAACCTTTTGAATTGAACAACTATCAAACAGTAAAAACATGGAACATCTCTTTTTATGTGTATATGTAAGTTAATGCATGTTTTAATTATAAATAAATTCTAATGGTTTTATAAAATGAATAAAATTGTACAGATTTTGAAATGGGAAACAGTTTTAAAAGTGATGTTACATCTGTTGCTCGTATACGTAAATGTATACGGGAGATGGGTGTTACATTTTCATCCCTTGTAGTCAACTACTATTTTGATCAAATAACTTCTTATTGAGAAGACTGACTCTGTGATAACATGTACTAAGATGAACTGGATCCAAAATATTTGGATAGGGTAACAAATGATTCTAGAAAGAGAACTCGATCATATTTTCAGGACCAAAAACAACAGTAGTAACTTGATTTTCAATCTCGTCCACATTAATGGAACCATTAGATGAACATCTGACTTCATACTCCATCCTTTTATCACTCAATTTCCCCCCTAATAATCAATTAAGATTTTAGAATGAATTCTAAAATTATTTAAATAAAAATGGTATACTATAAACATACCATTATTTCTGTAGCTTTAGGAGCCTTATGAGAGCCATCTTTTTTGTATGTGGCATTTTGAAGTGCTTTATTCTTCTAACTTTATTTTTAGATGTAATTTCCTACAATGTATAATATAAGTTAGTACTTAAAAAATGTAATAAATAATAGGAAAAATGTTCATCACCATGTGAATAATAATAATTTAAAAAAATAATACCTCCTCATGAGCTACATGAGCAAAACACTTCTTTTTCTTTTTCGACATCGTAAAAATAAAATGTGATAATCAAGATTTTCCATTAGGAAGTAATTGGGGATGAAGATCATGCCAAATTTCAATATCAACTAAGTCATGTAGATGCTTTAGATTATCTTTAAATTTGCTATCGACGTTGAGAATGGTACTGATAAAATTCTCATAAACATTTTTCTCAATGTGCATGACATCAAGATTATGTCTCAAAATGTGATCCTTCCAATAGGGCAACTCGAAGAATACTTCTCTTTTTCTTTAAATCCACCTTATTTGGATCATCCTCCTCATCAAACTCATCATCACTCTATTTTTCAACATCACGATCATATACATGCTTTGCTCTTTTCTTTGATCGTGTGTTCATTGGTTGATTCATCTTTCCATAAGTGAACTTAATATGTTTCAACATTGATAAGATATTAGACTCGACTGTTTGCTCAAGAGCTTTTCTAAACTCTTGAGTTCCATCAAACATATTTTTTATTATTTAAATCTGGGATTTTCTTTTAACCACCGACGATGAGCTTTGTAAGAGAGCTTCTTTCCATTATATAACCACTTTGAACATGTTTGTGCAACACAACAAGGAAAATAATAACGACCTTGGGTACTCCAACCGGTTAAATTTTCATAAGTACGGAAGTCATTAATATTCTATAATAAAGATGCACGTAAATTAAAGTTCTCATTCTTAAGCACATCTTATATTTCATCATCCGCCAGTAATTGTTTCAACTCTTCAGTAAGAGGCTACTTATAGATGTCAATATAATTTATGGTTTCTCACTTGGGTATTATCATTATTAAGATAAAGGATGATTGTTTAATACAAATCCATGATGGCAAATTGTAGGGAATTAGTAGAACATGCCAAGTACTGTATGAAGTACTCATGATTTTAAAAGGATTAAACCCATCAGATGCAAGACCGAGCATGACGTTTCAAAGATCTCTTGTGAAAATTGGAAATTTTTGGTCAAATGACTTCCAAGATAAACAATCTGTAGGATGCCTTAATAACTCATCATCGTTTTTTCATCATGACGCCACTTCATAGACACGGCAGCCTTTGAAGACATAAAAAGTCTTTGAAACCTAGGCATTACAGGAAAATATCGCATAATCTTCACTAGCTTCTTTATTGATCATGCTTCAACTTCGTTCTCACTCACATTTTTTTCTCCCCGTTTATCCACCAAGATTTTCTGCATACATGACAGGACTCCTAATTTTTTCGATAACAATAAAACATGTAATCAATTTAACAACTAAGAATTTTCTAATAACCAAGGCCCAAATCCTTTATCATTTTATTCATATCTTTGTATGATTGCATAATTTTTGCAAAAGGAAACATTTCTTTCAAAAACTCTAATAACCACGTAAAAGTGTTATCGGTCCACCCTTCCAAGCATTTTAAGTGGAAAAGACTAATGCAAAAGGAGAGTTTTCAGTATTTCGATCCCTCATAAAGTTGTTTATTCATCTCATCGAGTAACTTATAAAACTTTGTCACTTCTCCATTAGTCTCTTCATCACAACCATTTATTCCCATCTCATTATATCATTAACATCAATATCACAATAATCTTCTATAATAGATCGATGATGATTGTGCATATTAAATACATCTCGCAACATACCCTCCATGTTATCTTATCTAACAGATAGATGATGAAAATTAGGAGGATAAGTCGAATGACTCATTAAAGAATATCTACGAGGCATAATCTCTCAATGGAATATCCAATTTTTATATCCTCAAAGAAAGCCTTCAACAATTAGATGCTCGTAGACAACTTCACGAATGTACCAATTAATATTAGCGTACTATTTACAAGGACAAAGAATCATATTCTCCTCGTTTTCATTTGCAAAAGCTAAATTTAGAAAAGTTTGTACTCCATTTCTATATTCGTCGCTTACCCTTGACAAATCCATTCGACTTTTATCCATTTCGTATTTTTGGAGTATTCATTTTAAATTTTAATTGCTAAAACTATAGAAAAATAAACAACTAAACATAAACATTACATTTATTTTCACATTTTAAATTATAAACTATAATCCAACAGACCTAACAAGGTTAGGTAGATCTATGCCTCTATTCACATATTTAAAATTCACCTTAAATGTATATACTTGATCTGGTTCCTACAATAATATATAAAGGAAGAATTTTTTAAACCAGGGTGACTGTTAATGATTCTCCATTTTAAAAAATATTAATATAAAGGTTATATGTATTGTCAAATGTATATATGCTGCCTTATTCACTCTATGTTTCCTATCTAGCATCAAAATATTCATGTGGCACATCATTTCCCAGGTAATATAAACAAAGATGTTGAGCGATGGATATGGAGCTTGGGTTATCAAATACATTAGGGGCTTTGGAAATATAAGTGCATCATAAAAGTTTCATATGGTCTGACCAAAGGAAGGTTAACATAGGTAACTAATAATGAAATATCAAGACAATGCAACAGAAGCTACTTACGTGGGTATAGCAAGCTTTCCGAAATGAACTGTCTGAGATATGTGAGAAAAAGTAGGGAAACTTAGGCCTATGAAGTGCTATAATTGGTAACATAGAAAAAAATTGTGAGAAAAAATACGAATGCAAACACAATATTGTAGCAGAAACCGGAACTGCGTTACTCGTTACACACTAAATATGCTTGTCATTTGAGACTCTTAGGAAGTTTTGATCTCAACAACAGAAGTTTCTCAAAAGTATTGTTAGCACTTTTGATGCATGAAACCCCTCCAACTTATCACAAGCAGTTTGACTTCTATTGAGAAGCTCAGTCCTTGATTCATTCAATTTCTAATCCCCCATATGAAATTAAAAATTAGAAACGAACCAGATTAAGTTTTTATTTCCCCAAAGAAAATGAAGTATATAATAAATTAAGTAAAGACCAAAAAATCTAAAATATTACATTTAATTTCATAATTTATATATATGTATTTGTCTTGAATTTATTCAAAACAGCAAAACAGCAGTCGATGGAAATCAGATTCAAAACAGCCGAAAAAGTTCATTTCAGATTATTTTTATGTTCATTTTTAATCAAATTTGATATTTCATCCAACTAAATTAATTAGTTGTTGATAATTTACAAATTCATTTTAAATTCTTGAAAGTAACAAGTTGTAGAAGATATATATGAGATTATTTGTTGGATATGAACTAAATCTACAGATTACTTTGTTGATTGATGAAGGAGGAATCATGATCTTACAACTAGACCAACTATAATCGGAAACCACTAGAGATTTGTTTAATGGTTCTTTCATCATTCAAACAAATGAAGATTAGGGGTGCCAAATCCCTCTTCCACGTACGTTTTCCTTGTTCGAATTAAACAAGGAAGTTTCCTCATAATGTGCCTTTCCTAAACTAATTTTGTTAATAAATCTTAATTCCATATTTCTTTTATGTTTTAAAACAATTCTTTATATTTTTGCTGCAAGTTACATTCTAGGGATGGAAATCAGATTCAAAACAGCCAAAATAAGATGAACCACTAAATAATAATTGAATATCATTCAAATATGTGTTTTCTTATAAGATGAATTTCATGTATCTAAACAAATGATATTCTCAGAGTAAGATTAATAAAAACTAATTAAAAATATATGAATGATCTAATTATGTGCAAAACAGAAAACTTAGAAATTACTTTCAATAGGGAGATAGTCTACCTGCAACGTCAATAGGGAGATAGTCTACCTGCTGGCTACATTTCCATTATGCCTACTTACGCTTCTCCTTCCCTAAAGTGAAATGAAATCTCCAATCTCTGTGAGATTTGGTAGAATTTGAGACCAGACTTAAAGTAAAAAATTTATTAGTGTTACAGAGATATTGTTTACCTCCTCTTTGTTGAGGTGGACAACGATATGTTGATTGTTGAGGGCTTTGATCCAGTTTTGGAAATCGGGATATGTCTGCTTCACTTGTAATCGGGAAGAGTTGGTTTCCAACTTTAAAGAGTACATCACTTTGCTACATATCGAGAAGGTGCAAGAGACCAAGGTTTATGCTAGGTCCCTCAAAACTTAATCGTTCAAACCAAAATTTGCCAAAATTGCTAGAGTCCACAAGTACTGGGCACCCACTCGATTCAGGCAAAAAGGAGAAGGAGAGGGCATCTCCTAGATCAATCTCAAGGATGTATTGTTGGGGCATTTTGACGAGAGAGTTCATTTATATGTTATGGCCTTGGGGATTTACGATCTAGTGATTTTCCTAAAAGCTATGTGCTACATCGAGTCGGTCATAGTCGAGCTATTCGAGAAACTTTTGAGAGGAACAAATCCAGCTCTGGTCATACTTGCTGAGACTTTTCACTCCCTAAAAGTATGTCGAAAGACAGGTATAAGTCACTTCTTAGGGTGTCTGGCTTTTTTATGTCTGGATTTAGAGTCATTTATGGAAGATCAACAGTGCGTCCTGCCATCGTTTTAAAACATATTACTACCCGTTGGAGGACTTCCTCAAGAAAAAGTGGTCGAAGGAATCTCAAAAGATGACTGAATAAAGGTATTCATAAATTTCTGAGAAGAATATATAGTGTGGCAGGCCCCCTGCCAGATTCTGAAAGATTTTTTATTCAGATGTGGGAAAAGAAACTGGGTAGTTCTGCTCGGACTCTGGTGTAATATTAGCTACGTTGAATTATTGGTATCCCAACAGTTTGACAGACGAAAGTTTATCTTGGTTACCATTAGACTTCATACATCCGAGGCGTTTTTTCTAGTGACAACTATAAGAAAGGCCTTAAGGAAGTATCAAACACTTAGAAAGATATTTTTCACACCCGGGCTGAGCTACCCAAAGACATGATAACCCTCGATTATGATAATCCCGAAAGAATGAAAACATTCACGTCCCAAATTAAAACGAGGTTGTCACAATAGAAGAAGTAATTCGAGTGGTTCCATCCCAGATTGAGATCCATAGAGACGAATTCAAAGCCTAGAAAGCCACTATGGTTAGTGAACTAGAGAAACCGAGGACCAGCAAGTATCTGACTAGCCTCGAGGTTGTGTTCCTCATTGCTTAATTTAAAATGGTGAAGGAAAGTAAAGAGGCAATCGAAGCCAAATTAAATGAACTAAAGAAATGCTACCAAAATCTCCAGAATAATATGAGAGTGCCCAACCCTAGTAAAACCACAGCGCAGCGGACTCAAAAGCTAAATGCAGAGAAACAAGGAGTCCAATAGTTAGTGGTTCAGAACAAGCGTCAACAAAGGAATATCGAAGATTTGGAGAGTGACAATAGATGAGCAATAATACGGGCTAAAGAGGATGATCGTCAGATTCAAGGCCTAAAGAGGTATATGTAGAAAGAGAAAATTAGATTGTGTTTAACCTATATTTTGATATAACAAATAAGGGCAAAATATTTTTGGACTAAATTGAATTTATTCAAAAGATTAAAAAATAATTCAAAGTCCAAATTATTTTTAAAAATATGTCCTAGATGTTTTTTAAACTTTTTCAAAATTTTTAACATTGTTTTAAATCTCAAAACTCTTGAAATTTGCCAAAAACCCTAGCTATTGCGGTGTTGCGGTATTGCGGTGTTGGTATCGATACTAGAAGGTGAGTATCGATGCTCCTTTAAACAATATCGATACTGAGGCATCAACGATTATAATTTTGAATTATTTCATGCACGTCCTCGATACCAACTTCCCAGTATCGATACCAAAGGTTGAGGTGAGCATTTAATACTCAAAATTAATAGTTTTAAGGACTCCAAAATATTCTCAATGGTTAGAAACGGCTAAAAAATCATTCTAAGATATAAAAACTAGTTGAGGATACTTGAAGAAGGTTGTAACACCTATCCAAGCAATCCATATCAAGATAAAAGCTCTTTCAATCTTATTTTTCCTTTTCTCTTGTACATAAAGTGTTTTGTGAGCTTAATTTGTAAACACTTACCTTTTTGGAGGTTTTCTTGATTACAATTCTTTATCCTTTTGTATAAGGGGCTTTGGTTCTATCTTAGCCATTGTAAAAGATAGAGAATTTGTAAATGTTACTCTTAAGCCTAGAAAAAGAAATAACAAATTAGTGAAATTGTTAGAAATCCTTAGCAAGGAGCTAAGGAAATGGATGTAGACTCCATTGAGGAAGATGAACCATTATAAATCATTGAGCTAAATTTCATATCTTTTCTCCTTAATTCTAAAATATTTAAAAAGGCCAATTCACCCCATCTTGGCAAAAAGTTCAGTCGATTTCTTTTAGCTTTAAATCTAAATAATTTGTAACAAAGTTTGACTCATTAGAAAGGTTTAACAACCTCTTGAGATGATCCTTTAAGAAGCTCTATCATTTTCCAATGCAATCGAGAATATGACTTCCAGATCTGACTTATTCTTCATAGAGGATTCCCGACCAATCGACAAGCCTTCATACTTCAATGGACATAACCATGGTCATTGGAAGAAATTAATGAAAGCTTTGATTCAATCCCATTGATCTTCTACCATGGGAGATGATCATTAATGAGTATTCTTCTCCAACATAAAAGGACTGGAGTGTCCAAGAATGCAAAAAATCTCAACAAAACGTCATGGCCATGAACATTTCATTTTGTTCATTTTGTCCTGATGTATATGAAGAGTTTCTTCTTGTTCAAAATCCAATGAGCTGTAGGATAAGCTCTAAAAACTTCATGGTGACAAGAAAGACGAACCATCAAGCACTACAACAAAAGTGTTCTGTAGCGGCTTTTCTAGCAGCGTTTTAAGGGGAAAACGATATAAAATGTAAGCATGACATGGCGTTACAATAAAAATGCCACAAAATGATACTTTAGCGGCGTTTTTTTAAAAAACGCCGTAATAGAGTGGTAATTTAGCGGTGTTTGAGGCGTTTGTAGCTCAAACGCCGCAATAGAGTTGTTTATAGTGGTATTTTTTCAATAAACACCGTAATAGAGTGGTAATTTAGCGGCGTTTTTATACAAACGCCGCGATAGTCTTGTTTATAGTGGCGTTTGTTCAACAAACGATGCTATTGAGAAGTAATTTAGCGGCGTTTATCAAACAAACGCCACAAAACGGTTGTTTATAGTGGCGTTTGTGCAAAAAACACCGTATTAGAGTAATAATTTAGTGACGTTTGTCCCACAAACGCCGTAATATGTTGTTTATCGTGTCATTTTTATAAAAATGTCACAAAAACATGTACTATAGTGGCGTTTGTTTAAAAAACACTGCAAAAGGGTCAATATATGCCCCACACCTTTCTTTTGCCCAATCCCTAAAATCATTTCAACATTGCTTCCCTAAAAGGGATTTCTGATACAACAATGACCCTCACACTATTCCAGCCGACGTCGTCTTCTGTATGTCCCAGCGACCAAATTTGCCCTCTCACTAGCGAACAACTATCTCACGATTGCACGATTTGATCCCTTCTCTCACTACTGACTTTTTCATTTATTTTTTGTTGGTATTCTGAAGTTGGGGAAAACCCAGAAAGCTAATGTAATGGAGAAAAATAATAGCTTTCGAATAGGAAAAGAATATCTATACATATTGTTTTACTAGTTTACTGCTTGGGAAAAATGTTTTTTTGCTTTCGAATAGAAAAATAATAAATCTTTAAAATAGGAAAATAATAGTTTCTGAAAACGTGAATATCTATACGAAGAGTAGGTGTTTCATTCAGTAAGAGAAAATATAGTCGAAATATCCACGTGGTGTCTTTGCTCTGACGATGGATCAAATTATCGTTGGGAGGCTATCAGTCCGAACTTGCTGTCAATAGTCTATGATGACCCCAAAGGCCCTCATATTGCAAAATACCCTTCCATGGCCGATCTCCTAAGTGAAGGTAATAATTAATCGTTGAAATTTTATGCCACTATATTTTTATTCTCTACTCTAAAATTTCATAGATCGCACGCATGTAGGATGTTCAAAGCTTATTGAGGACGATGATAGAGGAGTGAATAAATACCCGATGTTTATAACCAAAATTGGTAACTCAGTGGCGTTGAAAGAATCTTCAATTGCAAAAGCAATATCTATCCTCAATGAAGACGACATTGGCTATACTGATACTCCAAGTAAACATTTCTATCTTGTATGTAAATTTTTTTAATATTTGATTCAGTTCCAAAGCCACCTCCAATCAAGTTTCATACTGTAGGTGGAAGGTCATTATCTGTTTCAAGTGAAGCACTGAAGCGCACAAGCAATCTTCTTGGTGAACCGGAGGTAGGGGATTTATTTGGTGAAAAGGATGAAGAGTTTCTCCATATAGAGTTTTCACGGGGGAAAACTTAACGATGCATCGTGAAACAAAGAAAACAACTTTCTTACGTCCTATCCCCACGAAGGAGCAATGAAGACTGAATTGTAGTGAACAATATGGTGAAGACTGTTTATGCATAACTTTAATGTTTATAAATTTTATGTATTTTGTTGTTAAGTATTTTTATGCAAAACTTCTGTCTTAATTAAATATATGATTGTTGTTAATTACATAAAACTACAACATGATAGTAAATTTAGGTTATGTAGATTAGGATTATTATGTTTATAGGAGACTATTTTTATTAAACATTTGCTCTCTATTTTTATATTATTTTAATTTTTGGATTGTATTTAAATGTTCATTTTTTTCTTGTTTTCGAATATGCGGTTCTGATTAGTTTATGGATATTAGGATTATTATGTTTTAGGAGACTATTTTTATTAAAGGACAAAATTAGGGAAAATCTACAAATTTTAAACATATTGAGGCGTTTACAACCCAAATGCCACAAAATAAAATTTTGGCATCGTTTTTTTAAAAAACACTGCTATAGAATACAATTTAGCGGTGTTTTTAGTAAAAATGTTGTAATAGGGTTAGTTTAGAGCGGCGTTTTTTGATTAAACGTCGCAAAAATACTCTTAATTTAGTGGTGTTTGTGAGAAAATGCCGCAATAGCCTTGTACTTATCTGCCGTTTGTGACCAAACGCCGCAATATCCATGTACTTTAGCGGCGTTTGTAAAAAAAATCGTAATATTCATGTTCTTTAGCGGCGTTTATAAAAAAAATGTCGTAATAGTTTTGTCATTTAATGGCGTTTCTTTAATAAACGCCGCAGTAGTTTTGTCCTTTAGAGGCTTTTTTGTAATAAACGCCACAGAAGTTTGGTCCCTTAGTGGCGTTTTAATATAAACACCGCCATTGTCCATCGTTATATCAGATATCCCCAATTCTGGCCGATCCCTAATTTTTTTATCGATGGGCAGTGCGTCTTCATAAAATCGGCACCACACACCACCGTCGAGCCTCTACTGAGCAACATTTTAAGCGGCATTTGGAGACTAAACGCCACAAATTCTAAATATATAGTGGCGTTTACAATCCAAACGACGCAGTAGGTGATACAAAAAAATAGTTTTATATTGGCATGGTTCACGACAATTTTATAAATATATGCTGCTAAATTGGTACATATAGCGGCATTTATAGCCAAAACGCAACAAAATTATTACATTTGCGGTGTTTTTAGACAAACGCCAATACAAACTTATAATTTAGTGGCATTTTTCAGAAAAACCGCCACAATATATTAAACATATGGTGGCGTTTTTATAAACAAACACCGCAATTATTGTCATCCCATACCCCTTAGTGGCATTTGTGTTTACAAACGCAACAAAAGGTTGATAATTTGGGGCTTTTTTTAAATAAACGCCGCAGTAGTCTCATTAATCTCTGGCATTTAGTGGCGTTTGAATTTAAAATTTCGCTTAAGTGATCTATTAACTCTTGCGATACCATTTCCCCCCCTTTCTATCTGTTTTCCTCATTTCCCCCCTTTCCCAAACATTTATGATCGAAAACAAATGTTGCCCGTTGCCATTCAAATTCGTCATCACCTATACTAGTTCTCTGAATCTTCTACTGCCCCTAAACACAAAACCCCAGTCGATTAGTTTGTATAAAATCCTAGCACCCCTAGTTCTCTGATTCTCTTGCATTCCCTGGACGAGCCGCTCCTCAATTGAGAGACCGAAGAATAACATGTGAGTTTCTACTGATCAAACAATGTTACTTCTCTTCTTTCTATGCACTTAACTAAAATCCTAAGCTGATCGAAATCTTACTTTTCTTTCACCAAATAGCGGATGGTCAAGTGGAAAAATCCCAAATTACATGCTGTAAGTCCTTTTAGTTTGGGTTAAATTTTATAAAGTAAATTTACGATTTTTTTTAAAATTCTGGTGTTGGGTACGATGTTAATTCCTCTCTGCTCTAAAGTTCAATTTTTTAGTACATGTAAGATGTTGTCTGATATTTGGATGCTGAGGAAACTCAGAAAAATAAAAGAAATATCGTTTAATCAAAATAAGAAACAAGTCTTGAACTTGTGAGCACCAACTAGAATTTTCTTCACTCCTGAGAATTTGGAAACATGTTTGGTTGCTGAGAAAACAAAGAGAAATATAACCCAAAAATGATTTGCTAAGAAATTCGAGGGAATGAAGAAAAAGATGCATAATTTATGTATATTTTATTTTTTATATGAATAAATTCATTGTTTTGGAGCATTGGTTGTCTTGTTTACTTATAAACTTTATATATATGCTACATAAATTGGAGGCTGAACTGAGGATTGCTTTTTGTTGGTTTGCAAAAGATAATTACAGCTTATGCATATTTTATTAATCTCACTGCACTTCACTAAAGCCTTTTATATCTTTACTTATCTTTTGTGTTTTCAATATTTTTTCTTGCACTCCAAATACCAGCATTTCATATTTTATTAATCTCATTGCACTTCACAAATGAATGGTTTTAAAGTTGCTTACACAGACGAGGGCTAGTTTTATTATCATTAGCCTCAATTATTTATGTTGTCATTATTGTTTCATTAGCATGGTTGAGTTTAATATAATAATGTCCTGAATCTCTTGTCATGAAGGAGGCAAGAAAGTTTTGCTTAAAGAGTGTGAGATTTATTATAAACCCCTCAGACCGATGCAGATAGCCCGATCCGATCTGGAGTGTCACATTATGGCCACCGGAGCGACCCACTGTAAACATAGCGGAAAATTTAAAACTTTTCTTAAAACATGAAAAATCATAAATGATTTATTATTATTCAGAAATAAAATAGGTTTTTCAAACTCAAATATAAAACAAAATACAATCCACATACCCCCGAATCACATGTACCATACTCTGCAAGCAACGCCGGAAGAACTCACTTACTGATGTTGATAGCTGTACTCGTACAATTCTTTTAGCCTGAAAAGATGAGTAATAGAGTGAGCTTCGGAAAGCTCAGTAATACAGAACTACTAGATGATGCTACATGATAAGTAAATAAATGGGAAGCCATAATTTCCTTATTGAATCAAACGTATACCAGTTGCGGAATAATCTGGGGTTCCATTAGTAGTTCATCGAATAGAATCCATGAATCTCAATTTATAAGAAACCTTTCATCCAGTCACGTTTTCATGAGGTCGAATAGGATATCTAGTGTGTTCAATTCATACGATAAAATCATAATAGGTACACTAATCAAATGATAGTTCAGTAAAATCCCATAAACCATACTGTAGTGGAGCTTTTTAAACTCGTATTTTAAACCATCTTACAAAGAGTTAACCTAAGGGAACATCTTAGGGCCTGAGAGCCTACCTAAGATAGATTTTGGGGCTGTGGAGCCTACCTAAGAACACATCTTAGGGCCGCAGGGCCTACCCAATAATGATCTCAGGGCCGTAGAGCCTACCTAAGAGTCACATTAGGTCTACAAAAATTTTCCAGCTTGATCAGAGTTGTACTTTACAAATCTGTATCTCCAAGATATAGTTTATACAATGATACAAATTCATAAGCCATCACCGTTAAGTCTGTGCATCCATAAAACAGTAACCATAAATTTCAGTGTACCACATGTTAAAACAATAAAACAATTTTTCAAAATATAAGGAACACACTAGAGAATCCAAATATTTTTCAGATGTATTTTGTAGTTATCAATATGGATAGAACTTGTGCAACTTGATCGGATTCATGTAATAAGATCTTATTGAAGAGAATCGATTTCTAACCGATATAATCAGACATTTCAGATTGATACTTTAGAATTCCACTAAGTTTCTATGTGCATCAGGAAAACGTTCAGGAACCTTTATACATAATAATTCTAAATTCAGATTTACTATGAGTGATTCCATTACCCAAACAATCAGAGGTATTCAGGAATATACTTTGAATTCATAGGATTTCAGTCCAATTGAACCAAATGAGGTATTCTGAATCTTTAACTTTTGCGTTACTTGCATTTTCAAACATGATCGAAGTGATTTTAGATGAAAATAAAGAATCAAAGATTCAAGTCATTTACAATCTATGACTATCTACCGTATTATCAAACAACTCGAGTTACACAACTCTCAAACTGATTCATGTCAACAAGTCAATTCATTATCCTTCCAGTATATTCACTCTTTAATACCATAATGTAGATCCATAGATCAGCCCCATAATCATCGCTAAATAGATCTCCCAACTGTCTTTATTTCATTTCCATGTTTCAACGATATCAGGAAATATAGACGTACTTGATTCATGGTTCATAACCCATAAAGACAATTCATCATGTAAGTTCAACAGTGTTTCCAGACTCATCCAAATCATTTATTTAATCCTCATTCATTGAGGTTATTTAGTTCATTTAACAATCATGTCTATTCTTGTTACTTCAGAGTTTTCCAGAGTAATTTAGACGTTTCTGAATTCCAAATACATATTGCATTTCCATTCAGTTTAATTTTTCTTAATACTGAATGCGATCTAGAGTTGAGCTGAGTTGAATACTTCCAAAATTATCATCGAGCTAAACTTGAGTAGACGAACACGCATTCAAGTAATATCTATGCCGTTCAGGTACTGACATATCATTAAAGTTGATCGGCTTACTTAAGTTGTGTTCCATAACTTTTTAAAGGTAGTCCAATATCTATGCTTATTTGGATTCCTTAATTAATCCAAGGCATTTACTTAGAATAGGACACAAGGGTATTTTGGTAATTTTGGTGTTCATTTTTATTCCATTTATTTCAGAGCTCGAAGATATCCAATCATTCTTGAGCTTGGTGGTATTCTTGGGTCATTTCCATTACAGGGTATTTTGGTCACTTTACAGATTCAGCGTATTTCAATCATTTCCTTTCGTCCGATCTTACTATTAAATTCAATCTTATCATTTATTTCAATCCTTTCGAACAATTATGACAATAGAACACCCCGACAAATTATTCTTCATGTATTTACTCATAACTCGAATATTTCTGGGTCAAGTGTCTTCTCAGATTTTACAAACGGAAAAATAAGGAATTTTCCTGAACTAAGTCAGGATCTTAACAATCAAATCCATACTTAATCGAGTTAAGTACGAATCCTTAAAGTATTTTCTCATTCAGGGTTAACTATGACTATTTTACCTCTCAAGGGCATTTCCGTAATTTCTTAAATAGATAATTTCAATATTAACTCTTAACGAAAATAATTATAATTTAGAGATCCTATGATCAATTGCTTTACCGAACATTCTCTTTATGCTTTACCGTATTTCGTAAGCAAAATCTAGCATTTCTTAAGCACATCTGTAGTTTTATCATATCAATATATCCTTTCAGAGTTACTAATCAACTTCCAAGGATAATTCTTAACATCTTACAACTTAAGGGTATTTTCATAATTTTACCCTACCAGATTATTATCATAATTTCCCATCCAAGTTCCTTTAACATTTAACCTTTGATGAAATAAACTATAAGTTACAAATCCATGTTGATTTCTTTATCACTAAGCACAGAACTTGTAATTTAATTCTAACAATCCCTCAATTTCTTATAAAAATCATCTGAACCATAATCAATTACTGAACCCTTTTACCGTATTTAGATCGAGTGTAGAAACTAATTAACTACACAAATGAGACCAACATTATCTTAATCATGCATTTACCAATATTCACATGTTCCATAAAGCATAAAGAGGTAGTAAAGTATTACCTTGATTTTCGTGCAATACTGATCGACAATAAAAATTCCATTCGAATGCCTTTGATCTTCAATTAAACTTCCAATAATTCCTCAGATATATATCAACATAAATTATATCAAAAACAGAGCTTAGTTACGATAAATGGATCAAATCGGGTGATAAACCAGTGAAAAACTGCTTACCGGGTTCAAATTTGGTGAAACAAACTTCGGATTCGGATTCAGGATGTCGAAAGCATAAAATATGACTTTTCGAAAATTTGGAATTTTCGGTCAAAATCAAAGTCAACGGGTTTGACCTGTAATTTCAAAACCTTCGGGTTTGAATTTCCAAAAATAGACTGCGGAATCGTATTTGGAACGTCGAAAAATGTTAGGATAGGTATACTCGGTCAACGTCAAAGGTCGTTTAATGCCCGGTTAAAGTTTTGGTTAACTTTGGTCAACACTGGTCAACGGGTCGGGCCGAGTCAATGGGTCGGGTCAACGGGTCGGGTCAGGTCGAGTAAACGGGATCGGGTCGGGTTGTAACCGGTCAAACTGGTTAAAACAATTCGAAAACCGGTCAAACCAATCACTTTTGCCTTCCCCACACGTAGTGGCGGCGCGTGAACAGTACCCTGATGTCAGAAAATTCCTAAAATTATTTTAAGCGATTTCGAGATACTTACAAAGCTCGGTTCAAATTTTTGAACGGCGAAGAGCTCGATTTCATCGAATCGGAAACTTTGACCGCTTCACCTCCTCACGCGCCACCGTCGACGGAGACCAAGGATGACATCAGCAAACTCGGAACGATGCAAGGAACACGATGGTGCAGGAGGTGTCGTAAACGGATGCTCGGATCGTCGTGAATCGATGAAAAACTAACTGAAGTAGGGTTATTACCGATGATACTTCGGACTGAAATTAACGACGAACGGCGATGATTCATGACGAAAGGTTTGAGGGGTTTTGTTCCTCGCTCGACAACGAACACGATGGTGGTTTCGGCTCGTCGATCGGAGGTCGGACGACGAATAGATCGGAGTTGGAAGAAGGGTTGTTGGAGAAGAGGAAAATGATAATATGCAGAAAAACATACGGGAGGGGGGTTATAATTCATTCTAAAAGAAAAATGGATAAACTATGAGTTTAGCCACTGAATTTCCTGCACTTCTTAAAACTGTCTGCCAACTTTGAAATTTTACAATTTAATCCACCGTTTCTTTCAAAAATACCAATTAAATCCACCACTTTAAAATTTCTTAAATTTAGCCCCTAAATTGGGGTGTTACATTTATATATACCATGTGATTGATGCTACAAGTGTTCTAATTGTCATTTTCCATGATTTGACAGTATACAAGAAGCATCTTTTAGTTTTTTATTTTTATGTATTGAAGTATGTAATATTTTTTAATTCAATTGTTTTATGTTTTATATTGAGCATTACACACTGGAAGTGTTAAATATATTGGTTCTTCATGCATAAAAAATGTTATTTCAAGGGCATTTTTTTATAGTAGTGTTGATAACTAAGCTTAGCCTCTAGGAGGCTATTGTAATGTACATCTATTTGATATTTTCTTTCTCACATTGTTTGCTTTCCATGTTATATCCTTTTTATCATGTCACTAGGAACAAGGTTCTAGTTCGTAGGTTTGGATGCTGGTTCACCTCAAACTCTATCAGTTCTGTTACATATTTTTCTCATTACTTATTAGATGGCACTAGAAATATTCAAGTAACTTGGTGATCATTATTCTTTGAATGTGTTTGAGTGGATCTACAATTTAAACAGTTTATGCATTATGGTCTGACATTTGAATAAAGAGTTGGATGGATTTCATAGCATGTAGATGTTATATTTTTCTCTTTACTTAATGTGTATATGTTGTCTTAAATGCTAGTTATTTATTGCGAGAGATAAGCTCACACTCATTAACCTATTTTAGATAATTAGACGTTGATTTGGACCAAGAGGGAATAACACTTGGTGATGATTAAATCAAGGCACATTTACTAGTGTATGTGAACATTAATTTTGTTTTGAGGTAATTTTGAAACCTTAATTGGGATGTATGGTTAGTTTTTCACATTTGATACCTTGGTAGTACTTAAGTGACTTATATAAACCTATGTTCAATGTTACTTTATGATTTGATCATCAATAGCAATACGTTAAAGTTCAAACCTATGTTCCTGTTTGGCTGCAACGTATGCGTATCCCTTCTCATTTTATTATTTCTATTTTCTGTCTACAATTTCAGCTCATTTGCACTGTCACTCCATCATCAATTAACATATAAGAGACACACAATACACTGAAGTTTGATCACCGTGCTAAAAACATAAAAATCCAAGCGGCACAAAACAAGGTATGCTTGTATTTTAGATTTTTAATACTTTGTTTTTGTTTCCAGTTGCATGCATGCCTATTCTTTGTAGGTGAAGCACATGCTAGAAATACAAACATGTATACATGTGCACATGCTAGAAATTATTTCCTTATTGGCTACTGAACCTTTGTTAGTTCACATTAGAGACTCCACAATTGTTTAAAACCCTATTTGACAACTAAAAAAGAAGTTATTACATAAATATATTTAAAATTTTAGCAATCATCGACAAATAAGGCAATTTAATTAATCAAAGTTTCCTCTCATTTAATGGATTAAATGTAGACCATTGTCAAACATTTAGAAATTAGGTTTGGCTCATTCTTCACTGTGATTTTGTATTCTTCCTCCAAGTAGAAGCCAACCTCATCTTAGCTTTATAACTATTTGTTTATAAATAATATTACCATTTAACATTTTGAACCTGTAACTCCAGAAATACGAAATGGATAAGAGTTGGATGGATTTCTCAAGGGTAAGCGTTGAATATCGAAATGGAGTCGAAAACCTTCTAAATTTAGCTTTTCTGAATGCAAGCCAAGAGAATATGATTCTTTGCCCTTGTAATAACTATGATAACATTAACTGGGACATTCATGAAGTTGTGTACGAGCATTTAGTTGTGTACGGTTGAATATTGTGCATATTAAATGCATATTCGACTTATCTTGCTCCTTCTCACCATCCAACTTTTAGAGAAGATGACATGGAAAGGATGTTATGAGATGCATTTAATATGCACAATATTCAGCCGTATGTTACAAAAAATTATTGGCAGAATGATGTTAATGATTCCATTGAGATGGGAAGAATTTGATGCGATGAAGAGCCAAATGGAGAAGCGACAAAGTTTTACAAGTTGCTGAATGAAATGAATGAAAAACTTTATGACGGATCAAAGTTTTTAAAGCTTTCTTTCTGAATTCGTCTTTTCCACTTAAAATACCTGGGAGTGTGGACTAGGAACTCCTTTACGCAATTGTTGGAGTTACTAGGAGAAGTGTTTCCTTTTGCAAAGATCCCTCGATCATGTAAAGATATGAAGAAAATGATAAAAGATTTGTGTATTGGATATGACAAAATTCATAGCTGTTTGAATAATTGTATATTGTATATTGTATTGGGGTATTGGATATGTAAAGGAGTCTTGTCTTGTATGCGGAAAATCTTGATGGATGAGTAGGGAGGCATAAACTTTTATTAAGAATGAAGCTCAAGCACCATCAAGAAAGAAACCGGTCAAGATTCTCCGATATTTTCCTCTCATACATAGGCTACAAAGATTGTTTATGTCCTCCAAGATTGCTGAGTCTATGAGGTGGCATAATGATGGTAGAACCGATGATGGATTATTACGGCATCATGCGGATTCTTTAGCTTTGAAGTCATTTGTCAACAAGTATCCAAGTTTTGCGAGAGATCCTCGAAATGTTAGGCTCGGTCTTGCAACTGATGGGTTTAATCCATTCAAAATCATGAGTACTTCGTATAGTACTTGGCTTGTTGTACTTGTTCCATACAATTTGCCTCCTTGGATTTGCATGAAAGGCCCCGAAAATGATATTGATATTTACATGCAGCCAAAATTGTAAAGTTGAAACAACTATGGGAAGGGGTCGAAACGTTCGATGTGTTGACGAAGGATAACTTTAATTTACACACGACTTTATTATGGACAATTAATTATTTTCTTGCATATGTAAATTTATCTGGTTGGAGTACCAAAGGTCGTTATGCTTATCCTTGTTGTGTTGCAAAAACATGTTCGAAGTGGTTGGTTAATGGAAATAAGTTTTCTTATATAGGACATCGTCGGTGGTTACCTGATAATCATATATTTAGATGTCAAAAGAATATATTTGATGGTGATGAAGAGTTTCAAAATGCTCCTGAACAAACAACCGACTCTTAAATATTCAGAATGTTGAAAAATATCAATTTTACTTATGGAGAGATGAATCAACCAAGTAGTACACGATCAAAGAGAAAGGAAAAGCAGGTCAATGAAGAGGTTGAAGTTGACAAACAAACTGTTTATAAGTCTGATGAAGAGGATGATCCAAATGAGGTAGACTTGTGGAAAAAAAAGGAGTATATTCTTCGAGTTGCCTTATTGGAATAAGCATATTTTGAGACATAATCTTGATGTAATGCATATTGAGAAGAATGTTTGTGAGAATATTATCGGGACGATTCTGAACGATGGCAAAAAATCTAAAGATAATCTTAAGTGTCAACTTGACTTAGTGGAGATGGGAATTCGACATGATCTTCATCCGTAATTATATCCAAATGGAAGATATTTCTTGTCGCCTTCTATTTTTTCTCTTTTGAAGAAAGAAAAAGAAGTGTTTTGCACGATGTTGAAGGATATAAAGGTCCCACATGGGTATGCATCAAACATTTCTCGTTGTGTCAGTGTTAAAGATCGGAGTGTTAGTGTTAAAGATCGGAGACTTTATGGTTTAAAGTCACATGATTATCACATATTAATGCAAGATTTACTTCCAGTAGTTGTTCGCGGTTGTATGTTGAGTAAGGTGACGTCTTGTGTCATTGAACTTTTTAATATAATGAAAGTCATATGTGGGAAAGTTCTGATGGTTGAAGAACTTGATAAACTACAAGATCGAGTCTCCTTGACTTTATGCAACTTGGAGAAGATATTTCCGCCTTCATTCTTCACAATTATGGTGCATATGCTAATTCATCTTTCTGACGAAGCAAGAGTTGGTGGACCAATTTTCTATTGATGGATGTACCCTATAGAGAGGTGTTAAATGAATTACACGTTTCAAATTACTACTGTTTATACCTTTTAATAAAATGTATTTACGTAGTATGTTTTTTTGTGTTTAGGTTATTGGGCAAGTTGAAGCCTTATTGTCGTAATAAGCGTTATCCGAAAGGATTAATTACTGAAGGGTATTTGGCAGAGGAATGTATGACATTTTGCTCTAGATATTTGGAAGATGTTTAAACAAGATGGAATAGACCAAATTGAAATGATGTGTTAAGTACTTATGACTTACCTCAACATTATTTGTTTGGAAGTTATAGTCAACCATTAGGGAAAGTTGAAATTACACACTTAGATGACACTTCTTGGGTACAAGCACACCGATATGTTCTTTTCCATCACGATTCAATAGATCCCTTTCGCATGTAAGTCTTTCGGACCTAAGCTATATGAAATCTCTTAATCTTTCATATATATCAATTTTTAACGACATAATATACTTTATAGTGAGTTTAAAGAAGTCTTGAGATCTCGTGCACGCTCCCGAAGATTAAATCAGCGAGAGCTACATAAGTTATTCACATAAACTTTTCATGAATGGTTAGGCCAGAAGGTAAGCAACTAAATCTTACGGAATACTTATAAAAAATATATGTATTGCTTTTTATATCAACATCAATGCAAATTAATTCACCATTCATGTGTAATAGGTTTGGAGTGGGAGAGAAGTTAGTAAAATGTTAAATGGCTTTCTCAAGGTCTGAATAGAATAGTTAAAAGATATAATGCCTTCCTCATTAATGGGTTTAGGTTCCACACGAAATCTCGTGAAAGATTAAGGACACAAAATTGTGGAGTCGTAGTTACTTCGTCAACTACAAGTTATGCTATTGTCAGGGACAATAATCCGCAGGAGGGAGAGGTCGATTATTATGGAAATCTTATGGACATTATTGAGTTAGATTATTATGGAAAACGAAAGGTTGTGTTGTTTCGGTGTGATTGGGTTGATGTAAACAAATGCATAAAAAGAGATAAATTCGGGTTTACAATGGTGAATTTCTCTCAATTAATTCATGCGGGTCAACGTTTGATGGATGAACCATATGTCTTTTCTTCTCAAGTGAAACAAGTATTTTATTTTCACGATCTAATGGATGACGGTTGGTATGTTGTGCTCCAAAATACTCCCAGAGACTTGATAGACATCGGGGATGGAATTAGAGATGAAATTGAAACAAGATCAGAATGTTTACCTCTACTACCACAAAACTTAGATGAAACTATCATAAATACAACACAATTTCAATGGGTTTGGGAGGACGTTGATGAAGATATTTATGACAGCTGACATTACATAAGAATGTCGTACGATTTTATATCTTCATTTATTTATTTATAATGTTTTAACCTTTAATATGTTATCTTTCAATATATTCATTAATTAATTCATTTTTTATTACACATGTTTGTTTATTACAGATATCATTCCGAGGAGAAAAATAACTGATTTGCATGTCGTTCGAGCTTCTGAAGACCATGAAGAAAGAAATAAAAATGAATCGAATGCACCTGAGTCTTCCGAAGTTCCTGAAACTGATGAAGAAGAAGTAGAAATTCAAGGTAATCTTCAAAACTTTATTTACTATTTTTTTCATTTTCAAAACTGACATTTAATAATTTCTTATATAGTTGAAAATTCTGGAACACGCAAGACTCGAGGAAGTACAACTTTGAAGGAATTATATCAACTTTCTCCTAGGCATCGTTTCAAAGTTTCATGAAATGATCAACCTATTGGCCCAGAAGCACGTCTTCTAGTAGGTTACTTAGGCATAGTTGGACGTAATGCGAATCTGTTACCGATCAATTATGAGTCATGGCGCGAAATGCCTAATAGTAACAAAAATCAGGCGTTGGATTCTGTTAAGGTAATATCATTAGTAGTATATACTCTACAGAAATTCAATACTAATGTATACTTACAGTGCACACTTATTTGCTGTATAGGAGAAATTTTCTTTAGAGGTATTTGACGATGATGTGAGGCAAGTGTTAAGGAAGAGATGGAGGGACCACAAGAGCTCCTTAAAGAAGAAATACTTCAAGAATGATCTCAGCCTTGAAGAGAAGCTGCAAACAGTCCCACCTGGAATGCTCAGGTACCAATGGGAAGATGCAGTTAGATTTTAGAGTTCACAAAAAAGACAGGTATGATGTATTTTTCAGAAATAATTGTAAGGAATTATAAATTATCATTAAAAGTTGTTGTTTGACATTGTAGGACCAAGAGCATGTTGGTGTTGCTAGCAGGCAACATCAAAAGTTTACGCACACGGCTGGATCGAAGAGTTTTGCTTGTATACGTAATGAGGAGGTATTATAGATTATTGACATTGTTTTTTGTATTCCATGTACATAATAACTCATGGTAATTATATTATGATACATTGTAGGAAAATAAATCCGGTTCTAAAGTTGGCCGAATCCAACTATTCAACATGACACATACGAAGAAAGATGGCACTCCTATGACTGCTGAAGCAGTAGAAATTATGATACGTTTATTGGGTAGATGTTTTAGATTTACCTAACTTTATTTATATTTGTACCATGATAGTTTTTATTTTAATTAATTATTCACCTTATTACTAGGAAAAATTGAGGGAGAAAAGGGCGGAGTATCATACTACTGGTTCGAGTCAAGGTCTTGTTAATGATGATGACATTGAAAACTGAGCTATTAATGATGTATTGGGTCCTGAAAGATATGGTCGGGTGCATTGTTATGGATCATTTGTTACTCCCACCAAATATTTTGGATCCAGTTCATCACAGTACTCGTCATCACAGTCTCAATCTTCCCAATTAGCAGTTAGTCGTTTAAAACAAAAGTTGTTGAGATGGATCAATAAATGACTAACTTGAAAGCGGAAAATGAAGCAAGGGTAGCAGCGACAGCACAGAGAGAAGCAACATATCAGCGGAGATGTGAAGAATTTGAAAAACGACTCAATGATATGATGCATATGATACAGAAAACTCAACCTCAAAATCCTCCATCATAGTTTCATTTATGTTATCAGCATTCTGTTAATGTTATTGAACTGTGTTTAATTCAACTTATATTATGTTAATGAAAACTTTTATTTATTATATTGGATTTGATGTTGCTTGTTGTGGATATAGAGTTTGATGTTATTGCTATCATATTTATTGGATAATGGAACAGGCTGAAAAAATAGATTTGGGGTAATCGATAATATTTTTTAATTTTTTAAATTCTATGTTATTTAACGGCGTTTTTAACAAAAAATGCCGTAATATATCATACATTTAGCGGTGTTTAAATAAAAAAATGCCGTAAAATATTAACACCTATTGCAACGGTTTTTGTAACAAACGCCACTATATATCAACCTTTAGCGGCGTTTGTATACTAAAAATGTCACTATATACCAGACCTTTAACGGTGTTTGTATCCTAAAATGGACACTATATACCAGATCTTTAGCGGCATTTGAATTCTAAAAACACCGCTATATACCATACCTTTAGCGACATTTGTATCCTGAAAACGCCGCTATATACCAGACCTTTAGCGGCGTTTGTATCCAAAAAACGCCGCTAAATCTCAAACCTATTACAGTATTTTAAGACAAACGTCGCTAAATATCAGCACCTATTACAACATTTATTGAACAAACGCCGCTATATATCGTTACCTATTGCGGCGTTTTACGTTAGCAAACGCCGCGAACTTTAGCGGCGCTATTTCCAGCAGCGTTTGTCATAACGTCGCAGGTATTTTTTGTTGCGCTTAAAAATGCCAATATAGGAAAAAAAACGCCGCAAAAAGCCAGTTTTACTGTAGTGAAGTTCAATCCTCCCAAATTCAAAGGTGGTGTGTTTAATGGGTCTTGAAGAGCCCATGGTGTCTTCTAAATCTTGTGATTTAATTCCTATTCTTTTAAAGAGCTACAATAAACTTATGATTAGTTTTTTTAGAACTTGATTGTAATACCTTAAATTTTTGGTCATTGACCAAAATGTAAATTTTGAACGTTTAGTGGCCAAAGTATAAAATTAAGAAATGTTAGGGACCTAAATCATAATTTTCCCAAAAATAATTTTTATTCGATAAATTGATTGTTTGCTCTTGAGAGTGGGTTTTTATTAAAATCAAATTCTTGATTTGGAAATTATGTTAAAAATTGGAAAGTGAAAAAGTTCGGTAACAAATTTAGTAAATTAGATTGAATATAAATTTTAGAAAAATTTGAAGAATGATAAATTAATCTTATAAATATATTCTCCACATTTTAAAATGATGGAAAATAATATGGAGCATTGAATTTGAGGATTTATTTCAATTTTTAATTTGGACCATTGGATTTAAATGGCAAGTTTTAAATTTTTTGAAAGTTGCTTGGTTAAATTGGAAAACGGTAAAATATTTTATCATTTTTTGACTTTGGAAATGATAAAGGTTATTTTTCTTGGTATTATGGTAAATATAAAGTTTCATTGATGGTAAAATGGACATTTCACATCAAGTGATTTTTTAATTCATTTAAGCTTAAATTAAGGCCAATCATGAAAGTTGGCCATTTTTCACCTACATAGCCGTGAGTCTCAACCAAAGTAAGAGGAATTTTTATTTTCAAATTTTTAGCAATTTCCTTTGGTTTTTGGATTAAGACGCGAAATAGAAAATTGTTCTATTTGAAAAACACTATCATTTGGTAATATTATTGTTTGCTAATTTAAGTTGTGTTCAAAGATCCTAAATTATAGGTTTATGTTCACATTAGGTTTTGTGGAATAGTTCAGCCTAACCTTAATCTTCATAGAAAGATGTGTTTTGATTTAATAAAGTTAGGGGTTTGATTGTTTTGATATTTTATAAGGTTTAATCGGAGTTGATTTAATGCTTGAATCGAATCAAAATCAAGTAAAACTATGAAAACCCTAATATTGAACATACAAAGCATTCAGTCTTGACTATAGAGGATGATAAAAAATATGGACAAATTATGTAGGGTATGGAAATGATGTAGGAAGTATTCTAAAAGCCTTAGAAAAATTTGGAAACCATTTTGTAATTATTAAAAGTTGGGGCACCAAATCTCTAGTTTTGGAAAAGTGATGGATTGTTGTGTAATTGTTCAATAGTTGATGTACTATACTGGAAATTATTGTTTGAATGTTGAAATTGAAGTTAGGATGTGAAGTTGGATTATTTTGGAAAACTTGTAAAAGTTGAGGCGTCAATTTAAAATATGTAAAAGTTGAAAGGTTAAGTGAAAATGTTATATGAAATATGGATAAAATGGGGACTTGAATAGTCAATTTTACAGTGTTATGTTAACATTTATGTTGTGACATGGAATGAGTAATGACTAAGAATCAAAAAATTTGTTAGGAATTTATTTTCCAAAGTATCCATATGTTAGTAAGATTCTAACATTTAGTTTGAGTTGTATATGTTTGGTAATGATGTTCATTTAGATTGAATGCTTGAAACCAAAATAAAATATTATTAAATCTAAGGAGAAGCTTAAGGATGGAATGTAAAATACGAAGGGAAGTTTGCATGCCAATGACACTAGGTGAGTGCAAATCTAATTTGTACTTCTTTTATCAAACAAACATTGGCTTGCGATGAGCCAGCGACGGAGTTACTGTGGTAAGGATTGACTCCTAAAATATTATGTGATTTTTGATGCAAGCATATATGTGCATTTTGGGAGCTAATTGAATTAGTGAACAAGTTGAAAATGCAAATTGGTGAGATTTGCTTGGAATTTATGTTTTTATAGCAAGTTTAGAAAATCACTATAAATTCTAAAAAATAATTAGAGAATGATTTTTATACCATTTGATTCATATATCATCTTAGTTTTGTTTAGAATAAATAGAAACTAATTTTGAGGTGTATACAAAAAGATATGAATTTTTAACCGATGATAGGTCAAAAAACGGGGCAGCAGATTATGCTTAAAACAGATTATGTAGGTTAACTTTGAAAATTCACCATAAATTGTAAAAACTGAAATAGAATGATTTCCTTATATGGATATATTTTTATTTAAGTCTAGTTTCTAGTAGTGTAAATGGAATAATTTTTGAGTGTCTATATTAATACATAATAATATTTCTTTAAAGGTAGTACAAATTGTCAGAATACAAAATTATGAAAAATTTTAGGATTTAACCAAATTAGAAGCAAATGATTAAGTTAAAGCTTAGTGAGGCTTATATTTTTACTTTTATATAATGTCAAAATGAGTGCAATGCATGCATAAAATTATACACTGATGTTTTATACATCATCGGATAAGACATGCGATGAGTCTACCTTATTTATTTTGGCATGATATTTATGTCATTCGTCATATATTTAACATAGTCTAAATATGTCAAAGGTTGAATATAAAATCCATTGATCACTGATCATTATATATGATGTTTATCATGAACATATATGAAATTTACCATGAATGTTATTTCGGGTATGAACTATACAATGTTAAATTATGATAATATACTTTGCCATCGATAGATCAAATAAAATAGATTGTATGCCCAAGTAGGTCATTGAGGTACAGGGTATAGTAGGCATGCCATAGAGTCCAACAGCTGCAGGTTTGATTTAACACTATAGTGTGTAAGGACACTCAGTGCATGTGGTGGGCACAACCTTATGTGTCATATTGAGGTCAACAATAAAGTGTAAACTTAGTGCGGGTGGTGGGCACAACTATTTGTCATATTCGGATTAGTACTAGAGTGTAAACTTAGTGCAGATGGTGGGCACGACCTTATGAGTCAAAGCACTATGGTGCATGTATTTGACTCAAATACCCTCAAGGTTTAAATTGATCTATGGTTTATTGGTTAATAAATGGTAAATAGACAAACAAGCTTACGAGCTTGTGGAATGAATGACAAGTATATTGGTAAGAAACTTGATAGCCAATTATATCATGTTATTGTATGGTAACATGGTTGGAATACATGTAAAGTGATTATATTGCATTGAATATTGTTATTCATTTAAATTTATGTGTTGCATTGCTTTAAATATTCATATGATTGACTCACTAAGTGTATACTTAGCGTGTGATGATTTTCACGCGTATGAAAAAGGAGGAAAAGGAGTAAGGAGCTGAACTTGGCATTATTCACCAATGAAATATTTACATGTAACAATGATAACATCCTACTATGTTCTAAAAGTTATAGCTGACATGTATACGAGAATGAAATGTGTGCAACTTCTTAATAAAGTTAGAATTAAATATAATTAATAGTATGAATAAATATTATCATATTAAACTATGCTTAAAAATTTAACTTGGGTTTTAAATCAAACTTGTTAGACATTCTTATTTGTTTTATGAAACATAACATAACTATCTATCAATGTTTGAAACTAGCTTTGAATTGGTAATAAAAAATATTATATTACGATTTTTCTCTGAATAGTTATTTTATAATAATTGTTCAAGTTATGAAACTGGTGAGTTTTGAATGAAACCAAATTTTTACACAGTTTAATTAAAGAAATGTTTTGAATTTCTAATGTGATATCTATAACTCGTATTGATTCGCGTATACGAGTTATGGGTGTTACATTTATTGGTATCACAACTACAAGTTTAGCCGATTCTAGGACTAAACGAGCTTATTTTGTATCAAAAAGTGTATACATGCCACTAAGATGTCATTGTTACTAATTTGGTAATTGTTAGGTTCGATTGTTTCCACTCGTTACTAATGAAAGCGGATATGTGTAGTGTATGTATAAGATGTGTATAATCGAGGATTTGAAGTAAGAAATCAAACACGATGTTTAAAATAATAATAATAATAAGCTAATAGTGATAGTAATACTATTAGCCACAATTAAACTGTTTAATCTAATAAGATGATGTATTGACACAATAGGAAGTGTCAATGTTCATTAAGGAAAACCCTCGTTTATGCATAAGTATAGTATTGATGAAAGAATGAAACATTATGCTACAATTGATACTAAGTGATATGTGTGTGATTAACCTTTTTGGCTAGAGTGCGAGGGTTAATCTTATTTGTAGACAATAATTGCATGGTAAGGATTCAACATGTTGATTTATTATAGACATGATAGAATTACCTTTCAAAGGTAATTTTTGGAATGGATTGATTACCCATACCATGTTGCAATGAATTACCGCTTAGAACAATTGAGTTTTATAGAATTCAAATTTTTTTGAGATATTTGTGGTAGGGAAAGAGAGTAAATTTGTTTTCTAATGTGATTTTAGTATCAACTCCTATAAAGTTATTGCTACTAGGATGTCAAATCTTTTTAGTAAAGGAGGTGGATACTCAAACTTTCTTAGTTGAGTTGGAAGATATTCCAACTGCTCGAGGGAATCCAAATATGTATCTATAGAAGTTATCTGAATTACCTCTAGACTGAGATGTAGAAAGTAAAATAGAGATGCTTCTCGGTATTGCGTTTATCTCTATAGCCCATATTGAATGGCTTCAATTGAGCTCAGAGAATTAAAGGCATAGTTAGTATAATTGTTAATACCAGGGATTTACAAGACTAAGCGTGTCATATGGGATGCACCGATGTTATTGTGAAAAAGAAAGACGAGTCTATGCGAGTATGCATGGATTATCATCTGTTAAATAAGGTAACAAAGAAGAACAAGTATCCTCTTTGGAGGATTGATAATCTTTTGATGAGTTAAAAGGTGATTTGGTTTCACCCAAGTCAGATCTCCTATCAGGATATTATTAGTTAAAGATGAGGAAGAAGATCTTCCTAAAATAATTTTTAGGATTCGATATGAACACTACGAGTTTGTGATAATGTCGTTTGGTTTAACGAAAGTTCATGCAACACTTATGGATTGGATAAACCGAGTATTTTAGTTATACTTGGAGTGGTAGTGTTCATTGATATTACTGTGATATGTTGAAAGACTAGGGAAGAACACAATGTCTATTTTTTTATAGCTTTTCCCACTATTCGGGAGAAAAAATTGCATGCTAAGTTAGCCAAGTGTAAATATTGGTTGTATAAGGTTGTATTCCTTGGCCATGTGGACTCGGCTAAGGGGATAATAATATATATCAAGGAATCACGAGATATAGTCGAATGATAAATTCTAAATAATGTTTTTCAATTTTAAAGTTTCTTGGGATTTTTTAGTTACTATCAAAGGTTCATAAAGAACTTTCCGATGATTATAAAAAAAAAGTTGGATCAGTGACTATCAGTTAGAATTACCTCAAAAAATGGACAAAATCCATAATGTTTTTCATGTGTCGATGCTCAAGAAGAATCAATCAGATCCTTCGCATATTATCACCCCAGAGTAAATAGAGATTCGACCAGATTTAACTTATTAAAAATAACCAGTACTTATTATAGTTCGACAGAGAAATCAAAGGTTGAAAAAGCTAATCGTAAGAAAAAAAGAACAAGATATAAAAAAGCAATATCCTTATCTATTTACATCATGTACATATTGAAAATTTGAGGACGATTTTTATTAAAGGGAAATTGTAATACACTAAAATTTTGGTTAGTGGCCAAAATATAAATTTTAAAAGTTTAGTTGTAAAAGTAGAAATAGGAAAATTTAGGGACCTAAATGGTAATTTTCCCAAAAATATTTTTTTATCCAAAAAATTGATAGTCTACTCTTGATTGTGGGGTTTTTATTGAAATAAGATTCTTGATTTGGAAATTGTGTTAAAAATTGGAAAGTGTTATAGTCCGGTAAATTTTCGTTAAATCGAATCAAAGAGAAATTTTAGGAAAATTTGAAGGATAATAAATTATGCTTACAAATATGTTTTCCACATTTTAAAATGTTGGAAAATAATATAGAGCATTGTATTTGAGGATTTATTTCCATGTTTAATTTGGACCATTGGATTTGAATGGAAAGATTGAAATTTTTGAAAAGTTGATTGGTTAAATTTGAAAAGGGTAAAATATTTGGTTTATCTTTGAAATCGGAAGATGATAAGGGTTATGTGGCTTGGTATTATGGTAAATATCAATTTTAATTAATGGTAAAATGGACATTTCACATTAAATGAATTTTTAATTCATTTAAGCTTAAATTAAGGCCAAATTAACATGAAATTAAGCGTAGAAATTTCATGAAAATTGGCCTATTTAGCTACATAGTTGTTAGTCTCAACCAAGGTAAGAGGAAATTTTCTTTTCAATTTTTAAGCAATTTCCTTAGGGTTTTTTGGATTAATACATGAAATAGAAAATTGTTATATTTGAAAAACGCTATCATTTGGCACCATTATTTTCTGCTAATTTGATTTGTGTTCAAAGATCCCAAATTTAGGGTTTATGTTTACATTAGAGTTTATGGAATAGATGAAGGGTTTTGAAGTTATTGAGGTTGTAGAATAATTTCTAAGCACAATTGATTATTAAAATCACTTGTACATGATAATATGAACGCCTAAAGTTTCGACCTAACCCTAATCTTGGGAGAAATATGTGTTTTGATTTAATAAAGATATGGGTTTGATTGTAGAGATTTTATAAGGTTGAATTGAAGATGATTTCATGCTTGAATTGAATCAAAATCGAGTAAAATCATGAAAACCCTAATCTTGAACATACAAAGCATTCGGCCTTGACTATAGAGGATGAAAAAATTATGGAAAATATATAGGGGTTGGAAATGATGTAGGAAGTATTCCACAAGCCTTATAAAATTTTGGGGACCATTACGTAATTTTTGAAATTTGGGGAACCAAATCGATAATTTTGGTAAAGTTATGGATTATTGTGTAATTTTTCAATAGTTGATTTACTATAATGGAAATTAATGTTTGAGTGTTGAAATTGAAGATAGGATGTGAAGTTGGATTATTTTGGAAAGCTTGTAAAAGTTGAGGCTTAAATTACAAATATGGACATGCGATTAGTCTACCTTATTTATGTTTGCATGATATTTATGTCATTCATCATATATTTGACATATTCTAAATATGTCAAAGGTTGAATATAAAATGAATTGATCATTGATCGTTGCATTTGATGTTTATCATGAACATATATGATATTTACCATGAATGCTATTTTGGGTATGAACTGTCCAATGTTAAATTATGATAATATAATTTTCCATGGATGAACCAAATAAAATAGATTGCATGCCATAGAGTCCAGCAGCTGCAGGTTTGATTCAGCACCATAGTGTGTAGGGACACTTAGTGCACGTGGTGGGCAAGACCTTATGGGTCATATCCAGATCAACACTAGAGTGTAAACTTAGTGCATGTGGTGGGCACGACCTTATGTGTCATAGCACTACCGTGCATGTATTTGACTTGAATACCCAGGGTCCTCATGTTTAAATTGGCCTATTGTTTATTGGTTAATAAATGGTAAACAGACCAATAAGCTTACGAGCTTATGGAATGAATAGCAAGTATATTGGTAAAAAAACATTATATCCAATTATATCATGTTATTATATGGTAACATGGTTGGAATACAAATAAAGTGGTCACATTGAATTGAATGTTGTTATTCATTTAAATTTATGTGTTGCATTGCTTTAAATATTCATATGACTGCGTTAGTAAGTGTATACTTAGCGTGTGATGATTTTCACTTGTAGAAAAAAAGAGGAGAAATAGTAAGGAGCTGAGTTTGGCATTAATCACGAAGGAAATATTTACAGGTAACAATGATAACATTATACTGTGTTCTAAGAGTTCTAGCTGGCGTGTAAACAAGAATGAAATGTCTGCAACTTTTTAATATAATTAGTATTAAATATAATTAATAGTATGAATAAATATTATCATATTAAACTATGCTTAAAAAATTAACTTGGGTTTTAAAGAAAATGTGTTAGACATTCTTATTTATTTTATGAAACATAACAAAACTATCACTGCTTGAAACTAGTTTTGAATTTGTAATAAAAAATATTATATTACGATTTTCTTTGAATAATTATTTTATAATAAATGTTCAAGCAATGAAATTGGTGATGTTTGAATGAAACCAAAATTTTATTCAGAACAATTAAAGAAATACATTGAATTTTTAACGTGACATATGTAACTCGTATTGATTCACTTATCAGGTTGTGGGTGTTACATTGAGACCATTCTTCCAAATATAAGAAATTAATTTCAAATTTTAAAGTTGGAAATAGTTTTCTTTTGAAAGCAAAATTGGATTTTAAAAAGCAAAATGAAACTTTGAACAATGAATTTGAAATTTAAAAAATCAAAATTAATGATTTAGAAAAAGAAAATTTTAATTTGAAAGTTATGCTTAACAAAAGAAAACGAAATAATTTCTCAAAATAATTCATCATGTTTAAAAATGGCAAAATGCTCAAATTGCCATTTTCATGGTCACATGGAACATATTTGTCCTTTGAAAATTAGAAAACGTTTTAAAATTAGACAAGTATGGGTTCCTAAGGAAACAATAGACTTTTGCACTAACATTCAAGGATCCAAAGCAATTTCGATACCCAAAGCTATATAAATGTCTCTTGTAGTTGTGTGCGGGAGCAATGGTGCCACAAGTGAATAAATTCAAATGTTATATCCACACAAAATGAGGAATGGGTAACCTCTAAGCTTAATGTTTTTTGTTTTTATATATTGGTTGCCTATTTTGTTTCATACATGCATGAGTTTTGAGCATAAATGATTATATGTTATTTTTCATCTCATGTATGTTAAAACGTGTTATGTGAAGATTTTAAAGTTTCAATAATTTTCATCCAATTTTAGTTCATCATAATTTTTTTTATCAAATTTGCTTTAAATGTTTTCTTTTCACAAAATTTTATTTTTACCTTAAATTTAAATGTTTATGCATGTGGGTTTATTGTAAATAATGTCACTCTAACAATTGATATCAATTTTTCAAATGTATAACATTTTTGGATAGCTTTATGCATATGAGCTTTAATGTCTAATGCTAATATTGCATAAAGTAGTATAAACTTGGATTTATTGAATTTCACATGTTACTAACTTGTTTGCTCATCTTTTTTTAAATTCAATAGTTTTTAAGCATCAAACTTTTAAAGTCAAATTTTTCTTGGAATGCGTTTTTTGAGGAGGATCTTTTGATTTTTCAAATGATTTATACGTTAAAATTTCTGCTTTCTCTTCATTGTTATTTTGTACCTTAAAGTTTGAATTATGTTTTATATAACAAAAAGGGGGAGAAGTATTGGTTTAAAAAATTCAATTTCAAGAAAGAAATAGGGGGAGCTTAAATATTTTCCAAACTATTTCTCCTATGCAACCCTTCTTTTAATAAGGGATAACTTTTTCCAAAATTTTTTTTCAAAAATTTTGTTATATCAAAAAATGGGGAAGATTTTGGAACCTATATTTTGATATAACAAATAAGGGCAAAATATATTTGGACTAAATTGAATTTGCTCAAATGATTTAAAAATAATTCAAAGTCCAAATTAATTTGGAAAATATGGCCTGGATGTTTTCTAAACTTTTTCAATATTTTAAACATTTTTCTAAATCTCAAAACTCTTTAAATTTAACAAAAACCTATCGAGTCTCAAGAACAACTTGGTAGTCTCGAAACCGATATTCTAGAAGCCATTTTTTGTATTGGTACCATGGTGTTGGTATCGGTACTATAAGGTGAGTATCAACACTCCTTCAAACAATATCGATAACGAGGCCTCAACGAATATAATTTTGTATTTTTTTCCTGCTCGGTCTCGATCGGTATCGATACCAAATCTGCAGGTGAGCAGTTACTGCTCAAAATTAAGGGTTCTAACAGGTCCAAAACATCCCCAATGGTTAGAAATGGCTACAAACTCATTCCAACATATAAAACAAGTTGAGGACACTTGAAAATGGTCGCAAAACTTATGCAAGTAATCCATATCAAGAAAATGGCTTTTTCAATCTTATTTTCCTTTTCTCTTGTACATAGAGTGTTTTTTGTGAGCTTAATTTGTAAACACCAGCCTTTATGGAGGTTTTCTTCTTTATATTTCTTTATCTTTTTGTAAAAGGGGTTTTGGTTCTATCTTAACCACTATAAAAGATAAGGAATACATAAAGGTTACACATAAGCCTAGAAAACAAAAGAACATATTAGTGAGTTTGATATAAATCCTTAGTGAGGAGCTAAGGTAGTAGATGTAGACTTCATTGAGGAAGTTGAACCACTATAAATAATTGAGAAAATTTTCATATTTTTTCTCCTTAATTCCCAAAAATTTAAAAAGGCCAATTCACCCTCTTTTGGCAACAATTTTGATTAATTTCTATGAACCTTAAATCTCAAAAACTAGTTTCAGAGCATGACTCAATAAAAGGTTTAATGACCTCTTGAGATGATCCTTGAAGAAGCTATATCCATTTCCGAAGAAATCGATAAGATGACTTCCACATCAGGCTCATTCTTCATTCAAGCCTCAATACATCAAAGGTCCTAAATATGCTCATTGAAAGAAACTAATGAAACTATTCATTCAATCCATTGATATTGGAGCATGGAGATGATCATGAATGGGTAGTCTTCTCTAACAAAAAAGAAGGAGTGAAGTGACCAAGAACGGAAGAAATCTCAACAAAACGCCATGGTCATACTCATTTTATTTTATTTATTTAGTCTCAATGTATATGAAGGAGTTTCTTCATGTTCAAATGCTAAGGAACTATGAGAAAAGCTTGAAAATTTAATGGTGACAAGAAATAAGAACCATCATGTTCAATCCTCCCAAATTCAAAGGTGGTGTGCTTAATGGCTCTTTAAGAGCCCAAGGTGTCTTCCAAATCTTGTGATATAAATTCCTATTATTTTAAAGAGTTACATAAGGTTATGATGAATTTTATTTGGAGCTTGAGACCATGAATTCCAAATATAAGAAATTAATTTCAAGATTTAAAGTTGAAAAGGATTTTCTTTTAAAAGAAAATTGGATTTTAAAAAGAAAAACGAAATTTTGAACAATCAGTTTGAGGCTTCAAAATCAAAATTAATTATTTAGAAAAATAAAATTTTGATTTGAAAGTTAAGCTTTAATGATTAACAAAAGAAAAAGAAATAATTTCTCAAAAATAATTCATCCTGTTTAAAAATGGCAAAATGCTCACATTGCATATTTCGTGGTCACATGTAACATACTTGTCCTTTAAAACTTAGAAAACATTTTAAAATTAGAAAAGTATGGGTTTCTAAGGGAGCAAGAGACTTTTTCTCTAAAATTCAAGGATCCAAAGCAATTTCGATACCCAAAGCTATATAAATGTCTCTTGTAGGTGTGTGGGAGTAATGATGTCACAAGTCAAGAAATTCAAATGCTTTATCCACACAAAATGATGAATGGGTAACCTCCAAACTTAATGTTTTTTTTTGTTTTTATATATTGATTGCCTATTTTGTTTTATGCATGCATGAGCTTTGAGCATAAATGATTATATGTTGTTTTTCATCTGATATATGTTAAAATGTGTTTTGGTGAACATTTTAAAGTTTCAATATTTTTTTTATCAAATTTTAGTTAATCATAATGTTTTTGATCAAATTTTCTTTTAATGTTTTGTTTTTACAAAATTTTATTTTTGACCTTAAATTTAAATGTTTATGCATTTGGTTTTATTGCAAATGATGTCTCTCTAACAATTGATATCAAGTTTTCAAATGCATAACATTTTTGGATAGCTTTATACATATGAACTTTAATGTCTAATTCTAATATTGCATTGTCACACCTCAATTTAGGGGGCTAGATTTTATTAATTTAAAGTATCAAACTAAAGTCGTAACAAGAGAAAAGTTGATGACCAAATTATAAATTTTTAAAAGTTACAAATCAGTTTTTGAACTTCAGGGAAGTTTAAGGACTTAACCTGAATTAGACCATTTTTTGGTCAGTAGAATATAAACCCCAATCAAAACCCCCAGAGTGAATACCTAAAACCCTAAAAACTAAAATCCTCAAATTTCCCTAAGCCAATCTTGGTCGACCCCTCCTCGATTCCCTTTCATTCGACCAACATAGCATGCACCGTTCTCACTACTCGTCTCCCCATCGTCTAACAATCAAAGCCCAACCATCAATTTGGCAAAAGTCATCATCATTCGTCACAAATTGAAACTTGAGTGTGCATCAAGGAGAACCAACCATCGTTGCATTTTTTTAGATTCTTGTCGAATCCGTCGTCGGATCGTTTCACTGCCTCCTCAGCTAGCCTCATCGTCGTCATGCACTCAGAACCTGACCATGTTATTGGCATCATCGTTGTTTTCACCGGTAGTCAGTATGGGTAAGCTCAGGTTTATAGTTTGGTTAATTTTCTTCCGATTTTGGCATGGTTTTGGCTAAATATTGAATGTAATTGGTGAGTGCTTGAACAAGGAGTAATCGGTAGCTTCCCTAACCCATCACCATTGTCACGCACCACCACTCGTCACCGTGTGCTCGTAGGGCTTATCCCCACAGATCCGAACTGGCCCAACCTGATCTGAACTGGGTCTCTTTGACTTGAACTGAGTCAACCAGATCTGAACCGAGTCAACCCGACCCAAACTGAGTCAACCTGAACTGACCCGTTGACTTTGACTCGACTCATTGACTTTGACATGACCCGTTGACAGTTGACCGGTCTGATCGATGACTTTGATCGGTCTGATTGTTGACTTTAATTAGTTTGATTATTGACTTTGACAAAAAAAGCCAAAAATTTTAAAAATTCACTTTATGTTTTTCGACGTTCTGGATCTGAATCCAAAGTCCATTTTGCTAAATTCGCACTCTGTAAGCCATTTGTCAGTGTTTTATCATCGGAATCAAATTTAGCTTTTCGATTAAGTTTAGTTTCTGACATAAATTCATTTGTTATGTATCTGAGACATTGTGGAACATAAAATTAAAGTTCGAGGGCGATCGAATTGAATTTAAACGATCGGTTGATATGGCTCCTAAATTAAGGTAATACATTACTAACTTATGCATGTTGTGTGGAACATGTTGGTATTGGTAAATACATGGTTGAATATGGTTACATGTGTGTAGAAAAAAATTCTAAACTTGTTCATATTACGAAATAATATAAATTAAACTAAATAAGGGTCAGACTATCTACACAGACGCAAGAAGACTGATAAGAATGATTTCAAGTTCAACGATTATCCGAAAAAGCAAATAGCCTTGGAATCTCAAAATTTTATTTATCCTCGTTAAAAACTTTAATACCGAAATTACCTGATTCTAAAATCACAAAATTACCCCTGAAGTGTAAAATGACCAAAATACTCTTGAAGTTCAAATTGACTAAATTAGATGACCAAGTTTAACTAAATGAAGTACGATATGTTTTTGAATTGTGGAAATGACTGAATAACTCTGGACACTCCGAAGCGACCAGGATAACTTGACTACTAAATGACCTAAGTACCCTCAAACACCTAGAATTAAGTGAATAACTTGGATAAGTTTAGAAACGCTGATGATCTTATATGTTGCACCGTCCATAAGGGTTTGAACAATGAATCAAACACGTCGACATTTCTTGATATCGTTGCAATACATAAATGAAATAAATACCATTGGAATACTTGTTCGTCTCCCTAAGATCCATTCAGTGATGATTCTGAAGATGATCAGTTCGACAAGAGTTGTTATTGTTAAAGTGTGAATATCCTTGAAGTGCAATGATTTGATGGTAGGAAGGTATCACAGTACTGGGAATTGTTCAGTTCATGTTAACTTGATATCCTGATAAATCGACACGAATCTTGAATACTATGAATCATTGTTTCCCCCTTAATATATCAAACTACTAAGAATTCTCTAAGAACCTAATGTCCAAAATGCCCCTAATTTCCTAAATAATGGAATAACTCCTGTCATATCTGAAATCACAAGTAACTCTGATGCAAAGGATTTTGAATACCTTTTTTATTACATAGTGCCTCCGAAATATATCTGAATACTATATGATCTTGATAGTTCATGTCCCGAATAACTGATGCATCTGTTAGTTATCAAACCTTTTTATAAGGATATCATTTATGAATTTAATCGGTTTAAAAAAGTGTCATGGCTCCCTAACTGATAAATACCAAGTACCTTCAAAAAATAACTGGATCCTCTAGTGTGTTCCCTGTGTGTTATAAGATTGTTTTATCTGTTCTGAAATGTGTTTTACTGAGATTTATGAGTTATTGAAGTTTTAAGTATGCCTGTCTGATTTATTACCTCTGTATAATATTCATACTGAATTGATATGTATGAACTCTGATTTCTCTGCTACCTTAAATACTATCTGAAAAATGAATTCTTTGGGGTACTTTGGGATCTGGTATGAAGTTACTACATGTTCAGCTTGGTCCAACTGGTAATTCCTTATATATGTTCAAACCGATTGAGCTGGAAATTCCTTACGGATCTAAGGTCACCCTTGGGTTGGCTCCTAGGCCTAATGAGCCCACTGGTAAGACCTTTTGGACCCTAAGGTACTCCCTTAGGGTTAAACCTCTGCTATGTGCTTTGGGTAAGTCCTTATAGACATAACGATTCTTCCCTCAGGTGTCCACCTACGCTTCTGCTAGTGTAAGACCTTATTAACCCAAGGTGTTCCCTTAGATTAACACCTATGACCAATGGGCCTAGGGTAAGTCCTTATTGATTTAGTTTTGGGGAACTGCATATTGGTGTTCAGTTGGAGGGTTTTACTGTGGTTTTAAAAATATGTTTTAAATTGTTATTGTTTTAAAAAGATATGTATTTTTCACTGGTTTTGTGGGAACACACTAGACACCCTATTATAATATTCTAAATCTGGTTCTCTGAATGTTTCCTCTAAACTATAATCTTCTTGTCTTTTACTCGAAGAAATATCAGTGGAACCTCAGCTCATCCCGAAAACTTGTAGACGTCTGGATCGATAAGGAAGTTTTATACTTGCCCATTATCTGCATGTCCTTCAGCATCACTTGGTAGTTCTGTATTACTGATTTTCCTAAAGCTCACTCTCTTACTCACCATTTCAGGTTAAATTGATCCAATACAGCTATCGACATCAATATTGAAATTCCACTAGCGTTACTTGCGGAGTACGGTGCATGTGATTAGAGGGCATGTAAGTTGTATTCTATTTTCATATCCGATATTGAAACGTGTATGATTTTAATTCTGTTTGCAGTATATGAATGGTTTTCTAAACTTGTATTTTAATTATAATTTGTTTTATGATTTCGCACGTTTTAACAGAAATTTAAAAATTTTCCAGGATTTTTACTAATGGTGGCCCTAATGTGACACCTCACATTGGATCAAGTCACCCGCATCGATCTGTGGGTGTTACATGCATAAAGTAATGTAGACTTGGATTTATTGAATTTCACATGTTACTAGCATGTTTGCTCATATTTGTTTAAATTAAAAAATGTCAAGCTTTTAAACTCAAATTTTTCTTGGAATGCATTTGTTGAAGGGGAGCTTTTGATTTTTCAAATGATTTATAAGTTAAAATTTATACTTGCTCTCAATTGATATTTTGTAACTTAAAGTTAGAATTACTTTTTATATAACAAAAAGGGTGAGATGTATTGGTTTAAAAAATTCAATTTCAAAAATGAAATAGGGGGAGCTTAAATATTTTCCAAACTATTTCTCCTATTCAACCCTTGTTTTAATAAGAGAGATCTTTTGCCATAATTTATTTTAAAATGTTTTGTAATATCAAAAAGGGGGAGATTTTTGAACCTACATTTTGATGTAACAAATAAGGGTAAAATGTTTTTGGACTAAATTGAATTTTATCAAATGATTCAAAAATAATTCAAACTCCAAATTAATTTAAAAAATATGTCTTTGATGTTTTATAAACTTTATCGAACTTCTAAAAATTGTTCTAAAGCTAAAAACTCTTGAAATTTTCCAAAAACCCTAGCCAGTCTTGACACCAACATGGTATTCTCGAGACTGATATTCCAGAAGTCTTTTTTATTATTGATACTATTAGGTGAGTATCGATACTCCTTCAAACAGTATCAATATTGAGGCATCAACGCCTATAATTTTGAATGTTTTTCATGCTCGGTCTCAATACCAACTTCTCAATATGGATACCAAAGTTGTTGTTGTGCATTTATTGCTCAAAATTAAGGGTTCTAACATCTCCAAAACCTATCCAAGCAATCCAAATCAAGAGAAAAAGCTCTTTCAATCTTGTTTTTCCTTTTCTCCTGTAGATAAAGTGTTTTTTGTGAGCTTAATTTGTAAACACCTACCTCTTTGGAGGTTTTCTTTTTTACATTTCTTTATCCTTTTGTAAATGGGGCTTTGGTTCTATCTTAGCCATTGTAAAAGATAGCGAATATGTAAAGGTTACTCTTAAGCCTAGAAAAATAAAGAACAAATCAACGAATTTATTAGAAATCCTTAGTGAGGAGCTAAGGTAGTTGATGTAGACTTCATTGAAGAAGTTGAACCACTATAAATAATTGAGACAATTTTCATATCATTTCTCCTTAGTTCCTAAAAATTTAAAAAGGTCAATTCACCCCCTCTTAGCAACAATTTTGGTTGATTTCTTTGATCCTCAAATTTCAAAAATTGACATAAAATCTTGACTCATTAAAAGGTTTAATAACACTTTGAGACGATCCTTGAAGAAGCTCTATCTATTTCTGACGCAACCACAGAGATTACTTCCACATCCGACTCATTCTTCATGGAGGTCTCTCGACCGATCGACAAGCCTCCATACCTCAATGGAGTTAACTATGGTCATTGGAAGAAATTAATGAAACTATTCATTCAATCCATTGATCTTGTAGCATGGAAGATGATCATGAATGAGTATTCTTCTCCAATAAAGAAGAAGGAGCGGAGTGACCAAGAATGGAAGAAATCTCAACAAAACACCATGACCATGCTCATTTTATTTTGTTCATTTGGTCGTGATTTATATGAAGGGGTTCCTTCATGTTCAAATGCTAAGGAGCTATGGTTTAAGCTTGAAAAACTTCATGGTGGCAAGAAAGAAGAACCATTATGTTCAATCCTCCCAAATTCAAAGGTGGTGTGCTTAATAGCTCTTGAAGAGCCCGAGGTGTCTTTTAAACTTTTGATTTAAATTCATATTCTTTTAAAGAGCCCAAGGTTTCTTCTAAACTTGTGATTTAAATTCATATTATTTTAAAGAGTTACAATAAGCTTATGGTGAATTTTATTTGGAACTTGTAACCATGAATTCCAAATATAAGAAATTAGTTTCAAAATTTAAAGTTGAAAATGATTTTCCTTTGAAAGAAAAATTGGATTTTAAAAAGAAAAATAAAATTTTACACAATGATTGTGAGGTTTCAAAAATCAAAATTAATGATTTAGAAAAAAATATGTTTTGAAAGTTAAGCTTGAATGCTTAACAAAAGAAAAAGAAATAAATTTTCATCACTATTCATCATGTTTAAAAATGAAAAAAATGCTCACAATGCCAATTTCATGGTCACAAGGAACATACTTGTCGTTTTAAACTTAGTGAACATTTCAAAACTAGACAAGTATGGGCTCCTTAGGGAACGAGAGACTTTTTCACTACCATGCAAGGATCGAAAGTAATTTGGATACCCAAAGCTATATAAATGTCTCTTGTAGGTGTGTAGGGGCAATGGTGTCACAAGTGAAGAAATTCAAATGCTCTATCCACATAAAATGAGGATTGGGTAACCTCTAATCTTAATATTTTTTTTAAATATTGGTTGCCTATTTTGTTTTATGCATGCACGGGTTTTGAGCATAAATGATCATATGTTGTTTTTCATCTCATGTGTGTTAAAATACAATTTTGAAGAAGATTTACAAATTTCCAAGAACATGTAACCGACTTAGTGCATGAGGTTCAATAGAAAAATGAGGGGTGGAAAAATATGGTCGACACATATGAGGAAAAGATTACAGCGAGAAGTTATATGGTCTTCGAGGTACTGATATATATGAGTGAAGTAACTCAATATCTGGGAGAGTTAGCCATTAGGGATAAATTTTTTGGGTCACTTTTCGACCCGATCTTGGAAGACGGTCAAAGGGTCCTCACATTAGTTGTAATGCCCCAAATTGATATGAGTGGCCTGATCCGATTCTAGGTGTGACATTAGCGTCACTGAAGTGACCCACGATAAAAATCCAAAAAATAAACAAAAATTGTTAAATCATTTCAAATCATAGAACAATTTATAAATATATTATATTAGTTCAGAAAACATTCACAAATCAAATTTAGAATACAATCATATACAATTTCAAAACAAGTTACAGACTCCGATATGAATACAAAATGAGACCTACATGCCCCTAATTAACTGTATCGTACTTCGCAAACAACACCAAAGAAACTCCCACACAAATGTTGATGTTACACATGAACAATTATTTAACCTGAGAAGGTGAGTAACAGAGTGAGCTTTGGAAAGCTCAGTAATACAAAATTGCCAGATGGAGCTAAAGAACAAGTCGATATATGGAAGCATGATATTTTCTTAGTTATCCATGAATATAAAGGTCATAGTAAAGAGTTAAGGACTCACTAATTAATTCTTCAGGTAACAGTTAGAAAGCTTACAAGTCAAAGGGAACGTTCAGTGAGATAGATTCAAAAGATGGAGTTGGGAAGTCTAGTGTGTTCCAAAAAAAACCAGAAATAATAGTTTGTTTTAGTGAAATAGACTTTTAAAACACAGTAGTACCCTCAACTCGTACATCAAAATGCAGTACCCCATAATTACATTCTTAAAGACTTACCATATACCCGATAGGTATAATGGTCTAATAACAATGTTCAAAACAGAAAGAATTTGCCAGCTAGCTAAACCTCAGAACTCTAGACACCTACACAGATATATCCCAATATAAATCAGTATAACAGTAATAAGAAAAGTAAAAAATACATGCATATATTTTTTTATAAGAAAACAAAGTTCAGAGATTGTTCCCTCTAACCGAACACCAATATGTAGTTTCCCAAACTGTAAGGTATGTAAGGAATTACCAGCTAACTAAACCTGAGAGACTCCAAAATCTCACCTAGAAAGTACCCCAATAAAAATCAGATCATATAGATAATAATCAATAACCATTAATATTAGAATCAGGAGCTGGATGTATCAAGCATAATAAACTGAAAATCAGAAAATAGAGATCAGAAACCATATTTTTATTCAAATATCAGATTTATACTTTTAAACCAGAGAATAATTTTATGTGCATAAGGAACACACTAGAGGATTAAGATGTCTTTAATAGGGACTTGATAGTTATCTGGAAGGGAAAACATGGAACTTTGATATGTTGATTGGATTTCATATATGTGGTCCTTATTAAAAGGATTCAGTTACTAGTGAATATAATCAAACATTTAGAAATTAATTCTTCAGGACCATTTAGGATTTTAAGTGCATCAGAAATGTATCCATGAACCTACAATACAATTAATTAAGCTTTAGATATAACCGAAATGATTCCATTACTCAAGCCATCATGGGCATTTTAGTTATTTTGCTACTGAGAGAAAACTTGGTAATTTGGTTTAGAAGGATAAAATAGAAATTTACAGTATTATAAATTTATTTATATTTCTCTGGATTTTGATTCAAATCGAAATATATAGATTCCAACATGATGATACTTTTCAATTACTTCGAACGATATACATCATGAATATTTACTTCTTAATGCCGACAACACTAGTTGAACTGATTACCTTTAGAAACATCATAAAACATATATTGAGGAGAAAAATAGTTATTCTAGTGGTATTTATTTTATTTTTGCACTACAACAGTATCCAAGTAAGACCGACGTACTTTGGTCATGCTCCAAAACCTTTAGAGGTGATACAACCTTTAGGTTTGTTGGTGTTTATTGAATTATCCAAAGATATTCACTTATTTGTAGGTCATAAGGGTATTTAGGTAATTTCAGTACTTGATGTTATTTTGGTCATTTCAAATATTTCAATTCAATTGTATGCTTCATTTCAAATAAATATAATTATCGGGTGATTATTCCAGAATCTGGAATTCTATGTTCTTTATCATCTTTCTAGGCAAACAAAGCCTTTAACAGGGCCTTCGCGGTTATTTAGACTTTCAAAGGCAATCATTGTCTTTTTACACCACAGGGTTAATTTCGTAATTTCTTATCCATGCATTTTAGGTATTAAAAACTTTTAACGAAATAATCAAAGTTTAAGGATCCTTAGGTAATTGATTTACTGATTAATCAATAGACTTTGATTTATTTCTTATTAGTATTCCAATTTCTTTTGCAAGTCATCTGAGTTTTATTCCATTTCCAAACTTATATCGTAACCAATTCAAGTCTAGAAATAATTAACTAAACGTAACCATTCATGCATTAACCAACACCAATGTTTTCTAGAAGCATACATGATGTAGTAGGGTATTACCTCTATTCTTGAGCCACATTAGTAAATAAATTAAACTCCATTTGATCTCCCTTGAACTTGATTTCAACATCCCATAATAGCTCAGATACAAGGTAAAACAAATTACGTCAGAAACAGAACTTAATCGTAAAAACTATTTGAATCGAAATATAAAATGTTGAAAAATAACTTACCAGGTTTGTATTTGGTGAAACGGGTTTCAGATTCAAACTCAGAACATCGACTTTTCGATCAAAGTCAACGGTCAACGTGGTCAAAGGTCAAACTCAACTCTAGACAGGTCAACGGTCGGGTCAAAGTCAACAGGTCTGTCAAATTCAACTGGTCAAACTAGTTCAGGTTAACTCAGGTTGGTTCGAGTTGTCTCAGAGCGGTTTGAGTTGACTAGGCTTTTCGAAACACTCTATTGGGATAGAGGCCCACGCGCGACGGTGGTGCTTGCGATGGCAAAAGGGATGGGGAAGGGTGGTTTAATGCTCGGAAGGAAATCAAACACAGAAATCAATCTACAACAGCTAAAAAATAAGCCCAAATCAACTTAAAACTAAATGAAATGGAAATTATAACTTACCCAATGTAGCAAAAGGAAAACAACGACGATGAGGGACCACGTTGGTTAGGTTTTGGTCGAAATTGAGTGGGGAACTCAATGATGAGGGGGCGATGCAAACAGAGACCGAGATCGGTTGGAATCACTATAAACAGTAGATCTAACAATGTTTCTAACAAAGATTCAAATGATTCTCCACAAAAAACGTAAGTGTCTCATGATAAACTCTCAACGGCGTTTCGATCGCAATGGCTTGACGTTCACACTGGCACCGATGGTGCACACCACAGACGACGAGAAAGGCCGATGACGGTGAATGGGGCCACATTGAAGTTTAAAAGAAATTAGGGATTATAAAATCCAAACGAAGTCACTTTAAAATAATTTCCATTATTTTTTTACTTAAATAATATCTAGTCTACATGGTTGAGGCATTGCCAACTATACTTTGTGATGTGGTTCTCAAACCCCCACAACCACAACGTTAACATTTTTTCTTTGAATGAGAATAATGGGAAAATTCAAGGTGGGGTCCTTGTACTTTCATGAATTCTAAAAATCTGCCATAAAATCCTCTAAATCTTAGAAATGGGTCCCCAAAATTGATTAAATAAATTTAAATTCAAAAATTAGGATCTAAGTTTGTTTTACAAATTGAATTATTCTATGATAGTTAGAAAGGTTGTGTATCTAAGTAAGAAACCTATACCACACTTGTAGAATCGAATCATCTTGTACCTAAACTTTGTTTTCCAAATTGAATTATTCCATGATAGTTGACATTTTGGATCAATATCATTACATTCATGCATTTTATATTTTATTTGTATTTATTTTATTACATTGTTTTGTTTTTACATACATTAACCCACTAAATAAAGATCCTTATTTGAAGGAATATTGGCTCCAAACTCATCACATTCATACAATACCTGAAGTAAAGTTAATGAAATAATGGAAAAATAATAGAAGTTATGGAGAAGGCTAAAAAAGTTTAGAGGATCACCTGCAAAATGTACAAAATGATCTGAAAGTGCAAGTGGATAAAGGTCAATAGGATGTTGTAAGTCAAATCACTACCATACTAAGTATCCAGGAACCTAAGGGGAAGGGTCCCGATAGGGGATCGAACATGGCCGAGCGCAGAGTGTCTTCATCTCATATGAATGAGCAACCTAAAAAAGTGTCAACTGGAAGGGGAATTCAAATTAATCCTGTTAGAGTATCTGCAAAACATCATGTTTAATTGAATGAAAACCCTGAATTCAATAAAGATAAAATTCCAGACCTCAACGCGCTGAATAAAGTGGATAAGGATAAGGCTGAGTTAGCCAAGCAATACAAGGATCATTACAAGAAACTAGAGAAATTGTGAAGTCTATAGAATCGAATGATGTGTATACCACATGGATGCTCAAGAATTGAGTCTTGTGTCAGACGTGATTTTACACTACATGTTCAAGGTCCCTAAGTCCAAAAAATATGATGGGATTAGTTTTCCATCTGCTCATCTGACTATGTATTGTCCTAAAATGGACATGTTTATGAAGGATAAAAATTTGGTTATCCACTATTTCCAAGATAGTCTCATTGGTTAAGCAGCTAGATGGTATGCACAATTGAGTCGCATCAACATCGAATCTTGGAAGGATTTATCCAGGTCATTTCTTGAGCAATATAAACAGGTTTTGATATGATTATTGACCAAATTATTCTATTGAACATGGAAAAAAACCTAATGAGACTTGTTGACAATACACCCAGAGGTCGTGTGATATGGTTGCATGAGTCTAACCGCCTTTAATGGACAAGGAAACCATGGTACTATTCCTCCATAATCTGAAGGGTCCACTCTTAGATCGTATGTTGGGGACTGCTTCCAATTTTTTTCTTGAAATGGTAATATTCAGAGATTTAATAGAGGTTACCATCAAAAGTGGAAAGATAGACAGGGTGAAAAAAAAGTTAAAAAGAAGGAGAATGAAGTGAACACTACGAGTACTTACAATAAGGGTTATGCTAAGAATGTGAAGATTACTCAGCCAAGGGATGTTACGATGGAGTCTGATTCTAATAGTAATGAGTACCAAGGACAAAGATGTAAAGCTTAAATAGTAACATTCACACCAGTACCAACACCATATTTTGATATTTATGTCGTACTTCTACAAGCAGACCTGGTGTGCCATTTCATATCAAACCACTTCTGCCATCGAATTCTTAGTGGTATGATGCGAACGCTCATTGTGAATACCACACTGATGTCATAGGGTATTCTTAGTGATAATGAATACCACACTGCTACAAAACAAGGCATTAGCATTGACTGGAAAAATATATATTGAAATATGTAAACAAAGAACCAATTAACAGTGTCGTGGTATTAACCACTGCCTTAGAACCGAATTCACCCCGATGTGTGTAATCGCTGCAGTAGGCGGACCGTCCCTCGAGGTTAACATGGTCGTTTCGAATTCCGTACACCCGAAACCGGAGTGGACTGATGGTGGTATTGTACTTCTGATCAGAAAGCACGGAGAGAACAACTTTAGAAAACACTTGGAGAGTGAATTCTAATTGTAAAGAGTGTGAGTTGAGAAGCTGAATTTAGCTCTCTATTTATATGCTAGAAGTAAGGGTAAATCCGTCCAACAAGAAAATCAAATTAAATTTGATTTTAATTATGAATTTAAACCCTTTTTGTAACTCCTCTTGATGAACCTGGCTCAAAAAAGAGTCCATGTTCATTGCATAAAAATTAAACAGTTATAACTCCTGAAATTAAATCAGATAACTCCTGTAACTCCTGATATTAACAGTTTGTCTCTCCCATGAACAAAGCTTAAAATCAGTCTAGATACATCTTAAATTCTGATTTAATTTAGGAAAATAACAGTTTAATTTATTTAATTTCAGACAACTAATAATCAATTATTATCATATGAAATATTCAAACTTTAACAGTCTCAGTAGACTATAAATATCAGATGAATCTTTTACATTTTTCATTTAATCTTTTGAAGAAAAATTCCTTATGAATTTTCTCTAAAAAAGATAGTATTCGTGAGGATGTGTCAAAGACACATATTACCATGCCTTGTTCTCTATCACTCAATAAGGGAATGGAGAATGTGAACCTTAAATACCATTCCCACTAGTATTTCCAACTCTATGTGGGATTGAGCATTACCAACATTCCGCCACTAATGCGAAAGAATTCTTCTAAAACTCGAAAACAATCTTTCCAGAAGAGCAATAGCGAGATTAGTTGCTTAAGCACTAGTGAACGTATCTGGAACTAGTACATAATGATGATGAGCAATCCTTCTCTTAGATAAGTGAAACTAGTCTTGAACTTTCTAAGATGAGGGTAAACTCATAACACACAACTGACCCCTTCATCCACCTGAGTCCTCGATGTAAACCACCCTTAACAGGGGATATGAAATAATTAAGAGCTTTTATAAAATCTCAACCTCACAAATGGTATGGTGACTTTCTTCAAGTTCATTATTAATGAACCACCCAAACTCTGGGCTAAGAAATCATTAAGAATAAAATATTCAACATCATAATTTGGTGAATTCAATATGTCCTTCTCACTAGGAACTCTCATTCAATATGTCCTTCTCAGTAGGAACTCCCAAACTCTTGGGTTTGAATTCATTAAGAGTTTAATAAAACTCATCCTCTCAAGCGGTAAGTTCATCTAGTCCTTCGCGATTAGAACTACCCACTCAACTCTGGGTTATGAACTTATTAAGAATAGATATTCAACCAAAATCAGTAAATTCATCAAGTCTTTCTCACTAAGACCACCCAAAGCATGGGCTATGAATTTATTAAGAGCAATTAAGCTCATCCTGGGCATGCACATTATTCATCATAGGGTTAGGCAGTAGGAATGTGCACTATGAGTCTTTCCATGGTTTCGTTTGACCACATGGAACTTAGATAACTAAGTTGTGTATCCATCATGAATTTCTCAACCAATGGGCTTTAGGCCCATCCCCCTCGACGAATCTAGGACCAAGGATCTGTTAGGTTCCTTTCCGACTTCACATACTCTAAAGAGAGAACTCCATTCTTTATTAAGTGTCTAACTGATTCATGTCTTATGCGAATGTGTCTTTTCTTACCATTGTAAGCTTGGTTCTTAACCACAGATATCACAGTTTGTGAATCACACAATAATGAAATCGGAGGAGTCGGTCTTCCCCACAACAAAATATTTGCTAACAAGCTTATAAGCCACTCGGCTTCTTGCCCAGCTAGGTCAAGAGCTATAAACTTTGACTCCATGGTAGAACGAGCAATACATGTATGCTTTGATGATTTTCACAAGATTGCTGCTCCATCTAAAGTAAAAACATACCCACTCGTAGAGCTTACCTCATCATTATCAGAAACCTAGTTGGCATCACAATATCCTTTTAGTACCACAAGATAGCCAACAAAAATCAAGTTTCCAATCCAAAGTACACTTAAGATACTTTAGTAAGCGTCTAAGAGCAATCGAGTGTTCACCACTCGGATTATGAGTATATCTACTTAGTCTACTCACAGCATAAGCAATATCGGGCAGAGTATAGTTCTTTAAGAACATTAAAATTCTGATTAATTTAGCATATTCTGTTTGGGAAACGCTACTTCCTTTATTCTTAAAGAGATATATGCTAGTGTCACAAGAGTTCGAACAGGGACGACATCAAAACTTTTAAATTTTTTAACACTTTCTCAAGATAGTGTGCTTGACATAAAGAAAATCCCTTTCCAGTAATTTTGACTCCTAAGATTACATCAACTTCTCCCAGATCCATCATCTCAAATTTAGTGGACAAGAAACCGTATGTTTTGTTAATGGACTCAATGTTAGAACTGAAAATCAACATATCATCAACATAAAAAACTTATGATGACGTAATCAGTATCAAACATCCTCGAATACACGCAAGCATCTGAACCATTCACAACAAAACCAAAACTAAGTATAGTTTTATTAAATTTCTTGTACCATTGTTCTCATATAGATCTTCTCATCTAGATCTCCTTTCAAAAATGCAGTCTTAACATCTATTTGATGTACTCGCAACTTATGAATGGAGACTAGTGCAAATAATGCACGGATCATTGAGATGTTCATAATGGGAGAGTAAGGATCAAAGTAGTCTAAAACAACCCTTTGACAACTAGCCTTGCCTTATACCACTGGATCAAACCATCTGGTCTCATTTCCTTCCGGAATATTCATTTGTTACAGATTGGTTTAAATCCTCTAGGCATGTAAACTAATTCTCAAGTATGATTAGACATTATCGATTCTAGCTCATCATTTATAGCACTTTTCTAGAACTAGTATCGATAGATCTTATAGCCTTTTAGGATCCTCTTATAATATTTAAGCTATATGATCAGAAAGAGAGTCTAAATCATTTATCTCAGAAATAAAGGAAGTGATAAAATTTGGTCCAAATAGCCTTTTACTTCTTCTAGTCTCGAAATCAATTTCTTGAGAAGACCTGGCAGGAATACTAGAAGAAGTTGATAGAATATTTTCTATTTAAGTTTATGCATTTAATCTACATTTTAAGACACCCCCACATTTCTAATATTTTAGGATATCCATAAGTGTCTTGTAAAACGTGTAAACAAGTACTTACTCATACTAGAGTAATGTTTGTTATGAGTTTTAGCCATAAAACTATATTTTAACAAACTCAAGTTTTGTTTACACATAATTCTCAAAGTTTTGAGAAGTTACAAATCATTAAGATTAAAATGCATAAACCATTATGAAGTAGATAATCTCTTTTCTTTCCACTACTTAGGAAAATCACTTAAAGAGATTTAATAGCTACAACACACTTTTAGTAGCAATAATGTCTAGTATATTCTCATTCATGATATTCAACATATTAGCCTTAAAGAGATCATCATATATTTTATTTACTATGACTAAATTTGGTATTCCACTCAACCAAATTAATCTCTACTCTTTTAACTTCTGCACTAAGTTTTAAGAGTTTTTATCTTGTCATAGTATTTTATAAATTGGAATAGTGAGCATAGTAATGAACAATGCACCAGGTAGGTTTCTATGAAAGAGAGGTGGTGCACTAGGCACGCTTAAGTACCAAGTCTTCATAGAACCAATCCTAGACATGCACTTTCATACTCATCACACTATTTTCCAATAAATTATTTATAGATTTTCTCTTTCTTAAGGCTTTCTTTTGATACTTTTACTCACAATAGTATCTTATTAAGCATATATATTTTTGGCCTCACACTACCACCTTAGCCATAATGGTACTACCTTAGCCTTTACTAGTGGTTTTATCTCATTTCATAGTATTCACTGAGTTTTAAAGACTATCTTAAAGGCTCTTGCAATCTAATTCATGTATTTAAAAGGCATGAATTAACATGCAACAAGTATAAATAATCTGACCTCGCAGGTAGAATCATAATTCCAAATAGACTTGTTCACCATGCATACAACTTCATTCTTTGCATCATCATTTTTAATCAACATGATCCCAAAATTCATCATGACAATCACTTCATCTGAACCAACATCTATTTTGTATCTTCTGAAGTCAAATGAAGAATATACATGGTTAGTCACGAAATTAATTTACTAACAATAATTAAAATAATTTATTGATAGTGACAAGATCCTTATCTTTAGGATTTGGGTTCCTTATCTTCAAGAAATTATGGAATCAAACCCGAATTTAATAACTATTCGGTTTGAAGAATCTTCTCATTCAACATCATCATCTTCGTGATTCTCCAAAATTACAACTATCATGTTGTCTTTAATAAATTTCTCAAATGAAATTATTAGTATGATAAAATAATTTATAATTATTTCACCTTGATTTTCAAGTGTCATACTAATTTCCTCAATACATAAATAAATAATTACATATCTTCTCATGAATCAGTCATCACTATTCACTTAACTAACACATGATAGAACATGTGAATATTATTCAAAGATTATCATATTGATGATGTATTAATATAATATTAATCTCTCAAACCACATGATTAATATATTATTATGCATTTATAAATGCAAACAATGTAGACGTCAAAAACATTTATTTACATAAGTTACCATTATAAATTTTATAACTTATGTACATCCATTCTTCACAATAGCATTTAAAGTGCTATAATTTCTAATAAATATCTATTCACAACTCACATGAATATTTTTAATTTTTTATTCAAATATTAATCCATTAAAATTCAAATGAATCATCAATTAAAAAATACTACTAATGCATACTCAACCGATGTACATTAAACACCAACGTTCCAGATTAATCATGATAACATATTATCATGCACAAAAGCTTATAACACAACATTAAAACTACAAATTAATAATATAACTGTTATCCTTTAAACTTCATAAAGCATTTATTAAAGGATGTTGATTGTAGTTAAAATAGTTATAATTGCTTTCAAATGTACCTAACGTATATCCATCTTAAAATCATTAAGCATACTGTTACACCAAATAATAGCTAATATTTAAAACATTGAAAGCATATAAATATTAATAATTCAAGCATTAAAACATAGAAACAACTAAAATTCATGGCATCGTCACTTGCATCAGGCTGCATCGAACCACGATAATAATAATCTATATCAAAATATTACGTACCACTTTGATGCAAGGTTAAACCGACATTTGAGTTCACACTTACAAACTCGAATCCAACATGTAGTTTCATCGTTCCTTTTACAAATATCATGCAACAATTCGAATTCGTTTCTAAATTGTTGGTAAAATAGACTGCTGCAAAACGAGGCATTAGCATTGACTGGAAAAATATATATTGAAATATGTAAACAAAGAAACAATTAACCGTGTCGTGGTATTAACCACTGCCTTAGAAACAAATTTGCCTCGATGTGTGTAATCGCTGCAGTAGGCGGACCGTCCCCTGAGGTTAACACGGCCGCTTCGAATTCTGTACACCCGAAACCGGAGTGGATTGCTGGTGGTATTGCACTTCTGATCGGAAAGCACGGAGAGAACAACTTTAGAAAACACTTGGAGAGTGAATTCTAATTGTAAAGAGTGTGAGTTGAGAAGCTGAATTTAGCTCTCTATTTATAGGCTAGAAGTAAGGGTAAATCCATCCAACAAGAAAATCAAATTAAATTTGATTTTAATTCTGATTTTAAACCCTTTTTGTAACTCCTCTTGATGAACCTGGCTCAAAAAAGAGTCCATGTTCATTGCAAAAAAATTAAATAGTTATAACTCCTGAAATTAAATCAGATAACTCCTATAACTCCTGATATTAACAGTTTGTCTCTCCCATGAACAAAGCTTGAAATCATTCCAGATACATCTTAAATTCTGATTTAATTTAGGAAAATAACAGTTTAATTTATTTAATTTCAAACAACTAATAATCAGTTATGATCATCTGAAATATTCAAACTTTAACAATCTCAGTAGCATATAAATATCAAATGAAACTTTCACATTTTTCATTTAATATTTCGGAGAAGAATTCCTTATGAATTTTCTCTTAAAAGATAGTATTCGTGAGGATGTGTCAAAGACACATATTACCATGCCTTGTTCTCTATCACTCAACAAGGGAGTGGAGAATGTGAACCTTAAATACCATTCCCACTAGTATTTCCAATTCTATGTGGGACTGAGCATTACCAACAAACACTACTAGAGATGTGGAAAAAAACTTGTTGTCAAATCATGGTGGTCGAGGAGTGAACGCTATCCATTAGGAGAATTGCAAGAGATTGAAAAGATGCATGTCTTAAATTAAGTATCTGTTGAGTTGGGTTTTCAAGTAGTTAACAAAGGATGGGCTTATCAGTCAGGGTCTAAAGTGTAACCACGTTGAAATTAATTTTTTTATGAGTTCCACTAGAGAACAGGGAACAAGATTCAACACTATCCTAAGTTTAGAAGTTTAATCCAATTAATGATTGATAATAAGGAGATTAAAGTTCTTTGAAAAGGTTGAGCAGATGAAAGAAGTGGACGTGTGAACATCTGAGTATGGACTAAGGAAACATGTTGTGATCACTGTAAGACCAAAGGCAGTGAATCCAGCCTCGATAACTTCTAAAATAATAATCAATACTCCAACACCATTTCCTTTCTAGGATACTCATAAGCTATACCACCAATATCTCCGTATTGAGAGAATTTGAAGCATCACCAATGTTGGAAGAAGTGAATGTCAAACCAGATGAGAAAGAAAAAGGCCCTATAATAGTGATAAGTGAATTAGGACATTTCACAAGAACTGGAAGATGTTATTCTCGCCCTGAAACATTGAAGGAGGATGAAAAGGTGAAAAATAGGCCCAAGGCACCACTACCTCAAAATATTTTTGAAAAGGAGATTCCTCCAAAAATTAATGAATCGATGACTAAGGCACATGCTTAAGAGTTCTTGAAATTTCTAAAACACAGTAAGCATAGTATCGTTGATGAATTTAGATGTGCACTAAAATGATTTATTAAAATGCTCAATTAAACTTTTGTGCCATAGGATATATGTAGACACGTGTTTTCGTCCGGAGATTTTTTCTATTATATTATAATTTTATTTCGGTTATGTTATGTTATTTTTTGAAATTTTTAAATATATATTATATTATTATTAAATTTAACTTTACTTATTTTTTTACATATTATATAATTGTAGGCCCAACAAAATGGTGATCCGATGGTCCAAATTTGCACGCATGGATGTATCTGCAATAAACGAAAAAAAAAAGGTTCTTCTCAGCCATGTATGATAACTAGCAAGTTATCAGGAGTTACCCAAAAAATTGGGTTCCATGATCATGAGAAGAGATAAAGAAACTGTAAATGGAGGTTGGGTTTTATCGACAATTAACCACTATCAATGGGGTTGGTGAAAGGGGAGGAAGAAAAAAAAGAGAGCAGGAAAGGGCGTTACCCTTCAGCGTTTGTTGTTTCCCGCGATCGAAGTACAGGAAAGTTGCTTTCAATCTCGGAACGAAGATGGCCAACTTGAAGCTGAGGGTGACACAACCCAAGTGGATGAACAACAGCCCGAGACGGAACAAGAGTAAGAGTGCCAGAAACAAGATCCCGATGAACAAAACCAACAAGCTTAACAACTCCAAGCCTACGAAGAAGATGAAGATGACGATGAAGATGGAGAAAACGAAGATGATTCTGATGGGAGCCAATCTTCTACTTCTCAAGAGAAACTCGAGTACTCTTTTCCATCTTTTTTCTCTATCCATCATTGATATTTCTTAATCTATTTTAGCTTCACGATTAGCTTTCGCTTTGCTTTTATGAGTTGGGTTTGCTGCGATTTCATTTCTTTACGACGAACATTCTTCTTTCTTTTCGATGTTTTAGCTACTGGGGAGAGAAGGATTTGAATTTTACTTGTTGGGTTTTGTCTTATTTCCTACATGACATTGCGTTTCTGTGATATATTTCCTCATCGTTTTATCGATTTGCATTTTGCATGTCAACGATCTATGTGATGTATATGCTCGTAATCACATAAGGCTGGGAAGGGAGGTGACTATGCCTAGGCTTTTGAACTGTTATTTCTTCAAAGAGTATTACCCGAGAAAAATTCACTGGAGCTGGAGGGTTTGTGAACAAGAATGAAAGTAAGAGCTGAAGCAGGATACTGAGGTTTAAAAAGTACATCTTTTCATCGTCTATTCTAGTCTTTGGAGGAAACAATGCTTGGGAAATGGGAACTAGCTATCATGGAGTCTATTATTGTGGAATCTTGTTCATAAACTGTAACATTTGGGTAACTCTTTTGGTATGGAAACATGTCAGGATTCTCATACTGAGTTGGTTTGGGATTGGTTCTATTTTTTTTTCCTTACCCTCTCTCTCTTTATATATATATATAATATATTATATATATATATATATTATATATTAAATTTATAGTTTAGCATGTCATGTTTCATTTTGTATTTAAGTCACATTTGTACATTATATGTTAATATGCATGGTTTATGATTTTTAATTAAAATATATGTATAAAATTTTTTGTATGTCACGTTATATGACATTTTTTAATTTTGTTTAATTAATTTTTGCATGACATCCTTTTTTACACAATTTGTATGATATCCTCATGTGCATAACTCGACATATTACATAATTGGATTAAGGGTAAAACACTTTTAATTTAAAATTGTTTTAAGTGGGTTGTCATAACGCATTTGAGGTCCGCTTTTAATGATTTTAAAATAAAAGTGTATCTCATTAGTGATGCCTAAAAATTGATCCATCACTTTAAAATTTGGGAATGGAAGAAAAACAAATGTTCGGCTATTTAAATTTATCGAGAAAAGGTTGTTATAACTTTTAAGATCTGGTCTCGATATTTGTAAATAATCGAACATTCTTTATCTTTCTAAAATGACTTGATAATTTTAATTTAATTTATTTGGGTGCTTTTGAATATTATTAAATTCACATCTTTGTTTTATGGGATCAAAAATCAAATTAAGTTCGAATTTGTAAAGTTCATTGCAAAGACGTTAATTAATTGTTTAGGTACCAATTTAGGGCATTGTGGGGGTGCTAATCCTTCCCCACACGTAATCGACTCCCGAATTTATTTTTGGTAACGCAGACCTCAATTTGTTATTTTAATTAAAATTAATTTTTATTTAAAATGACAAAACATTTTTTTGGGTACCCAATCACACCCTAATCAAAGATTGGTGGTGACTTATCGAACCATATGTTTTTATTTTTAAAGAATCCCAAATTTTTCGAATCGAGAGGTTTTTTAAATCGCATTTGTTTTTAAATTAAAAATCATTTGAAAGAGATAATTAAAAATGTGTGGTTTTTAAAATCTCACTTTTTTCATTTTAAGAAAAAAATCGTTTCGACAATATATCTATGAACATGCTTAATCGTAAAGTGGGGCACGTCGCTGCAGATCACTTTTACTGATGGTGAGACCCAGAAGGAGGAATGGGATTCGTGAAAGCCTTAAACATTACTATTCACTATAATGAGCACGTTTACCTGGAGTATTAATTGATAACAGATCGACACTTAACGTTATGCCTCTGACACATTTACAAAGATTGTCGATAGATGATTCTTGTATAAAGGCTTATCAAAATGTCGTTCGGGCCTTTGGTGGAACTCAGAGGGGTGTTATAGGGAAGATTGATGTCACTTTATTAATTGGTCCATCAATTTAAAACATGGAGTTCGTCGTGATGGATATAAATCTTACATATAACTATTTGTTGGGGAAAACCCTGAACTCATTCTACTGAGGTAATTCCTTCAGCGTTACAAACAGACAAGCCTCCAGTCATATTTCAACCAACCAAACAAACAAGAAATTAAACAATTAATATAGCACCATAAAAAATACACACCTAATTAAAGCTAACGTCAGTAATACCCTCTACCACGGTCAGCTCGAGCGGTAGGTCAACCCAAATCAAAACCTACAAAAATAATTTAATTAATTACTAAAATATTATAAGGTTAACGACAACTAAAAGTCCAAAAAAATAATTAATTTTTTTCTCATGGTTAGCACGATCAACTCGATTCGTTTCGAAGTTCGTGAGTAACCGAGGCAATGGCGGTAACTTGGCTCTCGGTTCAATTTCACCTGCAAAATTTGCTAACGTTTGAGTTAAATACCATTCCACAATTTCCAAATTAAATCATACTCAATGATGAATAATAATATTTTTGACGAATTCAAAAGTCCTGACAGTAGCTTACGATTCGAATATAATTTATGCCAGTGCTGAAAAAAAGGATTGTCGATGACAAAACTACAACGACAACAATCTCATGGCCAAGGGATCCACGACTGAGCTTCCCATGGCTACGGCCAACGACGACATTAATAGAGTAGGGACGAAGTAGCAATAACCTAAACGGCACCCACACGGCCAATGAAGGAGATCCAGACGAAGCAAATACTAGCTAGGTCTTCCCATACGAGCACCGATCTCTAGCATCCAAAAGTAGCTAATTACACACTGTGGTATTGGCATTTTAATGAGCAAGTATGTTGGTTTCAACGCAAATGTTACACCAACAGACCGATACAGGTGACCCGATCTTATTCAGGATGTCACATTAGGGCCACCGGAGCGACCCACCGTAAAAATGCCAGAAAAATTAATTTTTTTGTTAAAACATGTAAAATCATAAAACCAAAGTAAAACTTACCAATATTCAGAAATAAAAAAGTTTTAGACTCCTATATAAAATAAAATACAACCTACATACGCCCTAATCACATGCACTATACTCAGCAAGCAACGCCGACAGAACTCATTTACTGATGTTGATAGCTGCACAGGTTTGATTCTTTTAACCTGAAATGGTAAGAAAAAAGTGAACTTTCGGAAGCTCAGTAATAAAATAAATGGAAAGAAATACAATTTCCTTGTTGATTCAGAAGTATACAGATTTTCGGGATGAGCTAGGGTTCTACTGTTAGTTCATCAAGTAAAAGTCATGAAGATCTCAGTTCATAGGAAACCTTCAGAGTACCATGTTTTCAAGATATTAGAATAAGATGTCTAGTGTGTTCCAACCAAAACTAGTGAAAAATATAGATCTTTTTAAAACATTAACCGTTTAAAACATATTTTCAAAACCATAGTAGAACCCTTTATCTGAACACCATTATGAAGTTCCCCATAACTGCATCCATAAGGGTTTACCCTATGCACACACCAAAGGGAACCACCCTAAAGGGATGCCTTGGGGCCCAAGAGCCTACCCAAGAAAGTATCTCAGGGCCTCGGAGCCTACCCAAGGGTCAACTTAGGTCCGTATATAATTACCAGCTTGATAAGAGCTGAACCTCCATACTCCAGAATCCTACCCATATAGTATCCAGTAGAAATCAGTTTTAATAGTAAACTGTAATATCTAGATCGTGATCCAGTAAAATCTCGTAAATTTGACAATGAAATAAACTATATAACTAACCTCCACCTATACAAAAGTATGTAGTTCCCCAGAACTGCATCCATAGGGCAACTTTATACTCATTGGGTAAAAGGAGCCAACCTAAGGCAACCTCTTGGGGCCTGAGAGACTACCTAGAATGTTCTCGGGGCCTTAAGAGCCTACCCAAGAAAGTCTCCGGGGCATCAGAGCCTACCCAAGGGTCATCTTAAGTCCGTAAGAATTTACCAGCTTGATTAGATCCGAAAATCCATTCTCCAGGCCACACAAATTTTTTTTCTTCAATAAAATAGTTCAAGTAGCAACCAGTGAACACAAGAAACCATATTCAATAAACCAGTAAATTCCATGATTCCAAAAATCATGAATGATCATATTTTTTGGTGAAAACCGTAATTGGAGAACACATACCATGTATCCATGATTCATAGGCCAGTAAATCAATAAATTTTGGTCAAACGCATTTCAAAACATATAAACAGTCATTTAGTACATGGGGAACACATTAGAGAATCCAAGTATTTTTTACAAGCACTTGGTAGTTATCAGGAATGGAAAACATGAAACTTATGTAATTTGATTAGTTTTTATGATCATGGTCCTATTAAAAGGGGTCAATTACTAATGGATCTAAACAGACATTTAAAGTTGATACTTTAGAACCCCTTTATAATTCAGGTGCATCAAGAAGGTGTTAACGAACCTTTACAATAGAATAATTCAAGATTCCAATTCACTGAGAGTGATTCCATTATTCAGACCAACAAGGGAATTTTAGACATTACGATTTCTAGTGGATTCTTAGCAACTTAATCTAAAAAGGATGAACCGATGATTCATGGTATTCAAGATTAATGTCAATTATTTTAGGATACCGGGTCAACTCGAACTGATCAAATCCCAACATTGTGAAACTTGTCAACCATTTTAATACCGACAACACAAGTCGAGCTAATCATCTTCAGAACCATCGTTGATTGGAGCTTGAGGAACTCAACTTATTCTGATGGTATTAGCTTAATTTATGAATTGCAACAGTCTTCAAGATGACCAACGTACTTGAATTGTACTCCCCAACCTTTAGAGGTGATACAATACTCAGGTTTTCTCATTGTTTCCAGAATTTATCCAATAATATTTACCTATTTCTAGGTCATGAGGGTATTTAGGTCATTTAGTAGTTAAATATATCCCGATCACTTCAGATTTTCCAGAGTAATTTGAACGTTTTCAAAATTCGGATACATGTGATATTTCCATTCAGTTCGACTAGGTCATATAATAGTTATTTTGGTATACAAGGTTGATTTATTCACTTCAGAGCTGGAGGGTATTTAGTTATTATAGAGCTTAGACGTTCTTTGCGTCATTTTACCCTTCAAGGGCATTCCAATATAGATCCGGAATTTAAATCAATGATTCAAAGGTTCATGTGGATCAAGATATGAGTTCCCATGTCGTCTCTATTATCATAGCCATCCAATGTACTTTTTACACTTTAAGCGTATCATCCTCATTCCACTCAATTATGTCAGTGGCATTACTTTTAATAAATTAGGCTTGAAAGTATTCTAATTCCTTTAGCATTCAGGGTATTTTGTTCATTTGATCAATGGAGGTTATTTTAGTTATTTCATAGCTCGATGACATTTTGGTAATTCTTTTCCAAATAATCTTGATATTTAACCTTTAAAGAAATCTATCAAAATTTACGGATCTTGAAATCAATTCATTTATTATTGAATAACTGAACTTATAACTATTTCCGATCGATCTTCCAGTTTATCTTTTCCAGGTCGTCTGAGTCTTATACAACGTTGTTTCTTTATTCAAATTTTCAACTGAATCCAATGATAGTTAAACACATCTAATGAAACAATCATTTCCTTTCATGTATTTACCATCTATCAATGAGTTCCGAAAAGCATACAAAATGTAGTAGAGTATTACCTCGATTTTCATGCCATATCGATCGACCATTTAAAATTCATTTGATCGCCCTCGAACTTTAATTCAACGTCCAATAATTCCTTGGATACATAGCAAACAATTTTACGTCAGAAACTGAACTTAATCGAAAAACCAAATTTGATTCCGAAGAGAAATTACTGAAACACATCCTACCGAGTGCAAATTTGGCAAAACAGACTTTGGGTTCGGACCATCTCTATCACGAAATTGATTATAAATAATTTTCCTTGCCATGAAAAATAACTTATTAGAATCTAAAATAATAATTTAGGGACTCAATAGGCAAAATTGAAACTTATGGTGTCATAATAATATTTATTTATAAAATCATGGACTAAATTGATCTTATAAAAACATTATGCCATAATCAAAACAATTTGAAAGCTTGAAGAAAAGGTTAATCTTTTACCAAACTTGGATGACTCACCTTGAAATTCTCCCTTTTCACTTTATCACATATTTCAAAATCACTTGCGCTCTGTACCAATGCTTGATTTCTACTTCAACACATTTAATATTTTCAAAAAATTTTAAGCTTTACCGTGCTCTAAAAGTGAAGCAAGAAAGCTTCATCAACCAATAGTCAAACGCATAGAACACCAGGATGGCCACCATCACCGGTCATCGGTCGAAGCCATAACTCCACCACTTAAGCATCTTGGTCTCCTCATCAAGAATACGAACTCCGATCATCGAGAAACTCCATGGATTGTCGGAGATATACAAGAGAAGTTTCAACCATCGTGAGCTTCAACCTCCCCGATCTCCGTCGTTCACCGATGGATGGAGTTACTTTCGAGATATATTGGTCGCTTTGCTGTTAGGAACATCTCCACCATTGCGATTTCTTGACGGTGACCCATATCATTGGAACCAGAAACCAAAAGTTTCATTGGATTTCTATCTCGTTTGCACCTCTTGGAGTTTGATAGAATCGTTGTTTTGTGTTACAGGTGGTTACCAAGCTGCTCGAGAGGATCGATTATCGTATGTCATTCTCTTTGATGACCGTTTGTTGAATGATTCCTTACTAAAATTAGATTCGATTATCTGTTCCGAAGCCAAATTATTAATGGGACGGGTTATTGGGTTTTTTTATTGAGGCTTTAAGATGGTTCGTTTTAGTTCACGATGATGATTGGTCGGTCACTATTCTGGTGAACCGAGTTGGCCAGGAAAAAAATTGGTTGACTATCATATATAACAAAAAGGGTATATGGTTTTCTTCATTATAGAGTTCCCATTACTCGATTTAAAACTAAGCATAAAGAAAAATATCATCCATTAGTGTGTGTTTCTCAAATTTCTAAATTATAACAATAATAATAATTATTATAATAAAAATAATATCAATCAAAAGCTGAATTTTAAAGTTAACTCTAGAAGCTACTAATTTTATAGTAACCTAAGAAGGACAAATTTACCCCCAAAGTCCCTAACCTTTTCAATATTCCTAGTGGACCCAACTATTAATTAACTCATACTTTAAACTTTATTTTTAAACTTACAAAAATCTATTCTTTAAATTGGGATGTGACAACTCTTCTCCCCATAAAATAATTTTGTCCTCGAAATTCACTTAAGTCACAAAAGTGAAGCTTTCAACAATTCTTTAATATCTTCAGGTAGCTTTTACAGAAGTACAAGTCATCTACTAATCCTTAACCAACTAAATATACATTCTCGTCAGAACTCTTCGTCATCCTAATAAAATAATTTGAATAGAATTATCCTTGTGAAAATAATTTGACCTTGGCTACGAGACTAGGTTCATAGAGCGGTAACATGTTCCAATTTTATTTCTGGAATCGGGCCAGAATTTGGATAAGTAACTCTCACAATACTCGTGAGGCACTTTACATAATTTGGAAAAACATTACTGGTATTCTTTTTATGCATAGGTTGAGCTTAACAAATAGAAAACTTAGGTTATCTGGTTACAGAGATGGACTCGACCTTGGAGTTCCGGCTTAGAGGAGTACATTTATAGCCTAGGGTCATGTACTAACTAGACATCCTATGACATTCCATTGGCCGGTCTATCTAGAAAAACTCAACTCAACCTAAGCTCTGATACCACTAAATGTAACACCCACAGATTGATGTGAGTAACCCGATCTTATTCGGGGTGTCACATTAGGGCCACTGGAGCAACCCATCGTAAAAATCACAGAAAAATTAATTTTTTTGTTAAAACATGTAAAATCATAAAACAAATTATAAATACAAAAGTAAAATTTACCAATATTCAGAAATAAAATAGTTTTAGACTCATATATAAAATAAAATACAACCTACATGCCCCTTAATCACATGCACTGTACTCTGTAAGAAACCCCGATGGAACTCCTTTAATGATGTCGATAGTTGTACATGTTTGATTCTTTTAACCTGAAATTGTGATTAAAAGAGTGAACTTTGGGAAGCTCAGTAATACAAAACTACTAAATGATGTTGAAGGAAATACAGATAAATGGAAAGAAATAAAATTTCCTTATTGATTCAGAAGTATACAGGTTTTCGGGATGAGCTGGGGTTCCACTGTTAGTTCATCGAGTAAAAGTCATGAAGATCTCAATTCATAGGAAACCTTCAGAGTACCATGTTTTCAAGATATTGGAATAGGATGTCTAGTGTGTTCCAACCAAAACTAACGAAAAATATAGATATTTTTAAAACATTAACCGTTTAAAACATATTTTCAAAACCATAGTAGTACCGTTCATCTGAACATCGTTATGCAGTTCCCCAAAAATGCATCCATAAGGGTTTACCCTAAGCACACAACAAAGGGATCCACCTTAAGGGGATACCTTGGGGCCCGAGAGCCTACCCAAGAGAGTATCTCAAGGCCTCGGAGCCTACCTAAGGGTCACCTTAGGTTCGTAAGGATTTACCAGTTGGATGATAGCTGAACCTCCATACTCCAGAATCCTACCCATATAGAATCCAATAGAAATCAATTTTAACATTAAAATATAATATCTAGATCGTGATGTAGTAAAATCTCATAAATGTGATAATGAAATAAACTGTATAACTTCCCTCCACCTATACACCGTATGCAGTTCCCTAGAACTGCATCCATAGGGTAACCTTATACCCATTGGGTATAAGGAGCCAACCTAAGGCAACCTATTAGAACCTGAGAGCCTACTCAAGAAAGTTCTCAGGGCCTTGGGAGCCTACCCAAGAAAGTCTCGGGGACTCAGAGCCTACCCAAGGGTCATCTTAGGTCCGTAAGGATTTACCAGCTTGATTAGAGCTGAACTTCCATTCTCTAGCCTACCCGAGAAATGTTTCAATAAAACAGTTCAAGTAGCAACCAGTGAACACAAGAAACCATAGTCTATAAACCAGTAAATTCCACGATTCAAAAAATCAGGAACAATCATATTTTTTGGTGAAAACTGTAATTGGAGAACTCATACCATGTAACCATGATTCATAGGCCGATAAATCAATAAATTTCGATCAAACACATTTCAAAACATATAAAAAGTCATGTAGTACATTGGGAACACAATAGAGGATCCAAGTATTTTTCAGAGGTACTTGGTAGTTATTAGGAATGGAAAGCATAAAACTTATCTAATTTGATCGGATTCTAAGAACGAGGTTTTATTAAAAGGGATCGATTACTAATGGATCTAAACAGACATTTAAAGTTGATACTTTAAAACCCCTTTATTATTCATGTACATCAGGAAGATGTTCAAGAACCTTTACATTAGAATAATTCAAGATTCAAATTCACTGAGAGTGATTCCATTATTCAGGCCAACAAGAGCATTTTAGACATTATGATTTCTAATGGATTCTTAGCAACTTAATCTAATAAGGATGAATCGATGATTCATGGTATTCAAGATTCATATCAATTATTTTAGCATACCAGGTCAACTTGAACTGATCAAATCCCAACATTGTTATAACTGTCAACCAATTTAATACCGACATCACTAGTTGAACTGATCATCTTTAGAACCATTGTTGAACGAAGCTTGAGGAACTCTACTTATTCTGATGGTATTAGCTTAATTTATGAATTGCAACAATCTTCAAGATGACCAACGTACTTGAATTGTGCTCCCCAACCTTTAGAGGCAATACAATACTTAGGTTTTCTAGTTGTTTCCAAAATTTATCTAATAACGTTCACTTATTTCTAGGTCATGAGTGTATTTAGGTCATTCAGTAGTTAAATATATCCTGATCACTTCAGATTCCAGACTAATTCAAACGTTTTCAAAATTCGGATACTTACGATACTTCCATTCAGTTCGACTTGGTCATATAATAGTCATTTTGGTATACAGGGTTGATTTATTCATTTCAGAGATGGAGGGTATTTAGTTATTCCAGAGCTTAGACATTCTTTGGGTTATTTTACCCTTCAAGGGTACTCCAATATAGATCCAGAATTTAAATCGATGATTCAAAGGTTCAAGTGGATCAAGATATGAGTTCCCATGTCGTCTCCATTATCATAGCAATCCAATGTACTTTTTACACTTTAAGTGTATCATCCCCATTCCACTCAATTCTGTCAGTGGCATTACTTTCGATAAATTAGGTTTGAAAGTATTCTAGTTCCTTTAGCGTTTAGGGTATTTTGTTCATTTGATCAATGGAGGTTATTTTAGTTATTTCATAGCTCGAGGACATTTTGGTAATTCTTTTTCAAATAACCCTGATATTTAACCTTTAAATAAATCTATCAAAATTTATGGATCTTGAAATCAATTCATTTATTATTGAATCACTGAACTTGTAATTATTTTAGATCGATCTTCCAGTTTATTTTTTCGGGCCGTCTGAGTCTTATACAACGTTCTTTCTTTATTCCAATTTACGACTGAGTCCAATGATAGTTAAACACATCAAATGAACCAATCATTTCCATTCATGTATTTACCATCTATCAATGAGTTCCGAAAAGCATACAAAATGTAGTAGAGTATTACCACGGTTTTCATGCCATATCGATCGACCATTTAAACTTCATTCGATCACCATCGAACTTTAATTTAACATCCAATAATTCCTCGAATACATAGCAAACAATTTTACGTCAGAAACTTAACTTAATCAGAAAACCAAGAGAAATTACTTAAACACATCTTACCTAGTGCGAATTTGGCAAACCAGACTTTGGATTCGGACCATGTCTATCACGAACTCAATTAGAAATAATTTTCCTCGCCATGAAAATAATTTAATAGGCAAAATTTAAAACTAGTGGTGTCATAATCATAATCATAATATTCTTATTAAAAACATTATGCCATAATCATAACAATTTGGAAGCTAGAAGACAATGTTAATCTTTTACCAAACTTACTCACCTTGAAATTTTCCCTTCTCACTTTATCACAGATTCCAAAATCACGTGCGCTCTGTACAATTGCTTAATTTCTACTTCAACACATTTAATATTTTCAAATTTTTTTAAGCTTTATCGTGCTCTAAAAGTGAAGCAAGAAAGCTTCATCGACCAATAGTCAAATGTAGTGACCACCACTGATGTAAGGCGAATCTACACACTTTAGTGAGAAGAGTAGATAGCCTTATTGTGTCCCGATCTAGGATTGACAAGTACTGATGTCCTCGAATTTATAAGTTTGGGCTACAAAATAAGATAAGAAAATATATTTAATAATGGACTTAATAAAGGGTAATAATATAAGTAATGGAAAATAAATAATAAGAATGAAATGAAATAAATAAAAGATAGAGATGGCTGTGGAATTGATGGAAGCGATGGATGATGTTGATGATGAAATGGAAATGGTGGTGATGTTGTATCTCAAACACGCCAAAGATGAAATAGTGCTAAGGAGCACAATCCCGGTCTTCACAAACTTGCTTGAGGGGTGGTGATAGTGTCTTCAACCCACTAGATAACAATCTAGGAATTTAGGAATCAAAATGGAAGGAATGACGCCACAAGTATAGGAACTACACTTGTTTAATCGATAAAGTTCACAAAGAACTTTGATGAGAAATAACTCACAAGAGTAATTTTATATATGAGATGAGATAGGTACAAATGAAAGCAAGCCACTCTATTTATAGGATATGAGAGGGCTTGGCCGAATGGTTACAAGTTATTTCGGCTAGATACATGTCTCTAGGAAAATACATAATGCTTGAGATGAATGAATAAGTCCTTCAGGCTTGTGATGGTTCGGCTAACTCTTCATGAAAGGCCTTAATGATTTGGTCAAAGGGTGGAGAGACATCTCCCATGGCCGAATGGTGCATGCTTGTTCATCTTGGCGCCAATTTCCTCTCCTTGGCCGAATAGTCATGTGCCTTATCATGTTTGGCGCCAAAGGCTCTCATGTGCATGCCATGTGATGTGGCCGAATATGCATGGCATTCTTCCTCATGATGATTTAAGCTTCCATTGTTTGCAATTTCTTCACCAACGTGCTTCTAGATGAAAAGGCATCTTTATGGGCAGCATCATTCATGAAAGGTCACAATGTTTGAGAAATGTGTCCCTTCGTGTTTGAGCTATTTAAGGTGTGAATGAGCTGGCCTTAGATGACTTGTAACATGATGATCGTTTGGGCAACTCCTTGTGGAAAGGTACCTCTCGAGGTGGCAACTATTCGCGAAAAGGTACAATTTCACAAATTTTGACTTAGAACATATTTGAAGTGTCCTAAGTGGTGATGATGATGGTGCAACTCCCCAGCTGAAATGAGTTCATCTTGTAGCTCAAATCTTCAGCTCAATCCAGCTATGAACTCACGGCCTCCAGACAACTTTTCACCAATTGTTCCTTGTGCTCTCTTAATCGATCCCATGTAAGTTTCCTTGCTGTTACATGCTCCATTTAGTTCCAATGTAGCTCCCAAGTGTTGGCCGAATGTACCCACATGCTTAACATAAAGAAATAAACTAAGTAAATGAACTTATGCAATGTAGTATATAATAATGTGGACTATAGGTTATTTAATATTCAATATGTAACATATTAAACAACCTATTATATAATGGTTCTTTCTCATTAAAAATTTTTAAAACATTTAGGCACTTATGAGAAAGTACTTCCCTGAATTGTTTTGCCTTTGCACGAGTGATAGGTCCAATCGGCATGACTTCAGGATCTATTTGTGTAGTTGTGATCACATCATCCTCACCTTCTTTTGAGCGATTTGTCCTCAAATCGTCGTTGTCTTCAAATGGAAAAAGATCTGAAATATTAAAAGTTGCACTTACATTGTATTCACCAGGTAGATCCAATTTGTATGCATTATCGTTGATCTTCTTAATGATTTGGAATGGTCCATCTCCTCTTGGCAACAATTTGGATTTCCTTTGGGAAGGGAAATGTTCTTTTCTGAAATGCACCCACACCCAATGACCTTCTTCCAATTTGAGTGGCTTGCGTCCCTTATTTGCTTGTTGTTCATATTGTCTTATCCGTTTTTCTATATTGTCTCGAACTTGCTGATGAAGTTTCATAACGAACTTAGCCTTGCTCTTGCCATCTTTGTTGATCATGTGTTCCTGAGGCAAAGGAAGAAGATCTAAAGGTGTTAAGGGGTTAGATCCATATACTACCTCAAATGGTGACATCTTGGTTGTTGAATGGACTGCCCGATTATATGCAAATTCAACATGTGGTAAACATTCCTCCCAAGCTTTGATGTTCTTTTTGATGATAGATCTCAACAATGTTGATAGTACCCGATTTACCACTTCGGTTTGCCCATCTGTTTGAGGGTGACACGTTGTGAAGAAAAGCAACTTTATCCCAATCTTACTCCATAACGACCTCCAAAAATGGCTAAGAAATTTGACATCTCTATCAGAAACTATAGTTCTTGGAACGCGATGTAATCTCACAATTTCTTTGAAGAACAAGTTAGCCACATGTGTTGCATCGTCTGTCTTGTGGCATGGTATGAAATGTGCCATTTTGGAAAAACAATCTACAACAACAAATATTGAATCTCGTCCATTCTTGGTCCTTGGTAGTCCCATCACAAAGTCCATTGATATGTCAACCCATGGTGCTTGAGGAATAGGTAGAGGCATGTAAAGTCCATGAGGCATAACCTTTGATTTTGCCCTTTTGCAAGTGACACATCGTTCACATACCCTTTCAACGTCTCTCTTCATCTTAGGCCAATAAAGGTGTTGTTTCAAAATATCCAATGTTTTGCTTACTCCAAAATGACCCATGAGACCTCCTTCATGTGCTTCTCGAACAAGCACTTCTCGAAGGGATCCTTGAGGAATGCATAGACGCCCTTCTTTGAATACATATCCTTCATGCCTATAAAACTTTTCATATGCACCTTTCTCACAAGCCTTATACTTTTCTTCAAAGTCATGGTCAGTAGCATAGCAATCTTTAATATATGAAAACCCAATTAACTTTGAATCAAGAGCATTAAGGAGAACATACCTTCGAGATAGAGCATCGGCTACAATGTTTTCTTTACCTTTCTTGTAATGAATGACATAAGGGAACGACTCCAAAAACTCCACCCATTTGGCATGCCGCTTGTTTAACTTATGTTGGCCCTTGATATGCTTTAAGGCTTAATGGTCGGTGTGTATGACGAATTCCTTTGGTAGAAAATAATGCTGCCAAACTTCAAGTGCCCTTATAAGAGAAAACATCTCTTTATCATAAATTGGATAGTTTAGCAAGGCACCATTCAACTTTTCACTAAAATATGCAATGGGTCATCCTTCTTGAGTCAAAACAGCCCCAATTCTGATTCCAGAAGCATCACATTCCACTTCAAAAGTCTTATCAAAGTTAGGTAATGCAAGTAAAGGTACCTTGGTTAGACATTCCTTCATTTTGTTAAAGGCATCTTCTTGTTCTTTGCCCCATGAAAAGATTGAATTCTTTTTATTGATCCCTGTTAAGGGGGTGGCAATAGAACTAAAATTAGGCACAAACCTTCTTTAAAAACTTGCAAGACCATGAAAACTTCGAACTTGACTAATTGAAGTAGGTGTAGGCCATTCTTGAATGGCTTTGATCTTTTCAGGATCAACTTCGAGTCCGTGTGAACTTATAATAAAGCCTAAGAAGGTTAAACTGTTAGTGCAAAAGACACATTTCTTCATGTTTGCATAAAGCTTTTCCTTTTGAAGGGTTTCAAGAACATACCTCAAGTGTTGCACATGTAATTCCAAGTCATGACTATAAATAAGAATATCATCAAAATAAACCACACAAAACTTACCGATGAATGGCCTGAGTACATGATTCTTTAACCTCATGAAGGTGCTTGGTACGTTTGTTAATCCGAAAGGCATCACCATCCATTCGTACAATCCTTGCTTTGTTTTGAATGCGGTCTTCTACTCGTCTCCTTCTCGCATTCTGATTTGATGATATCCACTCTTTAAATCAATTTTAGAGAACATAGTGGCTCCACTCAATTCATGCAACATGTCATCAAGCCTTGGTATAGGATGTCGGTATTTGATGGTAATTTGATTGATAGCACGACAATCTACACACATTCTCCATGAACCATCCTTTTTGGGCACAAGTAACACCGGAACAGCACATGGACTCAAACTCTCTCGTATGTATCCTTTGTCCATCAATTCTTCAACTTGTTTCTGAAGTTTCTTGGTTTCTTCAGGGTTACTTATATATGTTGGTCGGTTTGGAATGGATGCACCCGGTATAAAATCAATTTGATGTTCGATCCCTCTAATAGGTAGTAATCCACTAGGAATATCTTTTGGGAATAATTCTTCAAATTCCTGCAACAAAGATGAAATAGAAGAAGGCAAACCTTCTGGAATATTAGTCAAAATTAAGCTTTCCTTGTACCTAAGTACAATTAGAGCTTTGTAGGATAACAAATGTTTCCTAATGTCTTTTCCTCCAGCATATATGTTCATCTTCGTTGGTTCCTCTTCCTTGATAGATTTGAAAGCTTCAATGCTTTTCTTCAAAGCATCTTGATCTTCAGACACTTGATTTGGTAAAAGATGAGTCAAAATGAATTTCTTTTCATTGTGATAGAAAGAGTACCGGTTTGTGTAACAATCATGAATAGCCTTCTTATCAAATTGCCAAGGCCTCCCTAGAAGTATATGGCACGCATTCATTGGAATGACATCTCAAAGGACTTGATCTTGGTATTTCCCTATTGAAAAGGAAATGTTGACTTGTTTGGTGACTTTAACTTCTCCTCCATCATTTAGCCATTGTAGCTTGTATGGTGTAGGATGTTTAAGTGTCTTGAGTCCAAGTTTAGCCACCATTAAAGTGCTTGCAACTTTGGTAGAACTTCCTCCATCAATAATCATGAAACAAACCTTGTTGTTTACATGACATCTAGTGTGAAAAATGTTCTCTAGTTGATTATTCTCCATGGACTGAATATTCAAGGCTCTTTTTACTACAAAAACTTGTCCTGAAACTTGAGACATTGTTAGCGTTAAAAAATAAAAACAATGTTACACGATTTTGTTAGCGTTAAAAATGTACATATATGTATCTATAAAAACAACACTTTAAGAAATAGTCAAACTAGTCGTCTCTACTTTCTTTTAATTTAAGTTTTTTTAATATTTTTGTGTCGTTTTCTTCTTTCTTTTTGATTTTTTTAGTCGGCAATATCACCAATCTTAAAACTAATCGTCTTTTCCTTTTTTAAACATAATTTTCTTTCAATATTTTTGTGTTGTCTTCTTCTTTCTCTTTGATTTTTTGTTTAGTCGGCAACAACGCCAATCTTAGTGTTGATTGCTAGTGATTATTAGCTCTCTTGTTTTTTTATATATGTCTTTTATATTTTTTTTTCTTTAGCCTTTTTAAATTTGAATAACAAATCTTTTTCATTGTGACACAATTTTATTTGATCTTGTGGTATGATGCTTATGATTTTTGGTACGTTTTTTGCATACCTCTGTGGTTATTTTGGTTCTCACACAAAAAACCACCACAACATTTATTTTCTGATTGGTTTGTCGGTGGTCATGTATTGTTAAATCTCCTCTTTTGATAAAATATTGTTTGTCGATGTAATCAGAATTGTGTAGCGAAGCATCCTGTCAGATTGTTTGGTTCACTTACCACTCCTTTATCATTACATAAAGTGTCTCATTCGACAGAGACAACACATTTTTATGAAGGTTATTGGGTTTTCATGTTGATCGGCATTCATAATGGAATGTTTTATTTTTATTTTTATCTTTAGGTTTAATATTTTATTTTTGCATGAGTATTTTGGTAACCATTATATCCAAATTTCTTTTTATATTTTGATGCATTGTAATTTTGACTCATTTTATTATTGATAAAATTCAGTTTCAATTGTTTTAAAAAAATAGTCTTCAAAAATATAAATATTTTTAAACAATTTACTTTAAAAAAATACATCGACTAATATAATGATTTAAAACTAAAACATAACCTTAATACTAAAGATAAAGAGAATTTAAAAAGATATTCCTATAACAAAGGGTGTCATGTTCCATTTAAATAATCCGGTTTAAAGAATATTATTTATAAAATATGTCTGAATTTTTCCAAACTACAACATCTTTTGTTAAAATAACATGAATGGAGAGTGAGAATCCGCGTATCCAACGATAAGACCCCAAACATAAAATGTATATGTTAGAGATAGAAAAATAATACAGATCTAGAAATATTTTTTTAAAGATGAATATATATATATTAGTTACATAAAATTTTATAGTCTATTGCGTCGAGGTGATCAATTGTGGGTGAACTTCAGATAGCTACTCTATCTGCACTGATGGCTTCAACTAGTCGTCGAACGATTTGCATCAAGAATCTACATGGGTTCCGTAAATAGAATTGATTTTTGTTTCTGAACAAAGTGGCAATAGAAAAGTGAAGATTAATGGTTAATCTAATCGATGGCATTCAAAGATGCCTCACTTTACTGTTTGACAACCACTTATATCTCTAAGATTTCTAGATGTTTCATATATATGCCATAGCTGATAGCTCCCATCAGACATAAGAATTCTCCATCTATATGAGACAGACATCTCCATCTATTATTATGCCAATGTTATTAATTATCATGTTAACTTTCTATTTAAAAATGGTCAAATCGAACCAAACCGAAAATTGTGATTTTTATGTCATTGAGTTTTAGTTTCAGTTCTTATTTTAAAAACCCACAAAATATAATTCAATTCATATTTTAGTGAAAAATTGAATCGAACCAAACCGAACCGAATACACATCTAATAAAATAACGTCAAATGATAAGGTCCGTTGAATGATGTTAATCAAATTAACTTTTTGATCTTCCTAACACATGACAACAAATTGTCGCAAATTACACTAGAAATATTATTTTTTTAGTTCAAGGATGAAAGTCAGAATTTATATATAATATAACATTTTCTCAAATTTCAAAAAATAAATAAACTCATGCTTAACATGATCTAAAAAATCAATTCTTAAATATATAAGATGACATTTTTCTCAAATAATAGATTGTTATCAAATATTTTTAAATATATATACACACATTTAAGGTCCGGACAGGTTCTGGGCCGATAAAATTAGTTTTTTTTCTAATTCAAATTCTGATTAGAATTTTTAAGGATAAAATCAGATCACATCAATTTAGATTTAGGGTAAAAATTTCGACTTGAGTATTATAGTATAATTATTTCATATATAATTAGGAATAATTGCAATAATGTCCCTTTTTATATTTTTAAATTAGGTCCCTATTTTACCTAATAAAAATGAGATTATATGTATATATATGCATGTCTGATTGAACTGAATTCAAGCACACATTTTTTACCTTAAAACGGAGTCAACTTGTAGCATCCATTTTCCGTATACGTTTCCGTATACAAGTCACAGGTGTCACATGATTTTAAAAAAAAATCCTTATTTGTAAATCTATAAAAAAATTAGAAAATAAACAAAACATTTTCATTTATATAGTAATAATAAAACATTTGTTGTAACATATTACAAATATTATCACTTTAATACATTCTAGAGCATTTTCTTAAGTCCATATACATGCAAGCTAATTATCAAAATATACATAAATGTCCTACAGTTACTAATGAGGCAACCTTTGATTGATGAAATCCACCGCACTCCTTACTTTGGTAGTCTTTGCTATTTCCTACATGTGAAATCAACACACGCTAAGTATTTACTTAGTGAGACATAATAATACGAAACGTATTATACTTGAATATAGGCATATCACAAATTATCAAAATACGAATGAAATCGAATAATTCATTTCAATTATATTAACTTGGCTTGGCTAACCAATCTTCATTCAAATAGCATGATAAACTATTTTTAGTATGCCCAGCATACCTATCAATTAGTATTTTCCAATTTAACCTTTATTTTGCCCAATGTATGCCAAATAAGAATGCAAGGAACATGCATTACACCGAAGTGCCGAAATGGGAATTCACAAACTCATTATGAATTCCATATATTGCACACATAGTGCCGAAATGGTCATTCATAAACACATTATGAATACCATGGGTTGCACATTTAGTTCCTAAAATGCACCGTTATGCATTAAACAAATTCAATCGATAACTTATATACACAATTGTATATCGAAATGGTAATTCACAAACTAATTATGAATACCATGATTGCACCTATAGTGCCAAAAGTACACATAGTTCTGATATGAAAATGCACAATTATGCATTAAACAAAATCGATCGATACCATCATACACGAAGTATGTCGAAATGCACCTATGACTGTCAATGCACATACAATGAGCTTTTAAGTCAAATTCACATATTTAAACATTTATTTTTTCAATATCAATAACCATTGAACAACAAAAACATTCATTTATTCATTTTAGAGCAGTTCATACTCAAAAACATATTCATAATCTCATTCCCATAAACATTATGAAATCATATCAATGTACCGTAAAACATGCTTTATCAAAACATTCAAGGTTGACTCGTCGCAAGTCTCCCTCATTTTATAGAAATACAACAAATTCACTCACCTGCTATGCCTTACTAGTATGATGTAATGATGTCTGACTATTCGACAACTTTATCCTTTCCCTTTTTCTTGCTTGGTTACGATCTACACAATCATCCATTAATTACACATACCATACAAATGTTAGTATGCTCTCTAACATTTATACTTTTAATAATACTTAAAAGTACTATTATATTTAATTTCTATTAAAATTCATCCTATCTAAAATTTCTAGACTCAATAGTATCGGTACCCATACTATGGTATCAATACTTCTATATTGTGGTATCGATACTCCCTTCAGTATCGATACCAATTTTGTATTATGGAATCCTCAGTATCAATACATTCCTCTTAGTATTAATACCCACATCAGTGTCAATACTAATTGCATCAGCATCGATATTGTTCATCATATTTCCTCAAATTTAAACATATAGTATCGGTACCAGTACCAATACCCTTACCCAGATTTTTCATTTCTCATTTCATTTTTTACCCAATTTTCGTTAAATTCTCTTACTTTTACCTCCAACAATACCATTAAACTCGTCATCACTAAACCCAACTAACTTTCCCTCATTAATCTTCCTATAACATCTAAAATCTCCTAAGAACACTCCAAACCAAGAATCACATTACTTTTTCAAACATGTTTTTCATCAGATCCAAGACTTCTAATCTATCATTTACTTCTTTGACAAGTCAAATTTACTTGTAAACCACAATAAAAATGTATACTTCATCATATCATTCAAAAACCCATTTTTTAAAATCTCAAATAATTCACTAATCACTTAGTTTTAACCATCCTTGAATTTTCCTTAAGCCTCTATATCACTTAAAGTTTCAGAACTAGCCCATAAACAAAAGAAAAAACCAACTTGAAGAAAACTTACATTTGACTATGGAGGAGAGCACGGGATGAGCAAAAGAGAAGAAGAAGATACCTTAGCTTACTTTCCCTTTTTGCTCTTCTTAAATATCCCTAATAAAATAAACTTTTAAATTCATTTCCCCACTAAAGGACCAAAATGCCCTTTTATTCATCTATTCTTACTAATAGGTCTTAAACACATTTTTCCCAATTTATTTCTTGTACTTTACCATTTATTCAATTCAATCCTCCAAATTTTAAATCCTTTTATTATAGTCACTGACCCGATGTTTGTGGTATTACACAACTAGAATCTAAATATTAAATCAATCGAAGTGACTAGTGAATAAGTATAATACTCAGTCGAGTTCAAATCGACCAAACAATCAATCCAACCCAACCATGCTCATCCCTATATACATGAATTTAACTATACTGTTAAATTCTGTAATTAATTTTCGGTGAAAGTCCTTACAAGGTCCATAGATTATAAGGAATGGACTAAATTAAATTATTCCTTCTATTTTAGGGATTTACTCAAGCTAGTATATATCAACTCAATTTGCTTAATTGAGCCATGTACTAGTAAAAAAATGTCGAATTTTAAATATTTAATATTTTTTAACAAAGTCAATTTTTACTATTTTGTAGTTTTACAATTGAAATATTTTTTTTTTTGGAATTGAAATGAGAATGTTGGTAAGGATTTTATGATTGTGTAATGGATGATAGATTTGGCTCTTTCTATTTGAATATGTGCTTATATTCGACCCCATAATTGTGCCCTTTAACTCATTGATAATTCAAAAAATTTCATCAACAATTAGTAAGTGCATTAAAGTACAAAAATGATAACACTTTAAATCATTTCCACAAAATCCCAATAATTAAAATTTAGAGTTATGAACTCCCAATGGAAACCACCTGCAGATGTGCTCAAGCTCAATACGGATGGGGAAGTTAATCAAGGATCAAAGAAGCCAGCAAGTGGAGGAGTTCTTCGAGATAGCAATGGCGCCTGGATTGCCGACTTTCACCGGAATATTGAGCGTTGCTTGGTCCTCCATTCCAAACTCCATATGATGTCGGATGGTTTGTGTTTAGCATGGGACCGTAGGGCAACCCATTTTGAAGTGAATGCTGATAGCATTGAGGCTATAAGGGTCCTCCAATCGAACATCTAGAGGAATGAAGCTGCAATCATTCGTAGGATTCGAAGTTTGCTTCAACTCCAATGGAATGTCAAAGTCTGACCACACTAGAAGAGACACTAATAATGTAGTTGATGCCTTAGCTCATGCTGGTTACAATGGAAGCCTGGGAATTACTATCATGATGCACCCGCCCAAAGGAATTCAAGGCATGCTCTCCTATGGACATGGTTGGACGTAAAGTCGTCCCAGACATTTTTTGTTCCTTGAGAGAAAATTAAAAAATTATACTTGTCGACATCGTTTTTTAAGAAGATAAAAATAAAAAGTATCAAATTTTGAAATGATGATGGGAGTCACCATCGACCTATGGGTAAGGTAAGTTGAATCGCTAAAAATGTCTTTTAAAACAATTTTAAGAAAAATCATTTTAAAGATAAAAATTAGTCTGCGGTTGCCAGAAAATCATTTTTAAGGGATCATAAGTCGGTTATGTACGAGGAAGGATAACCACTCCCACCACAACCTCAAAAATTGGTACCTAATCACTTACACATTATTGTGGTAGCGAAATTAAATAATGCCAGAAATCAATAGTTATGTAAGGGTTATTTTATTGCTTATTATTTAATTTCTTTCAAACTAAAAGTATATTATCTGTTTTGAGGAGAGATCATGAGATTTTCACATCCTCCAACGGGAAGGCTATCCCATCTATCTCTCCACTATATAGGAATATTTCTTCTTTATTTATTTAGGATCTCATATTAAAAAAATAAAATAAAGTATCATATAAAAAATAAATAAATGCATGGTTATCATAAAATAAGATAATTGTCACTTCACAAACAATTTTATTTTGTTTAAGGCATTCGATTATTTCCAAGTTTTTGTTCGAACGTCATATTAGATTATACTGCCTCGATAGGTTGCACTTTCCACGCCCACTCTACGATATTCGTTCTTGAAAATAATTAATAATCATTTTCATTATTATAAGGGTGTTTTACTATTTAACAAAATTTTTAAAAGTATATGGGCTATATTAGCACATAATAAATTGAAGCAAGTGTAGGCATTAAGTAAATAAAATTAATGGACTAGTTAGGACTAAACAAGAATTACAAGGACCTATAGGAAATAATTTTAATTTATTTAATGATATTAAACTAGGAAAGTGATCAAAATAAACATTCCACAAAATTAAAGGGTTACTTTATTCTAATATATTTTATTCTATTCAAGTCAAGACATGACGAAAATGAAAACATAACATATTATGGTAGTCTATCACATGAACAAGACATGTCATAACATTGTTTTACATTGAGGAATGAAATGCAATGAGTCAAAAGTTAAGAAGGCCAACTAAACATCTAACCAAGGCGCATAATGTTGCATGTTGTGAGTACTACAAAATTATACTCAAATAATGTACAACTGTACACAATCCCTCAAGTAATAAAGTGATGAGTGAGTATCGCTCCGCAGGGATTGGTGGAAATTACAAAGTTTAACCAAAGAAAAACACTATCTATCTAAGTATAGTTAGTGATGATATGTACCAAAGGATAATGTCACAACAATGAAAAGTGTGTGAGGATGGACGTGGATTAATAGTTTAATAGAGTAGCAAATGGAAATGTAGTGGTAATAGCACATTATAATGTTGAAAATGATATAAATGTCAAGGCTATGAAAAACAGTAAAAATAGTGCATAAATGATAGTTTGATAATCCTCACACAATAAGCTTCCAAGGGAATTAATGGTAGGCATTGATTTAAGGATGCTAAAACTTATCTCTCAAGCATAATTGATTTATCCAAACGTCACTTGCTCGACAGGGTTTGCTGGAAGTGCTCCTGCTATCTCTAGTCAAAGGAACCTAATAATATATAATGCCACAATATCTCCTCTCATTTTCAACTATTTCAACCTATGTTATTGATACAAACTACCCCTCTTAGTCGTTGAAATCCTATCTTAGTCTCTCTCAAGCACTAAGGGAATAGGATATAGTATTACTATATCAGTTCTAAGCTTATGAAAATACTATACCCCATTGCTTATGTGGATCTAACTTGTGTTTCTCTCGAAATACTACAAGTATTAATGACTAAGTTTCTCTCGAACACCTATGCTTCATCTAAGTAATGGACACTCTCATACCTCCAACAAACTTAGAAGATAAGAAAAATAAGAAAAATAAGTAAATGAAAAAGATAAATGTAAATCTACCATTAAAATAATATCAAACATCCATAAAATCATCCCCATAAAAAAATGTTAGTTCATGGTGGGGTTCGAATCATCCATGAAACAAAACATGAAATTCATCCTTTTCAACAACCCATTATCAAATGAAAAATAAAAGCAAAGGGGAAGGGAGAAGAAGCCTTCGACGTGCACAGCCAGAGCTCTCCTCAACCACCACGACTCACCTTAGCTTGCTAGCTCCTTTAAGTTACCTAGCTCGCCACTCCTTGGAGATCGTTAATGGAGGAACATCACTAGAGAGTGGAAGGAAGGATACAGTGGAGAATGTGAAGAAAATTTCCTTGAAGATGGTAAATACTTCCCCCTTCTTCTATCTCATATGAGGTGTATATAATAATAACAAATATCCAAGGGTATTAATGGGCTTTAACACTCCAATTACCCATCATACCCCTAGAATCACTCCTTGAGCGTGAGTCTTATCCTCCAGGTGGCAATGGTCCCCAATAGGCGGTTATAACCATCAGACATGTGCCTTGCCAACTTTCCTTTTATAAAAATATATTTTTGTCCTTTTTTGGGCCAGAAATGCCAAGACATTTCAATCTGCTTCAGCAATGTTTGATGTCACAACATTCCTTCCCAATGCAATCTTTTGATTGTTATTTCCTGTACAACATAAACAATCATACCTTTCCCTCATACAACACCTTTACAAGATAAAATAATACCACCACCACTAATGCAACTACATGATTCTAAAATGACCAAAATGAGCTTTTAAACAAACAATTACTTAAGTGAAAAAGGCCATAAAATTAGCCATTTTAGGGAGTTATCACACCCCAAACTTAAGCTATTTATTTTCCTCAAGTAATGGATAGCACTTAACATAAACAAAATGTCATGGCAATATTCAGTAGCAAAACAATCAAGACAAAAATAGAATTTCAACCCTTAGAAAAATTAGTCTTCAACATGCTAGACATATCAAGAATTCAAGTATTTTCCCTAGGTCAAGAGCCTTTATGGTAGTGTATGTGAGTGATTGTATCCAATCTATACTTAACAAATTTAAACAATTTCTAATCGAGTCCCCTAGTTTTACTCCAACATTTACTTATTCATTAAGAATATTTATACTCATTTTTTACTCTTTTTTTAATGCTTATGCGAGGAGAGTCAGCCCATCACACCTACCTTCCCACATTATAGGTGAAAGGGAGCATACCTTCCACCCCAAGCTAGTTAGGTAGAGTCATCACTTGACTACTTTTATTCACTCATATGCATTTAGTTTCCATTTATTCAAGAAAGTTACAGGCAGTGCCACAACAAATAAGAGTGTCCCTCTACAGCTATGTCATAACATTTATTCACAATCTCATATATAAGTGAGTTATCATTGATTTATCATTTAAGCATAATACAAAATTTCGATGCCAAGAATAACCAGAGTTTCTTCATAATTTTTTAAAATTTCCTAAGTATAAAGAACATACAAATTGTGTAAGAATAATCTACAGAGAATCAAGTCCTAGAGTCAGTTTTATCATTCCTAACAATCATTTATATTCAATTTATAGCCTAAAAGTTTATCATCATTGGGTATCACCAAAACATTTTTTTCTAACCATCTTACTAATTACTGATGCCATGGCATAACGTTATGCTAATACTATCATGCACATGTTCAACAAAGAACACTACCTCCCCAAGCTTAAGGGAGGCATTGTCCTCAATGCTTAAAGAGAACTAACAAATAAATAAAACTACATGCCATGCAGTGGAATGCAAAACGAATGCAAATTGAAGTATGTCATGTTTTCGGTGGTGGTGTTGCAGTGGAGGTTTGGGCAACTCCTCGTCTTGTACGCTTGCGAAGTGGTGTAGGGTTGGAATTGGAAGAAGTAGAATAGTAATGAGAGATGTTGATGCGTCCAACTGATGTCTTTGTACGTTGGCTGCTACGTCGTGTAGGAGAAGGTTTAGGTGCAAGAATAGGACTGTGGGTTCTGTCAACTGGAACCACCAATGAGTCCAGAGTCAGGGATCGGGGAGGGTCTGGGATCGGTTCATCAATAGGGGGTCAACTTCATATGGTTCTGGAAATGCCTCGTCATTGAATGCCAACAGAATTTCATCTAGAAAACATGGGAAATTATATTGCACATAAGGAAGTATTTCCTAAAACATAATTTCCACCACATCATCTCTGTGTTTCACATATCCAAAGAAATTTCTGATGTCCCCATGCAAAGCATGTAACTGAGTATGGGTTTGCATGAAAACTTCTTCGAGGGCAAGCATTCTTGCATGGACATTAGATGGTACATCATTTGTACACTTTTCATTAATAGGGGCCTTAGATTTTGGGTTTTCTAAACCCAACAATAATGGTAACCAGGCCCTAGTAATACTCGAAACTCCATATAAAATTTCATTAAAAGAATTCTCACATACCTTTTTCTTGCGACACAAAGCGGTGATCTGATTTGGAAAAACTAAAGTACTAGCCTTTTTATATAATCATTCATGCAATTGTTGAACAATAATTCTACCCAAATCATAGAATAGGTTACCATAATAGAATGTAAGAGCATTAATCAGAGGAGAGATAACGTCGCATTGTAGACTGTTGGCATTAGCTTGTACTTCATAAAATGGTTCTATAACTAGGCATGCGGTTGGAGGTGTTCACGGTTAACCGATTAATGACTGGTTTTGTGGCTATTTCAAGAGGTATTCGAAAACACAAATCCTCCAAAACTCCATCGTAAGTTTCACTATCATTTTCTTTCTCAAACTTTTGCATGTTGGTCTTCAACACCTTACAAATGAATGTAACGATTAGAGGTAGTTGGTGTAAATGAATGTACTTACCTCGCACAAAAATAATATGTTGATTCAGTTTGGACCGAGTCCTTGGTATCTAACTCAAATGTTCTAGGTGCTTTCCTCCCACTCCCAAGCCTTGAGGAAGGAAATTGATATTCATTATTAGCAATTCTATATAAAATAGCAAACGCCTCAATTGGTGATTTATCCAGCAATGTTCCATTTTTCGAGGCATCAAGCATCATCTTCGTGGGTGCATTGACTCAATTATAAAACATAACTACTTAAGTCCAATTGTGAAAACCATGATTTGTACACTTTCGAAACAAACTCTTGTAACGATCCCAGTACTCATATATAGATTAGTAGTCGCCCTGGCGAAAGGATGCTATGTCATTACTTAGCTGAGTGTTAATGTTCGGTGCGTTATATTGCAATAAAAAGCTCTTGCAAAGATCAGCCCACAATGCCAGTAAACAGGATGAAACACCACTCAACCAAGCCCTTGATCGATCACTCAAAGAATATGGAAACAACTTTAATTTCAGCACATCTTCATGCACTCCTTCTTGGCAGAAATAATTACAAACCTCCAAAAAATTATGAATATGTTGCCTGGCATCTTCAGTTGACATGCCTCTAAACTGCCCTATGGAATTCAACATATTAAACATGACTGGTTTAAGCTCAAAATGTGCATCTTGAATTTCGGATGCTACAATTCTAGGATTCATATCATCTAGCATCGGATTTAAATGATCAAAAATAACACGAGGCTTATCAGTAGGTCCAACATTTTGTTATGCCTCGGCATTCTGATTTCTGTCATCTTGACCAATGTCCTGATTTCTAATTTGATACATATTTTCTCGAGCACGTTGAGCATGTCTCGTTTGTCTAAAGAATCTTTCAATCTCAGGTTCTATGGGTTCCAATGGCTCGTCAAAATGTGTTCAAGGAAAACACCAAATAAGCTTGAAAAAGAAAAAAATTAAATACAAAGTAAACTATACAAGAATAAAGAAGCAAAAATAAAATAAACTAATTAACTTCACGTTGCCCATCCCCGGCAACGGCTCCAAAAACTTGTTGCGTGTTGTGAGTACTATAAAATTATATGCAAATAATATGCAAGTATATACAATCGCTCAAGTAATAAAGTGATGAGTGAGTATTGTCTCAATAGGGATTAGTGAAAATTACAAAGTTTAACCAAAGCAAAGCACTACTCTGTCTAAGTATTGTTAGTAATGATACGTACCAATGGAGAATGTCATGGTAATGAAGAGTGTGTCTGGATGGATTTAGATTGATAGTTTAATAGAGTAACAAATGGAAATGTAGTGGCAATTACATATTACAATGTTGAAAATGATAGAAATGTCAAGACGATGAAAAACGGTAAAAACAGTAAATAAATGATAGTTTGATAATCCTCACACAACAAGCTTCCACGGAAATGAATGGTAGGGATTGATTTAAGGATGTTAAACCTTATCTCTTAAGAGAATTGATTTATCTATACGTCACTTGCTGGTAGGGTTTGCTGAAATTGCTCCCTCTATCTCTAGTCAAACAAACCTATTATAATAGAATGCCACGATATCTACTCTCAGTCTCAACTATGACAACCTATGTTATTGATACAAACTACCCCTCTTAGTTATTGAAATCCTATCTTAGTCTCTCTCAAGCACTAAGGGATTAGGATATTGTATTACTATGTCGGTTCTAAGCTTAAGAAAATACTACACCCCATTCCTTATGTGTATCTTACTTGTGTTTCTCATGAATACTACAAGTATTAATGACTAAGATTCTCTTGAACACCTAGCCTTCATCTAAGTAATGGACACTCTCATGCCTCCTACAAACTTAGAACATGAAGCATTCTTAATCAATACAAGTAAATGCAAAAGACAAATGTAAATCTACCATTAAAATAATATCAAAAATTCATAAAATCAACCCCACCAAATATGGTTAGTACATGGCGGGGTTTGAATCATCCATGAAAAAAATATGAAATACATCTGTTCAAACAACCGAATATGAAATGAAAAATAACAGTAAAGGGGAAGGGAGAAGAAGCCTTAGAGGCATGTAGCCGACGCTCTCCTCAACCACCATGACTCACCTTAGGTTGCTAGATCCTCTCGAACGCCTAGCTCGCCACTCTTTGGAGTTTGTTAATAGAAGAACAATATTAGAGAGTGGAAGGAAGGATACGGTGAAGAAGGTGAAGAAAATTTCCTTGAAGATGGTCAATGCGTCCCCTTCTTCTCTCTCATAGGATGTGTATATAATAATAATAAAATATCCAATGGCATTAATTGTCTTTAACACTCCAAGTACCCATCATACACCTAGAATCACTCATTGGGCGTAAGTCTTATCCTTCCAGGTGGTAGTGGCCTCCCGCAGGCGATTATAACCATCAAACACGTGTATTGCCAGTTGTCATTTTATAACAATATCTTTTTGTCCTTTTCTATACCATAATTTCCAAGGCATTTCAATCTGCTTCAGTAACGTGTGATGTCACGACATTTCTTCCTAGTGCAACCTTTTGCTTGCTCTTTCGTGCACAACATACACATCCACATCTTTCCCTTATACATCACCTTTACAAGATAAAATAGTACCACCACCACCACTAATGCAACTATATGCAACTACATGATCCTAGAATGACCAAAATGAGCTTTTAAACAAATAATAACTTAAGTGATAAATGCCTTAAAATAGACTTTTTAGGGAGTTATCACATAATAATATACAAAGTGATTAAAATGTAAAAATAATAAAATTCAAAGTTCAGTATGTAAACCTGAAAGTCTCACTTTTAGTGACAGATACTCAATATTGCAAAGATATAAGGGCTAAAAAATGGGGTTTTTCATGCGTGAAAATGCATGTTTTCCCTCTTGAAAATGACGCCATTTTGGAGTGGGTATATAACCCTATATTTTGGTTGAAAATGGCCATTTCCCCATTCATTTTCTCTTTTCAGTTGATTTCCAAAGAAAAAACATTTTTTCTTTCAACTTTCTCCTCTTCTCTCCTAGCCGAGGGAGGCAAAAAGCTTTCGGCCACCGCTCCTTGGAGCACTTCACTATCGTACACGGTCGTCGAAGTTTACAAACTTACCCCAAAATATCACTCTATCTCCTTTAAACTCAAAAAATGAACACCATTTATCCTAAAACTACCCATATTGTCCTATATCTAAATAAAATAAAGGGATTAACTTCAAAAAAATGGTGACGGGGGATGTTTGAAGGCTTTGGCGAATTATGGTAAGTCTCCTCTATTAGAGTATGCCCAAACACCAATCATATGATGATTGTAATGATACAATTTATTTACCAATTTTATTGAATAAAGGCATTGACACTATTATTTTTAGTTACATATCTGTGTTTAACATAAACTGTAAGATAATAAGGTCTATATAATAACACTATTGTTATTATGAAAAGATCCATAGTCAAGTATTATTATGTGTATGGACAATAATAATACGCTTAAGACTAACATGTTATTGATTGATGACAATGAGTTATCATTGACATAGAGATGTCAGAATTGATACATGACTATATTATTAGAGAAGAATGAATTGGATTGATCCACCATGAGCATATGCCTTGGATTTTTATGTGACAGTCATAACATTTCTCATTTTGATGACTATATGTATAATCCTCAAACTTGAGATCAATGCTTTCCCAACATATATTGTTGTATGTTTTGATGCAGTTAAGAATACTCCGTAATTGGTTGCTTTATAAAGACTGTTATTGAATATATCTCGATATATGTATTGGGTGTGTATGATTAAGATAGGATTTTTCCTTCCTCTATAATAGGAAAAATATCACATGCCACTTGATTGAGTGAGACTAGAAATGCATGGCCATGCTCGAATTAGTTGATATGAGATATCACAAATTATTCGTTAATTAAAGTCTGCTCTAGATATCAAGAAACAATAGATGGGCTATACAAGTGTGACTATTCCAAGAGTTGTGCCTATTATAGATAAAAATGACAAAAGGATGTAATATATAAAAGAGTTAATCACGAAGATGTTTTGTCGAATCATATTTTCTTGTAACTTAGGTGACAATGATATATGGCTAGATGTCACTCATTGTATGAAATATTAGAATTGTTCTAATAATTACTGCTAACGTTACAATAACCTACAGGTTCACACCCTAGGATTGAAATTAGCAAAGATGTACAATTTGATGTACGTTACTAAAATATATCTAGAGTTAATATATGTATATATATATATGTTGTAATTATCCCGAATATTTAATTTGAATTAATTAAATAAAGATTTAATTAATTTGAAATAATAAAATCCCTAATATGTTAGGGTAACTTGGATATAAAAGAGGTGTAAGGTCTAGCAGCAGTTTTTACATAATCTTTGGTAGTTTTTCTCAAAACATTTTTTGGAAAAGCAAATATTGATCTCAATCGGGTGAACTAAATAGAGGTCGAGACATGGTTTTGTGGAGGCTTACGATTCGAACCAATCGTCACAACCATTAGTTGTTGTTATACTTGTTATTTTCAAGGAACCCGTTTTAAGTATTCACAACCTTTCCTCTCGATTTCGGTTTATCGTACTTGGATCGCTGGTGAGAACATCGATTTTTGTTTTCGTTGTGCAAAGGGGTGAGCCGACGGTCCCAACATCCTTAATTGCTCATTTTTCCTTTTTTTCAACTATTTTCTTTTTCTCTCTCCTAATATTCTTTCGATTTTTCCCTTTTACTTATTGTGGTTTCCCCTTTTTATAAACAAAACTCTTCCTTTTTCTATTTTTGTTTTTGCATGCGAATGAGAAAAACAATAAGGCTCTGAGTTTGGTTTTTTTCTTTTTACTTTTATTGACCTTTCATGTGCTCCTTCTGAGGATGGGAATCTAATGGGAATATGCTTCAACAATCAGCGGTGACCTCAGCAAAGGTACAGGATAAAAAATTTACCCCAAAGTCTTATTTTCCTTATTTGTGGAGGTCGTCGGAAATCTCACTGGCGATGACGTTACCAGATTCACATGGGGAAATAGTAAGGAGCATCAGAGGTCGTTGTATCAAATCAAGTCCAATGATAGCAGCATGAGTGGTGTGGGTTACTAATATTTAGGGTTTAAAGAACCCTAAACTATGGTTAACATGGGTCATTAGATCATCCAAATCCAATGGTTGTAGTGTGCGGCGGTTGATGGCTTAGAGATGGTTCAGTTTTCTATATTGGACTCTAAACTTGGGCTTTGTAAAATAGATTGATTTAATTAATTTTTGGACTTGGGTTTGTTTATAATAATAATAATATGAACCATTTTTGTCGTCACGAATGAATTCTCATTACGAACTCTTTCACTGAAAATGTTGATCCAACTCCTTCTGTGATGGAATCGAGCACATGTGGAACAAATTCTTTTCATTATGAACTCCTCATTAGAAATGTTGATCAATATCCTTGTGTGATGGGTTTGAACTATCTCGAGTGAGATGATGTTGATCCAACTCCATATGTGATGTAAGCGCCAAGGTCAAACAAGTTCGAACAAGTTCATCTCATTAGAAACTTCTTCTCTCTCATTATGAACCCTTCCATTTGAAATGATTGGTCTATCTTTTTTTTGAAGAACTTTGAACCTATAAAAGATTATCATAGGTCACTAATGTGTATTTAAGGTACCAAAAGGTAATGACCCAAAGGTTCTTAATTATTTACTGAGATATTGATGTGATCCAATTCAGCATCATGATTATCATGGCTATTCCACCCTTACAAGGGAAGAAACTTTCTAACTTTACATACATATATGTTTATTTCATAATTATTTTCATACATATAATATATATGGTTATTATAATAACTTAATCATTAATATATGAGATATAAGTTATTATATACTATAGTCCACATTATTATATAATACATTGTATAAGTTCATTTACTTAGTTTATTTCTTTATATTATGCGTGTAGGCACATTCGGCCAAGACTTGGGAGTTGCATTAGAGCTAAATAGAGCATGAAACAGCAAGGAAACTCACATAGGGATGCTTAAGAGATCATAAGGATTCATTGATGAAAAGTTATTTTTGAGGCCGTGAGCTCATAGCTGGATTGAGCTGAAGATTTGAGCTACAAGATGAACTCATTTCAGCTGGGGAGTTGCACCATCATCATCACCACTTAGGACACTTCAAATATGTCCTATGTCAAAATTTGTGAAATCGTACCTTTTCACGAATAGTTGCCACCTCAAGAGGTACCTTTTCACAAGGAGCTGTCCAAACGTTCATCATGTTACAAGTCATCTAAGGCCAGCTCACCACCAGCTCATTCACACCCGAAGTAGCTCAAACATGAAGGGTTACCTTTCTCAAACATTGTGACCTTTCATGAATGATGCTGCCCATGAAGATGCCTTTTCAACAAGGAACACATCGGTGAAGAGATCACGCCTATTGGATGCTTAAATCATCAAGAAACATGAGCTAGAGGTTCCATGCCTATTCGGCCACATCACATGCCATACACATGAGAGCCTTTGGCGCCAAGCATGAAGAGACACACCACCATTCGGCCAAAGGGAGAAAATGGCGCCAAGATGAACCAACATACATATTCGGCCAAGGGAGATGTCTTCCCATCCTTAGCCGAATCATTAAGGCCTTTTATGAAGAGTTAGCCGAACCATCACAAGTCCAAAGGACTTATTCATTCATCTAAAGCATTATGTATTTTCCTAGAGACATGTATCTAGCCGAAACAACTTGTAATCTTTTGTCCAAGCCCTCTCATTTCCTATAAATAGAGTGGCTTGCCATCATTTGTACTCATCTCATCTCATATATAAAATATACTCTTGTGAGTTATTTCTCTTCAAAGTTCTTTGTGAACTTTATCGATTAAACAAGTGTAGTTCCTATACTTGTGGCGTCATTCCTTCCATTTTGATTCCTAAATTCCTAGATTGTTATCTAGTGGGTTGAAGACACGATCACCACCCCTCAAGCAAGTTTGTGAAGACCGGGATTGTGCTCCTTAGCACTATTTCATCTTTGGCGTGTTTGAGATACAACATCACCACCATTGCCATTTCATCATCAACATCATCCATTGCTTCCATCAATTCCGCAGCCATCTCTATCTTTTTATTTATTTCATTTCATTATTATTATTTATTTTCATTACTTATATTATTACCCTTTATTAAGTCCATTATTAAACATATTTTCTTATCTTATTTTGCAGCCCAAACTTATAAATTCAAGAACATCAGTACTTGTCAATCCTAGATCGGGACACAATAAGGCTATCTACTCTTCTCACCAAAGTGTGTAGATTCGCCTATACGTCAAGCGGTAATCAGAGCATAGTTGGATTGACAAAAAAAGTGTCATTGGCGTGCAAAGCTAAAGAAAAAGACTCCTACATCAAAATTGGAGTACAAAAAGAAAGAAAAAGACAAAAAGAAGAAGAAAAGAAGAAAAGAAAAGAAAAAGAATTCAAAAAGAAAGCAAAGCCAAGGAAAGTGCTCTACCATAGCAAAGTACATCAAAGAGGCGATCTACATTTAGAGAAGATAACCTTATTGTTTCTTTAGAAAGGTTGCAGTAAGTGTTGTTTCTTGAATTGTAAGTCACCTATTCCTTTTTCTATCCTTTCATTTTCCTTGTCTTCAACCATTTCTTTCTTTAAAAGACCTTTGAATCCTTTCTTCTACTTTTCCATTTCTATTCCTTTTCTATCCTAACCTATTTGCAGCCGACGCACACAAAGGAAGGAATTAACTTGTTATAATCTTGAGTAAGTTCTTCGAAGGACTTAGCAAGAGAAATTTGAGTGGAAAAAGGCTATTGAGATAGTGAGATCAGAAGGGGAATTGTTAAAAGCCAAATATATATTCCCGAGAGTAAATACGAGTGTTGAGTGGAGTGATCTTATCTTTTCTTTGGAGTGAACTTGTGAGACTTTGTGAGTGTGTTGGTAAGGTTTATTTTTTATTTACTAACCATGTCTCAAAGTCCTAAAGGAAATGCAGGTCAACCCAACTTGCAAATGCAAGCACTGATTGGAGAAATGATAAGGATGTTTCGAACAGAATTTGATGCTCTCCATGAGAAACTAGACCAAAGACAAGATCAACCACAAACCAGAAATAATGATACCCCTCGGAGGCAACAACCTCTTCCAGAAGATGATGTCCCAAATCCTTATGATGAAGAAGAACCATCATTGATACAAGGACCTAGGCGTGCCAATGTTGATGATAATATGAGCAACATCAAAATCAAAATTCCTCAATTCCAAGGAAAGACTGATCCAGAAGCCTATCTTGAATGGGAAAGCAAGGTGGAACATGTGTTTAGTTGCCATAACTATTCCGAACTCAAGAAAGTAAGATTGGTAGCTATGGAATTTGTTGATTATGCTTTGATATGGTGGGATCAACTTACTATTACTCGGAGAAGGAATGGAGAGAGACCAATTTCAACATGGCTCGAAATGAAAGGTATCATGCGTAAACGTTTCATTCCTACTCATTATCATCGGGATATGTTTCAGAAATTGCAGAACCTAAAGCAAGGCCAAAGGAGTGTAGAGGATTACTATAAGGAAATGGAAGTGGCAATGATCCGAGTCAATATTGAGGAGGATCGCGAAGCAACCATGGCTAGATTTCTTGCTGGACTCAATCCTGAGATTGCCAACACACTAGAATTGTATCATTACATCGAAATTGATGAAATGGTGCAAATGGCTATGAAAATAGAAAGGCAACTTCGGAGAAGATCTATCTCTCGTACTTCAGTGCCTACATCTTCAAGATGGAGTCCAAACAATAGTTTGAGGAAGTCTACCCCTATTCCTACCAAAGAAAAGGCTGAATCATCAAATGCTTCCCAAATTAATAAAGAGAATCGAGGAAAAGAGATCCCTGAACGAACAAGAGACATACGTTGCTTTAAGTGTCTTGGGAGGGGACATATATCCACACAATGTCCCAACCGAAACACCATGTTATTACTTGGAAATGGTGAGATTGAATCTGACCATGAAGAAGAAGAAGCTGCACCGACACCAACAGAAGTTGAGGAAGAAACCAAAATTGGTGCTCCGGTAGAAGGTGAAGCCCTAGTGGTCAAGAGAAGTCTAAGTGCTCAAATAGTAGAAGACGATGCATAAAGGGAAAACATCTTTCATACCCGCTGCCATGTGAATGAAAAGGTGTGTTTCATGATCATAGACAGTGGAAGTTGTACTAATGTTGCCAGTACCATCATGGTGGAGAAATTGGGATTGCAAACGTTGAAACATCCAAATCCCTACAAATTACAATGGTTAAATGAACGAGGAGAACTTAATGTCAACAAACAGGTGATGGTTCCTTTCTCCATTGGCAAGTACAAGGACGAGGTTATGTGCGATGTTGTTCCTATGCATGCTAGTCATTTACTCCTTGGAAGACTATGGCAATATGATAGGAGGACCATTCATGATTGTTTTACTAATCAGTATTCATTCAACCATGGAGGGAAGAAGATCATCCTAACACCTTTGACGCCTAAACAAGTCCAAGTTGATCAAATCAAGATGAAACAAAGTGTTGAGGCCATGAGGAAAGGAAAATCGAAGTTAAACCAGGAAGAAAACATTCCAAAAACAAGTGCTTATACCTCTAAGTGCTTGTAACAAAGATGCCTATTAACAAGATGCAAAGTTGATGCTGATTTTTCTAACCTTAACCAAACAAAAGTTTCCTTTGATTTGCAGGATGAACCAAGCAACACAATCCATCAATTTGGTAAACTAAACGATGTGATCTTTCAAGAACCAAAAGGTGCGACTATTGAAGAGCAAAGATTGGTAACTCTTCATCCAAAGGACGTGACCCATCAAGAACCAAAAGACATGCCTATTGAAAACCAAAGGGAAATGATTTTTCATCCAAAGGGCGTGACTTATGAGGACATCACCATTCCAAGAGTCATCACCTTTCATGAATTAATGCAACTATCTATGGAAAGGGGCATGAATTTTGGAATACAAAAGGACATCAACATTCAAAGCCAACTGTCTTCAATAGACATGAACTTTGAACCTACATCTTTCAGGAAGTATTTCTTAACTTTAATTTTGTTTGATCACATTTATACTAATGAAAGTTTTATTTCTTTCCAGATCAAGAACTTACAAGGCATTCTTTCAAAAGATATGAATCTTTTTATAAAGGTACTTATCAAATGGAATGACTCAAGGAAAGGAAGATCTTTCGATTTGAGGACAAATCGATTAAAAGAAGGGGAGGATGATGTGATCCAATTCAGCATCATGATTATCATGGCTATTCCACCCTTACAAGGGAAGAAACTTTCTAACTTTACATACATATATGTTTATTTCATAATTATTTTCATACATATAATATCTATGGTTATTATAATAACTTAATCATTAATATATGAGATATAAGTTATTATATACTATAGTCCACATTATTATATAATACATTGTATAAGTTCATTTACTTAGTTTATTTCTTTATATTATGCGTGTAGGCACATTCGGCCAAGACTTGGGAGCTGCATTAGAGCTAAATAGAGCATGAAACAGCAAGGAAACTCACATAGGGATGCTTAAGAGATCATTAGGATTCATTGATGAAAAGTTATTTTTGAGGTCGTGAGCTCATAGCTGGATTGAGCTGAAGATTTGAGCTACAAGATGAACTCATTTCAGCTGGGGAGTTGCACCATCATCATCACCACTTAGGACACTTCAAATATGTCCTATGTCAAAATTTGTGAAATCGTACCTTTTCACGAATAGTTGCCACCTCAAGAGGTACCTTTTCACAAGGAGCTGTCCAAACGTTCATCATGTTACAAGTCATATAAGGCCAGCTCACCACCAGCTCATTCACACCCGAAGTAGCTCAAACATGAAGGGTTACCTTTCTCAAACATTGTGACCTTTCATGAATGATGCTGCCCATGAAGATGCCTTTTCAACAAGGAACACATCGGTGAAGAGATCACGCCTATTGGATGCTTAAATCATCAAGAAACATGAGCTAGAGGTTCCATGCCTATTCGGCCACATCACATGCCATACACATGAGAGCCTTTGGCGTCAAGCATGAAGAGACACACCACCATTCGGCCAAAGGGAGAAAATGGCGCCAAGATGAACCAACATACATATTCGGCCAAGGGAGATGTCTTCCCATCCTTAGCCGAATCATTAAGGCCTTTTATGAAGAGTTAGCCGAACCATCACAAGTCCAAAGGACTTATTCATTCATCTCAAGCATTATGTATTTTCCTAGAGACATGTATCTAGCCGAAACAACTTGTAATCATTCGGCCAAGCCCTCTCATTTCCTATAAATAGAGTGGCTTGCCATCATTTGTACTCATCTCATCTCATATATAAAATATACTCTTGTGAGTTATTTCTCTTCAAAGTTCTTTGTGAACTTTATCGATTAAACAAGTGTAGTTCCTATACTTGTGGCGTCATTCCTTCCATTTTGATTCCTAAATTCCTAGATTGTTATCTAGTGGGTTGAAGACACGATCACCACCCCTCAAGCAAGTTTGTGAAGACCGGGATTGTGCTCCTTAGCACTATTTCATCTTTGGCGTGTTTGAGATACAACATCACCACCATTGCCATTTCATCATCAACATCATCCATTGCTTCCATCAATTCCGCAGCCATCTCTATCTTTTTATTTATTTCATTTCATTATTATTATTTATTTTCATTACTTATATTATTACCCTTTATTAAGTCCATTATTAAACATATTTTCTTATCTTATTTTGTAGCCCAAACTTATAAATTCAAGAACATCAATACTTGTCAATCCTAGATCGGGACACAATAAGGCTATCTACTCTTCTCACCAAAGTGTGTAGATTTGCCTATACGTCAGATATACTTCTTGAAATCTTGTCAATCATTCAATAGTTTATAAAAATGGACGTGTATGATTCTATTTGCAAATGTCTAAACATGTGTGCATGATGTCATTTTAGTATTGCAAATTTCACTGTCTCGTAAATGTTTGCTTCGTTTTCTTGCTTAGTCTTTATCTTTGCTGAATCTTCATCTTTCTACGAAATGATCTACCTCTCTAGATCTGAAACTTCCCTCATTTGATTTTCTTTATTCTCATATGTTAGACTTGCAAAAGTCTCATCTATCATTAGTTATCTCATTTAGTAATTCATCTTTATTTATCTTTTATCTCTTTTTTCATTTTTTTACTAAATAAGAAACTTTGGAAATCGCTCTTTCAATTTTGAATGTCATATGAAGGTATCATGTCTGAAGGTTTTACAGATGGCCCGAAGACTTATCATCTTGCTCGAAAGACTTATAGATGACCCAAAAGATTATCATCATTCTTAAAAGACTTACTGATGACCTGAAGGACTTACTCATCTTGGAAATAGTCTATTGGGTAAAAACATTGGAAATCACTTCCTTAGTTTTAAAAATATCATATGAAAACAGCATGTTCGAAGGTTTTATGGATGGCTCGAAGGACTTATCATCTTGCTCGAAAGACTTACATATGACCCGAGGGACTTAATCATCAAGAAACCTTTGAAAATTAAACTTGGTTTCTTAAAAAAATCATTTGAAATTGTCTGTTGCACCCATTTCCCATATACGTCCCCGTACACGAGTTGTAGATGTCACATAACTTTTAAAAAATTTCCATATTTAAAAATCAGTAAAAAATTGTTTTTTAAATAAAAACAATTTAATTTTATAATATTAAAAACATCCATTAACTACTAATATGTAAAATAGTGTTTAAGTCCATTACGTAGTAGTTTAAGTTCAAATATAATATAACGCTACAACCATATATCAAATACCATACAAGAGCATCATAATATAACCAATACATACCAACTAGTAATATCAAAATAAAAATCTGGAGATGTCATATTGTTACTGATGAGGCAACCCTTGACAATTGATATCAGCTACACTCCTTCCGATCGTATGATATTACCTACGTGTGAAACAATCACATGCTAAGTATTCATTTAGTGAGGCATAATAAAGTAAGCAAGGCATTTTAAAACATAGGTATATCAATAAAGATCAAATACGATTTGGAACCGTATAATATATAAACACTTAAAACTGACTTGATAAGCCAAGTTTTCATCACATAACCTACGAAATATTATTATACATAGCATACTATTAATTGATGTATTCAAAACTCCATTCACAACCCAATTTATGGCAAATGGGAATGCAAGGAACCCAATAAGCACCTAAGTGCCGCAATAACATATAGGTACTATGGTACACAACAGCACTATACTAACCAATTCCGGAGTAGTAATCCCGTTTGACTACCATACTTGCACACAAACTTTTCCACTTAAGTCCCTAACCTTTCTAATATTTTCCATTTTATACTTAAACTTTGCCAACTTTCCAAAAATGGCCAAATTTCACATTCTAATATCAATTTTAGTACTCAGCAATGTACATCAAATATTGAGTAATTACACATTCAGCTTATAACTTTTCAAAATTTTTGAATAGGATCCCAACTTTTTAAAAATTACAAAATGGCACAAATATTTTTCTAAGGCTTGTAGAACCTTCCAAATATCATTTCTAGGCCTCATGAAATTTTTCATAAATTTTCCCCAATATTTCCTTGAAGGTCGAATACTTTAGGGGTGTAAATCTCATGACTTTCACTTGATTCAAGAATAAAATAAACCTCTATTCAACATTTCAAGCCCTCTACAATCAAACCCCTAAATTAATTTAATCAAAACATAACTTTCCTCCTACGTTAAGGTTTAACTGAAACTTCATAAGCTCATATGGTCATTACAAGTGTTTTTAATCATCAATCATTATTGAAAATGATTCTACAACCTTAATAATATCTAAATCCTTCATCAAATCATAAAACCCTAATATGGATAAAAACCTAATAATTTGGTATCTTTGAACACAAACTAAATTAGCATGCAATAATGGTACGAAATAATAGCGTTTTTCGAATAGAATAATTTTCTATTTCACGTCCTAACCAAAAATTCACAGGAAATTGTTCAAAAATGAGAAATAAAATTTCTCTTACATAGGGTTTTGGGTACACAACCAAGAACTGAAAAATCACCAAGCTTTCATGAAATTTCTAATTTCATGTTAATTTACCTTATATTTAATCTTAAATTAAGTTAATATTCAATTGATGAGAAATGTCCATTTTTCCATTAATGAAATTTGATATTTACCTTAATACCAAGACACATAAAACTTATCATATTCCTAAAGTCAAATATGAACAAAATAATTCACCATTTACAACTTTTCCCATGCAATCTTTCCAAAATTTCAATATTCCCATTTTTCATCCAACGGTCCAAATTAAACATGGCAATAATTCCTCGCATCCAATGGTCAATATTATTTCCATCATTTAAACACATGCAAATAGTATTTTTAAACTTAATTTATCATCCTTCAAATTTTCCCAAAATTTCTATTTGATCTGATTTACCAAATTTTTACTGGACTTTAACACCTCTACTTTTTAACATAATTTCCGGTTCAAACATATGTTTTCCATAAAGCCCTGCTCTCAAGAGTAAACTAACTATTTATGAAATAAAAATTATTTTGGGAAAACTATCACTTTAATCACTAAAATTTTCCTAATTTTAATATTTGGTCACCAAACTTTTAAAATTTAATGTTTTGGTCACTAAACCAAAATTTGTGGTATTACATTGTCATGTTGGTAAGGAAACCATCAAGAAACTTTTGAAAATCAAAATTGGCTTTCTTAAAAAGTTCATTTAAAATTGTCATTGGTCAGGTAACATGCCTCTCTTCAAGGTAATGATGGTTATGTGGGCTAGGCTCCTCGATCTTTGAGGTTCTACTCTTTATGAACATGATTCCCTCCATTTGAGGCTGGAATTATAATTTTTTTCTCTTTCTCTTGAAGACATGTACGCATTATGCATCTATGTATGAAGTATTAATGCAATTAAATGCATATAAATGTAATGTATGACTTTCTTATATGCAAAAATGTTTTTCATTAATCTTATTTTGAATTTAAAGTGGAGAGCTCGGTCTTCGTTCACTTGATTATTCTTGAATATATTCTACCTCGATATCAATGTGGAAACTCGTAAGCTCAGGCTTGTACCTTATGGGAAGTAAATTGATCATCTTGTGTCGTCATATCCTCTTTATCTCTAGCCTTCCTTCTCTATTAAAATCTCAATAGAAATGTTCTATTTCATTATTAGTTTGGTCATGCATGTGGTCTTGACACCCTTTTTATTCACAATTCAATTGATTTATCAAATTTTCTTCCTTAGGATCCTTCTACTAACTGAAACATGAATAGTTTGTTTCTCAATGTATGCTTTCACATTTTGCCCATGTCATTCCAGTAGAGAGGCTTATCTTCAATGTATTCTTGATCTAAATCTTGCTATCTCAAAATGATCTGAATCCATGGAAATGTCCCTATGGGTTCCAAAAGATTTTAACTTCAAATGGAGTCATCCCCGCTTGGATATTTCAATTTATAAACAATCAATATTCTCAAATGGGTTACTATAAGTATCATCATATTTTTTCTTCTTCCTTTTTCTATTTTGATTCAATAATTTGAGGGCTTCGTTTTGCGAGGTATCAAAACTAGATGGAAACTCAATAAGTGATCAATTCTTCTAGTAGGAATGCTTTGGATCTTTCCTTTGAACTGACATAATAGGAAATATCAAAACACATTTTCACATCTTATTAGGTGATCATATGCTTCCTTATTGATTATTAATGATGTTACGAAGAAGCGTGAGAAAGTTATTATTGACTCTTCTAACCCTTCATGCTTTATTGCTAAAAAATCAGAGAATGCCTTTCTTTCTTTTACATTTCTTATTTTCCTTTCTTTGACTCTTATTTACTATTTCATTTCTCCATTTGAGGTAGAATAAGCCTCATCATCTTCTAGTTCCTTTTTCACTCTTTAGATTATCCTGTTTTAAAATGTTTCTTTCATTTCCCAAAACGTGAAAAAGTTTGATGAAGAAGTTTTAAAAATTGTGCCACTTTCTTTGGGCTCACAATCAAAACAAATTATAAAACAAGAGTTCAATGAATATCAAATAAGTTAACTTCTCATTTAACCCTTCAAAAATTATATCCATTTGACAAGTGTCAAGATTAATGCTAATTTTTAGGCTTAGGTTGATCTAGGAAGGTAAAGTTTTTTCAGGTTGGCTTCTTTAGTAAAGATCTAGAATCCTTGATTCTGGTGTTCACTGATATAATGAAGTAGCTGTTATGCTCTTCAGGTTGGCTTCCATTTCAGGTTTTCAACTCAAATCCTCCTTTAGTTTTAAAACATCATGTAGAATTTATGCCTTGAACTCCCATTTTTTTATTTTTCCCTATCATGCATTAAAGATTTTAGAAAATAATTTTTACAAATAAAAATTAACCTTGATAAGCAAAATGAAATATGAAGATAGTATCTTCCATTTAGAAATCAATGCACGATTAGAAGGAACTTTTCAGGCACGTATCATAGGCCAGGGCTCTAGGTTATGAAAGAAATGGATAGATCGGCCCAAACAAATGTTTAAGGGTGATTGAACCGAGGATAAACTTGTGTTAATGAATTCAATCTTGCGTTACCTGATTTGAATATATTTGCAACTTATCTTTTATTTTCTTTCCTTTTTTGGATCCCTCTAGACTGCTCATTTTTGGGTTTCATCCTAGAGTTCATTTCCATATTTCTATGCCACTGGTATTGCTCAATCTTTTTTCTGAATATGGATCTTTAAAACTTTTGGGTTGAAGATCATTGACTCATTTTATTTTGAGGGATTAATTTATTGTACTTCTTGTTTATTCCATTGATGAACTATGAACTTCACCTTGATTTGAATGCATTATTTGTTATCTTTATTTGGAGAATCTAATACTTATTTGTTATACTTGGAACATCCTTTGGTGTTCTCAACTTGATTTGATCTTCAAGCATTTCATATTTGGTTCACCTTGCGATACTTTTTCACATAATTTGTCCTTATGAAAAATAATCTAAATTGATGATCTTCATTCATGCAAAAAGATTTTCTTCACCTTGGCCTCCAGTGTGGAGGGTGATCCTTGGTTAGGGTTGAATTAGAAGAAAAATAATACAGGCTCAAAAAGGAACAATAAGGGATATATTTTGTCTTTTTGTGAAGGGATAATGAAAGAAAGTTGTTCATCATTTTATACACATAAGACCTTTTCGTAGTGAGCATTCATTATATTGGGTAAAAAATCGAGTGATGGTACCTTCGATTTTGGAGAGGATACGAGAGTTCTAATCTTACCACTTTTCAAAGATATATAGTTCATGAAGAAGTAAAAGAACTTTTAATTCATTTGATATTAAAAAAACTAAAAGATTGAAACTTGATTAAGTGCTCATAACCTTAGAAAGATGACATAATTTCAAACATCAAACTATTTACAAAATAATTAGGTAAAGAAAGAAAGAACAAAAAAACAAGTTCAAGCAAGACAATATAAATGCAATAATGATTCATGATGGATGGAAGGACTTCTTCTTAATTATCATCATGATTCCTCATTACTCAACAAATATATGGGTGTTCAACAAATATATGGGTGTTCAATCGGTTTTTTTCCTCTAATGCCCCACTTGCTTCTAAAAAGTCTGAAATCGATGTCTCAGATGCCTCAAGGGTCATATCTAACCAATTCGTTATTAGAAGTATGGGACAATATCGGGCTACCTCTCCTTTAACTATCTTGCTTAGATATTCATTCTTGTTTTCTTCAGCAATGTGTCCTTTTGGTTCAATTATGTTAATCTTCAATGGCAAAGTATTTCTAAGTTTTGGGTTTCAACACTATTTCTCTTCACCCTATTCCCTTCAACTTCAAAATCACAAGGATCTTAAATTCTATTCTTTCTACTACCACATCCTTTAATAGATCACCCTGGGATCTCAGCATGGTGTTTTCCATTCACGTTATCATGAAACCATACCTGACATGGAAATGATTGTGGTAGAAGATAATGTGGCACTATCATTCCATCTCCAAACATTTCTGAATGTAATATCTTGCGTAGAAATTGGGATGGACGAAACTGAAAGAACTATCTTTTCATTTATATCTTCTTATAGACCTAAATTAGGGATCACCTATGATGAATGGGATTCTTATCTTTTATCTCCTTAGGTACATCAATAAATCTCACGCTTTATGGGATTTTAGGCTTTCCATCTTCAAAGCACAATCGCTCGTTTGAAATGAGCTTTTGAACCTTCCTCCTTAGGGTTCAATAAATCTCCATGGAGTAACCAAACAAACCAATATGATATTCACACAATTCATTGGTATTTTTCAACTTGGTTATTGATATACACAATATCTTGGTCGAGTTATTGCTACAAGGTAATTTTTTAGGAGAAAAGGTAACAAAAATGAGTATGAACCAAACAGTTCCTTTTTATTTTCTTTCTTATTCTTTTTAGCTCTTTTTATTTGTGACTGAACTTCTTCTATGTTCCTCCTCTTCAAATGAAGTTAATCTCTCATAAGAAAACCCTCATCTTTTGTTATTTCTTTACTCATTATCGCCTTATCAGTGTCTTTCAAGAACACATCTAATTTTTGAAGCTGACTTGAGCTACCTTACGCCTTGATAACCCCTTGATTGTTTGCTAAATTTACCTTGGATTTACAACCAATATATAAATGTTTATCCAAACTATCAGTTTTTTCTTGCACCACAGGTTCCTCCTACGACTTCTCTCCATTTATCACAATATTCATCATCTTTAATAATGTGGACATTTGATCCCTTGACTCTTCTCGAAACTTCTTTTCTTCATCAATAATTTGTTGTTAAGTTTTAACAATTTTCTCATAGATCCTCTCATCCTATTGATGCGTGTCACTATCTCATTCACTACTTTAAAACTTTCTCTAGGTATGACTCGTGTGACGCCAAATTGCTTTCAGAATTTCTGCCTTCGCTTAAAGGCTTAAATTAATTCATAATGTAGAGGAATGAATGCCCAAATATGAATATGCAAATGTAAATGGTGTTAATCCTAATGATGAATATCATAAAAAACTTCTTTGGAGATCAAAGTCTTTGATTCTAAGTAGTCCATTTTACAAACATGTCTTCATTTGAGTGGTTAGTCTAAAGCACTCTGATGCTTCATCATGATGCTTCATCCTAAAAATTTGGTCTCTTCAAGTGCTCCATAATCTCTTATGCTTGTGTAGAGGCTACATTCAAAATGTTGCCTATATCGGATGATACCCTTGAGATTCACTCGAATGTTGGCTGTCATACTATTCGTAAACTCTGACGCCTAATTCTTCAAGTGAGCTTCCCCTCCTTCTCTCATTGGTACATGTCTATGTATGCAACTACTTGATTAAAAACTTTTTCTCACTTTGAAACATTCACTTAGATATTCAATTGCGGATCAACACCTTTACATCATGTAATGATGATATTATGTAAAAAAAACATAAAAATAAGAAATAAGTTAGAATAGGTAAGGTAATTGGTAAAAGTAAAAAATGATATTAAGATATAATTTAACACATACCCATCGTAGTATCTACCCAACATTGTTTATTGAAATGGGTCCTACCTAGACATGTTTTCTACCCGAAACATGCTTTATTTCAAGAAATTAATCCTGACCGCATGGTATCTAGTTCACATGCTTTCTACCCAAAAATGTTGCAGTATTTCTAGGCTCAGAAAATGAAAAAGGAGTTGGAGATATTTTCATACAAAGGTAGTTGTTAATTCATCACATGTTCTTTGTTGTTAGCTACCTAGGGAGGGCCCACTGCCACCTATTGTACTACCCCTCACATGTGGGGAATGCACCTTAGGGTAACATTTTAATTTTGGCACCAAATCCTAGATATACCCTTGGTGTGTATGTATATATATATATATATATATATATTATGACACCACAAATGAATGAATCAGATCTTGGCGGGGGGGAAGTGACCTGAACAAGATAAGAAAGGCGGCAACAAGCTTCCAACATTATTACTTTCTTTTTCTCATCTCTTTGGTGGTGTTCCTTCATTTTGAAGTATGACAGAGTGGTGACTTAAGTGTCCGAGATGAGCTAGCACCGCTAAGGTGGTTCGTGGTGGCCGAGAGAGCCCCAGCAGGGTGTATTGTGAGCCTTTCCTCTACCTATACACTTTCTTTTTATTCTTGTTTTATGGGTTATAAGGAATGAATAATTTCCATGGATTATTCGAACCCAACTATGACCTAAACTTTATTTGGTGGAGTTTATCACGAATGATTAAGTATTTCTTGTTTAATGAATGGTTAATGCTTTCATGTTTATTACTTGTTTTGCTTATTGTTTTTAATTACTTAAGATTGTAGGAGCTATGAGAGTATTATTTTCTTAAGTATACTACTTTGTGTTCAATAGAAACTAAGTAATTGATCTTTAGTGTTTGAGGGAAACTAAAGGAAGATCAACGTAAACAATGGGTTTTAGCTGATAACTAAAGCCTAATCCACCATCAGAGATGAGGTTAGGATTTTTCGTGGCATTCTCATTTGTCAGATCCCTTGACTAGATATAGCATAGGGGCATTCATAGTAAACTCTGTCGAGCAAGTAAGACATAGAAGTTTAAACCATCATTCATTCCCATAATAGCTTGTTGTGTGAGGATTATCAAGTCATCTTACTTAATTCCCAAGTTATCAATCTGTTCTGCCTTACTATTTTCATTTGATTGCACTTTAAACAACTACTTTTGCCAGGATATTCTCAATTCACACCCACTCACACTACCATTCAACTTCACCTACAAATATTTCATTTTTCCTTGGCATAACCATTTGTGCATACCATTAGCTATACTTAGATAAAATAGTTTATTTCTTTGACTTAACTCGTAATTTCCTCTGATCCCTATGGAGACGATGCTCACTCATCATTGTATTACATGCTCGATTGTGTATACTTGCACAAAATTTTCATGTAATTTATAGCACACACACAAAATTCTCATATGGGGAATAAATTCACCATGAAAGTATAGCATTCACCCATACTTAATCGGGATGGAGCTCGGGTATAGAGCTTATGTCATGCAATGTGGATGAAGCGTGTGAGGAGGAGCATACCAACCTTTGACCAAACATGACGCCCAAAAAAAGAAACACCTTTGAAAATACTCGACAAATCTGAAAACAAAGAAATTCAAAAATTAGTACAACTATCAATAAACAATTCAAAAAGAATTAATCAACATTTAATAAAATAAATCGAAAGATAATTCTTGATTTAAGCTTTCTAATATCAATTATCATGATGATGTATAAGCAATTATTGGCCTGACTCTCTAATTCATCCCCAACGGGGTCGTGACTCTCTAATTCATCCCCAACGGGGTCGTCAAGATATTAACACTTTTATTTAAAATATAAAAATAAAAGTATCGAATTTTATGAAATGATGATGGGATTCGCCATCGACCTCTGGGTTAGGTAAATCGAATACATAAAAATATCTTTTAAGTTTTTTTAAGAAAAATCATTTTAAAGATAAAAATTAGTCATCGTTTGCCAAAAATTCATTTTTAATGGATTAGAAGTCAGTTACGCACGGGGAAGGGTAAGCACCCACACAACGCCCAAAATTGGTACGTAATCGCTAACACATGATCGTGGTAGTGAAATTAAATAATACTAGAAATCTAGAGTTATGTAAGGGTTATTTTATTGCTTATTAATTAATTTGTTTCGAACTAAATGAATATTCTCTATTTTGAGGAGAGATCACGAGATTTACACGTCCTCTAGTGGGAATGCTATCACATCTATCTCTTCCCTATACGAGAATATTCCTTCTTTATTTATTTAGGATCTCATATGAAAAAAGTAAAAGAAAGTAGCATATAAAAATAAATAAATGCATGGTTAGCATAAAATAAGATCATAGTCACTTCGCCAACATTTTTATTTTATTTAAGGCATTCGATTATTCCCATGTTCTCTTTTGTTCAAACGTCGTATTGGATTGTACTACCTAGATAGGTTGCACTTTCCACATCCACTCTATGCAATTTGTTCTTGAAAATAGACAAGAGTGCATGAAGTAATTAATAATCATTTTCATTTTATAAGGTTATTTTACTATTTAACAAAAATTTTAAAAGTATATAGGCACCTAATAAATTGAAGCAACTATAGATGTTAAGTAAATAAAACTAATAGACTAATTAGGACTAAACAATAATTACAAGGACCTATAGGCAATAATTTCAGTATATTTAATGATACTAAACTAGGAAGGTGATAGGAATAAATATTCCACAAAATTAAGGGGGTTACTTTATACTAATACATTTCATTCTATTCAAGTCAATACATGACTACAATGCAAACATAGTAAATTATGGTGGTCTATAATATGAATAAGACATGTCCTAGCATCTTCTTACACTAAGGACTGAAATGCAACGAATCAAAAATTAAGAAGGCCAATCAAACATTTAACCGAGGCGCATAACAATTTACAAAGTGATTAAAATGTTAAAAAAAATTCAAAACACATGTAAAGATGAAAGTCATATTTTTAGCGACTGAAACACAATATTACAAAAGTTTTAAGGGCCAAAATGGGGTTATCCATGCGTAAAAATGCACATTTTCCTTTTCCTAAATGACGTCGTTTTGGAGCGGGTATATAACCCTAGATTTTGGGGGGAAAATGGCCATTTTCCCATTCATTTTATATTTTAAGTTTCTTGCCAAAGAGAGAAAAAATATTTTCTCTCAACTCTCTCCTCTTCCAAACCTGAAACTGAACACCATTTATCCTAAAACTACCCATATCGTCCTAAATCTAAACAAAGAAGAATGTACTACCTTTGAAAAATGGCGGCCGATGACGTTTTGAGGCTCGGGCGAACGATGGTAAGTCTCTTCATTTGCTCATTTTTTTCCTTTCTTTTTGTTCGTTCCTCTCTTTTTCTCTCTCCTAACCTTTTTTCGATTTTCTTCCCTTTTACTTATTGTGGTTTCCCCCTGTTATAAATGAAACCCTTCCCTTTTTTTATTTTTGTTTTTGCATGCGAATGTGAAAAAAATAAGGCTCTAATTTTCGTTTGTTTTTTTTCTTTTCTTGGCCTTTCGTGTGCTTTGTTCGAGAAGGGGAATCTAGTGAGAGACACATTTCAACAAGCAATGGTGACCTCGGCAAAGGTACGGGGTAAAATATTTACCCTGACTTTTGCTTTGTCCTTCTCTGCGACGATCAACAAAAATCTCAACGGCGACGACGTCACCAGATGTGCATGGGGAATAGTGAGAAGCATCATAGGCCATTGGATCAGATCATATCCAATAGTGGTGGCATGAGCGGAGTGGGTGACTGATCATTAGGGTTTGGAGAACCCTAATCTAGGGTTAATTTGGGCCATTGGATCATCGATATCCAACGGTTATAGTGTGAGGCAGCTGATGGTTTAAAGATGGATAGGGTTTTCTTTGTTGGATCTCTAAGCTTGGGCTTTGTAAAATAGACTGAATTAATTATTTTTTAGACTTGGGTTTGCTTCTTGTTATAATAATAATAATAATAATATGAAAAAAATAGTGATTACAATAAATCTATAAAATGAAAGTATATTTCATTACTATTAATAATTAATTCAATATTACATAAATAAATCATAGAAAAATGATTAAATTTTGTGAAAATATAGTATTTTTATTATTTCATTAAGAAAACACTTTAAATACAACTAAAAGATAATAAATATAAAAACAATTGAATGCCTATATTATACATATATTGATTTTGAATAATAAATAAATAAAAAGATTTGTATATTATTTTATTGTTAAATTGGGAATGAAGAAGACTAAAAATTAAAGAATATTTGATAAATTGAAGAGTAAGATTTGAAAAAAGAGAAAAATATGATTAAATTTAATTCAAAATTAAATGAAAAATAAGAGAAATGGAAAAAGAGGGTAAAAAAACTAAACATTTTATGAAATTATAAAAATTGAGAGCCCTAATTATAAATATAAAAAATTAGTTAAATTTAATTCAAAATAAAATGAATTAATAAGAAAAAATAAAAGGAAAAAGAGGATAAAAACTAAAAAAATTATAAAATTATAAAAAAATAAGGTCCCTAATTATAAATGTAAAAAAATTAAGAGTCCTAATCATACATGCAAAAAAAATGGATTCCCTAAACAGTTAATCAGGATACTCTCCTTTAGAGCCGGCCCTGGTTGGACGTCATATTGTTTAATCCACTGCTATGCAGTTTCTTTTTGTAACCATTAAAAATTCATAAGGTGAGGTTAAATAAGAATATGATGAGTTAAACTAAATTATGTTGGTAAACCTATATCCAAAAGATGCGCATTCCAAATTTAATGTTGATTTGAACATGACAGACACATGATTTTATGTTAGGAAATGAAGTTTTAAAATTTTAGGAGTTAATCAACTTATAAAATTTTAAAGAGTTAAAATAGGCTATTAATTAAAAAAATAGAAAAATCTAAAATATGTAATAATTTAAAATATTTAAAGGAGGACTCGACTTGACCCTTGGATTCATCCCTAGATTTGAACCTCCCAAGGCACACCATTTTAATTGTTGAAAAATAATGATGGAATAAACTAAAAGAGACCCCTTCTCAATTATCTTGTCTTCATTACTTTAATAGGTAGAAATAGCACGAATAGATGATCATATATATATATAGAGAGAGATTCTCATCCAAGTGCACTCGTCACATCTTCTGTAGTATATATAGACATCTATCTTTTTAAAAACCTAATTTTCACTTATCGTTGTTGTCAACACCGTTTTTCGCCCGGGCGGAAAAACATGGTGCAACTTGGGGGTTTTTCTTTGAAAAGGTTTTGTAATGTGAAGAGTCTCCATCGACCTTTTGGGTTAGGTAGGTCGAATACTTAAAAAAAATTAAAAGAGCTTTTAAGAAAACATAATTTTAAAAGATAAATCAGTCTACGTGTAACAAGAAATTTATTTTTTTAAATAAAAAAGGGGTTCGGGAATCGATTACGTGTGGAGAAGAATATGCACCCCCACAATGCCCACAATTGATATCCCATCGTTTATAAATTGTCTCTAATAGTGGAAATCTAAGAATTCGAATACAAATTTAAGTTACGATCTCATTATTTCAAATTCTACCATGCAATTTTTATTGAACGAAAAATTATAAGGAAAAATAAAAAATATTCTAATATTTCCAATCGAAGAGAAAATAATCCTTAAAATAATTGAGGACGGATATTTCTCATTCCAACTGAAATAAAAGGAATATAATAATTTCTCCCAAGAATTCAAAATTAAAATAATTTTATTCGACCAAAGAAAGAAATTAAGCCAATTTGAACTAATTTAATTAATCATGCTAGATGATGAAAGTTTAAACTTGAATGAAAAAAATAAATAAACACAATAAAAAGCAAAGACTCAAAAAATACGTATCACACAAATATAAGTACTTAAATAAAATAAAATCATAAATAACATAAGGATCAAAATGTAAGATAGAAAAATAAGGCATTTAATATAATAAAATATGAAACATGCATATATATACTCATATGATATAATCAGAGAATAAAATACACTAATCAAAAGACTAAAATTAAAGTATTAAAAATGAAGGATAGGAATAAAAAAAGTAAAATTAAAGTTATAAAATTAAACGATTGAAATTAAACTAAATTAAAAGGCAAACCAAGTAAATTAAAGAAAATTAATAGACATAATATAACCAAATTAAAACTAATTATAAAATTCATAGTTAAAATCAAATAATCATTATAGTGACCTAATTAAAATAAAAACGAAATATATAGTCCAAAACAACAATAAATCAAGCTGGAAATTAAAGGATTAAAACGTAATAAAATATAAAAAGAGTGAACAAATGATAAATAAAAACGTGGCTAAAACATAAAAAATACAAATATCACATCAAAAGCATAATAAAATAATAACAGGACACATGCAATGACTGAAAATGAATAAATGTAAAAAACAGTAACAAAATTCAAACAAAAAACATGTCAGTTTAATGACTACATTAAAACTAAGTAAAATATAGAGTTCAAAATAAAAACAAATGCACCTAATGACCATAATATGAAAACACGGCTACACTAGGGTGACTTAGGGGTGATTTGGCCCTAAAACTAATGATTAAAATGTGAAACATGCTAAACAGAGAGGATATGTATGTGATTTAACCTTAAGTTAGTGACCAGAATTCCATGGGATTCCTAAAGTTTTGGGACCTATACATTATAAACCCGTTGTTTGGTGACTGATATGCAAAAACACGTAAAGGTCCAGGGATCTTAGCATGATTTACCCAAAAAAATATAAGAACCTATCTCCCCTTTTTCAAATCAAATATGCCCGATGGCTTCCCATTTCCCTCTCCTTTTCTCTTCCTCTTGCTCATTCTTCACACTTCCCTGGCGACCGAATTAACCGATGAACCCAAGCCCTTGTTGCCTTGTCTACCCTATATAGGCAGCCATCCTACTCCAGAAGAGCCTTACACGATGTTGGAAACACCACGAAACACCAATATAACCACTTACGATGCTTCACTCCTCGAGTTAGAACAAAACACCGGACCACCATACGTGGTGGCCCTTCGACCTCAATTCACCCCTACTACATTATCATCTCCCAATGACCTTGCTACTTCGCCGAACCCATCGATATCAAGATAAGTTTTTAACCCTTATCTATATGTATGTATATATATATATATATATATATTGCCTTGAACTAGCATAGAACGAAAGGAAAAATAAATAGATTAGAAAACCTTCAAATTAGACTCTGATTCTGATTGCAAAGTAAATTATTTTTTTCTTCTTTATTTTTATTGCCCCATAAAAGTCCCCTTACATTGCAAGTTTTTTTCGAGTTTTATACCCTTACAAAGATTATAAAACAGAAAACAAATTCTGTTGATCTCCTCTTTGACACATTCAGTGGTGTTATCCTTTGGAGGATAGGGCCACCATGCTTTCTGTTGGGGAGGTATGACACAGGAGTCTGGTAAAAGGGAAAGGTGTGACATGGTGGATGTGTTGGTGTGCAGGTAGCAGGGTATGGTGTTGGCAGGAATTGGGTCTGGATCGGGTCGGGTTGAACATTGGGCCTGGATCGGGTTGCAATCTTGGTCTCTTCTTGTCACGTTGCAAACTCTTCGCTGGGAATGCCAATTCTTCTCTTTCTGTGAAATTCGTCAAGTCCTTGCTGCAAACAATGTCATCTTTGCTTCGTTATCTTGGTAGAGTCTTTATCTTCAGTTCTTCTGGTTATGGGTTTTTCTCATCATGTACTCTTCTGGAAATGTCGATCCACCTCATTCTGTGGTGGATTTGAAATGAACAAGTTCATCTCATTATGAACTTTCTCATTTAGAGCGAGTTCTTCCCATTATGAAATCTTCTGGAAATTTCGATCCATCTCCTTCTGCTGTGGATTTGAAAGGAACAAGTTTTTCTCATTATGAACTTTCTCCTTTAAGGTTAGTTTTTCTCGTTATGAACTATTCCGAAAATGTCGATCCACCTCCTTCTGTTGTTGATTTGAAATGAACCAGTTTTTCTCATTATGAACTTCTTCTCCCTTATCGGATGAGTTCTTCTCATTATGAACTCTGCATTGGAAATGGTGATACCTCGAGTGAGGTGTTGTTGATTCAAAATGACGTGAATCAATCAATAGGTCGAGCAAGCTCTTCACATTATGAGCTTCTTATCCCTCTGTCGAGTGAGTTCTTCTCAATATAAATTTCTATGTGAAATATCAGTCCATCAAGCGAGGCGTCACTGATTCAAAATGTCGTGAATCGAATGATAGGTTAAATAATCTCTTCTCATTATGAACTTCTTCTCCCTCTATCAGACGAGTTCCTCTCATTATGAACTCTCCATTGGAAATGTTGATTGGTTTACCCTCTCTTTGAAGAGTTTTAAGCCTACAAAAGATTATCATGTGTCAGTAATAATGGTGTTTGAAGTACCCAAAGGTATTGACCCAAAGGTCCTCAAATTTTGCTGAGATCCATTTATTTCAATGGTGAAAAAATTGTATTGATTCTTTGCTGAAGTCGTGAAATGAAATCTTTCTTGGCTATTTGAATTCCTTAATGTTGCAGATTGCTGAGTTTTTTGCCTTTGTTGGGTCCATCCTAGAAACGAAACTGCTCATTCTCATTGAATTGACCTAGAAAAATAAAGTTGGAAGAAATGCATAACTTAAAATTCTTTTAGGGAAAAATATTAAGAAAGACTCATGCGACATCCCAAAAAAATGGTCTTAAGAAGGACTCAAACAATTCTCTAGAAAAAATGATCATAAGAAGGACAAATTAGTTTTTCAAAATAAACTTTACATGCCTCCTCATGAAATGGAAATCAAAATTTATCATGTGTATGAAATGATAAAATGTATGATGCAAAGATGCAAATTTATGTATGAATGATGGTTTTCTTGTTCTCTTGGAAATGGTTGCGAGAGTAGTCTTCATTGCTAGAGCAATGTACATTCTTTCCATGGTTTGATTGTCTTCTTTATCTACCGCACTTGAGTGTATTCTTGCAAATCTTGACTAGAGAATGGAAGCATCTTGCTTCATTAAAATTTTTCAAAAAGATTCATTTACAGTTATCAAAGAACCCCTAAAACTAGGCTTAGATTCTTTCAAAAATTCATTTAAAAAATCAAGAAACCCATGAAAATCATGCATAGTTTCTATAAATCTTTCATTTTTGGTTGTCATCAAGGAACCCCTAAAAATTAGGCTTAACTTCCTTTAAAAATTCTTTGGAGATTACCGTCAAGAAACCCCTGAAAATTAGGATTAGTTTCTAAAAACTCATTTGAAAAATCTTGCCCGAAGGTCTTATGGATGGCCCGAAGGACTTATCATCTTGCTCGAAATACTTATAGATGACCCGAAGAATTTAAGAATCACGATTGAAAGACTTACCGATGGCCCAAAGGACTTACTCATTAAGAAACCCTTGAAAATCAAGCTTAGTTTCTTAGTTGTCAAGGAACCCTTAAAAATTAAGCTTAGCTTCATTTCAAAAACTATTTGGAGATAATCATCAAGAAACCCTAAAAATCAGGCTTAGTTTCTAAAATATCATTTGAAAACATCCTGTCCGGAGGTCTTATGGATGGCTTGAAGGACTTATCATCTTGCTCGAAAGACTTATAGATAACCCGAAGGATTTAAATATCATGCTCGAAAGACTTACAAATACCCCAAAGGACTTACATATTAAGAAACCCTTGAAAATCAAGTTTAGTTTCTTAAAAACTTTCGTTTTTTAGTCATCATCAAAAAACCCCTAAAAATTAGGCTTAACTTCTTTAAAATTCATATGAAAGTATCAAGAAACCCCTGAAAATCAGACTTAATTTCTTTGAAAATTCATTTGAAAACATTAAGAAACCCCTAAAAATTAGGCTTAGATTCTTTCAAATTAATTTGAAAACATCAAGAAACCCCTAAAAATTAAGCTTAGCTTCTTTTAAATTAATCATGTCAAGAAACCTCTGAAATTTCTTTGAAAGCTCGTTTAAAAATCATCAAGAAACTTCTAAAAATCAGACTTAGTTTCTTTAAAAAATCATTTAAAATAATCAAGAAACATCCAAAAATCGGACTTAGTTTCTAAAAAAATTGCATTAGCCTGGTAACATGCCCCACTTCAAAAATGATGATTGTCCTGTGTATTGGGTTCCTCAATTCTTGAAGTTCTGCAACTCTTAATATAATTCCCTCCATTTGAGGCTTGAATTATGAGTTTTTTTTATCTTTTTTTATTGGAAAATCTGTAAAATATGCCTTGATGCATGAAATGTGAATGCAATAGATATGTATCTATATGTACCTCATGAGATTATTGAATACAAAAATGTTGATCATCAATTCTTCTTCTGGATCAAAGTGGAGAACTCAATCTTCCATCACTTGATCATCTTTGAATGGATTCTGCCTCAATGACAACTTGTCAGCTTAAGCTTACAATCTTCTGGGTAGTAATTTGAGTATCTTTAGTTTCTTCGTTACAGTATCAGAAGAAGTACTCTCCTACAGTCATACATATGGTACTGATGCCTCTTCTATTTGTAATTCAATGGTTCTATTAGAAACAGTGAGGTAAACTCTTCTTGTCCTCATTCTTCCCTTGGCAATTCCAAACAGTGAGGCTCATTCACCATGTCTGTTTGATTTGAACCATGTACCTCAGCGAGATTTTGTTTTGGTAATGCCCCAATGTGGTTACTCATATCTCTCTTCGTGCATAGATCTTAATCTTGAATGGTCTCACTCTGGTGTCTTGAATCTTTGCTATGAGCTGATATATTTACCCCTTTTCGACTAAGGCGATCATCAGCTTCCTGATGGGTTACTAACGATGCCACAAGGAAATGTTAGAATTTCTATTGCTCAATCCTTCTGATCTCTCAGACTAATTACTTTCAAGATTGTGAAATGCTTCATTATTCTGGCACTTTTTCTCTGATTGAAGTAGAATGAGCCTCACCAGCTTGAAAGACATTTTTTACTTGAGATTGTCTTGTTTGAAAAATATTTCTCTTCTTTTTTCAATTTTAGAAATGTGAAAACAAATTGATGAATAAATTTCAAAAATGCTGCCATTGTCTTTAGGCTAACAATCAAAACAAATTGTACCACAAGAGTTCATTGAATATCATATAAATCAAATACTCTTTTAATCCTTCAAAAATTATACACATTTGAAAAGTGTAAAAATTAATGTTGATATAAGGCATTCAAAAATTATGCACATTTGAAAAATGTAAAGATTAATGGTAATATAAGGCTTAGGATTCCTTGGGAAGGTAATGTGTTTCAAGTTAATTTAGGCAAGTAATGTACTTATGGTTGTCTTCTTGTGTTCTTGATTCTAGTGTGTTAATTGATCTGATAAAGCAATCATCATGATTCTCTTTTGGAAATGTTTACTGGTTCTCATCCCTTGTGAGCACCTTTGGACTGTGCAATGCTTTATCAAGAGATGTATAAGACCGTCTTATGCGTAGTGGTTGACAATCTTCGTATTCGAGTCGCCTTTTCAGGTTTTCAACTCAAACTCTCATTTGGTTTCAAGACGTCATCTAAAATTTTACATCTTGAACCCTCCATTTATTATTTTTCCCTATCATGCATTAAAAATCTTAGAAAACTAATTTTTGCAAATAAAATTAACCCTAAGGTGCGGAATGAAATTTGAAAATAGTCTCTCAAATGAGAAATACATGTATGATTAGAAGAGACTTGTTAGGCACATAATGTAGGCTCGGGCTCACTGTTATGAAAAAAAGGGATAAATAAGCCCAAACAAGTGTTTAAGGGTTAACGAACGAAGGATCAATTCGTCCTGTTGCCTTCAATCTTGTCTTCCTCGACTTGAATCTTCTCGCGTATCTTTTATTTTCTTTTCTTTTGGGGTTCTATGATCTTCTGGCGAATTTATTCGAGTTACTCATTTTGAAGTATTTGATCAATTTTATTTCTTATTTCTTTCTTTTCTTTCTTTTCTCTCTTTTTTTCTTTTTTCTTTGTTATTTTTTCTTTTTTCTCTTTTTTCTTCTTTTTTTCTTCTTTTTTTGCTAGATATTTTCTTCTTTCTATTTTTGTTATCAACATGATTTAATCTTCAAGCACTTCGTATTTTGTCTACCTCGCGGTATCTTGTTATTTCTCTCTTTATTTCATCATGACTACTTCTTTAGCAAAAACTGGATTGATGATTTTCACTCATATGAGCAGATGTCCTTCACCTTTGCCCCCAGTATGGAGGGAATTTCCTTGGTTAGGGTTGAATCAGAAGAAACAATATTATAGGCTTAAAAGAGGACAACAAGGATATATATATGTATATATATATACATATACATATTTTTAAAGGATAAATGAAACAAACTCGTTCATCTCATACATGTAAGTCTTTGTAAAAGAGGTATCCCGAGGGGGACGAGTATTCAAGATTAATCTTATTTACATGAAAAAAATGTAATTAATGCATGATAGAATTATTTGACTGATTCCCTTTATTTCTTCTTCTTCTTCTATTTTCTCATATATGCTCAAATTACTCGAATTATCTTGCAAAAACTTGATCCGCAACACTTCATCATCTCTTTCTTGCAGGAAAGGTTATCGTCATGCCCCCATGATTTATTGAGGTTGGGAAATGAACGTTGGTCTTGTGCATAAGAAGGGAAATGTGTGACTTTAAAGTTTTTATTCTGAAAAAGGTAATGTCATGGAAAGGTTATTTCTATCTTGGAAGGTAAAAGTACATGTTTTGGTGCCTCGGGGGGATAAGGGCATGACTTAGAGGGAAGTGATGTCAAGGTTCGGTCTTTTGGGAGTAAATGTGTGTTATTTCAGGTAAGGGGCCCAACAATGGTTATTTTGTCTTTGGAGGGAACACGAAAGGTTTAATCTTGCCACTTCTCAAAAGCATATAATTAATGAAGTAGTAAAAGAAGCTTTAATTCGTTTGATATTCAAAGAATTACAAGATTAAACATTAATTTTTTTCTCATAAACTAAAAAGCATAAGTTCAATCAACAAAATATTTATTGAGAAAATAAAAAAATACGTCCAAACAGGACAATGCCAGTGCAATATGGTTTCACTGTGAATGAACTTTTTGCTAATCGACAACAGAAGGTCTCATGACATGTTAAAGGTCAATACCCTTGGGTCAAACAAATTCTGGACCCTGCTCTTCGGTGCCCCACATATCACAATGATGTACCTCAAACTTTAGACGGCACTAACATCATGTCTTTAGCTCTCAATTCTTTTCTAAGTACGAATGGGTGACTTCAATTTACCTCAAAATATTATGCAGGTTACTCCGAGGATCAATACGCGTTGAGATGCAATATATAAAATACAATGTACGATGTATAGATGCTAATGCAAAGATGCTAATGCAAATGCAAAGATGCAAAAATGGGAGTGAAAAATGCAAAATGTAAATGCAACAAGGGAATTGATCCCAAAGTAATTTTCATAAAACAACTTCCAAAGAACACACAATGTCTCAATACACTGAGGCATATGGGAACTACAAATCATGTCATACTACTCAACTTCTTCAATTTTGATCGAACATGCAACGAAATAATCTTATTTTATCCTTGGCTTGATGGAAAACTCCAACACTTCGACTTCTTTTCCAGAAATGCATTTGTTATGCGACCATATGCGACTGACATCATCCACTGTCTCGTTTTGGCTATCATTGTTTCTTGATGACTTCAAACATATTATTTCTTTTCGGCTAGTTGTATCAACAACATCGTAGTACCCTTGAAAAGCTTATTTTACTACATCATTTGAGCTTTTTGTATTCCAGCTTGATGTACCTCTTCAGCCTTTTCATGGAGCACCCTTCTGGACCATTGATGCATTTTTTATATTTCTATTCTACCACTTTGAGTGACATTGTCGTATTGAAAGCCTTCTAATGCGACTATTAACTTGGGAATGAATACCTTTTATGACATGATATGTATGAAACATGTGTTAATTTCAAGGTAATTATCTCAAAACAACTTTCAAAGAACTCACAATGTCCCAACATGTCAAAGCAGATAAAATATTTACCCCTTCGTGTGGCATTGTCGTTTTAAAAGTCTTTTAATTTTGATAAATACCCCGGGTATTAACAACATGTTTATGCACAAAATAAAATAACAGGACAAGGAAAAATGTTAGCAAAATAATAATCAAAGAGAGGAAATGTATGTTAGTGAAATATCAAACGAATAAATTCAACTACTAAATGAACCATAAAATACAGTGAATAAAACACATAGAGGAAATTAAATCCCTAACCATATAATTTCTAGCTCACATGCATTTATTCAAAGAAAGACTCTATTAAACGAAGAAGGTTAAAGTTCATTTCTCCTTTGTGTACACTTATTTGGGTACCTATGGATAAAGTTTCAGCATGGTCTTAGATCGGGTGGGTTTCTATAGTTTATTATATGCAGAGTTTTGGTTCTAGGAGTACAAGTACTCGAATTATCCTTGTCGGTGCCCCCTTGGGCGAGCCAGACCCTTAATCCTCACCCATTTTAGGCTTAAATGGATCAAGTTTAATTTGAGAGGGAACATTTCCCTATTCCTAACACAGAGAATAAATACTCACGAAGACATAGGGCATATAACCCCGAAAGCTACTTGCTAGGTCTGACACAGATCAGAAAGACGTCACTTTCACCCCCATTTAAAGGGGGAAAGCTCGAGTATAGAGCTTATGTTATGCAATACAAGTTTTGTGTGTGATGAGAGATTCTCAAACCTTTGACAAACAACCACACAAAAATCAAACTAAAGAGAATCCAAAATTTTTTAATTTCTGAAAATCAATGAAATATAAACATTAATATACAAGGATATAAAATAAAAATAATAAAATAATATAAGAATTGAAAGAAATCAAAAGAATCATGAATTAAATAAAATTGAATTCTCAATTTCCAACTATATAGACAATATATAATCGATTTAGGGCTTGATCCACTAAGTCGCTAGCAGAGTCGCCAAGATGTCGACACCGATTTTCGCCAGGGCGGGGAAAACTTGGTGCGACTAAGGGGTTTTTCTTTGAAAAGGTTTTGAAATGTGAGGAGTTGTCATCGACCTTTTGGGTTAGGTACGTCGAATACCTAATAATTTTCTTTTAAAAGAGTTTTTAAGAAAACATCATTTTAAAAGATAAATTAGTCTACGTGTAACTAGAAATTCAAATTTTTAATAAAAAAGGGATTTGGGGATTGATTACGTGTGGGGAAGGATAAATACTCCCACAATGCCCAAAATGATACCCCATCGATTATAAATTGTCTCTAATAGTGAAAATCATAGAATTCGAATACAAATTTAAGTTACGATCCCATGATTCCAAATTCAACCATGCAATTTTTATTGAAACAAAATTCTATTGAAAAATAAAAAATATTTTAATATTTCCAATAGAATAGAAAATAATCCTTAAAATACTTTAGGAATAATATTTATCTTTTCAACTAAAATAAAAGGAATATAATAATTTCTCCCAAGAATTCAAGATTAAAATAATTTTATTCGACCAAAGAAAAAAATTAAGCCAATTTGAACTAATTTAATTAATCATGCTAGATGATGAAAGTTTAAACTTGAATGAAAAAAAATAAACACAATAAAAAGCAAAGACTCAAAAAATACATATCACACAAATATAAGTGCTTAAATAAAATAAATTCATAAATAACATAAGGATCAAAATGCAAAATAGCAAAATAAGGCATTTAATATAATAAAATATGAAAAATGCATATATATACTCATATGATATAAACAGAGAATAAAATACACTAATCAAAAGACTAAACTTAAAGTATTAAAAATGAAGGGCATGAATAAAAAAAATTAAAGTAATAAAATTAAAGGATTGAAATTAAACTAAATTAAAAGGAAAATCAAATAAATTAAAGGCAATTAATAGACATAATATAACAAAATTAAAACTAATTATAAAATGGATAGTTAAAATCAAATAATCATTATAGTGACCTAATCAAGATAAAAATGAAATATATTGTCCAAAACAACAATAAATAAAGTTGGAAACTAAAGGATTCAAACAATAAAGTATTAAAACAGTGAACAAATCATAAATAAAACAGTGGCAAAAACATAAAAATACAAATATCACATCAAAATCATAATAAAATAATAACAGAACACAAGCACTGACTGAAAATGATTAAATGTAAAAAGCATTAACTAAATTAAAAAAAAACATGGTAGTTTAAAGATTAAATTAAAACTAAGTAAAATATAGAGTTCAAAATAAAAACAAATACACATAGTGGCCATAATATGAAAACATGGCTAGACTAGGGGGACTTAGGGGTGATTTGACCCTAAAACTAGTGACTAAAATGTGAAACATGGTAAACAGAGATGACATGTATATGATTTAACGTTAAATTAGTGACCAGAAAACCATAGGATTCCTAAAGTTAGGGGACCTATACATAATAAATCTGCTATTTGGTGATTGAGATACAAAAACATGCTAAAGGTCCAGGGACCTTAGCGTGATTTGCCCAGAAAAAGATAAGAACCTATCTCCCCTTTTTCAAATCCATTCCACCCAAAGGCTTCCCATTTCCCTCTCATCTTCTCTTCCCCTCCCTCATTCTTAACGCTTACCCAGCGACCAATCAACCGACAAACCCGAGCCCTCGTTGCCTCGGTCACCATATATAGGAGGCTATCGAGACGTTTCTCTACCCTGGCGACGGAGAGTGCAAATAGTACACCCCATACGGTGTAACCAGTCTCGAAAAAGTAAGTACTTATCTTCCATGAATCAGATGAAACACCAAATTGTAGAGTCACCACCAATCTTTTATACAACTCGGGTATACTTTACTAGAAAAATAAGTTCGGGAGTCGGTTACGTATGGGAAAGAATTAGCATTCCCACAACGCCAAGAATTTGTACTGGTATTTATTAATTAAATGTCTTTGCGGTAAATTACAAATTTATATTTAATCTAATTTTACAAATACTCTATATAAACATTAATAATAATAGTTGATATTATAACTATATAGATTAAATTTAGATTTAACATAATATACAAAAGTACTATAATAATTAATACTATAATTAATAAATAATGATTAAAAAAAATTTAAAATTTATTACACTAATTCAAAATACTATTAGAATTGTATATTAATTATTTATTTACCCTAATTATTAATACAATATTAAAATATAAATTTATTATTATTTTAAGACTAAATGTGTAATTTTACCTTTATATATATATAGTAGTGACTAAAATATAAGTAATAAAAATATAAAAACAAAATTAAAATGCTTAAAACCTGATTTTGGTATCCAAAATTGAATGTCTACAAAGCTGGAGGGATAACGCATATAGTTTACCCATGTTGAAATTACAAATATACCCTCCCCCAAAACGACGTCACACGAGGGAGGGTAGTTAAGCCCTATAACCGGCCCGAAGAGAGTAAACTGAGAGATGCTATGGAATCTCTCTAGAAACCTTCGCCAGAGGTTCGTCGGTTACCGGCTGACAGCCTTGTGCTGCCATATTCTGCCACTGCCGGCCACTGCCCACGGTGGTTGGAAAATACCAACCTACCCTAAAATATAGATCTGAACACCCTCATTACGAATCCAAACCCCTTTTTTTCTAAAAACCCTCATATCATTCATGATCTAAAAAACCTGAGGACTTTACCTTCGATTTCACAACGGTTCTTCGTTAGTTGGGTAAGCTTCTTACTCTTTTCTCTTTATTATTGATGTCGTCGATCATTGTTTGCTTTGTTGTTGCTTCATATCTTTGTTCCTCTTTCTCTCTGTCTCTTTGTGTTTGACTACCTCTCTTGGTGTTGGGATGCTTGTTGATGTTGTTGTTTCTCTTGCAGGATCGACCTTATATAAGCCTCGATGACCGACTATAATGATGTCTTTTTTGGTGAGTCATCGGACCTACGGTGGTGACTCACCCTAGCTTTGCTGCGTTGTGTGGTCAAGATGTTTCTTTTGGAGAGTTCTACCAGATTCTGGAGAGGCGGCAACGGTATGGCAGCGCCTGGTTGGAGTTTGTGGAGGCGGTGGCTGGAATAGACCCTAGGGTTTCTGCTAGATAGCTTCTGGACCCTTGGATCGGCTTCTGGATCAGACGGCTAGAGTTGCTGGCGACGCTGGAATTGTATGGAAACCCTAGCAACATCTGGTGGGTATCTCACACGGGCCTACTGGATCTGGGCCTAGATGAGTTTGGGCTTGCATCTGAATCGAGCCTGTGTGCCTTGTTTTGTAACGAGCTCCTGAGTTATTAATTGGGCCTCTAAACTTGTAAATGGGCCTTCAGGCTTTATAACTAATAATATTTATAATATAATATTATTATATAATAATTCATCAATCGGACGAAAACGACTGTCGACGGTTGCCCCTTTTTGCTTTATTTTTGCGTAAACAAGAATAAAGCTAAGATAAAAGGATAAGTTTTCATCGAGTAAACGTCTTTCTTTGCTGGGAATTTGTTCCACTGCTCTTTCATGGAGATCAAATTTTGATCTGATCTTGCTCTTGCTTCACTACTCTTCTGTGAATTCTGAGTATGACTTGCAAATGATTCGCTTCACTACTCTTCCGTGAAGGCTAAATTTACATGACTTCATTACTCTTTCATGAAGGTTTCATCTAGATAACTTGGATAGAATCGGTTTCATTACTCTTTCGAGAAATTTAAACTCAAACTTGGATTACTCCACTACTCTTTCGTGAAGTTTAAAAATGATTGACTTGACAAGAATCTAATTTCACTACTCTTCCGTGAATATCAGATTAAAAGTTGAATTTGCTTTCACTACTCTTCCGTGGAATTTCAAACTCAAACTTGGATTACTCTACTAGTCTTTCGTAAAGTTCTCATACTTTGCTGATTCCGCTACTCTTTCATGGAGTTCAGATTTGTTTTTACTTCACTACTCTTCTGTGAAGATTTCATACTTTGCTGAAAAATCTGTTCCACTACTCTTTCGTGGAGTTCAAATTTTGATTTTGATCTGATTCTTGCTTGAGATATTGAAATTGAATGAGAAACTTTGAAATTCATTTCCTCATTCTTCAAACAACTTGTCAGTTGGGCATGCCCTAATACTTCTTCTGTATGGATTGCGTTTATCTCTTCTTCAGATATTTGCCTCTCCAAACATGTTTCATATATTCGGGATTTTACCTTATACTCGTAAGGAATTTTGTCCCTACATCTTTTTGTGAAAAATTCATTTATGCAAATGTAATCAAATGTATCAATGAAAGGCATGATCTTTATACAAAAGATGTTCTTATGAATGCATGAAGTCTTCTTTTGACTCCAAAGTTTTGATCTTCTTCCACTTGATCATCCCTTTCCAGTTATGAATAACCATCTGGTCAACTTATATCTTCATGTCTTCTTTTGGCTTCAGAATAATTGTTTCATCTATGGGATTTTTTCCATACTCAGGATTATGACCTAGTTGCCCTATTTTTCCTTGGTAACACCAGTTGTCTCTATCTGAAATTGAGTAGAAATTCAATAAAGCTTTCATATTTGAAAAGAGAATCTATCAACTTTGAAAAGAGAATCTATATCCTTGTAGAATATAGATATATATGCTAAATCAACATAGATGAATCAGAATATCAACCATGTTTGTTCTGATTTGACTATTGAAACAGATTACAAGAAGGATTTATCCTAATTCCTTTCATGTCTCCACATCTAATCTAATCTTTTCACAAGAATGATTTTATCTAAATTCTTTTCATGTCTCCACATCTAATCAGATTTTGAACAAGGTTTTCTAAATCATAACCCATCATTTAATCTTAGTTGGCTCTACTAGTTTCTTGTTGTAAAAGTTCCAACGCTCTTTTATGGAAATATTTCTTCATCATTTCTTATCTCTAACCTTAGAATTTAAGACAAATTTCATGTTAGGTCAACCAGATGATCGCAATATTGGTTCAGTACCATAATCACTGGTTAGTAAAACATTTGACAACACATTCATCCTTTCCTGTGGTTTCTGCCTATATCTCTCCACCAGAGAATTCTTTGTATGATGTCTACTTCAGTAAGAATACAAATGGGATGCTTTAACTTTTTAGTATCATATCAAGGAAAATTTGACAACACATTCATCCTTTTTTGTGGCTTCTGTGGGGATGATGTAATCGCAGTATGGATAAACAGTGATATATGATCAACTCTACTGTTATTGTTTCACCATTTTCATTCTTCATACCTTTCTGCTTTAGTGGAAATATTTGCTCTATAATGATAAGGGTCCAGTATTCCCCATCATTTGTTTCTTGTTGGTGTGAGCCTTAAAAAATACTCCAGCATTGATGTGATTGTTCAGAATACCCGGTTGGATCATTTTTGTCTGAAATGGGCTTTTAGCATGCCCCAAGATTATTTCTAACTGGAATGGGTCTTCAGCATACAACATTTTTATGTAAATATGAACTTTCAAGATGTCCCAACATTCTAAGTTGTAAGGCTTACTGTTAATGTCCATTTAATTTTAATCTTGTGATTCCCCCGTGATCCAACTTTGATAATGTCCCATCGTGGCCAAGAAATATGAGCTTTCAACTTTGAATCTTATTCATCTTGAATGCTCTTATTCCAACAACTTGAGAAATTTTCTTCATGTTGTCACAACTTAAAAGGTGACCAAGAAATATTTAAGATATTTGCCTTTTCTAAATAAGGTGATCCTCTTCTTCTTGACTGTTTGCTCCAAAGGGAATGGTATAAGTCCAACTCATTCAAACTTTTGATTTCTCAAGCCATTTGCTTTCAAGAATATGACAAAACTTCATCATTCTGGCCTTGCTTATTCTTCTTCTCAATAGGGGTGGATAGACATCAACTTACTTCAAGATCTTTTCTCATTTGAAACTATCATGTTTAAAAATATTCTTCCTCCTCTCTTATCAAGGAATAAAAGAATTTTCGAAAATATTGTACCTTACAAGTTCACAATTGAATCAAATCATAAGCATGACTTCAAAGAATATCAAAAGAATAGACAACTTTTATCACTTCATAGTTATAGTTCTTTGACAAGTATCAAGATTGAGAGGTTAGTTTCAAGTTGGCTTCTTTATTTTCTATGGTTACATCTTAGTGAAGATGTCACTCTTCTCTCACTCTTTTGTGAACATTGTCACATGCCTCACTTTATTGACTTGGTATCTTTAACCGAATGCGTACAAAACGAAACAATCTGGCATCACAAATACTAGATCTTCTAGAATACCTCTATTTCAATTCTCTGAAATCTTTGATTTTATTCAAAGCGGTGTGAAAACGTCGATCTAATAACAAGATTTATATGTGCACATCTGTGAAATAGACTACAACAGGTATTATTCCACTCTTTTTACAACAACTTATTCTTTTGCAATTTTGGCTTGCTGAATTCAGCTTTATCGACATTAACCATCATTGGGCTAGTTACATTTATGACTCTCACTTTTCTTTTAAAAGAACCTGTTATAGTCTATGTTTTTGGTGAAATTCATAAAATCTCGTTACCAAATTTGAATTTACAACAACTAACTTAGACCAGTTTTATCAAAGTTTCATCGTCGAATCTCATCAATAGAAAATAATCTAGTTAGCTTTGAAAGGTTACAAAAGATGCCTCGTGTTGTATTCTTCTAAATATCAATACCAAGCCTTTTTTCTAATTCCTTACATTGGAGAAAGTTCTCTCATTTTTGTGGAAAGGGTAGTATTTGGGATGTATTTCATCAAAGGAAAGGTCAGCGTCCTTTTTTTCTTGTGCTCAATCTTGATACTTTTGTCAAAGATGTATAACTCTTATTGTAAAGATATTTTAATCTAATTAATATTCAAAGAACTTCATGATTGTAAAATTAATCCAATGCTCATAACCTTAAAAACAACATATTTTTATTATAAAAGGCAAAGAAATGAACAAAAACATATTCAAACAAGATGCTACAAAATGAAAGATACAATAGTGATAGATAATAACTTCCACTGCCTCATTTTTCCTTGGATGTTGGGTGTATAGTCAGACCAGGATCTTTGTCTATATTTGCCCCCTTTTTTATTGATCATTTCTTAGGTAGCTTCTTTGGATGAGCAAATCTCAGCTTTTTCTTGAGCACTCTCTTGGTCAATTCTTATCATCTTTCCTGATTGGCAATTGGGATTTGTTTAAATATCAGAACCAATCTCTTTAGTGACAATAATTGTATCCTGGTTCAAGATGTTTCTTGCAGCTATACTTGGAGTAGCATTCTCTTTTCTTTTTGAATTACCCTCTATTTCTCTTGATTTCAGAAGATCTGACATGGATGTCTCCTTACTTCTCTTTAATTCTGTTGGCCAGTCTCGAATTACCTTTTCTTTTGCTTTACTCATTTTTGCATCTTATTTCATCTTGAGGAAAGTATTGAGAATTAAATCTGCCATACATACTTTATCTTTCTTGGCTTGGCCTTGTCCTCCATTTGGTTTGACACTATCAACTTCATTTATGTATTTGACTTCCAAATGTTTAATCAAAATGGATTGACTGTTGGTATTTACTTCTATAATTCCATGAGTCAGAAGATTTTGAACTCGTCGTTTGAAGTTGCCACAATTTTCAATAGAGTGTCCTCGGATTCCAACATGATACTCATAAAAGACCCTTTTATTATACCATCTAGGGTAAGGTGGTACCAAAGGTTTAGCCAGACATGGAGCAATAAGCTGGGATTGGTGTAATCTTGCATATAACTTACTGCATGAGATTGAGGAAAAACAGGGTAGAGATTCCCATGATATGATTGTTTCTTTGCTATTGCTTTCTTAAAAATATTTGCTTCAAATGTCTAACTTTTGACCATCATCTTGAGAGACATGATGACTTGAAAATTTCTCTTTCTCAATTAGCTTTGAATTCCTAAGGATCTTAGGTTTCCCATTTTCAAAACATAGCAACCCTTCTGCCATAAGGTCTTGAACTTTTAATTTCAACATTATGCAATTTTCTGTAGAATGATCAAAATCTCCATAATGATAATTGCATGGATTCTTGATATTTTTCCAATTTGGATGCAAATAAGTACTAGGAGGAATGGGTTTCACAAGACTATTTTCAAAGAGAAAGGGTAACAACTGTGAATACAAAATTGGAATTGGAAAGAGATGTGCCATCATTTTTTTCCTTTTTTCCCTTTTTATCCATTTTCAATTGGACTTGTTCCATGTTTCTCTTCTTTGAACCGACTTCAATGTCCATGTTATCTGTCATATTTCCTGATTTATGAAAATGAGTTGAATTTCTATATTCCATAATAGGTTCCTGGTCATTTGTCATCATATTATTGAAATCTAGACTTTTTCCCGAGGCTTTCATCTTTTGATGCTCAATAGGGTCTTCTGACATTTTCTCCCCATATAGAAGAGTAACCATCATACCCATCATCTTAGACATCTGTTCCCTGGACTTAGTTTTGAACCTTCTTGTTTCTTCAAGTATTTATCGTTGGATTTCTACAAGTTGTTCTTGGACTCCCTCAATCCTTCCAACTCGAGCTAATATTCCATTCATTGTTTTTAATCTTTTTTAAGACATGCCCCTGATTTTCAAAACTTCTGATTCCAAAATCTTTCACTGATTACTCCTATGCTTTCATGATTTATACATGTTATCATGCTATGCAGAATATGATTGTGAATGCAAAAGTGTATATGTAAATGTATGTATGAAAAGGTGTAATTCAAGAGTGACTATCTTAAAACAACTTTTATTGAAAACAAAAGGGCTTTTCAATATATCTAGAGGATCATTATATATAAGGGATAGCTTCCCCTCCTAGTTTCTCTATTTCCTTAAGAAGCCAAGTTAATTTCCAATTATGCTCCAGAATCATATCATTATTCAACTTCATTTCCATTGTAAAACAAGCTAAGTCCACCAGCTTGTGGGCTACCTTACTTGCTTGAGCAGCAGCTTTCTTCAAGTCATCTTATTTACCTCGAACCTTGCCTACCATTTCCTGAAGTTACAGATAGTATTGTTTATTTTCCTTTATCAGAGAACCTTTATGTTCAAGAAGTTCTTGTACCAGATCTCCATAATCACCCACCATTTCTAGTAATGTGTGGTTCTGAGCTCTAATGGATTTTAGTTCAGCATTAATCTCATATTGATGGATCAGATATGAAGTTTCCATGTTGGCTATATTCTTCTTCAATATTTGGTTTTCATCTTGACACTTCTCCAAATTGGTGTTGGATGCATTGTATATTTCTTCAGCAATTTGAAAATCATAGGAAAATTTCTTTTCTTGATCCTCATGTATCTTTTTCCAGTAGCCAGTATCAGTCTTCAATTTAATGATTTCTGTCATCCATTCTTCAAGAGTATTTTTGAGTCCAACATCTTTGAAGGTTTGGCTAACTTTTCAGAAAGCATCAAGCATGGCTTCAACCTCTTTGCTTAATTTCTTGTTTTCATCTTTCCAAAAACGTGCTTGAGCTTCATAAAAATTCTCTCGCTTGTGACTACTCCTATTGATGCTCTTACCATAAAATGCTTTTGTTACCGGTCTAACAGGATTTATGCATCTGTAGTCCTCCATTATTTTGAAAGATTCTTCCAAGTATCCTGCTTTGGCTGCTCAATAATTTACTTTATCATGAAACCCTTTGTCCATAATGAAAGCCTTTAGTTTTGATAATCACTCTTGAATATGTCATGTTTATGCAAATGCAAATAGAATAATTAATAGGTGTTTTTCTAGAATATATACAAAGATGGTTGGTAAAAAAATTATATCCTAACCTCATGCTTTCTAGTTCCATGCTTTATTTGAAAAAATAACCTAACCGCATGTAGAAAATAAATAAAAATAAAAGATTCAACATGTTTTTCCTTGTGCACTTAATTTGACAATACTCAATCAGGTTAGGCTCCACCTATACTCCAGTTCTAGGTTTGTTATATGCTGAGTTTGGGCTCTAGAGTAAGAAGTGTCAACGAATTGTCCTTTGTTGGTGTCCCCTTGGACTGACAATCCCTCAATCATGGTCCATTATAGTCTTTTGGATTAAGTTCAATTCGAAGGAACACACTTCCTTAAGTCCATATGGAGGTGAAAAACCACACGATGAACATAAGGTGTGAGCTCAAAGAATGGTCCTCTATCCCATACAGAGGTGAAAACCACATGAGGGAGTAGTTTCTCATTCACTTAAATAGGATAAGAGCGGGGTTTTAGCTCATGTCATGAATGCAGTGCATAGTGGGTGAGGAAAAGCATAAAATTAAAATAATATAGAGTGTATTATTCTATTTTAATTACCCAAAATTAAATATGTACACACATAAAAACAAAAATTTAGTAAAATAATAAAATTAATTATAATAAAATTAAAACAAATTTATTATTTACTACAAAGACATATAGTTAATAAATTGGTGGTTGGACTCTTCTTTTAAAAAAAACATCCCCAGCGGAGTCGCCAAGCTGTCGAGACATTTCTCTGCCCTGGCGACGGAGAGTGCAAATAGTACACCCCAGACGGTGTAACTAGTCTCGAAAAAGTAAGTGCTTATCTTCCATGAATCAGATGAAACACCAAATTGTAGAGTCACCACCAATCTTTTATATGGCGAGATTGGTCACCAAAATGTCATTATTTTAATAAAAATTCCTAAAAATATTATTAAAATGATACGACTCAGGTTTGCTTTACGAGAAAAATGAGTTCGGGACTCGGTTACGTATGAGAAAGAATTAGCATTCACACAACGCCCAGAATTGGTACCGGTATTTATTAATTAAATGTCTTTGTAGTAAATTACAAATTTATATTTAATCTAATTTTACAAATACTCTATATAAACATTAATAATAATAGTTGATATTATAACTATATAGATTAAATTTAGAATTAACATAATATACAAAAGTAATATAATAATTAATACTATAATTAATAAATAATGATTAAAATAAAAAATTAAAATTTATTACCCTAATTCAAAATACTATTAGAATTGTATATTAATTATTTAATTTACCCTAATTATTAGTACAAGATTAAAATCTAAATTTATTATTATTTCAAGACTAAATGCATAATTTTACCTTTATATATATATATATATACATAGTAGTGACTAAAATATAAGTATTAAAAATATAAAAACAAAATTAAAATGCGTGAAACCTGATTTTGGTGACCAAAATTGAATGTCTACAAAGCTAGAAGGATAACGCGTATAGTTTACCCATGCAGAAATTACAAATATACCCTCCCCCAAAACGACGTCGCACGAGGGAGGATATTTAAGCCCTATGACCGACCCAAAGAGAGTAAACTCTCTCATTTTCTCTCTTTCCCTCTCTCTCTAAACTAAGAGATGCTCTGGCATCTCTCTAGAAACCTTTGTCAGAGGTTCGTTGGTCACCGATCGACAGCCTTGTGCCGCCGTATTTTGCCACCGCCGGTCACTGCCCATGGTGGCCGAAAAATACCAACCTACACTAAAATGTAGATCTGAACACCCTCATTTCGAATTCAAGCCCCTTTTTTGCTAAAAACACTCGGATAATTCAAGATCTAACAAACCTGAAGGCTTTACCTTCGATTTCACGGTGGTTCTTCATCAGTTGGGTAAGCTTCTCACTCTTTTCTCTTTATTATTGATGTCGTGGATCGTTGTTTGCTTTGTATCTTTGTTCCTCTTGCTCTCTGTCTCTCTGTGTTTGTGTATCTCTCCTAGTGTGGGGGATGCTTGCTACTGTTGTTGTTTCTCTTGCAGGATCGGCCTTATATAGGCCTCGATGACCGATTGTAATGATGGCTTTTTTGGTTAGTCAACGGTCCTACGATGGTGACTCACCCTAGCTTTGCTGCGTTGTGCGGTCGAGATGTTTCTTCTGGAGAGTTCTAATGGATTATGGAGAGGAGGCAACGGTATGGCAGCGCCTGGTTGGAGCTTGTGGAGGTGGTGGTCGGAATAGACCCTAGGGTTGCAATAATACCCTAGGGTTTCTGCTGGATAGCTTCTGGACCCTTGGATCGGCTTTTGGATCGGACGGCTGGAGTTGCTAGCAGCGCTAGAATTGTGTGGAAACCCTAGCAGCATCTGGTGGGTATCACACATGGGCCTACTAGATCTGGGTCTGGATGAGTCTGGACTTACATCTGAATCGGCCCTTTGTGCCTTGCTTTGTAATCGGGCTCCCAAGTTATCAATTGGGCCTCCAAACTTGTAAATGGGCCTTCAGGGTTTATAAATAATAATATTTATAATATAATATTATTAGATAATAATCTTCACTCGGATGAAAACGACTGTCGATAGCGGCCATCCTATTCCGGCTGAGCCTTACACAGCGTTGGAAAAAGCACGAAACACCAATATCACCACCTACAACGCTTCCCTCCTTGGGTTAGAACCAAACACTGGAATACCATACGTGGTGGTCTTTCGACATCAATTCACCCCGACTACACTATCCTCTCCCGACGACCTTGCTACTCTACTGAACCCATCGGCATCAAGCTAAGCTTCTAACCCTTATCTCTATGAATTTATATAATTATATATATTGCCTTGAACTAGCATAGAACGAAAGAAAGAAATAAATAGATTAGAATACCTTTAAATTAGACTCTGATTTTGATTGCTAAGTAAATTGTTTTTTTTTCTTCTGTATTTTTATTACCTAGTAAAAGTCCCCTTACATTGCTTGGTTTTTCAGATTTTATACCCTTACAAAGATTATAAAACATGAAAAAAAATTTGATGATCTCTTTGACACGTTCGGTGGTGTTATCCTTTGGAGGAGAGGGCCACCATGCTTTCTGTTGGCACTGGAGTCTGGCAGCAGGGAAAGGTGTGTCATGGTGGATGTGTTGGTGTGCAGGCAGGAGGGTATGACATTGGCAGGAACTGGGTCGGGTTAAACATTGGGCCTGGATCGGGTTGTAATATGGGTTCTAGGCTTTTTTGGGTGTGTTGGCCTTGACTAATTTTGGTTTTTGTAATGGGTATGTTGTGAGAAAAATGGTGATTACAAGTGTGTCGTTGGTTTCTTTTTTTCGTCTTTGTTGATCGACAGCAACACCAACTTTAATGTTGGTTGATGACTGTCAGTATTTTCATCTACCTTTGTGGCATGTTTTCATCTTCCTTTGTGGCATGCTTTCTTTTATCTTTTTGCATATTTTTCGATCGTTTGGTTGTTTTTCTATTATCTTTTACTTAGGGTTGATTTAACATCATCACGGCTTATAAAGATAACGCTTATCTGATATCTTGTTGATCTTCCCTGCTTTGGACCCTCTGAGTCGATTTGAATACCCGTTTTGTGCTCGTGGATAGCTTTTACCATCGCTCAAATATGATTTACGATTTAGTCGATGGTCTTTTAATAACTTGATCCCCTTTTGTGGTTCGTTGTTGATACGATCAGATCTATTTATATCTATCTTTGTTTGAGTTTCATGGTTAGATTTTTCATCTATCCTCGTATAGCCCTTATGATCTTAAGTTTCTAGTTTTGTTTGAATGATTATAGGAAATTGTCGTAATTATGTGCTTAATTTATGATTCTGATTGTAAATTTTTATTGTAAGTTGAGATATTTCCTATTTCAAATAAAATTACTTGATTCCATTAAAAAAAATAATGTTATTGTCGATTGTTGTAGTGTTTTAGTGGTTCATTAATAGTAATATATTTATATATTCTTTGTATAATTTATTTACTTAATATTTAAAAGGTGATTTCAAAATAAAATTGTTAAATAAATATATTTTATTCAAAATGTTTATTTTAGATTTAATAATAATATACATATATTATACTTATTAACTATAAAAATTAAATCTATACTTTAAGTTTGGATATGGACATTAAATTGACTCGTAAGTCAACTTACCAATCATCATGTGAAGAAGAAAAATAATTATATATATATTTTGAGCAAGTTCGAGTGCGTATGAATTTTTTTTAACATTTAATTGTTTTAAATGCGTTTGATAATTGTATTTTTAATAAAAAAAGCAACAGAAAATATGGAATAAAATAAGTATGTAACACCCGAATTTGATTCATCTTAAATTCGGAAGATTCGAGTGTCTTGCGAAATCATCAAATTGACTAATCATTTTTTAAAATGATTTACTCAAATCCAATAAAAATAATCATCATAAACCATTAATAATATAAGTTTAGTTTACAAAATAAGGAACTCCAAATAATACAATTCGAGTGCAAAACATGTTCATCAAAATAGAGTTATGAATGAAATATGCATAAGGTAAATGAATAATGCACGTCCTCTACAAATATTCAAGACATACTCTAATAACACGAACAATTGGAACTATAATCGGTGTGTGCTCCTTGATCTCCACCTATAAACCTATGAATGAAAATACATTCTAAACACTAAGCTAACAAACTCAACGCCACACAAATAGCTCTACTATACTACATGCACTCATCATATGAGCATGCCAATAAGTATAGTTAAGAAGTAAACACAGGTAAACATCATGATGTAGCTCGACGTCATGTAACCTCAGTAACTCACATTCCTCTAGTCAACCAAAAATCATACTTTGGATGAGACTCGGGTCACACATGCATTAGAAACATACATCCATTTTGCCCACATTGTCAAGTAGCTCGGGTGAGACTTGGATCACAAATACATTAAGAATGTACACTCGACTATCTTATTCCTTTAGAATACTAAAGATAAAATCTAGGTCACATAATATTAGAACATCATCGAGCTAGCAATTCAATTGTTATTACAATATTTTTTGGGATATTTGGATATTCCTTACACAACACTAGATATCATCTACACAAGTAAATCGGGTGTTATTGTTTTTGAATATCAAACAAAGACATGAGTTTTATGGAATCTCAAATCATAACATCCATATGATTATTAATCACATTTAGCCAAGTTCTTACTTTCAATTTTATTATTCAATCACCGTAATACAAGACTCCTCGCTCTCGAGTCTCATTGAATAACAATGTCCACTAACCTTATTCTCACCGATGGTATCAATATTTATCCTTATATATCAATATCAATTTAAAGGTATCGATAAGGTATCGACACTCTCATTGAATATTGATACCAAAAATAGGTTTGAAGCTCAAATAATATTCTCTAGATTCAGAAACCCTACACATGTATCGATGCTCACATTATGGGTATCAATATTGCCTTTGGGTACCTATACTAAATAAATCCTCGAAGTTGAATAAATTCCCTTAGTATTGATACCCATACATGAGTATCGACAGTCACCTTATGTGTATCGATACTCCTCTTGAGTGTCAATACCAATTTTAGTCCCCAAGTTTGAGTATCATAAACACTATTTTTTAGTTTTGTGGTGATTATTAAATCTTATAAGAGTCAAACAATGTCATATTACATAAATTTCATGAATTTCTAACGTAAAATCTGATCATACTAATCCATAAGAAAAATATCACCCCAAAAATATTTCAAACACTCATACAATCACAAAAACTATAATATAATAAACTACAAGCAACATAGATGAGTTAAGAGTGTGCCATCTTAACTCCAAAGCACACAAGGAATCATATAACTCAACCAAACACCTATTTCTCCTTACTCTTTGATGTAAGGTACTTGTACCTTTTCAAATGATTGTGGATCTAGGAAGGAAGCAAAACAACCTGCAAAGTGAATGGCTCAAAGTAGAATGGTTAAGGGTGGTAGACGTATGGGTGAATTGGTAGGCTATTTAAATAATGAGTAATGGAAGCGGAAGATAGTTGATAAGGCTATGGTTATGGTGATGAAATAAAAGGATGGTTGTGAGGATAGTATCTTGAAGAGATCTCAAAGAAGAACCAATGCTATATAGAGCAGACTCCCATTCTTTATATTGTTTCTTCAAGGGATGGTGTTAAGTACTGTGACCCACTAGTTATATGAACTAGGAACCAGAAGTATCAAGATGAAAGGAAGGGGTTGACGCCACAAGTATAAAATACTTGATAAGTCGATAAAAAGTCACCAGGACTTAAGAAGAGAATAATCTCACTTTAATTGAATAAAAGGTATGTTTTACAAATGAAATATTCTTTCCTATTTATAGGAAATGGAAGGATTTGGCCGAATGGTTACAAGAGGTTTCGGCCAGCCCTTGTGCCTCTATAAAATGACATAATTTAATTAAAAATAGAGAGGATGGTTCGGTTTAAATGGAGGAAAATATCCTTTGGCCGAATAGTGCTTGTACCCCTTCAAGTTGGTGCCAAATTGGAGAGTAAGGAGTGCTTGGCCGAATGGTAAGAGGACTCTTCATCTTGGCGCCTAAATGAAGTCACACGCCAATCACATGTGGTCTGGTCACAAGGCGTGCACATGGCCTCTCTAGGATGCTTGTGGTGTAGCCTTGCGCATGGAATGATGGCTGATCATGGGTTCCATCTTAGGCGTGCATGTGTCTCGCCTTCCAAGCTAGCTTGAGTGTTGAGCTAGCTAGCAAGAATGGGGTTGTTTATGAATGATCTTCCTAGCCGAGTCCCTTTGAGCTCCATAACAGCATGTTCAGCTACATTCAGCTACCTTTGTCATCACTTTTAGCAACTCAGCTTCAAATAGTCCAACTAGCTAAGTTTAGCTAGCCTGAAGCTTATCCAGCTGAACCGAGCTTCCCTTAGCATTCTATGAGCTGCCTTGTACTTTGTGATCTGTTTGTGAGCTATGCATGACGTCCAAATCATTCACCAAGCTACCTCAATGTGCATCACACTCCATTGTACCTATATGTGCAAGGAAACAAGGTAAGTTCATGATATTGAGCTAAAACGAGCTAAATACCTTGCTGCCATGTTTGTTTATGGTAATGTGAGCTAAGTATGATGGTCATGAGCTAAGTACATCATCTCCTAATATGTGTAAGATAATGTATAAAGCCTAAGAGTTAACATGAATGCAAATAAACTAATGAAATTCATTATAAGTATGTTGCCTTGATGTATATATAATAATCATGCATAATATGATAATAAAACTATCCTAACATTCTTAACATATTAAAATACAATGTGTAATATGAATTCATACTAAGTTACTCTTTAGCTATTAAAACATTATATAACATAACATTAGAGAGTGTTAAGTTATCAAATGAATCAAAAGCTTCAAGACACTTAGTTAAGAGCACTTCCCTGAATTGTTTGGCCCTTGACCTAGTAATGGGACCGTGTGGCATGGCCTCCAGATCTGGTGTAGACGTGACTATATCATCCCCCCCTTCTTTTAAGCGATTTGTCCCCAAATCGTGTCCATCCTCAAAGGGAGATAAGTCAGTGATGTTGAATGAAGCACTGACGCCACCAAACTCACTGGGCAATTCAATTTTATAGGCATTGTCGTTGATCTTTCTTTAATCTGAAATGGACCATCTCCTCGGGTAATAGTTTAGACTTCCTTTGGTTTGGGAATCTTTCCTTCCTAAAGTGTACCCAAACCCAATCTCCTACGTCAAAAGTTACCTTCTTCCTTCCTTGTTTACTTGTTGTCATATTGTCTTGTTCTTCTCTCAATATTGTCCTTGACTTGTTGATGGAGTCTTTTAACAAATTTACCTGATCATAAGGTAAAGGAAGTAAGTCCAAAGGAGTTAAAGGATTGAAACCATACGCTACCTCAAATGGAGAATGTTTAGTTCCGAGTGTGTTCGGTTGTATGCAAATTCCACGTGTGGTAGGCATTCTTCCCATGTCTTAATATTTTCTTGATGATGGATCGTAGTAGTAGATAAAACTCTATTAACTACTTCTTTGACCATCCGTTTGAGGATGAATGTAGTAGAGAATAGCAGTTTTGTGCCTATTTACTCCACAAAGTCCTCCAAAAATGACTTAGGAACTTACATCTCTATCTGACACAATAGTTCGAGGAAGTCCATGTAACCTTACCACTTCTCGGAAGAATAAGTTGGCAACAAAAATAGCATCATCGTCTTGTGACATGGTATAAAGTGAGCCATTTTGGAGAAACGATCAACCACCACAAATATTGAATCCTTTCCACTCTTGTTTTTGGTAAACCTAAAACAAAGTCCATTGAAATATCTATCCATGGCATGGTTGGTATTGGCAAGGCATGTATATCCATGAGGCATGACTCTTGATTTTGCCCTTTTACATACTAACACCTTTCACATACCTTTTCTACATACCTTTTCATCTTTGGCCAAAAGAGGTGTTCTTTCAGAATGCTAAGAGTCTTTTCAACTCCAAATTGTCCCATGAGTCCTCCTTCATGTGCTTCTTTGGTTAACACTTCTCTTATGGAACCTTGTGGAATACATAATCGTCCTTCTTTGAAAAGATATCCATCATGCTGATAAACTTATCATGAGCACCTGTTTCACATAACTTATACCTTTCTCTAAAGTCCAAATCAGTAGCATAATGTTCCTTAATGAATGAAAAACCAAGAAGTTTGGAATCCAAGTGTTAAGTAAGACATACCTGCGTGAAAGAACATCTGCCATGACATTATCCTTTCCTCTCTTATAGTGGATGACATAGGGAAAAGACTCAAGAAATTCAACCCATTTGGCATGTCTCTTGTTGAGTTTGTGTTGTCCTTTGATATGCTTTAATGCTTCATGGTCAGTGTGTATCACGAATTCCTTGGCAATAAATAGTGCTGCCAAGTTTCCAATACTCGAATGAGTGCACATCTCTTTGTCATATGTTGGATAGTTCAGAGTTGCACCATTTAGTTTTTCACTAAATAGCAATGGGTTTTCCTTCTTGACTTAGAACAGCACCAATTCCAATTCCGGAAGCATCACATTCAACTTCAAAGTTTTCTCAAAGTTTGGCAAGACTAGTAATGGGGCCTTTGTCAAACAATCTTTGAGTTCGTTGAAAGATTTGTCTTGTTCATTGCCCCAAGAGAAGTTTGAATTCTTCTTAATAATCCCTGTTAAGGGTGCAGCAATGGAACTAAAGTTTGGTACAACCTTCTGTAAAAGCTGGCTAATCCATGAAAACTTCGAACTTGACTGACATTAACCGGTTTGGCCATTCTTGTATTGCCTTAATCTTCTCTGAATCCACTGATAATCCCTGTGAACTTACAATAAAGCCTAAGAAAGTAACTTGATTAGTACAAAATCACACTTCTTGAGATTAGCATATAAATGTTCTTCTCTCAAAGTGCTAAGAATAGATCGTAAGTGTTCAACATGATCTTTCAATGACTTATTGTATATCAAGATATCATCAAAGTAAACAACACAAAACTTACCAATATAAGGCCGAAGGACATGATTCATTAAACGCATAAAGGTACTAGGGGCATAGTCAAGCCAAAAGGCTGACTAACCATTCATACAAACCTTGTTTGGTTTTGAACGCAGTTTTCCACTCATCACCTTCCTTCATTCTTATCTGGTGGTAGCCACTTTTCAAATCAATTTTGGAGAAGATATTGGCCCCGCTAATTTCATCAAGCATATCATCCAACCGAGGTATAGGGTGCCTATATTTGATAGTGATTTGATTCACTGCTCTACAATCCACGCACATTCTCCAAGTTCCATCTTTCTTTGGTACCAACAAACGGGGACAGCACATGGACTTAAGCTTTCTCGAATGTAACCTTTGTTTAGGAGTTCTTTGACTTGTTTTTGCAATTCCTTTGTTTCTTCAGGATTACTCCTATGCTGGTCTATTAGGAATGGTGGCTCCAGGAATGAAATCAATTTGATGTTCAATTCCTCTAATCGGTGGTAATCCATCGGGAATTTCCTCAGGAAACATATCCTCAAATTCCTGCAAAAGATTAGAAATAGAGAAGGCAAACCTTTAGGAGGGTTAGTAAGGAGAAAACTTTCCTTATACATAAGTATAAGTAGAGCTTTCTTAGTTGATAAATGTTTCCGAATATCTCCTCTGCTGGCATAGATATTCATCTTTGGAGTATGGATTTCTTTGGCCTTCTCTTTCTTTCTCCCATTCTTCTATGCGTGATTTGAGGGTCACTTGACATTCCTGAACTTGGCTTGGTAACAAAGGTGCCAATATGATTTTCTATCCCTGATGTTGGAATGAGTACTTGTTAGAGAATCCGTCATAGGTGGCTTTCTTATCATATTGCCAAGGACGTCCTAGTATAAGGTGACTTGCACTCATGGGCACCACGTCACAAAGGACTTCATCATTGTATCTTCCAATTGAGAAAGGTACAATCACTTGCTTGGTTACCTTGGCTTCTCCCACATCGTTGAGCCATTGGAGTTTGTAAGGATGAGGATGTTTGGAAGTCTTGAGACCCAACTTTTCCACCATGTGAGTACTTGCTACATTGGTACAACTTCCTCCATCAATGATCACCACACAAATTTTATCTCCCACGTGACATTTGGTATGGAATATGTTTTCTCTTTGTTCATCATCTTGACTTTGAATGTTCAAAGTCCTTTTGACTACAAAAATGTTGGATGGAAAAGACATGTTAGCAAATAAGGACAAATTGAAATGTGTGTAGGACCTTACCAGAGTATACTCTCACAAAGCCTCACGAGTCACTCCAAGAAAACTTGATGTCACTCAATCTGCTCGTGTTTGCACTCTAGGACTTTTAATGGCTTTTACTTGTCCTCTTCTGATCTCACACACGCTCCAGCCTTTTTCCTCTCGATTCTCTTGTCTCAAGTTCTAATGAACTTTTACTCAAGACTATGTCAAGTAATTTCACTTGTTTGGCGTCGGCTGCAAATGGTTAGTAGGAATGGAAAGCAAATATAATTGAAAAGGTGGCTTAGAAATTAGAAAGAAGAGAACGAAAAGGGTTACTTACACAAGTCACTTCACAACCTTCTATCACCACAATCAATTTTAAAGGCTTACTTGAAAATGCTTGGTGATGAGAATTGTTGATGAGTGCTTCCAACTTTTCTTTCTTTTCTTTGCTTTTTATTCTTTTTGAGTGCTTTGAGTTTTGAGTCCTTCAATTTTCTTTGCTGATTTTTTTTTTTTTACTTTGCACTTCACTTTTGCACTTCTTTTTGTATTTTTCTTTTTGTTGTTGTTGCACGTTGCTTCTTCCACCAAAGCTCTGATTACCGCTTGATGTAAGGTACTTGTACCTTTTCAAATGATTGTGGATCTAGGAAGGAAGCAAAAAAACCTGCAAAGTGAATGGCTCAAAGTATAATGGTTAAGGGTGGTAGACGTATGGGTGAATTGGTAGGCTATTTAAATAATGAGTAATGGAAGCGGAAGATAGTTGATAAGGCTATGGTTATGGTGATGAAATAAAAGGATGGTTGTGAGGATAGTATCTTGAAGAGATCTCAAAGAAGAACCAATGCTATATAGAGCAGAGACCCATTCTTTATATTGTTTCTTCAAGGGATGGTGTTAAGTACTTTGACCCACTAGTTATATGAACTAGGAACCAGAAGTATCAAGATGAAAGGAAGGGGTTGACGCCACAAGTATAAATACTTGATAAGTCGATAAAAAGTCACCAGGACTTAAGAAGAATAATCTCACTTTAATTGAATAAAAGGTCTGTTTTACAAATGAAATATTCTTTCCTATTTATAGGAAATGGAAGGATTTGGCCGAATGGTTACAAGAGGTTTCGGCCAGCCCTTGTGCCTCTATAAAATGACATAATTTAATTAAAAATAGAGAGGATGGTTCGGTTTAAATGGAGTAAAATATCCTTTGGCCGAATAGTGCTTGTACCCCTTCAAGTTGGCGCCAAATTGGAGAGTAAGGAGTGCTTGGCCGAATGGTAAGAGGACTCTTCATCTTGGCGCCTAAATGAAGTCACACGCCAATCACATGGTGGTCTGGTCACAAGGCGTGCACATGGCCTCTCTAGGATGCTTGTGGTGTAGCCTTGCGCATGGAATGATGGTTGATCATGGGTTCCATCTTAGGCGTGCATGTGTCTCCTTCCAAGCTAGCTTGAGTGTTGAGCTAGCTAGCAAGAATGGGGTTGTTTATGAATGATCTTCCTAGCCGAGTCCCTTTGAGCTCCATAACAGCATGTTCAGCTACATTCAGCTACCTTTGTCATCACTTTTAGCAACTCAGCTTCAAATAGTCCAACTAGCTAAGTTTAGCTAGCCTGAAGCTTATCCAGCTGAACCGAGCTTCCCTTAGCATTCCATGAGCTGCCTTGTACTTTGTGAGCTGTTTGTGAGCTATGCATGACGTCCAAATCATTCACCAAGCTACCTCAATGTGCATCACACTCCATTGTACCTATATGTGCAAGGAAACAAGGTAAGTTCATGATATTGAGCTAAAACGAGCTAAATACCTTGCTGCCATGTTTGTTTATGGTAATGTGAGCTAAGTATGATGGTCATGAGCTAAGTACATCATCTCCTAATATGTGTAAGATAATGTATAAAACCTAAGAGTTAACATGAATGCAAATAAACTAATGAAATGCATTATAAGTATGCTGCCTTGATGTATATATAATAATCATGCATAATATGATAATAAAACTATCCTAACATTCTTAACATATTAAAATAACAATGTGTAATATGAATTCATACTAAGTTACTCTTTAGCTATTAAAACATTATATAACATAACATTAGAGAGTGTTAAGTTATCAAATGAATCAAAAGCTTCAAGACACTTAGTTAAGAGCACTTCCCTGAATTGTTTGGCCCTTGACCTAGTAATGGGACCGTGTGGCATGACCTCCGGATCTGGTGTAGACGTGACTATATCACTCTTGTTTTGGAAAGACTCTCTCAACTCTTTAGCTAAACAAACAATCAAAATAACATTTTTAGGGACTTAAAAGGAAACTATTAAACAAATTAAGAAAGCTCAGAAATATTTAAGCATCTAGTTGAGCTTAAGGGTTCCATATCTCCCTTAAACCCACACCAAGCACAACCTCCGAACCTATGAAGAAGTAGAGCTTAATTCATAGCTCTAGAGATAATGATTCTTACATTTACTTTCACTAATCCATCCGAGGGTTGCAACACAACAAAGTTTCCCTCTAGCAATAAAATATAAGAGAGAAAGATGAAGGAACGAATAAGAAAGGCATAATATCAAAAAACATCCCAAACATTTTATAACAATGTCAATTTAGTTTCTATCCTATTTTGGAGCACATTATTCTCCAATGTTTCATTTTAGGTCAAAAGACCCCTTACTAGATGAAAACCATTAGTCAACTAACGGTCAACGTTCGAAACTGACTCAATCAACACCGGTGGAGTGAGATACTGACATGAAATGCCTACGCTAGTGTAGATGATAACATGATAGTCTAACACTTTAACTTTTTAAATTAAAAAAATATTATAAAAAAATTATATTATTAATTATTTACAACCAATCATAGAGCAACATGTGACTCTCTCAGATTGGATGTAAATGTAAATAAAGTATTGAAACTCTATTACTTGGAAGAGGGCTCGAACCTAGGTCACGCGTGTGAAGTGAAACATCTCTTGCCACTAGGTCAGTCAACTTGTTTTGTTTATGTTATAAAACAAGTATTATTTAACTTATAATTATTTTTGAATTTAATGAAAAATCTAAAGATGTTTCAAAATATCATAGGTAAAATCTGAAACGGGGACACCCAATAGTTTTTCAAATTTTCATTTTTTTTCAAACCTTAAATTATCATACATGTTCCCACTTAATTCCATCCCCATTAAATTCAAATCAAGCAAGAGCGTCCAATCAATTACATATTTCATATCTATCGAATGTTAGTTTTTTTAATAGAATTTTCCACTATTTTGCTTATTTTTTTATTATTGTAAATTTTTAATGGATTTGCTTAAATGTTTGGATATGTACGAGTTTTTAATAGATGGGTTGTTCATAGTCGTAAAATTTATGAATGTTTATTCATAAATATATGAATTTTATGAACGACTTGTTCACAACCTTTAATATTGTTGTGATTTTTTTTAATATTTTTGTTCGAATTGATTCTTTCTTTGGATTTATGTCAGAGTATATGTTCCCTTTTTATTTGGGTTTCTAGTAACAAACTATGTTGATATGATGTTGAAATTCATATATTGATTTGTATATGATAAAAATTTATACTGTTGAGTAATGGAGACTTCTTTTTATTTGTTTGTAGTTGGAGAATTGGTCCCTCTATTTGTTTATCCAAAATTGTTGGTTTATGTGAATTGCTTTATTCAAATCAATAAATAATTAGATAAAACTATACTTAATGAGTTTGAAAGACCTCTTATATAGTTTATTTTAGTAAAATTATTAAATACTCAATGTAATTTTTATGTTTTGTGTTTAGTTGAAATCCTCTAATGGACAAGTTGAATTGTCCAAACACTTTAGTTCTTCTCAACGAGATTTTAGTTCTTCTCGACAAGATTTCATGTATGAGGTAGAGCATAAAAAATGTTATTTCAATAAATTGACTCTTTGACAAACTTCATGGAGCGATTTAAACCCATGAAGAAGATATTATGTATGCTAATATTTTTCAATAAAAAAATTGATATTTTAAAATTTTAATTGACTTGTAATAGAAAATTTGTGATGATTTAGGCTTAATAAACTATTTTATTGATTTAATAAAAAAAATGTATATTTTAGTCGGTAATGTACTTTTGTCCTTATTGTATCATGGATGTAGGTATCTTAAACGGTATGACGGTAACATGCTAGGCCAAGCAAGTTACTTACTATGAAAATTACATGATAATGAATAGAATTTAATGAAGGAGAATACAAGGCTTAAAAGATAGATTACGAATTGTGAGACTACTTCTATTAATCAAATCAACAATGTTTTTTTAGAGGAGAGTGGGGGTGTGCAAAGTGAAGCAAAAAAGAATGAGTGTTGAAGATATTTGAAATAATAATGAATCAATACGAATAGTTAAGAGTTTAAGTGAGAAATCTAAAGCATTAAAGAACTAAAAAGATTTTATAAAAATAATGAACATTTGCTATCTGTTATATGTTATATGAATTTTTGTAGAAATGGTACTTATAGTAGCAGTTTAGGGTTTAGGCATAATTATAATGTAATGTGTAGAAGTTATAGATATTTTCTGGTGTTTATGTATGTTTCTTTCAGTGTTCAATTTTATTTATTAAGTGGTTATGTATGTTGTTAAGTGTTGACTGCTAATTATTAAATTTAATTATTAAATTCAATTATTTCTCTAAGCTTTTAAGTTAGTACCCAGTTAGTAACTCAATTGAAGTGATAAACACGACAACTGATCTTCAATTGCAGTGATTCAAAAAAGGAAAGTTGTTTCATGCATTCTTCGATCCAAAATTAAAAAGGAACCTAACAACAGCTTAGGAATGCAATTAAACTTGTTTTTATCATACCCTGTCAACATTCATGCATCGAATAGTTGCAAAAAAATATTCTGAAGAGATGAATTAATTTATAATGTTTTTAGCTTACTTTAGGTGAAGGGATTTTACAAAGTTTAGGTATATTCTTTGTTATAAAGTATTTAATAAATCTATTTTTTATAATATTTTAATTGATATTAGTCTTTTTGTCTTTGATAATATTAATCCAAATTCTGAACATTCGATTTTATAATTTTTATTATGAGAATAAAAAGAGAAATAACAACATAATAAACTAAATATTTCACATTTTATTACATGCGTGTGTGCATATATTATACAATATTTTATTAATAAAAGAACTCGAAAAATAATTAATCTATGGAAGATATTTTTATAATAAAAGCATAAAAATAAAATTAAAATAATATAAATTAGAATTTAGAATATATGATTAATCGAGAGCGTATAGACAAATAAAAAGAAGACCCATCAGATTGTGCAAGTCTAACCCAAAAAGTAACGCTGTAAAGCTAGTCCAATTATATATATATTCTTATGTTAGTTCATATTAACGTACAAGCAAATGTCATATCCAAATATGTCACCTATATTGTCAATTTTGTCCCACTAAAAAGTTGGAATGAACGTACAACTTATAATTTGTATGTTTGCTATCCATAAATTCATGTATAAAATGATTGATAATATTTAACATATACAAAATAAGATGTTGATATGAGCTTTATATCCCTTTCCAATCATGATACCCAAAATTTATTTTATACCAAAAAGTATTCCATATCAAATTAGGCAAGTATTTGCAATACAAAAAGAAATAATAATAAAAAAAGTAATCATCACATAATTCATTTCCTTATCTTTAGTGCAATTGATTCTTGAGTTCTCATCGACTCTTCAATTTATTTCCTATTCTTGTTGGGATATTTATCTTTTGGGAAGATTTAACATTGTCTTTTTCAAATGACATTGTTAACTTGTACCTCGATTATCTTGTTTAAAAAAATATCTTCTTTTGCTTAATTTAATCAAGTTGTTTTTACCAGTAACAATGTTATTTGACACGGGGAGGAAACAACAATTGTATTACCTAAAACTGTTGAACTCTATAGAACATAAAACTTGACAGTCTTCCTCTACTCTTTCATCACAACAAGAGAAACCTTAACAATTTTTATAGCTCCACCTTTACTAGAGAATTTGTACGCTTTTGAATCTAGGGTACCTAACGAAATTATATTTCTGCTCAAATATGGGACATGTCTTACATTACCATATTTTTTAACAATCCCATTGAACATCTTATTTTTTTATTGTGCTAATACATGTGACTTTACAAGGGACATTATTTCCCAAATATATATCATATGAAGATACATCTTTATATGTCACACACCAGTCACAATTGGGGCTCATATGAAAAATGCTACTACATTCAAGTATACACTCACAATTGGTTATAAAGTTGTCGTTAGTCGCAACTATGAGTTCTCCGTCATTGTACTCCTCCACTACATTGGCCTCGTCAGATTTTCCAAAGTTCTACTATTCAACTTCTCTTTTAATATTATTATGTAACTTGTAACACTCTATTTTAATATGACATTTACTTTTACAAATGTGACAAGTTTTACCTCGATTAGAAGATTTCGATCTGTCGTTTCCTTTACTACCATAATAACTCTCGTCTTTTCTTCCACAATCTGAACTAGTCCATCCATACATCTTGACACCCTTTGTTTGGGGATTGGAATAAGATATAAGATGTTTCTTCTTGTTCAATGGTTGCAAGCCATTGTACACTTTTCAAGAGGGAGTGCTTCCCAACATACAAGATTGTGTCTTTAAAAGATCAACAGGAAGGAGATAGAGAACATAGGAGAATTAGCCCTGACTATTCTTGGTCTTAATTCACTTTTAAAGTCTTTATATTAGAGATAGTTTCCATGAATGCAGTCAGTTTCTCTTCAAGAGAATAACCTTCCACCAACTTGAGCGAATAAAGATGTTGTTTTAAGTGCAACTTGTTGGTCAACAATTTCTGCATGTATAAGTTCCCCCAATTTCGCCCATAAAGAAGCAGCCATTTCTTTCAATACATCATACAAGATTTTATTTAATAAATATAAATGAATTTGAGATAGGACCTTACAATCCTTTAGTTTTTTTTCGTTTCTCCAATATGAAGATATCTTCTTATCAAAATCTTCCAATACATCATCTAAGTCCAATTATGTAAGGACATTCTAAATCTTCACCTACCACAGCGAGAACATGGTGTTTCAATCCAACAGTGAAATATCATACTTCATTGTTTCCATAAATCTTGAACTTGAAGCTATAATATCAAATTCTTATAAAATCAAAATGGTTATCTACAAACAAATAATAATGGTCGAAAACTAAACAAAAAACAACAAGATTAATGCGAAAAACCCAAAAGAGAAAACCATGGGTAGAGGAGAAGAACTTCTCTAATATGAAAGAACAAAATATAAAAGAATTTTCTAGAAAGAAAAAATAAATATCTAACCATTACCCTTAGTATCTATTTATATGAATAAATACTTTATTACAAAGGAAACTTATAAATTATAAATATACTTAAAATAGATTTTCTACATAAAAGAAAAATAATGTTTCTACTTCTAATCAAACTAGGTTTCTTACTTTTCCTAATTAATTTCAATAGTTTATGCCACTTTGAATTCGATTTAAACTCTTTTAGCTCCTCTATGACAAAAAATATATATCTTACTTTCAACCGCTAAAAGTTTGCAAAGTGAAAGATACTCATGTATTTCTAAAACAATAAACATATAAGATTCCAACATTCCATAAATTTATATCTTACTTTCTCAACTACAAAAACTTTGAAGAAAGTAATTTGGAGTAAGATGGCATATATGAAAAAGCCTCTTCTGAAAGAGTAATATATTTTTAGTAATTTCAGCAATTATATCTACAATTCTTTTTATAAAATGAGAATTAAATATGCATATACATCATGCATTTACAAGTAGATTTTCAAGTTTTAACAAAATTCACCACAAAAATTGTAATACGATTCTCAATAAAAGCTGCAAAATTTTCTAATTTAAACATCTTGACAAAACAATCGTACTTACAAAGACTTGGCATGTAGGCCTTGAAAAGGCTTGGTTCTTGTTTTTTTCTTTTTGTTAAATAATTCATCAACAACTATGACATCAATCTTCAATAGTGTATATTTGTTCTCCTCCCATTCACTTTCAGTTGTGGACTTGACAATTTGTTAAAAAGCAAACTGATATACTTTTGTTCCTTTCCTTCTAGTTTAATTTGCAAACACATGTCGAGAACAATTCTTATGGTTTACTCATAGAAGAATATAATTTATAGCAATTTCAATACCATGTCGAACAACATATGAATAAAATTGAGATACATAAGTAAAAATCAACATCATATTGTCAATATATATATATGTGTGTACATTAAATATAAAATCAGTAATATATACATAAGAAAAATAACATCATGATATATGTCTATTAAATTTAAAAATCAAAAGTCTATACATAAGCAAAAATCAGTAATATATGCACAAGAAAAAAAATTAACAACTAATTAGCATATTAAATATAAAATTTAGCAGTATATATGTATATTAAATGTAAAAAATAGTAGTATATATGTATATTGAATATAAAAATTAATAGTATGTACATAAGTAAAAAATCAACAATATATAATAAAAAATAAATAGTATATATATGTATATATATTTTAAATTAACAATTTATCAGTACTAAAATTGGTGGGCTATGGATGAGTATAATAGGGTACCATGAAGAATTGGGTGGAGTTTGGAATTGTTTTTCCTTCAACTAAGCCCAAATGGTATTAAAAAGGGAATTTTAAATTTAATATTAAATGTTAAGACTCCATGTAAGAAACTAGACGTCCAACATTTGAAAGGTTGAAAATTAATTAAGAGTGGTGATGCAATCGAAAATGAGAAAGCTGAATCTCTCTCCTTATTTTCCCTCTCAAGCTTGTCTTATTCTCTATCTTTTTCTCTCTTCTCTCTACCGTTTAAGTTTTTCAAAGGAAAAAGCTTTCTTCCCCATCTGTAGTTTACAATTGTCAAGTTAATATCCTTAATCAGCATCTCTAGGGCTTCCATTTAAGCTCTCAACCTTAACGTTTGGTCATGATGGCCATGGTAGAGGTTCTAGAAGGGTTTTGGGTTTTAAGACTCTAGGATGATTCTAATCCATTTTTAGAGTTTGATAATCATGCTTATATTCCTTTTAAATTTTTAGATGAGTTTATAAATTATTCATTGTATTGTGATTAGTTAAAGATATTATAGAAGGCTCCAAAAACAAGAAAAATGAGAAGTTTCTGGTTGAGTGAACTTGAGGTTCTTTTCCAATAGCTCGGATCAAGCTAATGCACCTATAACTCTCTTGTAATGCTTTTACGTCATTATGTTTATTATGATGGCTTGTATGAGTGCATGAACATTTTGGGTGCATTTATGTTCATGGAAGGGATGAAGTGCTTTTGATGTTTTTCATCGGTAAATAAAGTATTATTGTTTTTAAGAGTTTCAAAACTTTCCCCAAAGTTTAAAAACTTTCTATGCAAGGTATCTTCAATTACAGGAAATAAAGACTTCTAACAACTCTAACTCATCCTCAACAGTGATAAACGACTAGGAACTTATTCATCACTTAAAACAATAACCTAGGGACACTTGAAGAAGGTTACTTGACAAGTGTCATTTTACTCGTCAAAAATAAAACCACTTCTCAAATAAAATAAATAGAATTAAGTATAGTATAGTGAAATAGTGTCGATTCAAAGAGACTTAGAAATTCCTAATGTAGTGTTGTGTTGATCCTATTCCAAGCGACTAAAACAAAACAGTAAAATAAAAATGGGGGAGTTTTACGATTGAGAGAAAAAAAGAAAGGTAAAAAATAAAGATTAAAATCAAAGTAAAAGAAATGGAAACGTAAATAAAGTTGAAAACAATAATGATGAAATCACCTCAAGATAGCTTTGTTTCAATTTCGTTTGATCTTCGAAATGGATTTTTTCTCCGGGATTCATGTCGGTTACAATCTACAAGGCCCAACCCATTGTAACTTACCTTTCTCTCTAGTAACCAATCTTCCCAAGTCACTCTTCGAAAGTCGATTCTTGAATGGGCTAACCACAACTATTGTCATTAGAACAAATAAAATTAAGTATTGAAAAGACTCAACTCGGATTATGTTGTCTCGTCGAGAATCAAATTTGATCTCGATTTTCCTTAGCGGACCACCGCTAAGTGTGTCCACAGGAAGTCAAATTTGCCACAGGTTAATCCTTCCTCCTAACTATAAATTAATACAACAACCAGACCAACGAGCTCGTTTTGACTTTAAAGTGTTTTAATTTTGTAGGTAAGGTCGATTGCCAAACTAATAAAACAAAAAATTGAAAATGTTTCCTGAAGGTATTTAATGCTTTTCAATTCTCACATATGGAATTGAGTCATCACTAGCTCTCTACTAATAAAGGAATTAGCTAAGCATAGTGGAAACCATACTTAGCATAGTTTATAAAAATGTTAAAAAAAGTGTAACTAAGTAAAGTGTAAATGAAAAAAATGAATTTTAATTAAAACAAAACAAAGTAAACTCGAGATAAAAGATTATGTTAAGCCTTACCCCATTGAGGGTATTTATAGGCTTCTAAATCCTAAAGATAACAAGGAATTCAAAATAAAAATAATCCTAGAAAATAAAACATAATTCAAATGTTTCAAATTCAAACTTAAAAACTAAATTCCTAAAATATCTCTCAATATCGTGCTAACTAGGATGCTTCCAGAATCTTCCTCCTAAAAACTGCCAAGTCAGACCTACGTCGTTCCCATGTCTCCAGCCGCAACCAAAAAATAAAAAACTATGCAGATTGCGCCATTTTTCTGCCAATTCCAGTAAACAGTTCATTGCACAGAAAATAAACAAAATACAATCCAAATAAGCAGTGATAAAGTCATAAAATAGGAGAATTAGCAAGTAAAACACGACAATTAAAAATGCTCATCAAATTCCCCCTCACTTGTCTCATGCTTGTCCTCAACATACTTTGATCAAACTACTTAAGACCTTAATATACTTCCCTTCGTTCATTTCATAACAAAACAAATTATGAAAGACAAGCTCAAAATAATCATTTGAATCAAAACACCAATCAAGTGAATGAAAACAAATAAGATTAAGTCAAATAACATTGTAACTTCTAATCATTCATCAATAAAAAATTCAACCTAACTTAATTCCTCAAAAGGATTCATGCAATCCACTAAATTGTGTTTTGGGTGCAAATACGCTCAAAATCGAAACTAAACAAGAATTTCCATAGGCTTGTAACATAATTAAATCTCCACTACTTAATAGAAATAAAATGCAAAGATCATTAGGTCTTTAAAAAGAGTGTAATGGGGTATAGATAATGATAGGGAAAAAGCTAGAAATGAGGTTTATAATCGAGACAAAGAAATATTTTAGATAATTTAACCAAGTCCACGAGAAAAACACGATAAATGAAACAATCAAATATATACAACAAAGACATCAAACAACCATTTTTATTCTATTTTTTTATTTTCTTTTTTGACTTATTTCGATTTTTATGCTTTTTCTGTTTATTTCGAATGCTACTATTGTTTTTATGTTTTTGCTTCTTTTCTTTTATGGAACAAAGCTACTCACATTCTTCAATTCTTTGTCTCTACAAGGGTGAAAAGAGAGTGAAAAAAAAGGCTTGGGTTTAAGATTAAGGTGAAAATAAAGAAGTGGAAAAAGGCTCAAAATGGTTCACTAATAGAGAAGAAAAGATTATGCTTTTTTTGGGTTTATAATGATGCGATTCCTAATGCCCAAATCATATAAAAGCATAAAATTTATTTTGTAGTCTCAAAATGTATTATGCCACAAGTTCTAGAGTTTCAAGATTTAGTTCGACACACTCAATAAAAAAAATTGCATAAAAATCAAGTAATATGTTAAAGGCTCAAAATCTCACCAAAATGTGTTCATCAATCAAGTTAGGAAAAATTCAATCAACCAAATCAAGGAATGTCACAATGAAGTCAAATTAAATTCCTACTCATGCAATTAAACTATCAAGAGTGTTCATATTCAGAATATTTGCATGAACTAAACAATCATAACATGCTAAAGATAATTGACGGAAACGAAACATTTCAACCAAGTATTCAACCAATTCAATCAAGCATACAATCAAACAATTTCACGACACAAGTAAAATGAAATTTAATGAAATATTTACCCCCTCTCTTAAATCGTATTGCCCCAATACGAAAATAAAATTGAAAGTGCAAGAGAAATGGTAAAGAATACTCTCCATGGTTATTGGCGATCACGGCCACACAACGGCTGCTTCTAGGGCGGAAGTAAGACAAAATCTTTGTGATGTTAACCTCAATGGAGTGGAGGCGATTATTGATATCATGCATTTTCTCTTGCAAGTTTTTAGGAGGTGGTTATGGAGACCGAGGAGGCGCATTATGGCAAGTGAAGACTCGTTCAGTACGTGGCATCATCACTCTCTGTGGAACAAAATAAGGTTGCGATGGCGGTTCTGGCAAGCAAACCGATCGAATTCAAGCATTATTCATCTAAGCCATCCACAGAGAACGCGTAAGTAAATTCCATAATATCAAAATTAGTAACACGAGAGGATGAATTTGTAATGTAGCGATCAAGGATTAAATGGTGATTGGATCAAATAACGATCTAGAATGCTCAGGCAAACCAAAAGCCTAAATTTACCTACCGAACATACACCAAAGGAATAAAAGTTCAGTCTTACTTAAAATATCGAAAGAATCATTCCAGACTTAATAGTTGTAAGCCAAGAAATGATGTATGTATCGTAAGGCCGAGTCGTGAAGGTGAATCACCTTGGTCGAACGTGATTCGAAGGGTTTGTCGTCGAAACCAGTAAGCAAAGAATATATCGAATACATGTAAAATTCTTTCGGCATCTCAGCTAAATCAGTTAGATAATCTAGACTCGTGACATCTAAATATAAAATCGACATTCCTGTTCAATTCTATTATTTGCAGATTTCGATAATTCATTCGGTAACTTACCCGTGACCAAGGAACTGAAGCATGCACCATCATCAAGCTTTCGTCTGTGAATTGTTATTGGACAGGTAGTTCAATTGTTGAGATCGACAATCAAGATGATTAACAACCAAGTTCTTGCTCCTTTTTTAAATTTCTAGATCAAATTCTCGGGGCAAGAGAATTGATAACTCTGTAAAAATATTATGTTTTGTGTCTTTTTACTTAAGTTAATTAGTATCTAAAAGCCATTGATTTAGTATTTTAGTTGTATTTAGGATATATTTTCATGTGGTGGATATGTTTTGCCAAGGTAAAGTTTATCTGAGTAATCTGATGCTGCTGAGGAGAAATGTTGTTTGTTAGTTGTGATGATGCATGAAATGAGTAAAGGAGAAATCATTTGTCGAGAAATATTATTTTTCTAGGGCCAGCGGAACATACGAAGACGACAGTGAGAAACAAATTTTCTTACTAAGGCAAGTTTTATCCTGCATGTCTGACACAACACAAAACGAAACTATTGACGTCACTTGGCCAGCTGTCCAAACTTTTCTGGTCACTTCACTTTATATTTTTTGTTACCATGACAATACTTTTCCATCTGTTCATATCATTTGATATTGTTTGCTTTTATTTTAGACAAGAATCTTAGTACTAATTAGTGACACTTAGTTCTACTTGTAGGAAACATTAAAAATTCCCACCAATCCTTGTGGAGACGATAACTCACTCACTACTATATTACTTGCATCGATTGTGTATACTTTCACAGATTTGCATGTCACAACACTTACATTTACACACGATCATGAATCCAATGTATCAATCTTGGTTTTGATTCTTTATTGTTCATCAAATATCTCAGCGCTGCATGATCATAGAAGAGATAAATTTAGTTCCTATGAAATAAGATCGAAATTTCTCTAATACAAAAACAACAACAAATAATTCTTTTTATGTAGTTGAGTAATTGCGCTAGCCAAATGTAGAGTTCTTGATGCGTAGGTAATGATGTGGGGTTCTTTTTGAATTATTTGGCCAATAATAGCTCCGACACTTAAATCTGAAGCATCGCACAAAATTTTGAAAGGCAAATCCCAGTTTGGTGGTTGAACAATCGACGCGGATACGAGTTTTTCTTTCAAGATGTTGAATGAATCTTTACAATCCTGATCAAACTCAAAGATAACATCTTTTTAAAGCAATCTACTTAATGGTTGTGCCACTTTGGAGAAGTCCTTGATAAACCTTTGGTAGAAACCTAAATAGCCAAGAAAAGATCAAATTTCCCTCACCTCAACAAACTTTTCCATCTATTCATATCATTTGATACTGCTTGTTTTTCTTTTTACACAAGAATCTTAATACTAATTAGTGACACTTATTTCTAGTTGTAGCAAACATCAAAAATTCCCACCAATCCTTGTGGAGATGATAAGTCACTCACTACTATATTACTTGCATCGATTGTGTATACTTGCACAGTTTACGTGCCACAACACATATATTTACACGTGATCAAGTTTTTGGCGTCATTGCCGGGGATTGGAAACTGGACTAATTTTGATAAATTTTACCATATAACTTTTATTTTCTTGTCATTTCTTTTAGTTAGTTTTACGTGTTTGTTTTTCTTATTTTCTTTTTTAGGTTTGTGTCATTACATGACCAAGAGATCTACTGATGGACCATTAGTACCATTCGAACCTGAGATCAAACGATTGTTCAGACAAAGGCAATGTGCTTAGCATGCTAGAAGCAATATGAATCAATTGCAGTTTCAGGCTAATAACCCTATGTAAGATTAAGCAGATCCTAATGTCGTAGCGAATAATGTTCCCCAAAATACTTCAAAACCATGAGTGATACGAGATCACATAAATCCTATTCTTGATGATCTCAACCCTGGAATAGTGACACCAAAAATACAGGCAACTCACTTTGAAGTCAAATCGATTATGTTCAACATGCCCAATTCTATCGGTTAGTTTAAAGGCTTGCCTAATTAAGATGCTAGATAACATGTATGTGTTTTCCTTGAAGTGTGTGACTCGTTTAGGAAACAAGGAGTGCACGAGGACGTACTGAAGAAAAAATTATTCCCTTACTCTTTGCACGATTGAGAGATAGCTTAGCTTAGTGCAGTCCCTTCCGGTTCAATGGAATCTTGGGCTAACTTATGCAAAAGTTTTCTACTTCGATATAACTGCCCAATATGAACACCCAGCTCACAATGACATTGCAAGTTTTTTCCAAGGTGATGATGAATCTATGTACGAATGATGGGACAGATATAAAAGTTTGCTTCGTAAGTGCACTGACCACGAATTCCACCACTGGACTCAAGTCGTCATGTTTTATAATAGAGTCAATACACCAACTCGTATGATATTGGATGCCTCGATAAATGACACTCTGCTTGACAAATCACCCAAGGAAGCATTTGATATCCTCGATTTGATAGCCAACAACGACTATCAATTCCCATCTGTAAGGCTTGGAACGGGCAGGAAAATGTCTGGGGCATATGAAATTGACGGTAAGGATTCAGTTTCTGCCCAACTTTTTGATATAACTAATATGTTCAAAAATTTGCAGCGTTCCAACGCGGTTAAAGAAGTCAAGTCATCTAGCTCAACATGCATTCTTTTCCATGCCAACCATCATGAGAGTGAATGCCTAGAAAACCATGAGTCCATCAATTTCGTGGGTAATTTAATAGAAGCAACAACAACCCTACTCTAATACATACAATCATGGATGGAGATAACATCCAAATTTTTCTTGGGGTAATTAAGGGGACAACAACAACCATGTAGGTAATTTTAGTAGGCCATAGCAAAATGCCTCTAAACATTCAAGTTTTCAGCATCAACATATGCCTTGGCAAAATAATAATAAGGGTTCTGCATCTTCCTCAAATTCTAACTCCCTTGAAGCTTCACTTCAATAACTTATGGCCTCGAGAAAAGATTTTATGGCTTCAACAAAGACCATGATACATGAACACTTACCGACAATAAAGAATCAAGGTGCTTTGTTACAAAGCCATAGATCATCATTGAGAGAGCTGAAGAATCAAGTGAGCCAAATTGCCACGACAATACATTCTCGCCCACCAGGAATTTTATTGCCAACGCAAAAGTTTCATCCCCACTTGCAATAGATGAAATTAGGCCCTACCACCTTTCCCTTAGTAGTTAAAGAAGCATAATGATGAGATCCAGTTCAGAAAGTTTGTAGATGTCCTCAACCAGTTGTATATCAGGATTCCACAGCTCGAATCCATTGATCAGATGTCTTCCTAATCCAAATTCTTGAAGTAAAATGTCACGAAAAAGAGAAAAGTGGAAAGAATAAAAATTGTTTCCACGAAGACAAAATATTGTTCGGTAATGAGTAAACTTCCAATGAAGCAAAAAGATCCTGGAAGCTTTATTATACCATGTTCCATTAGTGACAATTATGTTGGGAGAACCCTTTGTGACTTGGGGTCAAGTGTAAATTTGATGCCTAAGTCCATATTTTTAAAACTTTGAATGGGTAATGCTCGACCAACTACCCTGATTTTATAACTGGATGATCAATCACAAGTTCATTCTGGGAAAAAAATTGAAGATGTTATCGTTAAAGTGGAAAAGTTTGTCTTTCATGTAGATTTCCTTATTTTAGACTGTTAGACCGATGAAAATACACCTATTATTCTTGGGTGTCCCTTCTTATCTATAACCTCATTCTAATAGATTGTGAGAAGAGAGAGTTCATGATGAGGGTTGCTAATCAAAGCGTCACTATCAATATCTTCGAAACTCTTAAATATGTTGATGATTATGAAGAATGTCATTGCTTTAGAAATATGGAGTCAAATGAAGAAGACGGGCATATATCTTTGGCCACAACAAATTTTTACATCTAAAAGAGTATGATACTCTGTGCCAAGATAATATTTCTCAGAATGAGACATTTAAAAAAAATTCCACAGTGATATTTTAGAGTTAGAGGGATAATATAGTTTTGGCTCAGTCAAATTTTTTTAAAATGATGCATACAAAAACATTTGCCTAGGCAAAATTTTTCGATTGAGAAAAATGAAAGATTTGCTGAAGATAAAGCAAATGTGGAGTTCGAGGATTATTTATTGGAGGAGGAATAGTCTAACTTACTTCAAGCTAGACCATGTATGAGATTCAAACCCCTTGACTTTAATGAATTTATTCCTCTAAAACATTCGTTACAACATGTACCTACGTTAGAACTTAAACCTTTTCCATCATATTTGAAATATGCTTATCTAGGTAGTGATGATACTTTACCAGATATAATTTCTGCTACTCTAACAGCCGAGCAAGTGGGTAGTTTGTTGAATGTTTTGTTACAGCACAAAAAAACTCTCAGGTGAACTATGGTAGACTTGAAGGGAATCAACCCTACCATATGCATTCACAATATTCAGCTAGATGATTGTCATAGCAATTCTGTGGAACCCCAAAGGATACTAAATCCAATAATGAAAAAAGTGGTGATGAAGGAAATCGTCAAATGGCTAGATGCTGGGGTGATCTATCCCATATCTGATAGCTCTTGTGTAAGTCCGTTCAATGCATGTCGTCAAAGGGTGGTGTGATTGGGGTAAAGAATGAGAATGATGAGGTTTTGACTACACGAACCGTCATAGGCTGGAGGATTTTTATGGATTATAGAAAGCTCAACAAGGCGACAAAAAAATACCACTTCCTCTTCCTTTCACCGATCAAATGATTGATCAGTTAGTAGGCAAGGCATTTTACTATTTTCTTGACATAAATTTTAGGTATAATCAAATCACCATAGCACTTGACGATCAGGAGAAGACCACCTTCACATGCCCATATAACACATATGCCTTTACGAGGATATCGTTTGGACTACGTAGTGCCCCGATAACTTTTCAGATGTACATGGTAGTCATTTTCTCAGACATGGTGGGGGACTTCTTGGAGATATTTATGGATGATTTTTTCATCTTGGACGATAACTTTGACCAATGCCTTGGTAATTTATCTAAAATGGTAAAGGGATGTGAGGAGTCCAACTTTGTGCAAAACTGGGAAAAATGTAACTTTATGGTTGCAGAAGGAATTTTGTTGGGACACAAAATTTCTCGCCAAGGCATCGAGTTTGATAAAGCCAAGGTTGAAGTAATTGAGAATCTACCTCCACCCATCACTATGGAGGGCATAAGAAATTTCCTAGGGCATGCAGGATTCTACATGCATTTTATCAAGGATTTTTTTGAAGATTTCAAAGCCTTTATGTCTTCTACACCAGCAAAATCAGTCGTTCGTGTTCAATGAGGAATGTTACGGCGCATTCATGGACCTGAAGAAAAAACTTGCCTCGACACCAATTGTTGTTCCACCTGACTAGGATGCCCCATTCGAGTTGATGTACAATGCAAGTGACTATGCAGTATGGGTAGTGCTAGGGTATAAGAAAAGGTAAAATCTTCCATGTTATCTATTATGCTAGTCGTACCCTAAATGATGCATAACTTAATTATACTACCACTAAAAAAAGAATTGCTTGTCGTAGTATTCATTTTTGATAAGTTTAGGGCATACCTTATAGGCACTAAGGTCATTGTACACACTGATCACTCAACCATTAAATACCTAGTGAATAAAAAAGATACCAAGCCTAGGCTTATTATATGGATACTCTTGCTACAAGAATTTGATTTAGAAGTGAAAGATATGAAGGGTACCAAGAATCAAGTAGCAGATCACTTGTGCAGGCTAGAGAACAAAAATATTTTTCCATGACATGAAGGACATTCAAGAGGATTTTCCTGATGAGAAAATTTTATTTGTTGCGGCAGTGTCATGGTACGCTGACATAGTTAACTTTCTTGTTAGTGGTATTATGCCTCTATATTATCTATCCAAGGCCGAAAAAAGTTCAGACATAATGTACACCAATAGTTTTAGGATGAACCATTCTTATTCAAACAATGTGGCGATAAAATAATCCGGAGATGCATCCCCGAAGAAAAACAAAATTAGATTTTTTCTTTGCCATACATCCCCGTGTGGAGGGCACTTTGGTGGGATGAGGACTACTGTAAAGGTCCTCGAATCTGGTTTCTACTGGCCAACCTTATTCAAGGATTTGCACGATTTTATAAGTCATGTGACCATTAACAACACACTAGGAATATATCAAAGAGAAATGAGATGCCATGGTAAAATATTTTAGAGGTTGAACTCTTCGATGTATGGGGAATCAATTTTATGGGACCTTTCCCATCATCATTTGGTGATCTGTACAAATTCTTGGCTATAGACTATATGTCCAAATGGGTTGAAGTCATGGAAACACCGTGCAATGACTCCAAGACTATACTGAAATTCTTGCACAAAAATATATTCACTCATTTTGGATCACCATGAGCAATTATCAGCGATGAAAGCACTCACTTTAACAATAAATTAATTACTAAAGCGTTGCAAAGATACGGGGTGCGCCATAAAATTGCCATGGCATACTATCCATAGACAAATGGGCAAGCTGAGGTCTCCAACCAAGAGATCAAGTATATCATTGAGAAGGTGGTCAACCCAAAACAAAAAGATTGGTTGCCAAAGCTCAGTGAGGCATTGTGGGCGAATTGCACGGTATTCAAAATGCCACTCGGGATGTCTCCATTTAAGTTAGTATATGAAAAGGAATGTCACTTGCTCGTGGAAATAGAATACAAGGCATTATGGGCCATCAAGAAACTTCATATGGATGTGCATCTTGCTGGAGAAAGGCGATTGTTGAAGCTAAACGAGACGGGTGAATTTAGAGCTCATGTGCATAAGAATGCTCATCCTTACAAAGAAAAGACAAAGAAGTGGCATGACAGAAAAATTTTACCTCAGTAATTTTTTTCAGGCCAACAAGTACTACTGTATAATTCAAGGCTCAAGTTATTCCCAAGCAAGCAGAATTCCAGATGGTCAGGACCTTTCATAGTGCATCAAGTGCATAGCCACGACGCTATTAAAATCAGAAACTTGGATGATGGGAAAACTTTTAAGGTGAATGGTCAAAGACTGAAGGTGTATAATGGAGCACCAATCCTGCGTGACAAATCGGCGTCGCTATTCCATGACGCCCAAGAGTTTGCTCCTCTTCCCTGAACAAATTTTATTACCTAAGCAACATAATTTGCATTCTGTACATAAATAATTTTCTTTATCTTACTCTACATGAGTGCTTTATTCTTATTTTATTTTCTAATATTGTCTCTTTTAGTGATCTTTGTACACGTGGCAGCAAAGGGCTACGACTAATAATGGAGGGAAGCAAAACCCTAATAAATTATCCAGGTAAAACTTTTGAGATGAAAAAATCCTTTCCCTTAATTATTTTATTCCTTTTTATCCCATAAAAAATAGTTGGCATTAATTACTCTATCTTGTTTTTTCAATTTTCACTTATTTTCCCCCAGATAACCGCCCACTAACCAATTTTTTCCTCCAAAACCGCCTACTTTACTCTTTCACTATTTCTCTTTCAGTCACTTTCTTCTACATCTTTTCTTTTGCCTTTGACTTTTCATATTTCCCAAAAACCTCCATAGTTTCCGTCTAAAATCCTTCCTCTCTCCATTAAACTTGTCATCACGATAACATGTATTGATCTAAATCAAACCCTGTCGCTTCCACCTCATCCGTAACAGCAACAAACTTCCAGTGCTTCCAAAGTGTTGAGGCCGAGAAAATGTTTAAGACATTGCAGCAACACCAAGTCTACCTAAAAGACATCTTTGTATTTCCTAAGGCCAACGATGAACCTTTCAGGCAATAGGTGATAGACATCATCCGGTAACACAACTGGGAGAAGTTTTCCCAGAACCTGAAGGTGGTGGCTCCAGTATTGGTCTGGGAGTTCTATGTGCACCTGGGAAACCCTTTCCAACACTCTATTTGTAATCGAGGAAAGTTCATTTGGTTCACTCCCTCTGTCATCAACTGCTATTTTAAACTCAGCAAGGTTGAAAACCACCATAACAAATTCTTTTCCAAGGCCAACTCTGAAACTTATGATGGTGTGTTGGGATACTTATACTTTGGCTAGGAAAAATTCAAATGGAACGCCACTAACCAGAAGCATGTCAATCGCCGAACCCTTAAGTTGGTCACGAAGTTATAGAATCACTTCTTGAAAGGCAAGCTGATACCCACGTCTCACAACACATTTGTGTTGCTACGGTAATTAATACTGCTCCATTCCATCATCCACGGGCGATCGATTGATGTGGGTGAAATTATCTTCGAACATACCCATGAGAGCAAAAAATGGGCAAAAGGTAACTTGCTTTTTCCAAATCTAATTTCGACTCTCTATAGGAAGAATAAGGTCCCCGATGAGCCATTGGAAGAGTCATAAAATCCAATGAAGGCATCAGTTAGAAGATGGTGTTGAGCTAATAAGTTTCAATGATAATGCTAAGGTGAGAGATTATAACGTAGTGCTAAATCTGTTGTCGATTCCATAATGGCCGCTGTAGTCACCACCACTCGATAGACGAGAGAGCGGTTAAAATGCTTGGAAGGTCACATATATACATTCTTTAATATGTCAAGGGGAGAGATGAACAGTTTAACGCCTTCTTCAAGGAACTGGTACCAGTTACTAATGACGACCTACCACATTTTCCTGTGGAAATATTGTGCAAGTCAGTACCACATGCGGTAGCATATTTTTCACCTCAGCACAAAACGCTCAGCCCGATTCCCCAATTGATCTCACCCCTCTCACTATACGTGTCTCTCCAAACCATGAAACAGGCCAAGGCTAGACAGATGAGTACCTCAACTCGATATTTTCCTCCTCAAATCACATTCAGGAAATTTAGTCAGAATTGTTCAAAGACAAAGACTTTGCCCTGCCACAATTTTTGTTGAACCAATTTGTGAATTGTCAACCACTGAACAGCCAACATATTTGAACAATGAACTAGTTTATGAAACCAAAGCGAGCTAGCCCTAATACGCACCTACTGAGACCCCACAACCAAAAAGATGCCACCACCAGATAGTCCTCCCAGGACCTAGCATCACATCAAGCGCTCAACCGGTCATATTGCTTTTCCATCTCCATCATCGTTCCCATAAGAAGAAACAGGATATGGCAGCCCTTCTCCTCTCAAAAGAGGCTGAACCTGAGCATCTAATAGAACAACCCCACCCCAATAAGGCACCACTTTCCGTTTGCATTTGCATAACATTTTAGAGTAATTACTTTACCTTTTTTATGGTTTGAGGACAATGCATCTGATCGCTTGTAAATGTATATGCTAAGGCAAGCATTTCTGTGCAAGTATACACAATCGAATCAAGTAATTGGGTAAGTAAGTATCGTATCCATAGGGATTGATCTAGAAATTTATCTTCACCACAACTAGAACTAGTGGTCACGAGCTAATTCCTATTGCCTTGTCAAACTAAAAAGTTAATAGTAATAAAACAAGGAAATATTATAATGTATGATTGCAGACAATTTTGGTCGATGCAAAATAAATAAGTAGACTACTGAAAAAAAACAAAACAAAAAGACAAATGTGTATTTAAATATAATTCAAACAACCTCACATTTTCAGACTTATCACAGAGCACTTACGCTAATCTTTTGTATTGACAACAATTACTCTAAGTCTAGAATGAATTATTATAACTTACTTAAGATGGCCGACAGGATTACTAGGTATTTTTAGATGGTTTCTATGGCAATACTACTCAGTGTTAACTACAACCCTTGGTTTCTCAGACCTGTTGTTGTAGCAATACCTCTCAGCGTGAACTATAGGTGTTGTCTATCCTACTTTAGTGCCTATCCCTTTTAGTCGATTGAAATCGCTCCTTATCTCTAAGGTAGATAAGTTAGAACTTCACCATCTCGGATTCATTTTATTGTTCACGTAGATCTATCTTAATCCTCTCGAATATAAGAATTAATATCTAGACAAAAGGAGATCTCTCGATGCTCTTACATTGCGAAGACATGTTTTACCAAAACCCCAGGCGATCTCTCGATACTATTACAGTGTCAAGGTAAAATATTCAAACAATGAACAAAACAGTCATGAATAAAAACATAATTCATCATTCGTAAGCATAAAAAAGTCAGTCCAAGATTCAACGTTTAATACAACCTCAATATATAAAGAAATTTAGAACAAAGGAATAACGACTCCCAAAACCAGGGGTTCTGTTATGAAAATTCTGGTTAGCACCGTGCCTGCCTTGGTGATCAGCCTCTCTCGAGACCTGATCATCGCTCTGCTATAATCTGGCTATGGAGGACATCAAGGAAGGTTGGCTGGTAAACAGTGGGAAAGTACTACAATTGCTCGCTCACGCCTTAAGTAAAGTTCTTCTCTCTTCTTCCTTGCCTCCTCTTTTTGGCCGCTACGGCTGGTTATTTATAGGGAAAAATCTCCTAGGGCTTCACATGATTGGAGATTCCTTAAATAACCGTTTTTATCTTTTCCAGACTAAAATAAGAAAGACGGCTGGCGACTGTCAGAATATTTAAGGCTTGCTTGCACGTGATGTAGGTCATCTAGCCGAAGTGTGACATAGACAGTTTCGTCATACCAGCTTCAGACTCTTCATATAAACCTTACCTCGGTGAGATAAATCTACTCCTCACATTCTTCTTTCTTCCACTGGCCCTTGCAAATTATGTTGTCACAACTGAAATGTTCTTCTTCTGTAAAGTTCATGCACATACATAATCCACACAACCCTTTCTCATCAGCAGCATTAGTTAAACCAAATAAATCTTGTCGAAGCAAAACTTATCCACCACAAGCAAATATAACCTAAATGCAACTAAAATGTTATGCATACTTTGTTTAGACAAGCAATAACTTAAGTGAAAAGACTAGAAATTGAGTCTTTTTACGGAGTTATCACACCCCAAACTTAAGCTATTGCTTATCCTCAAGTAATGTACAATAGCTAGAAGAAAATTAAAATGGTCATGGCAAAGCAGTGTTAAGAAAATCATATGGTTTGAGATTTTAACCCTCAGCAAAAATAGTTAGCCTCAACATGTTCGACCGTCATATCAGTCAAGTCCCTTCCCTAGTCAGAATACCTTGCTATTGTGTGCGCGTGATTGTAATCAGTCTATGCATAAAGGTAAATAGAAAACTTAAAGTAAGCACTTCTGGTTTGTCAAGGCATCAAATTATTTGTCAGGCTTAGTTTATTCTCCTAGTTATTTATCAACTTTTTATTCCCTTTTTTTTCCAGGGAGTCAGCTCATCACACTTACCGTCCCACACTCTAGGTGAAAGGGAGCATACCTTCCACCCCTAAGCTAGTTAGGCAGAGTCATCCTGTAACTACTTTCATTCACTCATATGCCTCGGCAACTTTTAATTTCTTATGGAGTTTTTCTGTTTATGCCTTTGCATAGAGGAGTGCCCTTTTTATTTTTCAAGTTTTAAACACTAGGGAGTTCCACCTTAACCTTGAAATATTTTTGAAGTCTCAGCAAGAAGAAAGTTCTTTCCTAAAAATTTTACAGATTACCTTAAGCAGGGACTGCCTACAATTGTGTTTGTAAATTTCAAAGAATTAGGCCTAGGGTTGGTTCTCTTCCTTAGACAGTCTTACAATAATTATGGCCTAAACAATCAAATTATGCACTCATCATCAAGCATCCATAATTCATTCCAAAGAATAGTCTTAACTTGCTTATGTCATGACAACTAAAATTTCCAACCAATTATCATCAATTACTTTTTATCAAAGTATCGTAAAATATGGCATAATACCTCCCCAAACTTGAGGGATGTATTGTCCTCAATGCATGAGAACTAAAACTACATGAATCTATACGCAAATGTGAAAAGTAAAAAAATTAAAATGCAAACTTATTGTGGTGGGTAGCTTGACTAGACGCCCTCGTTCGACGTCGTTTGGGAGGAGAGTCTACTGCTACTATCATCGAAGGTGATGGATGAAGGATATGGCCTGTCGTTCTCTTGATGCGCTTCTTACTGGTCGAGGCTCATGCTGGAGTTGGTTGCTCGGTAATATGAGTCGGTTGTGCAGGAACTGGTGCTAGATTTTTAACTGCTTATGGGAGTGGGGGTGCTTGATTGACTGGGGATTGTATGGGACCTCACTCGGGTTGCGTCAGGTATGGGGTAAAATCTTCATCGGAGAAGAATTTGGGAGGGGTCTCTTGACTACTCTCGGAGGTTGAGAAGGATTAGGAGCTGAGGAATTCTTCGGTGTCGTCATGGCCAGCATCTGGTACAAGCAAAACATGGGTTGCCAATGGTGGAATATATGTGGGTACTTCTGGATGGACATTTGGTCGAGGTGTGGAATGTGTTGCCGCCTACATTAAATTTGAGAATGACGCTAGAGAAGGGCGGCAGATTGGCGGTTGTGATCGGGAGTAATTCCTTGAAGAAGGCTTTGCGTTGTGCGTCCCTTGCCTTGACACACTCTAAAAAGATCTCCATGTGATCCTCTAAGCACCCTATCTTCTTGCTCATTTCTCGCGTGTGTGTAACCACTTCGACCATTCTGGCCGCAGCAACCGATTTTGCTACCCTCTCCAAACCTTCATGCGGGGCATTTTCATTGAAACTCATCAGCTCAGGTACTTTCTTCTTGGTGATACCCTCATTGGATTTAATAAAATACTCAAAGGGCTCCTCGGAGACCTTCTTTTTCCTACACATGGTAGCTATCAAGTTAGGAAACAATAAATTTCCCCGATTTCTTTTGGCACACTCATGGATTTGTTCGAAGATGAGTTCTCCAACATCGATATTCCTCCCATATATTATCAAGTGTAATAGCATCAATCTTCTCATGAGCACAGTTGTGTTGTGAGATGTTTGCATCTGCTTGCCCTTGATAAAATTGTTCCACAACTTAACGATCGGTTTAAGGGCTCGGTGATCGACTCTCTTCCTCGTTGGAGCATTCCCTTCGAACTTAGCCCACCCGAAGCATAGATCTTCAAGAACTCCGATGTATGTTTCTTGATCTTCTTCAGTCACAAATTTCTTGTGCTGCTCCTCGACTTTTCCCAACTTGAAGTATATGTTCAGTGCTAAAGGGGGAAATCAAAGGAGCTTCCCTCGAACATACACCGTGTGGTTAGACGGGTCTTCGAGATGGGCTTAGAACTCCCTCACCATCGCTGGTGCTACGGCTTTGGGATGGCGAGCGAACTTCTAACAATTGTGTTTCTTAATCACTTTCATTACCTCTGGTCCAAATGGCTTTTTATCCTCTACTGGAAAGACAAACCGATCTTCCAAATACACTTTTCTTTTTTAGAGGATTTTGAAGCATGTTTCGGCTTCGGCTATTTAGAAACGCTTCTTTGGCAGGGTCACACCACCCTTTTTTGGCACACATCACACCGGGTTAACCCATGAACTATCTGATATAGGATAAATGACTCTCGCATCCAACCATTTTATAATTTCCTTCATGACTACCTTCTTCATGATTGGGTTGAGTCTTCTTTGGGGTTCTACCGAAGTGTTATGGCTATCTTCCAAATTGATCTTGTGTATGCATATGGTAGGACTAAATCCCTTCAAGTATGCCATTGTCCTTCCTATAGCCTTTTTATGTTGCGACAAAACATTTAACAAACTATTCTCCTATTCGGAGGTTCGATTGGCAAAAATTATTATGGGTAAAGTTTCATCTATTCCTAAGTATGCATACATCAAATGTGATGGAAAAGTTTTAAGATCTAATTTTTGTGCAAGTTGGGAAGATGATTCTGGAGTGTTAATTTCATCATACTCTAAGGGTTCGAATTTCATACCTCTTCTATTATGAAGAAGCCTCGATTGATCATTTTTCTTTCCTTCGTATCTTGCATTGGTGTCATTTTCAGGGCACTCATGGTGTTCTTTATTCATATTTCTATTGTTAGGGATATAATTTTTAGAATCGCCTTCTGAAAATAATTCGCCTGGGCCAAAGTTTTCTTGTTCATGCATCTCGGTTGAAGTGTCATGGTATAAAGCGTTGTATTCGTTGAGCCTTAGAGATTCACAATGTACAAGGATTGTTTTTCCTCTACTTTCTAATGCATTGATATTCCTCTGAGTCGTCCACATATTTCATGGAGTTAAATACATTGATGGTGACGCTTTGTTCTCCTACTCGCATGATGAACTCTCCCTTTTCACAATCTATTAGGATTCTTCACGTGGCTAAAAATGGTCGTCCAAGAATGATTGGTGTGTTTTCATCAGCTTCGTAGTCCAAGTTAAGGAAATCCACTGGGAATACGAATTTGTCCACCTTTACTATAACGTCCTCTATATGACTTCGGGTCGCACATAAGACTGATCGGCCAGCTAGAGGATGACTGTGGTTGGACAAGCGTGATATCCTTCGAGATTCATAAATATGGACTTTGGTATCAAGTTCACACTTGATCCCAAATCAACAAGAGCTCGTCATACAAAGTCATTACCAATTGAGCATGGTATTATAAAACTGTCAGGGTCTATTTGTCTTGGCAGGAGTTTTCTTATTGTAGAACAGATTTATGTTGCCATGGAAACACGTTCTACCTTCCTTTTCTTCATAACGATGTCCTTAAGAAACTTGGCATACGAAGGCATTTGCTCGATGGCTTCAAGAAAGGGCACATTGATATACATGTGGTCCAGAACATCAACAAATTTCTTGAACTAGATGTCATCATTATGTTTCTTCAATCGTTGAGGGAATGGTGGTGGAGGTCGAACATTATCTGTTGTTGGTGTTGAGGAATCTTTGGCCTTGGCCATGAATTTCTCATTATCTAAACGACGTTTTTCCGAGCCTTCACTCCTTTCCTTCTATTCAGGCGATTCATCTCGTTCCTTATTTTCAGCTCGATCCTCTGGTTGTATTATGCCATAGCAAGGACTGTTTAGGTTTTCTCCCCCAAACTTATCATTTTGGTTGACTTGTGTTCCACTCCTTAGTGTAAGTACATTGCATTGCTCCTTTCCATGATGTTTAGTGATCTCAATATCACTAGGGAGATTTCCTTGTGGGCGAGAATGTAATGTCGTAGCAATTTATCCCACTTGATTCTCCAATGCTCTTAGAGATGAACTATGACTTTGCAAAAGTATGGCTTGACTTTGTATCAAATTTCCTTGATTTTTAATTATTGCAGAATGCTCATGCATCAAGGTCTTTGTTGAAACCATGAAATCTTTTGTCGAAGCCATAAATTCCGGCAATGATAATTCCAAGAAGTTAGTATTGGAATTAGTGTTCGAGGAAGAAGCTATACCTCTATTGTTTTGCCAGGGTTGCTGATGATGTTGATTCTGAAAATGTTGATGATTCAAATTATTCTGATGTGGCTTGTAATTTGCTGCTTGATTGCTCCATGAAAAATTCGGGTGTTGTCTCCAACCAGGATTGTACATATTTGAATAGGGGTTATTATTACTTTGGTTATAATTTCCCGCAAAATTGGTTGACTCATGATTTTCTGGACATTCACTCTCATTATGGTTGCGGTGACAAAATATGCATGCGTTATTGGTCACCTTAACTTCTCTTACCTCATTAGAATGTTGTAAAATTTTCAACATATTAGTTTTGGTAGAAAGTTGAACAGCTACCGAATCCTTACCATCTAATTCATTTGCTCTAGATGTTTTCTATCGGTTCCTAATCTTGTATTTGGGAATTGATAATCATTAAATGTTATCCTATCGAGGATGTCAAAGGCTTCCTTGGGTGATTTGTCCAGTAAGGTGCCGTTTGTTGAGGTATCTAACATCATTCGAGTTGGCGCATTAACTCCATTGTAAAACATCACCACTTGCGTCCAGTCATGAAATCCATGGCTGACACATTTGTGAAGTAGACTTTTGTACCTATCCCAACATTCGTACATTGATTCAACATCTCCTTGGTGAAAACTTGCAATGTAATTGCAAAGTTGTGTATTCATATTGGGCGGATTATATCGAAGTAGGAAACTCTTGCATAAATCTGCCCATGACTCCATTAAACCAGAAAGAACTCTGTTGAGCCAAGCTCTCGCTCTATCGCGTAGGGAATAAGGGAAGAGTTTCAGTTTAAGCACGTCTTCATGTACTGTTTGTTATTGAAACGAGTCATAAACTTAAAGGAAAGCACGAATATGATGTCTAGTATCCTCATTGGGTGAACCACTAAATTGGCCAATAGAGTTTAGCATATTAAACATCATCAGTTTAAGTTCAAAATGAGTTGCTTGTATTTCAGGTGCCACTATGCTTGGGTTGAGGTCATCAAGAATTGGGTTCAAATGATTTCGTATCTCTCTTGGTCTTCTAACTTGAAGATTAATTGTTGTATCAAGGTCTCCTAGATCCCCCATGTTGTTTACATTTGAAGTTGGTTTAAATGTTCTCTTGTTCTTTGGGCACGTAACCTTTGTCTGAACGATTGCTGAACTTCAGGGTCAAATGGTTCCAAAGGTTTATCAGCAGATCTCAGGTTTATGCAATAATAGAAACCTACAAAAGAAAATGATGATCTATATTAGACTAGATAAATATAAGGTAAAAAGAACTTGTTATGGCGAATAAAAATTTCGTCAGTTGCCAATCCCCGACAACGACGCCAAAAACTTGATCGCTTGTAAATGTATATGCTAAGGCAAGTAATTCTGTGCAAGTATACACAATCGAATCAAGTAATATAGGCTAAGTGAGTATCATCTCCGCAGGGATTGGTCTAGAAATTTATCTTCACCACAACTAGAACTAGTGGTCACGAGCTAATTCCTACTGCCTTGTCAAACTAAAAAGTTAATATTAATAAAACAAGGAAATATTATAATGTATGATTGCAAACAAGTTTGGTCGATGCAAAATAAATATGCATACTACTGAAATAAAACAAAACAAAGACAAGTGTGGATTTAAATATAATTCAAACAACCTCACATATTCAGACTTATTACAGAGCACTTACGCTAATCTTTTGTATTGATAAAAAAGCAAAGACAAGTGTGGATTTAAATATTATAATGTATATGTCAGACCTGTTATTGTAGCAATACCTCTCAGCATGAACTACAGGCTTTTTCTATCTTACTCTAACGTCTATCCTTTTTAATCGATTGAAACCCGCTCCTTATCTCTAAGGTAGACAAGTTATAACTTCACCATCCCGGATCCATTCCATTGTTCATGTAGATCTATCTTAATTCTCTTGAATATAAGAATCACTATCTAGACAAAAGGCGATCTCTCGATGCTATTACATTTCCAAGACATGTTTTACCAAAACCCCATATGATCTCTCGATTTTCTTACAGTGTCAAGGTAAAATATTCAAACAATAAACAAAACAGTCATGAGTAAAAACATAATTCATCATTCATAAACATAAAATAATTGTCTAGGCAATACAAAGATTAACACCAAGTAAGATAGTCATGGCGCTATCAAAAAACTTCATCCAATATTTAACGTTTAATACAACCCCAACATGTAAAGAAATTAAGAAAAAAGGAAGAACGACTCCCAAAACCAGTGGCTCTGTTGTGACAATTCTGATCAGCGTCGTGCCTGCCTTGGTGATCAACCTCTCTCGATACCTGATCACCACTCTGCTACAGTCTAGATATTGAGGACACTAAGGAAGGTCGGCTGGTAAATGGTGGGAAAGCACTGCAGTTGCTCGCTTACGCCTTAAGTAAAGCTCTTCTCTCTTCTTCTTTGCCTCTTCTTTTTGGTGGCTACAACTGGTTATTTATAGGGAAGAATCTCCTAGGGATTCATATGATTGGAGATTCCATAAATAATTATTGACATCTTGTCCAGACTAAAAAAGGAAAGGCGGCTGACGGCTGTCAGAATATTTAAGGCTTGCTTGCACGTGAAGTAAATGATCCAGCTGGCGTGTGACATAGGCGGTTTCATCATACCCACTTCCAAATCTTCAGATAAACCTTGCCTCAGTGAGATAAATCTACTCCTCACATTTTTCTTTCTTCCATTGGCCCTTGCAAATTATATTGTCACGACTGAAATGTCCTTCCTCTGTAAAGTTCCTGCACATACATAATCCACACAACCCTTTCTCCTCAACAACATCAGTTAAACCAAATAAATCTTGTCGAAGTAAAACTTATCCACCACAAACAAATATAACCTAAATGCAACTAAAATGATATGCATACCTTATTTAGACGAGCAATAACTTAAGTGAAAATACTAGAAATTGAGTCTTTTTACAGAGTTATCAGCATCCCTCCAGTTTAAGGGAGGAGTTGTGCTTCACACTTAGTTGATTGCATTGATAATTATTGGTAGAAATAAATTTTTTCATGGCATGTGTTATGTTAGGATAGTTGTTTGGAATAAGTTGAGGATGCTTGATTATGAAAGCATTTTTTTATTGCCTAGGCCAGAATTATTTTACTTAACTGTTGAAGGATAGAACTGACCTTAGGACTTGACTCTTTGTGATCATGTTAACACGATTGTATATTTTCTCTACTTAAGGTGCATAGAAAATTTTTAGGAAATATTTTTTGTGCGTCGTGGCATTAAATGATTGAAAAAATTATGTTGAACTCCTTAGTGTTTTGAATTATGTTGAATTACAAATAAATGTTTTAGCATAACTGTAGAGGGACACTTCTCTGTGCGACGGCATGACTTGGAAACTCCCTTAAATAAATGGTTGTCTCATCTCATGAGTGAATGAAACCAGTCACGGGATGACTCTAACTGGCTAGCTCTGGGTGGAAGGTATGCTCCCTTTCACCTAGAGTGTGGGACGGTAGGTGTGATGAGCTGAATCCCCTTGAAACAGTGCTTAAAAAATATTTGAAGTTATATGTTGAATAAATAGGAGTGAAACTGTGCTTAATGAATAATTTAATGACTAGGCAAAAAAGAAGAACTTACTTAGGAGTTTTCTAATTTCGTTAAGCAATTTACTTTTTCTACCGTCCCCACTTGAATGTCCTTGGTGCCCTCCATAGCCGAGCTTGAGAGGCTGGTCACTGAAGCAGTCATGGTGGTGGTCTAAATGTCACGGTAGAGCTCTGTTTAGGGAGTTTTTCTTCCTTTTATTCTTTATTTTTGTATCCTTTAAGGGCTTGTACTTAAAGATTAAGTTTTGGGATGATATTTAACACACCATAAATTGTTTTATTTGGTGTTGGATGATGCTGGGATGATATTTTATTTGATTGTTAATGAATGATGAAGTTTGTTTATGCTAAGTTTTGTTTTGTTCACTGTTTTAATCTTTTGCATTGACACTACAAGAGCTTCTGGAACTTTGCCTGGTGCCACGGCAGAACATTCCTAGTCTCTGTAAGTGCTTTTGAGAGACTACCATTTATCTAGGAGTTGATGCCTAATTTCGAGAAAGTTAGGTTAGATTTATGTGACAAAGGGAACTAATTCGGGATGGTGAGGTTCTAATCTGCCTTAGAGATAAGGAGAGGGTTTTATTCAACTAAAAAATGTAAATTCTTGAGTAAAATAGGTTAAAAGCTATAGTTTACGCTGAGGGGTATTGCCGTAGCAACAGTTTGACAAACCAAAGGTTGTAGTTCACACTAAGTAGTATTGTCATAGAAAAAGTTCTAGGAACACTATAGTAAATCCTGTCACGCAAGATAAGCGTAGCATATTAAATCATTCTAGACGTGGAATAAATTCTCGTCGTAGAAAATCCAACCTAAGTGCTTCGTTAGAACCCTGATTGTGTGAGGTTTTTTAGAATATATTAAACAAAACATTTTTATTTTCCTCGACAACTTTTATTTGTTTATCTTTACATATTTTTATTGTCTCGACCAAACTTTTATGCTCAGTTCACTTTATAATTTTTCTCGCCTCGATAATACTTTTCCATTTGTTCATATCATTTGATATTGTTTGCTTTTGTTTTTAGACAAGAATCTTAGTACTAAATAGTGAAACTTAGTTCTAGTTGTAGCAAACATAAAAAATTCCCACCAATCCTTGTGGAGACAATAACTCACTCACTACTATATTACTTGCATTGATTGTGTATACTTGCACAGATTTGCATGCCACAACACATACATTTACACATGATCAAGAATCCAATGTATAAATCTTGGTTTTGATTCTTTCTTGTTCATCAAATATCTCAGAGTTGCATGATCATAGAAGAGATAAATTTTAGTTCCTAGTAAATAAGATCGAAATTTCTCTAATACAAAATCAACAGCAAATAATTATTTTTCTGTAGTTGAGTAATTGCGTTGAGCCAAATCTAGAGTTCTTGATGCTAGGTGATGATGTAGGGTTCTTTTCAAATTCTTTGGTTGAGCATAACTCCAACACTTAAATCCGAAGCATTGCACATAATTTTGAAAGGTAAATCCCAGTTTGGTGGTTAAACAATCGACGCATATACGAGTTTTTCTTTCAAGATGTTGAATGAATCTTTACAATCTTGATCAAACTCAAAGGTAATATCTTTTTAAAGAAATCTACATAATGGTTGTTCCACTTTGGAGAAGTCCTTGATGAACCTTTGGTAGAAACCTACATGGCCAAGAAAAGATCAGATTTACCTCACCGAAGTGGGGTATGGTAGCGAGCAAATTATATCAGCCTTTTCCTTGTCTACCGCAATTCCCTTAGATGAAACAACATGCCCAAGAATTAACCCTTTACTTACCATGAAATGTCTTTTTTCATAGTTAAAAACCAATTTAAATTCAATACAACTCTTAAGCATATAAGAAAGATTAGAAAGACATTGGTTAAAAGAGTTATCGTATATTGTAAAGTCATCCATAAACACTTCAATACCGTTCTCGATATGATTGAAAAAAATACTTAACATGCACCTTTGAAATATTGCAAGAGTATTGCAAAGTCCGAAAGGCATTCTACGGTATGTAAACATTTGAAATAAGCAAGTAAATGTTATCTCTCTTGGTCCTCGGATGCCACCAGAATATGGAAAAATCCTAAAAACTATCAAGGCAACAATAATGAGATTTTCCTACTAATCTTTCAACCATTTGATCAATAAAATGTAAAGGGAAATGGTTTTTTCGGGTTAAAGAATTAAGCTTCATATAGTCTATAAAGACTCTCCAACCATCTAGTATTTGTTCCATAATCATCTCACCTTCTAAATTTTTATTACTGTAATGTTGGTCTTTTTTGAAACAATGTGAATCGGACTTACCTAATTACTATCAAAAATTGGGTAAATAATATCAGCGTCAAATAGCTTTTGAATCTCGTCTTTCACTACCTCCATTAGTGGTGGGTTCAAGTAGTGTTATCCTTCTCTTGTCATTTTTGTGCCTTTCTTCGTCTTGATTTTATGCATACACGTGGATGGGCTCTGCCCCTTAATATCGACTATAGTTCATCCAATTGCCTCTTTATTTGTGAATAAAATAACAACTAAATCATTTTTCTTCATTCTTTAATGGTTCGCTTGAAATGATGATCGATAAGATACCATTTTTGCCAATAAATGTATACTTAAGACGCATCAACAATTGCTTCAATTCCAACTTAGATGCTTAAAAAATTGATGGAAGATTTTTTACTTATACGGCATTAAACGAAAATTAGGAATAATAGAAGAAATGATTAAAGAAATTTCTTCAAACTCCCTATCGTCGAATTCCTCTTTTTGCAATTCTCTACAAAAAAACAAATAGCAAATTAGTTTCCAAACATTCATCGACTAATGCATTGACAATATCAACAAAGTTCAAGCTCACCACATTATTTGGTTATTTCATAACCTTTTATACATCAAATTTGACTTCTCTGTCAAATTCCATAGTTAAAATACCACTTTGGACATCAATATTCGTGTATGGTGTGCTTAAGAAAGGTCGCCCTAGAAGAATTTTGGATTTGGTATTATTGTGATCATTCTCCATGTCAATTATATAAAAATCAGCAAGATGTTAAATCATTTACATTTACCAAAACATTTTCTAATACTCCATCAGGGTAGATAATTGATCGATTGACGAGTTGAACAGTTACCTTTGTTTATTTTAATGGTTCGTTGGAAATTTTATTGTAGACAGAGAGTGGCATTATGTTGATGGATGAGCCTAAGTCACACATGGCTCGCTTGATTCCGACATTTCCAGTTTTGTAAGGTATGACAAACATGCCTTGGTCCTTGTACTTCGGTGGAAGTCATCTCTGAAATATGGCAGAAACATTTTCGCCAAGGTTCACTTTTTCATTCCCGGTTAATCGCCTTCGATTTGTGCAAAGATCCTTAAGATATTTGGCATACTTGGCTATTTTTTGAATCATTTCAAGAATCGAAATATTGATTTCCATTTTTCTGAATGAATTTAAGATTTCCTTCTCTTTAGCTTGCTTGTCTTGCTTCACTAATCTAGAAGGAAAAGGAGATGAAACTTTCTAAGGGAAGGAAAAGAAAAAGAAAATATGTGATTACCTGAGATAGGGGAGGTGGTGTCTCGACTTCTCTCTTTTTTTTTCTGATGCGTTATCCTCCTCTGGGATTCTTTTTTGGTGATGTGTTATCCTCCTCTGGGATCTCAGGTGAGATAATAGTGCCACTTCGAAAAGTTATTGAACTGACATTCTACCTCATATTTGTTTCGATTTGCAAAGGTAATCGGCCTTGAGATTCCAAGCAACCAACTATTTGAGCCAATTTACTTATCTTCTTGTCGATTTCTTGAAGGAGGTTTATGTTTGAGTTTGAAATTTCTCTTGGGATAAGGCTAATTTTTCGACAATTGTTTCAAGGGAGGATTTTTCTGGTGTTTAGATAGGAAAAGGAGGAGGTCTCAGTTGATAAAATAGGTTAATTCTTTGATTGTTTTCGTAACTTAGGTTTGGATGATCTCTCCATCCCAGATTGAGGGTGTTGCCATATAGGTTATAAGGCCTTTGAGAAGGTCCTGAAAGTTACCTACGACATTGACATGTGCCATGAATTCATCTTGTAACATTAGGCAGTAATCCATTAGATGGTTTGGAATTGTACAAACTCTACAAACTTTTGTGGCTCAAATACTTCCTGAAACAAGTGAATTAACTATGTGAGTTAATTTATCCAATTTACTTTTAATAAAAACAACACTTACTTCATGAACCTATCGGTTAGGTTCACATGAGGAACCGAATTGCTATGAATTAGCCGCCATTTTGGAGATTAAATTTCTTGTTGCATCTGGTGTCATTTTGACGAGAGCGCCAGCACTAGAAACATCTATAATTTTTCCTCCACTGGAACCATGCCACAGACAACTAGCAAATAACTTTTTAAATTTCTCCCAATAATCGTAGAGAGTCTCTCCTTCATCTTGTCGAATTCCCAAAATGCTTCTCCTCAGCTCACTTGCTTTCGCCACTAGAAAAAGTCTATCAAAAAACATGTGATAAATTAGCCCATGTAGTAATGGAATTCAGTGGTAAATAAAATAACTATTCCTTAGCAGATCCGACTAAGGAAAAAGTTTGATTTGACCCTCAGAAAGTCTTTGGGGCTTCTCATATTTGAGCAGACCATGTGAAATTCCACGAGATGTTTACGCAGACTCTCACTGGGAAGACTTTGATAGGTAGGTAAGAGATGGATTAATCCCGTCTTGAGTTGATAAGTGGTCTCACCATTAGGAAAAGCCATATAGATTTACTATTGTACAACGAGAGATGGGGCTAGCTTTTTAATCGTTCGATGCGCCATTGGCTCTAGTTTAGGTGCAGGGTCTGCGACTGGTGCAATTGGAGTGGCGTCAGGCATTGATTCTTTGTAGGATGGTGTTTTGGAAGTAGATTCCAAATTTGATTGTTTCTTGTTTTGTTCTCTTTGTTGTTTTTTCCGTCGAAGCATTTGGCAATGGGTTCTACGAGCTTTCGCTTCGATCTTTGGGTCAAGTTCTACTAAATCTCCAGAATTGCCCATGGTCATAAATCAAAAATAAAAAAATAGATCAGTAATTTTCGAATTCCCCGGTAAGGGCACCAATTTTGACAGGTGTTGTTATACTCGTCAAAATAAATCCTCTTCTCAAATAAAATAAATAGAATTAAGTATAGTATACCGAAAGAGGGTCGATCCAGAAGGACTTAGAACTTCCTGATGTAGTTTTGTGTTGATATTATTTCAAACGGCTAAAACATAACAGTAAAATAAAAATGAGGGGAGTTTTTGCGATTGTGAGGAAAAAAAAGGTAAAGAAAGTAAAGATTAAAATCAAAGTAAAAGAAATGGAAACGTAAATAAAATTGAAAACAATAATGATGAAATAGCCTCAAGCTAGCTTTGTTTAAATTCCGTTTGCTCATTGAAATGGATTTTTCTCAGGGATTCACATTGGTTATAGTCTACAAGGCCCAACCCATTGTAACTTGTCTTTCTCTCTAGTAATTGATCTTCCAAAGTCACTCTCCAAAAGTCGATTCTTGAATGGGGTAGCCACAACTATTGTCTTTAGAACAAACAGAATTAAGTACTGGAAAGGCCCGACTAAGATTATGTTGTCTCGTCAAGAATTAAATCCAATCTCAATTTTCCTTAACGGACTGCCGCTAAGTTTGTTCACAGGAAGTTGAATTTTCCACAGTCTGATCCTTCATCCCAACTATAAATTAAACATCAAGACCAACGGACTCTTTTTTATTTGAAAGCGTTTTAGTTTTGAAGTTAAAGCCGATTGCCAAACCAATAAAATAGAAAAGCGAAAATTTTTCCCAAATGTATTTTAGTGCTTTTCAATTCTTACATATGGAATTGAGTTATCGCTAGCTCTATACTAATAAAGAAATTGGCTAAGCATGGTGGAAACCATACTTAGGATAGTTTATAAAAAGGGTAAAAACGTAAAGTAAATAAAGCATAAATGAAAAGGAAAAAGAACTTTGATTAAAACAAAACAAAGAAAACAAAGTAAATTCGAGATAAAAGATGATGTTAAGCTTACCCCATAGAGGGTATTTATAGGCTTATAAATCCTAAAGATAACAAGGAATTCAAAATAAAAAAAATTCTATAAAATAAAAGAAAATTCAAATGTTTCAAACTCAAACTTAAAAACTAAATTCCTAAAATCTCTTTCCAGATCGTATTGACTAGGCTACTTATAAAATCTTTCTCCTAGAAACTACCACGTTAAACCCGTGTCGTGCCCAGCTTTCGTGCCCATGTCTCCAATCGCTGCCAAAAAAGAAAAAATATGCAGATTATGCCTTTTTTTCTTCCAATTCCAGTAAACAATTCACTGCATATAAAATAAATGAATTACAATCCAAATCAGTAGTGATAAAGTCACAAAATAGGAGAATTGGTAAGTAAAATGTGGCAATTAAAAACAACTAAGATACCGAGAGAAAAGAGTCTTCAATCTTTATTCCTTCATTTTCTATTATACATAGGGTATAAAACCTTATTGAATATCTTTTGTAATTCTTTCTTGTTAGTTAAATCTTTGTAAACACCTACTTTTTGACATATTCTTGTTTACCCAAACATCATTTGTAAAGGGTATAAGTTTTGGTTGAGTCTTAGGAAAAACTAGAGTTGTAAATTTTACACTTTAGCCTAGAAAAAGTAAGAAAAAATTAGTGAATTTTTAGGGGGGAAAACTTAGTGTGGAGCTAAGTTAGTGAATGTAGACTTCATTAAGGAAGTTGAACCACTATAAATCCTTGTACAAAATGTTTATCTTTCTTTGCTTCCACACTAAATTTGTTAAATGTTAATTCACCCTCTCTTAGCTTATTTCGGTTGATCCATAAAGCCTCGATAATTATTACAAGTTATTTGTATGACAATGAACTTCTGAGCTCAACATTCGAAATTTTTTTTTCATAGGTCTTTAAGAGCCAGTTCGAGGAGCTTCTCTGTAGAATGAGGATTCCAAATTTAATCAAGCTATCAAAGTACGTCTCAAGTATTTTAGTAGGTATATATTTCATAGACCTTATATGTATTAGAGTCATAACTCTCTTTTGACAAACTTTGTATATTTTACGATGAATCATTGGGAGCTCCCCTAATAACTGGTGAGATGTCACCGCAATGGGTGCAAGCGAACACCTGTCAGAATAAAGATAGCCTTGTGGCTAAAGATATCGATTCCATAGGAAACGATATTGAAGATCTATTATTGTTGTCAATGAAATTTCTATTAAATGAGAAGAAGAAGATATATGTTAGTTAAGTTGTATGTGGTTGTAAATAAATGCAACGATAACAAAATAAATGAAATACTAAGCAATGGATAGAAGTAAGAACTCATCAGACTTTCACGCAACTGAAACACACAAGTAAACAAGTAAATATATTTTGATTTTTAACATAAATAGCACAAGCATATCTACCAAGCAAAACAAATGTTTGACTTCTATTAAGACTCAAACCAAGTTTGTTTCCCTTCTAGGTTATAGACCTAGTTCATTGCACCCTTAGTTCTGCCCAATTCTTAAGTGAATTCTACCGACAAGGATTGTTCCTAGAGATGTCACTAAAATGACACTTCCATGTTCATTACTTTCCAAAATCAATAGATTAATGCAAACAAAAGAAGACTTTATACAAATACCAAATCAAAATGATGTTTAAGACAACTTCCATCCTAAAAAACATAAACACATGGTAATCAGAATAATAGAGTTTAAAAAAATAATCTTAAGAAACTAATATCCCTATTAATAATCTAAGAAGTGATCCTTGTTGCTCGGTGTGATACGCAGCTTCTTCCTGGTGCGACCGGTCATCAGAGATTCCCCAGAGAGGTCTAGCACACCATGGACATTGCATTGAAATTCTAGGGAAGATGATTGGAGATGATCAAAAAGAAAGGATCCCATGATAGATAAAAAAAAGGGTTCCTCGGTCAGGTGTGTATTTCCTCTTTTATAAGCAACACTGAGGTACATTTGTCCTTCATGTACAAGATGTGATCCTCCGTACAGTTATCTAGAATAATGACCAACAACGACCTAGATTCTAGAATATCATATTCCCATTCAACGGTTACGATGACATCTTGCTCTGTATACATGGATACGACAATCATTATTTCCTTCAAAACTTAGGCATCAACATTAAACACAGGTCTTTCGACCTTTTAAAGCACGGCAGAGGTGAAATTGACTTTACAAATGTAAAATACAATGTGATGACATTTAACTCTAAATGTGATGCTATGACAACAAAATGTGGTGACAACTATGATGAAATGCACAACTTAGAAACAAAAGCATTTTAATGTATGAACAGAATTACATATTTTTTACAGTACTATCTCACCCTCACACTTAAATGTTTTCTTGTCTTCAAGTAAACAAAATAATGCAGTCACGAAAGCAATTTTAAGAAAGCTAATTTGCATTCACATTCTTGCTACTTGAGTTAAACAAGCTCGAAGTAAACAAGTCACAAGAATTAAATTCACAACTGCGCCGGCATTCACATAAGTATATAAATACATTTCATACAATCACAACATTATACTCCAATTTGAACATTTTCGTGAAATAAAATAAATTGTTATTTAGAAAAACATGCATTGTGTTGTTCAATTTAAAATACGAAATGAATTAATTAACAAAATAAATTTGATTGATTTCAAGTTCACATTTTGTAAAAATGTCGTATCGGATCGCATCACTTCGACCAAGTGAAGCTTTCCACGCTCATTCTACAAATCAGTGTTCTTGAAAAACATTCAAATATCATATCACTAAATAAGGAAATAAGATCAGAATAAATATAATTGTAAAAATAAAAATAAAATAGTTACAATATAAGAAACTATTCATTTAATGTTGTACATTAAAATACATAACATATGAAATAAATATACATACATAAGGGACTAAAACAAAACAACAAATTATTACACATCCTAATATAAATAACCATATAAACATACTTGGAAATTTAAAGGACTAAACTGGTATTAACAGAAACTAGAAGAGCCTAAACAGCAAAAATAGAAATTTCAAATGTCAAAAATAGAAAAAACTGAAATTTGAAGGGCCTAATCAACCATTATAAACAAATCAGAGCCCTAATCTACATTTTAAACAAATTCGGACACTAGAAATGAAAATAACCCTAAAATGAAGTTTAGGACTAAAATGCAATAAATCATAAATATGAATGTCGAATCATAATTAAACCAAATGTAAAACAATGACTAAAATGATAGATTTACAAATATCATAGCAAAATTCGAATAACATTAAAAAAACACAATACATTAAATCAGTGACTAAAAATGAAGTAATAAAAACATATCATACTTAAGTATAAATAACATTGAAGTACAATGATCGCAGCATAAATATATACATATATGTGCTTAAAGGCTAATAAGGACCAAATTGCAACATTCATAAAACAAGCTCTCAAAATAAAAAGAAACAAAACTTTCATTAATAAGTGAAAATACCCATAAATAGGGTTTACCCATAAGCAAAATGGTGCACTGGTCCTCCTCGAAACGATGTCGTTTGGTGTCGAATATAAAAGCCCAAATTCACACCCAAAATATCATCAACCCTCATTTTCTGCTTCAATCGCCTGAATGAGAGAAAGAGAGAGCTCTCAAAAGCCTGCGAACAACTATTGTATCGGCCTCTGCTGACCAGCGGCCACTGCCGTACGCCAGAGTCGGATGAAAGAGAAGAAGATGCCATCTGAAGTGTGTCTTGGCCCTGAGAAAGGATATGGGCCCTGTTTGTCTTGAAAATGGCCCAAACGTTGCAGATCTCCGAAAAATACCAAAGGGTTTCTTCGGCTTCGACGACCGCGTGAGGGGGAATCACCCAAAGGTAACCCCTTTTCTTTTTTTTCTCTCCTGTTTCTCTATATCTTTTCCTCTCTTTTTCCCCTCTCTCTTCTCTCTTCTCTCTTCTCTCTTTTCTATTTTTTATCCTTTGTAACCCTTGAATGCCTCTGTTTTTTTTCTTTTCGGAAGAAAAAACTCTTCAACTGGTTCCCCCACTTGATTTATGGTTCCCTCTTCTCCTTTTTCTTTTTCCCGAGAGGATAGGGTATGAATACCCTATCTCTTGCTTTATTGACACCCAAATATGCCTCGGGATATCTTGTGATGCTTATTATTATTTTTAATTTATTATCAATTTCTTCACTGTTGATATGATTAGGTGCAACTATCAGTCACTGTTGATGATAACATTGAGTGGTAGGACATTCGATGGCGGCTCGATGGCTTAGCAGTGGTTCATGCTTCGGTGGGAGCTGAAGAATCAAGTGGTAACTGAGCGGATGGCTTGATATTTTAGGGTTTTAAAACCTTGGATTATGAGTGATTTGGATCGTTGGATGGGTCCAGATCAAATGGCCAGGAGTGAGGCAGCGCTGGAGCTTGAAGGGAAACCCTAGTTGGGTTATCAAGTGGGCCGGTTCGAGTCGGCTCCCGGTGCTAGGTCGAGTCTGGATCGGGTCCAGATCCTGGGTTGGGTTGAGTACTGGTTGCATCTAGGTTGGGTTGTATCTGGGCTTGGGTCTTTTCTTGGTGCTTGTAATATGGGCTTGAAAGTGCACTGGGCGTCGGGTGATGGGTCAACTGGTTAATTATTTTAGCTATTTGAGTTGAATTTTGGGGTTTGCAAAAAATATGTATATTTTTATTAAAATAATAATAATAATAATTAATAATATTTTGTAAACCCTGACAAAAACGGGTATCTACAGCTGCCCCTCTTTTCACATTCTTATGTTAACAAGAATAGGGAAAAGACATAAAAGACAACAAGTTTTTGCTAGATTCTCTTTTTTTATTGGAAATTTGAAAGTGTTTGTTGTTGGGGACGACACTGCTCATACGTGATGAAGAGTTTTGGTCATCTAAAAGTAACACGACTCATATATGATGAGGAGATTTGGTATGTGGATGACGCGGTTCCTATGCGATGAGGATGGCAAACCATCTTTAGGGGGTGTTAACATGGTTCCTGTGCGATGAGGATAGCTGGCTATCTAGGGGTGACACGGCTCCTACGTGATGAGGAGGTTTGGTCGGTGGATGACACGGTTCCTACATGATGAGGATGTAGGCCATCTTTAGGGATGATAACACGGTTCCTACGTGATGATGATGGCTGGTTATCTAAGGGTGACACGGCTCCTACGTAATGAGGAGGTTTGGTCGGTGGATGACACGGTTCCTAAGCGATGAGGACGGTAGGCCATTTTTAGGGATAATGGTTTCAAGAGAAACTGACTCACAGATGATGCTTCAGGAGAAGCTATCTCAAGAGAGACAAAATTTGTTTCTAGGGAAACGATCTCAAAGATGGGTGTTTCAAGAGAAACTGTCTCAAGAAAGATAAAATTTGTTTCAAGGGAAATATACTCAAATATTGGTGTTTCAAGGGAAACTATCTCAAGAGAGACAAAACTTTGTTTCCAGAGAAACAAATTCAAAGATTTTTTTCAAAAGAAAATGTCTCAAGAGAGACAAAATTTTGTTTCCAGAGAAACAAACTCAAAGATTTTTCTTCAAAAGAAACTATTTCAAGAGAAACAAAACTTTGTTTCAAGAGAAACAATTTCAAAGTTTGTCTTAATAAAGATTATCTCTAGTGAGACAAAGTTTTTTAGCGAAAATTACCTCAAGCAAGACAAAATTTGTTTTTTAAGAAAACTTGTCTCAAGCAAGACGACCCTTTGTTTCGAGAGAAACTATCTCAAAGGCTATCGATACTCTTCTTGTTCTTGCATGCAAAGGAAAGGACTTCAAAAGATCTGATCGTTCCCTTAATGATGTTGAATCTCCAAAGATGCCCCCAAAATTCAATGTTAAATCTCCAAAGATGCCCCATCATTCATCATTTTTTGCTTCAACACTGATTCTAAGCATGAGCTTTATGTCTGAGAGCCACATGTCAACTACTAAGATCCACTCCAGAGAGATTGTCTTGTTTGGAAAATGTTTTTCTTCTTCTTTTATTTTCAAGAGTCTGAAAATATCAATTAAAAGAGTTGAAAAATGTTTAATCAAGAGTTTGAAAATATTGCCCCTTTCTAGGTTTTACAATTGAGTTAAATCATAAAACAAGAGTTTATTGGATATCAAATAATTAATTACACTTTTAATTCTTCAATAAATTATAGTTATTTGACAAGTGTCAAGATTATTGCTATCTTTGAGGTATGGTTTAAGTAAGGAAATGATAAAAAAGTCTCAGGTTGTTATCTTTGGTCAAAGGTTTGGCATTTTCATTTCTTTGATGTTCACTGATATGATGGAGTAGCTTTTATGCTAATCTACTAGAAGTGTTTTCCGCTTCTCAAATCTCCTGATCACATTCGTGTTGTGCAATGCCTTATCAAGGGATTTGTGATATCGCCTTCTATACAATAGTTGTACAGTCTTTATATTTGAGTCACCTTTTCAGGCTTTCAACTCAAATCCTCCTTTGGTTTCAAGACGTAATTCAAAATTTACGTCTTGAACCCCCTTTTTTATTATTTTTGTTCATCCATCATGCATTAAATATTTTAGAAACCTTTTGTAAATAAAAGATTAATCCTAATGGGTGGGATGAAATGTGAATATAGTCTCTTTTGTTTAGAAATCCATGTATGATTAGAATGGACATTTAAGGCACGTAATGCAGGTTATGGTTCATGGTTATGAAAGAAAGGGATGAATATGCCCAAACAAGTGTTTAAGGGTACTTGAACCAAGGATCAATTCATTCTTTTGTCTTCAATCTTGTCTTGTTCGATTTGAATTTTCCCGTATGTGTCCTTTTGGATGTTCTATGATCGCCTGGTGAACTGATTTTGGAATTATTGTGCTTGATCAATCTCATAGTTTGAAGCTTGATGCGTCATTTGACTCGAGGGAATCTTTGTATGTGCTTCTTATCTTTTTTCTTTCTTTTGTTCCTTTTCTTTGATTTTTGCTTTGATTTTTTTCTTTGCCCTTTATTTTTTTCTTTTCTTTTTTTTCTCTTTTGTTTTGATTGGATCTTCGTACTTGGCATTTGGTTCACCTTTTGGTATCTCATCTGGACCGATGATCTTCACTCATACGAGCAGACTTTTTTTTGCCTTGCCCCCAAGTATGGAGGGTGATCCTTGGTTATGGTTGAATCAGAAGAAAATATAATTTAGGCTCAAATGAAGACACAAGGGATATATTTTCTCTTTTTTCGAAGGGATAATGAAATAATGTCGTTCATCATTTCATACACAGAAATCCTTTACAAAAAAGGTATCCCCAGGGGATATTCATAATTAATTTTTATTCACATGAAAATAATGTAATTAATACATGATAGAATTATTTTGAATTAATTTTTTCTTCTTCTTGCTCCCAGTATGCCTCAATTGTACAAGTTCATCTTCAGAAAAATCATGAGAGATGCCCTATGTTATTCTTGTAGGAAGGTTTACGTTCAAGTGAACATCTTGTACTCAATGCCTTTAGGTTTTATTGGTGGAAAATGTTGGTTTTGCATCTTAATAGATGATGGTGTAACTTTATTAGCTCAACGAAAGGGAAGGGTATGACTTTTTGTGTCATGAAAAAGATAAAAGCAATGTTTCAAAATCTCAAAGAGGGGTAATGTCAAAATTTGATTTTTTGGTAGTGACCATGAATTATTTCGGGTAAAGAATTGAGAGATTTTATTTTGGTTTTAGATTGTCTAAAAGGGTTTAATTTTGTCATATGTCAAAAATCCATAATTCATGAAAAATTAAGAGAATTCATAATTCATTTGATATTTGAAGAACTAAAGATTAAAACTCGTTCAATTATTAAACCTTAGAAGGTAGCACAAGTTCAATCATTGAAAGATTAAGAAAATATAAAAGACAAAACAATGCTCTCAACGCAAATGGTAGATGTAATGACTTCTCTTGCTTAGCATTAGGATACCTTGAATAAATCATATGATGGATTTTGATCTTCAGTGCCTTATAGTTCTCAGCGGAATCTCCAGAGCTTCCTAGGTGGCAACTTCGCACTGGATCAATATCATGAACCTCAGGACATGGAGATTCTTTTCTCTGATCATCCTGAAATGTTCAACCCTATGATCAGCTGAATAGGCTCCATCAGTACTGATTTCAACTTCTTTTAATTGTTTGAATTTTGCTTCTATTCTCAATATGGTTAGGACCACTTCATCGAATCCTCCAAGGATTAATTCCATGTTTTTATGAATGACGTAAGCGAAAATGCTTGAATGAATGAAATGCAGATGCAAAATACGAAGATGCAAATGCAAAATATTGATCCCAACGATGAATACTATAGAATAATTTTCACCAAAAATAAAAGTCTTCACATTACAAGACAGTCCACTTTACAGACATGCCTTCTCTTAGTTGCTGAGTCCGAACTGGGTCAAGTCTTTGTACTGAACTTCTTTTAGCCTTCAATGAATGTCTGTATATTCAAGTGCTTGATTGAAAACTTTTATCTCTTCTTAAGAAAATTTTCACTAGAGTATCCCATTGAGGATCAATACTTTTTGCATTATGTCATGACGAATCAATGCAATGCAAAAAATGATGAAAAATGACAAACAAAAGAAAAGAAATAAGTTAGTACATGTAAGATAATCAATAGAATTAAAAAAATGCTATCTACATATAAACATAACACCTACTCAAACATGATATCTACTCGAGCATGCTTTTATTAAATAGCATTCCTACCCAAATATGCTTTCTACCCAAAAATAAATAATTTCAAGGAAATGATCTTAACCGCATCGTATCTAGTTCGCATGCTTTACTCAACAAAATTTAAAGCAAAAGGAAGGGTTCAGAAACGCTCCTCCTCTGTGTACAATTAATTTGGGTACCTACTAACGGACAGAGGTTCGGTATACTATACCTAGGGTGGCCATTCTATGGTTCACTATATTCATTGTTTCGGCTCTAACAGGAAAATGGTACTCGAATTGTCCTTGATGTCAGTGCCCCCTTGGGCTACCAAACCCTCGATCCTCACCCATTACATGTTTTGAATGGAAAAAGTTCAATTCGAGGGGATTTACTGCCTTATACCCATACGAGGAATAAATCCCTACGAATGTATAAGGTATGTATCCCATGGGTTATTTGCTAAAACTCATATGAAGAATAAATTCTTACGAGATTAAAGCATTCACCCCGACTTATTTGGATCGAAGCTCGTGTCTAGAGCTTATGTTATGCAAATGTGCATGATGTGTGTGAGGAGGAACGTGCCTACCTTTGACTCAAAAAAATTGAAAAGAAAAGAAAAGAAAAAAACTCGACAAAAACTTAGATAGAGATGAAAGAAAAAATTCAAATGTTAATATGAAAATTTAAAAATGAAGCAATTAAAAACTTCAATAAACAGATCATAAGTTAACTAAAGACACGAACTCATAGTTTCCACCAAACGACAATGTGTAAGCAATCTACAACCTGACTCTCCAAAAAAATATCTCCAGCAGAGTCGTCAAGCTGTCATAACCATTTTTTAAAAAACACTATTAAATATTATTTTAAGAACAATTTGTATGACTTTAATTTGGAAAAATTGGTCAGTTTTGGATTGGTTTGAATAAAATGGAAAGAGAGTCGCCATTGACCTTTGGGTTAGGTAGGTTAAATACCCAAAAACGTCTTTTAAAACAATTTTTAGAAAAATCATTTTTAGACGAAAAACTGGTTTGCATTTACAAAGATTTGACGTAATGGGTCTGGGAGTTGGTTGCGTGTGGGGAAGGGTAAGCACCTCCATAACGCCCAAAATTGGTAATCAATCGCTACACGTTGTCATAATATTGGAAATTATGAATCGAATATAAAGTTAAATTATGATTCATTAATTGAATATTGAATAATTTGGTTCGAATTAATAACTTAAAGAAAATCCTTTAACTCGATAAGAAATCTTGAAATTTTCTATCTTCCGTCGAGAAATCCATTTCAACTATTTCTCATTCGTAAAAAATATTCCTCCTAGGTTATTAAAAAATTGTGAATCGAATATAAATTGACAATCAACATTTGCTTGAAATAAAATAAATTGTTATTTAGAGAAACATGTAAGGTGTTGTTCAATTTAAAATACGAAATGAATTAATTAACAAAATAAAGTTGATTGATTTCAAGTTCACATTTTGTTAAAATGTTGTATCAGATCGCATCACTTCGACCAAGTGAAGCTTTCCACACTCATTCTACAAATTGGTGTTCTTGAAAAACATTCTAATACCATATCACTAAATAAGGGAATAAGATGGGAATAAATATAATTTTAAAAATAAAAATAAAAATAAAATATTTACAATATAAAAAAACTATTCATTTAATGTTGTACATAAAAATACATAAAATGTGAAATATATATACATACATAAGGGACTAAAACAAAAAAAATAAATTATTACACATCCAAATATAAATAACCATATAAACATACGTGGAAATTTAAAGGACTAAACTGGTATTAACAGAAACTGGAGGGACCTAAATAGAAAAAAATTAAAAAGGTCCAAAATAGAATAACAGAAATTTAAAGGGCCTAAACAACCATTAAAACAAATCAGAGCCCTAATCTACATTTTAAAAAAATTCAGACACTAGAAATGAAAATAACCCAAAAAACAAGTTTAGGACTAAAATGCAATAAATCAGAGACATGAAGGCCGAATCATAATTAAACCAAATGTAAAATAGTTACTAAAATGATAGATTTACAAATATCATAGCCAAATTCGAATAATATCAAAAATACACAATACATTAAATTAGTGACTAAAAATGAAATAATAAAATCATATCCTGCTTAAGTATAAATAACATTAAAGTACAATGACCGCATAATAAATATATACATACATGTGCTTAAAAGCTAAAAAGGACCAAATTGCAACATTCATAAAACAAGTGCTCAAAATAAAAAGAAACAAAACTTTAATTATTGACTGAAAAAATGATACAAAATCAGAATGACCCTAAATAGGGTTTACCCATAAGAGAAAATGTTGCGCTGGTCCCCTTCGAAACGATGTCGTTTGGTGTCAAATATAAAAGCCCAAATTCACGTCCAAATTATCATCAACCATCATTTGCTACTTTCATCGCCTGAAAAAGGAGAGAGAGAGAGAGGGGAGAGAGAGAGAGCTCCAAAGAGCTCTAAGAAATCGGCAAGCAACTGCCGTATCGATCGCCGCTGATCGGAAGCCACTGTCGTACGCTAACATCAGAGGAGAGAGAAGAAGACGCCATCTGAAGCATCTCTTGGCCCTGAGCAAGAATCTGGCCTCGATTGGCCTGAAAATAGCCCAAAACGTTGTAGATCTACGAAGAAACAAAAGGGTTTCTTCGGCTCCGACGACTGCGCGGGGGGAATCACCCAAAGGTAACCCCTTTTCTTTATTTTCTCTCCTGTTTCTCTGTATCTTTCCCCTTTTTTTCCCTCACTCTTTTCTCTTTTTCTATTTTTTCTCCTTTGTAACCCTCAAATGCCTCCGTTTTTTTCTTTTTGGGAAAAAACCCCTTGAACTGGTTCCCCCATTTGATTTATGGTTCCCTCTTCTCATTTTTCTTTTTCCCGAGAGGATAGGGTATGAATACACTATCTTTTGCTTGACTGGCACCTGAATATGCCTCGGGATATCTTGTATTGCTTATTATTATTTTTAATTTGCTATCAATTTCTTCACTGTTGATATGATTTAGGTGCAACTATCGGTCACTGTTGATGATAACATTGAGTGGTAGGACATTCGGTGACGGCTCGGTGGCTCGGCAGTGGCTCATGCGTCAGTGGGAGCTAAAGAATCAAGCGGCGACTGAGCTGATGGCTTTATATTTTAGGGTTTCGAAACCATAGGTTATGAGTGACCTGGATCGTTGGATGGGTCCAAATCCAATGTCCAGGAGTGAGGCGGCGTTGGAGCTTGAGGGGAAACCCTAGTTGGGTTGTCAAGTGGGCCGATTCGAGTCAGCTCTGGGTGCTGGGTTGAGTTTGGATCTAGTCCAGATCCTGGGTCAAGTTGAGTGCTGGTTGCATCTAGGTTGGGTTGTATCTGGAACTTGTCTTGGTTCTTGTTATCTGGGCTTGAATGTGCATTGGGCCTCGTGTGATAGATCAGCTGGTTAATTGTTGTAGTTGTTTGGGTTTAATTTTGGGATCTGCAAAAAATATGTACATTTGTATAATAATAATAATAATAATAATAATAATAATTAATATTATTTTTGTAGACCCGGACAAAAACGGGTGTCTACAGACACGTTTAGATTGTTTGCATGTCAAAGTTTTTTGGGTTTTCATTTGTTTAATAACATTAATCCTTATTATTGTTTTATTACTTATTGTTTTCATTCTTCTTCCTTGGATTTGTAAAGAACAATCATTTTTACAGATTTCAAGAGTTTCTGTTCTAAAATTTATAAGATTAATTTATCAGTTGGAGTCTATGACCATTTTCGGTATTCGAGATTATCGGGATTTGATCTTTGTTCATTGGAAGTTAGAGTTCGGTACCAAAAAGTTCAAGTTTTTTTAAGCAGTGCAATTCTTTTAAAGGTTGAAACTCCCAAAGATGAGTACAAAGATTCAGAAGACAGGAAACGGTTATGGTATTTTCCTAATCATGATTTCACTCTCATCATCCTTTGGACAAAATTCCTTGTTCATGGTGAAGAAAGAATGATCAATGATACATCATCTGGCATTTTCGATTTATACCTCGACAAAATTGATGAAGCATGGAGACAATCTCCCTGTTCTCGACTATGTCATAATCTCCGATGCACATAGGTTCTTTGGACCAATTTACCTACACGATAGTACCAGTGTCGTCGGATGTGTATACTGCAATACCTCGAATGTGACGGATTATGGCGTTGAATTTTCCCTGAGGTTGGCGTTTCGATCAGCATTGAAGCACATCAACAATTGCCCTAGTCCGGACATTTTCACCGGCACATTTTGAGGATGGGGCATGGAACACAGGGGGAAGATGTAACAGGACAGTCCCTTTGAGTGAATCGGAGATAAACTCAAGCGGCCCTGAATGGGAACTGAGGAGCCTGCAAATGGAAGAGATCGGAAAGGTGGGGATAGAAGGTGGTAAGCTCGGGAAAAGGTTTGGGTTTTGGATGTGATGAGGGCGATGATGATGAGACCGGATGGTCACCCTGGTGAGTTCTGGGGAAATAAATGGATGAAGGGTTATAATGACTGTTCATTGGTGCATGCCAGGTCCCATTGATGTGTGGAATGATTTTCTCATGGCAATTCTGATAAGAGAAGCTTCATTTGTTTCTTAGTGAAAGGGCTTTTAGATAGGGATCATCTACATGATATATTTTACACCTTAATAATTTTCTTCATTTTTTTCTTCTTGTCAATACAATCAATTAATTATATACTTTTCGTTGTAATTTAAGACTAGACTCAAACTTGAAAATCAATCTACTAATTATTAAATTTAGTTATTTAAGTTCTATTTTATAACTTGACTCAAATTTTAAAACAAAATTCAAGTCGAGTTTATAAAATTACAACTCGAAATCAATCAGAATCATTTTTTTCAAGTAACAAAATATCAATTTTTCGACAAGTTTTGCTCGTCCCTAACTAAAACCACAACGGGTGTTCAAGAATTTTTTAGTAGGATGTTTTTTAAGGTTCTTTGTATTAGAAAACCCCGATTCTTATCCTCAACTTCAACTTAGATTTTAATTTCAGATAAGTTGGAAATTACTTTTAACTTTTTTTAATAGTTGAGATGATTATAATGATATATGTTCAAAATCTTTCTTAACCATTAACAACTTACACATCCTACAAACATAGTTGTTCAAACTCAATACCTCTAAGGTGAATACACTCTCTTCTAAAATTATGAATCAAATGAGACAGCTAAAAGGAAGAGAATGTTGCTAACTGTATTTTGCCTATTAATGAAATCAGAAGCAACATCCAAACTCTATTGAAATTATCAACTTCCAACGAACGTGGAATTTCTCCTACTTGAAGTGGCATTTTGCAAACATGCCAAACTACAAGAGTTTTTTCCCCTGCTTCTCCATTGTGTTGAGACCAATAATAAGAAAGAAAAAAAAATGAAATTTGTAATATAGACCAACTGAGTATCACAGTCAACTACGAACTCGAAACTTATTTCACTTGGCTCATGTAGTCATCCTTTCAAGGTGACATTTAGTAGGGGTCTGGAACTCGAGTCCCAGCATCTGGCTTCTGTACACGAAAGAAAAATCGAACCGCATATCTTGTTATAATCTCCAACAACTAGAACCTGGAAATGATTAGTGCAATAATGACAAAAAAAACAATGGCAACTTGTGTGCAAACATGGTGTGGGGCAATAAACCAAGTAAAAGACAAGGCAAAACAGGCAAGGAACTTGGAAATGATGATCAAGACGGTCCCGATAAAGGGACATCAAAAAATAAACAATTTAACAAAAAACATTAAAGGGAAATGATGAAAGAACAACACTTGATTATGAGTTTCCTTCTAATCATGGAATGCAAAAAGATAAACAGAATATTATCAAAATCTTGCTATGAAAGACAGATTAGGAGTAAATGTGAAAGACTTGATTCTCTAACCTATGAACACTTTCAAGAAGGAAAGGAACTAAAATATCTAAGAATCAGGCAATCTCTCTATAGCAAATCATATCACTCTGCAAGTCAATTCATGCTATTTGAATACATTTCCATTAAAAGTGTGTTCACTGCAGCTGCTGGGCGTGATGTGCATGGTTCAGGATCCCACAAAGAGTATGTAGCCGACTAGACATACCAGTCTACCATCAAGATAGGACTAGATTACAAAATCATGCAATAAATCTTATAAGAGAATATTTATCTTTGGCTCGGGTTTATCTGCTTTGCTTAGCCAAAAACAAGTATTTATCAATATGGACACTATGGCTGACAAACGACATAGTGATGGCTTTGACTAATGAACCACCAACATGTATGAACTAATGGTTACAATTCTAAACTAAGACACAAACAGTAGATGACACTGTCAAATCCTCAATTCATAATGTTAAACATCAAAAAAGAAAACTCTTAAGCACCCAAAGCCAATTAAGATGATCTTTTGTTTTATATAGAACCCAAAGACCAAAAACTCCAGTCAAAAGGATAGATGTCCATAAACAAAATCTCATATCAAGATCCTAGTAAAAATAAAGAACATACTTCAGCATTCACTTCCTAAAATCCAAATTATAAGTTTGGTGGTGAAAATATGAATATAACTACATGTTTTCAGACATCTAAACCAAGATAGCACATCAATAAAAGCCATGAACCAAATATAATTTTTCCAAATCCAGTACATAATCTAGTCATATCATGATTAAACATTTCCTCGTCAATGTCAGAAGTGAGACTAACATAGAAGAGATTATGCAATAGTAACACCTAAAAACTCAGTGCATTGATGGGATTCCTTACAATATTCACAATTCACCTATACATAGAGGACATAGGACAACAATTTTGGGCCAATCCCTTCTTATCCCAATTCAATGGAGAATCTGATTATTTAATGCTAAAACATACTATCAACGAGAAGAAGAAAAATCATAAGAAACGAAGTTGCAATTGAGAATCCAACATTCATATTTCAATTATAAAACCTACATTAACAACTTCTGAAATTGTAACCAAAAGAGAAGCAAGAAATAACGTTTGCCATTAATGACCCTTTAAGATCTCACGCCTCTAATGTATTTCCAAGTCCAAATGAGAAATGCTCACGAACAGGTGGAAACTCCACCAATCCAATATCCATTGCGTACCCAGAAAAAGGCAACTTCAACTCCCTCAACAAACAAAATGCCTCCGCCATTCTTGTTTTTGGAACTTCTTGAGCCACAGCACAACAGGGAATCCAAGCGTCAGCTTTGAACTCTTCTCCAATTTCAATCCCTTCCTTTTTAATAGCCTCACATAATTGAGCCTGGAACTGTAGGAGGGCCATTGTTGGAGCTGGTGCGAGAAAAAGAACATTTTTTTCATTTGGGAAAGTCCCAATGGAAGAGAAAGATAGAGCCAATGGTTCTTGCTTTGAAACAAAGGACTTTACAACAGATTCGAGCCTCGCAGGGTCGAGAAAAGGGCTTGAGAAAAGGGTAATGTGAGGCCTGGACTCGATATCAATTAACTGAGTGCTGATTTGCCGACGAGCCAAAATATTCCAAGTTTTCAAGACTTGGTTTTCAAGTGCTGGATCGAAGTAAAGCTCAATCGAAAAGTTTTGTGACATTGAAAATTTTGGGGAAATAGAAGGATCCCAAATTTTGAATGGGAGATCTAAGAGTACCCAGATGATGAAATTGTAACCTTAACAAGAATTGAAGGTAACCCAGAAAGAGAAAAAGATTCTAACCCTCAAGAAAACATGGGGAATGAAAGATACCCAGGTTAGATTTGGTGTTCTAAAGCCAAAGGAGGAGGAAATAATGGGGGATTTTATGGTTTTCTTAAAGAACCAGATACTGAGAGAGGGGTCTTATTTATTTATTTACAATTTGTGTGTGAATAATTAGAATATAATTAGATTTTGTAATGAAAAGAAAATATTTTGTGTAAAAGTTATATAAAGAAAATTTAATTTAACAAAAATAATTATGATTTAAATATGTTAAGATTATAATATTACTTTATAATTTTAAAATTAGTTTTTTTTATGATTTCAAGTTAATCTATTGATATTTAGGATAAAGTACATAAATAGTCTCCGACCATTTAAGGTTCTTATATTTTGATAGTCTAATTTTTAAACTTACAATACAGTCATCTAATTTTTAATTCATTTTCAATAAGGTCTATTCCGTTACCTCTGTTAGTTTTTACTTATGCATTAACTCTTTTTCTTCTTCTTCCCTGAGAAACAACCGTATCTTCCCCAAACTTCCATTTTTCTTCTTCTTATTCACTTAGAAACAACATTTATTGAACACCCATATCTTCCCCAAACTTCCATTCTATGCTTGGCTTCTCTTACACGTCCAAGATGTAAATATTTATTGAAAAAACCGGAAAGGACAATTTGAATGCTTTATATGCCGATGACTTTAGGGGTTCTTTCTTTTGAAGCAAGTGTGAGATCTCATTTAGAAATAGTGTCATGTACAAGTACCTAAGAGAACATTAGGATATTCTTCTTCCCTTTTGATATCGACTTGCTTGGACCTTGTGTAGACTTTGGATAAAGTTGTAAGGGTGATTGCAGCTGATCAATTTTAAATTAGCAGGGGAAGAAAGTTGTCATGAAAATATTATCCATTTCGTCTTGTTTCATGTACTTGTTACTATATATGATAATCTATCTCCCCAATATTTTGGATTATAGCAATGCCAGATGGAATTACTTTGAGGCGTTCTTGCCTTCTGTTGAAAATCATCTGGTCTCTTTATGTCAGCTCAGATGCTTAAAGGGAAAAAACAATCAGTCCTAGATTCAAATTTGAAGATGAAAAAAAATAGAAGTTTTAACACGCATGCAAATTGAAAGCGCTAAAGAATTAAAATTTATGGATTATCAGAAAACAAAAAACAAAGTTAAGACCTTGGATCGTTTTCTAAGGATAGGAAGCGATGTAGCGAGAGAAGAAGGGGTCGTTTGGAAGAGGAAGAGCTCCGTCGCATTTCAACCATCGCCTTGTTTGGAGGAAAGAAGGGAGTTTGGAGGATTTATTTACTCTGGTTTTTTTTTTATCAGAATAAAGGGACAACCTTTGGATCTACGGAGGAATAAAGGAGTGAAAATCATCTTGTGATAACTGATTGGGTGCCTTGAAGATCCGATTATCAATTACCTTCTTGTGTTAGCAAAATTGTTGTCCGAAATTCGGGAAAAGAACTTGAGTAGGTTAGGAGTATCAATAAGCACTCACAGTCTGATTAGAGTTCAATCATATGACATTTTGCTGTTGACCCAAAGATGATTCTTTTATTAAAGTTTTGAATGGACTCCAGTTGTAGGAAATCGAAGAAGAAGAAGGAGGAGGAGGTTGACGGAAGGCAATTGTCATGTGAGATCCAAGTAACGGAACGTAACGGAAAGAACCATAATGAAAAACGAAGTAAAAGTTCAATGATTGTATTATAAGTTTTAAAAATTTAATGACCAAAATGTAAATTTTGCTAAACGTTTGGAGACTATTTATAGAATTTACCCTATTGTTTATTTAAAAAAAATCTGCTCAAACTTTTCAGATTTACGTTAATTACTGGTAACCGTAAAGTAAAGGAAAAATAACTCTTTTATTCCTTACCATTATAATCCCTATCAATTTGACCATTAATATTTGGAAATATAAAAAAAATATTAATTTAACAATATAATTTTTTTAATTCTCTATATTTAGAATTTTTAAGGTTATATCGATAAAAAAGTATAAATACATATGATTAAAAAGTTATTTTACTTTTTTATAAGTACTAAGTTAGTAATAATGATAAAATTAAATAAAAGTGAATTCACCAAATTTTTTTTATTAATCTAGGGTGATTATATGTGGTAGTTTCTATTATATAGATTTTCAACCATTTAACAATGAACACTCAAATACCTTGTAGTCGTTAGTGCTCAAACACATTACCTTTAATAATAACAATTATCTCTTTAACCATCGAAGTATTTTAATTCGTGTAAATTGAACAAAAATTTTAAATACAAATAAGAGAAAATCGCCTCAGTGACCAAAAATGCCTTATAATATACGATTTTAACTAACTTTTTTTGGATTTGCCAAAATGACCAACAAAATCGCAATGCGAAATAAAAATCGCAACGCGATCTCCAGAATCGCAAATCAGTTCCCAGAATCGCAACGCGATTATGAAGAATTTCAATGCGATAGTACAAATTCGCATTGTGATTTTCCAGAATCGCAACGCGAATATGAAAATCGCAACGCGAACATATAAATCGCAACGCGATTCTGACTATCGCAACGAGTATCCGTAAAATCGTAACGCGTATCCGTAAATCGCAACGAGTATCCGTAAAATCGTAACGCGTATCCGTAAATTGCAACGACAATACGTAAAATCGCAATGCGTATCCGTAAATCGCAACGACAATACGTAAATCGCAACGCATATCTGTAAATCGCAACGAGAATACGTAAATCGCAATGCGTATCCGTAAATCGCAACGACAATACGTAAAATCGCAACGCGTATCCGTAAATCGCAACGCGATTTTTAAAGCGCCATTAGAATCGCTACGCGTATTTTATTTTCAAATTCCAAACACGAATATTAATTATAGGAACACTGAACCGTCCACAGTATATCCCGTAATCGCAACTCGTAACCTAAAACCTAAAATCACAACTCAGTCTCATCTCCATCTCTCATTCTCTACGGTGAAATCCATCCCCATCTTCGAAGATTTCCGTCCCCATCTCCGGCGAAATCCCTCACAACCATTCACGGTCAGAAATCCCTCACAATCATTTAGAAATGGAAAATCAACCTCCGAGGGTTAGTTTTTTTAATTATTTTTATTTTGAAATTTTTGCATTATTTTAAGTTTTTTCATACTGAAATTGATGATAAGTTTACTGGTAATTTCAATAATAGATTAACTATTTCACTTAGATTTCTTATTAAATTCATTCGATTGCTGCCAATACTGCTAAATTGTTTAGTCTTTAACCCTGTGAAGTTAGTATTTGTCTTTGTTTTGTCTTTTGGTTGAAGTAATGCAATCCATTAAAGTTTCAATTTGCAGAAGAAGAATAGTTTCTAAACTTAAAATCGCAACATGAAAATGAAAATCGCAACACGAAAATGACTATCGCAACGAGAGAAATGAAAATCGCAACGAGAGAATCGCAACGCGAAATGAAAATCGCAACGAGATAATCGCAACGCGAAACCAAAATCGCATTGCGATTTTCATTTCGCGTTGCGATTCTCTCGTTGCGATTTTAATTTCACATTGCGATTCTCTCGTTGCGATTTTCATTTCGCGTTGCGATTCTCTCGTTGTGATAGTCATTTCCGCATTGCGATAGTCATTCTCTCGTTGAGATTTTCATTTCAACCAAAAGACAAAACAGTGTTGCAAATTTTAGTTTCAAGAATAAACTACTACTCTTTATGTTTATTGTTTTTGGTATATCTTCACAGTGTAGTTTTTGGTATATCTAACTTGGTATGTTTATTGTTTTTGTAGAAATTTTTTTCGGCTTCATTGACATTAAGGAATAAAGTTAGCCTAGCCACTACAATTGCTTCGAAGCTTTCACCTGCACAAAGAAAATTGTTTGAGGAAACCTGCTTCAGGCCATGGCTGAGAGTACAGCATCCGGGTGGAGATGCTAATTTGACCCATTTGTGGCTTTAGACCATGACTAGCGATCTACCCGACAGTATACAACGTGGTGAGGAAGAGATATGGTTTCATTCTCCACCGGCGTATACTTGTTTTGGGCGGAAGGAGTTCTGCTTAATCACTGGTCTATGATTCGGACACGATGATGTAGGCCGGTACACTCGTCATATCACCCGCCCATCATGGTTATCCTGGGTTTTTCCTGATGAGTCAATAGAGAAGCCGAACTTACACGTCGACGACCTGAAGAAATTGTTTAATAAGAAAGATGGTTTTACTCGGATGAATGACGTCGATGTTGTCCGAGTATGCCTTCTAGTACTTTTTTATGCCTGCTTTTTAGGCAGAGAGGCCAGACAACCTATTCCTCAGGAGCTAATATTATTGGTAGAGGACCTAAATGCATGGAATCTGTTTCCGTGGGGTTCGTATATATGGAAAGCTACCTGGACTAAGTTGTCGTCTGCCTTTGATGACCGTAAAAGTTTGCGTGGCGATGGGTCGAAATACACTTTGTCAGGCTTTATTTGGGCCTTTAAGATAAGAATTTCTATATAATGTTTTCAAAATTATAATTAATTATTTAACAATTACTAATGTTTGTTATTATATTGTTTGTAGATTTGGATATTCGAGGCTTTCCCCAGCATGCGGACATATGCATTAAAAACTTCAAATGATATTCCTAGGGCTATTTCCTGGAAGAGGAAACGTCTGTTGGATTGGGAAGACTTAATATCATATGCGACAATAAATAATGTAAGTTAACACAAATACTATCATATATAAACAAGTTATTAATAGTAGACGTTTAACTTTGTTTGAGTTTTTATATTTTTAGGAGGTCAACACTCCATTACAGAGACTGACACCCACGGAGGCTGGGCTTGCCACTGATTGGTGGCAAGCTAGTCAGCGTTTTTTTGATGGCACGAATGATGAGCAGCTTCCACTTCCTTCACTTCGAGAGCCATCACCTCACCCAGAGCCATCACCTTATCGACCCGACTATACACCTCTACAACGAGAGCCATCACCTATCCCGTCACATCATTGAGCCTCTTCTCCACCATCACCTCATGATAGGTTACCGGCAAAGATGCCACGACTTCTATCTCCCTGTTCTCCACCTCCACCTCCACGGGATGAGTCAAGGGAGTTACGTGATGAGGTCAATGCCTTACGTGAGGAGATCAGTACTCTACGCGATAACGATGGTGCATGGCGTGTGGAGGTGTCTACTTTACGTGGTGAGGTTGCCGCTCTACGTGAGATGGTAGTATCGTTGCAGAATGAGGTTCATACTCTACGCAACGAGGTAAGTTTAAGATTTTCCATATTTAACTTGATGATAAATTTACTCGTAATTTCACTTAGATTAACCATTTCACTTAGATTGCTTAGTAAATTTATTCGGTTGCTGCCAATACTGCTAAACTATTTATTCTTTAACACTGTGAAGTTAGTATTTGTCTTTTGTTTTGTCTTTTGGTCGAAGTAAATTTATTCGGTTGCTGCCAATTCTGCTAAACTGTGTATTCTTTAACACTGTGAAGTTAGTATTTGTCTTTGTTTTGTCTTTTGGTTGAAAGTAAATTTGTTCGGTTGCTACCAATTCTGCTAAATTGTGTATTCTTTAACACTGTGAAGTTAGTATTTGTCTTTGTTTTGTTTTTTGGTTGAAAGTAAATTTGTTCGATTGCTGCCAATTCTGCTAAACTGTGTATTCTTTAATACTCTGAAGTTAGTATTTGTCTTTGTTTTGTCTTTTGGTTGAAGTAATGCAATCCATTCAAGTTTCAATTTGCAGAAGAATAAATAGTTTACTTTCGCAACACGAAACTTAAAATCGCAACGTGAAAAATGACTATCGCAACGCGAAGTGAATCGCAACGAGAGAATCGCAACGCAAAACCAAAATCGCAACGCGAAACCAAAATCGCAACGCAAAACTATAATTGCGTTGCGATTTTCATTTCGCATTGCGATTCTCTCGTTGCGATAGTCAAATTCGCATTGCGATAGTCATTTTCGCATTGCGATAGTCATTTTCGCATTGCGATAGTCATTTTCGCGTTGCGATTTTAAGTTTCAGATTCTATTCTTCTTCTGCAAATTGAAACTTGAATGAATTGCATTACTTCAACCAAAAGACAAATACTAACTTCACAGTGTTGAAAATTTAAGTTTCAAGAATAAACTACTACTCTTTATGTTGTCATTGAACCTGCACTAAACCTATATGTTGTCCTTTTAAATGTTTATATAAGTGCTTACTTGTAGAATGTTATCTGATGCATTTTGTGAACAATAATATAATAATTACTTGGGTGAATACCGTGCAAGTTTGAAATATATTTGTCTTTGTTCTCACTGTTTAATATCATGTTTGTTTGTTTACTGATTTATGTATTAATTTGTTTTTAGCGACCCGCTAAGGTGGATGCTCTACGTCGGGTTTTTCTTGCAAGACGGAGTTCACGCATCAGACGGCGTGCACGTGCCATTACGTCTCCGTTCACCCCAATAGTACGAAGAATCCGTAAGAAAAAGCCCGACTCACCTGTCATCGTTCAAGAGGCCTCCCCTATCGTTCAAGAGGCCCCTATCATCCCTCAAGAGTCCCCTCCCACCGTTCAAGAGGCCACTGTCATCGTTGAAGAGGTCCCTTCCAACATTCTAGAGCCCGATTCACACGGCGTAATATATCGAATTATTGAGAGGCCCCCTCACGTGCCGAACATGATGGATGACTGTTGGCTTTCGTATAAGTTACCGGCCAGTACCATTCCGGCAGATGAAGTGGAGAGGAAACAACTACAGGAAACAATTCTGGATAATACCCTTTGGGCTAAGACCGCAGTTGATTTTTATCTACATGAGCGGAGCCAAGGGTGTTATGCTGACATATACAAACTCAACGATGATATGCATTTGTTGATTGAACGGCCTTGGTGGGGTGTATTATTAGGGGTTGAAGACAACGGCTATTTCGATGGGGGGTAAGTCTTATATTTCTTATATTTCAGTTTGATTAATTTTTTTTAAATTTATGTAATTCACTAATATATGTCTTTTTTTGTAAAACAGCATACTGATGCATGGGTGACACGTCTTCTAATTGTAAGGAAATTGAAGACAAATATTAAAAAAACGCGATATACAATTATGCCGACGTCTTTTCACGTAGTTCACTAGAAGAATCAACGACAAGAATCATATGTGTTGGCTAATGGACAAGCTAAACTTTATCCTGCATGGTGGGAGGTCGATAAGGTTATTATATTTGTTTAAATATTTTAAAGGTGTTCATAAATAAGTGCGCAATTTGAATTATTACATTTCGATACAGGTGTTTATCCCTGTTTTGGACCGTACTCATTGGCTTCTCGTCGAGCTTCAGCTCCATCCCTAAAGACAATAGTATATGACAGCATGATAAATTACATATCATTGTCTGATTTGAGAGATATGATTAAGGGATGGAGCTCTCATTTGGCTAAATTCTTGGATGCAATTGATTATTGGACTAAGTCTAGAAACAAAAAGCAAAAGAAGTTCAATGTTACAGTTATCAGAGACGAGACCGCGCCACAACAAACGAAGGAAGCCAGAGGGGATTGTGGTCCTCTCGTATGCATGTGCTTGGAGCGTTTGACGACAGGAAGTACACATTTTCTACCTCCCACCGATAGAGATAGAGGTGTAGTAGACTTGTGGTTTCGACATTTTATGGCTAGAGCGATATATGCGAGACGCTGCCTACCTGCATCCGCGTTATGAAAGTGTCCATAAACAATTTGTAAGTCAAATGCAAGTGTTGTTAAACATATTTACTCTTTTTGGTTTGAAAATGTTTGGTTAAGTAGCTAGAATTCAATAATTTGCTGTTTGTAGGTTTTAGATGTGTAGAAAGTGTTGTTGATTCAATGTTTGGTTTCTGCAGGTTAATCCTGAAGTGAGCTGCGTGAAATGGATGTATGGGTGCAAAAGTTGATTTCATTATTATTTTTTGATTGTTTAATTGATTTGTAAAAGATGATTTGTAAATGTTGATTTGTTTAATTGATGTGTACATAATATTTGTGCTTGTTTAATTGATTGAAATGTAATAGTTGATTTGTTGATTTCAATCTGCATTATGTTGAATGCAAAACAGACTATCGTAACGCGGAAATGACTATCGCAATGAGAGAATCGCAATGCGAAATGAAAATCGCAACGAGTGAATCGCAATGCGAAAATTAAAATCGCAACGCGAAACTAATTTCGCGTTGCGATTTTCATTTTCGCATTGCGATTCACTCGTTGCGATTTTCATTTCACATTGCGATTTTCATTTCGCATTGCGATTCTCTCGTTGCGATAGTCATTTCCGCATTGTGATAGTCAATTCCGCATTGCGATAGTCATTTCCGTGTTGCGATAGTCATATTCGCGTTGCGATTTCCGCGTTGCGATAGTCAAATGAATGTCTAATAAGTGATAACAACTGAACTTATCATAGCAATGTTCAAACTCAAGTTACAAATACATGCCTAACTGAAAATGTTAAAAGTTCACACATAATATACACATAATACAACGTTTGCATTTAAAAATCACCTAAGTTAACAGTCCCAAAAGGTGAAGCCAGTTCTGATTGGGATTTTGATGAGGATCCATATTTTGGTAGAGGAAAAGATGATTGTGATGGCACTGGTGATCCACATGTCAACCTTGTATGACCACTTTCCTTGCACCGACTACATGTCGATCTCTTTTTCTCTTCACCCTTAGATGGTATACGATCGTGACTTTTTGGTCGGCCAGGTAGCCTTCTGTCCATGGCTGGTGGAAAAACTGTTTGTAAGTCATCTGGTATGTCCCACTTAGAAGGATGTAGAATAGGGTAGACAATCTCGCCATAAGTCTGTCGATATACTTCTGTAGTGTAGCAATCCATAGCGTATGCGCTTGAATCATCTTGGTTTAGATGAAGAGAAACTTTTATAACATGGCCACACGGATAACCATATGTTTTCCATTTCATACAACTACACGTCTTTGCATTTAGATCGACAAGCCCATTTAAGTTATTATCCAGTACTTCAAACAAAGTGTTTGAACATGGTTCAACTCTCCATGACGTTGACTTCACAACAAGTTTCGTTATCTTTTTTTCTATCCATGGTGTAACACGATGTTCCAATGTTTCTGTAAATTTAAATAAATAATACTTAGTAAAATATATGATAAGTTACGAATTTAAAGAAATAATACCTGCATGGTTTCTTTTCTTGTAGTACCACTGTTGAATAGAGGCTCGAAAAAACTCCATTAACATAATAATGAGTAATTTTCGGGAATGACGACTTAGAGCGTTGATTGATTCTGCACTATTAGACGTCATGAAACCATATCTTGCTCCAAGTTGATGTACTCTTGACCATCTTTCAAACCCGACATCTTCTAGTGTTTGAGCACACTGAGGCAAAACACGTCTTAAACAGTTTATATGCTTATTAAAATCGACTTCCTGATAAGCTTTTACAGCCTTCCAGTATGTCCATTTGTGATTTTTTATACCAGCAGACCTTGATTTTAGATTTCTATACAAATGAACACCACAAAGTCCATGAAAAGCATCTAGGAAACACCTTCTAACAGCGTTGTCAATTGAGTTTGCCCTATCGGATATGATTGTCAGATTGCTAATAGGACCTATGCAATCCCTAAGATGCCCCATAAACCATGTCCATGAATCAGAGGTTTCAGATTTGCCAACCCCGTAAGCTATTGATAGTATCCCATTGTTAGCATCCATGGCTACTGCTAATAAGTTTACTCCAATGTATCGACCTTTTAAATGTGCTCCGTCAACTATAATAATTGGGCGCATGCAATTAATAAACGAACGAATCTACAAAATCATATACACAAGAAATATAATCATTTAAATGCGAAATGCATGTAACTAACAAAAATGAGTCAACAAAATTATATTGATTTACTAACCGCAGCACCAATGGCAACAAACAGCAACTCAAAGTGTCAATCTCTATATGTTTTGATATGAGTTACCGACCCAGGATTTTTCAGCTTTAAATTGTGACAATAAGCCGGCAGTTGGGCAAACGATGCTTCTGGCGACCCCCTCAACAATTCCAAGGCATAACATTTGGCTCTCCAAGCTTGAGAATATGAGATACTAATCTTGAACCGAGCATTCATGTCAGTCATAATTTCATGTCCCTGATATACCCTACAATTCAAAAACATTAACTCAACCAGAAAACCACCCAACACCTTTTTGTTTGCCTGTCTATGGTGAGGAAAAACTTGGGTTCTTGAACATGTATGTTTATCAATAAAAGTCCTAACTTGAAACATTTCGCAATCTTTTATCATCTTTGTAATCATACGCCACATACAGTTTTTGTCAATCATACACCTTGTTTCGAAACGATCTTTGCTTGATTTGTTAACTTTTAGTTGATAGCCATCTTCCACACATTTCGTATACAAAGCTATCTTCAAGTCTTCCTTTGTATCAAAAAATCATCTTTCTTGATACGAATAATTTTTGTGTAACAATCAACTGCTATCTTTGCCAACTCTTCTTCCGGTATCTGAAGTAATTCTGGCTATTCCAGTTATACTCCCGTGGCATTTTCTTCGGGGACTTTTCTTTGGGATTTCTTCTTCTTCTTTTTCTTCTTCAGTGTTATATGAATTACAGAATGGATGTTCAACATGTTCATTTACAGTCGTAACTTCCTCCTCATTATTATCAACAACATCTTCCTCGGCAATGGCTGTTTCATCATCAAAATTCGGGTATTGACCAATATCAAAATCATTACATGCAGGGTCTGTTTCTTCTTCTAAAAAACCATCAAAATCCGAGTATTGACCAAGATCAAAGTTCGGGTATTGACCAAGATCAAATTTCGAATACTGACTAGTACTCACAATTTTTTCTGTTGGCTCATCATCGTCTAACTGGTCAATACGAAAACCGAAATTTGGTGCTGAAAGTTTATTGGGATTTGGATTAGGGAAAGGTTGTGAGTTTTGAGATTGTGTTTGGTATTGGAAATGTGGTGAAACAATATTTGCTTGGTGATGAAATTGTGGTGGAACCATTAAATTTTGAGCACCATAAACTGGGGTTGAAAAACTTAGTTGATTACTACCCGCTACTAACCCAACTTCACTATTTCTAGGTTCAACAACATACAATGTAACATCATCACTTGAAACACTAATGTAAGCAATGAATCGTTCAACATCTTCATTGTCGGTTAACAAATAAACTTTACAATTTCTCTGATAAGATAGCCTAAATCCACTTAGGGGCTCTAAATTCAATTTATTTGCAACATGTAACATTAGAGTTTCATAAGTTAACTTTTTTAATGACAGTTTTAGTTGAAGATTCATGGGTAAAGGCATATATTGTAAAACACCATGAACATTCTCCCATGACCCTCCAAAACACAAATCTATCATGATCAACATTAGATGATTTCATTATTGTAAATTAATTTACTAAACAAACGAGCTGCGAAACTAAAACCTGTTGTCGGATGAGGAAGGATGTCGTTGGATATAGGAACGTATGTCGCCGGAGAGAGTGATAGATGGAGATGGAATGAGTTACGATTTAGGGATTTAGGTTATGAGTTACTACTGCTGCGTAGTTATATACCCAAAACATTTGTGTTGCGAAATTAAAACCTGTTGCGAATTCAGAAATCGAGTTGCGAATTTGAAATTCAGTATTGTGATAGTCAGAATCTCGTTGCGATTTACAGATTCGCATTGCGATTATAGATACGCGTTGCGATTTACGTATTCTCGTTGTGATTTACGGATACGTGTTGCGATTTTACGTATTGTTGTTGCGATTTACGGATACGCGTTATGATTTTACGGATACTCGTTGCGATAGTCAGAATCGCGTTGCGATTTATATGTTCGCGTTGTGATAGTCAAAATCGCGTTGCGATTTTCATATTCGCGTTGCGATTCTGGAAAATCGCAATGCGAATTTGTACTATCGCATTGCGATTCTTCATAATCGCGTTGCGATTCTGGGAACTGATTTGCGATTCTGGAGATCGCGTTGCGATTTTTATTTCGCATTGCGATTTTGTTGGTCATTTTGGCAAATCCAAAAAAAGTTGGTTAAAATCGTATATTATAAGGCATTTTTTATCACTGAGACGATTTAATATAGAAATTTAATATAAACATTAAAATATAATGATTATATTTAAAATTTCAAAATAATATAAAAGTATTGACACATTTAAATCAATTATTATAAGTGAGATGACAAAAAATTATTTATAATCCGTTAGTATTGATGAGGATTATCAATGATAATTTTCAATTAACTTTAAAAGTGTAAAAGATAAAATATTTTTATAACATTATTAATCATCAAAGAAAAATATATTTTTTATAAAAGCGGTTAGTTTTTATTAAAAAAAATGAAATACCTAAAATTACAATAAATGTTTACGACAAACAAATTATAAAATGAGATAAAAATAATGAAAGACTACTAACAAATTGTAAATCAAAATCGAATGAAGTTAAAAAAAAATTCAATAATGCAAATTGTGTATCCAAATTAAATCTAAGGGTCCAAAGCATGAAAGATCAGTATGATAACAAATAAACATTATCTTGTTACTTGTGGTATTGTCAAATTCAACCTTTAGAAAACTGATAAACTAAAATATCTATCAAACGATCGGAAATGTGCTATAGAGGCAAAATTATTGAAAACTAAAGAAATAAAAATGTGATACAAAAATTAAAGAAAAAAACTAGAAATATTGAAGACGAGGACTAGTACAAAGATTGTTGTCATCTTTTATCAACCAATAACAAAAAAAAAAGATAGATGACCTTAAAAAGTTTTAGAGAAAAACGATTATTTTTACACCATAGTTGACCGCATATCATTAGTAAAATAATGCTATAATACGTAAAATAATATAAAAATAAATAAAATATTTTTGACAAAATAAATAAATTGAAATTATGACCCCATCAAAATAATATAAAACACATCATAATATAATATGATGCCCTAAAATAAATATAGTATAGGAGTTAATTACATCATAAATATAGTGTAAGAGTTAATTACGAAGAATATGAAAGAGAGAAAAAGTAAAAGTAATGAGAGGAAAACATTTCTATGTTTGTAGCTAAAATAGTCATTCCGCAAGTTTAAAAAAAATCTCATTTTTATCTTCAATTGGACTAATTCATGAACTAATTGAGCCCAAATGTGAATCATGTCCCATCATAATAAATTTATTTAAGTAAGAGTTATCACAAATCTTGAAAAGTAACTTTAAAAAGTATTATATAAAAGTGTAGTTTAAAAATTTAACTGTTTAGAATTTACAAAATACAATTTAAAAATATAACATTTAAATTATATTTACATTTATTAATATTATGATATATACCATATGTCAACTTAAACTATAATAAAAAATATAAAAAATATTTTAAGATAACTCATTAATAATATTTTTATATATAAAATATTTTTTTAAAAATATATTATGAAATAATTATTTAAATACTTGTTTTGACAAAAAGAATATTACAAAAAAATTAGTAATTAAAATAAATTATTAAGTAATAAATTATTTTTTAAGGATGTTAGTATTAAATTATTATGAAATAATAATTTAAATACTTGTTTTGACAAAAATATTACAAAAAATTAGTAATTAAAATAAATTATTTTTTAAGAATACAACAACAACAACAAAACTATATTCCCAAATTCAATGGGGTAAGGGGGAGGTAAGATAGTAGGCTGCCCCCAACGCCAGGTTGAGAGCAGCTTCCGTGGAAGACCTCCGGTAGTCAGAAAATTTAAAAATAAAGATAAAACGCAATGCATGTATAAATAAATAAATAAATACATAGTTGAACAATTTTCATATGCAGTCTTCTTATGTGCGTCTGTAATGAGAAGTAATCCCTGCAAATAAATCCCTGTGTAAAAATCTCTGCATATAGACAGAAACGTAAGGCCCGACTAACTTTAAAAAGAGGAAACATGAAGAGAAGGATACACATGAGTCAACGATAGCAAGCTACGAGAAGGAATAAAGTCAACTGGGTTAAAACTTAAACTAAGGCAACACTAATCCGCTACCCTTGTTATAAGCCTTCATAAATTCCAATGACTGAAACGTATAAAAAGTAGAAGTCATGGAAATTACTACAAAGGCATAAAAGAAGACAGAGATGATACACCCAATGGATGTGACCCGCACTACCGGCTACCCTGGTCTTAAGTCCTCATACTTTCCTATCAGATGTCATGTCCTCGGTAAGGGCTAAATCCTTCAAATCAAATCTTAAGCAGTCTTCCCACTTCCGCCTTGGTTGTCCTCTCCTTCTGGCACCGTCGACTGAAATCGACTCTATCCTGCTGACCACATCCGACGGTTGTCGCCTAAGAACATGTCCAAACCACCGTAGTCTTCCCTCCCTCGGATACAGGCACCACCCTCAAGGACATCCTAATTGCAGAGTTTGGTGTCATATCCCACAGAGTCCTACCACATGCCCATCGAAGCATTCTCATTTCTACGGCTTCCATCCTCCTTACGTGATCCTTCTTGATTGCCCAACATTCTGATCCATACAACAGCGCTGTTCTTATTTCCATTCAATAAATTTTTCCCTTAAGTTTTAGAGGCACCTTTTTGTTACATAAAACTCCAGTAGCAACCCTCCACTTTAGCCATCCCGCCTTTATACGTTGTGTAACGTCATCATCCACACCCCCATCTTTATGTATCATAGACCCTAGGTACTTGAAACAATCCTTTGAGGGGAGAACGTGTCATTCTATGTATATTTCTACATCTTCATCGTTTTGGTTCCCACTGAAGTTTGAACATAAATACTCTGTCTTTTCAATATTGATCCTTAGACCTTTTTCTTCCAAAGCAGTCTTCCAGGTAGCCAGTCTACTATTCAGCTCAGTTTTTGTTTCAGCAACTAAGACAATGTCGTCAGTGAAAACCATACACCATAGAACACCGTCTGGTGTCGCACAATAGATGTCGTCCATAATCAAGGCGAAAATGCAAAGGCTAAGAGCCAACCCCTGGTGGAGTCCGATTTCTACCGGGAATACCTCGGTGTCGCCAACTGTAGTCCTGACGTATGTAGTAGATCTACGGTACATATCACGAATCGAGCAGATATAAGCAGTTGGGATCCGTCTCATTTCCAAGGTCTTACAGATCGTATCGCGGGGAACGCTATCATACGCCTTCTCATGCTCAATGAACGCCATGTGAAGATCTCTATTTTTTACCCTATATTTCTCCATAAGCCATCGAAGAAGATTAATCGCCTCCGTAGTAGACCTGCCTGGCATAAAGCCAAATTGGTTTTCTGAAACCTTAGTAACCTGTCTTAACCTAGCCTCTATCACCCTTTCCCATAGCTTCATGGTATGGCTGAGTAGTTTAATACCTCTGTAGTTGCCACAACGTTGGGGATCTCCTTTATTCTTATAGATTGGTATCACCGTAGACTTTCTTCACTCCACTGGCATCTTGGCAGTCTCTAGAATAATATTAAAGATGTTGGTCAACCACTTAACTCTCTCTTCTCCTAGGGAAAACCACACAGTGATAGGAATTTAATCTAGAACGACAACTTTGTCCCTCCCCATTTTTTAAGAGCCAATTTGACTTCCTCAAACCCAATCTTACTTGTAGGGCAGTAATTAGTCGTAGTATAATGGTCGACTGACCCATCAATGGTACTATCTCTACAGGGAGAGACACCGTCATTAAATAAGCCAAAAAAGTAACTACCCCAAACCCTCTTAATATCATGATCTTTCACTAAAAAAACACCATTGTTGTCCTTAATAAACCTAATGCTACCTAGATATTTTTTCCTATTCTCCCTGGATTTTGCTAGCCTGAAGATGTCGTTTTGTCTTTCCTTGGTGTTAATCTCTTGTACATTTCCTCGTATGCCTTATCTTTTTCTTTAGCCATCGTATTTTTGGCTTCCCACTTTGCCTCCTTGTATCTTTGTTTAGTTCTCAATCTTTCTTCATCTTCATTGCATTGTAGATACTCATTGAAGCAAGTTTGCTTTGTCTTCACCTTATTTTGGACTTCGTCGTTCCATCACCACGATTCTTTATGCTCCTTGACCTTCCCTGTCGACAGCCCAAGGGTGTTTTTACCCACCTCTCAGATGGAATTTGCCATATTTTTCCATAACATATATGCATTATTTGAGTTTGTAGTTCCAAAACCTGTATTAGACATAACCTTACTCCTAATGTCATCAGCTGTCGCTCTATGTAAGTTCTTCCAAAGGATCCTAGGTTTACCAAGTTTAGCCCTCCTATGAGTGCTCCGCCCATGGCGTACGCGGAACACCAAAAGCAGCAATATGTGTTATGTTGCACATGCCTCTTCAGGAAATACCTTACAGTCAATGCAAGCTGTTGAAAACATTTTGATGTTTCGATATAACAAATTAAGTTAAATGAATTTTAAGATTTTACAAAAGATTTTCTAAGTATATTCGATGTAATTATTCGAATATCAAAATATTACTTCAAGTCTTTCAAAGTTCATTTTAATCCTTACTAAAGTGTAAAATTGTGTTTTATACTTAAACTATTTTAAAACAATTTTACAAAGTATTTCGAGCCTTAATCGAGCCAAAAATATTTTATTTTTAAAGGGTTTCAAGAAAAATCAGATTGTCCAGGGGGAACAGATTCCCCCCAGGGGGTATCGATTCCCCGGGAACAGATTCCCCCCAGGGGTATCGATTCCCCGGGTACATATTCCCCCTGCATGGTTTGGCTCCGAGAAATAATAGATTACTCGGAGGGAACCGATTCCCCCCTTGAGGGTACCGATTCCCTCACTGTTCATCAGCCCAACGGTCATAATATTTGAATATTATGAAGGGGTATCAATTCCCTATAAAGGGGTACTGATTGCCCCCATTCTGGGCAGCCTATTTTTGCAGAAAAATCATTCCCAAACGGCTCCAAAACATCCCCAACGGCTAGATATGACTTCAAACACATTCCAAGCTATAAATACAAGCTAAGGACACTTGAAGAAGTAAGAGAACAACTATCCAAACAATCAAACACAAGAGAAGAGTTTTTCAATCTTATTTCATCTTTCTCTTGTAAATATTTTGTTCTTGTGAGCTCAATCTTGTAAACACCTACCTTAGAGAGGTTTTCTTGTTTACATTTCTTATCCTTTTGTAAAGGGGAAAGGTTCTAGCTAATCCCGTGTAAAATCTAGGGAAAGGTTCTAGTTTATCCCAGAAAAACTAGGGAGTTTGTAAGGTTACTCTTTATCCTCAAAAGAAAGAACAAATTAGTGAATTTGTTGGAAAATCCTTGGTGAGGAGCTAAAGTAGTGGACGTAGACTTTGATTGAGAAAGTCGAACCACTATAAATCACTGTGCAATTCTCTATCTTTCAATTTCCTTACTCCCTAAACACAAAACCGTTCCGACCCCTCTTTGCAAACCGTTCCGGTTGTCGATTTGAGCTTTCAAAAATCCTAACAATTGGCATCAAAGCCTTACTCGTTAAGAAGGTTTAACCACCTTGAGACGATCCTAGAAGAAGCTCTACCAATTCCTGACGCAACCGACAAAGAAATGTCTTTTTCCTCCAATGCTTATTATCTTGAAGAATATCCTATTATGGATTCACAACCGGTCAACAAGCCACCCTTCTTCAACGGAGCAAATTATGTACATTGGAAGAATAAGATGATGTACTTCATTCAATCATACAATCTAGGAGCTTGGTACTCAATCATGGACGGTTACTCCTTTCCACCCGGCAAGTACAACGATTGGAGTAGAGAAGAGCAGAAAAATTTTCACCTTAATTCTAAGGCTATACATATTCTATTTTGTGCTTTAGGCCCAAATGAATATGGAAGAGTCTCATATTGTTCCAGTGCCAAAGAGATTTGGGATAAGCTCTAAGTCACTCATGAAGGAACCGATGAAGTGAGGGAATTAAAGAAAAGTCTTCTCAACCATAGCTACGAGAACTTCAAGATGAAACCCGATGAAGACATCAAAGCTATGACGGATAGATTCTCTATGATTGTCAACGGTCTCAATGGATATGGAGAAGTAATCCCAAATGAGAAGCTTGTGAGGAAGATGATTTACTCTCTTCCAAAGGAGTGGCAATCAAAGAAGACGACCATTATCGAAGCAAGAAACCTAAAGTCTCTCACTCTCGACGAGCTAATTGGTTCCCTTCTCACTCATGAGATGATGGTGAAGGAATATGAAGAAAGGGAAGAGAAGAAAAACAAGAAGAAGAAGAAGAATAATGAGGACGTAGGCATCATTGAAAGCTATCAATATTCAAGTGATGAGGTGGGTGAAGACGATGATGAACAAAAAGAAGAGATGGTCTCCAAGGAAGTGAAACATGAATCAACCAAGAAGAAGAGTCCCCCGGTATGTTTTGATTGTCAGAGAAAGGGGCATGTCATGTATGAATGTCCTCTTCTAAAGAAAAAGGGGAAGAAAGCATTTGTTGCATCTTAGAGTGATGGAGATGATTCCAATGATGAAGATGAAGTAGTCAACCTATGCCTCATGACCACTCAAGAAGAATACGAGGTATCTTCTAACTCAAATGAATTTAATTCATTTACTTTTGATGAGTTACAAGATGCTTATAATAGGTTGTATTTGGGATTTAAGACCATGAATTCCAAATATACGAAATTAATTTCAAAACTCAAAATTGAAAATAAATCGATTTTGAAAGCTAGAGTTGATTTTGAAAATCAAAATGAAATTTTGAAAAATGATTTAGAACTTTCAAAAATCAAAATAAATGATTTAGAAAAGAAAAATTTTGAGTTAGAAGTTAAGCTTGAAAGCTTAATAAAAGAAAAGAATTAATTTCTAAAAAAATCTATTATGTTTAAAAATGGCAAAATGCTCACATTGCCATTATCATGGTCATATGGAACATACTTGTCCTTTAAAGAAAGGAAAACATTTTAAAATTAGGCAAGTATGGGTTCCAAAAAGGAACAAGGGGCATTGTAACTAACGTTCAAGGATCCAAAGCAATTTGGATACCAAAATCTACTTAAATGTCTCTTGTAGGTGTGTGGAAGCAATTGTGATGAAAATGATGATATTCAAGATGCTCTAGCCACACATGAAAAAGGAATGGGTAACCTCTAAGCTTAATACTTTTAATTTTGGATTATTTGGTTGCTCATTTGATTTTAAGCATGCATGAGTTTTGGTTTTAAATGATTATGCATCATTGTTTTACTCTCATGTATGTTGAAAAGATGATTATGATGAACATTTTAAAATTGTAATGATTTTTCAGAATTTTTAGTTCATCATAAGAAAATTTTGGTCAAAATTTGTTTTAATGCAAATGATAGCTCTCTAACAATTGATATCAACTTTTGAAATACTTTGATTTTATAAATCTTTAAAAAAAATGACCTAAATTTAAATGTTTATGCATGTGGTTTAAATAAAAATGATATCCCTCTAATAATTGATAATTTTCATATGCATAACATTTTTAGAAAACTTTATGCATATGATCTTAAATTCAACAATTGGTATTGCATAAAGTATTTTAGTCTTGAATATATTGAATTTCATATGCTACTAACATGTTTGTTATTCTTTGTTGAAATTCAATTTTGTTTAAGTGTCAAGATCCTAAAAGAAAAATTTTATTTAGAATGCATTTATTGAGGGTGAGATTTGATTTTTTTTCAAATGATTTTTAAAATGTCAAATTTACTACTTACTCTCCAAAGTTATTTTGAACTTCAAATATTAGAGTCTTTTTGATTTAACAAAAAGGGGGAGAAGTGTGAAGGTGTTAAAGTGGAGAAGTGTTAAAGTAAGGGGGAGTAATTTCAAACTTGATTTCAAAATCTTAAAATTACTCAAATGCTTTGTTATATCAAAAAGGGGGAGATTGTTGAAAACATTTTGATGTTTCGATATAACAAATTAAGTTAAATGAATTTTAAGATTTTACAAAAGATTTTCTAAGTATATTCGATGTATTTATTCGAATATCAAAATATTACTCCAAGTCTTTCAAAGTTCATTTTAATCCTTACTAAAGTGTAAAATTGTGTTTTAAACTTAAACTATTTTAAAACAATTTTACAAAGTATTTCGAGCCTTAATCGAGCCAAAAATATTTTCTTTTTAAAGGGTTTCAAGAAAAATCAGATTGTCCAGGGGGTACAGATTCCCCCCAAGGGGGAACAGATTCCCCCCAGGGGGTATCGATTCCCCGGGAACAGATTCCCCCCAGGGGTATCGATTCCCCGGGTACAGATTCCCCCTGCATGGTTTGGCTCTGAGAAATAACAGATTATTCGGAGGGAACCGATTCCCTCACTGTTCATAAGCTCAACAGTCATAATATTTGAATATTATTAAGGGGTATCGATTCCCTATGAAGGGGTACCGATTCCTCCCATTCTGGGCAGCCTATTTTTGCAGAAAAAGCATTCCCAAACGGCTCCAAAACATCCCCAATGGCTAGATATGACTTCAAACACATTCCAAGCTATAAATACAAGCTAAGGACACTTGAAGAAGTAAGAGAACAACTATCCAAACAATCAAACACAAGAGAAGAGTTTTTCAATCTTATTTCATATTTCTCTTGTAAATATTTTGTTCTTGTGAGCTCAATCTTGTAAACACCTACCTTAGAGAGGTTTTCTTGTTTACATTTCTTATCCTTTTGTAAAGGGGAAAGGTTCTAGTTAATCCCGGGTAAAAGCTAGGGAAAGGTTCTAGTTTATCCTGGAAAAACTAGGGAGTTTGTAAGGTTACTCTTTATCCTCAAAAGAAAGAACAAATTAGTGAATTTGTTGGAAAATCCTTAGTGAGGAGCTAAGGTAGTGGACGTAGGCTTTGATTGAGAAAGTCGAACCACTATAAATCGCTGTGCAATTCTCTATCTTTCAATCTCCTTACTCCCTAAATACAAAACCGTTCCGACCCCTCTTTGCAAACCATTCTGGTTATCGATTCGAGCTTCCGAAAATCCCAACACAAGCCCATCGATCCCGATTTCGAACTAGGATGTAGACGATTTGGGTACAATGCCCCCCGCTATGGAATGTAATCAAGTTCACAACTCTCTTGTTAAAAAAGGAGTTAGTGACCACCATATCCTGTGCAGTAGCAAATTCAAGTAACATACGCCCCTCCTTGTTCCTACTACCAAAACCGAAACCCCCATGAACACCGTCATACCCGTCGATTGCATTACCTATATGGCCATTGAAGTCTCTCCCTATGAAAACTCTTTGGTCATCCGGAATACTCCTAAGTACATCATCTAACTGATCCCAGAAGCAACATTTCTCCCGCTCCCCTAGGCTAACGTGTGGGGAGTACACTGAAAGGATATTCACCACTTCCGCTTCTATAATAACCTTAATCATCATGATCCTATCTCGGTATCTAAAAACTTTAACTACATTTCCCTTGATCCTAGAGGATACCAAGATACCTACCCCATTTCTAGCATTATCTAAGCCTGAATACTACAACTTGTACCCATTACACTCTCTGGCGCGAGCCCCTTTCCACCTAGTCTCCTGAATACATACAAAATCTATTTTTCTATTACTAAGTATGTCGGTCAGCTTCAGAAGCCTAGCATTTAATATGCCTACATTCAACAAACAAACTCTAAGTCTAGTCTCCTTGACACCACTCTATCGAGCCCTCCCCTTATATGCCCTATGGGATCTAAAAGAGGGACATGACCTCAAATAATCATCTATAGCCGAAGCTATGAGGAACTATGAAAAGGAATCCAAAGAAGATAGAAGATGTACTAATAAAACTAGAGAATTGAGGGTACTAAGAAACCTACTACCTTACCTCCCCCTCATCCCCATTACATACGGGAATAGGGTCAGCTAATTTTTTAAGAATGTTAGGTTTTAATACAAATCCCGAATAAAAATTTTGACTCCCATTAAAACCTTAGTTTCATATTTATTTATGATCCAAAATATAAAACTTTTAAAAGATATATTTTTAGTCATGTACTTTTGTAACTTTATACTTTTTCCATAAAACTTTCAAAACTTGCATTTTAGTCACTAACAAAAATTTATGGTATTACATCTTCATATGGCTGAAAATCATTATTCATTGTTTTAATATTTTATTTTCTATTTTTTCTCCATTATCCTTTGAATTCTCTATTGCTTCTCCATTCATTCTTTTTCCTTTCATTGACACCCACCTCATTTGCATTCCCTAGCGGTCTTTACTAATTGATCATCATCATTTTCTTATTCTATTCTTCTATTCCTAACAAGATAATCCCTAAACCTTTTTTCTTTATTTATTTCAGTGATTAAAAGATAATAAGATATGATGATCTTGATAGATCATTATTAGATTTAGATTTTGCAAATAGAAGTGATATTTTAGAGTTAATAAATGAACTTATTTTCTTGAAATGTTTTCAACGTTTTGTTGTGTTTATTAAGGTTTTTGTGCTATGATTATTATCATGAAAATAAGTTTGATTTCATTTTTTTTGAAAATTCGGGGATTTATTTGATTTTTCCATGTTTAGGTGATTTGAATTTTTTTAGACGATGAATTTTATTCTTCTTGATCAACTTTAGGTTGAGGAAGTAAGTTCCATGGTGTTAGATGGATTAGATCTGTCGTAGGGTAAGATTTTTGGTTCTTTGTTCAATTTTTGTTATGCCTTGTTAGCATATTTCTCTGCTCTATCTTGGATGTTTTGGTGACATCTTAGCATGTTTTATAAGGTTTCCATTGAATATTTGATGAATCAAAATTGGTCAACTTCTTGCAACTAGTTGATAGGTGCTTGAGGTCAATTTCACGCCTGGATCGCCATAGAGGTGTATGGCTTTCCATTGTTGGATGATGAATGTCATCAATATTAAATGAGGGTATTAACTTAGACTAAGATCTTTTGGTAAGTGATTTTATGATAAGTGAATTGAATGTGCATATAATATATGATGGATGAACTGTGAATTGTATACGTTACAATTGATGCATAGCTATTTTGAAAATCTATCTTGAAAAGAATATGAATATCATTATGTGGTATTAACCTTGCCCGTCAGTAGCCCATCCCTTGCAACACAACAATCACCCCATCACCAATGTATCAAGCAAAGTCATAATTTTTTTAAAACTAACACCTATTGTAAAATGGTTATAAAACTCGATTCAAGAAATGTAAAACGGGGATCATTTTTCGTTTTATAAAGAAAAAAACAATAATATCCGATAATTTGAGGTATATTTTGTTTTTTTTCTTTTCATTCTCTGGTTAGTTCAAATAAAAAAAGAAAAGAAATAAAAACTGAAGCTTTGCATGAAAAAAACAGAGAATAAAAGGGTTAGATCTATTACCTTAGTATGGGGGTCGAACCGGGGTCGGTTCGTCGTCGCCGGAGTTAATGGGAATCGAACAATCGAGTTGTTTTGAGAGGTTTTTAGGGTGTTTAGCCTAGAGTAGTGGTCTAGGGAGGTTGATCTAGTTTTTGTGGGTGTTTTGGGTCGATTTATGGTTTCCGGCCTGTAATACCCCAAAAATTTAGATAATGACCAAAATGAAAATTTGGAAAGTTTGATGGTCAAAGTAGAAAATTGGGAAAAAGTTTAGGGAATTAAGTGATAATTTCCTAAAAAGAAATTTATTCCATAAATAGATAGTATACTCTTGAGAGTGGATTTTTATGGAAATCATATTTTTGGAATTTGATTTTTAGTAAAGAAAAACTAGAAGGGTTAAAGCCAATAAGGAATCGGTAATTCCGATCGAATTGGAATTTTACAAAAATTTGAAGGATGTTATAAAATGGTTGGAATTATTTTAATATTTTGGATCAGAGAAATTTGACTTGCAATTGTGCAATTTTTCAGATTTAACCAAAACAGTGAAATTTAGTCACTAAAACGCAATTTTTGAAAATTCAAGGGGAATTTCTGAAATGAAAGTCAAAATAATTCAGCTTTGACTTTGAAATATGATATGGATGAGTTGTCATGGTTTTATGGTAAATAAGAAGAATCATTAGGGGCAATTTGGTCTTATCTCAACTAAATGAATATTATATTCATTTAAAGTGGAATGAAATGTAAATTAAGATGAGATGTTTCCCACATTTCATCCAAATTTGTTCATCTTCTTCTCCAACCAGACGTGGGCTTCTTCAAAGGTAAGAGAAAACTTCAACTCAAATTTCAAGCAATTTTCTTAGGATTTTGAGTATGTTGAGAATAGAAAATTGTTATATGTGAAAAACGCTGTCATCTGGTACCAATATTTCATGATAATATTGTTAGTGTTCATGTTCATCTTGAGTTGATGAAGGGGTTCTTGTGTTTTATGGGTTATGAAGAGTTAAGTGATTTTAAAGAATTGGTTGTAAGAATTGATGAAGAACATAAGAATGAAGTTAAAGAAAACAGTTTGCATTCTGAATCTGGCAGTAGGTTCGAAAATTCACCAGATATTATATAAAAACAATTTCGAGGTTAGTTTTATATATTTTTGTTCATATATCGATCTAGTTTTGTTTAAAATAAATGGGGGTCAATTTCAAGGTGTATACAAAAAGATATAAATTTTTAACCAAGGAAAGGTCAGAAAAATCGGATAGCAGATTCTGCAAAACATATTATGTTGGTCAACTTTGAAAATTCACCATAAATTGTACATAATTAATTAGAACGAGTTCTTTATATGGATAGATTCATATTCGAGTCTAGTTTTCAACAGAAGAAACGAAATTAAATTTCAGTGTGTATGTCAACACAGAATACTGATTCTTTAAAGACAGTGCGAATTGTCTGAATATGGAAATTTTAGAATTTAAGTGGAAAGGGATTAAAAGATGAAGAGTATTGTTTAAATGTTGAATATATTTTTGGGATGCTTAGAATTGAATTTAAATGGTAAGAGACCATTGTGGGTAAATTGGAAAAGTTGGTTCCAATGTTATAAGAATTATTAAGTATTGAGTATTTTGATAGATAATGGTAAGAGACAACACTAACATATGTATTATTATGAATTTGTGAATTATACATATTATGATTGATTTGCGATTGAAGCAAGTCAAGTGGGTTTATTGTGGACAATAGCGAGGTACAAATATTTTGAAAGATATAAAGTGTCAAGGTGTTCAATACATGCATGAAATTATACATGGATGTTTTATACATCATCAGGAAGACTTGTGATAAGTAAACCTTGTTTACAGCAGCATGATATTATGTAATTTATCATATATTTGACATATTCAAATATGTCAAAGGTGGAATAAATAAAATGCATTGATCACTGATTTTTGCATATGATGTTATCATGAACATATATGATTTTTATCATGAATGATATAGCGGGTATGAACTGCCCAATGTTAAATGGTATTGATATATATTGCCATTGATGGATCAAATAAAATTGACATATGCCCAAGTATGTTATTGAGGTTCAATGGTATTAATGGCATGCCATAGAGTCTAGCAGTTGCATATTAGGTAGCACTAGAGTGTCTAGAGAAGGCACATAGTGCAGGCCTTAGTGTCTAGTGAAGACACAATACAAACACTACGGTGTACTAGGTGGGTAAATCCCGACCTCAGCACTACGATGCATTATTAGGTGAGAAAAGCTCGACCTCAGCACTTCGGTGCAATATTTGACTCCTATATCGGGTTCCTCATACAGTTATACTATGGGCTATGATTTATGGTTTATTGGTTAATAAATGATAAACTGGAAAATAAGCTTACGAGCTTATGGAATAATGACAAGTATATTGGTAAAATATGCTTACGAGCTTATGGAATTAAATGATAAGTATTTTGGTAAAATAAGCTTACGAGCTTATGTGATAAAGGGTAAGAGATTTTATCTTATTTTGATCATGGAAAAATATTGGATATGCTAGTAACATGATAAAATGAAATTTTGATTTTGACATTGAAAATCATGCATGAATTGTATTGCACTGATTATTGTTTTAAATTGTAACAACCCGAAAAAAAAATAATATATTTAAATCGGTGTAATTTGGTGAAATTTGGTGACTAAATTAAAAGTTTTCAAAACTTATAGGCCGTTTTAGAAGTTGGAAAAAAATTCAATGACCAAGCCCTGCATTATACCTTTGAGTGTCGGCAGGCTTTTCTTTTAAAGGAAATGAATTGGTTTCTGCGTGAAAACACAGAAAACCAATTCCTAAAATTTCATTTCCAGCAACATTCTTTAACGTCTGATTCCGACGCCGTCCGAGCTCCAATCATAAAATTGAAACCACCATCGTGTTCATCGTCGACCCGTGAACAAAACCCAGTAAAACAATTTTAGCGAAACATTGCCAAACGCCGTGAATTTCGAGTCAAAGTATCGACTTTTTTTTAGCACCACCGCCGAGAAAATCTTAAATTCATCTCCGATCGTTGATCGATTTTCGACACCTCCCGCACCATCGTGTTCCTGGTGTCGTTCCGAGTCCGACGGTGTCGTCCTTATCTCCGTAGGCGGCGGCGCGTGTGGGAGGTGGAGCGGTCAAAGATTGGGTCGAGTTGAAATCGAGCTCTCCACCGTTCAAAAATTTGAACCGAGGTTGGTAAGTGACTCAAAATCGCTTAAAATAATTTTTGGAATTTTTTTCAGGAATTTTTGGTGTCCGGAAGAGCCTTCACGCGCCCCCACGCGTCGCCCCTGCTCGTGGGAGAGTTAAGAACTGATGGGTGATGTTGTTTGATCGGCTTGACCGATCTAAACAGGTCTGAACCGGTTTGACCGGTCCTACTCCGTTTCGGTCCGACCCGATCCGTTGACCGACCAGACCCAGTGGTATTTTGAGAATTATTGTGAAAAAGGTGACATTCTGGGAATTATGTTGAAAAAGGTGACATTTTGAAAATTATTTTGAAAAAGATGACATTCTGGGAATTATTTTAAAAAATGTGACATTCTGGAAATTATTTTGAAAAGGGTGACATTTTGGGAATTTTTGAATGTGGACTATTGAACCCCTTTGACCATAACTTTGACCGGCTTTAAACGGCCATTAAACGACCATTAAACGGATTCCGAAGTCCGTTTCGCCAAATGAAAACCCGAAGGCCTCCAAATCATCAGTCAAAACCTTTGACTTTGATTTTGACCAAGAATTTGAATTTTCGAAAAGTCATACTTTATGTTGTTCGACGCCCTGATTCCGATTCCGCACTCCGTTTGGTCAAATTCAGACTCGAAAGCCTTCAAATTGATAGTCAAACCCGAAAAATGCTTATGTACTAAAGAGTTTAAGCTTTGAATGGTTGAGTAAGACTTGGGACTGATAAATTATTAATGTTTGAAGGTACAAGGGACTCTCCTGACCGTTCGACAGCTCGACCCAGCTCCTCTAGATCAGTTAAGCCGCGTGTGCTAGTATTCACTCGTAAGACCCGTAAATTTTATGATTTCAGAAATTAATTTTGTTACCCATTAGTAATATAGTGTTATTATGGATTAGGTTCGAAAACAGTAGCAGAGCGTGGCGAGACCAGCAATCACTAGATCTACTATTTGAACCTATTGTCGAGGTGTGTTCCCTATACTACTTGATTGTTTTATATGTTTTCAAAAATGGTACATTGAGAGCTATGGTTTAATGTTTTATTAATCCACCTATTTACTGGTGATGGTTTATGGAATATGACTGATATATGATTGGTTTTCATTGGTATATGGTAATATTGATTATGAAATTATGGAAATTATGCTTACTGCATAAATAGTATTTTTGAAATACTGATTTTGGGTTGAATTGTATTACGAAGGTACAGTTTTGATCAAGCTGGTAAACTTATGGACCTAATGTGACTCTTGGGTAGGCTCACGGGCCTAAGATGCTTCATTAGGTTGGCTCCCTTTGCTGTGTGCTTAGGGTAAGCCCTACAGACTTGCGGACTTAAGGATACAGGCCTCAAAGCCTATCTTTAGGTTGGCTTCCTTTCTGCTGTGTGCTTAAGGTAAGCCATATGGACGCAGTTCTGGGGAATTGCGGATGGTGTACAAGAAAAGGGTTTTAAATTACAAGTTTCAAAAGTTAAACTTCATTATGGTTTGATGATGAATTTTTGAACGATTACTCAATTACTATACCTACTATGATTTTATTGTACTATTGGGACACACTGAGCGATATTATATACCTAATGATGCTGAGTTGAGGCAGATTATTCTTAATGAGGCTCATAGTAGTCCATATGCTATGCACCCCGGTGGAGATAAGATGTACCGAAATTTGAGGGAGAGGTATCATTGGGTCGGTATAAAGAAGGACATCTTGGATTTTGTGGCTAGGTGTTTGGCTTGTCAACAAGTTAAAGCAGAGCATCAACATCCATCAGGTTTGTTACAGCCTATCAAGATTCCTGAATGAAAATGGGAGCGTATTACTATGGATTTTGTTACCGGATTACCAATGACTCCTTCGAAAAAGGATTCAGTGTGGGTGATTGTGGACAGACTTACAAAGTCAGCTCACTTCATTCCTGTGCGGGTAAATTATACTTTGGACAAGCTGGCGAGGTTGTATATTTCGGAGATTGTTAGATTGCATGGTGTTCCATTGTCTATTATTTCTGATCGAGATCCGAGATTTACTTTGAGATTTTGGAAGGTGCTACATACGGCTTTGGGAATAAGATTGGATTATAGTACATCCTTTCACCCACAAACTGATGGTCAATCTGAGAGAGTGATTCAGATTCTGGAGGATATGTTGCGGGGTTGCGTAATTGATTTTCATGGTAGCTGGGATAACTTTTTGCCATTGGCTGAATTTGCTTACAATAACAGTTATCAGACCAGTATTCGTATGGCACCCTACGAAGTACTCTATGGGCGTAAATGTCGCACTCCGATTTGTTGGACTGAGTTGTGTGAAAGGAAGACATTGGGACTTGAGTTAATACGCGGGACGGAAGACATAGTCAGATTGATTCGTGACCGTCTGAAAGAGGCATTTGATAGACAGAAGTCTTATGCAGATCAAAGGAGGAAAGATATTCAGTTTGAAGTTGGAGATCAGGTCTTTTTAAAAGTATCGCCTTGGAAGAAAGTATTGATATTCGGGCGTAAGGGTAAATTGAGTCCAAGATTTATTGGACCATTTCGTATTTTGAGGAGGTTAGGACCTGTTGCATATCAGCTTGAATTGCCTCCTGAGCTCAATTGTATTCATGATGTCTTTCATGATTCAATGTTGAGGCAATATCATCCAGATCCAGGTCACATCATTCAGGTTGAAGAGGTAGAGTTGAGACCTGATTTGTCATATGTGGAGGAGCCCATTCAGATCTTGGAAAATGATGAGCGAGTTCTTCGGAATAGACGTATCCCGATGGTAAAAATTCAATGGAGTAACCGAGGCCCCTCTGAAGCTACTTGGGAGACATTGGAGTCAATGGAGGCTTAGTTTCCTCAATTATTCTCATAAGGTAAATTTCGAAGACGAAATTTCTTGTAACAACCCGAAAAAAAAAAATTTAAATCGGTGTAATTTGGTGACTAAATTAAAAGTTTTCAAAACTTATAGGTCATTTTAGAAGTTGGAAAAAAATTCAATGACCAAGCCCTGTATTATACCTTTGAGTGTCGCAGACTTTTCTTTTAAAGGAAATGAATTGGTTTCTCCGTGAAAACATAGAAAACCAATTCCTAAAATTTCCTTTCCAGCAACCTTCTTTAAAGTCTGATTTCGACGCAGTCCGAGCTCCAATCGTAAAATTGAAACCACCATCGTGTTCATCGTCGACCCGTGAACAAAACCCAGTAAAATAATTTTAGCGAAACGCTGTCAAACGCCGTGAATTTTGAGTCAAAGTATCGATTTTTTTAAACACCACTGCCGGGAAAATCTTAAATTCATCTCCAATCGTTGATCGATTTTCGACACCTCCCGCACCATCATGTTCCTGGTGTCGTTCCGAGTCCGACGGTGTCGTCCTTGTCTCCGTAGGAGGCGGTGCGTGTGGGAGGTGGAGCGGTCAAAGATTGGGCCGAGTTGAAATCGAGCTCTCCACCATTCAAAAATTTGAACCGAGGTTGGTAAGTGACTCAAAATCGCTTAAAATAATTTTTGGAATTTTTTTCAGGAATTTTTGATGTCCGGAAGAGCCTTCACGCGCCCCAACGCGTCGCCCCTACGGGTGGGGGAGTTAAGAACTGATGGGTGATGTTGTTTGATCTGTCTGAACCGGTTCGACCCGACCCGTTGACCGACCCGACCCAACTCGACCCAGTGACATTTTGGTAATTATTGTAAAAAAGGTGACATTCTGGAAATTATTTTGAAAAATGTAACATTTTGGGAATTATTTTGAAAAAGTGACATTCTGGAAATTATTTTAAAAAAGGTAACATTTTGGAAAATATTTTTTTTTAAAAGGTGATATTCTGGAAATTATTTTGAAAAAGGTGACATTCTGGGAAATATTTTAAAAAGGTGACATTCTGGAAATTATTTTGAAAAAGGTGATATTTTTGGAATTTTCGAATGTGGACTATTGAACCCTTTGACCATAACTTTGACCGGCTTTAAACGGCTATTAAACTACCTTTCATTTTGTTCGAGTATACCTATTCTGACATTTTTCGACGTGCCGAATCCGTTTCCGAAGTCCGTTTTTCCAAATTCAAACCCGAATGCTTCCAAATCATCAGTCAAAACCGTTGACTTTGATTTTGACTAACAATTTGAATTTTTGAAAAGTCATACTTTATGTTGTTCGACGCCCTGATTCCGATTCCGCACTCCGTTTGGTTAAATCCATACTCAAAAGCCTTCAAATTGATAGTCAAACCCGAAAAATGCTTTTGTACTAAAGAGTTTAAACTTTGAATGGTTGAGTAAGACTTGGGACTGATAAATTATTAATGTTTGAAGGTACAAGAGACTCTCGTGACCGTTCGACAGCTCGACACAGCTCCTCTAAATCAGTTAAGCCGCGTGTTCCAGTATTCACCCGTAAGACCCGTAAATTTTATGATTTCAGAAATTAATTTTGTTACCCATTAGTAATATAGTGTTATTATGGATTATGTTCGAAAACAGTAGTAGAGCGTGGCGAGACCAGCAATCACTAGATCTACTATTTGAACCTATTGTCGAGGTGTGTTCCCTGTGTACTACTTGATTATTTTATATGTTTTGAAATATGGTACATTGAGAGCTATGTTTTAATGTTTTATTAATCCACCTATTTACTGGTAATGGTTTATGGAATATGACTGATATATGATTGGTTTTCATTGGTATATGGTAATATTGATTATGAAATTATGGAAATTATGCTTACTGCATAAATAGTATTTTTGAAATACTGATTTTGGGTTGAATTGCATTACGGAGGTACAGCTTTGATCAAGCTAGTAAACCTATGGACCTAATGTGACTCTAGGGTAGGCTCACGGGCCTCAAGATGCTTCATTAGGTTGGCTCCCTTTGCTGTGTTCTTAGGGTAAGCCCTACAGACTTACGGACTTAAGGATACAGGCCTCAAAGCCTATCTTTAGGTTGGCTTCCTTTCTGCTGTGTGCTTAAGGTAAGCCCTATGGACGCAGTTCTGGGGAATTGCGGATGGTGTAAAGGAGAAGTGATTTAAATTACTTCTAAAGTTAAACTTCAGTATGGTTTGATGATGAATTTCTGAACTATTACTCAATTACTGTACCTACTATGATTTTGTTGTACTATTGGGACACACTGAGCCTAGCTCACTTTTCGAAAATATTTTCCCCTTTCAAATACTGTTGGTTAGATACTGGGATCAAGCACTTGGAGGATCAACATATCTCTTGAAGTATATCGTATTGTAATGTTTTATCTTTTAAGTTGACACTATTTTGGTAACATGGGCCTTATTTTAAAGTATTGGATTTTATAATGATTACTCCTTTGCTATTTATATTTGGGTTATCGTGATTTTTATTTTTAAAGTATAAATCATTATAATTTCATAAACGTCATTTATAATGTGATTTTATCATGATTGAATAATGGTTTCGGAACAATATCTTTAAGAATCATGAATGTGATTCACTAGACTTAGTAGAAACACATAGACCGGGTCTAGGGGGTTACATAAATTGTCTCACTAAGTTTATACTTAGCGTGTGATGATTTTCACACGTAGGTAAAAAGCAAGTAGTGGAATAAAGAGTTCAAAGTGACATCAAGCATCGATGGTATATTTCAATATCAATAAGACATCCTATGATGGAATTTGATTTAGACAGTGACATGTAATTAATAATATTCAATTTGTTTTGTTGAATAAATTTGGAAACAAAATGGTAAATTTTATAGTGATGAAAGGTTAAATTTTTGAGTTTTATATGTATTTTTTAGAAATTACTGTAGCAGAGCATCGATACACAATTATAATTCGATGTTTTGTATCGGTACACTGTTCACGTTACTGTAGCAGTGCATCGGTACACTGTTCACTGTTACTCACTATTCAGTATTCATAAAAAAAAATCTTTTATTTTAAATTTGTTATAATGAAACACAATTCTTATGATATGATATTTATATAATATCATTTACCATTTTAAGCAAATAAATTTTAAATCTCTTTTGAAATGATAAAATGATTTTAGAAATTCGGATAACATCCATAATCTGTATAGGTATAATTATACAGGTTATGGGTGTTACACGACCGTCGTATGTAGTGGCCGGAGCAGTGTCCGGTCGGTGACTGGAGGGCATGCACGGCCGCCGGCAGTGGGTCGGCTGAATTTAGGCGAGAGAGGAGAGAACATCTCTCCTATTTTTTTCAAAACATGGTTCAAATGAAAAAAAAGAGTAAGTAGTATATATAGATAAAATTTTGGGTAAAATTTCTTTTTAGTCCCCCACATTTAGTGCCTTTTTACAAAATGGTCAACTGTAGGGATCAAACTTAATATTTATCCTTTTTATGCGTATTATATAGTTTTTGGTTTAATTTTTGTTTAGTCCCCTAGTTTAGTCGTGTTTTTGCATGTTAGTAACTTGTAGGGATTGTTTTTGTGATTTACCCACTTTTATGCATGTTATGTATTTTAGGGATATTTTTCGAATGGTCCTTGTATGTTTAGCATGTTTTTACAGCTTGGTCATTGTAGCTGCTGTTTAATTTTTTAAATGCTTAGGGATTAAATTTGTAATTTTTCTTTTTTATTTCGAATATATTTATGTTAGAAAAATTGGAATATTTATGAAATAGCCCCTGTATTTTTGCATGCTTGTATTTCAAACCCGAATGTGTTTTTTTATTTATTTTAATTTGGCTATGTAGTTTTAATTTATTTTAATTTAGCCCCATGTTTTATTTATTTTTCATTTCTTGTAATTTTAGCATAGCATATTGAAAATGTTTATTTTAGTCACTTGCATATTTTCTTTTTGTTTCAATTTTGGCATGATGGTTTGATTGTTTGTGCTTTAGTCCTATTTTTATTTTATTTTATTTTTTGCATGTTATTTGCACATTTGTTCATTTTAGTCCTACTTAATTTCGCCAAAAAGCCTCATAAGCATAAATAGATATTTATTTATTTTAAAATATTAAGAAATGACCGTCTTAAAGTAACTAGATGTCCTATTTTTATATTTTAAAATAAATAAATACCCTATTTATAAAAACCTAAAAAAAATTGAATATGCGTACTTTAGTTATATTCATTATGGTTGAATCAAATTATTTTAATGTTGAGTTCTTGGGAGAAATTATTATATTCTTTTTATTTGAGTTGGAAATAGAAATATTCATCCTAAAGTATTTTAGGGGTTATTTTCTCTTTGATTGGAAAAATTAAAATATTTTTTATTTCTCCGTAGAATTTCTTGTTAAATAGAAATTGTATGATTGAATTTGGAATAATGGGATCCAAATTTGTATTCGAATTCTTAGATTTTCACTATTAGAGACATTTTATAATCGACGGGGTACCAATTTTGGGCGTTGTGGGCGTGCTTATCCTTCCCCACATGTAATCGAGTCCCAAACCCTTTTTTTATTACAAAAAAGAATGAATCTTTGGTTATACGTAGACTGATTTATCTTTTAAAATGATGTTTTCTTAAAAATCTTTTAAAAGAAAATTTTTAATTATTCAACCTACCTAACTCAAAAGGTCAATGGCGACTCCAAAACATTTCAAAATCTTTTCAAAGAAAAACCCCCAAGTCGTACTAATTTTTCCCTACCCGGGCGAAAAACGGTGTCGACAACTAACATATATTTTGAACATTGTGTTTTTTATATGATGTTGTCAGGACTACAATAAATCTTGCTATCCTAGCAATCCGAAAGCTAAGGATAAAGCACGTGAATAAAAGGATATCATTATAACAGGTTTGATAGTGAGGCAAAGGTAATTGCATTTTATTTATTTAATTATACTGATTGAGGAAGACTTGCGATAAGTCAACCTCAGATGATTTTAATGAATGGTTTGATTCAAAAATGGAATAATTCCAAATGTTCATGAAAATGTTTTATACAATATTTTAGGTTATGAATTGCCCAAAGTATTGATTTTGATAAATGATGTTTGAAATTACTAAGGGTTGAATATATTGGATATACAAGTGGTATAATTTTATTGTAAAGCCCATTATATGTTGCATTGAGAGTCATAGGTTCTATTGGCATGCCATGAGGTGGAGTGATCACTATCTAATGATATTGCTATAGTACATTAGTGTACATTGGATGTGGCACCATTGGTGTAAATTATATGAAGCATTTTCGAGTGTATATTATTGTTTATTGATGAGGCACCTATAGGGCATATTGTGTACACTCGTCTGGCTCACGTACCTTGAATTTTATTAGTTATACATTGAGCTATGAAATTGAAATGTGAAAGTACTGAATATGTAATCAAATGGAACTGATTATTTTTTTATTTATGTGTTGAATATTGGTTGTCATGATTTCATAAAATTATAATATATTGATTTTACAGGTTTACTGATGAGGAAAATGGCTTATTTAATTCGATTTGGAAATTCAAGTGTTTTATTTGATTAAATTATAATGTTTTGAATTATTATTTTATTTTTTATCTCACCTTGATTTGTATAATGCATCCCTATGTTGCACTTAGCGTGTGATGATTTTCATATGTTGGTACGAATAAGAATAAGAATAAGGATGTGAAGTGAGGAGCACCGCGAGCATCTTTTTGAGAATTGTACTCGCCTGCAATATCAGTAAGACATAGATGATGATCTTAGCTTTTAGTGGCATGTATAATATGATAGTTTGGTTTCTCTAATAGATTAGATAGAATGGTATGTAATAGTAAATTAGAACTGCTTTAAAAATGGTTTGTATTAATTATGCCTGCTTGTATAAAAGAATGGTATTTTATAATAACATGTTTTAAAAGTTAACTCATAGATTTTTAAATTAGACAATGTTTAGGCAGTTTTGTATATGTTATGAAACAACATTGAACTGCCTAGTTGCTGCTTAAAATTAATTTAAATTGGATAATAAAATATTATTTTATGATTTTTGTGTAAAATATGTCATAAGTGAATAGTATAACATCTTTAACTCGTATTTGAGTACGTATACGGATTAAGACTGTTACATTACTCTTCAACTCGCTCGCACTACTTGACCTTCACTATTCCGAATTATTACCCCTGACCATCCACTCTTCTAATTTGGTTCGAAGCTAGATCAAATTTTACTTTTACCCAAGAGGTTAAGGGAGGACTGCAACATATACTCCAACTTCAGGTTCTAACTTTAAACTTATCTTTCAAATACACAAATGCTCGTCTCTTATTCCTAGATTGGTCGAGCTTCCTACATCCAAAAATTTGTCTTACATCCCTTCGTTTCTCATCTGAGACATTAGAGCTAAAAAATATTCTAGACTTATCAAAATTGATAAGCTAACCCAAACTATATCCATAGACCCTCAGCAATTCTTTTAGAGCAACAATAATTGAAGCTAAAGCCTCTCCAAAAACTAAACTGTCATCTGCGAAGAGGAAATAAGAAAATTTAGGAGCCTATCTATTTACTTGAACTCCCAATGCAATATTCGAATGTTCAGCTTGAGAGCAATAACGAAAGTCTGTCTCTACAAAGCAAAATGAGATACGGACTCAACGGATCACCATGGTGAAGACCCCTGGAAGGAAGAAAACTGGATCCGACCAAACAGTTCACTGTGACTGAGTAAGAAATATAGCATACGCACCTTTTGATAAGATCGATCTTAAGAGGCAAAGAACCTAAACGATTCATTATCACCCAAACGAAATGTCAACTCTATCATATGCATTGCCCATGTCTAATTTTAGAGCACAACCATTCCGACCCTCCCTTTTTTGAACGAATGAGTGAAGTAACTCATAGGCATTTATTATATTATCAGTAATCAATTTACCTTTCACAAATGCACTTTGCACTTCATCCACACAAACAATAAGCACCTCTTGAAAGTGAAACACCAGCATCTTAGAGATGATCTTGTAAATTACATTACACAAACATATTGGATGAAACTAATTTAGTTTACTAGGGGAATCAACTTTAAGAATTAACGCGATGTGTGTATGATTAATCTCCTCAAAGTTGAAGGACCCCTGTAAAAGTCTAATGCAACAATCCACAACTCCATATCCAACTATATGCCAAAATTTCTGATAAAATAATGCTCCCAATCCATCCTTTCCGGAAGCACGCAACAGACTCAAGGACTTGACTACCTGAGCAACCTCCTCCTTCATAAACTCCTTAAGCAAAGAAAAATTTATATCCTATGTAATCTTAAGAATCCATGGATTTACCGATGCTGAAGTCGAAGAGAACAAATTATTAAAATAACCACGTGCTACTTCCTCCATTCCAACCTCTTCCACAGCAAAATTACCGTCTTTCATCTTCAAATGCTTAATTCTATTTTTTCTTCTTCTCTATGAGGTATGGCGGTGAAACAAATTAGAGTTACGATCACCATTCTTTAACTAGTTTGCTCTTGCTCTTTGTTCCCAATATAGTTCCTCCTTATTCGCTTCAAAATTAAGCTAGATCTTGGTATCCAGTATGCCACCGAAAGCATCGTCTGAAAGATCCATCTCCATAAGATTATTCATCTTCTTCTGTATTTCCCTCGTCGTTAGCTTTTTACGAGAACATGTCCTCTTGAACCATCTATCTAGACCGTGGTAGACTTGATCCAATCTGTAATGAACTGATTGCTTCCTCCAAAAGTTTTCAAACCTCTTCTTCACAAGACTCCTCTAATAGGCAGATTATCTCAAATTTAAAGTTCCACCTCTTGTTGATTCCCTGCTCATTCCCCATCTCAAGCAACAATGGACAGTGATCTGAGAAGGAATGTTGCAAATGAGATACTATAAGTAGGGATCTCATGATTCCAAACAGAATTCACAACACCTCTATCTAGCCTTTCACGGATAACATTATCGACTCATCTCCCTTGTTCCCAGGTATACTAAGGCCCTTTAAATCCAATATCCATCAACCTGCAGTCAACCAAACGAATGAAAATCATCCATTTGCCTTTCGTTATGCAAACGACCTCCCTCCTTCTGATGAGCATAAAGGATTTCGTTGAAGTCTCTAATAACAATCCATAGTAGATTCGGAGTATCATTCATTTGACGAAGCAAACTCCACGATTCTCTCCTCCGAGATTCCTTCAGAGATCCGTAAAAGTCCGTACAACGCCAAATCCCACCATTCAACATATCATTCAGTATTACATCGATATGAGATCGAGAAAAAGATCGTAAAGTCAACCAACAAGAGTCTCGCCGAGCCAAACTCAATCCTCCACTAGAACCACTTTAAAAAGGGTAATTTGAATATTCTAATTAGATTACTAAAATATAAATACTTGAGAAAGTATAACTAACTAATTGAATCATGAATGTGGGGATGTGGAACTCAATCATTTATCTTGCTACTGGGCATATACCACTGTTAGCTATCATTGGTTGACAAGATTTGAGTGATTATATTTTAAATGATAATGTCAAATAATTGAAAAGAGTTCTTGTGTATAGTAGGAGACCAATCATGGATTAGAAAAAGAAATTAATAAATATTCAAAATATTTACTATTGCCTTAAAAATATTATATCTTAGGGAGCACCCTAAGCAATTGCTATATTTATAATTAGAGTATTAATTTTTATATTCTTAATTTTTTAAATTTATAATTGGAGTACTTAATTTTTTTTCTTTCAATTCCATAAATTTTTTAAGGTTTAATATGAAAAAGTGCTCAAACTATATTTTGTTTCATTTGGACACTTTTTTTTATATTAAATCATTTTTTTTATTTTAGACCCTCTTATGTCATCTCTCTTATTAGTTCATTTAATTTTAAATTAAATTTAACTCTATTTTTCAAATCTTTTTTCTTCAATTTATAAAGTATTCATTAACTTTTACTCTTCTCCGATCTCAATCTAACAATAAAATAATAAATCATTCTTTATTTTTTAATTTTTATTCAAAATCAAATTTTTTTTATCATACCCATTTTCAATTTTTTTATATTTATTCTCTAGTAGTTGTATTTAAGGTGTTTTCTTAATAAAACAATGAAAATAATGTGTCTGAAAAAAGTTGTTAATTTTTATATGTTTTATTAATGTAATATTAATTTAATTGTTCAAAACAATAGAATACACTTTTATTCTATAGGGGCCTATTTTTAAATTTTCGCTCAAGCCCTCAGAAATATTTGAGACCCACTGATTATATATATATATATTATAGTTTTGTTAATGGAAGAATAATTTAAAAATATTATTATAGTTAGAAAGTTTAGGGTTAAGTAGGCTGACCGCCAAACATAGAATCGATTCTAGGCATAATAAAAGATATATTTGGATAAGATATTTGAATATTCAATTTTATTGAGTCAATCAAATTAATGAAATAGTTAAGATAAAGGTGAAATGACAACTAAAAATTTGATGGAAGCTTTTTGTAAGAAATAAAAAATTGACACAAACAATTTTATAATGGTTCAACTTCCTCAATTAATTATACATTCACTACCTTAGCTTCCACACAAAGGATTTCAACAAATTCACTAATACATTCAAACCTTTTAGAACAAGGTATACTCTTACAACACTCTTAGACTTATACTCTAAAGTCTCAAGTGTACAACCCATCCCAAGAAGAAATTACAAATAGTAAACTTTGAAGATTCTATTACAAGGAGTGTGTTTGTAAAATTCAAAATAAATAGAACACTTGAGAGAATGAAACTAAAGTGTACACTAGTGTTCTTGAAAGCAAAATGAATATTGAAAATATTAACTTGAATTTTGGCTTTATTTAATTACTTTTGGCTTTATTTAATTACTTTTGTCTTTCTTTATGATTTCTTGTCTTTACATATGACTAGAAATCTTGCTTTTATACTCACTTTTTCAATTCCAGTCGTTTGAGTAGTTGTGAGAGTTAATAAAATTGTTGGAATGAAGTTTCCTGAAATAAATGCTTCTCAGACACTTCGAGTATCGGTACTCAGGCTTGGAACATCGGTACTACTTGCATTAATTGAAAAAAATATAGTCGTTGAATGAATAAGTGTATCGATACTATTACAGCGAGTATCGATACAATGTGCTAACTCGTATCGATACTAAGTGGGTTATCGGTCCCAAAATAAAAGACTTGAATTCGTAATTTTCAAAAACATAAGGGTAATATCAGTACTACCACGTTCAATGTCAATACTATATTTATAAGTATTATCGGTACTGCATGTAGTATCGATACTAAAATTGTATTATAATTTTGTTAAACCAATTAGTAATATCAGTATTTTCCTGAGTAGTATCGATACTACTCTGCTTAAAAATATTTTTTGACTCAATTAAAGTTCAAAATTGTTAGAAAAATTTATTCCAAATTATTTCCACAGTATGACTCAATTTTTTAAAAAAATAAGGAGTAAAAAAAGTTTTTTTTGACTCTAAAAGAATTTTTTTATATTCAAATAATCTTAAAATTTATTTAAAGTATTAATAATTTTTTATATATAAAAATATCAAAAATACTCTTTCTTACTTTAGGATTTCTCCTCTTCTGTTAAATCAAAAAGTTAAAACTTACGCAATATATATATATATATATCTGAAGATCATGTGCCCAATAAAGTTATTGGATCATCAAAAAATATTCTCAATTGCTTAAATAAGGTCATAAACAAATAATTATGTCTCAAAAACTTCAACCATAAATACTTAAAATATTAGTGCATATAAGTTAAAATCATCCAACATCAAAATCCAATGAAAATATCCAAATAACCAAAACACACACAATCCAATCTAGCATATATCAAAGTATATGAAAAATAATCCAAAATGCAACCGATAGAGCACAAGACCAATCAAGCATCCGACAGAAAATGAGGACCATAATATAAAGACGGAGCACAAAAGGAAGGAAAATCATGAGCAATGGCTTCGATCTTATCCTTCACTGTAGTGCCAACTGCTGTGAAGCCATCTTAAAGACCCTTTGTCTTCAGCGCCATCGTCTCCATCATCATCCAAGATGATGAGGGAGATGCATCGTATCGACATCCTCACTATCACTGCATGGATGATTGATCTCCTGATCTATGTCATCGTAATGGTACGAGCGCACACCCATTGATTGCAAGTATAATAATAGCTTTTCAGCTAAAGGTATTTATTAAATAGGAAACAATACTGATATATATATTATTGCTAAGACAATTTTCTATTAGAGAAAAGAGATATGTGAGTTGATTGGGTATGATTTGACTGTAATAAATAAGTAGACAATACAATAAATAGAATGAATGAAATAACCACTCGATGAATAAAAGTGGAGGAGTCTTCATATATCTTGCAATCGATACACACAAATGATTACCTAAGATATTTTAATTGTTGATTTATGAAGTACAAGTAAATATACTAAGAATAACAATCGTTGCATCTATTGAAACCTAATAACCAACCATTCTTCTTTTCCAGGCTATACACTCAGTTCAATGCGTCCACAACCTACCCAACATTTGAAGTGGTTAAAGTGGCTTCCGCCAACAAGGATATGCTCTAAGATGTCACTGTAATGTCACTTTCATGAGCATTACTTCCTACATTCAATAGATATAAAGCAATCAAAAGAAGACTTAATATATATTGAAATAAAAGTATTCAAAGATAAATTCCATTGATCCATAAACACAAACATTTAGTAATCAAAATATAGAGTTAAAACAAGATTGTTTAAAACAACTCATATTCCTATGAAGCTAATCAGAGATTATCCTTACTAGCTTGGTTGTTATGCGCAACTGCTCCTTCAGGCTATGCTAGTTCGATCCATCTTCAAAAGGGTTCCGAGAGGTCTCTAGCATGCCATGGCCATGGGTTCAATTCAAGAGGTGAAGGTGATTGGAGGGGAGATGTGTAAGGACTAGTACTAACACTGGAGAGAACAAGGAGAAGAAAATCCGAGGAGCCCAAGGGAATCCTTGACTCAGGCGTCCTCACTCCTTATATAGTATCCAATGAAGTATAGTTGTCCACTTCATTCAATTTGTGTGATCCTCTATACACATTCTGGAATAGGGCCATCTCAACGTAAACACTTGGCTTCTAGAATATCCTCTCGCATTCAAAAATTATGGTGACAAACTACTTTGTGGCCACGATAACGAGAATCTACTTATTTGACTGAGGCGGCAATAAATTCCAACTAATACATGTTGAGGCAATGATATCAGTCACATGCCTTTCGTCCATTTATAATAGAACCAAGAGACAATAAGTAAAAAATGTAAATAAAATGCAAACATACAATACATCAACATATAACTATATATACAATGTGATGACAATGAATGGGGTGACAACTATGATGATATGCATAACTGTTGAAGAATCAGGAAAAGTAAACGAAAGAACATAAGAATTTTAACGAGGTTCGGCAATGTGCTTAAGTCCTCGGTGCCTAGGCGGCGCTAGAAATTTTATTCAATATCCCATAGGTTTAGGTTACATCTCTATTTATAATAAAAAACCCTGGTACATAATTACAAAATTAACCCTGTCCTCTTTACCAGTATATTTATGAGCCATACCTTACAAATCTCCACCTTGGCAAATATCCTACCCTTTAGGAAACATTCAATGTTGGTTGGGTTACCTTACTTCTTTAACAACTCCAAAATTCAACAAGTCCAAGCAATGCTTGAACTTGTCTGTCGTAACTGGCTTGGTGAACATATCAGCGGCATTCTCATCAGTATGTACCTTCTGAAACAAAACCTCTCCAGATGCAACCAACTCTTTGATCTTGTGAAAACGTACATCAATGTGCTTAGTTCTAGCACGATATACTTGATTCTTAGCCAAGTGAATAGCACTTTGATCGCAAAGCAACTGAACTCCACCTTGCTGAACACCCAACTCCTTCACTAAACCAGTGAGCCATAAAGTTTCTTTTGTAGGTTCAGCCGCTGCCATGTATTCAGCTTCAGTTGTAGATAGTGCCACAACATATTGAACAATAGACTTCCAACAAATAGGTCCTCCACCAAGAGTAAAAACATACCCTGTCGTAGATCTTCTATTATCCAAGTCACCTGCATAGTCTGAATCCACATATCCTACAACCAAAGGATTATCCTGCTGACTACAAAAAACAATACCATGTCCCATAGTACCCTTTAAGTATCGAAAGATCCACTTGACTGCTTCCCAATGTTGCTTACCAGGTTTAGACATGTACTTACAAACTTGACTAACAGCATGAGCTAAATCCGAACGAGTACATACCATAGCATACATCAAGCAACCAACAACATTAGAATACAGAACCTTTGCCATATCTTCAGCTTCCTTATCTGTCTTCAGGCACTGTTCTGATGAGAGCTTAAAGTGATTCACCAATGGAGTGCTAACTGGTTTTGCGCTGCACATCGCAAACCTTTCTAGCAATTTCTCAACATAACCTCATTGAGATAGCCACAGTTTCCTTGAGTGTCTTTCCCTGCAAATTTTCATTCCAAGAATTTTCTTTGCAGCACCTAAATCTTTCATATCAAATTCCTGACTCAACAAGGTTTTCAAACCGATAACATCATCCATGTTCTTCACAGCAATCAACATACAATAACAGAAAAAAAAGAACCATCATCAAGGCTCTTAACATATACACAACAATCATACTCACATCGGTTGTAGCCAATCGTGATCATATAGGAGTCAAATCGTTTATACCACTGTCTCAAATACTGTTTCAACCCGACAAAGATTTCTTCAATCTGCAAACTAAATGCTCATTTCCAGGTTGAGTGAAACCTTTAGGCTTCAGCATGTAGATCTACTCCTCTAAATCACCATGCAAAAAAGCAGTTTTAACATCCATCTACTCTAAATTCAAATCCAACTAGCCACCAATGCAAGTACTGCTCGGATTGAAGTGTGCCTGACCATAGGAGAAATTTTTTTATCATAATCAACTTATTTCTGCTGTGAAAAATCCTTTGCTACCAAGCGAGCCTTGAACTTCTCCCCCTCTTTTTTTGTTACTGCTGGTTTCTTCTTATACACCTATTTGCAACCAATCGGCTTCTTACCCTCAGGAAGGGGAACTAACTCCCATGTACGATTGTGATTCAAAGAAACCATCCCCTCAACCATGGCATCTATCCACTTGTCATTTTCCTGACTAGTAACTGCATCATGAAAAGTAACCGGATCATCACTGCTAACAATAAGTGCAAAAGAGACCAAGTCTTCAAAACCCAATCTGTTCAGAGGCTTTATATTCATCCGTCTCACCCTGTCTCTTGGCGAGACTATAATCCTGCAAATCATCCATAGCGGAACCACCAGAAGTCGGTTGAGAAGTTTCTGTTTTCTCAACTAGAAACTGCTCGAAATCTACCACTGTTGTGCCTCTCTTCTACTGCAACATGGACTGTTCATCAAAAACAACATCTCTACTGATCATTATTTTCTTCGCAACTGGATCCCAGAACTTGAATACTTTGACACCTCTCTTGTAACCCAGAAAAATGCACTTCTTCGATTTTGCATCAAGTTTGGATCTCTCATCAGCAGGCATATGCACATAAGCAGGATAACCAAAAATCCGTAAATGATCAAAACTAACTTCATGACCAGTCCATACCTCTTCTGCAACTTTCCCAGCCAATGATGCCCTTGGCGATCTATTTATAAGATAACACGCCATGTTAACAGCCTCAGCCCAAAAGTGTTTAGGAAGCTCCACATTCAAGCACAAACATCTGGCTCTTTCATTCAACGACCTGTTCATCCATTCCGTAACACCATTCTGTTGTGGTGTCTTGCACAATGTAAAATGCCTCTTAATCCCGTGCTCTTTACAGAAGTTTAGAAACTGTGTATCTGTGTACTCCGTACCAATGTCAGACCACAAACACTTAATTTTTCATCCTATTTGGTTTTCTACCTCAACTTTCTACAGCTTGAACTTCTCAAAAATGTCGGACTTGTGTTTCAAAAAATACACCCAAACTTTCCTTGAAAAATCATCAATGAAAGTAACATAATACCTAGATCTACCCAAAGACGATATCGTGGAAGGCCCCCATACATCAGAATGCACATAATTAAGAATCCCTTCAGTTGTATGATTCTCAGTCTTGAAACGAACTTTAGTCTATTTACCAAGAACACAATACTTGTAAAAATCGAGCTTACAACTTTTAACACCATGCAACATATTTATTTTATGTAATTCAGCCATATCACGTTCACTAAGATGAGCAAGACGCATATGCCACAGTTTGGTTGTATCATCACAGGACTCAACAGAATAAACTCCACCTACAACGGTACTCCCTAACAATCTAAAAATATTCCCTACAGTCATCTTGCCTTTCATCACAGTCAAAGCACCTTTAACAATCCGAATAGTTTCCCTATCCTCATCAGCCTTAGGGATAAAACCATTCTTGTGCAAAGTTCCCAAAGAAATCAAATTCTTCTTCAAATATGGGATATGCTGAACACCACTCAAAGTCCGAACAGAGCCGTCATACATCTTAATTCTGACCTCACCAATACCAACAATATTACAACATCGATCATCACCCAAATAAATAGAACCAGAATTAACCGACCTGTATGTCGAAAACCATTCCCTATTTGGCGTGATGTGATAAGAACATCCTGAATCAAGAATCCAAACATTCGCCAATTGAATCGTTGAAATAGAAAGCATATCAGCCTCACTGCAATCAGAATTGTCATCTTCGCCACATTCATTGACTTGGATGAATCATCACGCTTCTCATCAGTCTTCTTTTTCAACTTCGGACAGTCTCGCTTCATATGTCCCGCCTCCTTGCACTTGTAACAGTGAATTGTCTTCTTATCCCTAGATTTGAATATGGAATTCCGCTTGCTAGACCCTACCTTCTTTGTCTTCCGTCCACGGTCTCGATTACCCTTGACATAGAAGCTATCGACTTGAGAGCTTTCCCGTACATTTTGCTTCCGCTGATTGTGAGCCAACAAGGCTACAATAATCTCCTTAACGTTGATAGTCTCTTTCCCATATATAAGAGTAGTCACCATGTGTTCATAAGAGGGAGACAACGAACATAACATAATCATCTCTCTGTCTTCATCCTCAATTCTCACATCAAGCCGAGTCAAATCAGAAACGATTTGATTGAAGACATTCACATGTTGCGCCAAATCATGATCGTCCTGCATCTTCAGCCCACACAGTCGCTGCTTTAGATACAGTTTTATCTTTAAGGATTTGGACATAAACTAACTTTCCAACTTCCTCCAAATTTCAACTGGAGGCGATAGATGCATGATGTGATACATGACCTCGTCTGCCAAGCATAATCGTATGGTTCCTGCCGCTAGCTGTTGCAATTCTTTCCAATCTTCCTCCTCCATCGACACCGGCTTTGTAGGTCGCAAAGCCTTCAGGATCCCCTACTGCGCCAACAGATCCATCACCCTTGTTTGCTATAATCTGAAGTTACCCTGACCATCGAATTTCGCAACTTCAAATTTTGCTCCTGACATCTGATACCAATTGTTCAAGAATCAGGAAAAGTAAACGAAAGAACACAATAATTTTAACGAGGTTCGGCAATGTGCTTACGTCCTCGGTGCCTAGGCGGCGCTAGAAATTTTATTCAATATCTCATAGGTTTAGGTTACATCTCTATTTATAATAGAAAACCCTGGTACATATTTACAAAATTAACCTTGTCCTCTTTACCGGTATATTTATGAGCCATACCTTACAAATCTCCACCTTGGCGAATATCCTACCCTTTAGGAAACTTTCAATGTGGGTTGGGTTACCTTACTTATTTAACAACTCGAAACATTCAACAAGTCAAAGCAATGCTTGAACTTGTCTGTCGTAACTGGCTTGGTGAACATATCAGCGACATTCTCATCAGTATGTACATTCTAAAACAAAACCTCTCCAGATGCAACCAACTCTCTGATCTTGTGAAAACGTACATCAATGTGCTTAGTTCTAGCACGATATACTTGATTCTTAGCCAAGTGAATAGCACTTTGATTGTCGCAAAGCAACTGAACTCCACCTTGCTGAACACCCAACTCCTTCACTAAACTAGTGAGCCATAAAGCATCTTTTGCAGGTTCAGCTGCTGCCATGTATTCAGCTTCAGTTGTAGATAGGGCCACAACAGATTGAACAGTAGACTTGCAACAAATAGGTCCTCCACCAAGAGTAAAAACATACCCTGTCGTAGATCTTCTATTTTCCAAGTCACCTTCATAGTCTGAATTCATATATCCTACAACCAAAGGATTATCCTGCTGACTACCAAAAACAATACTATGTCCCATAGTACCCTTTAAGTATCGAAAGATCCACTTGACTGGTTCCCAATGTTGCTTACCAGGTTTAGACATGTACTTACAAACTTGACTAACAACATGAGCTAAATCAGGACGAGTACATACCATAACATACATCAAGCAGCCAACAACATTAGAATACAAAATCTTTGCCATATCTTCAGATTCCTTATCTGTCTTCAGGCATTGTTCTGATGAGAGCTTAAAGTGATTCGCCAATGTAGTGCTAACTGGTTTTGCGTTGCTCATCGCAAACGTTTCTAGCATTTTTTCAACATAACCTCGTTTATATAGCCCCAATTTCCTTGAGTCTCTTTCCCTATAAATTTTCATTCCAAGAATTTTCTTTGCGGCACCTAAATCTTTCATATCAAATTCTTGACTCAATAAGGTTTTCAAACCGATAACATCATCCATGTTCTTCGCAGCAATCAACATATCATCAACATACAGTAACAGAAAAATAAAAGAACCATCATCAAGGCTCTTAACATAGACACAATAATCATACTCACATCGGTTGTAGCCAATCGTGATCATAGGAGTCAAATCGTTTATACCACTGTCTCGGAGACTGTTTCAATCCGTACAAAGATTTCTTCAATCTGCAAACTAAATGCTCGTTTCTAGGTTGAGTGAAACCTTTACGCTGCCGTATGTAGATCTGCTCCTCTAAATCACCACGCAAAAAAGTAGTTTTAACATCCATCTGCTCTAAATGCAAATCCCAACTAGCCACCAATGCAAGTACTGCTCGGATTGAAGTGTGCCTGACCACAGGAAAAAAATTTCATCATAATCAACTCCTTTCTGCTGTGAAAAACCCTTTGTTACCATGCGAGCCTTGAACTTCTTCCCCTCTTTTTCTGTTACTGCTGGTTTCTTCTTATACACCCATTTGCAACCAATCGACTTCTTACCCTCAGGAAGGGGAACTAACTCCCATGTACGATTATGATTCAAAGAATCCATATCCTAAACCAAGGCAGCCATCCACTTGTCATTTTTCTGACTAGTAACTGCATCATGAAAAGTAACCGGATCATCACTGCTAACAGTAAGTGTAAAAGAGACCAAGTCTTCAAAACCCAATATGTTCAGAGGCTTTATATTCGTCCGTCTCACCCTGTCTCTATCGAGACTATAGTCCTACGAATCATCTATAGCAGAACCACCAGAAGTCAGTTGAGAAGTTTCTATTTTCTCAACTAGAAACTGCTCGAAATCCACCACTGTTGTGCCTGTCTTCTGCTGCAATATGGACTGTTCATCAAAAAAAACATCTCTACTGATCGCAATTTTCTTCGCAATTGGATCCCAGAACTTGAATACTTTGAAACCTTTATTGTAACCCAGAAAAATGCACTGCTTCGATTTTGCATCAAGTTTGGATCTCTCATCAGCAAGTACATGCACATAAGCAGGACAACCAAAAATCCGTAAATGATCAAAACTAACTTCATGACCAGTCCATACCTTTTCTGCAACTTTCCCAACCAATGATGCCCTTGGCGATCTATTGATAAGATAACACGCCATGTTAGCAGCCTCAACCCAGAAGTGTTTGGGAAGCTCCGCATTCAACCGCAAACATATAGCTCTTTCATTCAACGACTTGTTCATCCATTCCGCAACACCATTCTATTGTAGTGTCTTGCGTACTGTAAAATGCCTCTTAATCCCGTGCTCCTTACAGAAGTTTAGAAACTGTTTATATTTGTACTCCGTACCATTGTAAGACCGTAAACACTTGATTTTTCATCATGTTTGGTTTTCTACCTCAGCTTTCCACAGCTTGAACTTTTAAAAACGTCGGACTTATTTTTCAAAAAATACACCCAAACGTTCCGTGAAAAATCATCAATGAAAGTAACATAATACCTAGATCCACCCAAAGACGATGTTGTGGAAGGCCCCCATACATTAGAATGCACATAATCAAGAATCCCTTCAGTTGTGTGCTTCGCAGTCTTGAAACGAACTTTAGTCTTGTTACCAAGAACATAATACTTGCAAAAATCGAACTTACAGCTTTTAACACCATGCAAGAGATTTCTTTTATGTAATTCAGCCATACCACATTCACTAAGATAAGCAAGACGCATATGCCACAGTTTGGTTGTATCATCACAGAACTCAACAGAATGAACTCCACCTACAACGGTACTCCCTAACAATTTGTAAATATTCCCTACAGTCATCTTGTCTTTCATCACAGTCAAAGCACATTTAACAATCCGAATGATTTCCCTATCCTCATTAGCCTTAGGGATAAAACAATTCTTGTGCAAAGTGCCCAAAGAAATCAAATTCTTCTTCAAATATGGGATATGCCGAACACCACTCAACGTCCGAACATAGCCGTTATACATCTTAATTTTGACCTCACCAATACCAACAATATTGCAACATCGATCATCACCAAAATAAACAGAACCAAAATTAACCGACCTGTATGTCGAAAACCATACCCTATTTGGCGTGATGTGATAAGAACATCCTGAATCAAGAATCCAAACATCCGTCAATTGAGTCGTTGAAATAGAAAGCATATCACCCTCACTGCAATCAGAATTGTCATCCTCGACCACATATCACCCGCCTCCTTGCACTTGTAACAGTGAATTGTCTTCTTATCCCTAGATTTGGATTTGGAATTCCGCTTGCTAGACCCTGCCTTCTCTGTCTTCCGTCCACGGTCTCGATTACCCTTGACATATAAGCTATCGGCTTAAGAACTTTCCCCTGCATTCTGCTTCCACTGGTTGTGAGCCAACAAGGCTGCATTAATCTCCTCAACGTTGATAGTCTCTTTCCCATATGTAAGAGTAGTCACCATATGTTCGTAACAGGGAGGCAATGAAACAACAGAATCATCGCTCTATCTTCATCCTCAATTTTCACATCAAGCTGAGACAAATCAGAAACAATTTGATTGAAGACATTCACGTGTTACGCCAAATCAAGATCATCCTGCAACTTCAGCCCATACAGCTGCTACTTTAGATACAGTTTTATCGTTAAGGATTTGGACATAAACTGACTTTCCAACTTCCTCCAAATTTCGTCTGGAAAGGATAGATGCATGACGGGATACATGACCTCGTCCGCCAAGCATAATCGTATGGTTCCTGCCGCTCGTTGTTGTAATTCTTCCCAATCTTCCTCCTCCATCGACGCCGGCTTTGTAGATCACAGAGCCTTCAAGATCCCCTGCTGCGCCAACAGATCCTTCACCCTCATTTTCCATAATCTGAAGTTACCCTGACCATCGAATTTCACAACTTCCAATTTTGCTCTTGACATCTGATGCCAATTGTTGAAGAATCGGGAAAAGTAAACGAAAGAACACAAGAATTTTAACAAGGTTCGACAATGTGCTTACGTCCTCGGTGCCTAGGCGGTACTAGAAATTTTATTCAATATCTCATAGGTTTAGATTACATCTCTATTTATAATAGAAAACCCTGGTACATAATTACAAAATTAACCCTGTCCTCTTTACCGGTATATTTATGAGCCATACCTTACAAATCTCCACCTTGGCGAATATCCACCCTTTAGGAAACATTCAATGTGGGTTGGGTTTCTTTACTTCTTTAACAACTCGAAACATTCAACAAGTCCAAGCAATGCTTGAACTTGTCTGTCGTAACTGGCTTGGTGAACATATCAACGACATTCTCATCAGTATGTACCTTCCGAAACAAAACCTCTCCAGATGCAACCAACTCTCTGATCTTGTGAAAACGTACATCAATGTGCTTAGTTCTAGCACTATATACTTGATTCCTAGCCAAGTGAATAACACTTTGATTGTCGCAAAGCAACCGAACTCCACCTTGCTGAACGCTTAACTCCTTCACTAAACCAGTGAGCCATAAAGCTTCTTTTACTGCTTCAGCCGCTGCCATGTATTCAGATTCAATTGTAGATAGTGCCACAACAGATTGAACAGTAGACTTCCAACAAATAGGTCCTCCACCATGAGTAAAAACATACCCTATCGTAGATCTTCTATTATCCAAGTCACCTGCATAGTCTGAATCCACATATCCTACAACCAAAGGATTATCCTCCTGACTACTAAAAATAATACCATGTCCCATAGTACCCTTTAAGTATCGAAAGATCCACTTGACTGGTTCCCAATGTTGCTTACCAGGTTTAGACATGTACTTACAAACTTGATTAACAGCATGAGCTAAATTAGGACGAGTACATACCATATCATACATTTAGCAGCCAACAATATTAGAATACAAAACCTTTGCCATATCATCAGCTTCCTTATATGTCTTCTGGCACAGTTCTGATGAGAGCTTAAAGTGATTCGCCAATGGAGTGCTAACTGGTTTTACGCTGCTCATCGTAAACCTTTCTAGCATTTTCTCAACATAACCCCGTTAAGATAGCCACAGTTTCCTTGAGTCTCTTTCCCTGTAAATTTTCATTCCAAGAATTTTCTTTGTAGAACCTAAATATTTCATATCAAATTCCTGACTCAATAAGGTTTTCAAACCGATAACATCATCCATGTTCTTCACAGCAATCAACATATCATCAATATACAGTAACAGAAAAATAAAAGAACCATCATCAAGGCTTTTAACATAGACACAACAATCATACTCATATCGGTTGTAGCTAATCGTGATCATATATGAGTAAAATCGTTTATACCACTATCTCAGAGACTGTTTCAACCCGTACTAAGATTTCTTCAATCTGCAAACTAATTGCTCATTTCCAGGTTGAGTGAAACCTTCAGGCTACATCATCTAGATTTGCTCCTCTAAATCACCATGCAAAAAAGAAATTTTAACATCCATTTGCTCTAAATACAAATCCCAACTAGCCACAGGAGCCTCGAACTTCTCCCCCTCTTTTTCTGTTACTGCTGGTTTCTTCTTATACACCCATTTGCAACCAATCGACTTCTTACCCTCAGGAAGGGGAACTAACTCCCATGTACAATTGTGATTCAAAGACTCCATCTCCTCAACCATGGTAGCCATCCACTTGTCATTTTCCTTACTAGTAACTACATCATGAAAAGTAACCGGATCATCACTGCTAACAGTAAGTGCAAAAGAGACCAAGTCTTCAAAACCCAATCTGTTCGGAGGCTTTATATTCGTCCGTCTCACCCTGTCTCTGGCGAGACTATAATCCTATAAATCATCCGTAGCGGAACCACCAAAATTCGGTTAAAAATTTTCTGTTTTCTCAACTAGAAACTGCTCGAAATCCACCATTGTTGTGCCTGTCTTCTAATGCAACATGGATTGTTCATCAAAAACAACATCTCTACTGATCGTAATTTTCTTCGTGACTGGATCCCAGAACTTGAATCCTTTGACACCTTTCTTGTAACCCAGAAAAATGCACTAATTCGATTTTGCATCAAGTTTAGATCTCTCATCAGCAGGTACATGCACATAAGCAGGACAACCAAAAATCCGTAAATGATCAAAACTAGCTTCAGGACCAGTCCATACCTCTTATGCAACTTTCCCAGCCAATGATGCCCTTGGCGATCTATTGATAAGATAACATGCCATGTTAACAGCCTCAACCCAGAAGTGTTTGGGAAGCTTTGCATTCAACCGCAAACATCTGGCTCTTTCATTCAACGACCTGTTCATCCGTTCCGCAACACCATTCTGTCGTGGTGTCTTGCGCATTGTAAAATGCATATTAATCCGTGCTGATTACAGAAGTTTAGGAACTGTGTATCTGTGTACTCCGTACCATTGTCAGACTGCAAACACTTGATTTTTCATCCTGTTTGGTTTTCTACCTCAGCTTTCCATGGCTTGAACTTCTAAAAATCGTCAGACTTATGTTTCAAAAAATACACCCAAACTTTCCTTGAAAAATCGTCTTTGAAAGTAACATAATACCTAGATCTACCCAAAGACGACATCCTGGAAGGCCCCCATTCATCAGAATGCACATAATCAAGAATCCTTTCAGTTGTGTGCTTCTCTGTCTTGAAACGAACTTTAGTCTGTTTACCATGAACACAATACATGCAAAAATCGAGCTTACAACTTTTAACACCGTGCAACAGATTTCTTTTATGTAATTCAGCCATACCATGTTCTCTAAGATGAGCAATACGCATATGCCACAGTTTGGTTGTATCATCATAGGACTCAACAGAATGAACTCCACCTACAACGGTACTGCCTAACAATCTATAAATATTCTCTACAGTCATCTTGCCTTTCATCACAGTCAAAACACCTTTAATAATCCGAATGGTTTCCCTATTCTCATCAGCCTTAGGGATAAAACCATTCTTGTGCAAAGTGCCCAAAGAAATCAAATTCTTCTTCAAATCTGGGATATGCCGAACACCACTCAATGTCCGAACAGAGCCGTCAAACATCTTAATTCCGACCTCACCAATACCAACAATATTGCAACATCGATCATCACCCAAATAAACAAAACCAGAATTAACCGACATATATGTCAAAAACCATTCCCTATTTGGCGTGATGTGATAAGAACATCCTGAATCAAGAATCCAAACATCCGTCAATTCAGTCGTTGAAATAGAAAGCATATCACCCTCACTGCAATCAAAATTGTCATCCTCAACCACATTCACAGACTTGGATGAATCATCACGCTTCTCATCAGTCTTATTTTTCAACTTCGGACAGACTCGCTTCATATGTCCCGTCTCCTTGCACTTGTAACAGTGAATTATCTTCTTATCCCTAGATTTGGATCTGGAATTCTGCTTGCCAGACCCTGCCTTCTCTGTCTTCCGTCCACGGTCTCGATTACCCTTGATATATAAGCTATCGGCTTGAGAGCTTTCCCCTGTATTCTGCTTCCGCTGGTTGTGAGCCAACAAAGCTACAGTAATCTCCTCAACGTTGATAGTCTCCTTCTCATATGTAAGAGTAGTCACCATGTGTTCGTAAGAGGGAGGTAACGAACATAACAAAATCATCGCTCTGTCTTCATCCTCAATTTTCACATCAAGCTGAGCTAAATCAGAAACGATTTGATTAAAGACATTCACGTGTTGCGCTAAATCATGACCGTCCTGCACCTTCAACCCATATAGCCGCTGCTTTAGATGCAATTTTATCATTAAGGATTTAGACATAAACTAACTTTCTAACTTCCTCCAAATTTCGTCTAGAGATGATAGATGCATGACATGATACATGACCTCATCCGCTAAGCATAATAGTATGGTTCCTGCCGCTCGCTGTTGTAATTCTTCCCAATCTTCCTCCTCCATCGACGCCGGCATTGTTGGTCGCAAAGCCTTCAGGATCCCCTTCTGCGCCAACAGATCCTTCACCTTCGTTTGCCATAATCTGAAGTTACCCTGACCATCAAATTTCGCAACTTCGAATTTTACTCCTGACATCTGATACCAATTGTTGAAGAATCAGGAAAAGTAAATGAAAGAACACAAGAATTTTAACGAGGTTCGGCAATGTGCTTACGTCCTCGGTGCCTAGGCGGCGCTAGAAATTTTATTCAGTATCTCATAGGTTTAGGTTACATCTCTTTTTATAATAGAAAACCCTGGTACATAATTACAAAATTAACCCTGTCCTCTTTATCAGTATATTTATGAGCCATACCTTAAAAATCTCCACCTTGGCGAATATCCTACCCTTTAGGAAACATTCAATGTGGGTTGGGTTACCTTACTGCTTTAACAACTCGAAACATTCAACAAGTCCAAGCAATGCTTGAACTTGTCTGTCGTAACTGGCTTGGTGAACATATCATCGGCATTCTAATCAGTATGTACCTTCTAAAACAAAACCTCTCCAGATGCAACCAACTATCTAATCTTGTGAAAGCGTACATCAATGTGCATAGTTCTAGCACGATATACCTGATTCTTAGCCAAGTGAATAGCACTTTGATTGTCGCAAAGCAACTGAACTCCGTCTTGCTGAACACCCAACTCCTTCACTAAACCAGTGAGCCATAAAGCTTTTTTTGCAGCTTTAGCCGCTGCCATGTATTCAGCTTCAGTTATAGATAGTGCCATAACAGATTGAACAGTAGACTTGCAACAAATAGGTCCTCCACCAAGAGTAAAAACATACCTTGTCATAGATCTTCTATTATCCATGTCACCTGCATAGTCTGAATCCACATATCCTACAACCAAAAGATTATCCTGCTGACTACCAAAAACAATACCATGTCCCATAGTACCCTTTAAGTATCGAAAGATCCACTTAACTGGTTCCCAATGTTGCTTACCAGGTTTAGACATGTACTTACAAACTTGACTAACAACATGAGATAAATCAGGATGAGTACATACCATATCATACATCAAGCAACCAACAACATTAGAATACGGAACCTTTACCATATCTTCAGCTTCCATATCTTTCTTCGGGCACTGTTCTGATGAGAGCTTAAAGTGATTCGCCAATGGAGTGCTAATTGGTTTTGCGCTGCTCATCGTAAACCTTTCTAGCATTTTCTCAACATAACCCCGTTGATATAGCCACAGTTTCCTTGAGTCTCTTTCCCTGTAAATTTCCATTCCAAGAATTTTCTTTGCAGCACCTAAATCTTTCATATCAAATTACTGACTCAATATGGTTTTCAAACCGATAACATCATCCATGTTCTTCGTCGCAATAAACATATCATTAATATACAGTAACGGAAAAATAAAAGAACCATCATCAAGGCTCTTAACATAGACACAACAATCATACTCACATATGTTGTAGCCAATCATGATCGTATAGGAGTCAAATCGTTTATACCATTGTCTCAGAGACTGTTTCAACCCGTACAAAGATTTCTTAAATCTGCAAACTAAATGCTCGTTTCCAGGTTGAGTGAAACCTTCAGGCTGCCGCATGTAGATCTTCTCCTCTAAATCACCATGCAAAAAAGAAGTTTTAACATCCATCTGCTCTAAATGCAAATCTCAACTAGCCACCAATGCAAGTACTGCTCGAATTGAAGTGTGTCTGAGAACAGGAGAAAAAATTTCATTATAATCAACTCTTTTCTTCTATGAAAAACCCTTTGCTACCAAGAGAGCCTCGAACTTTTCCCCCTCTTTTTCTGTTACTGCTGGTTTCTTCTTATACACCCATTTGCAACCAACCTGCTTCTTACCCCCAGGAAGGGGAACTAACTCCCATGTACGATTGTGATTCAAAGACTCCATCTCCTCAACCATGGCAACCATCCACTTATTGTTTTCCTGACTAGTAACTGCATCATGAAATGTAACTGGATCATAATTACTAACAGTAAGTGCAAAAGAGACCAAGTCTTCAAAACACAATCTGTTCGGAGGCTTTATATTCGTCCGTCTCACCCTGTCTCTGGAGAGACTATAATCCTGCAAATCATCCATAGCGAAACCACCAGAAGTCGGTTGAGAAGTTTTTATTTTCTCAACTGGAAACTGCTCGAAATCCACCACTGTTGTGCCTGTCTTCTGTTGCAACATGGACTGTTAAAAAAAACAACATCTCTACTAATAATAATTTTCTTCGCAACTGGATACCAGAACTTGAATCCTTTCAAACCTTTCTTGTAACCTAGAAAAATGCACTCCTTCGATTTTGCATCAAGTTTGGATCTCTCATCAGTAGGTACATGCACATAAGTATGACAACCAAAAACCCGTAAATGATCAAAACTAACTTCATGACCAGTCCATACCTCTTTTGCAACTTTCCTTGCCAATGATTCCCTTAGATATCTATTGATAAGATAACACGCCATGTTAATGGCCTTAGCCCAGAAGTGTTTGGGAAGCTTCGCATTCAACCGCAAACATCTGGCTCTTTCATTCAACGACCTGTTCATCCGTTCCGCAACACCATTATGTTGTGGTGTCTTGCGCACTATAAAATGCCTCTTAATCCCGTGCTCTGTACCAATGTCAGACCGCAAACACTTGATTTTTCATCCTGTTTGGTTTTCTACCTCAGCTTTCCACAGCTTGAACTTCTCAAAAAATTCGGACTTGTGTTTCAAAAAATACACCCAAACTTTCTGTGAAAAATCGTCAATGAAAGTAACATAATACCTAGATCCACCCAAAGACGATGTCGTGGAAGGCCCCCATACATCAGAATGCACATAATCAAGAATCCCTTCAGTTGTGTGCTTCGCAGTCTTGAAACGAACTTTAGTCTGTTTACCAAGAACACAATACTTGTAAAAATCGAACTTACAACTTTTAACACCGTGCAACAGATTTCTTTTATGTAATTCAGCCATACCAATTTCACTAAGATGAGCAAGACGCATATGCCACAGTTTGGTTGTATCATCACAGGACTCAACAGAATGAACTCCACCTACAACGGTACTCCCTAACAATCTGTAAATATTCCCTGCAATCATATTGCCTTTCATCGTAGTCAATGCACCTTTAACAATCTGAATGCTTTCCCTATCCTTATCAACCTTAGGGATAAAACCATTCTTGTGCAAAGTGCCCAAATAAATCAAATTCTTCTTTAAATCTGGGATATGCCGAACACCACTCAACGTCTAAACAGAGCCGTCATACATCTTAATTCTGACCTCACCAATACCAAAAATATTGCAACATCGATCATCACCCAAATAAATAGAACCAGTATTAACCGACCTGTATGTCGAAAACCATTCCCTATTTGGCATGATGTAATAAGAACATCCTGAATCAAGAATCCAAACATCCTTCAATTGAGTCGTTGAAATAGAAAGCATATCACCCTCACTGCAATCAGAATTGTCATCCTCGACCACTTTCACAAACTTGGATGAATCATCACGCTTCTCATCAGTCTTCTTTTTCAACTTCGGACAGTCTCGCTTCATATGTCCCGCCTCCTTACACTTGTAATAGTGAATTGTCTTCTTATCCCTAGATTTGGATCTAGAATTCCGCTTGCCAGACCCTGCCTTCTCTGTCTTCCGTCCACAGTCTCGATTACCCTTGACATACAAGCTATCGGCTTTAAAGCTTTCCCCTGCATTCTTCTTCCGCTGGTTGTGAGCCAACAAGGCTACAGTAATCTCCTCAACGTTGATAGTCTCTTTCCCATATGTAAGAGTAGTCACCATGTGTTCGTAAGAGGGAGGCAACGAACACAACAGAATCATCGCTCTGTGATCATTGGCTCCATTATAGTCAGTTGCGGTACTGGTTTCTCATGCTCTTTCGTAAGCTCCTTAGCTTGGGATTGGTGTTTTGATAATGCTAAAACAAAGTACAAGCATACACTATTGTATTCAAGTAATAAAGTGAAAGCTATGAAAACTTCACATGTCGAACCCATAAAGAGTAAAAAAATGTTACAAAAGAGTTGGGTGGCAAGTGTGAAAAGATATTGGTCAGAATTTTGAAATAAATGAAAACAAGAATATGGGTAATTCAAAGTGGGAAATGTCAGGTAGTTCTATAGTAACTAGAAGAGCATCATATAAGGATTAAATGTAGGTAGACGGTATAAGACAACTTCCATTACGATGATGCTTAAAATAACATGTTCATGTGTCACATAAAGATTAACAACATTTAATTAAAAAAAATCAATCTTCACAAATCCAAATAATTAAACAATTAACAAAGCATGGCAAGCTGCATCATACATCTCACTATATTAACTTTATTTCGCAACACAAATGATGATAAAAAACTATACGAAACATCTATAGCTATCATTTATAAAATCATAAAATATCCATACATGAAGATAATTTTATTTCTAAAATTATCTCATAAGTTAGGCAGCCCATAAAAATGAAGTTCAAACATTAAACATCATAAAAACATTTAAACAAAATATTCGAAACCAAAGATCATCATCAACTATGAAAAACATTCACTATAAATTGTAACAACATAGAGATGAATCCTCTTAATCACCGCTACTACACAGTAAATCTCTCCCAAATGCTACTAGATTTCCCAAATGCTACTATCTCCATCAAAAAAACAACATAGAGATGAATCCTCTTAATCACTGCTACCACACAGTAAATCTCTCCCAAATGCTACTAGATTTCCCGAAAAAGAACTTAGATGGTCATGGATTTTATGTGGAAATTAATTTTTGTAAAGAAAATAAATTCATCCTAATAGTGTAAATTATTCTCCTATTTATAGGCTAAAAAGTCAAGCCTTCAACCAATGAAAGTGTCCAATGTTTAAAGTGATAATCGGGACAAATGACAACTGTCCAACCAGCAACCCCTTCTAGAATTTTCTATAATTAGCTTTAACTCAGTAGTTGCTATCACTTCTACACAACGACCTATCATAGCATCACTTTACGATATTATATACAACATAGAGCAATGCCACAACGTTAGTGTACTAGTTTTCAGCAAAAAATCATAAAATAGCCCAAAAGATGTAAAATTATTCCCATTATGCAAATAACAAAAAAACATATACAAAAGCTCCTAATAATGTTGGAGTTCAGACTAAACCTAGGTTAAAATAACCTAAATGATAACTCTTTTGTAGAGTTATCACACCCCGAACGTAAGTGTTTGCTTGTCCTCAAGCAAAATACATGAAATGCAACTACTTATAACAATAATGCTACAGAATAACATCCTTCAACCAAATCGAATTTTCAACTTCCTTTTTTAACCCTGGGAATATTATTATAGCATTAGATATAGAATACATATGTTATCAACTTAGGGAATACAATGTCAACTCATTAAAATCAGAATCTATCGAGTCTAGTAGTGTGCATGCTAGGTGTATCTAATCAATACTTAGCTAAATTAGAAAGAATTGTCCCTACTCACTTATTGGGTTTCAATTATGTAGCAATCCTCTTAACCTATAACTAATGCTGGAGTCAATTGTAGGCCACTCTAGTTTATCATGACTACTAATTAGCTTAACCATGAATTCATCTTATCAGAACTACTTTCCGGTACTTAAGTAGTAAGATGATGTCAACGACAAGCCCCCTAGTTATTTAGGTAAAGTCATCATGTGAAGAGTTTCATTCAATCATGCTATTCGAGACTATATTTCCTACTTAGTATTCACTAAGCGTACTAGACTTGCCTTACCAGTAGAGTGTCTTAGAGCTAAAAGTTGTAATGATCAATTTATTCGGCTAAAGCCAGTTTGGCACATTTAACAATTCTCTAATTTTTTTTTATAAAACAACAGATTTCTATAGCATCTAATAAAGTTTTGATATTTAAATTTCAAAATTTTCTAATGTCTCTAATTATTGAGAACATTGTGTAAAAGAGCTTCTATTGATCCTAATTCTAACAATTCTTTAAAAGATTCCCATAACATTTCACTATTCTATCTTTTTCATCATAGGGAATAATCAAAATTTTACTTAAAACTTCTTTGATTAAATCACATTAAACATGTAACATTACCTATATAATTTCTAAACGCTTTAACAGAATACTAACAAAATGCTTAATAATGTAAAATATCATATAACACAAAAGGCACTACTAAAGAAATTTTCTACCCTAAATATCACACAATATGAACAACACACCCCCAAACATAAGGGGTTTATTATCCTAAACGCATACAAACAATAAAAAAATTAAATAAACATGGGAGGGGACAATTGATAGTCCCTTAGTTTGAATTCCTTAGGCTCTTCCTTGGGCTTGATAGATTTAAGCGGATTTTCTTGGTTGAATGTTTGGTCTTCATTTATAACTTGTTCTTCTTCGTAGTTGAAGTTGACGTGGCTTTGACCACAATAGGAGTAAGGATTGGAGCTGTGGATGCTACATCAACATCCTTTCCCTTAATTTTGTTATATTTTCCCGATAAGCTTCAAACTAGCATAGCAACAATTTCCTCTACCACAGAAGTCTCATTTCCCTTCATGAAATATTCAACAATATTACAAATAATTTCTTTAGCTTAAAAGTCCTGCTCCTCTTCAGCTGTAGTATCCTGATAAGCTTTATAATTGTTTAAATCAAGTAGCTGCTGAGCAACTTCTTTTGTCAGGCTTGCATATTCCTTATAAATTTCATGGAAATGATTTTCCCACATTGATGTATTGACAATAAATTATTGAATGTAATAGAAAAACTCTATCCTTAGTGATGGTAGAGTAACGCATGGTAGGAATTAAACGAGTTCGAAGAAAAGTAAACCATACCCTAGCTGACAAGTTAAGATCAAGTATTCGACTAGTGTAAACCAATTATAGCATTAATCCATGTGCTTCAAGGCAAGTATAAGTCAGTGCTAATTTCGTCCAAGTCATCATCCATGATATTCACGAAGAAGTGTGTATGTTCACACTTAGATTGTTCAATGCCCAATACCATATTTATGGGGTTTGCCCACCAATTAACCATATTCTTGTAAACATACACCAATGGTTGTTTCACGACAGTAAGATCGCTATGAAATTCCTAAATTAGCTACTGAAATATATCTCTGGGTTGGTTGAAAAAAATCTCCCATTTGAGCTTTGTTTTGGTGTCAGTAATATAAGAAAATGCATATGAATCATCGATCGATGATAGGTCAAATTCTTGCTCATAATAGAAGTCCCTATCGGATAACTCCTTATTGTAATGACACATCTTCTTGGCTTCGAGAAATCGTATCAGACTTGTTATGGAAACAATTAAAGGCAGTGTTGATGGTGATGATGGCGTTAGAGTCGATGTTCGACGGGTAGCCTTGACATCAATTTTCTTTTAAGAGCCAGTGATGGAAGCTTGGTTATAGATTGAAAATGGAAGAAATGAGAAGAAATAAAGAGACTAAAAATGGAACCTTTGATATGTTTTGATGTAAGGTGCTTCTACCTCATTGATTGATTGTGGATCTAGGAAGGAAGCAAAAAACCTGCATAAGTGAATGGATCAAATAGATGGTTTACTGGTAGATGAATAGGTGAAATGGTAGGCTAATTATGTTCAGATATATGATAGTGGAAGTATGTTGTTATGGCTTTGGTATGGTTGATGAAACAATGGAAGGATGTGAGGATTGTATCTTAGAAATGGCCAAGGAAGAACCAATGCTATAGAGAGCAAAGACCCAGCCTTACAAATCTTTTCTAAGGGGTGGTAACAAGGACTTGGACCAACTATCTATATAGAGATAGGAATGACAAGTATCAAGGGAAAGGTGTTGACGCCACAAGTAATAAATTACTTTATAAGTCGATAAAAGTCATAAGGACTTAAGCAAAGAGAATAATCTCACATTAATTGATAAGAAAAGTGTCTGTACAAATAAAATAGGACTAGCCTATAATGACATCATTTAATTAATAAATAACATGAAAAATCAGGTGCTGGTTATGTTGGAATGGAGGGGCATGTCTCATGGCCAAATAGCACTTGAAGCCCTTCAAGTTGGTGCCAAATTGGAGGAGGAAGGATGCTTGGCCGAATGGATAGGTGTTGGTTCGGCACTAAGGATCTTTGAATGCATTTGGAAGTTACTTGGCGCCAAAAATGAAGAGGAATTAGCCTTTGGCCGAATAGGAAGCTGCCCTTGGTGTTTTGGCTCCTATTTGATGTCACATGGAGTGCACAAGCTTGAATGATGCACATATCAGCCTACTTGAATGCACATGGGTCTTCTTGCAATGCTTTGGTGAGGTTACGACCATATTATGATGTCTTGAAGTCCATGGGCAGCCTAGAGATGAACTAGCTTCAATGGTAAGCTAGGTGAATGTCTTGGTAGCTAACTAGGTGAGCTATAAGTTGATGAACTAACTTTGGTCTTCTCAGCTCCTCAATTACTCTCCCAACTACTTCAAGCTACCTCTTGTCCACTTTTTTAACAATTTTGCCCAAATCTCTCATCTAGCTAAGTTTAGCTACATACTAGCTCCTCCAGCTAAGTTTAAGCAATGTGTGAGCTCATTTAAGGTGAAATGCAGGTTGCCGTGAGGTGTTTGAGTGATATGAGCTATGAATGATCATCATAAGCTAAATACATAATGATATAACATATGTAAGCTAATGTATAAGACTTAGGAGCTGAAATAAATGCAAATGAGCTAATAAATAAAAGATTAAGCATGGTGTCATTTCATGAATGTAATGAATCATGCTTAAATAAATGCAAGACTAATATAAGATACTTAACATATTTGAAATAACATTGTACATTAATTAATATAAAGATGTGGATCATACAATAATATTCATAACTAAGTTATTTCATATAAATAATTATGTATGATTAAGGCATGACTATAACAAGCTATATCATAAATATATTTGTCATACATAATGCAAACAACATGTGAATAATAAAAGAATAAGGTAATGATAACTCCCTTTGTTTTCATGGATGTGTTTTCATAGATGAATGAAGTTTGATCCTGGTCATGCACGTATCATCCCCCCTTCTTGAAAGTGATTTTCCTCAAATCGAAGACTTGTGTCGGGATGTGAATTATACAACGAACATATTCATCATCCTTGATTCATCTTCAATTTGATTCATTGCACCTTTCTATTTGATAGGTTGATCCTCTTTGAAAACGTATGAATCCAATTGTGTTATCCTCTTTTGTGAATAATCATCTTTAAAAAAACATCTTTTTGGAGTAAAGGCCTTTCTTTGGAATAACTATTGCTAATAGGTACCCTTTTAGAATAACATTCTTCAAGAATTGTTTCTTTTAAAGACAACTCTTCTTCAATGATTTCCTGCATCAAAATTTCTAAGAAAGAGTAACATACTTGTTGAGACTCCTTCTCATGTTGCGTTGAATCATCTTATCCTTTTGGAAAAAGGTGTGTCCTTTGTTTCAACGTTGGTTTAGTTTCCTCCAAAGGTGGCATTGTATACTCCAAGGATTGTATCTCTTCGAAGCATCGTATTTCTTCACTTTCTCTTCTTGAATCCTCATGATTGTTGGTGAATAAAGTTGACATTTGATCTCCTTCAGGCAGGTGGATAAGCTCAACTCTTTCAATCTTTGTGTCCATCTGGGTAATGACTTTTAACAAGGTGGACAAGGCATGCTTCACACCCTTGTGTTGGACAATTTTGATGTACCAATGAAACTTAAAATGAAAAATGATATTGCCATCATAGATTGATAGAATAACACCATTTACATGAATCAAATTGCTGAAAAATGAAGAAAAGTTACAAAATGAAAAACTAATAACAAAATGAATAGAACTAGCAAACCAGGGTGGATGTTTAATGGGCATCGGTTGCTTGATGATTAGGTTCTCCATTGGTTACTGAATTTTCTTCAAGATTGATATTGCACTTGGGATGTCAAAATTCACAATTCTTGGATCTTCAATTGGCACATTCTTTTAAACTTCAAGAGGTAAATCCTTTGAAATGTCATAGGACATGTCTTGTGGGTCACCAAAGGTGATGACTATTGGTTCTTCAAAAGACATATTTCTTAAATTTTCTACTTGAAGTGACATGTCTATTGGATTTTCCTGCACAACAAAAGAAAGAATAAGAGTAGGATTAGATAAAATATGTTCTTTACCCTCATTTTCCTTTTCCTTTTTGCTCCCAGATTCAATCGTTTAAATTTTCTCATTTTTAACTCTCTCCAAGCTTATTTGTTTCTCATACAAAACTTCTGTTTCAACTTTTTTTATGGCTTTAGTTGTCTCCCATTCCTCTATACGTGATTGGAGGGTAACCTGACATTCATGGACTTGACTTGGAAGCATAGGCACCAATATGATTTTCTTTCTTTGATGTTGGAAGGAATACTTATTGGAAAATCCATCATGAGTGGTATTCTTGTCAAATTGCCAAGGACGTCCTAATATAATGTAGCTTGCACTCATGGGCACCACGTCAGAAAGAACTTCATAATTGTATCTTCCAATTGAGAAGGGGACAATAACTTGTTTGGTTACCTTGGCTTCCCCCACATCATTGAGCCACAGAAGTTTGTAGGGATGAGGATGTTTAGACGTCTGTAGACCCAATTTTTCCACCATGTGAGTACTTTATACATTTGTACAACTTCATCCATCAATGATCACCACACAAACCTTATATCCCACGTGACATTTTGTATGGAAAATATTCTCTCTTTGTTCATATTCTTGACTTTGGATGTTCAAAGTCCTTTTGACTACAAAGATGTTGGATGGAAGAGAGATGTTAGCAAATAAGGAAAAAGGAAATGTGTATATGACCTTACCAATAATGTTCTCACAAAGCCTCACGAATTCACTCCAAGAAAACTTGATTGTCACTTAATCTGCTCGTGTTTGCACTTTAGGACTTCAAGGCTTTTACTAGTCCTCTTCTGATCTCACACGCTTAAGCCTTTTCCTCTCAATTCTCTTTATCTCAAGTTATAAATGACTTTACTCAAAACTGTATCAAGTAAAGTTTACTTGTTGTGCATCAGCTGCAAAAGGGTTAGTAGGAATGGAAAACAAATAATAATGAAAAGGGTGGCTTAGAAATAGAAAGAAGAGAATAAAGGGGTTACTTACACAAAGTCACTTCACAATCTTATTTCACCACAATCAATTTTAAAGGCTTACTTGAATGGCTTGGTGATGAGACTTGTTGTTGAGTGCTTCATTTCTTTCTTTTCTTTTCCTCTTTTTTCTTTTCTTTTTTTTTGAGTGCTTGAATTTTTCTTCATTTGAGTGCTTCAATTTCTTTGCTGATTTTTTATTTCTTTCACTCGCACTTCACTTGCACTTCTTTTTATATTTTTGGTTTTTTTGTTGTTACACGTTGCTTCTTCCACCAAAGCTCTGATTACCGCTTGATGTAAGGTACTTCTACCTCGTTGATTGATTGTGGATCTAGAAAGGAAGCAAAATAACCTGTATAAGTGAATGGCTCAAATAGATGGTTTGGTGGTAGATGAATAGGTAAAATGGTAGGCTAATTATGTTCAGAGGTATGATAGCGGAAATATGTTTTTATGGCTTTGGTATGGTTGATGAAACAATGGAAGGATGTGAGGATTGTACCTTAGAAATGACCAAGGAACAACCAATGCTATAGAGAGCAAAGACCCAACCTTACAAATCCTTTCTAAGGGGTGGTAATAAGGACTTGGACCCACTATCTATATAGAGGTATGAACCACAAGTATCAAGGGAAAAGGGTTGATGCCACAAGTAATAAATTACTTGATAAGTCGATAAAAGCCATAAGGACTTAAGCAAAGAAAATAATCTCACTTTAATTGATAAGAAATGTGTCTGTACAGATGAAATAGAACTAGCCTATTTATAGATTTTAAAGGGACTTGGCCGAATAAGTACATGGTGGTTTGGCTAGCCCTTGTGTCTTCCTATAATGACATAATTTAATTAATAAATAACATGAAAAAGCAGGTGCTGGTTCGGTTGGAATGGAGGGGCATGTCTCATGGCTGAATATCACTTGAAGCCCTTCAAGTTGGCATCAAATTGGAGGAGGAATGATGCTTGGCTGAATGGATAGGTGTTGGTTAAGCCCTAGGGATGTTTGAATGCATTTAGAAGTTATTTGGCACCAAAAATGAAGAGGAATGAGCCTTTGGCCGAATAAGAAGCTTCCCTTGGTGTTTTGGCGCCTATTTGATGTCACATGGAGTGCATATGCTTGAATGATGCACATGGCAGCCTACTTGAATGCACATGGGTCTTCTTGCAATGGATTGGTGAGTTTATAACCATAGGATGATATCTTGAAGTCCATGGGCAGCCTAGAGATGAACTAGCTTCAATGGTAAGCTAGGTGAGTGTCTTGGTAGCTAACTAGGTGAGCTATAACTTGATGAACTCAAGCTAGTTAGCTTTGGTCTTATCAGCTCCTCAACTACTCTCCCAGCTACTTCCAGCTATCTCTAGTCCAATTTTTAGCAATTTGGTCCAAAGATCTCCTCTAGCTAAGTTCAGCTACATGCTAGCTCCTCCAACTAAGTTGAAGCTCCTTAAGTGATGAATGAGCTGCCATAACGTTCATGAGCTAGTGTGAGCTGCTATGCTTGTTCTTTTAGCTAACCAAGCTACAATAATATGCATTGGTTTATGTTTCACCTATAGGAATCAACAAATAAATAAAGTAAGCAATGTGTGAGCTCATTTAAGGTAAAATGCATGTTGTCATGAGATGTTTGAGTGATATGAGCTATGATTGATTGTCATGAGCTAAGTACTTAATGATATAACATATGTAAGCTAATGTATAAGACTTAGGAGATGAAATGAATGCAAATGAGCTAATAAATGAAAGATTAAGCATGTTGTCATTTCATGAATGTAATGAATCATGCTTAAATGAATGCAAGACTAATATAACATACTTAACATGCTTGAAATAACATTGTGCATCAATTAATATAAAGATGTGGATCATACAACAATATTCATAACTAAGTTATTTCATATAATTGATTATGTATGATTAAGGCATGACTATAAAAAACTATATCATAAATATATTTGTCATACATAATGCAAACAACATGTGAATAATAAAAGAATAAGGTAATGATAACTCCCTTTATTTTGATGGATGCTTTCATAGATGAATGAAGTTTGATCCTGGTCATGCACGTATCATGTTTGGTAGGGAAACGACTAAAGAAATAAAGTGAATGGAGAAGTAAAAGGTAAAGGTAAGTTTTAGGGTTGATAAGGTATTAAATGTGGTGTGTAAAGGTGGATAATTTTTATCATTTTATTTGAATGAATGGGTAGATAATGATGCAGTGTAGATAAGATAAAATTTGAAATAGACGGTGGGGATAAGGTTAAATGAACGGTTGTGATGATTTAGGTGAAACGTGTGTGAGAACTAACTATTACCTTTTTACTATTAAAAGTTATTGCACAGATGATCCTTGCTATTGGAATAAGTCATGTAAAACAATAGCTATTAATGTGTTACAAGATTGAAGAAAAAATGGTGATGTAGCAAATAATGTTGTGGCTTTCTATGTGTAAAAAAATACTGAATTAATGCAAATTAATCTATTGTCAAAATTTATTTATTGAAAGAAATATTAAATTAAAAAGAGGGAGGTTCACTTATTGTGATAGAGGAAATGTACCAACTTTGTTGATGTCGATAATGCTTCAAATGTTTCCATTGAATTTGATTGTTCTTTCATCCACCAAAATTTTCAATAGAACTGCTCCATGAGGAAAAATTCAATAATTTCAAGTGGACTAGACCAACGGGATTTAAGTTTCATAGGAAAAAGCTTCAATAGAGAGTTGAATAACAACATATGTTGCGCAACATATAATTGTCCTGGCAAAATGTGTTTTCCATGTCATTTCTTACTCTTATCCTTTTAAATTCTAGCACTTTCACAGGAATCATTATGAAGTTCTTCCAATTCATTAATGTCCAACATTCTTTTCTCTCATGCAACATCTAATTCATAGTTTAGTGCCCACATTTCTTTATGCTCCAACTATACAGGAAGAAGAAAAGCTTTCCCATACACAAGGCGATATGGAGACATACCAAACAAGGTTTTATAAGTTGTCCTATATGCCCACAATGTTTCATCAATGCGTAAGGACCAATCTTTTCTAGAAGGGTTTACAACCATCTCTAATATTTTCTTTGTTTCATGATTAGAAACCTCATCTTGACAATTTGTTTAAGTGTGGTATGTTATGCCAATATGATGTTTCACTCCATAACATTGTGTAGCATTAGCAACCCACTTGCCAATAAATTGGGAACCATCGTCACTATTAAATGCCCTCGATGTCTCAAATCTAGTGAAAATATTTTTATGAAGAAATCTTAGGATAGCCATAGCATCACTGGATGGTAATACTGCAACATCAACCCACTTAGATACATAATCCATTGTAATTTATGAACATATTACCACAAGACGAAGGATAAGGTCCATTTGTAACACCCCAAATTATTCCCAAATCTAAAACCCTAGAAATTGGGGATTTCCCTTAAAAATTCTATAATTGACTTGATGACCACTCTGCAAAATAGGAAAAAGTAGTGGTTATTTCATAAGAAAATAAAAGTTCAGAGCCTATTTCGAAACACTAAGAAAAGCAATGACTTAAAATATGATTTACCGAATTTTAGACAAATCATAATTTTGGATATGGTTTTTAAACCACCGCGACCACTACTTCAGTTCTATTTTATTCTCTTTTGCCATTATCGTTCTTTGCTTCACACCTCTCTCATTGTTCCTTCTTTTGTTAAGTCGTTGACGATCAAGTCGTTTTGTCTAAGCAAGTCGTCGGACTTAATAACAGCTCACGTTGTGCCTCTTCCTTGCACAACTGAGAGTTTTTTTCGATTGTTTTGGTAAGTTTTCCCGAGCCTTGATGTGTCATCACTGCTGATGGTTGTGCACGGGGTTACACCGCGCATGGTAGGCCCAAATCGGTCGGTTTGAACCCTTATCACCTAAACTAATAACCGATGTTGCTTTCAATCCGACATCAAAAATCTCCATGGCTACTGCTGTGAGCACCATCGCTTCATCTGGTCATGGTAGCTGTTGTGGCTTTGTCTCTGGCAATTGCATGTTACGACAGATTCAATTATCATTATCGTCGGATAGGTAGCTTGCTGCCCGATCCTCATTTTGATTCAAGATTTACTACTTAACGTCGTGGTAACGTTTCATATAATAGAAATCATTTGTATTGGGATTTTAATACGACATTATAATTTTCCAAGAGATATCGACTTGGAAATGAGATTACCATCTTCTCTACCATTACTCGCTAATTTTAAAACGGCTCGTGTGACCAAAATGGATCCTAAGTGTTAGATAACACCTTAGTTTCGTTTGGTTTTAATGTTATTTTATAGTTAAAAATTATTATTATCTTTGGGGTAGGAATTGGTTCGGTTAAAACCACTATTTGAGATGATAGTGTGAAACGTTACGTTAATCGTTAAATATTTTGTTAAGGCGTGTCTCTGTTCAGTGCTATAATAAATTATGTGTTTATTTGACTATTTCGCATGCATCGTTAAACTGTGAGATTGACTGTTATATGAAATTGGTTGAAATTGTTTGCGTTAAATTCAAATAAATATTATGTGTTGTATGTTGATATGTCAGATTCAAAATATATGTTGTGCTTTTGAAATATCTGATTTTTTTAAAAATTATTATTATCTTTGGGGTAGGAATTGGTTCGGTTAAAACCACTATTTGAGATGATCGTGGGAAACGCTACGTTAATCGTTAAATATTTTGTTAAGGCGTGTCTCTGTTCAGTTCTATAATAAATTATTTGTTTATTTGACTATTTCGCATGCAGCGTTAAACTGTGAGATTGACTGTTATATGAAATTGGTTGAAATTGTTTGTATTAAATTCAAATAAATATCATGTGTTGTATGTTGATATGTCAGATTCACAATATATGTTGTGGTTTTGGAATATCTGATTTTTATGATATGTCATACAATAATTGTGTTTTCTGTAACATGTTATTTATTGGATTCAGATTATGTTATGTGTTTGGACTTTGGAATCATGTAATTGTATTCGTATTCGGATCAGATCGAAATTCAGATATACGATATTTGAGTATATGTTATTCAGATATGTGTCTTTCGGATCGGATCAAATATTGGACATATGTGCCATTTGCATATCATTTTGGGACGATTTCTGATAGGGGAAGTTTAGTGCATTCATTCGACGGGGTGAATAACACTTTTTAAGATTCAATGGCCTTTGCCTTTATGACAGACCCCACTTACATGGTGTGTTTGGTTGTTAAATAGTGTAGTTGAAGGGAGCCCACTCTTCTCGGTGTGATAAGAGTACGGGTTGGTGCCTTAGCATTTGCAAAACATTTAAATTTATGTTATCACTGCTTGACTAGAAATTATGATACACTATTGGTTGATTTGAATTTGACTATTTTTTGTTGTTTGGATAATGATATGACTGCGACTGTTTGCACTTTAGAGGCACGCTAAGCTTAATAGCTTATATCCCTATAGTTTTTTATTTCAGATACTTAGAATTAGGTGAGGTGCTACTTAGAGACTTTTGACGATTATTTTCAACTAAATTATTATTTAGTTTGATTTTTATTCTACTTTTCCATTATCAAACATTTATTTACTTTTAGATTTATTTTTATTATTATTTGTAATTGGGGCTTCAGACATTATAATTAATTTTGGGAACTATTATGCTTGTTTTTGAATATTTTAATCATTTATATATGGTTTTCTCGAACATTTGTTTTAATAAAATTTTGAAGTTGGAATTTGAAAATTTATTTCATTAAATTACAATGTAAAATTTTAAGATTTGAATCGAACATGATTTGCTTGAAGGAAAAGATATCAACTAGACTCTCTAGATTCAACCTAGTTTCTTCTAGGTCAAATTTAGGGGTTATGTTTAGTGGTATTAGAGTTTCAACCCTCGGACTGTGGAGCTCGGTCACAAAAATTTTAATAAAAATATTATTTTTACATGAATATAAATATTTTCAAGTAAAAATGAAACTTTTTGGAATTAAATTATTTTTTCTTTACTTGTTTTTATTTTGAAAAAAAGTAAATAAATGTTTTCATTTGAAACTACAAGTATCAACTCCAAAGTTAGGACAATGTCATTTATAGAGAGTTTACTATGTCATCATGTAGGAGTTGTTGATTAACGATTGATCAAGGTTAAGGTCAATTTAGACGTTGACAAGAAGTAAAGAGTAACATAGACATTGATTATGGTTCAGTTAGTATGGATATACCAACTCAGAGTAGAGGTTCAGTTAGAACGACAATTAGTTAGACGAAATTAGTGTATGCTATTCGGAGACTTGAGGATCAAGTCAAGCTAGACTCATTTTGTTTCCATTTTGGTAAATTTTGAGGCTAAAATTTTCATTAAGGAATAGAAAATTGTAACACCCCTAATTATTCCGAAATTTGAAACCCTAGAAATTGGGGATTTTCCCTAAAAATCTTAGAATCGACTTGGTGACCAATTTGCAAAAAGGGAAAAATAGTGGTTATTTCATAAGAAAATCAAAGTTCGGAGCCTGTTTCATAACCTAAGAAAAGTAATGACTTAAATTGTGATTTACACAATTTTTATAAAATCACAATTCTGGATTTGGTTTTAAACCCATCGCGGCCATTACTTCACTTTTCTTTTCTTTTCTTCTGCTATTATCACCTCTTGCTCCACACCTCTCTCATTGTTCCTTCTTTTGTTAACTCATTGACGATCAAGTCGTTTTGTCCAAGCAAGTCATCAAACTTAATAACAGCTCACGTTGTGCCTCTTCCTTGCACAACCGTGAGTTTTTATTGATTGTTTTGGTATTTTTCTCGAGCCTTGATGTGTCATCGCTGCTTGTGGTTGTAAATTGGGTTATACCGCGCGTGGTAGGCCCAAATCGCTCGGTTTGAACCCTCATCACCTAAACTGATGACCAAGGCATCTTTCAATCCGTCGTCAGAAATCTTCCTAGTTACTGCCGTGAGAACTAATGCCTTCTCTGGCCGTGGTAGCTGTTGTGGATTTGTCTCTGGAAGTTGCGTGTTACGACATATTCGATTACCATCATCGTCACACAGGTAGCTTGCTGCCTGATCATAGTTTCGAATCGAGATTTATTACTTAACGTCGTGGTAACATTTCATATAATAGAAATAATTTGTATTGGGATTTTAATACGAACATCGTAATTTTGCAGGAAATATCAACTCATAAATGAAATTATCGTCTTCTCTGTCGTTACCCTCTAATTTTGAATTGGCTTTTACCAAAATGGACTGTAAGTGTTAGATAGCAGCTTAGTTTCATTTGGTTTTGATGTTATTTTAGAGTTACAAATTATTATTATTTTTGGTGTAGGAGTTGGTTTGGTTAAACCCACTGTTCGAGATAATCATGGGAAACGTTACGTTAATTGTTAACTTTTTTTGTTGAGGTGTGTCTCTGTTCAGTGCTATATCGAATATATGTGCCATTTGTATATCATATTCAGAGGATTCTGATAGGGGTAGTTCAGTGCATTCACTCGACGCGATGAATAATACTTTTTCAGATTCAGTGGCCTTTGCCTTTGTGGCTAACCCACTTACATGGTGTGTTTGGCTGGTATATAGTGTAGTTTAGGGGAACCCACTCTTTTGGGTGTGATAGGAGTACGGGCAGGTGTATGAGCATTTGCATAACATTCAAATTTATGTTTTCACTATTTGACTCGAAATTATGATATATTATTGGTTGATTCGGATTTGACTGTTGTTTGTTGTTCAGATTATGATATGATTGTGAATGTTTGCGCTTTGTATGTACACTAAGCTTAATAGCTACAACTTTTATTTAAGATACTTAGAATTAGGTGACCTGATACTTGGAGAGTTTCGACGATTATTTTTAGTTAATTTTGTTTTAAGTATGATTTTTAATATACTTTTCTATTATCGAACATTTATTTACTTTTAGATTTATTTTTATTATTATTTGTAACTGAGACTTAGGAGATTATAATTAAATTTTGGAACTGTTATGCATGTATAGAATATTTATCGTTTATAGTTGGTTTTCTCGAATGATTGTTTTAATAACATTATGTAGTTGGAATTCAAAAATTTATTTAAGTAAATTACAATGTAAAATTTTTAAGATTTGAATCGAACATGATTTGCTTGAGGGAAAAGATTTCAACTGGACTCTCTAGATTCAACCTAATTTCTTCTAGGTTAGATTTAGGGGTTACACCCATAAAATCCAACCCCCAAACATTGAGTAGCTCGATCTCCAATATAGGTTGTATTATCATTTCATTGTGACAAGAGATACTACTAGTTCTTTGACAGTGGTCACAATGCTTGACAAAATCATTGGCATTGTTGAATATTTATGGCCAGTAGTAACCATATTGAAAAACTTTTTGATGCCGTATGCATACCTAAAAAATGTCCAACATAAGGTGCATTGTTACAATGATGCAGAATGATTTTCTCCTCACCTTCGGGGACACAACGTCACAAAATTTGTTCATTGCATTGCTTGAAGAGATTTGAATCTTCACAATGTATTGTCTAATATCACGAATTTGTTTCTTCCTTTCCAGTTTAAGTACTTGCATTGGATTCCTTGAAAAACAACAAAGACAATAGCGATTAATGGTGATCACGAAAGGTTCAAATTGTAAGCCTCCATGAAAATTTTATCGTCCTCTACTCAGTTCACCCGATTGAGAGCAAAATTTTACTTTTCCCAAAAATAGTTTTGAGAAAACGGCTGAAGAAGAACGACTACTGGACCTTACACAACTTTAAGAATTTGAGTTACCCTAACATATTAGGGATTTTTGGTTATTTCAAATTAATTAAATTCTTAGTTAATTAATTCAAATTAAATATCATTAAAGACTTATAATATGAATTACATTCTTTAACGTTTATTTAAACTCTTATTTAATTATTTTGAATTAAATATTCATTAAAAGAGTTGTAATCAGAATTACATTCTTTTAATGTTTACTTACTATATTCGGGATAATTAAAATCAAATGTATATCAAATATACATATATTAACTCTAGATATATTTTAGTAAAGTACAACAAATTGTATGTCTTTGCTCATTTCAATCCTCGGGTGTAACCCTATAGGTTCTTGTGATGATAGTAGTAATTATTAGAACAATTCCAATATTACATACAATGAGTAACATCGAGAAATATATCATTGTCACATAATGATAGGGAAGCAGTGACTGGTTAATGAATGTTGCTCTTGTTGAAGAATTAAACCTAGAAAGCTCTAGACTCGATGAAGAACAAAGGGGGAAGAATAGGGGAAGGTGGTGGCAGTAACTAGGATCTTTTAGGGTTTCTCTTAAGTGATGTAAATAAGGTAAGAAACAAGATTAGAATAAGATAAACAAAAGATAAAAAAATTGAAAATAAAGTAAGATAACCAAGAAATCAAAAGATATCCCTAATGAAGGTGAACAGTAAAGATGATTGATGGTGTGGATGGATATGTGGAAAATCGATGGATAATGTCCTATCAAGCCCTCATATTTGCAATAAAAAGGAAATCACGAGAATATGGCTCTAACCAACCCTCCTAGTCACGATGAAAAGGTAAATTGGAGTGTGAAGAATAATCTCCCTCACAAGAACTTGAAAGAACTCAAGGAGAAGAAACTTTGAAGGCACAAGGCAATCAACACTTGCAAAAACGAACTCTCGTTGTATTATTAATCAAAGAAATCTTTTTTACAAATTTGAATCAAGCCTCCTTTATATAGGGGATGAGTTCTAAAGTTCCTAAATAACTAATGAATAAAATATTAATAAACTAAACATGTCTTAACTCTAATTCCTAATAAAATAATAATAACTAAAAATAATGTTTTAATCCAACCTTAATTCATAATAAATAATAAATATGATCCTAAAAGATAATTAATCATCCTATATTAAATTATATTACAAATAAACAATATAAATATTGAAAATTCGTAATATTTTCAAAATCACGTATTAATCTCGTATAGGATTTCCTGCATGGACCGTCATCAGTAAAATGACCATATATTGAGTTCCCGATATTAGATTGATGCGATTCAAGAAACTTTGGAAAGATAAGAGAAAAACAGTTGTATCTATAGAAGACATGTTGACCAAAAAAGATCGGGATCCCATTCAAAAAGTCATCTCAAGTATGTTGCTGTTCTAGTCTCCTTTTCCAAGGCTTGGACGAGTGGATCATTTGGAAGAGTTATTACTTCTTCATTTGATACGAGCCTTGTGATGCATGTATCACATAAGTTACAAGAAATTATGATTTGGCATATCATCTTTGTGATTAACTCTTTTATGTATTACATCATTTTGTCCTTTATATCTAGAATAGGCACAAGTCTTGGAATAGTCACAATTGTATAGCCCATCTATTGTTTATTAATATCTAGAGTAGACTTTAATTAACGAATAGTTTTTGATATCTCATATCAACTTATTTGAGCATGACCATGCATTTCTAGTCTCATTCAATCAAGTGGCATGTGATATATTTCCTATTATGTAGGAAGGACAAATCATATCTTAATCATACACACCCCACTACATATATCGAGATATATTCAATAACAGTTTTTATAGTGCAACCAGTTATGGAGCATGTTTAACTGTATCAAAACATACAACAATATATGTTGGGATAGCATTGATCTCAAGTTTGAGGATCATACATATAGTCATCACCATGAGAAATGTTATGACCATCACATAATAATCCAAGACATATGCTCATGTTGGGTCAATCCAACACATTGTTCTTTAACAATATAATCATGTATCAATTATGACATCTCTATGTCAATGACAACTTGTTGTCATCAATCAATAACATGCTAGTCTTAAGCATTTTATTATTGTCTATGCCCATAATAATACTTGACAAGGGATCTTTTAATAATAATAACAATGTTAAACATATATATATAACTTAAAATAATAGTGGCAATGCCTTTATTCAATAAAATTGATAAAGAAAATGTATCATTACAATCATCATATGATTTGTCTTTGTACATACTCTAACACACTAGCATTGCACATTAACTCAAATGGAAGATTCCAATCAGGTGCTAATAGAATATGAGTATTAACAAACTTCAATTTGATTATCTCAAATGAAATATGCACTACATCATCAATAATTATTTTCCTATTTTGCTCTAGTAATGAACACAATGACCTAGTAATTTTTTAAAAAAATCTTTAATATATCTTCGATAAAATTTTGCATGTTCTAAGAAAATTCTCTCTGCTTTTACATTGTGGGGGTGGAAAGATATCAATCATTTCCATTTTAGCTTTATCCACTCCAATTCCTCGATGAGAAATGTGATGCCCTAGCACTATGCCCTCGGTTAACATGGAATGACATTTCTCCTAATTCAACACTAAACTGGTCTCATTACATCTTTTCAATATAGTGGCTAAATTGGTAATACATTGATCAAAACATTAAACAAAAACTTAAAATTCATCCATAAATACCTCGAGGAAGTTTTCAACCACGTCGGAGAAAATAGCCATCATGCAACGCTATAATGTTGCTAGCGCATTACACAAACCTAAAGGCATTCGTCAGAAGGCAAATGTTCCACAAGGGTAAGTGAAGGTAGTTTTTTTTATTGATCTTACTCATCGTGGAAATATTAAAAAAGCCTTTCTAGCAAGCCTATCCACAATTTGACCGATAAAAGAAAAAGGGAAGTGATTCTTTCTTGTACCCTTAATTAACTTCCTATAGCCCCTACAAATGTGCCAACCTGAAGTAGTGTATGTCAGGACGAACTCATTCTTTTCCTTGGACACCACAGTAATGTCACCTTTTTTCAGAATATATTGAACATGGCTTACTTACTTGTTGTCTGAAATAGGGTAAATGACACCAGCATCCAACCATTAGTGATGTAAGGTACTTCTACCTTTTAATTGATTGTGGATCTAAGAAGGAAGCAAAACAACATGCATAAGTGAATGGCTCAAATATATGGTTTGATGGTAGATATAAATGTGAAATGGTAGGCTATTAATGTTATGAGAAATAGTAGCGGACGTATGTTGATATGGCTATGGTATGGTTGATGAAACAAAGGATAGTTACTGAGGATTGTATCTTAGAATGACCAAGGAATAACCAGTGCTATAAATAGCAAAGACCCATCCTTACAAATCTTTCTAAGGGGTGGTAACAAGGACTTGGACCCACTATCTATAGGGAGATAGAAACCACAAGTATCAAGGGAAAGGGATTAACGCCACATGTAATTAAATTACTTGATAAGTTAATAAAAGTCACAAGGACTTAAGAAAAGAGAATAATCTCACTTTAATTTATAAGAAAAGTGTGTTTACAAATGAATAGGACAAGCCTATTTATAGTTTTTGAGGGGACTTGGCCGAATGGGTGCATGGTATTTCAACCAGCCCTAGTATCCCTCTAAAATGATATAATTTATTAATAAAAATCATGAAAACATAGGTGCTGGTTCAGTTTTAATGGGGAGTCTTAATCCTTGGCCGAATAGTGCTTGAATCCCTTTAAGTTGGCGCCAATTTGGAGGATAAATGATGCTTGGCCGAATGGTTATGTGGCCATTCATCTTGGTGCCTAAATGGGGCCACATGCATATCACATCGCTTGACTGGTCACAAGGCTTGCACATGGTTCTTTAGGAGGCTTGTGGTCTAGCCTAATGCATGGGATGAAGACCAAGCATGTGAAGCAGCCTTAGCTGAGCTCTCTTCAAGCTTGCATGTGTCTAGCTAGCTAGCAAGGCAAGGGCTAGTGGTGAATGATCCTTTTAGCAGTGATCTCCTAAGCTTCATATTAGCATATTCAACTATGTTCAACTGCAATTGATGTCATTTTAAGCAACTTGTCTTCAAATTGTCCAACTAGCTGAGATTACCTTGTCTTGAGTTCCTTCAGCTGATTTGAGCTTCCCATTGTGTTCCACGAGCTTCCATGATGTTTGTGAGCTTCCATGATGTTTGTGAGCTGATTATGAGCTGTATATGGATCCCAAATACTCCACCAAGCCGTCCTAATGTGTACCATGCTCCAATGTACCTACATGTGCAAAGAAAACAAGGTAATTCAATGGCATTTAGCTTGTATGATCTAATTACCTTGTTACCGTGCATGATTATGACCTTGTGAGCTATAAATGCATGACATGAGCTAAGTATATCATTATATAATATATATAAACCAATGTATAAGGCCTAAGAGGTAAAATGAATGCACATGAGCTAACAAATGAATGAATAAGCATGCTTCACTTTTATAAATGTAGTGAAGCATACTTAAATGAATGTAAGACTATTCTAACATGCTTAATATCAATGTGCATCAATTATAAATATGTGTACATGCTAAATTATCCTTTAGCTATTAAAACATTATACAACTTAACATTGGATGGCGTTAAGTTGTCGAATGAATTGAAGGCTTCAAGACACTAATTTAGGAGTAATTCCCTGAATTGTTTGGCCCTTGATCTAGTAATGGGACATTGAGGCATGACTTTGGGATCCAAAGTAGGCGTGACCACATCAATTAGATAATATATTTTTGAATTACTTCATTCATAATTGGGTTGAGTCTCCTTTGTTGCTAAATGGAACTACTTTTGGGATCGTCCATCAATATTTATGCATACAAAAGGCCATGTTGATAGCTTTAATATCAGTAATGCTCCAGGTAATTACTCATCTATTTTGCTTTAGAACAACGAGCAATTTTTCTTCCTGTGATGCTTCGAGCTTTGTTGTAACAACAACAGGAAGAGCTTTATTTTCCTCAAGAAATACATACTTCAAATGCTTTAAGTTAAGTTTTGGGTGGCTTTTCGATAGAAGGTCTATGAGCTTTAATAGGTTGGGTAAAAAATTCCAATGAATCAAAATATTGCATGTAATTTTCTTCCACCTCCTCGTTATCGGTTAGCTTCTCTATGTTCAAAGCATGACTTGTGACTACATCATCACTGTAACATTTATCCCATTGTTCCTATGCAAAAACATTAATAATATCAATTGAATAACATTCAACATTATCATCTACATATAAAAAGTTGTTCAAATCATTGAACATAATATGTTCATCACTAAATTGCATAGTGAGTTCTCCCTTTTCGACATTAGTTAAGGGTCGGCCAAGTATAATTAGAACATCTTTGTCAGTTTCACAATCGAAAATGATAAAAATCAATAGGGAAAATGAACTTGCCTACTAGGACTAGCATATTTTAAACAATTCCACTAGGATGTAAGGTGGAGCGGAGTTGTAATGTAATTGTGATTGGTTGTTCTTCTCAACTTCCAAATTTCCAAATAGTGGACAAGGGTATAGATTAATGCTAGAACCCAAATCACATAATGCTCTATCTACAAATTAATCACCATTAATATAAGGAATAGTAAAACTCCTTGCATCTTTGTGTTTTGGTGGTAATTGACTTGTAGCCATAACATTGCATCCTTTAATAAGTACATCAATTTCAAATTCCCCAAGGCTACTATACTTAAAAAGAATTTCTCACATGAACTTAACATAATTTGGGTTTTGCTCAAATGCTTCAATGAACGAGATGTTAATTGTTAATTATTTAAGCACATCCTTCAATAATTATTAATTGTTAATATAATCTTTGATGAAATAGTGGTGGAGGTCTTCGATTCAGTTGTCTAACAATAGGAGGTGAAAGTATAGTTGTGGTGTTATTGGCTCTACTACTAGCAAAGATCAAGAATTACTACACTGTATAGTTTCTTTTACTATAACATACAATATTGGTGTGTCAAGAGCTATCTCCATTTACTTGTTGTCTATTGTTCATAGCATTAGCCAACTATCTCATTTGATTCTCTAATGCCCTTAATGATGACGACTTATTTTGAATCAAATCTTCATTCTTTGTGTGTCTTGAAATATACTCCTTGAATAGAGACTCAGGAGATGTTAAAGTGGTGGCCTGATTAGAATGTTGTCCTTAATAATTCTATAATTATTGTGGTTGTGCTACCTGTTTTTGTGATTGATGCTAGGGAATCATTTACTGCTGATTATATTTGTAAAACCCTTAACTTGAATCAAGGATAGGAAGCATTACCAAGACCAAAAGCAAGAACAAGATCATTGCACGTTGAATCAAACATCCGTAACAGACAATACAATTGAAGATCCATTGTTTTCGAATACAAGATTACAAATCTCGATCAATTTACTCATCACTTAATTTGATGAACCATGAAACATAATTTAGCTAAGATATTATCACTTAATTCTAATCTACAATTCATTAAGCTGATTACTAATACAAACCACATGCATAGCTAGAAATTTAATGAACTTAACACACTACATCATCATTTCATAACCAACTTATATATATACATTACAAAAGAGACACATAATGTATTAAACCAAATGACACACTACCAAGCTATATAAATTCCAAAAGAGTCCTTTGTGCTATATACATTAGTGGTATATTAACTCCATAGACTGTACTATTTCACTAGGCTCTTATGTATATTTCATACATAACTTAATTACCCACCATATGCATGAGATTTGAACCACTATAATCAAAGCTAAGACACTAACTAGGAGTATAAGGACAACGAAACAAGCCATACTTAAAATCTTCCTTTGAGTTGATTGACTATGGAGGTTGAGCTTCAAATACACCAGAACATGTGGTTTGGGAAAGAAAGGAACTAGATTGATAAGTTCTTATAGTACTTAGTTAGGTAACACTTATGTTCATTGAGTCTTTACTATTTAATGCTCTCCACAATCAACTACTATATTGATTTCATGCAATTACTACATGCTCGAAGAGTATAGCACTCAATTTGAACAATCTACTTAATATAATTTCAATTTTGAACATGGAGAGAGTACACAATCATACACATATAATTTAAAAATCAACTAAATCAGCCAATTAACATTTCACTTCTTATTTCATTCGATCAATGCATAATTCACCATATATGCAACACACAATTTACATAACACTTCGAATTAAGTAATAAAATATATATAGTAATTGATTTTGAATAATTCATGCATATACAAGCACTCTTCTGATTCAATGTTATCAATTAATTTAAGCCTTGGTTTCTAGTTCAGTCTAGATAAACAAGTCTCCAACCAATTATCTCCATACACTTTAATTGCACCGTAGTGCTGGTCAACCCTCCTATTGTCGCCAAAGACCACATAATGTATTCTCCATCTATTGCCAATAAGCACCGTAGGGCTGGACCATAGTCCCTTATACACAATTGAGCTATAGACTCTAAGGCATGCCCTTATATTTTGGACTAACTATTAACGAAGGACATTGAATCATATTTTCCAAGGAATCATTATTTTCTTTTTCATAGCATAGCCATTAAGGATTATTCCATATCAAGATTATTATTTCAATTCCAAATTGATCATGGCAGCAAACAACAATTTGTTCATTCAAGATTTCAATTCAATTTAGTTTGATCTTGGTAGCATGTATTAATTCACAATTCAATTCAATTCAATCATAAAAACATGCATTAGTTCACAATTTGATTCAATTCAATCATGGCAACATGCAATACTTCACCATTCAACTTGATTCGGTCATGGTAATATACAATAATTTACCATTCAACTTGATTTGATCATGGTAGCATACAATAATTCATCAATCAACTTGATTCCATCATGGTAGCATACATTAATTCACCATTCAACTTCATACGATCATGGTAGCATACAATAATTCACCATTCAACTTGATTCGATCATGGTAGCATACAATAATTCACTATTCAACATGATTCAATCACGGTAGCATACAATAATTCACCATTTAACTTGGTTCAATCATGGTAGCATACAATAATTCACAAACCAATTCAATTAGATCATAGCAACATGTATTAATTCACAATCCAATTCAATTTAAATCAAGGCAACAAGCGATAACTAATTTACAAATTAACTTCACATGACACTCAATAACTTATAGACCTTAATTAATCTTTCTTTCCCATAATTTAAGTTATAGTATGACTTAATTTCATCATTGGTGTAGCCATATATTTTCGTCCGACCCCATTATTATATTTATAAACATTTTTATTTAAATCGTATGGTATTTTTTATATATAATACATTAAATTATTATTGTTATAATAATTTGGGTTTGGTTTTATATAGGCCAAAGTAAACTCTAAAAGTCTATCCACATGTTATTGAGGCTAGGGTTTCTGTTGTCTCTCATTAGCACCGCGCGATAATCAGAGCAGCTACTGGTCAACTAAAGACATTGAAGAGTCCTCACGCACACAATAACTAACCCATACTCTGAATCATCCGGAAAGACATGGGAGATGTAGCATTGTAGTCTAACTAGGTTTCTATGGCTATAAAATCATGTAAACCCAAAGAAAAAAAAAAGGAACCATGCAAGGCACATACTTGTAAACACGAAAAGAAAATCAGAGCGAAGAAAACCTTACCATCTTCGAAATAAATAAGGTATTTTTTGGTATCTTTTTCGGCTTGCATGTTTATTTTTGGGTTGATATTTGTTTTTTTTCCCTGTGTTTTGGTTCAAATAAAACCTTTGGGAAAGATGTTAGACGATGATCAAAAGGGAGGGCATTCAAACGATCTTTCTCAGATCTAGCCCTCCCCGATGCTTATTTTTGATAATCACTTGGATTTTTAAAAAAAGGGGAAAATGCTTTCGAAAATAAAAAATATTGTTTGTGCCGTCGATGAACGGCGACCGGCGAGGTGAAGGCGGTTGGTTTCTAGGTTCATCAAGAACCCAAGCGGCCATTTTCATCAAACCTGAAAAACAAGTTGAGAGAAAATGAGGGGATGGGATGTTTGATCGGTTTGCGGAAAGGGAGAAATGAGAGGGGTTGTTTATTTTTTTGGGTTTTATAGTGACCCACCGACCCGACCCGCGACCCGATCCAATCCCCTGGGATCTGCGTGTTTTGTGAAACAAAGGGGGAATTACATTTTCGGGCCCCCCATTTTTTAAACTTTCATTTTGACCCCCAAAATCAATTTTAACCTGAATTCCTCTTAAAATTGTCCTTCAATTTTACTTTTCTTTTAATTTAGCCCTTTCATAATTATTATTATATTTTTTTTTTATTTTTTTTTATTTTTTTATTAATTATTATTATTGTTATTTTCCTAATATTTTATTTATATCTATATATATATATATTGTATTATTTACTTATTATGATTTTTCTCTCTTTTCTTTCTTTTCATTTTTGTTTCACATGCATATATTTTTATTTTTTTATTTGAATACTATATTTTATTATATATACATATATATTGTTTTATTTCTTTTTTAATTTTTTTATTTTTATTTAATTCTATTTATTTTTATTTTCATCTTATTCTATCTTGTTTTTATTTATTCATTTATTATTATTTAGCTATTTTTTGGATTTTTATTTTACTTTTTTTCTTTATTATAGTATTTATTTATATTTAATTTTGCAATTAGTATTTCTTTCTTTTTATTTCAATTCAATTACCCCTTTATTTGCTTTGTTTTTATTTTATTCCTTTTAATTCATCAACGTGCATTTTTTATCTTAATTCGTTTCTACACTTTATTATATCTAACATTTTTTTGACTTTTTAAATGGTATGTATTTAAATCCATTAAATATAACTATTTTGGATCATATTTTACCTTTTACTTTAACTTACAATTTTCTTTTTTAAGACAACTGGAAATTAGTTAGTACCGAAAAGGCAGTTCAAGGGTGCTAACCCTTCCTTGACTGTAACCGACTCCCGAACCCAACATTTCTTTGGTAATATACATATCATGTAAAAAATCAAGGTATCTGATCAACCTATTTGTGCTTAAAACAAATGATCGGTGGCGAATTTAACCATTTCATTCAAGTTGAAGCTCAATTCTGGGCCCACCCGAAAGACGGCTGCGACAATTAGCATAGTGATTTCATAAGCAATTGAACATAGAAAGAATAATAAAGGGTGGTTGGGACCTAATTCCCAACCCTAATATAGTTACATTGACAATAATCCAAGTAAGCCTTGAATTACTATCTCCTTTTCCTTGTCTTTGGTGGATCCTCTCTTAGTTCCTTCAGACACTTCCTCAATTCCTTGCTCTAGAAACTTATACAGAACATAGGGAAGCTATTAGAATTAATACAATAGTAAATTCCATCTCAATTAGCTAGTTGACACTAAATATATTCTATTTTGGCATATTGCACACCTTGTAGTATAATTCAATTATCTTTCAAACCATGTATGGCTTGTATTTTAATTTATTATATACAAGTACAATTTTGCATTTTAAGTTAGACAATTTTCCAGTGACCAATCTTTTACTCTCGCAATTCGATGCACTTTGGTGAACTATTTCACCTAGAATTCTTTATTTGCAATTCGATGCCTTTAATTTTCCAATTAAGTCCTCAAATTAATAGATTTTCCATAACAATCCAGTTTTACCTATTTTGCTAATGTACCATTTACAAACTACCAATTCTTCGATAATTTAAGTCTTACAATTTATTTTATATTCTTTTCAGTCTCTACCCTATTTTTATATAACATTACAAATATTTAATTCAATCCAATTGGATCCCAAATTTCCTTAATTTGTTCAAAATAGTCTAATTGTGACTTGTTAGGCTATGTAATTTCCTAGTTAATTAAAGCTTCAACTAAGCTTGCATGGTCGATCTCCTTCATTGTTTTATATCATTCTTTCTCTCTCTTATTTCTCTCTAACTTTTATTTCTTAGGTTGGTCACCAAATTAGATAGGAAGGATGATATCTTTTATCCTTAATGGAGGTAGAAATGCAAAATTTAGCCTCTCTTAGTACTTAAGTAACCAACTATTCAAGGGCAATTATAGGAATTTGAAGTTTTAACATGCAATAATAATATTTTCCTTTCAATTCAACTTGATCACTATAATTTAGGTTACTACTCTTTTTCTATTTTTAATTAGATCATTATCTAATTCAATTATTCCAACTTTTAATTCAGCTCAATAATTATCCTAAAAATTCGATTAGGTCCTTTTTCAATGTAATTAATTAATTTTTTAATTCAACTTGATTTTTACTTAAGCAAATTAATTTATCTTATGTAATTCAATTAATTTAAAACTCAATTAAATTAAATTTTGTTTTCATTCTAGGTAAAAATAGTTTAATTCTCATATACTAGGATTTCAGGGTGTTACAATATTTATGTTATGGCTGATAATGTTGATGCATATTTCCATAATTGGACTGAAATGCCATGTTGGGATTAGCAACATTTTGACTCCTCCAATATAGATTGGGATAGTTTCAAAAATTTGCAATGTAAGTGTTCCTATAGACATTGGCATGATCATTCATATTGTAATTATGAGCATTCTTCAAAATTATGAACATCACCATAATTAACATAAGAAAGAAGAGATGCAGCCTTTACCTCATACATGCCTCCAAATTTTTGAAACTTCTTTACCGTGCCTATAAGTTATTCAGAAACCATTAAATTTAAAGCTTCATGGTCCACTGATGTTGCATCTTTCCGTTTACCAAACATGTTCTTCGTGTTGAGATATTGATTATCGTTATTGGATATCCTTTCCAAAATGTCATAGGTGTCATTGTAAGTTTTATCCAACAATGGCCCATTTACAAACAGATCAACAACCATACTTGTTTCAATATTGAATCAATTATAGAACATCTCCATTTATGTCCAACGCGGGAAACCATACACCGAACACTTACGTAGAAATTCTATAAAACGTTCCCAAACTTCATAATGATTTTCATCCTCCGATTTCTTGAATGATCTGCTATCATTCCTTAGCTTAACATTCTTGTGGGGAGGGTTGAAACGTAGTAAAAAAATTTATGCCAATTCATTCTATGAGGTTATAGCACCAGACGACAATGAGTTAAGCCATGCTTTAGCTTTGTCACGGGGAGAATAAGGAAATAACTTCAACTTCAAAGGCTATTTATGTACTCCTTGTTGTACAAAAAAGTCATACGCCTCCATGAATGCTCGAAGGTGTGCTCTAGGATATTCAGTAAATGAACTGCCATATTGTCCCATTGACTGTAACAGTTGAAACATCACTGATTTCATCTCAAAATGAGCAACATGGATGGCAAGTCTAACAATGCGACGATTTAGATCATCGAAGGTCGGCATAGTATGCTCTCAAATAGGCCTATTACAGTCATCCTTGTTGTAATAGTATTGTTAATTTCCCCCATTGTCATATTGTAATTCATCCTCACTGTGTGAAAGTGGTGGTAATGCATTGTTACCATCGATATTCATGTTTTCTTGATTGTGATTTGTTTATCTACAGCAAAGATGAAATGTTCATTCAACTTCAGGAATCGAAAAGCTCTAAGTCTTGATTGTCTCGGTAGGACATACACCAACAATGAAAATAAATAAATACATTCAAAATGAAAATAACGATGCAAGTAAAAAGAAATAACTCTAATATAAAACCGTTGCTCCTAGGCAACGACGCCATAAATTTGATACTATGATAATGCCACAGAAAAGTGCAAGCATACACTATTGTATGCAAGTAATAAAGTGAAAGCTATAAAAGCTTTGCATGTCAACCCAGAAAGAGTAAAACAAGTTATAAAGAGTTGTGTGGCAAGAGTTAAAAGATATTGGTCGAAATGTTGAAATAAAATACAACTAGCAAATTGGTAATTTATAATGGGAAATGCTAGACAGTTCTACAGCAACCAGAAGTGTAACACCCATAACCCGTATAATTATACCTATACATATTTTAGATGTCACCTGAATTTCTAAAACCATTTTAAAATTCAAAAGCGATTTAAAATTTATTTTCTTAAAATGGTAAATGATATTATATAAATATCATATCATATGAATTGTGTTTCATTATAACAAATTTAAAAAAAGATTTTTTTATGAATAGTGAATAGTGAACAGTAACACATTACCCGTGAACAGTTAATAGTGTACTAATGCACTGCTACAGTACTGCTACAATAATTTCCGAAAAATACATATAAAACTCATAAAAAATTAACCTTTCATCACTATAAAATTTACCATTTTGTTTCCAAATTTATTCAACAAAACAAATCCAACATTATTAATTACACGCCACTGTCTAAATCAAATTCCATCATAGGATGTCTTACTGATATTGAAATATACTCTCGATGCTTGATGTCACTTTGAACTCTTTATTCCACTACTTGCTTTTTACCTACACGTGAAAATCATCACACGCTAAGTATAAACTTACTGAGGCAATTTAAAACAATAATCAGTGCAATACAATTCATGCATGATTTTAAATGTTAAAATCAAAATGTCATTTTATCATGATACTAGCATATCCAATATTTTTCCATGATCAAATTAAGATAAAATCTCTTACCATTTATCCCATAAACTCATAAGCTTATTTTACCAAAATACTTACCTTTTAATCCCATAGGCTAGTAAGCTTATTTTACCAATATACTTGCCACTATTCCATAAGCTCGTAAGCTTATTTTCCAGTTTATCATTTATTAACCAATAAACCATAAATCATAGCCCATAGTATAACTGTATGAGGAACCCGATATATGAGTCAAATATTGCACCGAAGTGCTGAGGTCGAGCTTTGCTCACCTAATAATGAACCGTAGTGCCGAGGTCAGGATTTACCCACCTAGTACACCGTAGTGTTTGTATTGTGTCTTCACTAGACACTAAGGCCTGCACTATGTGCCTTTTCTAGACACTCTAGTGCTACCTAATATGCAACTGTTAGACTCTATGGCATGCCATTAATACCACTGAACCTCAATAACATACTTGGGCATATAGCCAATTTTATTTGATCCATCCATGGCAAAGTATATCAATACCATTTAACATTGGGCAGTTCATACCCGCAATATCATTCATGATAAAAATCATATATGTTCATGATAACATCATATGCAAAAATCAGTGATCAATGCATTTTATATTCAACCTTTGACATATTTAGAATATGTCAAATATATGATAAATGACATAATATCATGTTGTTATAAGATAGGTTGACTTATCGCAAGTCTTCATGATGATGTTTAAAACATCCATGTATAATTTCATGCATGTATTACACTCACCTTGACACTTTATAATTTTCCAAATATTTGTTCCTCACTATTGTCCACAATAAACCCTTTTTACACTTGACTTGCTTCACTTGCAAATCAATCATAATCTATATAAATCACAAATTCATAATGATACATATGTTAGTATTGCACTAACATAAACATATCCCAAAATAACTCTATAATATACTTGAACTTTTTTTCTATCAAAATACTCAATACTTAATAATTCATTTTAACATTGGAACCAAGTTTTCCATACTCAATACTTAGTAATTCCTTTTTCCATAAATGTATCCCAAAATACTCAATACTTGAACCCATCAATTTTCCATATTCATACAACTCGTACTACCTTTAAAGAATCAGTATTCTGTATTGATATACACACTTTAATTTAATTCTGTTTCTTCCGTTGAAAACTAGACTCGAATATGAATACATCGATATAAAGAACTCCTTGTAATTCATTATGTACGATTTATGGTGAATTTTCAAAGTTGACCAACATAATCTGTTTTGCAGAATCTGTTGTCCGATTTTTCTGACATTTCCTTGGTTAAAAATTCATATCTTTTTATATACACCTTAAAATTGATCCCCATTTTTTTTAAACAAAACTAGATCGATATATGAACACATATATATATAAATAACCTCGAAATTATTTTTATATAATTTCTAGTGAATTTTCGAACCATCTGCAAGATTTAAAATCCAAACTATTTTCTTTAACTTCATTCTTAGGTTCTTCATCAATTCTTACAACCAATCATTTAAAATCTCTTAACTCTTCAAAACCCATAAAACACAAGAACCCCTTCATAAAATCAAGATGAAATTGAACACTAACAATATTATCATGCAATATTGGTACCAAATGATAGCGTTTTTCGCATATAACAATTTTCTATTTTCAGCCTACTCAAAATCCTAAGGAAATTGCTTGAAAATTGAATTGAAACTTTCTCTTACCTTAGGAGAAACCCACACAGCTTTGGAGAAGAAGATGAGCTTGTGAAATGAAATGTTAGATAGATTTCATCTTAATTTACCTTTAATCTAACTTTAAATGAATAAAATAGTCATTTAGTTGAGATAAGACCAAATCACCCTTAATGAATCTTCTTATTTACATAAAACCATGACAACTCATCCTTATCATATTTCAAAGTCAAAGCTGAATTATTTTGACTTTTATTTCCAAAATTTCCCCTAAATTTTCAATTCTTGCGTTTTAGTCACTAAATTCCACTATTTCGGTTGAATCTGAAAAATTACACATTTCCAAACCAAATTTCTCTGATCCAAACTATTAAAATAATATTTCCAACCAAATTTATAACATCCTTTAAATTTTTGTAAGACTCCAATTCGATCCGAATTACTGATTCCTTATCGGCTTTAACCCTTTCTAGTTTTTCTTTACTAAAATTCCAAATCCAAAAATATGATTTCCATAAAACTTTACTATCAAGAGTAAACCATCTATTTATGGAATAAAATTCTTTTTAGGAAATTTATCACTTAATTCCCTAAGCTTTTCCCAGTTTTCCTCTTTAACCATCAGACTTTCAAAATTTGCATTTTGGTAATTGTCTAAATTTTGGGGTATTACAATTCTCCCATTCCTAAGAAAATTCATCCTCGAATTTTAAAACTTTCAATAAAAACCCTAACTCCCCTTTTATAAATTTTGCACTTTCCATTGTAAATTTGTAACCCTAATTTAGGGTTATACTAACTGGTAAGACATACACATGCCTTAACTATAAACTTCTTTTTAATATATCTTAAGGTCTAATGAATCTTAGACTTAGTTTTCCTTTGCATTTTGGCAAAAATTTTTTTCCAAGGCGATACTTAAGAAAAAACTTTATCACCTTCATGAAATTCAATCTCTTTTCACTTCAAGTCTGTATAAGACTTTTGTCGATCAAATGCCATTTTGACATTATCTTGAATTATCTATACTTTATCATCAATCTCTTTCAATAAACTTGGCCAACAAGATTTCGATCTTTTAACTTGAACCTATTCAATGGTGTTCGACATTTTCTCCCATATAAAGCTTCATACTGAGCTGTCTTGTTAATCAATTAATAACTGTTATTAAAGGAAAATTCTACTACAAACAAATACTTTTATTTTCCCATGATTCCTTGGAATCAATCACACATGCACTCAACATATCTTATAATATCTGAATATTACTTTCTGACTTACCATCCGTCTGTGGATGAAAGATCATACTGAAATTCAATCAAGTATCCAAAACTTTATGCTAATATTTCCAAAATCTTAAAGTGAATTTTGGATCCCTGTTAGATATAATGAATACTGATACTCCTTGTAATCGAACTATCTCCTTAATATATAACTTTGTATATTTATCCAATGCATAGTCTATTTGCATCGAAATAAAATATGCCAATTTAATTAACCGGTCACTATCACCCAAATGGAATCCTTTTTATTTGATGTCAAAGATAACATTGTAACAAAATCCATAGTGACTCTTTACTATATCCACTCTGGAATAGATATCAGTTGCAACAATTACGAAAGCACATTATGCTCAGCTTTTATTTGTTGACATGTCAAACATGAAGCAACAAACTTAGTAATGTTTCTTTGCATATTTGTCATCTTTCTTTTGTAGCTCTATCATACGATCTAAAAGCATTAATTTTTTTAAGCCAATAGTGCGCCATTTTTTTTCAACAATAGCCGCACATCCATAGCTCGTAAAGCTACAAAAGTTTTATGTTTAAGTGCATCTGCTACAACATTTACTTTACCTGGATGATAATCAATGATCAAATCATAGTCCTTTAAAAGTTCTATCCATCTTCTCTGTCTCAAATTGAGCACTTTTTTTAGTCAACAATATTTCAAACTCTATGATCCGTATAAATGTGGTATCTCTCACCATCCATTTAATGACGCCAAATATTTAGAGAAAAAACTACCGCTGCTAACTCAAGATCATGAGTAGGATAATTCCTCTCATGTGTCTTTAATTGTTAAGAAGCATAGGCTATCACCTTACCTTCTTGCATAAGTACACAACCCAAACCATTATGAGATGCATCACTATACACCACATACTCTTTGTCCGATTCCGGTTGTACCAACACTGGTGCTTCAGTTAAAATATTCTTTAAAGCTTTAAAACTCTCTTGACATTTCTCAGTCTAAGAAAATGAAACATCCTTTCTTAAGAGCTTGGTCAAAGGAGAAGCAACCATAGAAAAGTTTTTCACAAACCTTCGATAATAACCAGCAAGTCCCAAAAACTTCAGACCTCTTAACATTCTTTGGAGGTTTCCACTCCAATATTGCTTGAATTTTTTATATTATTTTTTATACCTTCTGTCAAGACAACATAACCAAGAAAAGCAACTTCTGATAGCTAAAAACTCACACTTTGACATTTTGGCATATAACTTTTTTTACCCTTAATTATATCGAGCACGATACGAATATGAACATCATGCTCTATCTTTGTATTCGACTATACCTGAATGTCATCGATATAGACCACCTCAAATTAATCCAAGTAAAATTGGAATACTTGATTCATCAAGTCTATGATGCTGCCAAAGCATTTTTCAAACCAAACAGCTTTACTACGAACTCGTAGTGTCTAAAAACTATCTTTGGAACATTTTCCTCTTTAATATTTAACTGATGATATCCCATTCAAATATCAATTTTTTATTGAAAATTGTTGCTCCCTTTTAAGCTGATTTAACAAGTCATCAATCTGCAAAATAGGATAACTTCTCTTGATAGTTACTTTGTTTAACTATCGATAATCTATGCATAATTGCATATATCAATTTTTTTAACAACACTGGTTTACCCCAAGGTAAAATATTCGGTTTAATGCATTATCAATGTAGTTGTTCATGCAATTGGTTCTTTATTCTCTTAACTCAATCACAACCATTTGATACAAACCCATAAATACATGATTAATGCCTTGATAACCATCAATATTAAATTCCACCTCTCAATCTGTAGGTAACCCAATTTATAGTAAATCTAAAAAGACATATGGAAATTCCCAAGTTATGGAAATATCATATGATTTTACTTCAGATACCTAAGTAACTATCACTTTAGCTACAAAAGCTATGCATCCTTTTTACATCATCTTAATCGCAACCATTATTGATATCACTTATTGATGATTTCACCTTTTTCATCTATCATTAAAATTTTTAATTTCTCCGCATTTTTCTAAATTAATCGCTTCTTGTGACCATTAACCCAACCTTAATGCAGAGACAACAAACTCATGATCAAAATGATCTAAAACTCGTTAATGATAATCCCATAAGATTCACCAGTAATATAAGCTCCTGAATCTTTATCAGACATTTACTATTTATCCATCTAACACTTGTATCATGACCGTGACCTATGGGTCTTCCACTATAATATCACTCGATATCAAGTAGAATTGAATATTTATACTTTGAAATTCCTTATTTCATTCTTAAGGAAATATGTATAAATTTTCCATATCCAAAATAATATTTTCGAACATTTGAAACATTTTCCATCTCAACTGAACGTCTAAATGTCAACATCGTTCAATAAGAAAATTTGACAATTTGTAACAATAAATTCATAATAGTTAATGCTAAAATCACACTAGTAAACAAATTTACTCTTTTTCTTATCCTTACGAACTTGACACTTTTCAAGTTCTAGAGAATCCATCTTGATCTAAACAATAATCATTGAAGCATGGAAGGTTAAATAATCCATTTTCTCAAATTTACCTTTACAAAGTAACTCTATCCAATTTTATGGACTTGATATCTATTCTCAATCCAACTCAGAATCATTTGATTCACTTTAACTCAACTTTCTGTAAACTTTTAGTGGACATCATATTTACCGCTTATTCATTTCCTCTTACCCAAATCAACAATACTTTAAACAATTTAATGCTTAGCTTAAATATTTCTCACTTATTTAAGCTTACATGGAGAAATCTCAAAATCATCATTAGATTCAAAAATCTCCTCTAGATCCTCATTCACTTCAACTTCTCTTGTAATCAATTCGAACTTTTTAATCTATTCTTCCAATTCAGAATCTTCATTAAAAACTAGAGCATTTGTTTCCACAAAATGGAGAAAAAACCCTTACAACATCCACCCTTCTAAGGTGTTTTACATAAGTCATGTCAAGTTCCATTTTTTTTGATTTCAATCTCGACCTTCTTTTCAACATTTTCAACTTTCTTACCTTTATCTTTAATTCCAACATCTGAACATAGTCATAATCATCATACTTTAGTAAAGTGTAACTTTACTCCTAATAAGCATCATCACAATATATATACAATTATTAGTAACTTTGGACATCCTAGTGGCATGTATACACTTTTTAACTCAAAACAAACTCGGTTTAGACCTAGAATCCGCTAAACCTGTAGCTCTGATGCCAGTAAATGTAACACCCATAACCCATATAATTATACCTATATAAATTTTAGATGTCACCCGAATTTCTAAAACCATTTTACAATTCAAAAGCGATTTAAAATTTATTTTCTTAAAATGGTAAATGATATTATATAAATATCATATCATATGAATTGTGCTTCATTATAATAAATTTAAAACGAAAGATTTTTTATGAATAGTGAACAATACCCGTGAACAACGAACAATGTAACGATGCACTGCTACAATATGTGTGAATAATGTATCGATGCATAAAAACATCGAATTATAATTGTGTATCGATGCATTGCTTCAGTACTTGCTACAGTGATTTCCGAAAAATACATATAAGACTCGTAAAAATTTAACCTTTCATCACTATAAAATTTACCATTTTGTTTCCAAATTTATTCAACAAAACAAATCAAACATTATTAATTACATGCCACTATCTAAATCAAATTCCATCATAGGATGTCTTACTGATATTGGAATATACTCTCGATGCTTGATGTCACTTTGAACTCTTTATTCAACTACTTGCTTTTTACCTATGCGTGAAAATCATCACACGCTAAGTATAAACTTAGTGAGGCAATTTAAAACAATAATCAGTTCAATACAATTCATGCATGATTTTCAATGTTAAAATCAAAATGTCATTTTATCATGTTAATAGCATATCCATTATTTTTCCATGATCAAATTAAGATAAAATCTCTTACCATTTATCCCATAAGCTCGTATGCTTATTTTACGAAAATACTTACCATTTAATCCCATAAGCTCGTAAGCTTATTTTCCAGTTTATCATTTATTAACCAATAAACCATAAATCATAACCATAGTATAATTGTATGAGGAACCTGGTGTAGGAGTCAAATATTGCACCGAAGTGCTGAGGTCGAGCTTTGCTCACCTAATAATGCACCGTAGTGTTGAGGTCGGGATTTACCAACCTAGTACAGCGAAGTGTTTGTATTGTGTCTTCACTAGACACTAAGGCCTGCACTATGTGCCTTCTCTAGACACTCTAGTGCTACCAAATATGCAGCTGCTAGACTCTATCGCATGCCATTAATACCGCTGAACCTCAATAACATACTTGGGAATATAGTCAATTTTATTTGATCCATCCATGGAAAAGTATATCAATACCATTTAACATTGGGCAGTTTATACCCGCAATATCATTCATGATAAAAATCATATATGTTCATGATAACATTATATGCAAAAATCAGTGATCAATGCATCTTATATTCAACCATTGACATATTTAAAATATGTTAAATATATGATAAATGACATAATATCATGTTGTTATAAGCAAGGTTGACTTATCGCAAGTCTTAATGGTGATGTTTAAAACATCCATGTATAATTTCATGCAGTATTACACTCACCTTGACACTTTATAATTTTCCAAATATTTGTGCCTCACTATTGTACACAATAAACCCTTTTTACACTTGACTTGCTTCACTTGCAAATCAATCATAATCTATATAAATCACAAATTCATAATGATACATATGTTAGTATTGCACTAACATAAACATATCCCAAAATAACTCCATAATATACTTGAATTCTTTTTTCTATCAAAATACTCAATACTTAATAATTCATTTTAACATTGGAACCAAGTTTTCTAATTTACACAAAATGTTCATTCACCATTTTATTACTTAAATTCTTAATACCAATAATTCTAGCATTTAAACATTCAAATGCTTTTACAAAAGCATAATTACATTTAAGTACACCAACTATACAATTGTTGTTCTTAAATCACTAATCTTTTCAAACTTCCAAGATAATCATAGTTCACATTTAACACTCATTTCAATTCCAAAACAACATTTTCCAGCAAAGTACGTCAATTATAACACTTACACAACAACACATCAATTTTCCATATTCATACAACTCGTACTACCTTTAAAGAATCAATATTCTTTATTGATATACACACTGTAATTTAATTTTGTTTCTTCCGTTGAAAACTATACTTGAATACGAATACATCCATATAAATAAATCCTTCTAATTCATTATGTACAATTTATGGTGAATTTTCAAAGTTGACCAGCAGAATCTATTTTGCATAATCTGCTGTCCGATTTTTCTGACCTTTCCTTGGTTAAAAATTCATATCTTTTTATATACACCTTCAAATTGACCCCCGTTTATTTTAAACAAAACTATAAAGATATATGAACACATATATATAAAAATAACCTCCAAATTATTTTTATATAATTTCTGGTGAATTATCGAACCTACTGGCAGATTAAAAATCCAAACTGTTTTCTTTAACTTCATTCTTAGGTTCTTCATCAATTTTTACAACCAATCCTTTAAAATCACTTAACTCTTCAAAACCCATAAAACACAAGAACCCTTCATCAATTCAAGATGAAATTGAACACTAACAATATTATCATGCAATATTGGTACCAAATGATAGCGTTTTTCGCATATAACAATTTTCTATTTTCAGCATACTCAAAATCCTAAGGAAATTGCTTGAAAATTGAATTGAAGCTTTCTCTTACATTAGGATAAACCCATGCAGATTTGGAGAACAAGATGAGCATGTGAAATGAAATGTTAGATACATTTCATCTTAATTTACCTTTAATCTAACTTTAAATGAATAAAATATTCATTTAGCTGAGATAAGACCAAATCACCCTTAATGAATCTTCTTATTTATCATAAAACCATGACAACTCATCCTTATCATATTTCAAACTCAAAGCTGAATTATTTTGACTTTTATTTTCGAAATTTCCCCTTAATTTTGAATTCTTGCGTTTTAGTCACTAAATTCTACTGTTTCGGTTGAATCTGAAAAATTACACATTTCCAAACAAAATTTATCTGATCCAAACTATTAAAATAATATTTCCAACCAAATTTATAACATCCTTTAAATTTTTGTAAGACTCCAATTCGATCCGAATTATCGATTCCTTATCGGCTATAACCCTTTCTAGTTTTTCTTTACTAAAATTCCAAATCCAAAAATATGATTTCCAAAAACTCCACTCTCAAGAGTAAACCATCTATTTATGGAATATAGTTCTTTTTAGGAAATTTATCACTTAATTCCCTAAACTTTTCCCAATTTTCCACTTTAACCATCAGACTTTCAAAATTTGCATTTTGGTCATTGTCTAAATTTTTGGGGTATTACAAGAAGAGCATCAGATCAAGGATTAAATGTACATAGATGATATAAGGTATCTTCTGTTACAATGTTTCTTCAAGTAGTATGTTCATGTGTCACACAAGGATAAACAACATTTAATTAGCAAGAATCAAGCTTCACTAATCCAAGTAATTAAACAATTAATAATGCATGACAAGTGGTAGCATACACCTCATTATACTAACTTTCTTTCGCAACACCAATGCGAATAAAAATTTAAATGAAACATACATAACTTTCATTTCTAAAAATCATAGAATATCCATACATGAAGATAATTTTATTTCAAAATTCATCTCATATGTTTAACAACCGATGAAAATAAAATTGAAACATTAAAATAACAAAAGTATTTAAACAAACACATAGTATTGGAAACAAAATATCATCCCGACTAAGAAAAAATCACTCTAAATTGTAACTTCCCTATCTCAATCAAAGAAACAACAAAGATGAATCCTCTTTATCACTGTTGCTACACGGAAAAGCTCCCCCAACTAATGTTACACTTCTTGGGGAAGAACTTAGGTAGCCACAGATTTTTTGTGGAGATTAATTTTTTACAAGAAAAAAACAACATAATAATGTGTATACTTCTTCTATTTATTGGCTATAAAGTCAAGCTTTTAACCAATAAAAGCATTCCATGTTTTATGTGACAATTCGGCCAAATGATAGTTGTCCAACTAACTGTCCCCTTCAAGAATTTCTATAACGACATATGACTAAGCAATTGCTACTAGTTTTGGATAAATACCTTTCATAGCATCGCTTTAGGGAATTATCTACAACATAGAGCAATGCCACAACATCAGTGTACCAGTTTTCAGTAAAATATATAAAAAATAACCCAAATGTTGTAAACTCATTCACATGGTACAAGAAGTGTAAAAAAAATATACAAATGCTTCTAATAGTTATAGAGTCCAAACTAAACCATGGTTAAAAGAACCTGAATGATAAATCTTATGGAGAGTTATTAGCCATTCAAATCAATAACTTAAGCACAATCCCTTGAGTTACTCCCGCAGAGGTATTTTTTTGTTGTATCATCAAAAACAGTCACACTGGGCACTGGTGATAGGGAAGCGGTGGCGGGTTAATGAACGTTGCTCTTGTTGAAGAATCAAACCTAGAAAGCTCTAGACTCGATTAAGAACAAAGGGGATGAATAGGGGAAGGTGGCGGCAGTAACTAGGAATCTTTATGGTTTCTTCAAGGCAATAAGATTAGAACAAAATAAACAAAAGATAAAGAAATAGAAAATAAAATAAGATAAGATGATAAAGAAATCAAAAGATCTCCCTTACGAAGGTGGACGGTAAAGATGATTGATGGTGCAGATGGATTTGTGGAAAAATAGATGGATAAGTGTCCTATCGAACCCTCCTAGTCGCAATGAAAAGGAAAACTCAATAAATGTCTCTAACCAACCCTCCTAGTCACGATGAAAAGGCAAATTGGAGTGTGAAGATTAATCTCCCTCACAAGAACTTGAAAGAACTCCAGGAGAAGAAGCTTCGAAGGCACAAGGCAATCAGCACTTGCAAAAACGAACTCTCGTTGTATTATTAATCAAAGAAATCTTGAATTACAAAGTTTAATGAAGCCTCCTTTATATAGGGGCTGAGTTCTAAAGGTCCTAAATAACTAATGAATAAAATAATAATAAACTAAACATATCTTAACTCTAATTCCTAATAAAATAATAATAACTAAAGATAATACTTTTAACCCAACCTTAGTTCCTAATAAAATAATAAATCCAATCCTAAAAGATAATGCATCATCCTATATTAAGTTATATTACAAATAATCAATAAAAATATTGATAATTCGTAATATTTACAAAATCCCGTATTAATCCCGTATAGGATTTTCTGCATGCACCATCTTTAGTAAAATAGCCATATCTTGAGTTCCCGATATCGGATTGATGCGATTCAAAAACTGTTGGAAATATAATAGCCAAATGGTCGTATCTTTAGAAGACATCTTGACTAAATAATATCAGGATCCCATTCAAAAAGTCGTAGTAAGTTTGCTTATGTTTGGATCTTCTTTTCCAATGCTTGGACGAGTGGATCATTTGGAAGAGTTATTATTTCTTCCTTTGATGTGAGCCTTGTGATGCATGTATCAACTGGATCATGTTTTGTATACTAGAAGACTAGGATGGCCTCCTTAGGAGATTTTTAATGTTCCACAGTTGACTCAGTTGGAGGATTCAACGAGTTAGTTGTGACCGCCTCACTATTAGTCAAAGGTTTGTCGGTTCAGGTTTCATGTTTAGTTTTTTCTTTCTCTTGGCCATGTAGGGAAGAGAGCTACCCTAATTCATCAAGAGAAAAAATACAAAGTGGCATGGGATCCTGATAGACAACCATTATTAGAGGTTGGGGATCCAAATTTGATCAACTTACTTTGTTTGCTAATTGCCCTGGTCTCTTACCTTTGCGCTCACATCTCGACTAAACTTGAGGTATTGATCAATATTTATCTAGTCTTTAGAGTCTTTAGTTGCACTTGTTGGAACCATCGGCGCGCCCCATAACGCAGCGAAAATAAGACTCGACGTTCTCACTAGCAATCCAAGTACGAAAAACCAAAATCGGGAGGAAATGATGCAAATACTTACAATAGGTTCCATTAAAACACAAAAAAGGTAGTAGCGGCTAATGGTGATCATGAACAGTTCGAATCGTAAGCCTCCACAAAAACACATCTTGGTCTCTACTTAGTTCACCCGATTAAGAGTAAAATTTACTTTTCCCAAAAATAAATTTACACTTGTATTGTTTCTTGAAATCTAGAATAGACTATAATTAACGAATAATTTGTGATATCTCATATCAACTTATTCCAGCATGGACATGCATTTCTTGTCTCACTCAATCAAGTGGTCTATGTTATATTTCCTATTATGTAGGAATGACAAATTATATCTTAATCATACGCACCCACTACATATATCGAGATATATTCAATAACAGGCTTTATAGTGCAACCAGTTATGGAGCATGTTTAACTGTATTAAAACATACAACAATATATATTGCGATAACATTGATCTCAAGTCTGGGGATCATACATAGAGTCATCACCATGAGCAATGTTATGACCGTTACATAATAATCCAAGACATATGCTCATGGTGGGTAAATCTAATACATTGTTCTCTAACAATATAATCATGTATCAATTCTGATATCTCTATATCAATGACAACTCGTTGTCATCAATTAATAACATGTTAGTCTTAAGCGTATTATTATTGTCCATGCCCATAATAATAATTACTATGGATGTTTTAATAATAATAATATTATTATATGGACTTTATTATATGTCAATTTATTTTAAACACATACATATAACTGAAAATAATAGTGCTAATGCATTCATTCAATAAAATCGGTGCATAACAATCTCCCACTAGCACTAAAACCAATCACTCACATATCTAATATTGAGTGGCTTAGTGTGACGATGATGCCTCTGCTGCTTCGTCAAGGGATCAACAATCTTTTCATCCGTGTGTGCTCTGCATATTTCCACATCTCCTCAATCTATGACCTCTCGAATGAGATAAAAGCGCCTAATAATATGTTTGGATCGTTTTTGAGATATGGATTCCTTTGCTTGTGCAATGGCTCCATTATTGCCACAATAGAGTTCTACAACATTTGATATGCTAGGAACAACCCCTATATCCGATTTGAACTTCTTAATCCAAACAACCTCTTTTACTGCTTCACTGGCTGCAATTTATTCAGCCTCTATTGTAGAATCAACTAATGTGTCCTGCTTCAAACTTTTCCAGCTCACAACACCTCCATTAAGACAAAACACAAAGCCTGATCGTGATCGTGAATCATCCTTATCAGTTTGGAAGTTGGCATCAGTATAACTTTTTACACTAAGCTCTTCTTCCCCTCCATAGACAATAAATTTATACTTAGTTCTTCTTAAGTACTTAAGGATATTTTTAACCGCAACCTAGTGATTTTCACCAGGGTTTGCCTGATACCGACTTGTCATGCTTAAAGTATACGATACATCTAGTCGAGTACATATCATGGCATACATGATAGAACCATTAGTCTAAGCATATGGAATCTTATTCATCCGTTCTCTTTCTTGTGGAGTTAAAGGACACATTTCTTTCAAAAGAGAAATGCCATGTCTCATAAGCAAAAATCATTTATTGGATTCTTCCATAACGAACCTTTTCAGCACTTTGTCTATATATGTACTTTGAATCAGACCTAGAACTCGTATTGATCTATCTCTATAGATCTTAACTACTAAGATATACACTGCCTCACCCAAATCTTTCATAAAAAACTATCTAACCAAGTCTTAACAGATTGTACAATAGTATATCATTTCTTATGACAAGTATGTCGTCCACATACAAGATTAGGAAAAAAACAATGCTCCCACTAGCCTTATTATAAAAACAAGGCTCATCTTCATTTCTTATAAAACCAAATTCTTTGATTTCATCATTGAAACGAAGCTTTCAGATTTGAGAAGCTTGTTTTAGTCCATAAATAGACCTCTGTAGCTTACAAACCTTTCTAGTATTTTTTGGAGCGATAAAACCTTCTGGTTGTGTCATATACACATCATCTTCAAGTTTTCCATTAAGGAAAGTAGTTTTGACATCCATATGCCAAATCTCATAATCATGGAATGCAACAATTGTGAGCAAGATCTGGATGGACTTAAACATAGCTACAGGGGAGAATGTTTCGTCATAGTCTACACTATGAACTTGTCAAAAACCTTTAGTGACTAATTGCCCCTTGAATATTTTTTACATTACTATCCATGTCGGTTTTTAATCTTGAAAACCTTTTTACACCCTATAGGTTTGACCCCTTCAAGTGGTTCAACCAAAATCCTTACTTGGTTTGCTAACGTGGAATCCATCTCAGATCTCATGACTTCAAGCCATTCCTTAGAGTTTGGGCTAGGCACCGCCTCTTGATAAGTTATAGGCTTATCTTGATCCATAAGCAGAACATCTCTTTGTGTGGTCACGGGAAAAACAAATCTCTCAGGTGCATGGAGTTCTCTTGTAGATTTGTGCAGTGGTTGTGTTTCTAAATCTATTGAATGCTCCTCAACAACTTGTGAAACATGTTCAACTTCAAGTTCACTGATATGTTGTTCTTGAACTTCTCCAAGTTAAATATTTTTACCCTTCCCTTTGTTTGAGATAAATTATCTTTTGAGAAAACTCTCGTTCAAGAAACAAACACTTTGTTCTCGTTAGGGTTGAAGAAATAATATCCTTTAGTTTCTCTAGGATATCTAACAAATATACACGTATGAGATTTAGGTTCGAGCTTTGTAGACATCTGATGTTTTACATAAGCTTTACAACCCAAAATCTTCATAAAAGACATACTAAGGCGTTTTCCAGTCCATATTTCGTATGGTGTCTTTTGAACTGATTTAGATGGAACACGATTTAGTGTGAAAGGTGTTGTTTCAATTATATGTCCCCAAAAAGAAGTCAAAAGATCACCATGACTCATCATCGATCAAACCATGTCTAACAGTGTTCGATTCATTCTTTCAAAAACTTCATTCCATTGTGGTATACCAGGTGGCGTAAGCTGTGAAATAATCCCACATTCTTTCAGGAGTTTATCAAACTATATGCTTAAGTATTCTCCACCTCGATCTGATCGAAGTGCCTTAATACTCTTCCCTAGTTGATTTTGTACTTCATATTTAAATTCCTTGAACTTTTCAAGGGCTTCAAATTTATGGCGCATGAGATAAATATACCCATACCAACTGAAGTAATCGGTGAAAGTAATGAAGTAATGGAATCTGACTCTGGCTTGTGTATTCATCGGTTCACATACATCACTATGTATTAACCCCAATAAATCACTTGCTCACTTACCGTTATTATTAAAAGGAGCTTTAGTCATTTTCCCAACAACAAAGATTCACATACATCATATTGTTCGAAAATAAATAAATCTAAGAATCCATCTTTATGAAGTTTTGATATGCGTTTCTCACTTATATGGCCTAAACAACAATTCCAAAGATAAGTTTGATTCGGTTAATTTGTTTTTGATGTTTTAGTATTTATTTTAAAAATGAGTTTTCTTGATCCAAAATATGGAGACCATTAACCAATTGTGTCGAACCATAAAAACATTATCGAGATAAAAAGAACAACAATTATTCTTAATAATAATCTCAAAACCAATCTTGTCCAAACGAGAAATAAAAGAAATGTTCTTAGTCAAACTACGCACAAAATAACAATCCTATAAATTTAAATCAAGTTTACTAGGAAAAGATAAAACATAAGTCCCTATAGCTCATGCAACAACTCTTGCTCAATTTCCCACTTGTAGGTCTACGTCTCCTTTAGCCAGATTCGTTCTCTTTTGCAGTCCATGTACAAAAGTACAAATATGAGAACCACAACAGGTATCTAACACCCAAGAAGTAAATGTTGACAAATTAACATCAATAACATAAGTACCTAAAACAAACGTTCCATTTTATTTTACCTTCTTGACCTCTTCAATGTAAACATGGCAGTTTCTCTTCCAGTGTCCGGTCTTATCACAATGGAAACATTTTTTTCCTTGCTAACTCCCCCTTTGGGTTTCAATGCATTTTTTCCTTTTGGTTTGGCCTTACCATTTCCCTTAGACTTTGTCGTTACCTTTTTCTTTCCCTTTCCTTTGTCCTTGTGGACCATCAGAATGGGCTTAGGTCCAACCTTTTTCATGTTACTTTCAGCAGTTCGTAACATTCCAAGTAATTGTGGCAAAGTCTTGTTAATTTCATTCATGTTGAAATTAACGAAAAATTGGCTAAAGCTATTTGGCAACGATTGAAAGATAACATCAGTAGCCAATTCATATTTGAGAGAAAATCCAAACTTTTCCAATGTTTGGATGTAGCACATCATCTTGATGACATGAGCTCCAACAAGATATCCCTATACCATTTTACATTGAAATAGAGCTTTAGAGGTCTCATATCTCTCTTGACGTGCTTTCCCTTCATACATTTCTTTGAGATTTTGAATCATGTCATATGCAACCATGTTCTCATGTTGCTTCTGAAGCTCAGGAGTCATGGTGGCAAGCATTAGACATCCAACGTCTAACATATCATCTATATGTTTCTTAAATTTGTCTTTTTCAGCTCTTGAAGCATTAGATGCCGGTTCATCAGGAATAGGTTCTTGAATGACATATTCCTTCCTTTCCTGTTTGAGAACAATTCTCAAATTATGAAACCAATCAAGGAAATTTATGCCATTAAGCTTCTCCTTCTCAAGGAGTGATCATAGTGATAAAGTGTTGTTTGCCATTAAATCTACAACAATGAAAATATTAAACTAAGCAAATTTAACAAATTAAAAAATTATAAATAGGTCTTTATTTACAAATTACTCTTACTATTTTATTCAAAATTAAAAACCCTATCTGTTTTAATTTCGGAAAAATTCAACGAAAAATTTTCTAGTGGGTGATGATCCATAATACATCAATTTTCTAAATCAGTTTTGGCTTTTCTTTTAGTATATTGATTATTTAGGTAAGTAACACTTTACTTGTTACATCTTATGTAACTCCTCCTTTTGGTGAACAACTATTGTTTAAATCATCTCATGACTTATCCAAATACTTAACCTCTAGGTTTCTAATCTAATCCTATTAGAATAACTTAGCTAAGTTATTACCAATATCTCAACCGGTGAATATCACTTGCTTATTCTTCGCGTTTAACCAAGATAGATTTATGTGCCAATGTTTTGGCAAAGCCCACACAATATCGATCGAAGCCTTAACGAGGGTAAACATTAGACGGTTAAGTTAACTTAGATTATAAAGAGTGATTTGCTTAAATATATCATCATTATTCGTTTTAATATTAGGCCCTTATTGATCTCATCAATATTCATTCTTATTTTAGTATTTATTGCATTACCCACATAACATATATAAGCAATAAATAATATGCAATGGTTATAGCCCAAAAAACAATAACTAAGGTGGCCCATTCAAGCCAATGGGAGAACTAAAAACCCTAAAACATAAGACTACTCTCTAGGTATCTTTTTGCCTTTAGTTCAGTCCGCTCTTCTGCTTCTTGTGAATCTTTATAGGATTACAACTTTAAAAGAAACTAGTTTTACATACGAGGGAGTAAGATGGGAAGAGAAAAACAATTGAGATATATAAAGGCACGACTCGCATGTCGTATTTTTCAAATTCAACCAATTGTAAATTGAACAAGGGCTATAACCATGCATGTCAAACACCATGCCAAACAAATATATCATATATATACACGTTGTTACTCCTTTGTTAAAAATATTAATATAGGCCTACAATCTATACTGCTCATGAAGGGTCAAGGGGGAAGACCCTAAAACCTAAAACAATACTTCCGTCTCTATAGAAAAACCTCACGATTTGATAACAGTTATCAACATAATCGTGTTTTTGCAATAATATCATACATATTCATAAAAAACGATAAAACTAGAACATGCATCTCATACATATCGCATCAACCTAGAATATAACCTGAATTCGGATCATACAAGCGGCTTTGATACCACTTTTGGAACCGTCGGTGCACCCCATGACCAGCAAAAACAAAACTCGATGGTATCACAAGTGATCCAAGTACAAAAAACTGACATCAGGAGGGAAAAATGCGAATACTTGCAATGGGTTCCTTGAAAAAACAAAAAAGGTAATAGCGACTAATTGTGATCACAAACAGTTCGAACCGTAAGTCTCCACAAAAAAACGTCTCGACCTCTACTTAGTTCACTCTATTGAGAGCAAAATTTACTTTTCCCAAAAACAGTTTTGAGAAAAATGGTTGAAGAAGAAGTGACTGCTAGACCTTGCCTCACTTTAAATATATCAGTTACCCTAACCTCTTAGGAATTTTAAGTTATTTCGAATTAATAAAAAATATTAATTAATTCAAATTAAATATCCATTAAAGAGTTATAATCTTAATTATAATCTTTAACATTTATTTAATTATTTTAAATTAAATATTGATTAAAAGAATTATAATCAAAATTATATTCTTTTAATTTTACTTATTATATTCAGGATAATTAAAATCATATGTATATCAAATATACATATATTAACTCTAGATATATTTTAGTAACATACAACAAATTGTACATCTTTGATCAATTCAATCCTAGGGTATGACCCTGTATGTTCTGTAACATTAGTAGTAATTATTAGAGCAATTCTAATATTACATACAATGAGTGAGATCTAGCAATATATCATTGTCACCTAAGTTACAAGAAATTATGATTCGACAAACCATCTTCGTGATTAACTATTTTATGTATTACATCCTTTTGTCCTTTATATCTAGAATAGGCACAAGTCTTGGAATAGTCACACTTGTATAGCCCATCTATTGTTTATTGATATCTAGAGTAGACTATAATTAATGAATAATTTGTGATATCTCATATCAACTTATTCGAGCATGGCCATGCATTTCTAGTCTCACTCAATCAAGTGGCATGTGATATATTTCCTATTATATAGGAAGAAAAAAATCATATCTTAATCATATGCATTCACTACATATATCAAGATATATTCAATAACAGTCTTTATAGTACAACCAGTTAGAGAGCAAGTTTAACTGTATCAAAACATACAACAATATATGTTGGGATAACATTGATCTCAAATCTGAGGATCATACATATAGTCATCACCATGAGCAATGTTATGACCGTTACATAATAATCCAAGACATATGCTCATGGTGGGTCAATCCAATACATTATTTTCTAATAATATAATCATGTATCATTTCTGACATCTCTATGTCAATGATAACTATTTTTCATCAATCAATAACATGTTAGTCTTAAGCGTATTATTATTGTCCATGCCCATAATAATACTTGACTATGGATCATTTAATAATAATAATGTTATTATGTGGACTTTATTATATTTCAGTTTATTTTAAACACATACATATAATTGAAAATAATAGTGGTAATGTCTTCATTCAATAAAATCGGTAAATAAATGTATTATTACAATCATCATATGATTGGTCTTTGGGCATACTCTAACAGTAATAATAATTGTCTCGATAGGATCTGTTGTAATATTATGAATGCTAAATACCTCAACATCGACATGGTCAGTCACTTCCTCTTCCATGATCATGGTCTGCACCACTTATCCCTTCTCGTTCTCCTATTGTAAGTCTATTTATTGATTACCTCCGAGCTCATGTTGGGAGAAATTGGTCTCCTTAGAATGGTCTAACTTATACTCCCTCATGTCATAAGATGTACAAATTCTATGAGGGCGTCGATATTATTGGCAACATCATTGGCATCATTTTTAAGGAAATATAATGTTATATGTTCGGACTCATCGCCATCGTGGATGTTAATGGGAGATGTCCATTGTGGATGCTAATAAATATGCACAAGATGAGAAACAAGATTTTGAAAATAATATTTAAAATTGGATAAGGGCCCATAAAATATAATATCCAGAAAAATAAGGAAATGAGACATAGTGGAAAGGTTGAGCTCTTATAATGCTTTGAAAAAAGTGACATCCCTATTCTTCATGTAGATATAAAACTTGTTTTATTTTCATTCCATGTGATATATATTTCCATACCTTTTTGTGATGTAGGGGTGTTGGTCGTTCTAGACATGTATTCGAGAGAAATGACATTAAAAGCTCCCTTATTGGGAGTCATCTCCTTATATGGCTTGGGTGTAATGCCTTGAGCTGCACATAATGAAATAATCAGGGAAAGTAATCCCAAAACACTTGTTATCCTATCGGTGCACTCATCTATATAATATTAAATCATTTTACTAACACTAATAGTTCTGCGTTTCATCATAGAGTGAATTAAACACATACGATCTATAAGTTAATGGCTTTAAACGATAGTTAATAAAGTGAAGCAAAAATTTACTCTCTAGTTTAAGAAGTTTAATATTCATGTTATTGTTTTTAGAGTATAATTATACCATTCAACGTTATCAAGGCATAAGTCAACCATATTCTCAAAAATATTTTCATGTCTAATGTCCTTGCACCATTCTCCATACTCGTTTGTTGCCATAGTAATTCCATATAAATCATTGATGGTCTCAGTGTCTCATGGCATAAAAGTTGTAAGAAAAAACACAAATTTGACACCAACTTGAGAAAGATTAAAGGAAAACTCCCTTAACACCATTATTAAAAAATCTCTAGGATGGGAGCCAAACTTCTCCAATTTAAGAGTGGATTTGTGTTGAAGAACAATTGACCCAAGAACACCATCCACCGTGAGAGCAAGCCTTTTCTCGTGTAGGGTTTTCTCTTCAGCATGTCCTTGACGTATCTATATCTTTCTTCTTTATTATGAAAGGCTTCGACCAATGGCCAGAGTGATGGGCGTCTAGATAGTTGCTGAGATTGTACGATACAAACCTAGAGTAGCAATGCTTTTATTAGCTCATTGCGTATGAACCATGATACTTTTTTAAGGAGAATGAAGTAATGAAGAAGAATAATGAGAACTTTTGAAGAATAGATGAGCAAAATTGGAACTTAGAGAGCTTGAAGCGAGTAACAATGGAGGAAGAAAAAGGAAAGATAATTTTTAGGAGAGAAAATAAAAGAAAATGGTTGACAGTTTTTGAAATATGGAGTGAAAACGGGTTTTACTTTCCTAAAAGTAGGCAAACGTGATATAATGGTTATCCAATGATTAGGGATCTTTAATTAAAATTGAGGAAAGTCTTGAATATTCCTTAATCGTGGTTCTTCATTCATATAATTGTGTAGCAATTTCACTTAAACAATTATGGCATGAATGAAGTCATCTTGCACATAAAACAACTATGAGAAAACTTAAAAGAAAAAAAATCCAATGAAAGTTCATAAGAGCATAAAAAATTGATCTATACCAATGAGCATTTGGTCATCGCTTAAATTCTTCTTTTTGGCCACTAATAATTTGGTGCTTGAAGTAATCGAACAACTAGCTCATCCATTCATGTTTCAAGGGCAAACACTTCTGGGTTTCTGAAAAATCCTTCACACTGTATTATGTATTGATATCATATTTTGTGATCGTTCTTGGGTCCTTTTCACTAAAAATCTGAATTATGTGCAAATTGATTTTTGGTTTAACATAAATATCCCTCTGCTTTTACAGTTTCATTACTATGTCATCCTTCATTGCACAATCACCACATTGTTCTTCATCAATAATTTCAATTTTTATCCACTTTGCAATCAAGAATAATAAAATCGATTGGGAAAAATTTGCTCACACTCACCACCACATTAAATCTCATGGCCACCTGACCCTTAGATAAATCAAATATTTATTCTCCAATTATATAGTTACCGCAGTCAGCTTCATGTTGATTAACACAAGTTGTTTGAATATTGACAAAGGCTTTAAATTGTTTGGCTCCAAGGTTATAAAGAGCCCTCTCACATAAGAATCTTCAATGAAGCATGAGATAGCAAAGTTGTTTGGATCTTTCAACTTAGGTGGTAGCTTGTTGATTAAGATTCCACTACACTCCTCTATAAGTACAATGGTCTCGATCTTATTTATCTTTTTCTTCTTGGCTAACAACTCCTTCATATATTTCAAAAATTGGGAATCTACATAAATGCATCAAGAAGAGGTATCTAAATTTAAAGTTACTTCAACACATTAGGAAATTATTGTCATCCTCATCTTGCGGTTCAACAATGAATTGCTGAGGAAAAAGGACTTGAAGAGTAGAGGTTGAAGTCATGGATATCTTATGATTGGAAAAAGGTTTTGATAACTTAGGTTCTGTTATAATATTATAACGATTATCAACAAACAATAAACAATATCAAAAAAGAAAAAAAAGAACACCAAAATTTGCGTTGAAAACCCAAAAGGGAAAAACCACAAGTATGGGAAAAGAATTTCACTAATATAAAGGAAGAAAATACAAGAGGATTTGGGTGGAAGAAAAACTTGATATCTAACCCTTTACTCTAAGTATCTATATAGGGATAGAAACTTGATTACAAAGGAAAACTAAATAAAGTAGAAATATACTTTAATAAAGTTATATACTTTTAATGAAACTAGGACTCATACTTTCCCAAATTTAAATATTAATTTTTGCAACTTTTAATTCTAGTCAAACTCTGACAAATATCCTCATTGACATGAATTTCTGAAAGTACGAAGGTGATTGCGTGTAAATGTGCGTGATATGGCATGAAAATCTGTTCAAGTATACACAATCGATGCTTACAAAGGAAAACTAAATAAAGTAGAAATACTTTAATAAAGTTATATACTTTTAATGAAACTAGGACTCATACTTTCCCAAATTAAATATTAATTTTTGCAACTTTTAATTCTAGTCAAACTCTGACAAATATCCTCATTGACATGAATTTCTGAAAGTACGAAGGTGATTGCGTGTAAATGTGCGTGATATGGCATGAAAATCTGTTCAAGTATACACAATCGATGCAAGTAATACAATAGTGAGTGAGTATCATCTCCATAGGTATTGAGGTAATTCTTTAAAGATTGCTACAACTAGGAATAGGTGTCGCTAACTAATCCTAAACGCCTAAATCTAATGATATAAGCAAATGAGGAAAGAGCTACGGTAAATGGTATGAATAGATGGAAAACGTTTGCCGAGGCAAGAATCTTGTGAAGTGAAATGGACAGATAATTTTTTTCGTGGCAAAAAAAATATGCAAGAGTAAACAAATAAAAATTTCTAAGGCAAAAATCAATTGCAAGAGTACCTAAATAAAAGTTTCAAAGGAGAAAAATGTTTGACTCCTGAATGTAGACTAACAACCTCACAAAATCAGACTTATAACGAAGCTCTTGGGTTGGATTTTCTATAGTAATAAATTATTTTATGCATAGGATGAACTAAGTATGCTATGCCTATGTTGCCTGACAGGATTTACTAAAGTGCACCTAAGCTATCTCTAGTATGGAACCTAATACAATTATTGCCATGACAATACCTCTCAGCGTAAACAGTGACTCTAGCCTATCGATTGAGTGCTATCCCTTTTAGTCACTTGAAACACTCTCCTTATCTCTAATGCATATTAGAACCTCACTATCCCGAATTATCTCTCTTATTCAGGTATATCTAACTTAACTCTCTCGATATTGGGTATCAACTCCTTGAAAAATGGTTATCCCTTAACAGCTCTTACAAAGACTAGGAATATTATGCCAAGCCACTAGAGAATCTCTCAAAAGCTCTTACAATGCTAAGGCATAAGATTAAAACTGTGAAAAAACAATAATAAACATAAATATACTTAATCATCCATTAAATATAAAATATAGTATCATCTAAACATCTCCAACACTAAATAAAATAGCTCATAATGTGGCTAAAATCATCCCAAAAAATTCATTAAGTATAAGCCCTTAAAAGATAAGAAATAAAGAACAAGGAGAATAAAACTTCCAAAAACAGAGCTATTGCAATGACATCAAACCACCACCTTGACTGCTCCAGCAAGTTAGCCTCTCTCGAGAGCCTAGTCTCTACTCCAGCGAAGCCTGATGAGGACACCTAGGAAAGACGAGAGGGGAACAATGGAGAAGTTGTTGCAGCCTCTTTGCATTGGAAAATTCCTTTTCCATAAGTTGTTAGGGTAGGTGAGAGTGGGATTTCTAAAATGGTTGGCATAATGTTCTATTTATTGTGGGGAATTTCTATGGTTTAGTGCCCTTGAAATTTACCCAACTGCCCTTGAATTCATGTTCATTTCATGAATAATATGGCAGCTGGCAGTAGTCCCAAATCCATGGCAAGGGGAGAAGTTCATTTTAGGTGCAATGGACAATTGGCCACGCGACGTTACCAATTTTGTCTTGTAGTGCGTTAGACTTGCAAGATAAAACTTTTTATGAAAAAAATTTGTCTTTGTCATTGTCATCGTCTTTAGTTTCTTTGTCCATCACACAAATTTTGTCTCGGTAAATATTATCCTCATCATTCATTTCTTATCACCTACCACCTCACAACCAACACATAAACCTTCTCATTAGCAACATCAATTTTATAAAGCAAAACCAGCCAAAGAAAAACTTTTCCACCACATGGATGAAATGTCCTAAATGCAACTAAAATGCTATGAGAATGGCTTTCAGAAAAACAATTGTCTTTTTCGGAGTTATCATACCCCTAAACTTAAGTTATTGCTTGTCCTTAAGCAATTGATAATGAACAACAGAAAATAAAATGCTATGGCAAAGTTTTAATTAGGACAATCAAGTGGTCTAAAATTTTAGCCCTTAACAAAACGTTTGGCTTAAACATGCTAGACTAATTGAGAAGTCAAGTACCTTTCCATAGGCCAAGATCCTTTGTAAGTGTATGTATGTGATTGTATCTAGTTTATGCTTAAGGAAATTAGAAAATCCCTAAGTAAGTTCATTTGTTTTGTCAAAGCATAAAATTATCCATTAAGCACAAAATACTCCTATTTATTCAATAATTAAACTTTTAAATTATTTTTTTTACTTAAACATTGCACAAGGGAAGCCAACCTATCACAACTACCATCCCTCACTCTAGATAAATGTGAGCATACTTTCCATCCCCGAGGTAGTCAAGTAGACTCATCCCGTGACTACTTTTATTCAGTAGTGTACTAAGGCTTCCAAGAAATTCACATATTAAGGAGCTTAACTTAGCCTTGCAAACATTGATATAGTGTTTAGTTCATTACCATAATTTTATGCCACGGGGCGTAAAAGTTATTTCATGAAAATTTTCTATGTTCCTCAAGCATAGAAAACATACAATCGTGTTTAAAGAGTCACAAAAAATCAAGTCATAGTGTCGATTATATCCTCCAAAATAGTTATGCACATTAAGTTATAGCCATGGCAAACATATTTTATCATCATCGGGCATCATCAACTTATTCCAAGTAACTAAACTAATCCTAACTGATGCCATTAGTAATTTTTTTATACTGACATTATCAAACAAGTGTATAAGTACGAGAACAATACCTTCCTCAAACTTAAGGGATGCATTGTCCTCAATGCATGAAAACAAACTTAATTAAACTATTCTAAAGGCAATACAAATGCAATGGTGGCGAGGTACCTCATTGTGGTGGGTCACCTTTGTTGGATGCTCGGGTGTCGTGCCTCTTGAGTGGCGATGGGTTATCAGAGTTTGTATCATCGAGCATGTGTAGTGATGGGATATCAATAGGTGTATCACCGGATGAATTCTTGAGGCGACGCCTAGTTTTGAGTGGACTAACTCGTCATAGCAATTTTTCTTTTAATGAGTTCTTAGTTGGGTCTCCCAAATGATTGTTTGTTTCTAACTTGGAAACAAGTTTGGTGGTTTGCTCAGTGGTTGGTTCGGGACAACTTCTTCAGTAACATCTTCAGGTTGAACAATTTATTCCTCAAATATTTCTGACTGGAGCACCTGTGTATGCCATGAGGAAATCAAGTTGTTAAGCTCGTCATTCTTATATTCTCATTCTTTATTAACTGGGGAGAACTGTAAAGCATTGGGGAGGGATTAATTGGAGAGTTGGGAAGAACATTTACCGTCGAGGTACAAAATGTTTTCCCGCCTTCTAGTTCTGATGGTTTTGGCTTGGGAAAAATCTCATAAGAGAATCATGGAAAAGTTTTATTGGAGATTGGTAGTAGCTCCTTGAAGAAATCATTGAGCTAAGCATCCCTCGCCTTGACATATGTAAACAAGGTCTCCATTGGCCCTCCATAATCTTCAGCATTTCCTTCGTATATCAAGTGGAAGTTACTACTATAGCCATCCTCACCACTATAACTATCTTCGCCCCTTGCTACAACACTTTGCCCAGGGAATCATCAATCAAAGCTCATTAACTCGTGCACTTTCTTCTTTGTAATGCCCTTATTTGTCTTGATGAATTCCTCAAGGGGCTCCTCAGTGACTTTCTTTTTCCTACAGAAGGCATTAATTAAATCTGGAAAAATTAAACTACCTCTAGTCTTGTTGGCACACGCGTGGACTTTCTCGAAGATAATCTTGCCGATATTGATTGGTCTCCCATCTATGATGGAGTGAAGGAGTATCTATCACCTCAGTAACATAGTTGAATTGTGTGACGTGGGCATTAACTTAACCTTTAGAAAATGGTTCCATAGCTTGGCAACAGGCTAAAGGCTGTGACGATCAACTCACTTGTAGTTTAGACCATTTCCTTCAAATTTGGCCCAACCAAAGTACAGATCTTCGAGCACCCTGTTGTATGTTTCAGAATATAGCTCAATAATAAATCTCTTGTATTGATCCTCAACCTTCCTAAGCTTAAAGTAACGATTGATAGTTGAGGGGGTAAACTGGATGAACGTGCCTCAGACGTACACCAAGTGCATGAATTGGTCTCCTAGGTTCGTATAGAACTCTTTCAGCATTGCTGGTGCCACAGCCTTTAGGTGTATCATGAAGTTCCCCTATTTATGTTATTTAACAATATCCATCACCTCAAGTCCGAATGACACCTTATCCTCATCGAGAAACACAAAACCATCTTCTAGGTAAACTTGCCATCTCTGTAGTGCTTGAAATCTCTTCTTAGCCTCTTTATTTTGGAAAAGCAAGAAGTTCTTGGCCTCGATAGAGGAGGCCGATGCACCGGGTTGGGTCTCACGCGATCCATATTGTCGCGATAGGAGGAGTTGAGCAAAACAAGTAGAAGAAGAATGTTTGAAGCTTTGTTGTAGTGGTTATGGTTTTTTGGGGGAGATACGAAGGGGAATAAATTAGAATTGAACAATTTTTGACAAAAAACAGTGGGTATATTGGGTGGTTTTAGGGTTAATAGATGAAAAGAAAAAAGTGGGGGTAATAAATGAGGGATTTGATCAAATGAAAAAAAGATTCCTCCCAAACTTTTCACCCAAACCCAATAGTTTAGGGTTTTTCCTTCTCCAATGTATGAGATATCTCCCTAGGCTACCACCTGTCAAGAGAAAACTAAGGGATAAAATAAAGATAATGTTTGCAAATAAAACTCATGATAATTAAAATAATTTTATTTATTTATGCATATAACGAAAATATATTTTGTCATTGCAAAATTTTTTCAAAGCATAGGGGTAAACTCTCAGGCATCATAGCGTAGTAGCACCGATTTGTCGTGAATGATGGGTGCTCCATTATAAGTCGTTAGCCTTTTCCAATTTACTTTAAATGCTATCCCATAATCTAAGTTCTTGATTTCTATTACGTCGTGGCTATGCACTAGGAAAGGCCCTGACCATCTTGACTTCAAATTGCCCAGAAACAACTTCAGTGTGGAGTTAGAGATGAGCATTTGTTGACAAAAAAAAATTTGTCGTGGAAAATATTTTTTGTCTGGCCACTTTGTTTTTACTTTGTAGAGATGTGCATTCTTATAAACCTGAGCTCTGAACTCCTCCATCTCGTTAAGTTTCAGCAACCTCCTTTTCCCAACAAGTTATGCATTCATGTTAAGTTTCTTGATGGCCCAAAACTCCTTGTGTTCCAGTTCTATAAGTAAGTGACATACCTTGCCATTATACTATCTTGAATGGAGACATTCCTAATGGTATCTTGAAATTTGTGTAGTAAGCTCACAATGCCTCATTTAGCTTCGACAACCAATATTTTCTCCTTGGGTTGACCACTTTCTCGAGTATTTACTTGATCTCGCGGTTGGAGACTTCATCCTGCCCATTGGTATGCGGCGGTATGTCATGGCAATTTTGTGGTGGTCCTCATATCTTTGCAAGTCCTTGGCAATTAATTTTTTGTCAAATTGGGTGTCCTCATCACTAATAATTACTCTTGGTGTTCTAAATCGCATGAAAATATTTTTGTGTAAGAATTTTAGTACAATCTTGGAGTCATTTCTAGGTGTTTCCATGACCTTGACCCATTTAAACACGTACTCCACAACCATAAGTATGTACAGATCGCCAAAGCATGATTGGAATGGTCCTATAAAATTGATCCCCCATACATTGAAGAGTTCAACTTCCAAAATAGTTGTCCTTGGCACCTCATTTCTCTTCGATATATTCCCGGTGCGTTGACAATGATCACATGACTTATAAAAGTTATGCGCATATTTGAACAAGGTAGACCAATAAAAGCTGGATTGTAGGACCTTTGTAGAAGTCCTAGCCACACCAAAGTTCCCTCTACATGGGGATGTATGAAAATGAAATAGGATCTCCATACATTCTTATTCGGGGATGTACCTCAGGATTATTTGATCAGCATATTACTTGAATAAGAATTGTTTGTCCCAATAGTAAAGGCACACATCATGTCTGAACGCTTTTCTACCTTGACAAGATAAATCTAAAGACATAATACCACTAACAAAAAAAATTAAGTATATCAGCATACCACAGCGCTGTCGTGGAAAATAATATTTTCTCTTCTGGAAATTCTTTCTGAATTTCTTTCATGTCATGGCAAATTTTTTTTGTTCTCTAGCCTAGACAAGTGATATAGTACATGGTTCTCAGTACCCTTCATATCCTTCACCTCTAAACCAAATTCTTGTAACAAGAGTATCCATCTAATAAGCCTAGGCTAAGCATCCTTTTTATTTAATAAGTATTTAAGGACTAAGTGATCGGTGTGCACAATGACCTTGATGCGTATAAGGTATGCCCCAAACTTAGAAAAAACAAATACTAAGGCAATAAATTATTTTTCGGTGGTACTATAGTTAAGTTGTGCATCATTTAGGGTAGAAATAGCATAATAAATGACATGAAAGTCTTTACATTTTCTTTTCCTTAGCACCGCTTCTACATGTGTATTCACTCGAATCGCACATTAATTCGAAAGGGACATCTCACTCAGGTGGAATAACAATTGGTGTCATGAAACGTTTTTATTTCAGCTCCTTAAATGCACTGAAGCAGTCATCATTGAACACGAACGACTGATTTTGTTAGCGTATGCCCAAAGACCAAACATATGATGATTGTAATAATAAATTTATTTACCGATTTTATTGAATAAAGGCGTTTCCAATATTATTTTTCAGTTATATGTCTGTGTTTAACATAAGCTGTAAGATAATAAAGTCCATATAATAACATTATTAAAAGATCCATAGTCAAGTACTATTATGGGCATGCACAATAATAATACGCTTAAGACTAATATGTTATTGATTGATGACAAGGAGTCATTGACATAGAGATGTCAGAATTGATACATGATTATATTATTAGAGAACAATGTATTGGATTGACCCATCATGAGCATATGTCATGGATTATTATATAACGGTCATAACATTACTCATGGTGATGACTATATGTATGATCCTTAGCCTTGAGATCAATGTCATCCTAACATATATTGTTGTATGTTTTAATGCAGTTAAACATGCTCCGTAACGGGTTGCACTATAAAGACTGTTATTAAATATATCTCGATATATGTAGTGGGGTGTATATGATTAAGATAGGATTTGTCCTTCCTACATAATTAGAAATATATCACATGCCACTTCATTGTGTGAGACTAGAAATGCATGGCCATGCTCGAATAAGTTGATATGTGATATCACAAATTATTTGTTAATTATAGTCTACTCCTGATATTAAGAAACAATAGATGGGCAATACAAAGTGTGACTATTCTAAGACTTGTGCCTATTCTAGATATAAAGGACAAAAGGATGTAATACATAAAAGAGTTAATCACGAAGATGATATGTCGAATCATAATTTCTTATAACTTAAGTGACAATGATATATTGCTAGATGTCACTCATTGTATGTAATATTAGAATTGTTCTAATAAATAGTACTAACGTTACAAGAACCTAAACGGTCACACCCTAGGATTGAAATGAGCAAAGATGTACAATTTGTTGTATGCTACTAAAATGTGTCTAGAGTTAAGATATGCATATTTAATATACATATGATTTCAATTATCTTGAATATAGTAAGTAATCATTAAAAGAATGTAATTTAGATTACAACTCTTTTAATTGATATATAATTCAGAATAATTAAATAAATTTTTAAATAAACATTAAAGATTGTAATTCAAATTATAAGTCTTTAATATATATTTAATTTGAATTAATTAAATAATATTTTATTTATTAATTCGAAAAACTTTAAAAAACCCTAAGATGTTAGGGTAATTTATATATTTAAAGGAGGTAAGGTCTAGTAGCCATTTACTCCATCTGTTTTTCTTAAAACCGATTTTGGGAAAAGAAAAATTTTGCTCTCAATCGGGTGAACTAAGTAGAGGTCGAGACGTATTTTCGTGGAGGCTTACGATTTGAACCATTCGTGATCACCACTTCTCATTGCCATTTTTGTTGTTTTTCAAGGAACTCATTGTAAGTATTCGCATCATTTCCTCCCGATTTTGGTTTTAGGTACTTGGATCGCGCTGGTGAGACCGTCGAGTTTTGTTTTTGCTGCGCCATGGGGTGCACCGACGGTCCCTTCAGTGGCTTGTACGATCTAAATTATGTTAAATTCTTGGTTTATACGATATGTTTGAGAGATATGTTCTAGTTTTATCGCTTTCGACAAATATGAATGATATCATTGTTCAAATCGATAACCACAACGATTAATATGTTAATTGTTAATCTTTTTTTCAATCTATTTGTTGCTGCAAGGATTTTACGAAATCCATATGTCAATTGTTGACATGATGATCCGTGGGAGTGCTATAACAGATCACGTTTGGCAGTGTAACAAAGGTTGTTCCAATAAAAAAACCTTCGGGATTAAAAATCCCAAAAGCACGATTCTGTTGATAAATGTTACCAAATCGTGAGGTATTTATATAGAAACGAAAGTACTATTTTTCAAAAAATCCCACCGACCATCGCAGTATGGTATATATATGATATGTTTAATTTGCATGGTGTTTTACATGCATGGTTATAGCCATTCTTCAATTTACAATGGTTTAATTTGAAATACGGCCTGTGAGTCGTTCCTTTATATATCTCAGTTGTATTTCTCTTCTCATCTTACTCCCTCGTATGTAAAACAAGTTTCTTTTAAAATTGTAATCCTATGAAGATTCACAAGGAGTAGAAGAATGTCGACAAGATACCTAGAGAACAGTCTTAGGCTTTAGGATTTTTTTGGTTCTGCCATTGGCTTGGGATAGGCCACCTTAGTCATTGTTTTTGGGCTACAACCATTGCTTCTTATTTATTGCTATATATGTTATGTATTTAATGCATCCAATGATAAAATAAGAATAAATATTGATGAGATCAATAAGGGCCTAATATTAAAACAAGTAATGATGAGATAATTATGCGAATCCCTCTTTAAATTCTAAGTTAACCGTCCAATATTTACCCTCGTTAAGGCTTCGATCGATGTAGTGTGGGCTTTGCCAAAATATTGGTATACAAAATCTATCTTGGTTAAATGCGAAGAATAAGCAAGTGATTATCATCAGTTGAGATATTGGTAATAACTTAGCTAGGTTATTCTAATAGTATTAGAAACCTAGAGGTTAAATATTTGGATAAGTCATGAGATGACTTGAACAAGAGTTGTTCACCAAAAGGAGGAGTTACATGAGATGTAACTAGTAAAGTATTACTTACATAAATAATCAATGTCCTAAAAGAAAAGCCAAAGTTGATTTAGTAAATTGATGTATTATGGATCCTCACCCACTAGAAAAAATTTCGTTGAATTTTTTTGAAATTAAAATAGAGGGTTTTTAATTTTGAATAAAATAGTGGGAGTAATTTGTAAATAAAGACCTATTTATAAATTTTAATTCGGTAAATTTACTTACTTTAATATTTTCATTGTTGTATATTTAATGAAAAATAACACTTTATCACTGCGATCACTCCTTGAGAAGTATAAGCTTAATGGCATAAACTTCCTTGACTGGTTTCGTAATTTGAGAATTGTTCCCAAACAGGAAAGGAAGGAATATGTTCTTGAAGAACATGTTCCTGATGAACCGACATCTAATGCTTCAAGAGCTGACAAAGACAAATTCAAGAAACATATGGATGATATGTTAGATGTTGGATTTCTAATGCTTGCCACCATGACTCCTGAGCTTCAGAAGCAACATGAGGACATGGTTGCATATGAGATGTTCATAATCTCAAAGAAATATATGAAGGGCAAGCACGTCAAGAGAGATATGAGGCCTCTAAATCTCTATTTCAATGCAAAATGGTGGAGGGAACTTTTGTAAGAGCTCATGTCATCAAGATGATGGGCTACATCCAAACGTTGGAAAAGTTTGGATTTCCTCTCAAAGATTATTTGGCTATCGATGTATCCTACAATCGTTGCCAGATAGCTTTAGTAAATTTTTCCTTAATTTCTACATGAATGAAATTAACAAGACTTTGCCATAATTACTTGGCATGTTACGAACTGCTGAAAGTAACATGAAAAAGGTTGGACCTAAGCCCATTCTGATAACCCACAAGGATAAAGGAAAGGGTAAGAAAAAGGTAGTGGAAAAGTCTAAGGGCAATGGTAAGGCCAAACCGAAAGGGAAAACTGCATTGAAACCCAAAGGGGAGTTAGCAAGGAAGTAAAATGTTTCCATTACGATAGGACCATACACTTGGAAGAGAAACTGCCTTGTTTACCTTGAAGAGGTTAAGAAGGTAAAAGAAAACGGAACGTTTGTTTTAGGTAATTATGTTATTGATGTTAATTTGTCAACATCTACTTCTTGGGTATTAGATACCAGTTGTAGTTCTCATATTTGTACTTATGTATAGGGACTGCAAAAGGGAAGGTATCTGTCTAAAGGAGACGTAGACCTACGAGTGGGAAAATGGAGCAAGAGTTGCTGCATTAGCTATAGGGACATATGTTTTACCTTTGCGTAGTGGACTTGATTTAAATTTAGAGGATTGTTATTTATGCCTAGTTTGACTAAGAACATTATTTCTATTTCTTGTTTGGATAAGATTGGTTTTGAGATTATTATTAAGAATAATTGTTGTTCTTTTTATCTCGATAATGGTTTTTATGGTTCGACACAATTAGTTAATGGTCTCTATATTTTGGATCAAGAAAACAACATTTATAACATAAATACTAAGAGATCAAAAACAAATGACTCGAATCAAACTTAGACTTGGCATTGTCGTTTAGGCCATATAAGTGAGAAACACATATCAAAACTTCATAAAGATGGATTCTTAGATTCATTTGTTTTCGAACAATATGATGTATGTGAATCTTGCTTGTTGGGAAAAATGATTAAAGCTCATTTTAATAGTAAAGGTGAGCGAGCAAGTAATTTATTGGGGTTAATACATAGTGATGTATGTGGACCGATGAATACACAAGCCAAAGGTGGATTCCATTACTTCATTACCTTCACCAATGACTTTAGTCGGTATGGGTATATTTATCTTATACGCCATAAATCTAAAGCCCTTGATAAGTTTAAGGAACTTAAAAATGAAACAAAATCAACTAGGCAAGAGTATTAAGGCACTTCGATCAGATTGAGAGGAGAATATTTAAGCATAGAGTTTGATGAACTTCTGAAACAATGTGGGATTGTCTCACAACTTACACCACCTGGTACACCATAGTGGAATGGAGTTTCTGAAAGAATAAATTGAACACTGTTAGACATGGTTCGATTGATGATGAGTCATAGTTATCCTATGACTTCTTTTTGGGGACATGTACTTGAAATAGCTGCTTTCACACTAAATTGTGTTTCATCTGAATCGGTTCAAAAGACACAATGCGAGATATGAACTGGGAAGCGTCCTAGTATGTATTTTATGAAGATTTGGGGCTACAAAGCTCAAACATAAATCTCATAAGTGTATATTTGTTGGATATCCTAAAGAAACTAGGGGATATTATTTCTTTAACCCTATCAAGAACAAAGTGTTTGTTGCTCGAATAGGATTTTTTCTAGAAAGATAATTTCGCTCAAAGAAAGGGAATGGTAGAAATATTGAATTTCCATGTCACTAAACCAAGTATGGACTCTGGTTGAACTACATGAAGAGTCAAACCTATAAGGTGTAAATGGGTTTTCAAGAAGAAAACTGACATGGATGGTAATGTATGAACATACAAGGGGTGAATAGTTGCTAAAGGTTTTCGACAAGTTTATGGTGTAGACTATGACGAAAAATTATCCCCTATAGTTTGGTTTAAGTCCATCCAGATCTTGCTCGCAATAGATGCATTCTATGATTATGAAATCTGACAAATGGACGTCAAAACCGCTTTCCTTAGTGGAAAACATGAAGAGGATGTGTATATAACACAACCAGAAGGTTTTTTCATTCCAAGAAATGTTAGAAAGGTTTATAAGCTACAGAGGTCTATTTATGGACTAAAGGAAGCTTATCGAAGCTGGAATATTGGTTTTAATGATGCAATCAAAGAGTTTGGTTTTATCAGAAATGAAGATGAGCCTTGTGTTTATAAGAAGGCTAGTGGGAGCATTGTTTCTTTCATAATTTTGTATGTAGACGACATACTCATCATATGAAATGATATACCTACTTTGCAGTTTGTTAAGACTTGGTTAGGTAGTTGTTTTTCTATGAAAGATTTGGGTGAGGCAGCGTATATCTTAGGAGTTAAGATCAATAGAGATAGATCAAGACAACTTCTAGGTCTGAGTCAAAGTACATATATAGACAAAGTGCTGAAAAGGTTCAGTATGGAAGAATCCAAGAAAGAATTTTGCCTATGAGACATGGAATTTCTCTTTCGAAGGAAATGTGTCCTTCAACTCCACAAGAAAGAGAATAGATGAATAAGATTCCATATGCTTCAGCTATTAGTTCTATCATGTATGCTATGATATGTACTCGACTAGATGTATCATATGCTGTAAGCATGACGAGTCGGTATCAAGCAAACCCTATTGAAAATCACTGGGTTACGGTTAAAAATATCCTTAAGTACATAAGAAGAACTAAAGATAACTTTCTTGTCTATAGAGGGGAGGCAAAGCTTAGTGTAAAAGGTTATACTGATACCATCTTCTAAACTGACAAGGATGACTCACGATCGCAATTGGGTTTTGTGTTTTGTCTTAATGGAGGTGCTGAGCTGGAAAAGTTTGAAGCAAGACACAATAGTTGATTCTACAATAGAGGTTGAATACATTACAGCCAGTGAAGCATCAAAAGAGGTTGTTTGGATCAAGAAGATCATATTGGAATTAGGGCTTATTCCCAATATATCAGATATTGTAGAACTCCATTGTGACAATAATGGAGCCATTGCACAAGCAAAGGAACCCATATATCATCAACGATCCAAACATATTCTCAGGCACTTCCATCTCATTCGAGAGATCATAGATCGAGGAGATGTGGAAATATGTAGAGTACACACGGATGACAACATTGTTGATCCCTTGGCGAAGCCTCTTACACAGTAGAGGCATGATCGTCACACTTAGTCACTCGGTATTAGATATGTGAGTGATTGATCTTAGTGCTAGTGGGAGAATGTTAGAGTATGCCTAAAGACCAATCATATAATGATTGTAATAATACATTTATTTACCGATTTTATTAAATAAAGGCATTGCCAATATAATTTTTAGTTATATGTCTGTGTTTAACATAAACTGAAAGATAATAAAGTCCATATAATAACATTATTAAAAGATCCATAGTCAAGTATTATTTTGGGCATGGACAATAATCATAAACTTAAGACTAACATGTTATTAATTGATGACAAGGAGTTGTCATTGACATAGAGAGTCAAAATTGATACATGATTATATTGTTAGAGAACAAATGTATTTGATTCACCCATCATGAGCATATGTCTTGGATTATTATGTAACGTTCATAACATTGCTCATGGTGATGACTATATGTATGATCCTCATACTTGAGATCAATGTCATCCCAACATATATTTTTGTATGTTTTGATACAGTTAAACATGCTCCGTAACTAGTTGCACTATAAAGACTATTATTGAATATATCTCGATATATGTAGTGGGGTGTATATAGTTAAGATAGGATTTTTCCTTCCTACATAATAGGAAATATATCACAGGCCACTTGATTGAGTGAGACTAGAAATATATGGCCATGCTCGAAATAAGTTGATATGTTTTATCACAAATTATTCGTTAATTATAGACTACTTTAGATATCAAGAAATAATAGATGGGCTATACAAGTGTGACTATTCTAAGACTTGTTCTTATTCTAGATATAAAGGACAAAATGATGTAATACATAAAAGAGTTCATCAGGAAGATGATATGTCGAATCATAATTTCTTTTAACTTAGGTGACAATGATATATTGCTAGATGTCACTCATTGTATGTAATATTAGAATTGTTCTAATAATTACTACTAATGTTACAAGAACTTACACGGTTACACCCTAGGATTGAAATGAACAAAGATGTACAATTTGTTGTATGTTACAAAAATATATCTAGAGTTAAGATATGTATATTTGATATACATATGATTTTAACTATCCTGAATATAGTAAGTAAGCATTAAAATAATGTAATTTAGATTATAACTCTTTTAATTGATATATAATTTGGAATAATTAAATAAGTTTTTAAATAAATATTAAAGATTGTAATTCAAATTATAAGTCTTTAATGTATATTTAATTTGAATTAATTAAATAATATTTTATTTATTAATTCTAAATAACTTTAAAGACCCTAAGATGTTAGGGTAATTGATATATTTAAAAGAGATAAGGTCTAGTAGCCGTTTTACTTCAGTCGTTTTTCTCAAAACCGATTTTGGGAATAGAAAAGTTTTGCTCTCAATCGGGTGAACTAAGTAGAGGGCAAGACGTGTTTTCGTGGAGGCTTACGATTTGAACCGTTCATGATCACCACTTCTCGTTGTCGTCTTTGCTATTTTTCAAGGAACCCATTGCAAGTATTCGCATCATTTCCTCCCGATTTTAGTTTTACGTACTTGGATCGCTGGTGAGACCGTCGAGTTTTATTTCCGTTGTGCCGTGGGGTGCACCGACAGTCCCAACAAATTTTACTGCAACAAATGACAAAGAGGCTTAGAAATATTTGATGAAACGCCTAAGAATCTCGTATGTCCCAGGAAACTCCTTATTCCCTTCACAGTGGTGGGTGGAGACAACTTCTCAATCACTCTACCTTAGACTTGTCAACTCCGATGTCATGGCGAAAATTTTTTTAGCCCAACAAAATTCCCTCTATCGCCATAAAGTTACACTTTTCCCAGTTAAGAACATGGTTGGCCTCCTTGCATCACTTTAGCACTTTAGATAAATTGATGAGGCATCTATCAAAGTTATCTCCCGAGATAAAAATGTTATCCATGAGGATTTCTAAAATGTCCTCCACTATGTCTAAAAATATTGATATCATACACCTCTAAAAAGTTATCAGGCCATTACATAATTTGAACGACATCCTCCTAAAGGCATTGATGTAGGTGAAAGTGATATTCTTCTGATATTTTGGTCCTATGACAATATAATTATATCTAGAATATTCGTCAAGGAAACAGTAAAATACCTTGCCCACCAAATGATCAAGCATTTGATCGATGAATGTGAGGGGGAAATAGTCATTCTTTGTTGTCTTGTTGAGCTTTCAATAGTCCATGCAAATACTCCAACCTGTGATGGTCCTCGTTGACAAGAGCTTATCTTCCTCATTTTTCACAACAGTTATTCCACATTTCTTTGGCATGCATTCAACCGGGCTAACCCAAGAGCTATCAGATATGAGATAGATCACCCCAACATATAGCCATTTTATGATTTCATTCATCACAACTTTCTTTATTATCGGGTTAAGTATCCTTTGGGGTTCCATATAATTGCCATGGCAATCGCCTTACTGGATCTTGTGTATGCATATTGTAGGGTTGATTCCTTTAAAGTATGTCATAGTCCACCCGAGAGCTTTTTTATGCTACGAAAAAACATTCAACAAACTACACTCCTTCTCAGAGGTTAGACTAGAAGATATAATAACTGACAAAGTATTATCACTACCTTGATAAGCATATTTTAAATGTGATGGCAGGGGTTTAAGTTCCAAGGTAGGTGCATGATGCAACAAAGGTTTTGGAGGAATGAATTCATCAAAGTCAAGGGTGTTCAAATCTCATACCTGGTCTAGCTAGAAGCAAGCTAGAATGTTCCACCTCTGATGAATATTCCTCGATCTTTGCACTTGCTTCATTTTAATAAGTCTTTCATTCGCGTCAGTCAAAAAATTGTCATGGAAAATTTTGTTGTTCGCTTCCTAAAAACATTTTCCTTGGCAACAATTATCTTGCTCCTGAAGCTAAAAAATATTGCCTTGGTAAAAATTTCCATACTCTGTCAGATGTAAAAATTTACCATGGCAAAAAATGCCTACTTCGGCTTCCTCCATTGAATTTGTGTCTTCAATGCATTGGTATTCCATATAATCATAAATATATTCAAGAGTGTTGAAGACTTTGATTGTGACTCTTTGGTTGGCTACCCTCATAGTGAAATCTACCTTTTCTCAATCTATTAGGATGTAACCCATGGATAGGAAGGGATGCCCCAGAATAATAGGTGTATCGTCGTTGGCCTCACAATCTAGATGGAGGAAGTCTGCTAGAAATACAAACTTGTCCACTTTCACGATGAAATCTTTAATCCTTCCCTTGGGACGAACGTGTGATTGGTCAGTTAGTTGCAAGATCATGGTGGTTGGTCGAGCATTACCCATTCCAAGCTTCAAAAATATTGAATTGGGCATCATAATCACACTTGATCACAAGTCACAGAGGGCTCTTCCAACATAGTTTTCATCGATGGAAAAGGTATAACAAAATTGCCAAGATCTTTTCACTTTGGCAGAAGTTTACTCAGTATAGAACAATATTCTTTCGTTGTGGTAATATTTTCCAATCTTTCTGCCTTTCTCTTTTCCGTGACTATTTCTTTCAGAAATTTGGTATAGGTAGGCATATGATCAATGTCCTCGAGCAGTGGGATGTTGATATACAACTTATCAAGGACATCAACAAGCTTTTTGAATTACATCTCATCGTTGTGCTTTTTTAACTGTTGATGGAATGGTGGTGGGGTCTGACTTCAACTTTTGCCATGGCATTAAATTTTCCTCCATCAATAGGATGACTAGTTGAACCCTTGTCCTTTTCCTTCTCTATAGGCAATTCTTCTTGTTCAGCAAGTTCAACTTGACCTTCAGATTCTTCTTGTACAATGATGTGGCAAGAAATTTATTATTTCTTTCCCTCAAACTTGTCTTCTTGTTTAATTTGGGTGCCACTCCTTGATTTAATCGCACTGCATTACTCATTTTCATGAGGCTTAATGACCTCAATATTACTAGGGAGGCTTCCTTGTGAGCGAGCATGTAATACTGTGGCAATTAGGCGTACTTGGTTCTCCAATTCTCTCAAAGATGAGCTATGACTTTGCAACAAAGCTGCTACGACTTTACGAAAAAGCTGCTTGACTTTACAAAAGTGTGCCTTGACTTCTAATTGTTGACGAATGTTCGTGGATGAAGGAATTTTTTGATGCCATGAAATATTTTATTGAAGCCATAAATTCTTGTAGAGAAGCTTCAAGGGATTTAACATTTGAGGAAGATGTTGAACCTTTGTTAAAATTTTTCCATGACATCTGTTGATGCTGAAAATTTCGAATCAGAAATATTTTTCTGTTGCCTATTTAAGTTGTCAGCGTGGTTGTTGTGAGCCGCTTGATTACCCCAAGAAAAATTAGGATAATGACTCCATCTTGGATTATAGCTGTGAATAGGGGTTGTTTGTGCTTCTATTGAAATTGCCCATGAAGTTGATAGAGTCCTAATTGTCGGGGCAGTCACTATCATGGTTGTTTCTGTGACAAAAAATACATGCTAAGCTGGTTGCTTTGACTTCTTTCACCTTATTGGAACATTGTAGAATTTTCAACATATTTTTTATGGCAGAAAGTTGGGCAGACACAGAATCTTCGGCGTCAAGTTCAAATGGCCTAAATACCTTCATTCTAGTTTCAAGCCTTGTAGATAGAAGTTGATAAAAATTGGTGGCTATCCTATCAAGGATATCAAAGGCTTCCTCGAGTGACTTGTCGAGGCGTCCAACATAATGCTAGTGGGTGCGTTGACTCCATTATTGAACATTACGACCTGAGTCCAGTCATAGAATCTATGGTTGATACATTTGCGAAGCAAACAATTGTATCGGTCCCAACACTCATACATAGATTCTTTATCACCCTGGTAAAAACTTGCAATGTCATTCTGAAGTTACATGTGCTTGTTGGGTGGATTATACCTTAGATATTTGTTTTGCATAAGTCAGCCCAAGATTCCATTGAGCCAGATGAAACTCCACTAAGCCAAGCTATTTCTCTTTCATGCAAAGAGTAGGGGAATAATTTTAGCTTTAGCACATCTTCATGCACTCCTTGTAGCCTAAATGAGTTGCACACTTTAAGAAATGAACGAACATGTTGCCTAGCATCTTCATTAGACGAACCACTAAATTGACTGATGGAATTTAACATGTTGAACATCATTGGTTTGAGTATAAAATGGGTTGCTTGAATTTCCAGTGCCACGATTCTAGGATTGAGATCATAAAGAATATGAGTTATGTGATCTCATATAGCGTGTGATCTTGCAACATTTATTGGAATATTATATGGCGCATCATTTGGATCTTTGGTCATCTACTATGTCACCAGATTGATCTGGTAATTAATACATGTTTCGTCGGCCACACTGAGCACGCCATTTTTTTTCTGAAAAATTTCTCAATTTCAGATTCAACCTATAAAAACTTAGAAAAGAAAAAAAAAACAAACAAGTAAAACTAAAATGAGAAACTGACAAAAAAAACTTGCTATGGAAAACTCTAAAATTTCTTGAAGTTGTTGATCCCGATAATGGTGCCAAAAACTTTTTTGACTCTACATGGATTAGGGAATTATTTAAAAATTGATACAGCTAGAAATATGTCACTAACTAATCCTAAACACCTAAATCTAATGATATAAATAAATGAGGAAAGATATATGGAAGAAGGTATGGAAAGATGGAAAAAGTTTATTGAGGCAAGAATTGTGTGAAGTGAAGTGGGCAGATAATTTTTTACCGTGTCAATAAAAATATGCAAGAATAAACAAATAAAATTTCTCAGGTAAAAGTTAATTCCAATAGTAAGTAAATAAAAGTTGCTTAGGAGAAAAATGTTCGAGTTCTGAATATAGACTAACAACCTCACACAATCAGACTTCTAACGGAGCACTTAGGTTGGTTTTTCTATAGAATGAAATTATTATATGCCTAGGATGAACTAGGTATGCTATGCATATGTTGACCGATAGGATTTACTAAAGTGTTCCTAAGCTATCTCTAGTAAGGAACCTGATACAACTATTGCCACAATAATACCTCTCAGTGTAAACAATCACCATAGCCTACTACTTGAGTACTATCCCTTTTAGTCGCTTAAAACCCTCTCCTTATCTCTAAGGCGTATTAGAACATCACTATCCCATATTAGTTCCCTTGTTCACATAGATCTAACCTAATTCTCTCTATCATAGGTATCATCTCTAAGAGAAATGGTTATTTCTCAATAGCTTAATCAAAGACTATTAATAGTATGCCAAGACACCAGGCAATCTATCAAAAGTTGGCCACATGACGTTAGCAATTTTGTCTCGTACTGCATTGGACTTGCAAAATAAAACTTATCGTGGCGAAAATTCCTCATAATCGTCATCTCAAGTTTCTTTTTCCCTCGTACAATTTTTTCTCGGCAAATATTTTCCTCCTCGGTCATTTCCTATAAATTATATCATCACAACAACACACAACCCTTCTTATCAGCAACATTAATTTTATAAAGAAAAACTAGTTGAGGCAAAACCTTTAAACCACATGTATGAAATGTCCTAAATGCAACTAAAGTGTTATGACAATGGCTTTTATACGAACAATAACTTTAGTAAAAAAGAGCTAAAATATAGTGTTTTTATAGAGTTATAAGATGGTTTCGAGATAAAACACCTAAATTGAATGAGACACCCAAATTCAACAAAAAATGATTTTTCACTTCAACGAACAAGTTTTCCACCTCTTCCATAACACCCCTCCAAGGGGTAATCTTCAGTCATGGATATCGATCAAATCCAAGCTTTTTCTAAACTTAGATTTAGGCTTCACATCGATATGGTTATCATAAGTGTTAATTTTGTTCACAAATGTATCGCCATGAGAAATATCATGCACAACATAATCTCAATCATCAATAATAATTATATCTTGAAATTCGTTATGCCCACAAAATTGAACATTTTTATGCTTCACATAAATGTTCTGCCTATAGTTATCTTGTTAAAAAAAGTATTTTTTTGCTAGATTTAGTCAAGACGTTTTTACTAGTAATAACACTATTTAACAAGGAGAATGAAACATCATATACATTATTTAAAATTGTTGACCCTATATAACATAAAACTTGGTTGTCTTGCTCTGTCCTTTCATTAAAACAAGAGAACCATTTCAAATCTTCATAGCTCCACCTTCAATGGAGAATTTATACCTTTTTGAATCTAGGATACCTAACAAAATTAGATTTATGCTCAAATCTGGAACATGTATCACATTACCTAGTGTTCAAACAATTCCATCAAACATCTTAAACTTGATTATGGCAATACATGCGACTTTACAAGAGACATTATTTCCCAAAACTACATTAGATGTAGATACAACATTATATGTTGCAAACTAGTCATGATTAGGATCACTCATCATTTGTTATAGAGTTGTCTTCAACCGTAACTAGGATTTCTCTATTACCGCACTCCTCTGCTACAATGACCTTACCAAATTTTTTGGAGTTTTGATGTTTAGGTTCTCTCCTAATTTTTTTGGAACTTGTAATTGTCTAATTTAACCTTCCATTTTGAAAAAACGACAAGTTTTACCTCGATTAGAAGATTTTGGTCTGCCCCTTCCATAATTACTAGAAGAACATTCGCCTTTTCTTCCATGGTCTGAGCTAGTTGATCTATGAACCTTGAGATCCTCTACATTGGGCCCGAAATAAAAAAACAAGATGCTTCATATTATCAAATGAATGCAGGACATTGTACAACTTCTTAAGAGTGAGTGTTTCATAACTATACAAAATTGTGTCTCTGAAATATTAGTAAAAGGGAGGTAATGAACACAAGAGGGTCAAGCCTAAATCTTCTTAACCATACTTCATTTATAAAACCTCTAGATCAGAGAGAGTTTCGATGAATATGGTCAGGTGCTCTTCAAGATATGAACCTTTAGCCAAATTCAGAGAATAAAGACGTTGCTTAATTGCAATTATTGTTCAACGATTTCTGCATGTATAATTACTGCAATTTCTTCCACAAAGAAGCTTCCATTGAACCTCACGTGAACTTCTTACCTGCTAAGGATTTTGGACCACTGCGAACTGCCATATTATTCACAAAGTGGGCATGAATTCAATGGTAGTTAGGGAAATTTTAAGTGCGGTAAACCTTAGAAATTCCCCACGATAAATAGCACATTATGCCCACCATTTAAAAAATTCCACTCTCATCTACCCTAAACGATTCAGAAAAAAAAGACTAAATTAACTTCTTCACTGTTCTCCTATCTTTTTTAAAATATGCCCTCGAGAGAGGCTAGTCTGCTAGACCGATCCATGGTGATGGTATGAAAGTCAAGTTAGCAACCCTTTGTTGGGAGTTTTTCTTCTACTTGTTCTTCATTTCTTATATTTTTGATGGGCTTGTACTTAATAATGATCTGGAATAATTTTAGCCACACTAATAACTGATCTATTTGGTGTTGGATTTATTGGGATGATGTTTTCATTTTGTGTTTAATGGATGATTAAGTATGTTTATGTTTTATGTTGTTTTGTTCACTGTTTTAACTTTATGATGTAGCATCGTAAGAGCTTTTGAGAGATTGCCTGATACCATGACTAAAAATTCTTAGTCTTCGTAAGAGTTATTGAGAGATAACAATTTTTACAAGAGTATATACCTAATATAGAGAAAATTAGGTTAGATCTATGTGAACAAGGGAACTAATATGGGATTAAGAGGTTCTAATCTACGTTAGAGATAAGGAGAGGGTTTCAAGTGAAAAAAGGGAGAACACTTAATCGATAGGCTAGGGTCACAATTTACGCTGAGGGGTATTGTCGTGGTAATAGTTTTATCAGGTTCCTTACTAGAGACAACCTAGGAACACTTCTAGTAAATCCTGTTAGGCACCATGGGCATAGCGTACTTAGATCATACTAGACATAAAATAATCTCTCTCCATAGCAAGTCCAACCCAAGTGCTCCGTTAAAAGCTTCATTGTTTGAGGTTTTCAGTCTATATTCAAAATTATATATTTATTGCCTTAGCAATTTTTTATTATTTACTCCTGCATAAATTTCTTGACACGAAATAAAAAATTTCTACTCACTTCATTTCACAAACATTTTTTCTCATAGCATATTTTTCAATTTCTTCATACCATCTGCCACATTATATTTTTCCCTTATGTATATCATTAGACTTATACAATTAGAATAAGTTACTGACACCTAATTCCTAGTTATAATTTGCTTTAAAGAATTCCCCAATCCTTGTATAGATGATGCTCACTCACGACTATATTCCTTGCATCAATTGTTTATACTTACATAGATTTACGTGCCATAGCTCACATATTTATACGCGATCAAGTTTTTGGCATTGTTGGCGGGGATTGACAACTTAAGAAAATTTTTAAAGTTTTGCCATAACAAGTATTTCTTGTAACATTTTTTGTTTTAGTTTTACTTGTTTGTTTTCTTTATTTCTTCTGTAGGATTTGTTATTGCATGACCAGGATAACTGCTGAAAAACCACTAGTATTCATTTTACCTAAAATCAAGCAACTTTTTAGACAAAGGCCACGTGTTCAGTGCACCCATAACAATATATATCAATTATAATACCAAGGTCGTGACCAAGTGGATGATGAGGCAAATTCAAATATCATAAAAATACTATTACCAAAAATATTGCAAGACCACATGAGATACGAGATCACTTAACTCCTATTCTTGATGAACTAAATCCTGCAATTAGGGCACCCAAAATTTAGGTAACCCACTTTGAACTTAAATCAGTGATGTTCAAAAGTTGAACTCGATAAGTCAATTTGGTGGCTCACTTAATGATGATGCTAGGCAACACTTGATGGCTCGCTTAGTGAAGATGCTAGGCATCACATTCATGTTATCCTTAAATTATGGGATCCGCTTAGACAACAAGGAGTGCATGAAGATGTTCTGAAGCTAAAGTTATACCCCTACTCTTTCTGTGACCGATTAAGAGCCTGGCTTAGTGGGGTCTCATTCGGCTCGATAGAGTCTTGGGCAGATTCATGTAAAATAATTTGGTTGCAGTATAATCCACCCAACATGAATACACAACTTCAAAATGACATAGCAAAACTTAGTCAAGCTGATGACAAATTAATGTATCAGTGTTGGGTCCGATATAAAAGTTTACTTCGTAAATACACCAACCATGGATTCCACTACTGGACTCAAGTTGTGATGTTTTGTAATGGAGTCAATGCATCTAATCAAATGATGTTGGATGCCTCAGAAAATGATACTTTGCTTGATAAGTCACCCGAGGAAGCTTTTGATATCCTTGATAGGATAACCAACAACAATTATCAATTTCCCTCTACAAGGCTTAGAATTGGAAAGAACTTGGGAATTTGAACTTAAAGCCAAATATTCTTTGTCCACCCAACTTTCTGTGATAACAAATATGTTGAAAAATTTGCAATATTTAATCGAGATGAAAGAACTCAAGGCAACAAGCTCAGCATATATTTTTTGTTATGGCAATCACCATGTGAGTGAATACCTTGAAAATCATGAGTCTATCCATTTCGTGAGCAATTTCAACCGAAGCAACAATAATCACGCCTATTCTAACACCTACAACCCAGGATGGCATCAGCATTCTAATTTTTCATGGGGTAATCAAGCAACTCACAACAACCTTGCATGCAACTTTAATAGGCCACATCAAAATATTTATGAACCTTCAAATTTTCATCATCAACATATGTCGTCGCAAAATATTAACAAAGGTTCAGTGTCTTCCTAAAATGCTAACTCCCTTGAAGTTTCTCTGCAAGATTTTAAAGCTTTGTCAAAAGATTTCATGGCTTTAACATAGGCCTTGTTGCACGAACACTCATCAATAATTAAAAACCTAGGCACATTTTTACAAAGACAAGTAGACTTATTGCATAGCCATAGCTTATCTTTAAGAGAGTTGGAGAACCAAGTGGGCCAAATTGCCACAACAATACAATATTGCCCACAAGGAAGCCTCCCTAGTGATACTAAGGTCACTAAGCCTTATAGAAAAAAGAAATGCAGTGCGCTTACACTAAGGAGTCGTACCCAGTTCAATGAAGAAGACAAGTTTAGGAGAAAAAAGAAAGAAATTTCTCACCGCGGTATTGTAAAAAATAATCCGAAGGTCCAACTGAACATGCAGTTCAAGAGGAATTGCCCATGTAGATAGACAAGGATAAGGGTTCAACCATTCATCCCACTGATGGAGGAAAGACTAATACCACGACAAAAGTTTCACCCTATCTTCAGGAAATGAAGTCAAACTCCACCACCATTCCCTCAACGATTAAAGAAACATAATAATGAGATATAATTCAAAAAGTTTGTTGATGTCCTTGATAAGCTATATAACATTGTACAAGTGCTCGAAGCCATTGATCAGATGTGTACTTATGAAAAATTTCTAAAGGATATAGTTACAAAGAAAAGAAAGGTTGAAAGACTAGAAAATGTTGCCACAGAAAAATAATATTGTTCTGCACTAAGCAAGCTTTCTCTAAAGCAAAAAGATCCTAGATGCTTTACTATTCATTGTTTAATTGATGAAAACTATGTCAGGAAATCCATATGTGAGGGTCAAGTGTAAATTTGATGCCCAAATCCATATTTTAGAGCTTGGAATGGGTAATGCTCGATCAACCACTGTGATCTTGCAACTAGTTGACCAATCATACGTTTTTCTCGAGGGCATAATAGAATAATTCATAGTAAAGGTGGAGAAGCTCGTGTTTCCAGTAGACTTCCTCATTGTAGACTGCGATGGCGATGACAATGCACGTATTATTCTTGGGCGTCTCTTCTTGGCCAATAGGCGCAACTAAATATACTGTGAGAAGGGAGAGTTCAAAATGAGGATTACTGATCAGAGTGTCATAATTAATGTCTTAATTACTCTTAAATATATTGATGATTTTGAAAAAAGCCAATGCATTGAAGACATTGATTCAACAGTGGAAGCTGGAGCTGAAATTTTTAGCCGTGGTAAATTTTTACAACTAGAATAGCATCAAAATTTTAGCCATGGCAATTTTTTTCATACGGAAGAGCACATAAAATTTTTCCACAATGAGTTTTTTCACACTAAGAAAGATGAGAGACTTACTAAAGACGAATCATATAAAAAGTCTAAGGAATATTCATTAGAGGTGGGACAATCTATCTTGCTTCAAGCTATATAACATTGTACAAGTGCTTGAAGCCATTGATCAGATGTGTACTTATGAAAAATTTCTAAAGGATATAGTTACAAAGAAAAGAAAGGTTGAAAGACTAGAAAATGTTGCCACAGAAAAATAATATTGTTCTGCACTAAGCAAGCTTTCTCTAAAGCAAAAAGATCCTAGATGCTTTACTATTCATTGTTTAATTGATGAAAACTATGTCAGGAAATCCATATGTGAGGGTCAAGTGTAAATTTGATGCCCAAATCCATATTTTAGAGCTTGGAATGGGTAATGCTCGATCAACCACTGTGATCTTGCAACTAGTTAACCAATCATACGTTTTTCTCGAGGGCATAATAGAATAATTCATAGTAAAGGTGGAGAAGCTCGTGTTTCCAGTAGACTTCCTCATTGTAGACTGCGATGGCGATGACAATGCACGTATTATTCTTGGGCGTCTCTTCTTGGCCAATAGGCGCAACTAAATATACTGTGAGAAGGGAGAGTTCAAAATGAGGATTACTAATCAGAGTGTCATAATTAATGTCTTAATTACTCTTAAATATATTGATGATTTTGAAAAAAGCCAATGCATTGAAGACATTGATTCAACAGTGGAAGCTGGAGCTGAAATTTTTAGCCGTGGTAAATTTTTACAACTAGAATAGCATCAAAATTTTAGCCATGGCAATTTTTTTCATACGGAAGAGCACATAAAATTTTTCCACAATGAGTTTTTTCACACTAAGAAAGATGAGAGACTTACTAAAGACGAATCATATAAAAAGTCTAAGGAATATTCATTAGAGGTGGGACAATCTATCTTGCTTCAAGCTATATAACATTGTACAAGTGCTCGAAGCCATTGATCAGATGTGTACTTATGAAAAATTTCTAAAGGATATAGTTACAAAGAAAAGAAAGGTTGAAAGACTAGAAAATGTTGCCACAGAAAAATAATATTGTTCTGCACTAAGCAAGCTTTCTCTAAAGCAAAAAGATCCTAGATGCTTTACTATTCATTGTTTAATTGATGAAAACTATTTCAGGAAATCCATATGTGAGGGTCAAGTGTAAATTTGATGCCCAAATCCATATTTTAGAGCTTGGAATGGGTAATGCTCGATCAACCACTGTGATCTTGCAACTAGTTGACCAATCATACGTTTTTCTCGAGGGCATAATAGAATAATTCATAGTAAAGGTGGAGAAGCTCGTGTTTCCAGTAGACTTCCTCATTGTAGACTGCGATGGCGATGACAATGCACGTATTATTCTTGGGCGTCTCTTCTTGGCCAATAGGCGCAACTAAATATACTGTGAGAAGGGAGAGTTCAAAATGAGGATTACTGATCAGAGTGTCATAATTAATGTCTTAATTACTCTTAAATATATTGATGATTTTGAAAAAAGCCAATGCATTGAAGACATTGATTCAACAGTGGAAGCTGGAGCTGAAATTTTTAGCCGTGGTAAATTTTTACAACTAGAATAGCATCAAAATTTTAGCCATGGCAATTTTTTTCATACGGAAGAGCACATAAAATTTTTCCACAATGAGTTTTTTCACACTAAGAAAGATGAGAGACTTACTAAAGACGAATCATATAATAAGTCTAAGGAATATTCATTAGAGGTGGGACAATCTATCTTGCTTCAAGCTATACTAGGTTTGAAATTCGAACCCCTTGACATTAATGAATTTGTTCCTCCAAAACAATCGTTGCAGCATGCACCTACCTTTAAACTTAAACTTTTGCCGTCACATTTGAAATTTGTGTATCCAAGTAATGATGACACTTTGCCGGTTATAAAATATTCTAGTCTGGCCCCCGAGCAAGAATGTAGTTTGTTGAATGTTTTGTCACAGCATAAAAAACTCTAGGGTGAACCATGGAAGACTTCAAGGGTATGGGCCCTACAATATGCATGAACAAAGATCAAGTTAGATGATTGCCAAGGAAATTTTGTGGCACACCAAAAGAGACTAAACCTCATAATAAAAAAAAGTGGTGATGCAAGAAATCATTAAATTACTAGATGATGGGGTGATCTATCTCATATCCGATAGCTCATGGGTTATCCTAATGCAATGTGTGCCAAAGAAAGGTGGTGTGATCGTATTAAAAAAGAGGAAGATGGGCTCTTGAAAATTAGGACTCTCACAGGTTAGAGGATTTGCATGGACAATCGAAAGCTCAACAAGACGATAAAGAAGTACTATTTCCCCTCCCCTTCATTAATCAAATGCTTTATCGTCTGGCGGGCAAGGCATTTTATTGTTTCTTCGACGAATATTCTGGGTATAATCAAATTGCCATAGTACCCGAAGATCAGGATAAGAGAACCTTAACGTGCCCATATAGCACTTATTGTAATACCCAAAATATCAGGTCAATGACTATATTGAAAATTTTTAAAAATTTGGAGGATTAAATTGAATAAATGGTAAATTATAAGAAAATGATTTAGAAATTGTGATTAAGATCAATTAGTAAGAATGGAAGAATGAAAGGGTATTTTGGTCCTTTAGAGGGAAATGGATTTAAAATCATTTTAATTAGGGTATTTAAAAATGGGAAAAAGGAGAACAAGCTAAGTTCTCTTCTTCTTCCTCCTAGTCTCGTACCCTCCACTGCCAAGGTAAGGGTTCTTCAATGTTGGTTTTTCTGACATTTTAGGTGTGTTATTGAAACCTTAAGAGATGTGTAAGCTTAAGGAAGGGTTATAGAGGATTAAAACTAATAAATGGATGTTTAATTTTAGATTGAAGAAAATGGGTTTTTGAGTGATTTGTTGAAATATGAGTTTTTAATGATGTTTATAAGTATATTTGAGTTGTCAAATAAGTAAATAAGAGATTAGAAGCCATGGATGTGATTAAAAATGTTAGACAAATAGTATGATTCTTAGTTTGAGATGTTCTTTGGAGAATTTAAATGTTATAAGAAGCTAAATGGAGGAAAGTTAGTTGGGTTAAGTCATGTTAAGTTTAAGGGCATTCTTTGAGCTAAACGTAAGAGTTTTAAATAAAAATTTAGTAAAAATCGATCTAAAAAATGGAAAATCTAGGTAGAGGTATCGGTACTGGAAGAACAGTATCGATACTATATGTTTAAATTTGAAGAATTATTATGAACAATATCGATACTGATGCAATTAGTATCGATACTAAAAAGAAAGGTATCGATACCATGGATTACAAAATACATAAATGGTATCGATAGTGAAAGGGAGTATCAATACCATTGTATATAAGTATCGATACCATGATAGGGGTACCGATACTATTGAATCTAGAAACTTTAAGATAGGATGATTTTTTATAGATATTGAATATAGTAGTACTTTTAAGTATTATTACAAGTATAAATGTTAGATAAGTATATTAACATTTAGTATGGTATGCGTACTTAATGGATGCTTGTGTAGATCGTAACCAAACTCCTAAGTCAAGTAAGAAAAAGGGAAAATAAAAAGTTACCGAATAGCTAGACATCCTTAAAGCATATTAACTAGGCATACCATGTGACTGCATTTATTGTATTCATTTGAGATGAGGAACACTCGGATTGAGTCAACTTAGAATATTTTATTAAATGTATGTTTTAAAGTATTTAATATACTTTCATTATGTGTATGAAAATGATATTATGAATAATTTTTTGAGTATGAACTGCTCTATAATGAATGAATAAATGAAAATGCATAACGGTGTATTATCGGCATCAAAGGATGCCATAAATGAAAATTCATAATGGTGCATTATCGACATGAATGGATGCCATAAATGAAAATGCATAATGGTGCATTATCGGCATGAAAGGATGCCATAAATGAAAGTGTATAATGTTGCATTATCAACATGAATGGATGAATAAATGAAAATGCATACCGGTGCAATATCGGCATGAAAGGATGCCATAAATGAAAATTCATAACGGTGCATTATCGGCATGAAAGGATACCATAAATGAAAATGCATAATGGTGCATTATCGACATGAACGGATGCCATAAATGAAAATGCATAACGGTGCACATCGACATGAAAAAATGCCATAAACCAAAATGCATAACGGTGCATTATCGACATAAAAGGATGCTATAAATGAAAATGCATAACAGTGCATTATCGGCATGAAAGGATGGCATAAATGAAAATGCATAATGGTGCATAATTGGCATAAAAGGATGCCACAAAGAAAAATGCATAACAGTATATTAACGGCATATAAGGTGCTATTCATGGTAATTATAAAAGATAAATGACCATTTGGCACTTTGGTGTAACACATGTACATTACTTTCTCATTTAACGTACATAGAACAAACAAAGAAAAATTGGGATAAATACACAAAAGGATAGATAATGACGGGCATACTAAGAATAATTTTGATGATTGTATGAAAGAAATATGGTTTCACTAAGAAGGATTTATCTGATCCTTATGGAGTATGAGATGTAATTTGTCATTAAATAGCCATGATATACTTATGTATAAATTACAATTTCTTTACAATATTATTTCTCACTAAGTAAATACTTAACGTGTGTTAATTTCACGCGTAGGTAAAAGCAAAGACTAGTCGGGTAAGGGGTGCAGTAGCAGCTATCGTCAATCTAAGGTTGTCTCTCAACAGTAACAGTAGGACAATCATGTTTATTTTGAAAATTTGCTAGCATGTAATAAAAATTAAGAAAAATGCTTTTGATTGTAATTAAAGTGATAATTTTGGTAATATTTTCCAAAGATTATTTTAGTATTGTACTAAATGTTTTGTTTTAAATTTCGAAACAAAATTTTATGGGTTTTACAAATGGGTGAATGTTTTTAAGTCATGTGAAACCTATGACTTGTGTACGGAAACGTATATGGGAGATTAGTGTTACATTTATTGGTATCAGGGATACGGGTTTAGCCGATTCTCGGCCGAAACTAGGTTTAATTGAATTGAGAAAAAGGATTACATGCCATTAAGATTGTCAAAGTTACGGATATGATGTCAATTAGAGTGTGATTAATGTCACTCCTTACAAACTTGGGTGTTATTATTATGTATGTCCTAATAAATGTCGGAAACTAAGGACAAAGGTAAGAAAGTTGATAATATTGAAAAGAAGGTCTAACCCAAGAGAATTCCACATGACTTCAATATCATGCCTTAGAAAGGTAGAAGCTACTAGGGATTTTCCTCCATTCTATGGGGGGAATGGCCCAGTGTTTAACGACGTTTTTGTATTTAAGGAATCCATTAAAAAGTTTTAATGGTTCACAAGAGAAGTTGAATTGGATGAGGATCCAGATGAGATTTTTGAATCTAGTAATGATTCTGGGGGTTCTTTAGGTAAGCTTAATTGATTGAGAAATATTTAAGTGAAGCATTAAATTTTTTAAAGTATTGTTAATTTGAGTAAGAGGAAATGAGTAAGCAGTAAATACATTGATCGCTAAAAGCTTATAGAAAGTTGAGTTATTAGTGGATCAAATGATTAGGAGTTTGTTTGAGAATAAATGTTAAGTTTTATGGACTTAATAGAGTTACTTTTAGAAGGTAATTTGTGAAAATGGATTTTCTACCCATTTCATGCTTCAATGAATTATTATTTAGAATCGAGATTAATTATCGAGAACTTGGAAAAGTGTCAAGTTCGTAATGATATGAAAAAGAGTAAATTTGGTTACTAGTGTAATTTTAGCATTAACTGATATGAAGTTAATGCTACAAAGTTGTCAAGTCTTTTTATTAATGATGTGGATAATTAGACTTTCACAGTGGAGATAGAAAATGTTTCAATTGCTCAAGAATATTTTCAATGGATCCGGAAAAAGCTACACGAATTACTTGAAGAAGGAAATAAGAGATTTTAAAATAAAAGTATTCTATTCAAAATAATCTCAATTGAGACGATGGCGGTAAACCCTAGTGGGTCATGGTGCAAGTGTGAGTTAGTTAGGTAGTAAACATTCGATAAAGATTACAGGGGCTATGTTCGATGTGAACCTGACGGAATTATCATTTGACGAGTTAAGATCATATTTGGTATAGGTTGTTTGTCTCCAGAGACGATTAGTTCAGAAAGATGTAGAGGTTATGAAAATTATAGTTTTTGGAGAGAAAGTAAAATCATCGCTCAAGGTGATATCGACAATGATTATAAAGAAAATGATGTCAGAAAGATATATACAGCTTTTCTGGCTAATGTGATAGATACTCAACTAATTAAAGTAGAATTGTATGATAATCTCACAAACTTGGGAATTTATAAATATCTTTTTAGATGAATTTATTGGGTTACCTCCAGATCGAGAGGTGTAATTCAAGGTTAATGGTTATTAAGGTATTGAACATGTTTCTATGATTTCGTATCAAATGACTTAAGCGAGTCAAGAGAATTAAAGGCTTAATTATAAGAGTTGATTGATCAAGGTTTTATCAGCCCGAGTATTTCATCTTGGGGAGTATTTGTGTTATTAGCGAAAAGAAAGATAAATCTATGTGGTTATGCATATATTTTTTACAGTTAAATAAAACTCTTCTAGAGAAGAAACTGTATGCCAAACTATCCAAATATGAAATTCTAGTTAGAAGAGATGGCTTTCTTTGGCCAGGTTATTTCGGCATAAGGTATAAGAGTAGATCCTAAGAAAAACTCATGTTGTGGTAGATTGGAAACTTCCAAAGAATGTTCTTGAAGTTTGGATTTCTTTGGGGTTTATTGGTTACTATCGAAGGTTAGTGAAGAACTTTTCGACTTGAGTTAGGTAAGGATTATGTGGTTTTTACTGATACATCTCCTAACGTCTTAGGAAGCATGCTTATGCAAAAAGATAAGGTTGTGGCATATGTCTTTATAAAGTTAAAGACTCACAAGAGAAATTACCCTATGCATTATTTAGAGTTGGCAACAATCGAGTTTTCCTCAAAAGATTTGACATCATTATCTGTATGGTGAGCGGTGCTATAGTTATGCTAATTATAAAAAGCCTAAAGTACTTGTGGACTTAAAAATAGTTGAAGCTGAGACAGAAAATATGGACAAAACCTTTAAAATATTATGATGTGATCATTTATTTTCCAAGAAAGGCCAATGTTGATGCAGATGCACTTGGTCAGAAACCTTTTTAGTTTTGCGAGCTATGGATGTGCGGTTAGTGTTGAATGAAAATGGCATTGTGAGATGAATTAAAGATGAAGACGATGTTTTTATTAGATCTAATAAGATAATTACAAAGAAAAGAAGAAAACTTCTTGATAAGAATTTATAAGTAGAAAATGAAGATATTAAGGACTTTTGAGGTCAAGTTCGACGGATGTTCGTATTATCGTGGGAGACTTTGTATTCCCGATGATTAAGAATTTAAAAAGATATTTTTTTGAGGCATTAAGTTCGTTGACTATGAATTTAGATGGAAACAAGAGGTACCAAGATTTAAATAGTCGATTTGGTGGCCTAGTTTGAAAAGAGCCATTACAGAAATTGTAGCAATGTGTCTTACGTACTATTAGAGGAAAAGTTGAACATCAAGTATCTTCTGGATTGTTTCAATCAATCTCTATTCATGAATGAAAAGGGGAAACAAGTTATGGTGGGCTTTGTTACAAGGATAGCTTTAACACTTATCAAGAAAACTCAATATGGGTGATTGTTGATAGATTTACCAAGACAACTCACTTCATTTTGGTACGACCGTAGTAGTCGATGGATAAATATGACGAGATATACATGTAAGAGATAGTTTGGCTGCATGGATTACCATTATCAACCATATCTGACAGAGATTCAAAATTCATTTTAAGGTTTCAAAATTCTTCCATAAACCATTGGATACTCAATTAAAATTCAGTACGGTTTTTTCTTCAATAAATGGATGGTTAGTCGGAACATTCTACTGCGATATTGGACGGTATATAGAGGGCATGTGTAATTGATTTCAAGGATCATGGGAAAAATATTTGCTTTTAGCAGAATTTGCTTACAATAACAGTTATTAATTGAACATCAAGATGGTTGTATACGAAGCTTTATATGGGAGAAAATGTTGAACACCATTAAATTGGTTTGAGTTAAAAAATCAAAATTTAGTTAGCCCTGATTTAATGAAGGAAATGGAATATAAAATGAAAGTAAACTAATATAATCTTAAGATAGCTTTAGATTAACAAAAGTCTTATGCTGATCTAAAAATAAAAGAGATTGAATAGCAAGAAGATGATAAAGTCTTTCTGAAAGTATCGCCTTGAAAGGAAGTATCGCGGTTTGGACTAGTATTAGAATTATTAGACCTTATGAGATTTTATCAGTTAGCTTTGCCTCCTGAATTGACAAGACCTCTAATATTTTTCATGTTTTGTTGCTTAGTAATTACATATCGATTCATCGTATGTTCTTACATTAAGGGGAATAGATATTCAATCAGATTTAAATTATGAAAAAGAACCAATACGAATCTGGACTCGAGAAATCAATAAACAGCGTCGCAAGACGATTCCTTTAGTTGAAGTGTTGTGGTAAAAGCATAAAGTCTTTAATTTTGAGGACTATTTTTTCTTAAGGGGAAGAATTGTAATACCCCAAATATCAAGTTACTGACTATATTGAAAAGATTTAAAAATTTAGAGGATTAAATTGAATTAATGGTAAAGTATAAGAAAATGATTTAGAAATTGTGATTAAGATGAATGGAAGAATGAAAGGGTATTTTGGTCCTTTAGAGGGAAATGGATTTAAAATCCATTTTAATTAGGGTATTTAAGAACGGGAAAAAGGGAAAATGGAGAACAAGTTAAGTTCTCTTCTTCCTCCTCCTAGTCTCGTGCCCTCCATAGCCAAGGTAAGGGTTCTTCAATGTTGGTTTTCCTTTCGTTTTGGGTTTGTTCTTGAAACCTTAAGTGATGTGTAAGCTTAAGGAAGGGTTAAAGAGGATTAAAACTAAGAAATGTATGTTTTATTTTAGATTGAAGAAAATGGGTTTTTGAGTGATTTGTTGAAATTTGAGTTTTATTGTTGTTTACAAGTATATTTGAGTTGTCAAAGAAGTAAATAAAAGATTAGAATCCTTGGATGTGATTAAAAACATGTTAGAAAAAGTGGTATGATTTTTAGTTTGAGATGTTCTTTGGAGAATTTAGATATTATAAGAAGCTAAATGGAGAAAGTTAGTTGGTTTAAGTGATGTTAAGTTTATTGGCATTGTTTGAGGTAAAAGTAAGAGTTATAAATTAAAATTTTGTAAAAATCGAGCTGAAAATGGAAAATATGGGTATGGGTATCGGTACTGGAAGAACAGTACCAATACTATAGATTTAAATTTGAAGAATTATGATGAACAATATCGATACAAATGCAATTAACATCGATGCTGATGCGGGTATCGATACTAAAAGGAAGGTATCGATACCATGGATTACAGAATGTAGAAATGGTATCGATACTGAAAGGGAGTATTGATACCATAGTATATAAGTATCGATACCATGATAGGGGTACCAATACTATTGAATTTGGAAACTTTAAGATAGGATGAATTTTTATAGAAATTGAATATAGTAGTACTTTTAAGTATTATTACAAGTATAAATGTTAGAGAAGTATACTAACATTTAGTATGGTATGTGTACTTAATGGATACTTGTGTAGATCGTAACCAAGCTCCCAAGTCAAGCAAGAAAAAGGGCAAATATAAAGTTGTCGAATAGTTGAACATCCTTAAAACATATTAACTAGGCATACCAAGTGAGTGCATTTATTGTATTAATATGAGACGAGGAAGACTCGCAATGAGTCAATTTAGAATATTTTTATTAAATGTATTTTTATAGTATTTAATATGCTTTCATTATATGTATGAAAATGATATTATGAATAAGTTTTAGAGTATGAACTGCTCTAAAATGAATGAATAAATGAAAATGCATAACAGTGCATTATCGGCATGAAAGGATGCCATAAATGAAAATTAATAACGGCGCATTATAGGCATTAAAGGATGCCATAAATGAAAATGCATAACGGTGCATTATCAGCATGAAAGGAAGCCATAAATGAAAATGCATAACGGTGCATTATGGGCATGAAAGGATGCCATAAATGAAAATGCATAACGGTGCATTATCAGCATGAAAAGATGCCATAAATGAAAAAGAAAATGCATAAGGTGCATTATCGGCATGAAATGATGCCATAAATGAAAATTCATAACAGTTCATTATTGGCATGAAAGGGTGCCATAAATGAAAATGCATAACGGTGCATTATCTACATGAAAGGATGACATAAATGAAAATGCATAATGGTGCATTATCAGCATGAAAAGATGTCATAAATGAAAATGCATAACGGTGCATGATCAACATGAAATGATGCCATAAATGAAAATGCATAACGATATATTAACGACATACAAGGTGCCTCTCATGGTAATTATAAAACATAAATGACCATTTGGCATTTTGGTGCAATATATGTATATTACTTTCTCATTTAACGTACATAGAACCAACAAAGAATAATTGGGAAAATATACAGAAGGATAGGTAATGATGGGCATACTAAGAATAATTTCGGTGATTGTATGAAAGAAACATGGTTTAACTAAGAAGGATTTATTTGATCCATATGTAGTATGTGATGTAATTCGTCATTAAATATCCATGATATACTTATGTATAAATTGCAGTTTCTTTACAATTTTATGTCTCACTAAGTCAATACTTAACGTGTGTTGATTTACGCGTATGTAAAAGCAAAGACTAGCCAAGTAAAGGATGCAGTAGCAACTATCATTAGTCTAAGGTTGACTCTCATCAATAACAGTAGGACAATCATGTTTATTTTGAAATTTACTGGCATGTAATCGAAATTAAGGAAACTACTCTGGAATGTAATTAAAGTGATAATTTTGGTAATATTTTCCAACGACTATTTTATTGTTGCACTAAAATGTTTTATTTTAAATTTCGAAACAAAATTTTATGAGTTCTACAAATGGGTGAATTTTTTTAAAAGCCGTGTGACACCTATGACTTGTGTACATAAACGTATACGGGAGATGGGTGTTACACTTATGCCTTTAGAAGTATGTCATTCGGATTTTGTAATGCCCCGTCAACTTTTTAAAGGTGTGTGATAGCCATATTTTCATATATGTTGGTAGACTACATAGAAATCTTCATGGATGATTTTTTCGCCTCGGACGATGATTTTGACAAATGCCTCGACAATTTATATAAAGTGGTGAAGCGATGCGAGGAGGCCAACCTCGTTCTTAACTGGGAAAAGTGACACTTTATGGTGATAGAGGGAATTGTGTTGGGCCACAAAATTTCTCACTACGACATTTAGGTTTACCATGCCAAGTTGGAAGTGATTAAAAAGTTGCCTTCACCCACCACTATGAACGGCATAAGGAGTTTCCTACGACAAACTGGATTTTATAGGCGTTTGATTAAAGATATTTCAAAGATTTCTAAGCCTCTTTGTCTTTTGTGACTGTAAAATCAGTCGTTCGTGTTCAATGACAACTGTCTCAACGTATTCATGGAGCAAAAAGAATAACTTGTCACGACACCAAGTATTATTGTACCTGACTAGGATGTCCTTTTTGAAATAATGTGCGATGCGAGTGACTATGTAGTAGGAGCGGTGATAGGGAAAAGAAAAAGTAAATCTTTCATGCCATTTACTATGCTAGTCGTACCCTGATAAGTTTAGGGAATACCTTAAAGGAACTAAGGTCATTGTGCACACTGATCACTCAACCATGAAATTCTTAGTGGATAAAAGTGATGCCAAGCCTAGGCTTATTAGACAGATACTCTTATTGCAATAATTTGATTTAGAGTTGAATGATAGGAATGGTACTAAGAACCAAGTGGAAGATCACTTGTCTAGCCTAGAGAACAAAAAAATTGATATAACTTGAAACATATTCATGAGGAATTCCCAGACGATAAAATATTATTTGCCACGACAACACTATGGTATGCTAACATAGATAATTTTCTTTTTAGTGGTATTATGCCTCCAAATTTTTCTTGTCGTGGCAGAAAAAAGTTCAGACATGATGTGGCATTACTACTGGGAGGAACCATTCTTATTCAAACAATGTGTCGATCAAATAATCCATAGGTGTGTTCCCAAAGAAGAACATAAGGAGATTCTATTTCATTACCATACATCCCCGTGTGGAGGGCAATTTGGTGGGGCTATGACTGCTGCAAAGGTCCTACAATCTGTCTCTTCTTTTCCCACCTTGTTCAATGACATGCATGACTTCTATAAGTCATGTAATCATTGTTAATGCACCGAGAATATATCGAAGAGAAATGAGATGCCATGGCAAAATATTTTGGAAGTTAAACTCTTCGATGCATGGGGGATCGATTTTATGGGAACATTCCCATAATCCTTTGGTATTATGTACATACTTTTAGCTTTGGAGTACGTGTCCAAATGGGTCGAGGCCAATGAAACACCTAGAAATGACTCTAAGATCGTACTAAAATTCTTACACAAAAATATTTTTCACATGTTTTAGAGCACCAAGAGCAATTATCAATGATGAGGGCACCCACTTTAACAACAAATTAATTACCAAGGAATTGAAAATATATGGGGTAGGTAATAAAATTGCCATTATATACCACTCTCAAATCAATGGGCAGGCGAAACTCTCCAAACATGAGATCAAACAAATACTCGAGAAAATAGTCAACCCAAGAAGAAAAGATAGGTCTCCGAAACTAGATAAGGAATTGTGGGATTAGGGATGTATTCATTTAAGTTGGTTTATAGAAAGGCATGTCACTTACCTATAGAACTGAAGCACAAGGCTTTTTGGGCTAACAATAAATTTAACAAGGATGCACAGCTTGCTGGAGCTAAAGAAGATGGAGGAGTTTAGAGTACAGGCATATGAGAATACATGTCTCTACAAAGAAAAAAAACAAAGAAGTTGCATGATAGAAAAATTTTGGCACAACATTTTTTTCCTTACTAACAAGTGATCCTCTACAACTCCAGACTGAAGTTGATTTGAGGCAAGCTGAAGTCAAGATGGTCAGGACCTTTCCTAGTGCATCAAGTGCATAGCCATGTCGCAATAGAAATCATGAACATGGATGATGGGACAACATTTAAAGTGAATGTTCAAAGGCGGAAGCCCTATAAAGGAGCACTCATCATGCATAAAAAATCGACACTACTTCTACTTGATGCCTGAGATTTTGTCTATGCCTTAAAAAATTTATCACGGGAAAATATTTTTGCATTGTGTGCATAAATAAACTAATTTTATTTTATTGGTACGAGTTTTATTTGCATATATATGCCTTATTTTATTCTAAAGAACATTTTGAGAATCTACCAACAGAGGAATGCCACAGCAAGTTAGTCTACCAGGACCAGGCGTCACCTAAAGTGTTCAGTCGGCCATGCACATGTTGCTATCTCATCACCACACATGCTCGATGATACAGACTCTAATAGCGTACCCCCACACAAGAGACGCAACACCCGAGCATCCAGCAAAGTTGCCCCACCACAATGAGGTACTTCACCACCTTTTCTTTTGCATTGTATTTAGATTAGTTTAATTTATTTAGTTTTCATGCATTGAGGACAATGCATCCCTTCGAGGAAGGTATTGTTCTTGTACTTAGTCATTTGTATTGATAATGTTAGCAAAAAAATTATTATGGCATTAGTTAGTATTAGGTTAGTTACTTGGAAAAAGTTGATGATGCTTAACGATGATAAAATATTTTGGCCATGGCTAGAACTTAATGTACATGACTATTGAGGAGGATAGAATTGGCCCTAGAACTTGATTATTTGTGACTTTGAACAAGATTATATGTTTTCTATGCTTGAGGAACTTAAAAAAAGTTATGAAATAACTTTTTCTTGCCGTGGCACAAAATTTTAGTAATGAACTTAACTGTTATATCAATGTTTGAAAGGCTAAGTTAAACTCCTCAATGTTTTTAATTGTATTGAATTGCAAATAAATGCCTTGGCATAGCTATAATGGGACACTCCTCTGTGCAATGGCATTGTCGGGAAACCCCCTTGAATAAATGGTATCCTTAGTACATGAGAGAGTGAAAGTAGTCACGGGATGACTTTGCGTATTTTCTTTATTGAGGCATTTCTTGGATATTGCATTTCAATAAATGGCAGACACAGTAAAGGAAAATCATACTTATGATAGACTGACTCCTATTGGGCAATGTTAAAAAAATTGAAAAACTAAAAAATTAGAAAGTTTAAGTGTTGAACAAATAAGAGTAATTATGTGCTTAATGAATAATTTTATGACTTAGCAAAAAAAAAAGAACTTACTTGTGGACTTTCTAATTTCGTTAAGCATAGAGTAGATACAATCACACACACTCTCTTGCAAAGGATATTGGCTTAGGGAAAGGTACTTGACTTCTCAATTAGTCTAGCATGTTGAAGTCACGTTTTTGCATAGGGATGGAATTTTAGACCAATGACTATCCTAATTAAAATTTTACCATAGCATTTTATTTTCTGTTGTCCATTATCCATTGCTTGAGGACAAGAAATAGATTAAGTTTAGGAGTGTGATAACTCCGTAAAAACTATATTTACACCTTTTTACTTAGGCTATTACTTGTACAAAAGATGTGGCAAAGAATTTTTGATAAAACTGATGCTGCGAATCAGAAGGTTGTCTGTTGTTTGTGATGATGCAAGTGATAGGAAATAATCGAGGAGGAGATTATTTACCAAGACAATTTTTTATGTAAGGGCCAATGGTACTAAAGTCAATGAATGTGAGGAATTGTTTGCCACGGTAAGTTTTATCTTGCAAGTCAAACGCAATATGTGACAAAATTGCTAACGTCGCGTGGCCAGCTATCCATTGCACCTCACGTGACCTTTGCCCTTGCCAAGGATTTGGGACCACTGCCATTTGTCATATTATTCATGAAATGGGTATGAATTCAAGAGTAGTTAGGGAAATTTCAAGGGAACTAAACCCAAGAAATACCCCATTACAAATAGCACATTATGCCTACCATTTTAAAAATCCCCACTCTCACCTATGTTAAAAGCTTTGGAAAAGATAGCTGAGCAACTTCTCCACCATTATTCTCTCTTCCTTTCTTAATGTTCTCCATAGTCAGGCTTCACTGGAGTAGCGGCTAGGCCCTCGAAGGAGGCTAGCCCACTAGAGCGGTTCATGGTGGTGATCAGAAAGTCACGGCAGCAGCCCTTTGTTAGGATTTTTTATTCTCCTTGTTCTTTATTTGTTATATTTTTAATGGGCTTGTAGTTAATAACGATTTGGGATGATTTTAGCACCACCATGAACATATCTATTTACTGTTGGGATGATGTTTTTATTTTATGTTTAATGGAAGATTAAGTATGTTTATATTTTATGTTGTTTTATTCACTGTTTTAACTTTATGCCATAGCATTGTAAGAGCTTTTCAAAGATTGTCTGATGCCATGACATAAAATTCTTAGTATTTATAAGAGCTATTTAAATATAGCCATATTTTAAGTGTAGATACATAATATCGAGAGAGTTAGGTTATATCTATGTAAATAGGGGAGCTAATCAGGGATTGTGAGGTTTTAATATGCCTTAGAGATAAGAAGAGGTTTCAAGCGACTTAGATCATCTTAGACATCGAATAATCTCCCACTGTAGCAAATCCAACTAATGTGCTCCGTTAAAAGCTTGATTATGTGAGATTTTCAGTCTATAATCAGAACTCATATATTTCATGCCTTAGCCTTTTTTATTATTTACTCTTGCATAAATTTCTTGCCATGACATAAAAAATCATGCTCACTTCACTTCACAAAAATTTATTCCTACATAATATTTTTCCATTTGTACATACCATCTTCCACATCATATTTTTCCCTTGTTTATATCATTATACTTAGACACTTAGGATTAGTTAGTGACACCTAATTTCTAGTTATAGCTTACTTTAAATAATTCCCCCAATCTATGTTGAGATGATACTCACTCACTACGATATTATTTTCGATTGTGTATACTTGTATAGATTTACATGCCATACCACACACATTTACACAGGATCAATATCCTTCCATGCCACTAACATGTACATCAACTGACTCCTCAGGCTCTCCTTATAATATCATGCTCATTCTCTATCGCAACATCACGAGTAGCTTTGTCATCATTTAAATTAAGAAGTTTTCAAAACTCTTTATCCTGGTTTCGGTTCTCCTTTTCTAAAATCGTCTCCTATTATTGATGTCTAGTGTCTTCCTCATCAACATCCATGATATAGATATCCTCAAAGTCCTTAGTATCCACTTCAGGAGATGCATATTCAGAACCAGCGTCCTTCTCAGTAGCATCTTTCACGAAACCATCTTTATCATCATCCATATCCATATCAGGATCTTCTTCCTCATCTTTACTTTCTTCCTCGTCATTATTGGTTGAACTATTTTCACTAACATTCACTTGTGGTTGGGATAAACCCTAAACACTAACTTGAGAATGCTAGAAACATGACAACCACTATAGGGAATTTCTTGCATAACACCTTGTGGATAGTTCTATCCCTTTCTTGATCGTATTCTCAATGGCACACTTGGGCTCTATGCATTTATGACTGGTTTTGCAAGTCGTTTATCAACATGGATGTAATCCTCTCTTACTTTGCTACCATTTATACCAAAATAATCTATAGTTCTTTCAAATTTGGGACTCCTGCTAGTACAATGGCAATATCAACATCACTTTCAACTTCAAAGGTAGCTTACAAACCTTCATTATAATGACCCTTTGATAACTCCTCTTAGAAAATCATATAATTAATTGAAAAAGATGTTATGGAACCTCGATTCTCAAAAACCTAGTCAGAGTCATTGACAAACCCTTGTGCTTGTTTTCATAGTGCAGTAGTTAGTGATGGGAAAAAATAAATATATTGTTGTCTTTTGAGTACATGTAAATAAATCTTCAGTTATGATTTCCCTAACATCTATATGTCTACAAAACATGATGGAATGCAATAAAAAGATTTAATCTTGGTTATTGTAGAGTAGTGCATTATAGGCCTTAAATGAGTGTGAATAAATGTAAACCATACCCTTATTGGTAGAGTGAGGTTGACTCTCTTAATGGTGTAGGCACCGACTTTTTATTTGTTCCAATCATATGTAGGTAAGCAAAGGTCATCGCTAATCATTTCGAAGTCAAAACTAATTAGCCCAATAACAAACTGTGTGCTCATATTCCGCTTTCTCGATCCCAACATTTTGGTTATGGGCTTGGACCACCATTGGTCTATCTTTTCTCGCACATAAACTAAGGGTTACTGGTTATTGGTAAAGTTGTTGTAGAACTACCACACCAACTCCTAGATGATGTCGCCAGGTGAGAGTAGAAGGTCTCCCACCTCAACTTGGCAATAATATCATTGACATAAGCATATGCAAGCGGGTCTTCCACAAATGATAAATCAAATCCTTTCTCCAAATAAAATTCTTTACAAAAAAAATCTCCTCGCTATATCGTCACTCATTGTAATATCCCTATTTTTTTACTAGTAACCAAAATATAATTTTTGAAAGTTTAGTTACCAAAGTACAAACTTTTAAAAAGTTCAAGGAACCAAAGTTTAATTTTTAAAAATTTTGTATTTTGGCCCATAAACGAATAGTTTACCCCCAAGAAGGATGTTTTGTGGGTTTTATATTTTTTATCTTGATTTTTTTTATTAAAAGCTATAAAGCGATAATGTTTGGAAAATTTAGATAGTTGGATATAATAAAATTTTTAAGATATTTTGAATGATGATAGAGGAAGTGTGATAATTTCATTTCCATATTTTATTATGGAATAATTTAACATGGATCATTGGATTTAAGATTAATTTTCCATGTTAAACCAGGACCATTGGATTAAAATGACAAGATTGTAATTTTTGATCATGTGAAAGGGAAATTTTTAAAAGTATGAATATGTTTGTTCATATTAGACGTTGGATTAATTAATTTTAATCTTTAAAAGAACAACTGTAATAGGTTTTTAGGAGAAAATACATGAAACTTTGCTAATCTTCCTCCTACATGTAGTGAACTCCATGCCAAATATGAGAATTTTTTTCCATTTTCAAGCCAATTCCTTTGCTTTTTGGATGAAACCATGAAATATGAAATTGTTCTACATGAAATTTTATATCATTTAGTACCATTTTTTCACACTTTCCATGCTTGGAAACATAATTTAATGAATAGGATGGATGAATGTGAAGTTTGATTATGATGTTTTAAGGATAGATTTTGATGATTTAATGTTATGGAAACATTTCCATGTATGCATGATGATTGAAACCACTTGAAATGCCTCTATAATATTTGGCCATGATTAGCATTTTGATATGAAGTTGAATTTGAATTGAATTTATATTATGGAAATAATAAGATGAATTCCAAAAGAATTCATATTGATAATTAGATTGTGAAATTGGAAATGTTATGTGAATTATTCTTTAATTTGGATATGGGGAGATTTGAAGTTATAATGTGAAGTGTTGATAGAATTTTAAAGTGTATGGAGTGTAATTAGTTTTGATTGAGCATCGAAATTAATTTTACAGAGTCGTTTATATTTATATGCATTGTTAGAATGGATTCTAATATATATATTTAATTCTAGTTGTTGTGTAATTGACGTGGGTGAACCATCCAAGTTCAATTGAGGTGAAGTGAATAAAAAGGAAAGAAAAAGAGCTCTTACAAAGAATTCATGGAGCTTTACATTATGGTTGACGTTTAAAGTGTCGAGGTGAGTGCATATTTGGTTTGTATTTATGTTATTATGGAAATGTTGGCTTACAATGAGCCAATGACAGAGTTACTATAATAATAAGTAAATCTTGGATGTTATGTTACTTTATGATTCATGCATATAGGTCCATTTTGTATGTAGAAGCTAATTGAATTGGTGAATAAGAAAAAGATGCAGAATAATGAAATCTGCTAAGATTCTATTCTCTTGAAAGTAACTTTGGAAAAATTGCCAAAAATTATATATAATGTATTATAATATGATTCTTATACCATTGAATTTTTATGTCAATCTAGTTTTGTGTACAAAAATGGAAACTGATTTCGAACTGTATGTTAGAGGATATGAACTTTTAATCGATGATGGGTAAGAAATCTATACATTAAATTTTACTCAAAATATATTATGTATTCTAGATTAGAAAATTCACCATAAATTGTATAACTTGAACTAAAAAGAGTAATTTATATGGTTAGATTTTTATTTGAGTCTAGTTTATAATAGTATAAGTGAAATTAATTTTAAGTGTGTAGTTTAACACATAATATTAATTCTTTACAGGTAACAAAAACTTCCTGAATAGGGAATTGTGATAAATCATGTATTATATGTTATTTTTAGGTTATATCCTAGTTTAAATGTTCAAATTGAGCCCACTCTAGTATATGACTATGATGACTATGATGTTAATCATATGATTGATATGATGCTTATATGTTGAAAAGATAAGTGATTAATGATTTTTTATAATATATTCATGTTATATGAGAATGAAATATTTCGAGTATGAACTGCCCAATGCTCTTCTATATGATAAATGATCTATGAGTAACGATGGATACTTTTAATGAACAAAACCTATATGAATTTAACAAAAATGCACATTGTATGTACATTGAGATTGTTTGGTACAATTGTCATGCACATAGTAAGTGAATTTGGTACTATTGTGCATTATTCCGTAGAGGTGGGTGTTATTAGCTGACTGATGCATATAGTAAGTGAATTTTGTACTATTGTGAGCAACTACAGTGAGTATATGGTAACTGAATTTTGTACAATGTGATTTTGGGGAATGTAAAATATAGTAAGTGAATTTGGTAATATTGTATTCTTGGTTATCAATGCATGATGTTGTGTTCTACAACACTTGTATGTATATCTTTATAGCACAAAAAGTGAAATATGTGGCTACTAGTGACTTGCGTAGTATGCATTCTCATATATGATACATTGGGCTATGGTTTATATGAAAAATGAAAAGTTCAAGTTATATGATATGAGTGACAACAAATATTTTACTGAGTAATTTGTTATGGCATTGTATGCCTTGTATATGAGAAATGATGTTTTCATATTTTTTTATGAAAGAATGAATTTAATAAGCCAATTGTATATGTTCATTGAAAGTAAATCTTTCAAAAAATACTCTAAGTTGGCATAAAATGCTTTATCTCTAAACTTTTGATTTACAAGTTATCAAATAACGCAAAGATTTTGACAAGTCTATTTATATTTGTATATGTTTTTATATGATACTTACAGTATTATGATTTATACGATATTTTATATTGCTACATGCCTTACTTATTTATGATAATGTCTCACTAAGTGTATACATAGCGTGTGATGATTTTCACATGTAGGAAAAGAAGATCCAGTGGAATAAAGAGTTTAGCCTAGCATACTTTTAAAAGATTACACAGTGGTATCAATAATGACATATTACTATTGATTTGATTTTCTAGTTGTCATGTATATGTGTATAAGTATTAGTATGTTTTCATATGGCTAGATTTGATTAGGTCAGAAATGCTCTGATATGTATAAATGTTTAAATGGTTTATAATAGTTTATATGTGTGAATTTTAGTGAGTAGTATATGGTTATTAACATGAATTTTGGTTTTATATTTTTGATAAGGTTATATTTTAATAGCATAAATATGAATTTTTCCTTAGGCAGTTTCTACTTAGTTTTAGTTAAAATATGATAAATATTGAAATACCTTATTTCTTCTTAAAATATAACTTAATTTAAATGTTAAAAAATACTAGATTTTAATTTTACGCGGTTCAATATTTTTTCATGTTTGATATCAAAGCTAGTTGTCGCATGTCGATTTCACCATCGAGAGAGCCACCTATTCCTCTATTAATATCTCCAACCTAGGATCTTTGCAAGTTTGGAGAAAAAAGGGAGAAAAAACTTCTACCTCGGAGGCTGAAACTTTTGAATCTCCAATCCAGGATCTTCGCAAGTTTGGAGAAAAAAGGGAGAAAAAACTTCTACCTCGGAATCGGAATCACATGATTATAATATATGAACTTGCATCAAAATATGAAGAGAGAAATTGAAAAAGAATCAATTCCAATGGAAACACATACATAACCTAAAGACACTGCTGCAGAGGGTGATAAAGCTAATTCGGTCCTTTCTTTCACATTGGAATGAGGCAAAGACGCTGACCAAACCTCTGTATTCAACGTTCCAATAGTTGAAGTTGAGCTGCCTACTTCCAATCCTACTGGTTCAACCGAGGAAGTAATTGATGCTAATCTTTTAATTCCAAAAAGGGGTAGAGGAAGGCCAACAAAAGAAAAAACAAAATCAGCATTCACTGTATCTCAAAACAGGTTTATTTTCCTCAAACAAGTGGACAAAATCCACCAATCATAGAAGACCAAGTGGGGAAAATTCGGTCATCTTTTTTAGGTGTAGTATGTATGATTAATTATCTCAAATTAAAAAAAACACACATAGACGATGCAAAAAGTCCAACATGTCGCGCTGATGGGGTTGCAATGGGCCCTTATTCTCTGTGATTATTAGTTTCTGGAATATTAGAGGATTAAACAATCCTCTAAAACAAGAAAAAGTCCTACAATGGGCTATTCAAAATAATGTCAACATACTCTGTTTATTGGAAACCTGTGTTAAATTGGAGAAATCAGTGGAAATTTTGAATTCCAAATTTACGAATTGGAATACTTGTTCAAACTACGAATTTGCTTCAAATGGAAGACTTTGGATTCTTTGGAAAAAAAGGTTTAGACATCTCTCTTTGTCAAGCTACAGCTCAGTCCATTCTATTAGAGGCTCTTTTATGGGTGCTCCCCAGATCATTAGAACCATTAATGCAAGCAATAATGGTACAATTAGAAGACATCTCTGACAACATCTACGTGAATTGGAAACATTTTTTGGATCATTTCCATGGATCTTAGGAGGAAACTTCAACGTTATCTTACAATTGAAGGAAAGTTTAAACTACAAGCTTATGGGTCCATCATTAGCTCTTGACATGAAGGATTTTCAAGAAGTCTTTCAAAATCTCCATCTTCAAGAACACTATTTCTTTGGTCCTTCCTTCACCTGAAGCAACAAACAACAACACTCTTTTCTTGCAAAGAAGCTTGATAGGGTTCTTATCAATCCCACGCGGGTAAATACTTTTCATAACTCATTTGTGGAATTCCTTGGACCTGGAGCATCTGATAATTGTATGGCACTAGTTCGGCTCAATAGGGAGGTTCAAACTAACCGACCAAAACCTTTCAAATTTTTCAACTTCTGGACTGTTCATCCTAATTTCTTAAATGAAGTTATACAATCATGGCAACCATCCATTAAAGGAAACCTGAAGAAGGTTCTCTTCCTCAAGCTTAAGTGTCTAAAAGTATGCCTCAAGATCATAAACAAAGAATGTTACAGTGACATTTCTACTCCGGTGCTTGAAAAGAAAAATGAGTTAGAACAAATTCAGCTATATACTCTACGTGGAGAAGACACTATAGAAAAAGAGTTGTTTTTACAGAATGAACTATTATCTCTTGAAGAAGCAGAGGGTATGTTCTTAAAACAAAAGGCCAAAGTTCAATGGTTAAAAGAGGGTGACAAATGCACAAAAATCTTCCATTCAATTATCTCAGGTAAAAACAAAAGAGACACCATCCGAATTCTCGTTATTGACCAAGGTAGAAGGCTTGAATCCTTTGAAGGAATGGCTTCTGAGATAAGTGTATTTTACTCATGTCTTCTAGGTACTGCAGATTCCGGGGTTAAAAACTATGAGCCTAATCTTCTAAAAAATCTGATGCAATTTAATTTGCCTTCAAATTATTCTTTTAACCTTGTTAAGGAAGTAACTGGTGAAGAAATCAAAGAAGCCATTTTCAACCAAGGAAATGACAAAGCTCCATATCCTGATAGATTCACTCCATACTTTTTCAAAAAATCCTAGTCTGTGGTTGGAGAAGATATAGTAAAAGCTATTAAATACTTCTTTCAAGAGACTTTCATCCTTCCAGCCTTCAATGCTACTACCATTACGTTGGTTCCAAAAGTACCTAATCCCAACAAGGTTAAAGATTTTCGGCCTATTTCATACTGTTCTATAATATACAAGACAATTACAAAGATCTTAGTAAAAAGGTTGACTACCCTTCTTCCAGGAATTATATCTCCCAACCAGTCAGCTTTCGTAAAATGAATAAATATTGTTGACAACACCCTACTTGCTCAATAACTGGTGAGAAGTTATGGAAGGAAATCTATCTCTCCTAGATGTGCCTTGAAAATTGACCTACAAAAGGCTTTTGACTATCTCCACTGGGGTTTCATTTATTCAATCCTTAAAGCTTTACAACTCCTTAATACTTTCATTGGTTGGATTGAAACCTACTTTACTGAAGCAAGATACTCCATTTCTTTCAATGGAAGTTTTATTGGCTTTTTCAATGGTGCAAGGGGAATAAGACAAGGTGACCCTCTTTCTCTAATATTATTTGTTCTTACAATGAATTTACTTTCTAGAATCCTTAAATGGCAGCTGCTAAAGGTTTGTTTGGGTACCACCCTAAATGCAAAAACATCGACCTCACTCACCTTACTTTTGCAGATGACATACTTATCTTCTGTAAAGGCAACATCGAATCTGTTGCTGTAGTCATTAGTGTCCTGGATCAATTATATGAAATGTCTGGTCTAAAACTTAATGCTGCTAAATGTTAACTATTTACTGCTGGAGTCAATTTCAGAAATCTTGGGCATATTTTACAATCATGGGACTCAAACATGGTTGCTTGCCAGTAAGATACTTATGGGTTCCTTTAGTCACAAGGAAACTCACTGAAAAGGACTGTGTAGTTCTTATTCAAAAGATCAAATTAAAGCTTCATCACTAGTCGTGAAAACACTTGAGTTATATAGGAAGATCAGAATTTATCAGAGATGTCCTCTGCAGTATATCAAATTACTGGTGCAGACAGTTAATTCTACCTCATACTACTATTAACATGATTGAACAACTTTTCTCTAGATTTTTTTGGAAAGGAACTAATAAGGCTTCCATTAGGGCAAGAGTTAGCCGGTAAAAATTTTGCTAAGCTAAATCTAAAGGAATACTCGGATTAAAAGATATTAAAACATGGAACAAAGCAAGTATGATACAACTTATTAGGAATATACTTACAGGAGAGGGATCATTGTGGGTAGCTTGGATCAAAAGTTACATTATTAAATATCAAGACTTTCTGTTCATAGATGATAAAGAAAATTCTAGCTGGTGTTTCAGGCGCTTATTGAAACTTGAGGCAGTTGTTATTCCTGTTTTATCTATAGGAGCAACTAAGACAAAAGATTTATGGAAAGAACTTCGGGTAAAAGGAGATAAAGTCTCATGGCACAAATTGATATGGTTTCCTCTATACGTTCCCAAACATAGCATGATTACATGGATGGCGCTTCTAGATAGACTCCCAACTAAAGAGATGCTTCTTATAATGGGAATCATTATTGATGGCTCATGTATAATCTGCAAGGAGGCTACGGAGAGTAGAGAACACCTATTCATTGATTGTACTCTGGCAATTTCCTTATGGAACAATATTTTGAATCTCTTCAACTTAAGCACTCCTCCTTTACCATAGGTGAGCATGTTAGACTGGGCCTGTAGTGCTTGGAAAGATAAGTCCCTTCTCACTACTATCTTGAAACTTGCTTGGTGCGCTTTAATCTATTCCTTGTTGGAGAAAAGAAATAGAAGATTGTACCGAGGAAGTACAAGAAGTGTGAAAGAAATATTGAACTCTTTTAAAAAGATTGTAGGTATTCAATTAAGATGAAGGAATATAAATAGATTAGATAGTATCAATATTTACATTTGTAATCATTGGGGTGTTGACCATACATTTCTGTTGTAAGTAGGTTGTAATTTATCCCATTGATGGGATAATTTTTGTAGCAGAACTCTGCATCTTGGGTAATAAAATTTAAAATTATCCAAAAAATAACAAAATAAGGAGTGCTTGGCATTTTACTTATCAAGAAACAAGTCTACAGTATCATTAATAACATCTATATGCTTTATTTGATTTTTCTAGTTGGCATATATATGTTATAAGTATTTTCTATAAACTTTACTCAGACAGTTTGGAATAAGTTATAAGCTAGTTTATGCTAAGATTGATGGACTTAGTTTGAATGATGAATAATTAGATAGGTGTTTTATGCGATTAAATAAATTATTGTTTATCGATAATAGTTCTAAAGAAACATATTTTTTATTTTCAATAAGAAAAGTTTCATAAGTTTAATGTGACATCTCTAGCTCATGTCTAGTAATGGATACGAGAAGGGGGTGTTATAATAGCATTTTTCTACCGAACATAATAATTGTGTCAGAATATTGATAGTCATTGTTGGATATTCTTTCCAATATGTCATATGGTTCATTGTAAGTCTTATTCAACAATGCTCCATTAGTAGAAGCATCAACAACCATTCTTGTTTTCATATTCAATCCATTATAAAACATGTCCATTTGTGTCCAATGCTTGAAACCATGCATTAGGCATTTGTGCAACAAATCTTTGGAATGCTTCCAACCTCATAAAGATTATCATACTCCAATTAGTTAAATGATGTGAGATCGTTCCTCGGATTAGTATTTATGTTAGGAGGGTTGAAAGACAATAATTTTTTAATGATATCATTGTATGATGTTATAGTACTAGGTGGCAGCGAGTAGCCACGCCTTGGCTTTGTCACGAAGAGAATAAGGAAACAACTTTATCTTAGAAGATTCTTTGGGCAGTCCTTGTTGTACAAAAGAATCTCACACTTTCATGAATACTCTTAAATGTGCTCTAAGATCTTAGATAAATGAACCACTATATTACCCCATAGACTGTAGCATCTAGAACATCACAGGTTTCAACTCAAAGTGGGTAGAAAGGATTATAGGTCCCACAATGTTAGTATTCAGATCGTCTGAAGTTGGCACAACATGCTCTCAAATTGTCTACTATGGTCATGAATATTGTAGAAGTTCAACGAATTAACCCAATTTCGAGGCGATAATTCATCTTCACCTTATTGTAATGGTGGTAAAGCATTGCTACCATCAAGATGAGCCATTTTGGGTTGATGTTGATTTGCTTTCCTAGGATGACAATGAATATTTCATTTAATTTGAAGACCAAAATGTTCTAAATCTTTATTATTATTGTGGGTTATGCATCAACAACACTAAACTAGTAAGATACATACAAACTGAAAATAAACAAATTTAGTAAAAAAAGGAAAGAAAAAAAAACTCCAATGCAATAAAATTTCTCCTGGAAATAACGCCAAAAGCTTGATGCTACAAATAGTGCTAAAACATTCAATGCAACTATACGTAATGTCGAACACACAAAGACTGATGTATCGAAAGTTAGAATTGTCAATCTCGATAGAAAACATAATATTTAAGTGGAATAGCGATAGGATTATAGAAAATGTTAGAATTCATAATAGTAAAGGCAGGGAATGTAACAATAATCAAAAGAGAAAATTGATCCAAGGACCTATAAATGCTTCTGTTATTCGGCAATTCCCAATATGATTATATGTCATGCAATGGTCAGCACGTTAATCTCCTCTGAAAAATCAAACACTTAATCAATTAGAATTAATTCTTTCCAAACCAACAATAAAGTAGTTAACATAATAGTGACAATTGGTAGTATACATATATACTAAATTTACTATCGCAAACAACAATGCAGTAAGAAAATAACTTACATCCTCGATAATTTTCATATCTAAAAATAATCAATAGCAACATACAATAAAGATAAATGCATCTCTAAAATTATCACAAATAAGCTCCACCACAAAAAATATTTTTAAGAAAAAATAAAAAAAAAAGCATTTAATCGAACACCTTGAATCCAAATCCAAATAACATCATAAACAATAATACATCTAAACTAAATAAAGTATCTTCCCTCACTCAAGAAAAGAACCCAAAATAAATTTCGAATCACAATTGATCACCGCTGCTACACGGTATTACTCCATTAACTGGTGCTACAGTCCCTGGTGAAGGATTTATGTAGCCATGGTTGATTGAAAGATAAAACTTTTGGAGAAAATAATTGGAGAAGAAAATAGTGTGTTAAATGTGTGATCTTTTTTCCCCTTTATAGGCTTACAAAGTTAAGCCTCTATCCAATAGGAATAATCCACATTTTCATGATTTGTTAGCCTTTTAATAGTTGTCATACCAGCTACCCCATTCAAAAAATTTCCATAACCTCGTGTTGACTCATCAGTTGTTGTCAGTTCTACTAATGATTCAGGGCAATATTACAACACGTCTTCAGATATAGTTTAAAGTAATTCATAACATCAGCGTATCAGTTTACATCATAAAATATTATAATCAACCCAATTCATCAACAAATTCCCATATGCAAATTATAATAAAATATGTAAAGAAATGATCCTAACATGGTCTTAATAATGCTAAAGTGCAAGCTTAACCTAGGTGAAAAGAATCCTAAATGATAACTCTTTTGGAGAGTTATCATTTGGCACCTTGCCTTGCCTTCTCCTTCCTTTACCAAGTATTTCTAACTTGCTCTCATCCTGATTTACGTAAAGATTTGAAGTCAATGGAAGAGATAAAGAGGATAACAATATCACAAGAGACTTCGATACCGACTTTAATGAATAAGTGGCTCAAAAGAAAACCATAGACTAAGGACTCCAAGCACTAGGAGGGAATATTGTATACGGTGTCTACTAGCTCACTAAAAACAATATAAGAAAAATTTAACCTCTTGTTGGTTTGAAAACATTGAAGCCGCCAAATATTGGTAGCACAAATAAAGGAATATTTACCTTCCAATCATCAAAACTTCCATGAGATAATAAGGTGTTGGAACCACTTATGGTAATCAAGAACACTAAAGCTTGTTCAAATTCTAAAGTGGTGTCTACATTGTCTCTCATTATCATTACCTAAAATATCTAGAACAAGTTTTCAAGCAATGTTGGAAGCATCTACATTGATGTGAGGATCCATGAGATAGATGAGATACTGTTGGTACGAGTCTGGGCTTCTATAATACCCCAAATTTTTGTTAATGACCAAAATGTAAATTTTGAAAGTTAAGTGGCCCAAATATAAATTTATGGAAACTTTTAGGGACTAAAGCATAATTTAAAAAATTAATGGAATCCAGCACCGTAAATGAATTGTTTATCCCAAAAAATAATGTTTTCATGGGAATCAAAATTTTTGTACGGATTTTGTATTAAAAGCTGTAAAGTTATAAAGTTTGAGAAAAATTCAGATAATCGAATCGAGTCAGAATTCTAGTAAATTTTGAAGGATGATAAATTAGGCTTAAAAATATTATTTCCAAATATTAAAATTATAGCAAATAACTTAGATCATTAGATTTGAAGATTTAATTCCATGTTTAATTTGGACCATTGGATCAAAGTGATAAGATTGCAATTTTGGAAAGTTGCTTGGTAATATTGGAAAAGGGTAAAATATTAGGTTCATCATTGAATTTGGAAAGATAATAAGATTATATGGCTTGATATATTGTATATATCAAGTTTCATTAATGGAAAAATGAAGATTTTTCATTAAATGAATATTTCATGAAGTTAAGTAATTTTTAGCCACCATTGCCGTGAGCCTACTCCTAAGGTAAGAATTTTTTTTTCAATTATTGAGCAATTTTCTTTGGATTTTGGATCATGCCATGAAATAAAAAATTGTTCTATTCGAAAAACGCTATCATTTGGTACCATTATTACTTGCTAATTTGGTTTGTGTTGAAAGATCCCAAATTTTAGGTTTTGTGTTCACATTAGGGTTTATGAAATTAATGATGGATTTTGATGTTTTTGAGGTTGTAGAATCATATACAAGCACGATTGATTATTAAAATCCCTTGTACATGGCTACATAAGCACATGTTGAATTCGGCCAAACCCTATCTTTTAAGGAAAGAAGTGTTTTGATGAAAATTAATTAGGGCTCGGATTCTAGAGGTCTTGAGACATTGAATCGATGTTAATTTCATGCTGGAACCTAGAAAAAATCTTGAACCTTAAACTACACACCATTCGACCTTAAGGAAATATGCTGGGAAAATTATGGAGAAAATTTCATGGCTTAAAATGATATTTAGAAGGTTCTATGAGCATTATAAAAACTTTTGGGTAATTTTTTAATTTTTCAAAATTCGAAGGACCTATTTGGCAATTTTGAAAAGTTATGGGATGAATGTGTAATTACTCAACAATTGATGTATGTTTCTGGTAATTACTTTTTGAGGGCTGAAATTGAAGTTAGAATGTGAAAGTTAGCCATTTTGGGAATTTGGCAAAGTTTAAGTACATAATGGCAAATATTGGAAAAGTTAGTGATTTAAGTGGTAAATATGGCATTGTTCAGGTATTGGGCTGTAAATTAAATGCTAGGAAATTATTGGGCTTGAATTGAAGAATTTATGACAAGGGCCCATTATAAATAAAAAGGAAAAGTTAAGATGAAAATTAAAAGAATTCGAAAATAATAGTACTTTTGAGTATTATTATTTTGTAAAAAATGTTAGTAAGGATATTAACATTGTATTTTATCTTTGTGTATGTGATTATGGATGCTTGTGTAGATAGTGATCAAATTTGTGATACAAGCAAACCAAAAGGCAAGGAAAAAGTTCAAGAATAGTTGGACTTCGTGAGTAAGGCGTAATAGTGAGGCATACTAGGTGAGTGCATTTATTATGTACTTATATGATATGAGGATGACTTGCGATGAGTCAACCTCGAATGTTTTTATAAAATCATGTTTTACCGTATTTTGAAATATTTTCATAAAGTTTATGAAAATGATTTTTACGAATGATTTTAGGGTATGAATTTCCCTAAAATGAATGGATGTGTTTCATACAAATTATTATTTATTGATGGTTTGGATTAAATGTTTAAAATACGATTTGAATTTTAAAGCCTGTTGTTTGCACATGAAGAGTCATAGGTGCAATAATAATACCATAAATAAGGTGGTATTGTAGTAGTACTTTTTGTACTGTGGCAATATGTATGTAATTGGCATACTTGGTGTGAGATGGATATTTATCAATTTTTTTTGAAAATGTATTATTCCATTTTCGTAAGAGTACTTTGTGTACTTGGAGTAGTACTTTGTGTACTATGGCCCTTTTTGTGCAAGGATGATAGTCGTATGAGATTACTATTCTGAATAGGGGTTAGAATTATGTTATTATGTACCTTCCATTCTCATTTGTCATATATGGGGATATGAATGGATATTTTGGAATATACTAATTTATAAGTATGTTAGGAATACGAAATGTTGTTTCACACGTTATTTCATGGAAAATTTGCCTATTAAGTTAGTTTTATGCGTTAATATATTTTATACAATTAAACTTGTATTTTGATCTTTTATGAAATACTTATGTTTTAATATGCCTCATTTACTATATTATGCCTCACTAAGTAAATACTTAGTGTGTGATGATTTTCACGTGTAGGTAATAGTGTACGGTCAAAGTAAAGAGTGTAGTTGACATTTAAATCATGGTTGACTCGTCAGTAATTGTATGACATCTTTAGATGTTTACTTTTGATATTACTAGTTGGCATGTATTAGTTTTATGATGATGTTCTGGTATGTATTTGACATATGGGTTGTAATATTATATTATATTCAAACTTAAACTATTGTTTGATGGATTTAAAACATTATTATTATTATTATTATTACATATTTGAAGAACATTTTATAAATTATATTATTAAACAATTCATTTAAATAAACAAAATTTTACTAGTTTTTAAGTACGAAAATATTTTAAAAGTCATGTGACATATGTGACTCGTGTACGGTGACTTATATAGGAAATGGGTGTTAGAGCTTCATTTTTCACAAACACCATATTAGAATAAAAAATTAAGACCAACTAATGGAAGATAACTGGTTTAATTTTGAATGTGTTGTCTAGCTTCTAAGCCTTAAGGAGATAAAGTAAATTAAATTTAACCACATTCAAGGCTGACATGGAGGGCATATGCTAACTTTGAAGGGGATAAGATTCAAAGTTTTTGGAGTAATGAGAGTAAAGGTTTTGGTTACCCAATTAATTGAAATAAGAGTTTCAGATAGTAAGGTCACTAGGGTTTGGATTAGAGTTAGGGACCAGATGAGGAGGTGGATTGGTTTGTGATGATAAAGTTCTAGGTCATTTGTTATAAGTCATTTTAGTAATCGAGATGAGGAACTCGTAAAAGAAAACAATATACATTCATGCTATCAATCAATCCCATGCTCATATTAAGTCAATAATTCAAGGCTTTGTAAGGATAAAATCGATGAAAACAATGGATTTGCATATTTTAATGTATGAAAAACAATATATATATGTACTTATGTTTTTGGGAATATATATATATATATATAAATTTGCACACGTATAAATTTGGAGTAAATAAAAAATACTAAGTATGACTATATATAAAATGAAAAACCAATATGGATGTATACATGTGTGTGCGCGCGAGCTTGTATAAAATATTAAGAAAATGAGCAAAAATCCCAAATAAGAAAATCTAGGGTTCTCCAATTTTTTTTGAAAATTAATAGAAATTTAGAAGATATATATATTAGTTTGTGTATGAAAATATATAAAAAGTAAAGCCTAATCTCTATGAAAAATAATGAACATAGAATTTTGAAAAATGTTACCTTGAATTGGCAAAATGATATGAAAAATGATTAATATAGCACAATTAATGATGCTTGCGGGAACTTGTGATGAAGAACAATACAAAATTGAACCAAAATTGAGGATTTTAAAGGTTTGTTCGATGAGGCTTGAGATGATATACAATGGCAATGTTTAGGGTTTTAGATAAATGAAAGAAATTTGAGAATTTTGGCTACTAAAACTCAAAACCCGACCAGAGTATCAGTACTTTTCGTGGAGTATTCATACTTCAATGTATAAAATGATGGTATCGATAAAGAAGTATCAATGCCCTATGTTTGTTGTAAGAACAATATCCGTACTAGAAGTATAATATTGATGTTGTAGGATCATTAGTATCAATACTGGATAAACAATATTAGTATCATATGTACAAAATGATTAAAAAAATGCAACAAATAAGTAAACACTGTCATATTTGATACTTATTAAGCACATACGTAATATATGCCCAATTGAGACATAAACTTTATAACCAAAATAGGAGAATCCATTGATCAATGCAAGATTCGACAAAAATTCAACTATAAATGCTAAAGTTGAATGAAATTCTAGTTCGAAAGCACCAAAAAAGTCAAAAATAATAATGCATACTTTAGGGTATATATAATTGTATAGGTAACTCTAAATGGGTAAGGAAAACATGGTCACACAATTAAATACATATTTAAGCATACTTTAAACATTTTTTCATATTTAATTAAAATTATAAATCTCTGATTACTGCTTGATGTAAGGCTATTCAAGCTTCTTCAATAATGGATAAGTTGGCAGCCTTGTTGTTTCCTGATCTAGGAATGAAACCAAATTCTACACATTGAATTGATAAATAATCTACAAAATTAAAAGAAAGAAATGATTAGAATGGAAATATGAAATAAGAAATGGAAAAAGAAAGGAAATGATAAGAACGAAAATGGAAAGAAATGATATCAAAGTAGGCTGCAAAAGTGTTGTATAAATTATCCTTCAAGTGATGATGGAATCGACCTCCAAATGATGTTGATGGATGTATGCCTTGATGATGATTGAAGGATAATTTAATTGTGAAGAGATGAAGATGGTAATGGAATGGTGGAAGAGTTGGCATGAAGATGATGGAATATGATGTTGGAAAGATAGTATCTTATAAGACTAAGAATGAACCGATGCTATAAAGAGAAAAGACTCGTTTCTTATAAGTCGTTATAAGGGATGGTAACAAGGACGTTGACGCACTATCTATAAAGACATAGGAACCAGAAGTATCAAGGGAAGGAATGACTCCACAAACTTAAGAATTAAGCTTGCTTAATCGATATAGTTCTAAAAAGAACTTCAAGAGAGAATAATCTCACAAGCATTTAATTTATCAAAGGGTTTCTTACAATGTAAATAGCGTAGCCTATTTATAGTTTTCAAAGGGTTTAGGCTGAATAGATACTTGATGGTTCGGCTAAGGTTGAAACCCCTTTGAAAATACATGATTTTTGATGAAAATACATGATTTAAATGAATATACATGATCTTGGCCGAATGGTGGCCTTAAGGATGATTTAAATGCATTTGGAAGTTATTTGGGCGCCAAAATGAAGAGGAATGAGTATGTGGCCGAATACGAAGCATCTCTTGGTGTTTTGGCACCAATTTGATGTCACATGGAGTGCACATGCTTGAATGATGCACATGGCAGCCTACATGATTGCACATGGGTCTTCTTGAAATGTTTTTGTGGAGGTTGCAACCATAGGATGATGTCTTGAAGTCCATGGGCTGTCTAGAGATGAACTAGCTTCAAGGTAAGCTAGGTGAATGTCTTGGTAGCTAACCAGGTGAGTTATAACTTAATGAACTCAAGCTAGTTAGCTTTGGTCTTCTCAGCTCCTCAACTACTCTCCCAGCTACTTTTCACTAATTTGGTGAAAAGCTCTCCTCCAGCTAAGTTCAGCTACATGCTAGCTCCTCTAGCTAAGTTGAAGCTCCTTAAATGATGAAATGAGCTGCCTTATTGTTCATGAGCTAGTGTGAGCTAATATTCTTGTCTTTTTAGCTAACCAAGCTACCATAATATGCCTTGCTTTGTGTTTTACCTATAGGAATCAACAAACAAATCAAGTAAGCAATGTGTGAGCTCATTTAAGGTAAAATACATGTTGTCGTAAGGTGTTTGAGTGATATGAGCTATGAATGATCATCTAGAAGCTAAGATAGCATGTATATCAGCTAGATAGAAGGCATAAGATGTTCATGAGCTTTAAGAAAACATGTATGAGCTAGAAAAGAGATGCATACATGCAAATGAGCTAAAGAAACATAGATTTAATGCTAGTGAGCTAATGTAAACATAACATGAGCTAGAATAATATGACATGAGTTAATGAATGAATGAATGAATACATGCTGCCATGATATGTAAATGATATGCAAACATAATACATGAATCTAAAACATAAGTAAAACATAATATAAAGCTAAGTAAATATGTGGAAACATATTTTATGTATGAAAATCATATAGTATGCAAGTAAATGATAACATATGATTATTCAATCATAGTTTAAGAAGCAAAAGCATGCTTATAACTAAAAATGATGCATATAGAAGATAATAAAGGATAAAGTAAGGAATAACTCTCTTAGAATCATCTTTGAAAAACATTCATGGTGTGATTAACTCATGGAGAAAATTGGTGCTAGACAGGATCACATCACTCATGGAATGAAGATAGGCATCAACTAGGCGTGACTTAGCTTCCAACGTGCATCTAGGTGTCATGGTCTTCAATGGGCAGCAACTTTTCATGAAAGGTGATGTACGACACTTGTACCTTAACAATTGATTGTGGATCTAGGAAGAAAGAAAAACAACCTGCACAAGAGAATGGCTCAAAAAGAGATGGTTAAGGGTGGTAAACGTATGGGTGAATAGGTGGGCTGTTTAAATGAGAGATGGATGTGGAAGATGTTTGATATGGCTATGGGTTATGGCTGATGAAACAAAGGGATGGTTGTGAGGATAGTATCTCAAAGAAGACTCAAAGAAGAACCAATGCTATAAAGAGCAAAGACCCATACTTTATATTGCTTCTTTAAGGGGTGGTATTAAGTACTTTGACCCACTAGTTATATGAACTATGAACCAGAAGTATCAAGGTGAAAAGAGGGTTGATGCCATAAGTATAAAATACTTGATAAGTCAATAAAAGTCACCAGGACTTAAGGAAGAGAATAATCTCACTTATATTAATCAAAAAGTTCTGATTACAAATGAAATATGATGGCCTATTTATAGTTTCCAAAGGGTTTACGCCGAATAAAAACTTGATGGTTCTGCCAAGGTTGAAACCCATTTGAAAATACATGATTTTTGATGAAAATACATGATTTAAATGAAGATACATGCTCTTGGCCGAATGGTTATGTGTTGGTTCGGCCCTAAGGAAGATTTGAATGCATTTGAAAGTTATTTGGGCGCCAAAATGAAGAGGAAAGAGTTTTTGGCCGAATACGAAGCATCCCTTAGTGTTTTGGCACCAATTTGACGTCATATGAGTGCACATGCTTGAATGATGCACATGGTAGCCTACTTGAATGCACATGGGTGATCTAGGGAGCCTTGTGGTGCAGCCTTGTGCATGGGATGATGGCTGGTCATGTGCTCTATCTTGAGTGTGCATGTGTCTCCTCCTAGCTAGTTTGAATATGGAGCTAGCTTAGTAAGCATGGTGTTGTTTGTGAACAAGCTTTCTAACCGAGTCCTTGTGAGCTCCATAACAGCATGTTCAGCTACATTTAGTTACCATTGATATCATTTTTGACAACTCATGTCCAAATAGTCCAACAAGCTGAGTTTAGCTAGCTTTGAGCTCCTTTAGCTGAATTGTGATTTCCTTAGTGTTCCATGAGCTGCCATGTTCCTTGTGAGCTGTTTGTGAGCTACTTTTGATGTCCAAATAATCCACCAAGCTACCCCAACGTGTGCCATGATCTAATTTACCTACATGTGCAAGGAAACAAGGTAAGTCCATGGCATTGAGGTGATATGAGCTAAATACCTTGATGTTATGCATGAATATGGTAATGTGAGCTATGATTAAAGGTCATGAGCTAAATATATCATCTTATAATATGTATGAACTAATGCATAAAGCCTAAGTACTAAAATGAATGCATAGGAGATGATAAAATGAATGATAATTATGTTGCCTTGATGTATATGTGATAATCATGCTTAAATGAATGCAAGACTAATATAGCATACTTAACATGCTTGAAATAACATTGTGGATATATGTTATATGCTTGAATATCATTTAACATGGTATTCATAATAAATGATAAATGGATCAGAGTTACAAAATGAAAAACTAATAACAAAATGAATAGAATTAGCAAACCAGGGTGGATGTTTAATGGGCATTGGTTGCTTGATGATGGAAAACTCCATTGGTTGCTGAAATCTCTTTAATAGTTGTAATGTACTTGGAGCCTCATTGATCACAACTTGTGGCTCTTCAAGTGACACATCTTTTTGAACTTGAAGTGGCATAACTGTTGGAATATCAAAGGACATGTCTTGTGGATTACCAAAGGTCACATGATGTGATCACAACAACACAGATGGATTCTGAAGTCATGCCTCAAGGACCTATCACTCGTGCAAAGGCTAAACAATTCGGGGAAGTACTTTCTCATAAGTGCCTTAATGTTTTTAAATCTTTTAATAAGAAATAACCCTTAGATAATAGGTTGTTTAATATGTTACATATTGAATATTAAATAACCTATAGTTCACATTCTTATATTATACATTATATAAGTTGATATATACTTAGTTATTTCTTTATGTTATACATGTAGGCACATTCGACCAACACTTGGGAGCTACATTGGAGCTAAATAGAGCATGCAACAACTATGATACTTACATGGGAATGATTAGGAGAGCATAAAGAGCAATTTGGTGAAAAGTTGTTTCGAGGCCATGAGCTCATAGCTGGATTGAGTTGAAGATTTGAGCTACAAGATGACCTTATTTCAGCTGGGGAGCTGCACCATCATCATCACCACTTAGGACACTTCAAATATGTCCTAAGTAAAAATTTGTGAAATCGTATATTTTCGCGAATAGTTGCCAACTCAAGAGGTACCTTTTCACAAGGAGCTGCCATAATATTCACCATGCTACAAGTCACCTATGGCCAGCTCACCATTAGCTCATTCACACCATAAGTAGCTCAAACATGAAGGGGCACCTTTCTCAAACATTGTGACCTTTCATGAATGATGCTGCCCATGAAGATGCCTTTATATCCAAGAGCTTGCTGATGAAGACATTATAATAATTGGAAGTTTAAAACAGCAAGGAATATGATATAAAAGCTCCATGTCTATTCGGCCATACACATGCCATGCACATGAGAGTTTTTGGTGCCAACATGAAAAGACACAACACAATTCGGCCAAGGGAGATGTTCCCTTATCATTGCCGAATCATCAAGCCCCTTCATGAAGGGATAGCCGAATCATCACAAGCCCAAAGTACTGAATCATTTATTTGAAGCATTATGTATCTTCCTAAAGTCATGTATCTAGCCAAAACATTATGTAACCATTCGGCCAAGCCCTCTCATTTCCTATAAATATAGTGGCTTGCCTTCATTTGTACTCATCTCATCTCATATATTAAAATTACTCTTGTAAGTTAATTTCTCTTCAAAGTTCTTTGTGAACTTTATCGATTAAACAAGTATAGTTTCGATACTTGTGGCGTCATTCCTTCCATCCTGATTCCAAAATTCCTAGATTAATATCTAGTGGGTTGAAGACACTAACACCACCCCTCAAGCAAGTTTGTGAAGACCAGAATTGTGCTTCATAGCATAGTTTCCTCTTTGGCGTGTTTGAGATACAACATCACCACCATTGCCATTTCATCATCAACATCATCCATCTCTTCCATCAATTCCGCAGCCATCTCTATCCTTTCTTTATATCATTTCATTACTTATATTATTATTCCCTTTATTAAGTCCATCATTAATCATATTTCCTTTCTTATTTTGTGTAGCCCAAGCTTATAAATTCAAGGACATCAGTACTTGTCAATCCTAGATCGGGACACAATAAGGCTATCTACATCTCTCCGTCAAAGCGTGTAGATCACCTTACATCAAGCAGTAATCAGAGCTTAGTTGGATTGACAACAAAAGTGTCATTTTTGTGCAAAGCCAAAGAAAAACAAAACAAAAGACTCCTTCATCAAAATTAAAGTGCAAAAAGAAAGAAAAAGAAAAAATTCAAAAAGAAAGCAAGCCAAGGAAAGTTCTCTACCATTGCAAAGTATATCAAAGAGGCCATCTACACTAAGAGAAGATAACATTATTGTTCTTGAGAAAGGTTGCAGTAAGTGTTGTTTCTTTAATTGTAAGTCACCTCTTCATTTTCTATCATTTCATTTTTCTTGTCTTTAATCATTTCTTTCTTTTAATACCTTTAAATCCTTTCTTCTACCTTTTCATTTCTTATATTCTTTCTACCCTAACCTATTTGCAGCCGACGCACACAAGGAAGGAATTAACTTGTTATAATCTTGAGTAAGTTCCTCAAAGGACATAGTAAGAGAAATTTGAGTGGAAAAAGGCTATTGAGAGAGTGAGATCAGAAGGGGAATTGTTAAAAGCCATAATTATATTCCCGAGAGTAAACATGAGTGTTGAGTGGAGTGATCTTATCTTTTCTTTAGAGTGAACTTGTGAGACTTTGTGAGTGCTGGTAAGGTTTTAATTTTCTTTATTTTATACTAATAATGTCTCAAGTTTCAGGACAAATTTTTGTAGTGAAAAGAGCCTTGAATATTCAGTCAATGGAAGATAACCAAAGAGAGAACATTTTCCATAATAGATGTCATGTAAACAACAAAGTATGTTTCATGATTATTGATGGGGGAAGTTGCACCAATGTTGCAAGCACTTTAATGGTGGCTAAACTTGGACTCAAGATCATTAAACATCCTACGCCATACAAGCTACAATGGCTAAATGATGGAGGAGAAGTTAAAGTCACCAAACAAGTCAACATTTCGTTTTCAATTGGGAAATACCAAGACCAAGTCCTTTGTGATGTGATTCCAATGAATGCGTGCCATATACTCCTAGGGAGGCCTTGGCAATTTGATAAGAAGGTTATTCATGATAGTTTCACCAACCGGTACTCTTTCTATCACCATGAAAAGAAATTCATTTTGACTCCTCTTTCACCAAATCAAGTTTCTGAAGATCAAGATGCTTTGAAGAAAAGCATTGAAGTTTTCAAATCTATCAAGGAGGAGAAGCCAATGAAGATGAACATATATGCTGGAGGAAAAGACACTAGGAAACATTTGTTATCCTACAAAGCTCTAATTGTACTTAGGTACAAAGAAAGCTTAATTTTGACTAACATTCCAGAAGGCTTGCCTTCCTCTATTTCATCTTTATTGCAGGAATTTGAAGAGTTATTCCTAGAAGATATCCCTAGTGGATTGCCACCTATTAGGGGAATAGAGCATCAAACTGATTTTATACCTGGTACATCCATTCCATAAAGACCAGCATACAGAAGTAACCCCGAAGAAACCAAGGAACTTTAAAAACAAGTTGAAGAATTAATGGACAAGGGATACATACGAGAGAGTTTGAGCCCATGTGCTATTCCGGTGTTACTTATGCCCAAAAAGGATGGTTCATGGAGAATGTGTGTAGATTGCCGTGCTATAATCAAATTACCATCAAGTACCGACATCCTATACCAAGACTTGATGACATGTTAGACAAATTGAGTGGAGCCACTATGTTCTCTAAAGTTGACTTAAATAGTGGATATCATCAAATTAGAATGCGAGAAGGAGATGAATGGAAGACCGCGTTCAAAACAAAGCAAGGATTGTATGAGTGGTTGGTGATGCCTTTCGGTTTAACCAATTCTCCAAGCACCTTTATGAGGTTAATGAATCATGTACTCCGGCCATTCATCGATAAGTTTTGTGTTGTTTATTTTGATAATATATTGGTTTATAGTTATGACTTGGAATCCCATATGAAACACTTGAGGTACGTTCTTGAAACCCTTCAAAAGGAAAACCTTTATGCAAATATAAAGAAATGTGTCTTTTGCACTAACAGTTTAACATTCTTAGGCTTTATTGTAAGTTCACAGGGACTTGAAGTTGATCCTGAAAAGATCAAAGCCATTCAAGAGTGGCTTATGCCTACTTCAATTAGTTAAGTCCGAAGTTTTCATGGTTTTACAAGTTTTTACAGAAGGTTTATGCCTAATTTTAGTTCTATTGCCGCCCCCTTAACAGGGATCATTAAAAAGAATTCCATCTTTTCATGGGGAAAAGATCAAGAAGATGCTTTCAACGAAATGAAGGAATGTTTAACCAAGGCACCTTTACTTGCACTACCTAACTTTGATAAGACTTTTGAAGTGGAGTGTGATGCTTCTAGAATTAGAATTGGGGCTGTTTTGACTCAAGAAGGATGACCCATTGCATATTTCAATGAAAAGTTGAATGGTGCCTTGCTAAACTACCCAACTTATGACAAAGAGATATATTCTCTAATACGGGGGCTTGAAGTTTGGCAGCATTATCTTCTACCAAAGGAATTCATCATACACACCGACCATGAAGCCTTGAAGCATATCAAAGGTCAACACAAGTTAAACAAGCGACATGCCAAATGGGTGGAATTTTATGAGTCATTTCCTTACGTTATTCATTACAAGAAAGGTAAAGAAAACATTGTAGCTGATGCTCTCTCCAGAAGGTATGTACTTCTTAATGCTCTTGATTAAAAGTTAATTGGATTTTCATATATTAAGGATTGTTATGCTAATGACCATGATTTTGAAGAGAAGTATAAGTCTTGTGAGAAAGATGCATATGAAAAGTTTTATAGGCACGATAGATATCTATTCAAAGAAGGCCGTTTATGAATTCCTCAAGGGTCTATTCGAGAAGTGCTTGTTCGATAAGCACATGAAGGAGGTCTCATGGGTCATTTTGGAGTCAGCAAAACATTGGAGATTTTGAAACAACACCTCTTTTGGCCTAAAATGAAGAGAGACATTGAAAGAGTATGTGAGACATGTGTCGCTTGCAAAAAGGAAAAATCAAAAAGTTATGCCTCATGGACTTTCCATGCCTTTACCTATCCCTCAAGCACCATGGGTTGATATATTAATGGACTTTGTGATGGGACTACCAAGAACAAAGAATGGATGAGACTCAATATTTGTTGTGGTTGATCATGTTTCCAAGATGGCACATTTCATACCATGCCACAAGACAGACGATGCAACGCATGTAGCCAACTTGTTCTTTAGAGAAATTGTGAGATTACATGGCATTCCAAGAACCATAGTCTCCGATGGAGATGTCAAATTTCTTAGCCATTTCTGGAGGACATTATGGAGTAAGATTGGAACAAAGCTGTTATTCTCCATAACATGCCACCCTCAAATGGATGGGCAAACCGAAGTGGTGAATCGAGTATTATCAACATTGTTGAGATCTATCATCAAAAAGAACATCAAAGCTTGGGAGAAATGCTTACCACACGTTGAGTTTGGATATAATAGGGCAGTTCATTCAACGACCAAGATGTCACCATTTGAGGTAGTGTATGGATTTAACCCCTTAACACCTTTAGATCTTCTTCCTTTGCCTCAAGAACACATGGTCAACAAATATGGCAAGAACAGAGCTGAGTTCGTTAAGAAACTTCATCAGCAAGTTTGAGACAATATAGAAAAATAAAAACAAGGCAATATGAATAGCAAACAAATAAGGGACGCAAGCAACTAAAATTGGAGGAACGTAATTTGGAGGAAGGTGATTGGGTGTGGGTGCATTTCAGAAAAGAACGTTTTCCTTCCCAAAGAAAATCTAAGTTGTTACCAAGAGGAGATGGACCGTTTCAAATCATCAAAAAGATCAATGATAATGCCTACAAATTGGATTTACCTGGTGAATACAATGTAAGTGTAAATTTTAATATTTCAGATCTCTCTCTATTTGAAGACAACAACGATTTGAGGACAAATCGCCCAAAAGAAGGGCAGGATGATGTGATCACAACAACACAGATGGATTCTGAAGTCATGCCTCAAGGACCTATCACTCGTGCAAAGGCTAAACAATTCAGGGAAGTACTTTCTCATAAGTGCCTTAATGTTTTTAAATCTTTTAATGAGAAAGAACCCTTCGATAATAGGTTGTTTAATATGTTACATATTGAATATTAAATAACCTATAGTTCACATTCTTATATTATAAATTATATAAGTTGATATATACTTAGTTATTTCTTTATGTTATGCATGTAGGCACATTCGGCCAACACTTGGGAGCTATATTGGAGCTAAATAGAGCATGCAACAGATAGGATACTTACATGGGAACGATTAGGAGAGCATAAGGAGCAATTTGGTGAAAAGTTATTTTGAGGCCGTGAGCTCATAGCTGGATTGAGCTGAAGATTTGAGCTACAAGATGACCTCATTTCAGTTGGGGAGCTACACCATCTTCATCAACACATAGGACACTTCAAATATGTCCTAATTCAAAATTTTTGAAAACGTACCTTTTCACAAATAGTTGTCAACTCAAGAGGTACCTTTTCACAAGGAGCTGCCATAATATTCACCATGCTACAAGTCACCTATGGCCAGCTCACCTTTAGCTCATTCACACCATAAGTAGCTCAAACATGAAGGGACAAACATTGTGACCTTTCATGAATGATGCTGCCCATGAAGATGTCTTTACATCCAAGAGCATGCTGATGAAGACATTATAATAATTAGAGGTTTAAAGCAATAAGGAATATGATATAAAAGCTCCATGTCTATTCGGCTACACACATGCCATGCACATGAGAGTTTTTGGCGCCAACATAAGGAGACACAACACCATTCGGCCAAGGGAGATGTTCCCTCATCATTGCCGAATCATCAATCCCCTTAATGAAGGGATAGCTGAACCATCACAAGCCCAAAAGACTTAATCATTTATTTGAAGCATTATGTATCTTCCTAAAGTCATGTATCTAGCCGAAACATTATGTAACCATTCGACCAAGCCCTCTCATTTCCTATAAATAGAGTGGCTTGCCTTCATTTGTACTCATCTCATCTCATATATTAAAATTACTCTTGTGAGTTAATTTCTCTTCAAAGTTCTTTGTGAACTTTATCGATTAAACAAGTATAGTTCTTATACTTGTGGCGTCATTCCTTCCATCCTGATTCCAAAATTCCTAGATTAATACCTAGTGGGTTGAAGACACTAACACCACCCTTCAAGCAAGTTTGTGAAAACCGTGATTATGCTTCATAGCATAGTTTCGTCTTTGGCATGTTTGAGATACAACATCACCACCATTACCATTTATTTCATCATCAACATCATCCATCTCTTCCATCAATTCTGCAGCCATCTCTATCCTTTCTTTATATTATTTCATTACTTATATTATTATTCCCTTTATTAAGTCCATCATTAATCATATTTCCTTTCTTATTTTGTGCACCCCAAGCTTGTAAATTCAAGGACATCAATAATTGTCAATCCTAGATCGGGACACAATAAGGCTATCTACATCTCTCCATCAAAGCGTGTAGATCACCTTACATCATCACACCTATTGGTTCTTCAAAAGATATGTTTCTTGAATTTTCTACTTGAAAATATATGTCTCTTTGAATATCCTGCAAGGAAAAAATAGTAGAAGAAGATTTGTTAGGTAAAATTTGTCCTCCACTTTGCTTTTCTTCTTTACACTTATCTTTTTCAGATTTTTCAACCCCAACAGTATCATTTCCAATTTTTCTTGTCTCCTCAAAATATTCTTCGCATTCCAAGAACCATAGTCTCCGATGGAGATGTCAAATTTCTTAGCCATTTCTGGAGGACATTATGGAGTAAGATTGGAACAAAGCTGTTATTCTCCATAACATGCCACCCTCAAATGGATGGGCAAACCAAAGTGGTGAATCGAGTATTATCAACATTGTTGAGATCTATCATCAAAAAGAACATCAAAGCTTGGGAGAAATGCTTACCACACGTTGAGTTTGGATATAATAGGGCAGTTCATTCAACGACCAAGATGTCACCATTTGAGGTAGTGTATGGATTTAACCCCTTAACACCTTTAGATCTTCTTCCTTTGCCTCAAGAACACATGGTCAACAAATATGGCAAGAACAAAGCTGAGTTCGTTAAGAAACTTCATCAGCAAGTTTGAGACAATATAGAAAAACGAACAAGGCAATATGAATAGCAAACAAATAAGGGACGCAAGCAACTAAAATTGGAGGAACGTAATTTGGAGGAAGGTGATTGGGTGTGGGTGCATTTCAGAAAAGAACGTTTTCCTTCCCAAAGAAAATCTAAGTTGTTACCAAGAGGAGATGGACCGTTTCAAATCATCAAAAATATCAATGATAATGCCTACAAATTGGATTTACCTGGTGAATACAATGTAAGTGTAACTTTTAATATTTCAGATCTCTCTCTATTTGAAGACAACAACGATTTGAGGACAAATCGCCTAAAAGAAGGGCAGGATGATGTGATCACAACAACACAGATGGATTCTGAAGTCATGCCTCAAGGACCTATCACTCGTGCAAAGGCTAAACAATTCAGGGAAGTACTTTCTCATAAGTGCCTTAATGTTTTTAAATCTTTTAATGAGAAAGAACCCTTCGATAATAGGTTGTTTAATATGTTACATATTGAATATTAAATAACCTATAGTTCACATTCTTATATTATAAATTATATAAGTTGATATATACTTAGTTATTTCTTTATGTTATGCATGTAGGCACATTCGGCCAACACTTGGGAGCTATATTGGAGCTAAATAGAGCATGCAACAGCTAGGATACTTACATGGGAACGATTAGGAGAGCATAAGGAGCAATTTGGTGAAAAGTTATTTTAAGGTCGTGAGCTCATAGCTGGATTGAGCTGAAGATTTGAGCTACAAGATGACCTCATTTCAGTTGGGGAGCTACACCATCATCATCAACACTTAGGACACTTCAAATATGTCCTAATTCAAAATTTTTGAAAACGTACCTTTTCACAAATAGTTGTCAACTCAAGAGGTACGTTTTCACAAGGAGCTGCCATAATATTCACCATGCTACAAGTCACCTATGGCCAGCTCACCTTTAGCTCATTCACACCATAAGTAGCTCAAACATGAAGGGACAAACATTGTGACCTTTCATGAATGATGCTACCCATGAAGATGTCTTTACATCCAAGAGCATGCTGATGAAGACATTATAATAATTAGAGGTTTAAAACAATAAGGAATATGATATAAAAGCTCCATGCCTATTCGGCTACACACATGCCATGCACATGAGAGTTTTTGGTGCCAACATGAGAAGACACAACACCATTCGGCCAAGGGAGATGTTCCCTCATCATTGCCGAATCATCAATCCCCTTAATGAAGGGATAGCTGAACCATCACAAGCCCAAAAGACTTAATCATTTATTTGAAGCATTATGTATCTTCCTAAAGTCATGTATCTAGCCGAAACATTATGTAACCATTCGACCAAGCCCTCTCATTTCCTATAAATAGAGTGGCTTGCCTTCATTTGTACTCATCTCATCTCATATATTAAAATTACTCTTGTGAGTTAATTTCTCTTCAAAGTTCTTTGTGAACTTTATCGATTAAACAAGTATAGTTCTTATACTTGTGGCGTCATTCCTTCCATCCTGATTCCAAAATTCCTAGATTAATACCTAGTGGGTTGAAGACACTAACACCACCCTTCAAGCAAGTTTGTGAAAACCGTGATTATGCTTCATAGCATAGTTTCGTCTTTGGCATGTTTGAGATACAACATCACCACCATTACCATTTATTTCATCATCAACATCATCCATCTCTTCCATCAATTCTGCAGCCATCTCTATCCTTTCTTTATATTATTTCATTACTTATATTATTATTCCCTTTATTAAGTCCATCATTAATCATATTTCCTTTCTTATTTTGTGCACCCCAAGCTTGTAAATTCAAGGACATCAATACTTGTCAATCCTAGATCGGGACACAATAAGGCTATCTACATCTCTCCATCAAAGCGTGTAGATCACCTTACATCATCACACCTATTGGTTCTTCAAAAGACATGTTTCTTGAATTTTCTACTTGAAAATATATGTCTCTTTGAATATCCTACAAGGAAAAAAATAGTAGAAGAAGATTTGTTAGGTAAAATTTGTCCTCCACTTTGCTTTTCTTCTTTACACTTATCTTTTTCAGATTTTTCAACCCCAACAGTATCATTTCCAATTGTTCTTGTCTCCTCAAAATATTCTTCTTTAAAGTTTCCTTTCATGGCCTTCGTTTTCTCCCATTCTTCTATCCGTGACTTAAGGGTCACTTGGCATTCATGGACTTGGCTTGTAAGCATCGTTTCTAATATGATTTTACTCCATTGGTGTTGGAATGAATACTTATTGAAAAATCAATCGTGAGTAGCCTTCTTGTCAAATTTCCAAGGACATACTAATATAATGTGACTTGTACCCATGGGCACCACGTCACAAAGGACTTCATCATTGTATATCTCAATTGAGAAAGGTACAACAACTTGTTTGGTTACCTTGGCTTCACCCACATCGTTGAGCCACTGAAGTTTGTAAGGATGACGATGCTTGTAAGTCTTCAGACCCAACTTTTCCACCATGTGAGTACTTGCTACGTTTGTACAACTTCCTCCATTAATGATCACCACACAAACTTTATCCCCAACATGACATTTTGTATGAAAGATATTCTCTCTTTGTTCATCTTGTTGACTTTGAATGTTCAAAGTCCTTTTGACTACAAGGATGTTGAATGGAAGAGACATGTTATCAAATAAGAAAAAACGAAATGTGTGTAGGACCTTACTAGAATATACTCTCACAAAGCCTCATGAGTCACTCCAAGGAAACTTGAATGTCACTCAATCCGCTCGTGATTGCACTCTAGAACTTAATGGCTTTTATGTGTCCTCTTCTGATCTCACACACGCTCCAGTCTTTTTCCTCTCGATTCTCTTATCCCAAGTTCTAGAGAAATTTACTCAAACCGTATCAAGTAAACTTTTACTTCTTTGGCGTCGGCTAGAAAAGATTTAGTAGGAATGGAAAAACAAATATAATGAAAGGGAGGCTTAGAAAATAGAAAGAAGAGAATAAAAGGGGTTACTTACACAAGTCACTTCACAACCTTCTATCACCAAAATCAATTTAAAAGGCTTACTTGAATGGCTTAGTGATGAGAATGGTTGATGAGTGCTTCAACTTTCTTTCTTTTCTTTGTTTTTTTCTTCTTTTTGATTGCTGGAATTTTCTTTCTTTTGGAGTGATTCAATTTCTTTTATGATTTTTCTTGATTTCTTTGACTTTGCACTTCACTTGCACTTCTTTATGTATTTTTGTTTTTGTTGTTGTTGCACGTTGGTTTCTTCCACCAAAGCTCTGATTACCACTTGATGTAACCTTGTTTGGCTTCTGATGCCACTTGATGTAAGGCACTTGTACCTTAACAATTGATTGTGGATCTAGGAAGGAAGCAAAACAATCTATACAAGTGAATGGCTCAAAAAGAGATGGTTAAGGGTGGTAAACGTATGGGTGAATTGGTGGGCTGTTTAAATTAGAGATGGAAGTGAAAGATGGTTGATATGGCTATGGGTTATGGCTGATGAATCAAAGGGATGGTTGTGAGGATAGTATCTCAAAGAATACTTAAAGAAGAACCAATGCTATAGAAAGAAAAGACCCAAACTTTATATTGCTTCTTTAAGGGGTGGTATTAAGTACTTTTACCCACTAGTTATATGAACTAGAAACCAAAAGTATTAAGGTGAAAAGAGGGTTGATGCCACAAGTATAAAATACTTGATAAGTCGATCAAAGTTCCAAGACTTAAGGAAGAGAATAATCTCACTTATATTAATCAAAAAGGTATGATTAAAAATGAAATATGATGGCCTATTTAAAGTTTTCAAAGGGTTTAGGCTGAATAAACACTTGATGGTTCGGCCAAGGTTCAAACCCCTTTGCAAATACATGATTTGTTTATTAAAATACATGATTTAAATGAAGATAAATGCTTTTGGATGAATGATTATGTGTTGGTTTGGCCCTAAGGAAGATTTGAATGAATTTGGAAGCTATTTGGGTGCCAAAATGAAGAGGAACGAGTCTTTGGCCGAATAGAAAACATCCCTTAGTGTTTTGGCGCCAATTTGATGTCACATGAGTGCACATGCTTGAATGATGCACATGGCAGCCTACTTAAATGCACATGGGTGATCTAGGGAGCCTTGTGGTGTAGCCTTGTGCATGGGATGATGGCTGGTCATGTGCTGCATCTTGGGTGTGCATGTGTCTCCTCCTAGCTAGTTTGAATATGGAGATAGCTTAGCAAGCATGGTATTGTTTATGAATAAGCTTCCTAACCGAGTCCTTGTGAGCTCCATAACAGAATGTTCAGCTACATTCAGCTACCATTGATATCATTTTTGACAACTCAGGTCCAAATAGCTGAGTTTAGCTAGCCTTGTCCTCCAGCTGAATTGAGCTTTCCTTAGTGTTCCATGAGCTGCCATGTTCCTTATGTGTTGTTTGTGAGATGCTTTTGATGTCCAAATAATCCACCAAGCTACCCCAACGTGTGCCATAATCCAATGTACCTACATGTGCAAGAAAACAAGGTAAGTCCATGGCATTGAGCTGATATGAGCTAAATACCTTGTTGCCATGCATGAATATGGTAATGTGATCTATGATTGAAGGTCATGAGCTAAATATATCATCTTATAATATGTATGAACTAATGCATAAAGCCTAAGTACTAAAATGAATGCGTTGGATCTGATAAAATGAATGATAATTATGTTACCTTGATGTATATCTGATAATCATGCTTAAATGAATGCAAGACTAATATATCATACTTAACATGCTTTAAATAACATTGTAGATATATGTTGTATGCATGAATATCATTTAACATGGTATTCATAATAAATGATAAATGGAAACATGTAATAATAATATCCTAAGAAATGATATGTAATCATAGCATATATTTGAATGATATAAAGGACATGATCAACTAGGCATAGGATGGAATTATTATGATAATTTATACTAACATGTGAATGCATGCTTATGATACAATAGAATGTATGAATGATATAATATAAGATAGGGTAAGGAATAACTCCCTTAGAAACAACTTTGAATAACATCCATGGTGTGATAAAGTCATAGAGAAAATTGGAGCTAGTTTGGATCGTATCATCCTCCCCTTCTTTTAGGTGATTTGTCCTCAAATCGAAGTAGTTTCTCGTTGAAGACTTTCTTGATGTAGGAAGGATTGAATCTTTATGCTTTCCTTCAATAGATGATTCACATGAAATGTTCAACCTCTTGGCTTCAAATTGGGTAACTTCACATCCTTTATTGGGAGGACACAATGTTTGGAAACTGTCACATGTCCTTTGATTCAAAAATTGTGTCTTGTACTCCAAAGGTTGTATCCTTTCAAAACATTGTATCTTTTAACTCTTACTCCTTGAATAATCATGATGGTTAGTGAAGAAATTTGACTTTCGATCTCCTTCAAGCACGTCGATAAAGTCAACAACTTTAAGCTTTGTGTTCTTCCAGATGATGGCCTTTAAAAAGGTGGACAATGCTTGCTTCACACCATCGTAATGGCTAAATTTGATGTACAAATCAAACTAAAATTGAAAAATGATCTTGTCATCATAGATTGATTGGATAACACCACTTATACTAATCAAATTGCTGCAAAATGAATCAAAGTTATAAAATGAAAAACTAATACAAAATGAATAGAATTAGCAAACCAGGGTGGATGTTTAATGGGCATTGGTTGCTAAAATCTCTTCAATAGTTGTAATGTACTTGCAGCCTCAATGATCACAACTTGTGGAACTTCAAGTGACACATCTTTTTGAACATCAAGTGGCATAACTGTTGGAATGTCAAAGGACATGTCTTGTGGATTACCAAAGGTCACACCTATTGGTTCTTCAAAAGACATGTTTCTTGAATTCTCTACTTGAAAAGATATGTCTATTTGAATATCCTACAAGGAAAAAGAAATAGTAGAAGAAGATTTGTTAGGTAAAATTTATCCTCCACTTTGCTTTTCTCCATGACTTGAACACACTATTGATTTTCTTCATTGCTGCTTCTAAGGGAGTTCTTCCTTACCCTCTCTTATATTATGTCATTCATACATTCTATTCTATCATAAGCATGCATTCACATGTTATTATAAATTATCATAATAATTCCATCCTATGTGTAGTTGATCATGTCTTTCATATCATTCAAATATATGCTATGATTATATATCATTTCTTAGGATATTATTATTACATGTTTCCATTTATCATTTATTATGAATACCATGTTAAATGATATTCATGCATACAACATATATCCACAATGTTATTTCAAGCATGATTAGTATGCTATATTAGTCTTACATTCATTTAAGCATGATTATCTTATATACATCAAGGCAACATCATTATAATTCATTTCATTAGTTCATATGCATTCATATTAGCTATTAAGATTCATGCATTATCTTACACATATTATGAGATGATATATTTAACTCATGACCTTCAATCATAGCTCACATTACCATATTCTTACATGGCAGCAAGGTATTTAGCTCATAACAGCCCAATATCATAGACTTACCTTGTTTATTTGTAGATATAGGTACATTGGAGTGTGATGCACGATGAGGTAGCTTAGTGGATGATTTGAACGTCATATGCAGCTCACAAACAGCTCACAAAGTACAAGGGAGCTCATGGAACACTAAGGAAAGCTCGATTCAGCTAGAGGAGCTTAAGGCTAGCTAAACTCAGCTAGTTGGACTATTTGGTGAGGAGTTGCCAAAAGTGAAGTCAAAGGTAGCTAAATGTAGCTGAACATGTTGATATAGAGCTCACAAGGACTCGGTTAGGAAGCTTGCTCACGAACAGCCCATGCTTGCTAGCTAGCTCCACACTTAAGCTAGCTTGGAGGAGACACATACACGCCTAAGAAGGGAACACATGACCAACCAGCATCCCATACAAAAGGCTGCACCACAAGGCTGCCCCATGCGCCTTTCATGTGATTCATTTAGGCGGCAAGATAAAGAGCCATTTAACTATTTGGCCAAGCATCATCTCCTCTCTCATTTGGCGCCAATTTGAAGGGATACAAGTGTTACTCGGCCAAGGATCATTTCCCTCCATCAAGGGCCTAACCATCATCTCTTTTAGCATTTAAATTATATCTTTATAGGGACATAATTGGGATGGCCGAACCATTATGTCTCTATTCGGTCATGCCCCTCCATTTCCTATAAATAGGAAAACATATCTCAATTGTATTCATACCATTTTGATTAATATAAGTGAGATTATTCTCTTCCTTAAGTCCTGGCGACTTTTATCGACTTATCAAGTATTTTATACTTGTCGCGTCAACCCCTTTGTTTTCACCTTGATACTTCTGGTTCCTAGTTCTTATAACTAGTGGGTCAAATTCCTTAATACCACCCCTTGAAGAAGCAATATATAGTCTGGGTCTTTGCTATCTATAGAATTGGTTCTTCTTTGAGACTTCTTCAATATACTATCCTCACTACCATCCCTTTGTTTCATAGCCATAACCTATAGTCATTTCAATCATCTTCCGTTTCCATCTCTCATTTAAACAACCCACCTATTCACTCATACGTTTACCACCCTTAACCATCTCTTTTTTAGCCATTCACTTGTGCAGGTTGTTTTGCTTCCTTCCTAGACACACAATCAATTGTTAAGGCATCAGAAGAGCCTTACATCAAGTGGTATCTGAACTTTGGTGGAAGAAAGCAATGTGCAACAATAACAACAACAAAAATACAAAAAGAAGTGCAAGTGAAGTGCAAAGTCAAAGAAATCAAGAAAAAAATCAGAAAAGGAATTAAGCACTCCAAAAGAAGAATTTCCAGCACTCAAAAAGAAGAAAAACAAAGAAAAGGAAAGAAAGAAAGTTGAAGCACTCATCAACAACTCTAATCACCAAGCCATTCAAGTAAGCCTTTAAATTGATTGTGGTGATAGAAGGTTATAAAATGACTTTGTGTAAGTAACCCCTTTTGTTCTCTTCTTTCTATTTCTAAGCCACCCTTTCATTATATTTGTTTTTCCTTTCCTACTAACCCTTTTGCAGCCGACACCAAACAAGTAGAAATTTATTTGATATAGTCTTAAGTAAAGTTCTCTAGAACTTGAGACAAGAGAATCAAGAGGAAAAGGCTAGAGAGTGTGCGAGATCAGAAGAGGACAAGTAAAAGCCATTAAAGTCCTAGAGTGCAAATACGAGCAGATTGAGTGACATTCAAGTTTCCTTGGAGTGACTCGTGAGGCTTTGTGAGAGTATATTCTGGTAAGGTCCTACATACATTTCATTTTTCCTTATTTGCTAACATGTCTCTTCCATCTAACATATTTGCAGTCAAAAGGACTTTGAACATTCAAATTCAAGAGGATGAACAAAGAGAGAACATCTTCCATACCAAATGTCACGTGGAAGATAAAGTTTGTGTGGTGATCATTGATGGAGTAAGTTGTACAAACGTAGCAAGTACTCACATGGTGGAAAAGTTGGGTCTGAAGACTTCCAAGCATCCTCATCCTTAGAAACTTCAATGGCTCAACGATGTGGGTGAAGCCAAGGTAACCAAACAAGTTGTTTTACCTTTCTCAATTGGAAGATACAATGATGAAGTCCTTTGTGACGTGGTGCCCATGAGTGCAAGTCATCTTATACTCGGGCGTCCTTGGCAATGTGATAAGAATGCTACCCATGACGGATTCTCTAACAAGTACTCTTTACAGCTTCAAGGAAAGAAAATCATATTGGCACCCTTGTTTCCAAATCAAGTTCATGAATGCCAAGTGACCCTTAAGTCACGCATAGAAGAATGGGAGAAAATGAAGGCCATAAAAAGAAGCTTTGAAGAAGAACATTCTAAGAAGACAAGAACAATTGGAAATGAATTTGTTGGAGTTGAAAATGATGTTTTGAAAGTAGTAGAGCAAATTGAAAGTGGCAAATTTGAAAAGGATGAGTATAGAGAAGAAAAACAGAGTGAATGACAATTTTTACCTAACAATTCTTCTTCTACTATTTATTTTTCCTTGCAGGATATTCAAAGAGACATATATTTTCAAGTAGAAAATTCAAGAAACATGTCTTTTGAAGAACCAATAGGTGTGACCTTTGGTAATCCATAAGACATGTTCTTTGTTGTTCCAATAGTTATGCCACTTGAAGTTCAAAAAGATGTGACACTTGAAGTGCCACAAGTTGTGATCATTAAGGCTCCAAGTACATTACAACTATTGAAGACATTTCAACAACCAATGGAATTTTTCATCATCAAGCAACCAATACCCATTAAACATCCTCCATGGTTTACTATTCCCATTCATATTGTTAATAGTGTTTCATTTACTAACTTTGATTTATTTTGCAGCAACTTGTTTCATCCTTATGGTGAAGAAATCATACCAACCTTCAAGGCAATAATTTGGAGAGGCACAATGGTGAAAGAACATGATGATTTAAATCAGCCCCAAGGAGTCATTCAAAGAACACTGATCTTCACCAAGCGACATGATGACTCCAACCAAGAGACAAACCTTTTCATCAACAAGCATGGTGAATTAAAAGGAGGAAATGAAGATATAGAGGTCCTTTCCAAGCATTATAATGATTCAAAGAATAAAGAAATAGGATCAAGTTGGTTCGTGAAGGGATTTGTCTTTTCTGTTCAAAGTACATGTGATGATTCCCAAACATTGTGTCATCCCATCAAAGGACATGAAGTTACCAGATTTAAAGCCAAGAGGTTGAACATTTCGTGTGATTCATCTATTGGAGGAAAACACAAGGATTCAATTCTTCCTACATCAAGACGGTCTTCAATGAGAAAATACTTCGATTTGAGGACAAATCGCCTAATAGAAGGGGAGGATGATACGATCCAAACTAGCTCCAACTTTCTCCATGAATTGAACACACCATGGATGTTCTTCATTACTGCTTCTAAGGGAGTTCTTCCTTACCCTCTCTTATATTATGTCATTCATACATTTTATTCTATCATAAGCATGCATTCACATGTTATTATAAATTATCATAATAATTCCATCCTATGCCTAGTTGATCATGTCATTCATATCGTTCAAATATATGCTATGATTACATATCATTTCTTAGGATATTATTATTACATGTTTCCATTTATCATTTATTATGAATACCATGTTAAATGATATTCATGCATACAACATATATCCACAATGTTATTTCAAGTATGATTAGTATGATATATTAGTCTTGCATTCATTTAAGAATGATTATCTTATATACATCAAGGCAACATCATTATAATTCATTTCATTAGTTCATATGCATTCATATTAGCTATTAAGCTTCATGCATTATCTTACACATATTATGAGATGATATATTTAACTCATGACCTTCAATCATAGCTCACATTACCATATTCTTACATGGCAGCAAGGTATTTAGCTCATAACAGCCCAATATCATGGACTTATCTTGTTTCCTTGCACATATAGGTACATTGGAGTGTGATACACGATGAGGTAGCTTGGTAGATGATTTGGATGTCATATGCAGCTCACAAACAGCTCACAAAGTACAAGGCATCTCATGGAACACTAAGGAAAACTCGATTCAGCTGGAGGAGCTTAAGGCTAGATAGACTCAGCTATGTGGACAATTTGGAGCTGAGTTGCCAAAAGTGAAGTCAAAGCTAGCTGAATGTAGCTGAACATGTTGATATAGAGCTCACAAGGACTCGGCTAGAAAGCTTGCTCACGAACAACCCATGCTTGCTAGCTAGCTCCACACTCAAGCTAGCTTGGAGGAGACACATGCACGCCTAAGAAGGGAGCACATGACTAGCCATCATCCCATGCAAAAGGCTGCACCACAAGGCTCCCTAGAATACCCATGTGCTTTGCATATGATCAGCCGCCATGTGTGATACGATCCAAACTAGCTCCAACTTTCTCCAAGACTTGAACACACCATGGATGTTCTTCAAAGCTATTTCTAAGGGAGTTCTTCATTACCCTATCTTATACTATATCATTTATACATTCTATTCTATCATAAGCATGCATTCACATGTTAGTATAAATTATCATATTATTATTTCTATCATATACTTCTTTGATCATGTTTTTCATATTATTCAAATATATGCTATGATTACATATCATCTCTTAGGATATTATTATTACATGTTTCCATTTATCATTTATGAATATCATGTTATATGATATTCATGCATACAACATATACCCATATCTTTATGATTGATACACAATGTTATAAGAATATTAGGATAGTCTTATAATCATATTAAGCATGATTATCATATATACATCAAGGCAGCATCATTATAAATCATTTCATTAGTTCATATGCATTCATATTAGCTCTTAAGCTTCATGTATTATCTTACACATATTTTGAGATGATATAATTAGCTCATGACCTTTAAACATAGCTCACATCACCATAATCATACATGGCAGCAAGGTATTTAGCTCATAACAACTCAATATCATGGACTTACCTTGTTTCCTTACACATATAGGTACATTGGAGTGTGATGCACGATGAGGCAGCTTGGTAGAGTATTTGGACGTCATATGCAGCTCATAAACAGCTCAAAAATATCATGGCAGCTCGTGGAACACTAAGGAAAGCTCAACTTAGCTGGAGGAGAGCTTTGGACCAAAGTGCTGAAAAGTGAACTAAAGGTAGTTGGAAGTAGCTGGGAGAGTAGTGGAGGAGCTAAGAAGACCAAAGCTAACAAGCTTGAGTTTATCAAGATATAACTCACCTAGTTAGCTACCAAGACACTCATCTAGCTTACCTTGAAGCTAGTTCATCTCTAGGCTGGCCAATGGATTCCATGTCATCTAGATACACGTTGGAAGCTAATTCACGCCTAGTTGTTGCCTATCTTCATTCCATGACTTCAAGACATCATCCTATGGTTGCAACCCCCATGTGCATCATTCAAGCATGTGCACTTCATATGACATCAAATTGGTGCCAAAACACCAAGGGATGCTTCCTATTCAGCCAAAAACACTTTCCTCTTCATTTTGGCTCCAAAATAACTTCCAAATGCATTCAAATCATCCTTAGGGCCGAACCAACACATAACCATTCGGCCAAGGGCATGTATTTTCATTAAAGTCTTGTTTTTTCATTAAAATTCATGTCATTTTAGGAAGGTACAAAGGTTGGCCGAGCCAACATGTACCTTTTCGGCCAAGTCCCTTCAAAAACTATAAATAGGCCATTATATTTCATTTGTAATGAGACCATTTTGATTAATATAAGTGAGATTATTCTCTTCCTTAAGTCCTGGTAACTTTTATCGACTTATCAAGTATTTTATACTTGTGACGTCAACCCCTTTCTTTTTACCTTGATACTTCTGGTTCCTAGTTCATATAACTAGTGGGTCAAATTACTTAATACCACCCCTTGAAGAAGCAATATAAAGTCTGGGTCTTTGCACTCTATAGCATTGGTTCTTCTTTGAGACTTCTTCAAGATATTATCCTCACTACCATCTCTTTGTTTCATAAGCCATAACCATAGCCATATCAATCATCTTTCGCTTCCATCTCTCATTTCAAACAGCTCACCTATTCTCCATACGTTTACCACCCTTAACCATCTATTTCTGAGCCATTCACTTGTGCAGGTTATTTTGCTTCCTTCCTACATCCACAATCAATTGTTAAGGTACAAGTTCCTTACATCAAGTGGCATCAGAAGCATTAGATCAAGTGGTATCAGAGCTTTGGTGGAAGAAAGCAACGTGCAACAACAAAAAAAACAAAATTACAAAAAAAAAGTGCAAGTGAAGTGCAAAGTTAAAGAAATCAGAAAAGGAATTAAGAACTCTAAAAGAAGAATTTCCAGCACTCAAAAAGAAGAAAAGCAAAGAAAAGGAAACAAAGAAAGTTGAAGCACTCATCAATAACTCTCATCACTAAGCCATTCAAGTAAGCCTTTAAATTGATTGTGGTGATAGAAGGTTGTTAAATGACTTTGTGTAAGTAACCCCTTTTATTTTCTTCTTTCTATTTCTCGGCCACCCTTTCATTATATTTTTTTCCATTCCTACTAACCCTTTTGCAGCATGTGTCAAATAAGTAAAAATTTACTTGATACGGTTTTGAGTAAAGTTCTCTAGAACTTGAGACAAGAGAATCGATAGGAAAAAGGCTGGAGAGTGTGTGAGATCAGAAGAGGACATGTAAAAGTCATTAAGTCCTAGAGTTGCAAACACGGGCGGATTGAGTGACATTCAAGTTTCCTTGGAATGACTCGTGAGGCTTTGTGAGAGTATATTCTGGTAAGGTCCTACACACATTTGTTTTCCTTATTTGCTAACATGTCTCTTCCATCAAACATCTTTGTAGTCAAAAGGACTTTGAACATTCAAAGTTAAGAGGATGAACAAAGAGAGAACATCTTCCATACCAAATGTCACGTGGGAGATAAAATTTGCGTGGTGATCATTGATGGAGGAAGTTGTACAAACGTAGCAAGTACTCACATGGTGGAAAAGTTGGGTCTCAAGACTTCCAAGCATCCTCATCCTTAGAAACTTCAATGGCTCAACGATGTGGGTGAAGCCAAGGTAACCAAACAAGTTGTTGTATCTTTCTCAATTGGAAGATACAATGATGAAGTCCTTTGTGATGTGGTGCCCATGAGTGCAAGCCACCTTATACTAGGACGTCCTTGGCAATTTGACAAGAAGGCTACTCATGATGGATTTTCTAACAAGTATTCTTTCCAACATCAAGTAAAGAAAATCATATTGGCGCCTCTGCTTCCAAGTCAAGTTCATGAATGCCAAGTGACCCTTAAGTCACGCATAGAAGAATGGGAGAAAAAAAAAACCACCCTTGAAGAATAACGTTTTGAGGATACAAGAACAATTATAGAAGAAATTGTTAGTGTTGTAAGAGAAGTCTTGCAAGAGCATCAAGTAGAACAAGTGGAAAATCATATTGATACGAGAAACATTGGAAAAGAAAGGGAGAATGGAGAGCAAGATTCACCTAACAAATATTTTCCTCCAATTATTACTTTTGTTTTACAGGACAATCCAAGAGTCATATCACTTCAAATTGAAGACTCAAAGAACATGTCTTTTGAAGAATCAATAGGCGTGACTTGTGGTGATCCACAAGATATGTCCTTTGAGGTTCCAACAATTATGTCTCTAGAAGTTCAAAAAGATGTGTCACTTGAAGTGCTACAAGTTGTGATCATTGAGGCTCCAAGTACATTACAACTAATGAAGAGATTTCAGCAACCAATGGAGTTTTCCATCATCAAGAAACCAATGACCATTAAACATCTAGCCTGGTTTGTTATTTCCATTCACCTTGTTAATAGTTTTTCATTCACTAACTTTGATTTATTTTGCAGTAACCTGTTTTATCCTTATGGTGAAGAAATCATACCAACCTATAAGGAAATAATTTGGAGAGGCACAATGGTGAAAGGACATGATGATTTAAATCAGCCCCAAAGAGTCATTCAAAGAATACTTATCTTCACCAAGCGACGTGATGACTCCAACCAAGAGATAAACCTTTTCACCAACAAGCATGGTGAATTAAAAGGAGGAAATTAAGATATGGATGACCTTTCCAAGCATTATGATGATTCAAAGAATAAAGAAAAAGGATAAAGTTGGTTCGTGAAGGGATTTGTCTCTCCTGTTCAAATGACATGTGATTGTTCCCAAACATTGTGTCCTCCCATTAAAGGACGTGACGTTGCCAGATTTGAAGCCAATAGGTTAAACATGTCGTGTGAATCATCTATTGGATGAAAACATAAGGATTCAATCATTCCTACATCAAGAAGGTCTTCAATGAGAAACTACTTCGATTTGACGATAAATCGCCTAAAAGAAGGGGAGGATGATACGATCCAAACTAGCTCCAACTTTCTCCATGACTTGAACACACATGGATGTTCTTCAAAGCTGTTTCTAAGGGAGTTCTTCATTACCCTATCTTATAATATATCATTTATACATTCTATTCTATCATAAGCATGCATTCACATGTTAGTATAAATTATCATATTATTATTTCCATCCTATGCTTATTTGATCATGATATGCATGATTACATATAATTTCTTAGGATATTATTATTACATGTTTCCATTTATCATTTATGAATACCATGTTATATGATATTCATGCATACAACATATACCCATATCTTTATGATTGGTACAAAATGTTAGAAGCATGTTAGGATAGTCTTATAATCATATTAAGCATGATTATCATATATACATCAAGGCAACATCATTATAAATCATTTCATTAGTTCATATGCATTCATATTAGCTCTTAAGCTTCATGTATTATCTGACACATATTTTAAGATGATATAATTAGCTCATGACCTTCAAACATAGCTCACATCATTATAATCATACATGGCAGTAAGGTATTTAGCTCATAACAACTCAATATCATGGACTTACCTTGTTTCCTTACACGTATAGGTACATTGGAGTATGATGCACGATAAGGCTGCTTGGTAGAGTATTTGGATGTCATATGAAGCTCACAAATAGCTCACAAATATCATGGCAGCTCGTGGAACACTAAGGAAAGCTCAACTTAGCTGGATAAGCTAGCATGTAGCTGAACATAGATGGAGGAGAGCTTTGGACCAAAGTGCTGAAAAGTGGACTAAAGGTAGCTGGAACTAGCTGGGAGAGTAGCTGAGGAGCTAAGAAGACCAAAGCTAACTAGCTTGAGTTTATCAAGCTATAATTCACCTAGTTAGCTACCAAGACACTCATCTAGCTTAGCTTGAAGCTAGTTCATCTCTAGGCTGGCCAATGGATGCCATGTCATCCAGATACATGTTGGAAGCTAATTCACGCCTAGTTGTTGCCTAGTTTCATTCCATGGACTTCAAGACATCATCCTATGGTTGCAACCTCATCAAAGCATAACAAGAAGACCATGTGCATTCATGTAGGCTGCCAGGTACATCATTCAAGCATGTGCACTTCATGTGACATCAAATTGGCGCCAAAACACCAAGGGATGCTTCCTATTTGGCCAAAGACTTTTTCCTCTTCATTTTGGCACCCAAATAACTTCCAAATGCATTCAAATCATCCTTAGGGCTAAACCAACACATAACAATTCGGCCAAGAGCATGTATTTTCATTAAAGTCTTGATTTTTTCATTAAAAATCATGTCATTTTAGAAAGGTACAAGGGTTGGACGAACCAACATGTACCTATTCGGCCAAGTCCCTTCAAAAACTATAAATAGGCCATTATATTTCATTTGTAATGAGACCATTTTGATTAATATAACTGAGATTATTCTCTTCCTTAAGTCCTGGTGACTTTTATCGACTTATCAAGTATTTTATACTTGTGGCATCAACCCCTCTCTTTTCACCTTGATACTTCTGGTTCCTAGTTGTTATAACTAGTGGGTCAAATTCCTTAATACCATCCCTTGAAGAAGCAATATAAGGTATGGGTCTTTGCTCTCTATAGCATTGGTTCTTCTTTGAGACTTCTTCAAGATAATATCCTCACTACCATCCCTTTGTTTCATAGACATAACCTATAGCCATTTCAATCATCTTCCGCTTCTATCTCTCATTTAAACAGCCCACCTATTCACCCATACATTTTCCACCCTTAACTATCTCTTTTTGAGCCATTCACTTGTGCAGGTTATTTTGCATCCATCCTAGATCCACAATCAATTGTTAAGGTACAAGTACCATACATAAAGTGGCATCAGAAGCATTACATCAATGTGTCTTGCATGTGATTCATTTAGGCGCCAAGATGAAGAGCCATTTAACTATTCGGCCAAGCATCATCCCTTTTCCCATTTGGCGCCAATTTGAAGGGATACATGTGTTATTCGGCCAAGGATCATTTCCCTCCATCAAGGGCCTAACCATAATCTCTTTTAGCATTTAAATTATGTCTTTATAGGGAGATACATGGGCTAGCCGAACCATTATGTCTCTATTAGGCCATGCCCCTACACTTCCTATAAATAGGAAAACATATCTCAATTTTATTCAGACCATTTTGATTAATATAAGTTAGTTTATTCTCTTCCTTAAGTCCTGGTGACTTTTATCGACTTATCAAGTATTTTATACTTGTGGCGTCAACCCCTTTCTTTTCACCTTGATAATTCTGGTTCCTAGTTCTTATAACTAGTGGGTCAAAGTCCTTAATACCACCCCTTGAAGAAGCAATATAAGGTCTGGGTCTTTGCTCTCTATAGCATTGGTTCTTCTTTGAGACTTCTTCAAGATAATATCCTTACTACCATCCCTTTGTTTCATAGCCATAACCTATAGCCATTTCAATCATTTTCCGCTTCTATCTCTCATTTAAACAGCCCACCTATTCACCCATGCGTTTACCACCCTTAACCATCTCTTTTTGAGCCATTCACTTATGCGGGTTGTTTTGCTTCCTTCCTAGATCCACAATAAATTGTTAAGGCATCAGAAGAGCCTTACATCAAGTAGCCTTCATGTCAAATTACCAAGGATGTCCTAATATAATATGACTTGCACTCATTGGCACCACATCACAAAGGACTTCATCATTGTATCTCCCAATTGAGAAAGGTACAACAACTTGTTTAGTTACCTTGGCTTCACCCACATCGTTGAGCCACTGAAGTTTGTAAGGATGAGCTTGCTTGGAAGTCTTGAGACCCAACTTTTCCACCATGTGAGTACTTGCTACGTTTGTACAACTTCCTCCATTAATGATCACCACACAAACTTTATCCCCAATGTGACATTTTGTATGAAAGATATGCTCTCTTTATTCATCCTCTTGACTTTGAATGTTCAAAGTCTTTTTGACTACAAAGATGTTGGATGGAAGAGACATGTTAGTAAATAAGGAAAACAAATGTTTGTAGGACCTTACCAGAATATACTATCACAAAGCCTCAAGAGTCACTCCAAGGAAACTTGAATGTCACTCAATCCGCTTGTGTTTGCACTCTAGAACTTTATGGCTTTTACTTGTCCTCTTCTGATCTCACACACGCTTCAACCATTTTCCTCTCGATTCTCTTGTTCCAAGTTCTAGAGAACTTTACTCAAACTATATCAAGTAAATTTTTACTTGTTTGGCGTCAGTTACAAAAAGGGTTAGTAGGAATGGAAAAACAAATATAATGAAATGATGGCTTAGAAAATAGAAAGAAGAGAACAAAAGGGGTTACTTACACAAGTCACTTCACACCCTTCTATCACCACAATCAATTTAAAAGGCTTACTTGAATGGCTTGGTAATGAGAATGGTTGATGAGCGCTTCAACTTTCTTTCTCTTCTTAGTTTTTTTCTTCTTTTTGAGTACTGGAATTTTCTTTCTTTTGGAGTACTTCAATTTATTTTCTAATTTTTCTTGATTTCTTTGACTTTGCACTTTACTTGCACTTCTTTTTTTATTTTTGTTTTTGTTGTTATTGAATGTTGCTTTCTTCCACCAAAGCTTTGATTACCGCTTGATGTAACCTTGTTTGGCTTCTGATGCCACTTGATGTAAGGAACTTGTACCTTAATAATTAATTGTGGGTCTAGAAAGGAAGCAAAATAACCTGCACAAGTGAATGGCTCAAAAAGATATGGTTAAGGGTGGTAAACGTATGGGTGAATAAGTGGGCTGTTTAAATGAGAGATGGAAGCGAAAGATGTTTGATATGGCTATGGGTTATGGCTGATGAAACAAAGGGATGTTGTGAGGATAATATCTCAAAGAAGACTCAAAGAAGAACCAATTCTATAGAGAGAAAAGACCCAGACTTTATATTGCTTCTTTAAGGGGTGGTATTAAGTACTTTGACCCACTAGTTATATGAACTAGGAACCAGATGTATCAAGGTGAAAAGAGGGTTGATGCCACAAGTATAAAATACTTGATAAGTCGATAAAAGTCCCAAGACTTAAGGAAGATAATAATCTCACTTATATTAATCAAAAAGGTCAGATTACAAATGAAATATGATGGCATATATATAGTTTTCAAAGGGTTTAGGCCGAATAAACACTTGATGGTTCGGCCAAGGTTGAAACCCCTTTGAAAATATAAGATTTTTTTATGAAAATATATGATTTAAATGAAGATACATGCTCTTGGCCAAATGGTTATGTGTTGGTTCAGCCCTAAGGAAGATTTGAATGCATTTGGAAGTTATTTGGGCGCCAAAATGAAGAGGAAAGAGTCTTTAGCCGAATAGGAATAATCCCTTAGTGTTTTGGCGCCAATTTGATGTCACATGAGTGTACATGCTTGAATGATACACATGGAAGCCTAATTGAATGCACATGGGTGATCTAGGTAGCCTTGTGGTGCAGCCTTGTGCAAGGGATGATGGCTGGTCATGTGCTCCATCTTGGGTGTGCATTTATCTCCTCCTAGCTAGCTTGAATGTGGAGCTAGCTTAGCAAGCATTAGGTTGTTTGTGAACAAGCTTTTTGAACAATCTTCGTAACCGAGTCCTTGTGAGCTCCATAACAGCATGTTCAGCTACATTCAGCTACCATTGATATCATTTTTGACAACTCAGGTCCAAATAGTCCAACTAGCTGAGTTTAGCTAGCCTTGAGTTCTTCCAGCTGAATTGAGCTTTCCTTAGTGTTCCATGAGCTGCCATGTTCCTTGTGAGCTGATTTTGATGTCCAAATAATCCACCAAGCTACCCCAACATGTGCCATGATCCAATGTACCTACATGTGCAAGGAAACAAGGTAAGTCCATGGCATTGAGCTGATATGAGCTAAATACCTTACTGTCATGCATGAATATGGTAATGTGAGCTATGATTGAAGGTCATGAGCTATATATATCATCTTATAATATGTATGAACTAATACATAAAGCCTAAGTGCTAAAATGAATGCATAGGAGCTGATAAAATGAATGATAATTATGCTACCTTGATGTATATGTGATAATCATGCTTAAATGAATGCAAGACTAATATATCATACTTAACATGCTTTAAATAACATTGTGGATATAAGTTGTATGCATGAATATCATTTAACATGGTATCCATAATAAATGATAAATGGAAACGTGTAATAATAATATCCTAAGTAATGATATGTAATCATACCATATATTTGAATGATATTAAGGACATGATCAACTAGGCATAGGATGGAATTATTATGATAATTTATACTAACATGTGAATGCATGCTTATGATACAATAGAATGTATGAATGATATAATATAAGATAGTGAAGTAAGGCTAACTAGGCTTCTTCAATAATGGAGAAGTTGGTAACCTTGTTGTTTCCCGATCTAAGAGAGACACCAAATGATACACTTTGAATTAATAAGTAATCTACAAAAAATCAAAGAAAGAAATGAATAAAATGGACCATGGAAGAAGAAAGGAAATGATAAGTAAGAAAATGGAAAGAAATGATATCAAAGTGGGTTGCGAAAATGTTGAATAAATCTCCTTAGAGTGATGTTGACTTCGGCCTCCAAATGGTGGTGATGAAATGCCTTGTTGATGAATGAAAGATGATTTAATGGTGAAGAGATGGTATTGGAAGGATGATGATATAGGTGTGAATGGTGATGGAGGATGATGATGGATAGATGATGATGACTAGATAGCATCTTTTAAAACTAATAAGGAACCAATGCTATAGAGGAGCAAAGACCCATTTCTTATAAGTCTTATAAGGGATGGTATGAAAGGACATTGACCCACTAGGTATATAAACTAGGAACCAGAAGTATCAAGGGAAGGAATGACGCTACAAACTTTAGAAAAGCTTGCTTAATCGATATAGTTCTATAAAGAACTTGAAGAGAGAATAATCTCACAAAGAGTTTGTATTATCAAAATGGTTCAAGTTACAAATGAATATCAAAGCCATATTTATAGGCTTGAATAGGTTTGGCCAAATAAATAGGTGTCCATTCGGCTAGATACATGACTTTTAAATGTAAATACATATTGTTTTAATGAATGGGGATATCCTTGGCCGAATGGTCTCCTTGCTCTTCATCTTGGCGCCAACGTTGAACAAAGATGATGCTTTGGCAGAATAATGAGAACTCTCTTCATTTTGGCACCCATTATCCACACGCATGGTACATGTGTGGGCTGGTCATGAGGCACTCACATGGGAGGCATAGGGAGTTTATGATGTGGCTCCTCCTTGGCGTGAATATGTTCAGCAACTAGGTGTGACTTGGCATCCATCTTGCATCTAAGTGACATGTCATCATTGGGGCAACAACTAACTATGAAAGGGCAAATTTGTGTGAGACATCCTTTCATCATTTGGGCTACTTCCCATGGGTTTGAGATGAAGTTAAGCTGGCCATAGATGAAGGATATGTGTATAAGTCTTAGGGTAGCTCCTTGTGAAAAGATACTTCTTGGAATGGCAACTCTTTGTGAAAAGGTACGATTCCACAAAAATTAACCTATACCATATTTGTAGTGCTCTGTGTGGTGAAGATGATGGTGTAACTCTCCAGTTGAAATGAGGTCTCTAGCTAGCTCAAAAGTCTAGTTCAAGTTAGCTATGAGCTCGGAGGTCAGCTGACAACTTTGTCTCAAAATGTCCTTGAGCTATCCAAGAGTTGTCCTAGTCAAGTTTCCTTAGCTCAATGACTCCAATACTAGCTTTAAGTCAGCTCCCATCATGTGGTCGAACGTGTACCTAAAAAAGAAAGCATAATGTAAGCTAAGTATTTAAATATATAATCATGTAAATATATGGTTCATAGATTATATTATATGTTAACACAAGACATAGTATATAATCTATTATTTGGGGATGCATTTCTAAATGATTCAAAGGTTTTAATGCATTTGGTAGTAAGAGCTTCATTGAAAAGTTTGGCTCTTAATCGAGTGATTGGTCATTGGGGAATTACTTCTAAATCCTTTGAAGATGGAGTTGGTGTGCTCACATCATCCCCTCTTCTTTTATGCAATTTGTCCCCAAATCATCATCATCCTTGATTGGAGATAGATTTGCTTTATTGAAGGCAGCACTTACATTGTATTCTCCAGGAAGATCCAATTTGTATGCATTGTCATTAATCTTCTTAATAATATGAAAGGAACCATCACCTATTGGTAACAACTTAGACTTCCTTTTAGTTGGAAACCTTTCCTTACGCAAATGCACCCATACCCAATCTCCAACTTCCAAATGGAGTGGTTTGCGTCCCTTATTGGCTTGTTGTTCGTACTACTTTGTTCTTCTCTCAATATTGTATCGAATCTGTTCATGTAAGTTCTTGATGAACTCGGCCTTATTCTTACCATCCTTGTTAACCAATTGTTCTTGAGGTAGAGGAAGAATATCCAAAGGAGTTAAGGGATTGAATCTATACACTACCTCAAATGGTGAAGTTTTCATGGTTGAATGAACTGACCGATTGTAAGCACATTCTATATGTGGAAGGCATTCTTCCTAAGTCTTTATATTCTTCTTGATGATGTCTCTCAAAGGTGTTGATAATACTCTGTTGACAACCTTTGTTTGACCATCGGTTTGGGGGTACAAGTTATTGAAAACAATAATTTAGTTCCAAGTTTGTTCCACAATGTCCTCCATAAATGACTAAGGAACTTAACATCTCGGTCAGAAACAATGGTCCTTGGTATACCGTGTAACCTCACAACTTCCTTGAAAAATAGATTAGCCACATGGGTTGCATCATCAGTTTTGTGACATTGTATAAAATGGGCCATTTTGGAGAATCCATCAACCACCACAAATATAGAATCTCGTTCATTTCTTGTTTTTAGAAGACCCATCAAGAAATACATGGAAATATCAACCCATGGTGCTGTAGGAATGGGAAGAAGTGTGTAAAGTCCATGAGGCATGACCTTTGACTTAGCCTTTTTGCAAAGGATGCATCTTTCACAAACCCTTTCAACACCCCTTTTCTACTCAGGCTAATAGAGATGTTCTTTCAAGATTTTCAACGTTTTGTTGATTCCAAAATGTCCCATAAGTCCTCTTTCATGGGCTTCTCGTACCAATACTTCTCGGAAGAAACCTTGTGGAATGCATAACCTTTCTTCCTTGAATAGGTACCCTTAAGTCTATAGAACTTCTCAACTGCACCTTTTTCATAAGACTTGTATTTTTCTCCAAAATCATGGTCATTAGCGTAGTAATCTTTAAGGAAAGAAAAACCAAGTAATTTGGAATTCAAGGTGTTAAGAAGTACATACCTTCGTGAAAGGGCATCTGCAACAACATTCTTTTTTCTTTTCTTGTAATGAATAACGTATGGAAAGGATTCAATAAATTCTACCCACTTGGCATGTCGTTTGTTGAGTTTATGTTGGCCTTTAATATGCTTCAATGCCTCGTGATTAGTATGGATGACAAACTCCTTGGGACATAGATAGTGTTGCACGTTTCTAATGCCCTTATAAGAGAATACATCTCTTTGTCATAAATGGGGTAGTTTAGTGAAGCACCACTTAACATTTCACTAAAGTATGCAACTGGACGTCCCTCTTGAGTCAAAACGGCACCTATACCAATTCCAGAAGCATCACATTCTATTTCAAAAGTTTTATCAAAATTAGGAAGTACCAAAAGCGATGCTTTAGTCAAGCATTCCTTGATGGCCGTGAATGCTTCTTCTTGTTCTTTGCCCCATTCAATGGTGGAATTCTTTTTAATTACCCCAGTTAAGTGAGAGGCAATAGAACTAAAGTTGGGCATAAATCTCCGGTAAAAGCTTGCAAGTCCATGGAAACTTCTGACTTGGCTTATTGATGTAGGTCTTGGCAAGTCTTGAATTACTTTTAATCTTTTCCGGATCTACTTCAAGTCCCTATGAACTTACAATAAATCCTAAGAATGTAATCTTGTTAGTGTAAAAAGAACATTTTTGAAGGTTGTCATAAAGTTTCTCTTTTTGGAGAGTTTCAAGTATTGACCTCAAATGTTGCACAAGATCATCCAAAGTATGGCTATAAATCAAAATATCATCAAAATATACCACACAAAACTTACCAATAAAGGCCCGGAGTACATGGTTCATTAACCTCAAGAAAGTACTAGGTGCATTGTGATGTGAGGCTTCTGATGCCACTTGATGTAAGGCATTTGTACCTTACCAAATTGATTGTGGATCTAGGAAGGAAGCAAAACAACCTGCACAAGTGAATGGCTCGAAAAGAGATAGTTAAGGGTGGTAAACGTATGGGTGAATAGGTAGACTGTTTAAATAAGAGATGGAAGTGGAAGATGATTAAAATGGCTATAGGTTATGGCTACGAAACAAAGGGATGGTAGTGAGGATAGTATCTTGAATAAGTCTCAAAGAAGAACCAATGCTAAAAAGAGCAAAGACCCAGACTTTATATTGCTTCTTCAAGGGGTGGAATTAAGTACTTTAACCCACTAGTTATATGAACTAGGAACCAGAAGTATCAAGGTGAAAAGAAAGGGGTTGACACCACAAGTATAAAATACTTGATAAGTCGATAAAAGTCATCAGGACTTAAGAAAGAGAATAATATAACTTATATTAATCAAAAGGTCTCTTTACAAATGAAATATAATGGCGTATTTATAGTTTTTGAAGGGACTTGGCCGAATAGGTACATGTTGGTTCGGCCAGCCCTTGTACCTTCCTAAAATGACATGTTTTTTAATGAAAAAACAAGACTTTAATGAAAATACATGCTCTTGGCCGAATGATTATGTGTTGGTTCGGACCTAAGGATGATTTGAATGCATTTGGAAGTTATTTGGCCGCCAAAATGAAGAGGAAAGAGTCTTTGGCCGAATAGAAAACATCTCTTGGTGTTTTGGCGCCAATTTGATGTCACATGAAGTGCACATGCTTGAATGATGCACATGGCAGCCTACATGAATGCACATGGGTCTTCTTGCTATGCTTTGATGAGGTTGCAACCATAGGATGATGTCTTAATGTCCATGGAATGAAGATTGGAAACAACTAGGCGTGAATTAGCTTCCAACTTGTATCTAGATGGCATGGCATCCATTGGACAACCTAGAGATGAACTAGCTTCAAGGTGAGCTAGATGGGTGTCTTGGTAGCTAACTAGATGAATTATAGCTTGATAAACTCAAGCTAGTTAGCTTTGGTCTTCTCAGCTCCTCAGCTACACTCCCAGCTACTTCCAGCTACCTTTAGTCCACTTTTCAGCACTTTGGTCCAAAGCTCTCCTCCAGCTAAGTTCAGCTACATGCTAGCTCCTCCAGCTAAGTTGAGCTTTCCTTAGTGTTCCACGAGCTGCCATGATATTTGTGAGCTGTTTGTGAGCTTCATATAACGTCCAAATACTCTACCAAGCTACCTCATCGTGCATCACACTCCAATGTACCTATATGTGCAAGGAAACAAGGTAAGTCCATGATATTGAGCTGTTATGAGCTAAATACCTTGCTGCCATATATGATTATGGTGATGTGAGCTATGTTTGAAGTTCATGAGCTAATTATATCATCTCAAAATATGTGTAGGATAATGCATGAACTTAAGAGCTAATATGAATGCATATGAACTAATGAAATGAATTATAATGATGATTCCTTGATGTATATATGATAATCATGCTTAATATGATTATAAGACTATCCTAACATACACATAACATTATGTATCAATCATAAAGATATGGGTATATGTTGTATGCATGAATATCATATAACATGGTATTCATAAAAGATAAATGGAAACATGTAATAATAATATCCTAAGAAATGATATGTAATCATAGCATATAGTTCAATAATATGAAAAACATGATCAAATAAGCATAGGATGGAAATAATAATATTATCATTTATACTAACATGTGAATGTATGCTTATTATAGAATATAATGTATAAATGATATAGTATAAGATAGGGTAATGAAGAACCCCCTTAGAAACAGCTTTGAAGAACATCCATGGTGTGTTCAAGTCATGGAGAAAGTTGGAGCTAGTTTGGATCGTATCATCCTCCCCTTCTTTTAGGCGATTTGTCCTCAAATCGAAGTAGTTTCTCATTGAAGACCTTCTTAATGTAGGAAGGATTGAATCCTTATGTTTTCCTCCAATAGATGATTCACACGATATGTTCAACCTCTTGGCTTCAAATCTGGTAACTTCACGTCCTTTAATGGAAGGAAATAATGTTTGGGAACCATCACATGTCATTTGAACAGGAGAGACAACTCCCTTCACAAACCAACTTGATCCTTTTTCTTTATTCTTTGAATCATTATAGTGCTTGGAAAGGACCTCTATATCTTCATTTCCTCCTTTTAATTCACCATGCTTGTTGGTGAAAAGGTTTGTCTCTTGGTTGAAGTCATCACATCGCTTGGTGAAGATAAGTGTTCTTTGAATGACTCCTTGGGGCTTATTTAAATCATCATGTCCTTTCACCATTGTGCCTCTCCAAATTATTGCCTTGATGGTTGGTATGATTTCTTCACCATAAGGATGAAACAAGTTGCTGCAAAATAAATCAAAGTTAGTAAATGAAAAGCTATTAACAAGGTGAATGGAAATAGCAAACCAGGGTGGATGTTTAATGGGCATTGGTTGCTTGATGATGGAAAACTCCATTGGTCACTGAAATTTCTTCAATAGTTGTAATGTACTTGGAGCCTCAATGATCACAACTTGTGGCACTTCAAGTGACACATCTTTTTGAACTTCTAGAAACATAATTGTTGGAACCTCAAAGGACATGTCTTTTGGATCACCACAAGTCACGCCTATTGATTCTTCAAAAGACATGTTCTTTGAGTCTTCCATTTGAAGTGATATGTCTCTTGGATTGTCCTACAAAACAAAAGTAATAATTGGAGGAAAAGAGTTGTTAGGTGAATCATGCTCTCCATTCTCCATTTCTTTTCCAATGTTTCTCGTATCAATATGATTTTCTACTTGTTCTACTTGATTGCTCGTGCAAGACTTCTCTTTCGACACTAACATTTTCATTTATAATTGTTCTTGTCTCCTCAAAACGTTCTCCTTCAAGGGTTATTTTCATGGCTTTCTTTTTCTCCCATTCTTCTATGCGTGACTTAAGGGTCACTTGGCATTTATGAACTTGACTTGGAAGTAGAGGTACCAATATGATTTTCTTTCCTTGATGTTGGAAAGAATACTTGTTGGAAAATCCATTATGAGTAGCCTTCTTGTCAAATTGCCAAGGACGTCCTAGTATAAGGTGGCTTGCACTCATGGGCACCACATCACAAAGGACTTCATCAATGTATCTTCCAATTAAGAAAGGTACAACAACTTGTTTGGTTATCCTGGCTTCACCCACATCGTTGAGCCACTGAAGTTTGTATGGATGAGGATGCTTGGAAGTCTTGAGACCCAACTTTTCCACTATGTGAGTACTTGCTACGTTTGTTCAACTTCCTCCATCAATGATCACCACATAAAATTTATCTCCCACGTGACATTTTGTATGGAAAATATTCTCTCTTTATTCATCTTCTTAACTTTGGACGTTCAAAGTCCTTTTAACTACAAAGATGTTGGATGGAAGAGATATGTTAGCAAATAAGAAAAAAAGAAATGTGTTTAGGACCTTACCAATATTGCTCTCACAAAGCCTCACGAGTCACTCCAAGAAAACTTGAATTTCACTCAATCCACTCGTGTTTGCACTCTAGGACTTTAATGGCTTTTACTTGTTCTCTTCTCTTCTCACATACACTCTAGCCTTTTTCCTCTCGATTCTCTTGTTCTAAGTTCTAGAGGACTTTACTCAAAACCGTATCAAGTAAATTTCACTTGTTATGAATCGGCTGCAAATGGGTTAGTAAGAATGGAAAAAAATATAATGAAAGTGATACAATCCAAACTAGCTCTGACTTTCTCCATGACTTGAACACACCATGGATGTTTTTCAAAACTATTTCTAAGGGAGTTCTTCATTACCCTATCTTATGCTATATCATTTATACATTCTATTCTATCATAAGCATGCATTCACATGTTAGTATAAATTATCATATTATTATTTCCATCCTATGCTTATTTGATCATGTTTTTTATATTATTCAAATATATGCTATGATTACATATCATTTCTTAGGATATTATTATTACATGTTTCCATTTATCATTTATGAATACCATGTTATATGATATTCATACATACAACATATACCCATATCATTATGATTGATACATAGCATGCTCATTAATACTTAAGCATATTAGGATAGTTTTATAATCATATTAAGCATGATTATATTATATACATCAAGGCAACATCATTATAATTCGTTTTATTAGATCATACGCATTCATATTAGCTCCTAAGCTTTATACATTAGTTTACACATATTATGAGATGATATATTTAGCTCATGACATGCAATCATAACTCACATTACCATATTCTTACATGGTAGCAAGGTATTTAGCTCGTCTTAGCTCAATATCATGGACTTACCTTAATTCCTTGTACATATATGTACAATGGAGTGTGATGAACGTTAATATAGCTTGGTAGATGATTTGGACGTCCTATACAGCTCACAAATAGCTCACAAAGGACAAGGCAACTCATGGAACATTAAGGAAAGCTCGATTCAGCTGGAGGAGCTCAAGGCTAGCTAAACTCAGCTAGTTGGACTATTTGGAGCTGAGTTTCCAAGAGTGATATCAATGGTAGCTGAATGTAGCTGAACATGCTGTTATGAATCTCATAAGGATTCGGCTAGGAAGCTAGTTCACAAAACAACCCATGCTTGCTAGCTAGCTCCACACTCAAGCTAGCTTGGAGGAGACACATGCACGCCTAAGAAGGGAACACATGACCTGCCATCATCCCATGCAAAAGGCTGCACCACAAAGCTCCCTAGAACACCCATGTGCTTTGCATATGATCATCCCCCATGTGCCATGCATGTGGTTCATTTAGGTGCCAAGATGAAGAGCTCTCTCCCTATTCGGCCAAGCATCATTTCCCATGCACTTTGGCGTCAACTTGAGGGGACACAAGGACTATTCGGACAAGGATTATTTCCCTCCATAAAGGCCCAAAACATTATGTCATTTAGCATTTAATTATGTCATTTTATAGAGGCACAAGGGCTGGCCGAACCACCATGTATCCATTCGGCCATGCCCCTCTATTTCCTATAAATAGGAAAGCACAATTCATTTGTAAGTAGACCTTTTATTTTAATTAAAGTGAGATTATTCTCTTCCTTAAGTCCTGGTGACTTTTATCGACTTATCAAGTATAATTTCTACTTGTGGCGTCAACCCCTTTCTTTTCACCTTGATACTTCTGGTTCGTATCTCTTTATAGATAGTGGGTCAAAGTACTTCATACCACCCCTTAAAGAAGTAATATAAAGTCTGGGTATTTGCTCTATATAGCATTGGTTCTTCTTTAAGATACTATCCTCACAACCATCCCTTTGTTTCATATACCATAACCATAGCCATATCAACCATCTTCCGCTTCCATCTCTCAATTAAACAACCCACCTAATCACCCATACGTCTACCACCCTTAACCAATCTGTTTTGAGCCATTCACTTTGTAGGTTGTTTTGCTTCCTTCCTAGATCCACAATCAATTGTTAAGGCATCAGAAGAGCATTACATCAAGCGATAATCAGAGCTTTGGTGGAAGAAAGCAACGTACAACAACAACAAATAGAAAAATACAAAAAGAAGTGCAAAGTCAAAGAAATCAAAAAAAAATCAGAAAACAAAGTGGAGCACTCAAAGAAAGAAAAAATCCAGCACTCAAAAAGAAGAAAAGCAAAGAAAAGAAAAGAAAGAAGTTGAAGCACTCATCAACAATTCCCATCACCAAGCAAGTCAAGTAAGCCGTTTAAATTGATTGTGGTGATAGAAGGTTGTAAAGTGACTTGTGTAAGTAACCCCTTTTGTTCCTTTATTTCTATTTCTAAGCCACCCTTTCATTATATTTTGCTTTCCATTCCTACTAACCTTTTTGCAGCCGACGCCAAGCAAGTAAAATTTACTTGATATAGTAGTAATGTTCTCTAGAACTTGAGACAAGAGAATCGAGAGGAAAAAGGCTGGACAGTGTGTGAGATTAGAAGAGGACAAGTAAAAGCCATTAAGTCCTAGAGTGCAAACACGAGTGGATTGAGTGACATTCAAGTTTCCTTGGAGTGACTCATGAGGCTTTGTAAGAGTACATTCTGGTAAGGTCCTACACACATTTCGTTTTTTCCTTATTTGCTAACAAGTCTCTTCCATCCAACATATTTGTAGTCAAAAGGGCTTTGAACATTCAAAGTCAAGAAGATGAACAAAGATAGAATATCTTCCATACAAGATGTCACGTGGGAAATACAGTTTGTGGTGATCATTGATTGAGGAAGTTGTACAAACGTAGCAAGTACTCACATGGTGGAAAAGTTGGGTCTCAAGACTTCCAAGCATCCTCATCCATACAAACTTCAGTGGCTCAACGGTGTGGGTAAAGTAAAGGTAACCAAACAAGCTGTTGTACCTTTCTCAATAAAAAGATACAGTGATGAAGTCCTTTGTGACATGGTGCCCATGGGTGGAAGTCACCTTATACTAGGGCGACATTGGGAGTACGATAAGAAAGCTACTCATGATGGATTTTCTAACAAGTACTCTTTCCAACATCAAGGAAAGAAAATCATATTGGCGCATATGCTTCCAAATCAAATCCATGAATGTTAGGTTACCCTCAAATCACGTATAGAGGAATGGGAGAAAGCTAAAGCCATGAAGAAAAGTATTGAAGAAGAATGTTTTGAGGAGACAAGAAGAATTGGAAATGAGTATGTTGAAGTTGAAAAGGATGTTTTGCAAGTAGTGGAGCAAACTGAAAATGGCATAATTGAAAAGGATGAGTGTAGAGAAGAAAAGTAGAGTGAAGGACAAATTTTATCTAACAAATCTTCTTCTACTATTTCTTTTTCCTTGCAGGATATTCCAAGAGACATATCTTTTCAAGCTAGAGATTCAAGAAACATGTATTTTGAAGAATCAATAGACGTGACTTTTAGTGATTCACAAGACATGTCCTTTTACATTTTAAAAGATATACCTCTTGAAATTCAAAAGAATGTGCCAATTGATGTACCAAGAGTTGAGATCATTCAGACTCCAAGTACAATGCACATATTGAAGGGAATTCAACAACCAATGGAGTTTTTCATCATTAAGCAACCAATGCCCATTAAACATCCACCCTGGTTTGCTATTTCCATTCATCTTGTTAATAATTTTTCATTTACTAACTTTGATTTATTTTGCAGCAACTTGTTTCATCCTTATGGTGAAGAAATCATACCAACCCTCAAGGCAATCATTTGGAGAGATACAATGGTGAAAGGACATGATGATTTAAATCAGCCCCAAAAAGTCATTCAAAGAACACTTATCTTCACTAAGCGATGTGATGACTCCAACCAAGAGATAAACCTTTTCACCAACAATTATGGTGTATTAAAAGGATGAAATAAAGATATAGAGGTCCTTTCCAAGTATTGTGATGATTCAAAGAATAAATAAAAGGGATCAAGTTGGTTCGTGAAGGGCTATGTCTCTCCCATTCAAAGGACATGTGATGATTCCCAAACATTGTGTCCTCCCATCAAAGGATGTGAAGTTACCATATTTGAACCCAATAGGTTGAACATATCATGTGAATCATCTATTGGAGGAAAACATAAGGAATCAATCCTTCCTACATCAAGAAGTTCTTCAATGAGAAACTACTTCGATTTAAGAACAAATCACCTAAAAGAAGGGGAGGATGATACAATCCAAACTAGCTCCAACTTTCTCCATGACTTGAACACACCATGGATGTTCTTCAAAGTTGTTTCTAAGGGAGTTCTTCATTACCCTATCTTATACAATATCATTTATACATTCTATTCTATTATAAGCATGCATTCACATGTTAGTATAAATTATCATAATATTATTTCCATCCTATGCTTATTTGATCATGTTTTTCATATTATTCAAATACATGCTATGATTACATATCATTTCTTAGGATATTATTATTACATGTTTCTATTTATCATTTATGAATACCATGTTATATGATATTCATACATACAACATATACCCATATCTTTATGATTGATACACATCATGCTCATTAATACTTAAGCATATTAGGATAGTTTTATAATCCTATTAAGCATGATTACAATATATACATCAAGGAAGCATCATTATTGATGGCTCATGTATAATCTGCAAGGAGGCTACGGAGAGTAGAGAACACCTATTCATTGATTGTACTCTGGCAATTTCCTTATGGAACAATATTTTGAATCTCTTCGACTTAAGCACTCCTCCTTTACCATAGGTGAGCATGTTAGACTGGGCCTGTAGTGCTTGGAAAGATAAGTCCCTTCTCACTACTATCTTGAAACTTGCTTGGTGCGCTTTAATCTATTCCTTGTTAGAGAAAAGAAATAGAAGATTGTACCGAGGAAGTACAAGAAGTGTGAAAGAAATACTGAACTCTTTTAAAAAGATTGTAGGTATTCAATTAAGATGAAGGAATATAAATAGATTAGATAGTATCAATATTTACATTTGTAATCGTTGGGGTGTTGACCATACATTTATGTTGTAAGTAGGTTGTAATTTATCCCATTGATGGGATAATTTTTGTAGCAAAACTCTGCATCTTGGGTAATAAAATTTAAAATTATCCAAAAAAGAACAAAATAAGGAGTGCTTGGCATTTACTTATAAAGAAACAAGTCTACAGTATCATTAATAACATCTATATGCTTTATTTGATTTTTCTAGTTGGCATATATATGTTATAAGTATTTTCTATAAACTTTGCTCAGACAGTTTGGAATAAGTTATAAGCTAGTTTATGCTAAGATTGATGGACTTAGTTTGAATGATGAATAATTAGATAGGTGTTTTATGCGATTAAATAAATTATTGTTTATCGATAATAGTTCTAAAGAAACATATTTTTTATTTTCAATAAGAAAAGTTTCATAAGTTTAATGTGACATCTCTAGCTCATGTCTAGTAATGGATACGAGAAGGGGGTGTTATAATAGCATTTTTCTACCGAACATAATAATTGTGTCAGAATATTGATAGTCATTGTTGGATATTTTTTCCGATATGTCAAATGGTTCATTGTAAGTCTTATTCAACAATGCTCCATTGGTAGAAGCATCAACAACCATTCTTGTTTTCATATTCAATCCATTATAAAACATGTCCATTTGTGTCCAATGCTTGAAACCATGCATCAGGCATTTGTGCAACAAATCTTTGAAATGCTTCCAACTTCATAAAGTTATCATACTCCAATTAGTTAAATGATGTGAGATCGTTCCTCGGATTAGTATTTATGTTAGGAGGGTTGAAAGAAAATAATTTTTTAATGATATCATTGTATGATGTTATAGTACCAGGTGGCAGCGAGTAGCCACGCCTTGGCTTTGTCACGAAGAGAATAAGGAAACAACTTTATCTTAGAAGATTCTTTGGGTAGTCCTTGTTGTACAAAAGAATCTCACACTTTCATGAATACTCTTAAATATGCTCTAAGATCTTAGATAAATGAACCACTATATTGCCCCATAGACTGTAGCATCTAGAACATCACAAGTTTCAACTCAAAGTGGGTAGAAAGGATTACAGGTCCCACAATGTTAGGATTCAGATCGTCTGAAGTTGGCACAACATGCTCTCAAATTGCCTACTATGGTCATGAATATTGTAGAAGTTCAACGAATTAACCCAATTTCGAGGTGATAATTCATCTTCACCTTATTGTAATGGTGGTAAAGCATTGCTACCATCAAGACGAGCCATTTTGGGTTGATGTTGATTTGCTTTCCTAGGGTGACAATGAATATTTCATTTAATTTGAAGACCAAAATGTTCTAAATCTTTATTATTATTGTGGGTTATGCATCAACAACACTAAACTAGTAAGATACATACAAATTGAAAATAAACAAATTTAGTAAAAAAAGTAAAAAAAAAAAACTCCAATGCAATAAAATTTCTCCTGGAAATAACGCCAAAAGCTTGATGCTACAAATAGTGCTAAAACATTCAATGCAACTATACGTAATGTCGATCACACAAAGACTGATGTATCGAAAGTTAGAATTGTCAATCTCGATAGAAAACATAATATTTAAGTGGAATAGTGATAGGATTATAGAAAATGTTAGAATTCATAATAGTAAAGGCAGGGAATGTAACAATAATCAAAAGAGAAAATTGATCCATGGACCTATAAATGCTTCCGTTATTCGGTAATTCCCAATACGATTATACGTCATGCAATGGTCAACACGTTAATCTCCTCTGAAAAATCAAACACTTAATCAATTAGAATTAATTCTTTCCAAACCAACAATAAAGTAGTTAACATAACAGTGACAATTGGTAGTATACATATATACTAAATTTACTATCGCAAACAACAATGCAGTAAGAAAATAACTTACAACCTCGATAATTTTCATATCTAAAAATAATCAATAGCAACATACAATAAAGATAAATGCATATCTAAAATTATCACAAATAAGCTCCAGCATAAAAAATATTTTTAAGAAAAAATCAAAAAAGAAGCATTTAATCAAACACCTTGAATCCAAATCCAAATAACATCATAAACAATAATACATCTAAACTAAATAAAGTATCTTCCCTCACTCAATAAAAGAACCCAAAATAAATTTCGAATCACAATTGATCACCGCTGCTACACGGTATTACTCCCTTAACTGGTGCTACAGTCCCTGGTGAAGGATTTATGTAGCCATGGTTGATTGAAAGATAAACCTTTTGGAGAAAATAATTGGAGAAGAAAATAGTGTGTTAAATGTGTGATCTTTTTTCCCCTTTATAGGCTTACAAAGTTAAGCCTCTATCCAATAGGAATAATCCACATTTTCATGATTTTTTAGCCTTTTAATAGTTGTCACACCAGCTACCCCATTCAAAAAAATTCCATAACCTCCTGTTGACTCATCAGTTGTTGTCAGTTCTACTAATGATTCAGGGCAATATTACAACACGTCTTCAGATAGAGTTTAAAGTAATGCATAACATCAGCGTATCAGTTTACATCATAAAATATTATAATCAACCCAATTCATCAACAAATTCCCATATGCAAATTATAATAAAATATGTAAAGAAATGATCCTAACATGGTCTTAATAATGCTAAAGTGCAAGCTTAACCTAGGTGAAAAGAATCCTAAATGATAACTCTTTTTGAGAGTTATCATTTGGCACCTTGCCTTGCCTTCTCCTTCCTTTACCAAGTATTTATAACTTGCTCTCATCCTGATTTACGTAAAGATTTGAAGTCAATGGAAGAGATAAAGAGGATAACAATATCACAAGAGACTTCGATACCGACTTTAATGAATAAGTGGCTCAAAAGAAAACCATAGACTAAGGACTCCAAGCACTAGGAGGGAATATTGTATACGGTGTCTACTATCTCACTAAAAACAATATAAGCAAAATTTAACCTCTTGTTGGTTGGAAAACATTGAAGCCACCAAATATTGGTAGCACAAATAAAGGAATAATTACCTCCCAATCATCAAAACTTCCATGAGATAATAAGGTGTTGGAACCACTTATGGTAATCAATAACACTAGAGCTTGTTCAAATTCTAAAGTGGTGTCTACATTGTCTCTCATTGTCATTACCTAAAATATCTAGAACAAGTTTTCAAGCAATGTTGGAAGCATCTACATTGATGTGAGGATCCATTAGATAGATGAGATACTGTTGGTACGGGTCTGGGCTTCTATAATACCCCAAATTTTTGTTAATGACCAAAATGTAAATTTTGAAAGTTAAGTGGCCCAAATATAAATTTTGGAAAATTTAGGGACTAAAGCATAATTTAAAAACTTAATGGAATCCAGCACCGTAAATGAATTGTTTATCCCCAAAAATAATGTTTTCATGGGAATCAAAATTTTTGTACGGATTTTGTATTAAAAGCAGTAAAGTTATAAAGTTTGAGAAAAATTCAGATAATCGAATCGAGTCGGATTTCTAGGAAATTTTTAAGGATGATAAATTAGGCTTAAAAATATTATTTCCAAATATTAAAATTATAGCAAATAACTTAGATCATTAGATTTGAAGATTTAATTACATGTTTAATTTGGACCATTGGATCAAAGTGATAAGATTGCAATTTTGGAAAGTTGCTTGGTAATATTGGAAAAGGGTAAAATATTAGGTTCATCTTTGAATTTGGAAAGATAATAAGATTATATGGCTTGATATATTGTATATATCAAGTTTCATTAATGGAAAAATGAAGATTTTTCATTAAATGAATATTTTATTCATTTAAGCTTTAATAAAGGTTAAATTAACATAAAATTAAAGGAAAATTTCATGAAGTTAAGTAATTTTTAGCCACCATTGCCGTGAGCATACTCCTAAGGTAAGAATTTTTTTTTTTCAATTATTGAGCAATTTTCTTTGGATTTTGGATCATGTCGTGAAATAAAAAATTGTTCTATTCGAAAAACGCTACCATTTGGTACCATTATTACTTGCTAATTTGGTTTGTGTTGAAAGATCCCAAATTTTAGGTTTTGTGTTCACATTAGGGTTTATGAAATTGATGATGGATTTTGATGTTTTTGAGGTTGTAGAATCATATACAAGCACTATTGATTATTAAAATCCCTTGTACATGGCTACATAAGCACATGTTGAATTCGGCCAAACCCTAGCTTTAAAGGAAAGAAGTGTTTTGATGAAAATTAATTAGGGCTCTGATTCTAGAGGTCTTGAGACATTGAATCGATGTTAATTTCATGCTGGAACCTAGAAAAAATCTTGAACCTTAAACTACACACCATTCGACCTTAAGGAAATATGCTGGGAAAATTATGGAGAAAATTTCATGGCTTAGAAATGATATTTAGAAGGTTCTATGAGCATTATAAAAACTTTTGGGTAATTTTTTAATTTTTCAAAAGTCAAAGGACCTATTTGGCAATTTTGAAAAGTTATGGGATGAATGTATAATTACTCAACAATTGATGTATGTTTCTGGTAATTACTTTTTGAGGGCTGAAATTGAAGTTAGAATGTGAAAGTTAGCCATTTTGGGAATTTGGCAAAGTTTAAGTACATAATGGCAAATATTGGAAAAGTTAGTGACTTAAGTGGTAAATATGGCATTGTTCATGTATTGGGCTGGAAATTAAATGCTAGGAAATTATTGGGCTTGAATTGAATAATTTATGACAAGGGCCCATTATAAATAAAAAGGAAAAGTTAAGATGAAAATTAAAAGAATTCGAAAATAATAGTACTTTTGAGTATTATTATTTTGTAAAAAATGTTAGTAAGGATATTAACATTGTATTTTATCTTTGTGTATGTGATTATGGATGCTTGTGTAGACAGTGATCAAATTTGTGATACAAGCAAACCAAAAGGAAAGGAAAAAGTTCAAGAATAGTTGGACTTCGTGAGTAAGGCGTAATAGTGAGGCATACTAGTTGAGTGCATTTATTATGTACTTATATGATATGAGGATGACTTGCGATGATTCAACCTCGAATTTTTTTATAAAAGCATGTTTTACCGTATTTTGAAATATTTTCATAAAGTTTATGAAAATGATTTTTACGAATGATTTTAGGGTATGAACTGCCCTAAAATGAATGGATGTGTTTCATACAAATTATTATTTATTGATGGTTTGGATTAAATGTTTAAAATACGATTTGAATTTTAAAGCCTGTTGTTTGCACATGAAGAGTCATAGGTGCAATAATAATACCATAAATAAGGTGGTATTGTAGTAGTACTTTTTGTACTGTGGCAATATGTATGTAATTGGCATACTTGGTGTGAGATGGATATTTATCAATTTTTTTTTAAAATGTATTATTGCATTTTCGTAAGAGTACTTTGTGTACTTGGAGTAGTACTTTATGTACTATGGCCCTTTTTGTGCAAGGATGATAGTCGTATGAGATTACTATTCTGAATAGGGGTTAGAATTATGTTATTGTGTACCTTCTATTCTCATTTGTCATATATGGGGATATGAATGGATATTTTGGAATATACTAATTTATAAGTATGTTAGGAATACGAAATATTGTTTCACACGTTATTTCATGGAAAATTTGCCTATTAAGTCAGTTTTATGCGTTAATATATTTTATACAATTAAACTTGTATTTTGATCTTTTATGAAATACTTATGTTTTAATATGCCTCATTTACTATATTATGCCTCACTAAGTAAATACTTAGTGTGTGATGATTTTCACGTGTAGGTAATAGTGTACGGTCAAAGTGAAGAGTGTAGTTGACATTTAAATCATGGTCGACTCGTCAGTAATTGTATGACATCTTTAGATGTTTACTTTTGATATTACTAGTTGGCATGTATTAGTTCTATGATGATGTTCTGGTATGTATTTGACATATGGGTTGTAATATTATATTATATTCAAACTTAAACTATTATTTGATGGATTTAAAACATTATTATTATTATTATTATTATTATTACATATTTGAAGAACATTTTATAAATTATATTATTAAACAATTCATTTAAATAAACAAAATTTTACTAGTTTTTAAGTACGAAAATATTTTAAAAGTCATGTGACATCTGTGACTCGTGTACGGTGACTTATATAGGAAATGGGTGTTAGAGCTTCATTTTTCACAAACACCATATTAGAATAAAAAATTAAGACCAACTAATGGAAGATAACTGGTTTAATTTTGAAGGTGTTGTCTAGCTTCTAAGCCTTAAGGAGATAAAGTAAATTAAATTTAACCACATTCAAGGCTGACATGGAGGGCATATGCTAACTTTGAAGGGGATAAGATTCAAAGTTTTTGGAGTAATGAGAGTAAAGGTTTTGGTTACCCAATTCATTGAAATAAGTGTTTCAGATAGTAAGGTCACAAGGGTTTGGATTAGAGTTAGGGACCAGATGAGGAGTTGGATTGGTTCGTGATGATAAAGTTCTAGGTCATTTATTATAAGTCATTTTAGTAATCGAGATGAGGAACTCGTAAAAGAAAACAATATACATTCATGCTATCAATCAATCCCATGCTCATATTAAGTCAATAATTCAAGGCTTTGTAAGGATAAAATCGATGAAAACAATGGATTTGCATATTTTAATGTATGAAAAACAATATATATATGTACTTATGTTTTTGGGAATATATATATATATATAAATTTGCACACGTATAAATTTGGAGTAAATCAAAAATAATAAGTATGACTATATATAAAATGAAAAAACCAATATGGATGTATACATGTGTGTGCGCGCGAGCTTGTATAAAATATTAAGAAAATGAGCAAAAATCCCAAATAAGAAAATCTAGGGTTCTCTAATTTTTTTTGAAAATTAATAGAAATTTAGAAGATATATATACTAGTTTTGTATGAAAATATATAAAAAGTAAAGCCTAATCTCTATCAAAAACCAACTTAATACATATACGTCTAAAATTGAAAAATAATGAACATAGAATTTTGAAAAATGTTACCTTGAATTGGCAAAATGATATGAAAAATGATTAATATAGCACAATTAATGATGCTTGCGGGAACTTGTGATGAAGAACAATACAAAATTGAACCAAAATTGAGGATTTTAAAGGTTTGTTCGATGAGGCTTAAGATGATATACAATGGCAATGTTTAGGGTTTTAGATAAATGAAAGAATTTTGAGAATTTTGGCTACTAAAACTCAAAACCCGACCAGAGTATCAGTACTTTTCGTGGAGTATTCATACTTCAATGTATAAAATGATGGTATCGATAAAGATGTATCAATGCCCTATGTTTGTTGTAAGAACAATATCCGTACTAGAAGTATAATATTGATGTTGTAGGATCATTAGTATCAATACTGGATAAACAATATTAGTATCATATGTACAAAATGATTAAAAAAATGCAACAAATAAGTAAACACTGTCATATTTGATACTTATTAAGCACATATGTAATATATGCCCAATTGAGACATAAACTTTATAACCAAAATAGGAGAATCCATTGATCAATGCAAGATTCGACAACAAATTTAACTATAAATGCTAAAGTTGCATGAAATTCTAGTTCGAAAGCACCAAAAAAGTCAAAAATAATAATGCATACTTTAGGGTATATATAATTGTATAGGTAACTCTAAATGGGTAAGGAAAACATGGTCACACAATTAAATACATATTTAAGCATACTTTAAACATTTTTTCATATTTAATTAAAATTATAAATCTCTGATTACTGCTTGATGTAAGGCTATTCAAGCTTCTTCAATAATGGATAAGTTGGCAGCCTTGTTGTTTCCCGATCTAGGAATGACACCAAATGCTACACATTGAATTGATAAATAATCTACAAAATTAAAAGAAAGAAATGATTAGAATGGAAATGTGAAATAAGAAATGGAAAAAGAAAGGAAATGATAAGAACGAAAATGGAAAGAAATGATATCAAAGTAGGCTGCAAAAGTGTTGTATAAATTATCCTTCAAGAGATGATGGAATCGGCCTCCAAATGATGTTGATGGATGTATGCCTTGATGATGATTGAAGGATAATTTAATTGTGAAGAGATGAAGATGGTAATGGAATGGTGGAAGAGTTGGCATGAAGATGATGGAATATGATGTTGGAAAGATAGTATCTTATAAGACTAAGAATGAACCGATGCTATAAAGAGAAAAGACTCGTTTCTTATAAGTCGTTATAAGGGATGGTAACAAGGACTTTGACGCACTATCTATAAAGACATAGGAACCAGAAGTATCAAGGGAAGGAATGACTCCACAAACTTAAGAATTAAGCTTGCTTAATCGATATAGTTCTAAAAAGAACTTCAAGAGAGAATAATCTCACAAGCATTTAATTTATCAAAGGGTTTCTTACAATGTAAATAGCCTAGCCTATTTATAGTTTTCAAAGGGTTTAGGCTGAATAGATACTTGATGGTTCGGCTAAGGTTGAAACCCCTTTGAAAATACATGATTTTTGATGAAAATACATGATTTAAATGAAGATACATGATCTAGGCCGAATGGTGTCCTTAAGGATGATTTAAATGCATTTGGAAGTTATTTGGGCGCCAAAATGAAGAGGAATGAGTATGTGGCCGAATAGGAAGCATCTCTTGGTGTTTTGGCACCAATTTGATGTCACATGGAGTGCACATGCTTGAATGATGCACATGGCAGCCTACATGATTGCACATGGGTCTTCTTGAAATGTTTTTGTGGAGGTTCCAACCATAGGATGATGTCTTGAAGTCCATGGGCAGTCTAGAGATGAACTAGCTTCAAGGTAAGCTAGGTGAATGTTTTGGTAGCTAACCAGGTGAGTTATAACTTGATGAACTCAAGCTAGTTAGCTTTGGTCTTCTCAGCTCCTCAGCTACTCTCCCAGCTACTTTTCACTAATTTGGTGAAAAGCTCCCCTCCAGCTAAGTTCAGCTACATGCTAGCTCCTCTAGCTAAGTTGAAGCTCCTTAAATGATGAAATGAGCTGCCATATTGTTCATGAGCTAGTGTGAGCTAATATGCTTGTCTTTTTAGCTAACCAAGCTACCATAATATGCCTTGCTTTGTGTTTTACCTATAGGAATCAACAAACAAATCAAGTAAGCAATGTGTGAGCTCATTTAAGGTAAAATACACGTTGTCGTGAGGTGTTTGAGTGATATGAGCTATGAATGATCATCTAGAAGCTAAGATAGCATGTATATCAGCTAGATAGAAGGCATAAGATGTTCATGAGCTTTAAGAAAACATGTATGAGCTAGAAAAGAGATGCATACATGAAAATGAGCTAAAGAAACATAGATTTAATGCTAGTGAGCTAATGTAAACATAACATGAGCTAGAATAATATGACATGAGTTAATGAATGAATGAATACATGCTGCCATGATATGTAAATGATATGCAAACATAATAAATGAATCTAAAACATAAGTAAAACATAATATAAAGCTAAGTAAATATGTGGAAACATATTTTATGCATGAAAATCATATAGTATGCAAGTAAATGATAATATATGATTATTTAATCATAGTTTAAGAAGCAAAAGCATGCTTATAACTAAAAATGATGCATATAGAAGATAATAAAGGATAAAGTAAGGAAGAACTCTCTTAGAATCATCTTTGAAAAACATTCATGGTGTGATTAACTCATGGAGAAAATTGGTGCTAGACAGGATCACATCATTCATGGAATGAAGATAGGCAGCAACTAGGCGTGACTTAGCTTTCAACGTGCATCTATGTGTCATGGTCTTCAATGGGCAGCAACTTGTCATGAAAGGTGATGTACGACACTTGTACCTTAACAATTGATTGTGGATCTAGGAAGAAAGAAAAACAACCTGCACAAGAGAATGGCTCAAAAAGATATGGTTAAGGGTGGTAAACGTATGGGTGAATAGGTGGGCTGTTTAAATGAGAGATGGATGTGGAAGATGTTTGATATGGCTATGGGTTATGGCTGATAAAACAAAGGGATGGTTGTGAGGATAGTATCTCAAAGAAGACTCAAAGAAGAACCAATGCCATCAAGAGCAAAGACCCATACTTTATATTGCTTCTTTAAGGGGTGGTATTAAGTACTTTGACCCACTAGTTATATGAACTATGAACCAGAAGTATCAAGGTGAAAAGAGGGTTGATGCCACAAGTATAAAATACTTGATAAGTCAATAAAAGTCACCAGGACTTAAGGAAGAGAATAATCTCACTTATATTAATCAAAAAGTTCTGATTACAAATGAAATATGATGGCCTATTTATAGTTTCCAAAGGGTTTACGCCGAATAAACACTTGATGGTTCGGCCAAGGTTGAAACCCATTTGAAAATACATGATTTTTGATGAAAATACATGATTTAAATGAAGATACATGCTCTTGGTCGAATGGTTATGTGTTGGTTCGGCCCTAAGGAAGATTTGAATGCATTTGAAAGTTATTTGGGCGCCAAAATGAAGAGGAAAGAGTTTTTGGCCGAATATGAAGCATCCCTTAGTGTTTTGGCACCAATTTGACGTCATATGAGTGCACATGCTTGAATGATGCACATGGTAGCCTACTTGAATGCACATGGGTGATCTAGGGATCCTTGTGGTGCAGCCTTGTGCATGGGATGATGGCTGGTCATGTGCTCTATCTTGAGTGTGCATGTGTCTCCTCCTAGCTGGTTTGAATATGGAGCTAGCTTAGTAAGCATGGTGTTGTTTGTGAACAAGCTTTCTAACCGAGTCCTTGTGAGCTCCATAACAACATGTTCAGCTACATTTAGTTACCATTGATATCATTTTTGACAACTCATGTCCAAATAGTCCAACAAGCTGAGTTTAGCTAGCTTTGAGCTCCTTTAGCTGAATTGAGCTTTCCTTAGTGTTCCATGAGCTTCCATGTTCCTTGTGAGCTGTTTGTGAGCTACTTTTGATGTCCAAATAATCCACCAAGCTACCCCAACGTGTTCCATGATCTAATGTACCTACATGTGCAAGGAAACAAGGTAAGTCCATGGCATTGAGCTGATATGAGCTAAATACCTTGATGCTATGCATGAATATGGTAATGTGAGCTATGATTAAAGGTCATGAGCTAAATATATCATCTTATAATATGTATGAACTAATGCATAAAGCCTAAGTACTAAAATGAATGCATAGGAGCTGATAAAATGAATGATAATTATGTTGCCTTGATGTATATGTGATAATCATGCTTAAATGAATGCAAGACTAATATAGCATACTTAACATGCTTGAAATAACATTGTGGATATATGTTATATGCATGAATATCATTTAACATGGTATTCATAATAAATGATAAATGGATTAGAGTTACAAAATGAAAAACTAATAACAAAATGAATAGAATTAGCAAACCAGGGTGGATGTTTAATGGGCATTGGTTGCTTGATGATGGAAAACTCCATTGGTTGCTGAAATCTCTTTAATAGTTGTAATGTACTTGGACCCTCATTGATCACAACTTGTGGCTCTTCAAGTGACACATCTTTTTGAACTTGAAGTGGCATAACTGTTGGAATATCAAAGGACATGTCTTGTGGATTACCAAAGGTCACATGATGTGATCACAACAACACAGATGGATTCTGAAGTCATGCCTCAAGGACCTATCACTCGTGCAAAGGCTAAACAATTCGGGTAAGTACTTTCTCATAAGTGCCTTAATGTTTTTAAATCTTTTAATAAGAAATAACCCTTAGATAATAGGTTGTTTAATATGTTACATATTGAATATTAAATAACCTATAGTTCACATTCTTATATTATACATTATATAAGTTGATATATACTTAGTTATTTCTTTATGTTATACATGTAGGCACATTCGGCCAACACTTGGGAGCTACATTGGAGCTAAATAGAGCATGCAACAACTATGATACTTATATGGGAATGATTAGGAGAGCATAAGGAGCAATTTGGTGAAAAGTTGTTTTGAGGCCATGAGCTCATAACTGGATTTAGTTGAAGATTTGAGCTACAAGATGACCTTATTTCAGCTGGGGAGCTGCACCATCATCATCACCACTTAGGACACTTCAAATATGTCCTAAGTAAAAATTTGTGAAATCGTATATTTTCGCGAATAGTTGCCAACTCAAGAGGTACCTTTTCACAAGGAGCTGCCATAATATTCACCATGCTACAAGTCACCTATGGCCAGCTCACCTTTAGCTCATTCACACCATAAGTAGCTCAAACATGAAGAGGCACCTTTCTCAAACATTGTGACCTTTCATGAATGATGCTGCCCATGAAGATGCCTTTACATCCAAGAGCTTGCTGATGAAGACATTATAATAATTGGAAGTTTAAAACAGCAAGGAATATGATATAAAAGCTCCATGTCTATTCGGCCATATACATGCCATGCACATGAGAGTTTTTGGTGCCAACATGAAAATACACAACACCATTCGGCCAAGGGAGATGTTCCCTCATCATTGCCGAATCATCAAGCCCCTTCATGAAGGGATAGCCGAATCATCACAAGCCCAAAGTACTGAATCATTTATTTGAAGCATTATGTATCTTCCTAAAGTCATGTATCTAGCCAAAACATTATGTAACCATTCGACCAAGCCCTCTCATTTCCTATAAATAGAGTGGCTTGCCTTCATTTGTACTCATCTCATCTCATATATTAAAATTACTCTTGTAAGTTAATTTCTCTTCAAAGTTCTTTGTGAACTTTATCGATTAAACAAGTATAGTTTCGATACTTGTGGCGTCATTCCTTCCATCCTGATTCCAAAATTCCTAGATTAATATCTAGTGGGTTGAAGACACTAACACCACCCCTCAAGCAAGTTTGTGAAGACCAGGATTGTGCTTCATAGCATAGTTTCCTCTTTGGTGTGTTTGAGATACAACATCACCACCATTGCCATTTCATCATCAACATCATCCATCTCTTCCATCAATTCCGCAGCCATCTCTATCCTTTCTTTATATCATTTCATTACTTATATTATTATTCCCTTTATTAAGTCCATCATTAATCATATTTCCTTTCTTATTTTGTGTAGCCCAAGCTTATAAATTCAAGGACATCAGTACTTGTCAATCCTAGATCGGGACACAATAAGGCTATCTACATCTCTCCGTCAAAGCGTGTAGATCACCTTACATCAAGCAGTAATTAGAGCTTAGTTGGATTGACAACAAAAGTGTCATTGTTGTGCAAAGCCAAAGAAAAACAAAATAAAAGACTCCTTCATCAAAATTGAAGTGCAAAAAGAAAGAAAAAGAGAAAAGAAGAGAAAAATCAGAAAAGAAGAAAAGAAAAGAAAAAGAAAAAATTCAAAAAGAAAGCAAGCCAAGGAAAGTTCTCTACCATTGCAAAGTATATCAAAGAGGTCATCTACACTAAGAGAAGATAACATTATTGTTCTTGAGAAAGGTTGCAGTAAGTGTTGTTTCTTTAATTGTAAGTCACCTCTTCATTTTCTATCATTTCATTTTCCTTGTCTTTAATCATTTCTTTCTTTTAATACCTTTAAATCCTTTCTTCTACCTTTCCATTTCTTATATTCTTTCTACCCTAACCTATTTGCAGCCGACGCACACAAGGAAGGAATTAACTTGTTATAATCTTGAGTAAGTTCCTCAAAGGACATAGTAAGAGAAATTTGAGTGGAAAAAGGCTATTGAGAGAGTGAGATCAGAAGGGGAATTGTTAAAAGCCATAATTATATTCCTGAGAGTAAACATGAGTGTTGAGTGGAGTGATCTTATCTTTTCTTTGGAGTGAACTTGTGAGACTTTGTGAGTGCTGGTAAGGTTTTAATTTTCTTTATTTTATACTAATAATGTCTCAAGTTTCAGGACAAATTTTTGTAGTGAAAAGAGCCTTGAATATTCAGTCCATGGAGGATAACCAAAGAGAGAACATTTTCCACAATAGATGTCATGTAAACAACAAAATATATTTCATGATTATTGATGGGGGAAGTTGCACCAATGTTGCAAGCACTTTAATGGTGGCTAAACTTGGACTCAAGATCATTAAACATCCTACGCCATACAAGCTACAATGGCTAAATGATGGAGGAGAAGTTAAAGTCACCAAACAAGTCAACATTTCCTTTTCAATTGGGAAATACCAAGACCAAGTCCTTTGTGATGTCATTCCAATGAATGCGTGACATATACTCCTAGGGAGGCCTTGGCAATTTGATAAGAAGGCTATTCATGATAGTTTCACCAACCGGTACTCTTTCTATCACCATGAAAAGAAATTCATTTTGACTCCTCTTTCACCAAATCAAGTTTCTGAAGATCAAGATGCTTTGAAGAAAAGCATTGAAGTTTTCAAATCTATCAAGGAGGAGAAGCCAATGAAGATGAACATATATGCTGGAGGAAAAGACACTAGGAAACATTTGTTATCCTACAAAGCTCTAATTATACTTAGGTACAAAGAAGTCTTAATTTTGACTAACATTCCAGAAGGCTTGCCTTCCTCTATTTCATCCTTATTGCAGAAATTTGAAGAGTTATTCCCAGAAGATATCCCTAGTGGATTGCCACCTATTAGGGGAATAGAGAATCAAATTGATTTTATACCTGGTATATCCATTCCATACAGACCAGCATACAGAAGTAACCCAGAAGAAACCAAGGAACTTTAAAAACAAGTTGAAGAATTAATGGACAAGGGATACATACGAGAGAGTTTGAGCCCATGTGCTATTCCAGTGTTACTTATGCCCAAAAAGGATGGTTCATGTAGAATGTGTGTAGATTGCCGTGCTATAATCAAATTACCATCAAGTACCGACATCCTATACCAAGACTTGATGACATGTTAGACAAATTGAGTGGAGCCACTATGTTCTCTAAAATTGACTTAAATAGTGGATATCATCAAATTAGAATGCAAGAAGGAGATGAATGGAAGACCGCGTTCAAAACAAAGCAAGGATTGTATGAGTGGTTGGTGATGCCTTTCGGTTTAACCAATGCTCCAAGCACCTTCATGAGGTTAATGAATCATGTACTCCGACCATTCATCAATAAGTTTTGTGTTGTTTATTTTGATAATATATTAGTTTATAGTTATGACTTGGAATCCCATATGCAACACTTGAGGTACGTTCTTGAAACCCTTCAAAAGGAAAACCTTTATGCAAATATAAAGAAATGTGTCTTTTGCATTAACAGTTTAACATTCTTAGGCTTTATTGTAAGTTCACAGGGACTTGAAGTTGATCCTGAAAAGATCAAAGCCATTCAAGAGTGGCTTATGCCTACTTCAATTAGTTAAGTCCGAAGTTTTCATGGTTTTACAAGTTTTTACAGAAGGTTTATGCCTAATTTTAGTTCTATTGCCGCCCCCTTAACAGGGATCATTAAAAAGAATTCCATCTTTTCATGGGGAAAAGATCAAGAAGATGCTTTCAACGAAATGAAGGAATGTTTAACCAAGGCACATTTACTTGCACTACCTAACTTTGATAAGACTTTTGAAGTGGAGTGTGATGCTTCTAGAATTGGAATTGGGGCTGTTTTGACTCAAGAAGGATGACCCATTGCATATTTCAATGAAAAGTTGGATGGTGCCTTGCTAAATTACCCAACTTATGACAAAGAGATATATTCTCTCATACGGGGGCTTGAATTTTGGCAGCATTATCTTCTACCAAAGGAATTCATCATACACACCGACCATGAAGCCTTGAAGCATATCAAAGGTCAACACAAGTTAAACAAGCGACATGCCAAATGGGTGGAATTTTATGAGTCATTTCCTTACGTTATTCATTACAAGAAAGGTAAAGAAAACATTGTAGCCGATGCTCTCTCCAGAAGGTATGTACTTCTTAATGCTCTTGATTAAAAGTTAATTGGATTTTCATATATTAAGGATTGTTATGCTAATGACCATGATTTTGAAGAGAAGTATAAGTCTTGTGAGAAAGATGCATATGAAAAGTTTTATAGGCACGATAGATATATATTCAAAGAAGGTCGTTTATGAATTCCTCAAGGGTCTATTCGAGAAGTACTTGTTCGATAAGCACATGAAGGAGGTCTCATGGGTCATTTTGGAGTTAGCAAAACATTGGAGATTTTGAAACAACACCTCTATTGGCCTAAAATGAAGAGAGACATTGATAGAATATGTGAGAGATGTGTCGCTTACAAAAAGGCAAAATCAAAAAGTTATGCCTCATGGACTTTCCATGCCTTTACCTATCCCTCAAGCACCATGGGTTGATATATTAATGGACTTTGTGATGGGACTACCAAGAACAAAGAATGAACGAGACTCAATATTTGTTGTGGTTGATCATGTTTCCAAGATGGCACATTTCATACCATGCCACAAGACAGACGATGTAACGCATGTAGCCAACTTGTTCTTTAGAGAAATTGTGAGATTACATGGCATTCCAAGAACCATAGTCTCCGATGGAGATGTCAAATTTCTTAGCCATTTCTGGAGGACATTATGGAGTAAGATTGGAACAAAGCTGTTATTCTCCATAACATGCCAAACGGATGGGCAAACCGAAGTGGTGAATCGAGTATTATCAACATTGTTGAGATCTATCATCAAAAAGAACATCAAAGCTTGGGAGGAATGCTTACCACACGTTGAGTTTGCATATAATAGGGCAGTTCATTCAACGACCAAGATGTCACCATTTGAGGTAGTGTATGGATTTAACCCCTTAACACCTTTAGATCTTCTTCCTTTGCCTCAAGAACACATGGTCAACAAATATGGCAAGAACAAAGCTGAGTTCGTTAAGAAACTTCATCAGCAAGTTTGAGACAATATAGAAAAACGAACAAGGCAATATGAATAGCAAACAAATAAGGGACGCAAGCAACTAAAATTGGAGGAACGTAATTTGGAGGAAGGTGATTGGGTGTGGGTGCATTTCAGAAAAGAACGTTTTCCTTCCCAAAGAAAATCTAAGTTGTTACCAAGAGGAGATGGACCGTTTCAAATCATCAAAAAGATCAATGATAATGCCTACAAATTGGATTTATATGGTGAATACAATGTAAGTGCAACTTTTAATATTTCAGATCTCTCTCTATTTGAAGACAACAACGATTTGAGGACAAATCGCCCAAAAGAAGGGCATGATGATGTGATCACAACAACACAGATGGATTCTGAAGTCATGCCTCAAGGATCTATCACTCGTGCAAAGGCTAAACAATTCGGGAAGTACTTTCTCATAAGTGCCTTAATGTTTTTAAATCTTTTAATGAGAAAGAACCCTTAGATAATAGGTTGTTTAATATGTTACATATTGAATATTAAATAACCTATAGTTCACATTCTTATATTATAAATTATATAAGTTGATATATACTTAGTTATTTCTTTATGTTATGCATGTAGGCACATTCGGCCAACACTTGGGAGCTATATTGGAGCTAAATAGAGCATGCAACAGCTAGGATACTTACATGGGAACGATTAGGAGAGCATAAGGAGCAATTTGGTGAAAAGTTATTTTGAGGCCGTGAGCTCATAACTGGATTGAGCTGAAGATTTGAGCTACAAGATGACCTCATTTCAGTTGGGGAGCTACACCATCATCATCACCACTTAGGACACTTCAAATATGTCCTAATTCAAAATTTTTGAAAATGTACCTATTCGTAAATAGTTGTCAACTCAAGAGGTACCTTTTCACAAGGAGATGCCATAATATTCACCATGCTACAAGTCACCTATGGCCAGCTCACCTTTGGCTCATTCACACCATAAGTAGCTCAAACATGAAGGGACAAACATTGTGACCTTTCATGAATGATGCTGCCCATGAAGATGCCTTTACATCCAAGAGCATGCTGATGAAGACATTATAATAATTATAGGTTTAAAACAGTAAGGAATATGATATAAAAGCTCCATGTCTATTCGGCTACACACATGCCATGCACATGAGAGTTTTTGGCGCCAACATGAGGAGACACAACACCATTCAGCCAAGGGAGATGTTCCCTCATCATTGCCGAATCATCAATCCCCTTAATGAAGGGATAACTGAACCATCACAAGCCCAAAAGACTTAATCATTTATTTGAAGCATTATGTATCTTCCTAAAGTCATGTATCTAGCCGAAACATTATGTAACCATTCGACCAAGCCCTCTCATTTCCTATAAATAGAGTGGCTTGCCTTCATTTGTACTCATCTCATCTCATATATTAAAATTACTCTTGTGAGTTAATTTCTCTTCAAAGTTCTTTGTGAACTTTATCGATTAAACAAGTATAGTTCTTATACTTGTGGCTTCATTCCTTCCATCCTGATTCCAAAATTCCTAGATTAATACCTAGTGGGTTGAAGACACTAACACCACCCTTCAAGCAAGTTTGTGAAGACCATGATTATGCTTCATAGCATAGTTTCCTCTTTGGCATGTTTGAGATACAACATCACCACCATTACCATTTATTTCATCATCAACATCATCCATCTCTTCCATCAATTCTGCAGCCATCTCTATCCTTTCTTTATATTATTTCATTACTTATATTATTATTCCCTTTATTAAGTCCATCATTAATCATATTTCCTTTCTTATTTTGTGCACCCCAAGCTTGTAAATTCAAGGACATCAATACTTGTCAATCCTAGATCGGGACACAATAAGGCTATCTACATCTCTCCATCAAAGCGTGTAGATCACCTTACATCATCACACCTATTGGTTCTTCAAAAGTCTTGTTTCTTGAATTTTCTACTTGAAAATATATGTCTCTTTGAATATCCTGCAAGGAAAAAAATAGTAGAAGAAGATTTGTTAGGTAAAATTTGTCCTCCACTTTGCTTTTCTTCTTTACACTTATCTTTTTAAGATTTTTCAACCCCAACAGTATCATTTCCAATTGTTCTTGTCTCCTCAAAATATTCTTCTTCAAAGTTTCCTTTCATGGCCTTCGTTTTCTCCCATTCTTCTATCCGTGACTTAAGGGTCACTTGTCATTCATGGACTTGGCTTGTAAGCATCGTTTCTAATATGATTTTACTCCCTTGGTGTTGGAATGAATACTTATTGAAAAATCAATCGTGAGTAGCCTTCTTGTCAAATTTCCAAGGACATACTAATATAATGTGACTTGTACCCATGGGCACCACGTCACAAAGGACTTAATCATTGTATATCTCAATTGAGAAAGGTACAACAACTTGTTTGGTTACCTTGGCTTTACCCACATCATTGAGCCACTGAAGTTTGTAAGGATGAGGATGCTTGGAAGTCTTGAGACCCAACTTTTCCACCATGTGAGTACTTGCTACGTTTGTACAACTTCCTCCATCAATGATCACCACACAAACTTTATCCCCAACATGACATTTTTTATGGAAGATATTCTCTCTTTGTTCATCTTGTTGACTTTGAATGTTCAAAGTCCTTTTGACTACAAGGATGTTGAATGGAAGAGACATGTTAGCAAATAAGAAAAAACGAAATATGTGTAGGACCTTACCAGAATATACACTCACAAAGCCTCATGAGTCACTCCAAGGAAACTTGAATGTCACTCAATCCGCTCGTGTTTGCACTCTAGAACTTAATGGCTTTTATGTGTCCTCTTCTGATCTCACACACGCTCCAGTCTTTTTCCTCTCGATTCTCTTATCCCAAGTTCTAGAGAAATTTACTCAAACCGTATCAAGTAAACTTTTACTTCTTTGGCGTCGGCTAGGAAAGATTTAGTAGGAATGGAAAAACAAATATAATGAAAGGGAGGCTTAGAAAATAGAAAGAAGAGAATAAAAGGGGTTACTTACATAAGTCACTTCACAACCTTCTATCACCACAATCAATTTAAAAGGCTTACTTGAATGGCTTGGTGATGAGAATGGTTGATGAGTGCTTCAACTTTCTTTCTTTTCTTTGTTTTTTTCTTCATTTTGAGTGCTGGAATTTTCTTTCTTTTGGAGTGATTCAATTACTTTTCTGATTTTTCTTGATTTCTTTGACTTTGCACTTCACTTGCACTTCTTTATGTATTTTTGTTTTTGTTGTTGTTGCACGTTGCTTTCTTCCACCAAAGCTCTGATTACCACTTGATGTAACCTTGTTTGGCTTTTGATGCCACTTGATGTAAGGCACTTGTACATTAACAATTGATTGTGGATCTAGGAAGGAAGCAAAACAATCTATACAAGTGAATGGCTCAAAAAGAGATGGTTAAGGGTGGTAAACATATGGGTGAATTGGTGGACTGTTTAAATTAGAGATGGAAGCGAAAGATGGTTGATATGGCTATGGGTTATGGCTGATGAATCAAAGGGATGGTTATGAGGATAGTATCTCAAAGAATACTCAAAGAAGAACCAATGCTATAGAAAGAAAAGACCCAGACTTTATATTGCTTCTTTAAGGGGTGGTATTAAGTACTTTTACCAACTAGTTATATGAACTAAAAACCAGAAGTATTAAGGTGAAAAGAGGGTTGATGCCACAAGTATAAAATACTTGATAAGTCGATAAAAGTTCCAAGACTTAAGGAAGAGAATAATCTCACTTATATTAATCAAAAAGGTCTGATTACAAATGAAATATGATGGCCTATTTAAAGTTTTCAAAGGGTTTAGGCTGAATAAACACTTGATGGTTCGGCCAAGGTTCAAACCCCTTTGCAAATACATGATTTGTTTATGAAAATACATGATTTAAATGAAGATAAATGCTCTTGGATGAATGATTATGTGTTGGTTTGGCCCTAAGGAAGATTTGAATGCATTTGGAAGCTATTTGGGTGCCAAAATGAAGAGGAACGAGTCTTTGGCCGAATAGAAAGCATCCCTTAGTGTTTTGGCGCCAATTTGATGTCACATGAGTGCACATGCTTGAATGATGTACATGTCAGCCTACTTAAATGCACATGGGTGATCTAGGGAGCCTTGTAGTGTAGCCTTGTGCATGGGATGATGGCTGGTCATGTGCTCCATCTTGGGTGTGCATGTGTCTCCTCCTAGCTAGTTTGAATATGGAGATAGCTTAGCAAGCATGGTGTTGTTTATGAATAAGCTTCCTAACCGAGTCCTTGTGAGCTCCATAACAGCATGTTCAGCTACATTCAGCTACCATTGATATCATTTTTGACAACTCAAGTCCAAATAGCTGAGTTTAGCTAGCCTTGAGCTCCTCCAGCTGAATTGAGCTTTCCTTAGTGTTCCATGAGCTGCCATGTTCCTTATGTGCTATTTGTGAGATTCTTTTGATGTCCAAATAATCCACCAAGCTACCCCAACGTGTGCCATAATCCAATGAACCTACATGTGCAAGGAAACAAGGTAAGTCCATGGCATTGAGCTGATATGAGCTAAATACCTTGTTGCCATGCATGAATATGGTAATGTGATCTATGATTGAATGTCATGAGCTAAATATATCATCTTATAATATGTATGAACTAATGCATAAAGCCTAAGTACTAAAATGAATGCGTTGGATCTGATAAAATGAATGATAATTATGTTGCCTTGATGTATATCTGATAATCATGCTTAAATGAATGCAAGACTAATATATCATACTTAACATGCTTTAAATAACATTGTAGATATATGTTTTATGCATGAATATCATTTAATATGGTATTCATAATAAATGATAAATGGAAACATGTAATAATAATATCCTAAGAAATGATATGTAATCATAGCATATATTTGAATGATATGAAGGACATGATCAACTAGGCATAGGATGGAATTATTATGATAATTTATACTAACATGTGAATGCATGCTTATGATACAATAGAATGTATGAATGATATAATATAAGATAGGGTAAGGAATAACTCCCTTAGAAACAACTTTGAATAACATCCATGGTGTGATAAAGTCATAGAGAAAATTGGAGCTAGTTTGGATCGTATCATCCTCCCCTTCTTTTAGGCGATTTGTCCTCAAATCAAAGTAGTTTCTCGTTGAAGACTTTCTTGATGTAGGAAGGATTGAATCTTTATGCTTTCCTTAAATAGATGATTCACATGAAATGTTCAACCTCTTGGCTTCAAATTGGGTAACTTCACGTCCTTTATTAGGAGGACACAATGTTTGGAAACTGTCACATGTCCTTTGATTCAAAAATTGTGTCTTGTACTCCAAAGGTTGTATCCTTTCAAAACATTGTATCTTTTAACTCTTACTCCTTGAATCATCATGATGGTTAGTGAAGAAATTTGACTTTCGATCTCCTTCAAGCACGTCGATAAAGTCAACAACTTTAAGCTTTGTGTTCTTCCATATGATGGCCTTTAAAAAGGTGGACAATGCTTGCTTCACACCATCGTAATGGCTAAATTTGATGTACAAATCAAACTAAAATTGAAAAATGATCTTGTCATCATAGATTGATTGGATAACACCACTTATACTAATCAAATTGCTGCAAAATGAATCAAAGTTATAAAATGAAAAACTAATATAAAATGAATAGAATTAGCAAACCAGGGTGGATGTTTAATGGGCATTGGTTGCTGAAATCTCTTCAATAGTTGTAATGTACTTGCAGCCTCAATGATCACAACTTGTGGAACTTCAAGTGACACATCTTTTTGAACATCAAGTGGCATAACTGTTGGAATGTCAAAGGACATGTCTTGTGGATTACCAAAGGTCACACCTATTGGTTCTTCAAAAGACATGTTTCTTGAATTCTCTACTTGAAAAGATATGTCTATTTGAATATCCTACAAGGAAAAAGAAATAGTAGAAGAAGATTTGTTAGGTAAAATTTATCCTCCACTTTGCTTTTCTCCATGACTTGAACACACTATTGATTTTCTTCATTGCTGCTTCTAAGGGAGTTCTTCCTTACCCTCTCTTATATTATGTCATTCATACATTCTATTCTATCATAAGCATGCATTCACATTTTATTATAAATTATCATAATAATTCCATCCTATGTGTAGTTGATCATGTCATTCATATCATTCAAATATATGCTATGATTATATATCATTTCTTAGGATATTATTATTACATGTTTCCATTTATCATTTATTATGAATACCATGTTAAATGATATTCATGCATACAACATATATCCACAATGTTATTTCAAGCATGATTAGTATGCTATATTAGTCTTACATTCATTTAAGCATGATTATCTTATATACATCAAGGCAACATCATTATAATTCATTTCATTAGTTCATATGCATTCATATTAGCTATTAAGATTCATGCATTATCTTACACATATTATGAGATGATATATTTAACTCATGACCTTCAATCATAGCTCACATTACCATATTCTTACATGGCAGCAAGGTATTTAGCTCATAACAGCCCAATATCATAGACTTACCTTGTTTATTTGCAGATATAGGTACATTGGAGTGTGATGCACGATGAGGTAGCTTAGTGGATGATTTGAACGTCATATGCAGCTCACAAACAGCTCACAAAGTACAAGGCAGCTCATGGAACACTAAGGAAAGCTCGATTCAGCTAGAGGAGCTTAAGGCTAGCTAAACTCAGCTAGTTGGACTATTTGGTAAGGAGTTGCCAAAAGTGAAGTCAAAGGTAGCTAAATGTAGCTGAACATGTTGATATAGAGCTCACAAGGACTCGGTTAGGAAGCTTGCTCACGAACAGCCCATGCTTGCTAGCTAGCTCCACACTTAAGCTAGCTTGGAGGAGACACATACACGCCTAAGAAGGGAACACATGACCAACCAGCATCCCATACAAAAGGCTACACCACAAGGCTCCCTAGAACACCCATGTGCTTTGTATATGATCAGCCCCATGCGCCTTTCATGTGATTCATTTAGGCGGCAAGATAAAGAGCCATTTAACTATTTGGCCAAGCATCATCTCCTCTCTCGTTTGGCACCAATTTGAAGGGATACAAGTGTTACTCGGCCAAGGATCATTTCCCTCCATCAAGGGCCTAACCATCATCTCTTTTAGCATTTAAATTATATCTTTATAGGGACATAATTGGGCTGGCCGAACCATTATGTCTCTATTCGGTCATGCCCCTCCATTTCCTATAAATAGGAAAACATATCTCAATTGTATTCAGACCATTTTGATTAATATAAGTGAGATTATTCTCTTCCTTAAGTCCTAGTGACTTTTATCGACTTATCAAGTATTTTATACTTGTCGCATCAACCCCTTTGTTTTCACCTTGATACTTCTGGTTCCTAGTTCTTATAACTAGTGGGTCAAATTCCTTAATACCACCCCTTGAAGAAGCAATATATAGTCTGGGTCTTTGCTCTCTATAGAATTGGTTCTTCTTTGAGACTTCTTCAATATACTATCCTCACTACCATCCCTTTGTTTCATAGCCATAACCTATAGTCATTTCAATAATCTTCTGCTTCCATCTCTCATTTAAACAACCCACCTATTCACTCATACGTTTACCACCCTTAACCATCTCTTTTTTAGCCATTCACTTATGCAGGTTGTTTTGCTTCCTTCCTAGATACACAATCAATTGTTAAGGCATTAGAAGAGCCTTACATCAAGTGGTATCTGAACTTTGGTGGAAGAAAGCAACGTGCAACAACAACAACAAAAAAAATACAAAAAGAAGTGCAAGTGAAGTGCAAATTCAATGAAATCAAGAAAAAAATCAGAAAAGGAATTAAGCACTCCAAAAGAAGAATTTCCAGCACTCAAAAAGAAGAAAAACAAAGAAAAGGAAAGAAAGAAAGTTGAAGCACTCATCAACAACTCTCATCACCAAGCCATTCAAGTAAGCCTTTAAATTGATTGTGGTGATAGAAGGTTGTAAAATGACTTTGTGTAAGTAACCCCTTTTGTTCTCTTCTTTCTATTTCTAAGCCACCCTTTCATTATATTTGTTTTTCCTTTCCTACTAACCCTTTTGCAGCCGACACCAAACAAGTAGAAATTTATTTGATACAGTCTTAAGTAAAGTTCTCTAGAACTTGAGACAAGAGAATCGAGAGGAAAAGGCTAGAGAGTGTGCGAGATCAGAAGAGGACAAGTAAAAGCCATTAAAGTCCTAGAGTGCAAATACGAGCAGATTGAGTGACATTCAAGTTTCCTTGGAGTGACTCGTGAGGCTTTGTGAGAGTATATTCTGGTAAGGTCCTACATACATTTCATTTTTCCTTATTTGCTAACATGTCTCTTCCATCTAACATATTTGCAGTCAAAAGGACTTTGAACATTCAAATTCAAGAGGATGAACAAAGAGAGAACATCTTCCATACCAAATGTCACGTGGGAGATAAAGTTTGTGTGGTGATCATTGATGGAGTAAGTTGTACAAACGTAGCAAGTACTCTCATGGTGGAAAAGTTGGGTCTGAAGACTTCCAAGCATCCTCATCCTTACAAACTTCAATGGCTCAACGATGTGGGTGAAGCCAAGAGAAAATCATATTGGCACCCTTGTTTCCAAATCAAGTTCATGAATGCCAAGTGACCCTTAAGTCACGCATAGAAGAATGGGAGAAAATGAAGGCCATAAAAAGAAGCTTTGAAGAAGAACGTTCTGAGAAGACGATAACAATTGGAAATGAATCTGTTGGAGTTGAAAATGATGTTTTGAAAGTAGTAGAGCAAATTGAAAGTGGCAAATTTAAAAAGGATGAGTATAGAGAAGAGAAACATAGTGAAGGACAATTTTTACCTAACAATTCTTCTTCTACTATTTCTTTTTCCTTGCAGGATATTCAAAGAGACATATTTTCAAGTAGAAAATTCAAGAAACATGTCTTTTGAAGAACCAATAGGTGTGACCTTTGGTAATCCATAAGACATGTTCTTTGATGTTCCAATAGTTATGCCACTTGAAGTTCAAAAAGATGTGACACTTGAAGTGCCACAAGTTGTGATCATTAAGGCTCCAAGTACATTACAACTATTGAAGACATTTCAACAACCAATGGAATTTTTCATCATCAAGCAACCAATACCCATTAAACATCCTCCATGGTTTGCTATTTCCATTCATATTGTTAATAGTTTTTCATTTACTAACTTTGATTTATTTTGCTGCAACTTGTTTCATCCTTATGGTGAAGAAATCATACCAACCTTCAAGGCAATAATTTGGAGAGGCACAATGGTGAAAGAACATGATGATTTAAATCAGCCCCAAGGAGTCATTCAAAGAACACTGATCTTCACCAAGCGACATGATGACTTCAACCAAGAGACAAACCTTTTCACCAACAAGCATGGTGAATTAAAAGGAGGAAATGAAGATATAGAGGTCCTTTCCAAGCATTATAATGATTCAAAGAATAAAGAAAGAGGATCAAGTTGGTTCGTGAAGGGATTTGTCTTTTATGTTCAAAGCACATGTGATGATTCCCAAACATTGTGTCATCCCATCAAAGGACATGAAGTTACCAGATTTAAAGCCAAGAGGTTGAACATTTCGTGTGATTCATCTATTGGAGGAAAACACAAGGATTCAATTCTTCCTACATCAAGACGGTCTTCAATGAGAAAATAATTCGATTTGAGGACAAGTCGCCTAAAAGAAGGGGAGGATGATACGATCCAAACTAGCTCCAACTTTCTCCATGACTTGAACACACCATGGATGTTCTTCATTGCTGCTTCTAAAGGAGTTCTTCCTTACCCTCTCTTATATTATGTCATTCATACATTTTATTCTATCATAAGCATGCATTCACATGTTATTATAAATTATCATAATAATTCCATCCTATGCCTAGTTGATCATGTCATTCATATCGTTCAAATATATGCTATGATTACATATCATTTCTTAGGATATTATTATTACATGTTTCCATTTATCATTTATTATGAATACCATGTTAAATGATATTCATGCATACAACATATATCCACAATGTTATTTCAAGTATGATTAGTATGATATATTAGTCTTGCATTCATTTAAGAATGATTATCTTATATACATCAAGGCAGCATCATTATAATTCATTTCATTAGTTCATATGCATTCATATTAGTTATTAAGCTTAATGCATTATCTTACACATATTATGAGAAGATATATTTAACTCATGACCTTCAATCATAGCTCACATTACCATATTCTTACATGGCAGCAAGGTATTTAGCTCATAACAGCCCAATATCATGGACTTACCTTGTTTCCTTGCACATATAGGTACATTGGAGTGTGATACACGATGAGGTAGCTTGGTAGATGATTTGGACGTCATATGCAGCTCACAAACAGCTCACAAAGTACAAGGCATCTCATGTAACACTAAGGAAAACTCGATTTAGCTGGAGGAGCTTAAGGCTAGCTAGACTCAACTATGTGGACAATTTAGAGCTGAGTTGCCAAAAGTGAAGTCAAAGCTAGCTGAATGTAGCTGAACATGTTGATATAGAGCTCACAAGGACTTGGCTAGAAAGCTTGCTCACGAACAACCCATGCTTGCTAGCTAGCTCCACACTCAAGCTAGCTTGGAGGAGACACATGCACGCCTAAGAAGGGAGCACATGACTAGCCATCATCCCATGCAAAAGGCTGCACCACAAGGCTCCCTAGAACACCAATGTGCTTTGCATATGATCAGCCCCCATGTGTGATACGATCCAAACTAGCTCCAACTTTCTCCAAGACTTGAACACACCATGGATGTTCTTCAAAGCTATTTCTAAGGGAGTTCTTCATTACCCTATCTTATACTATATCATTTATACATTCTATTCTATCATAAGCATGCATTCACATGTTAGTATAAATTATCATATTATTATTTCCATCATATACTTCTTTGATAATGTTTTTCATATTATTCAAATATATGCTATGATTACATATCATTTCTTAGGATATTATTATTACATGTTTCCATTTATCATTTATGAATATCATGTTATATAATATTCATGCATTCAACATATACCCATATCTTTATGATTGATACACAATGTTATAAGAATGTTAGGATAGTCTTATAATCATATTAAGCATGATTATCATATATACATCAAGGCAGCATCATTATAAATCATTTCATTAGTTCATATGCATTCATATTAGCTCTTAAGCTTCATGTATTATCTTACACATATTTTGAGATGATATAATTAGCTCATGACCTTTAAACATAGCTCACATCACCATAATCATACATGGCAGCAAGGTATTTAGCTCATAACAACTCAATATCATGGACTTACATTGTTTCCTTACACATATAGGTACATTGGAGTGTGATGCACGATGAGGCAGCTTGGTAGAGTATTTGGACGTCATATGCAGCTCATAAACAGCTCAAAAATATCATGGCAGCTCGTGGAACACTAAGGAAAGGTCAACTTAGCTGGAGGAGAGCTTTGGACCAAAGTGCTGAAAAGTGAACTAAAGGTAGCTGGAAGTAGCTGGGAGAGTAGTTGAGGAGCTAAGAAGACCAAAGCTAACTAGCTTGAGTTTATCAAGCTATAACTCACCTAGTTAGCTACCAAGACACTCATCTAGCTTACCTTGAAGCTAGTTCATCTCTAGGCTGGCCAATGGATTCCATGTCATCTAGATACACGTTGGAAGCTAATTCACGCCTAGTTGTTGCCTATCTTCATTCCATGACTTCAAGACATCATCCTATGGTTGCAACCTCATCAAAGCATAGCAAGAAGACCCATGTGCATTTATGTAGGCTGCCATGTGCATCATTCAAGCATGTGCACTTCATATTACATCAAATTGGCGCCAAAACACCAAGGGATGCTTCCTATTAAGCCAAAGACTCTTTCCTCTTCATTTTGGCGCCAAAATAACTTCCAAATGCATTCAAATCATCCTTAGGGCCGAACCAACACATACCATTCGGCCAAGAGCATGTATTTTCATTAAAGTCTTGTTTTTTTCATTAAAATTCATGTCATTTTAGGAAGGTACAAAGGTTGGCCGAGCCAACATGTACCTTTTCGGCCAAGTCCCTTCAAAAACTATAAATAGGCCATTATATTTCATTTGTAATGAGACCATTTTGATTAATATAAGTGAGATTATTCTCTTCCTTAAGTCTTGGTGACTTTAATCGACTTATCAAGTATTTTATACTTGTGACGTCAACCCCTTTCTTTTTACCTTGATACTTCTGGTTCGTAGTTCATATAACTAGTGGGTCAAATTACTTAATACCAACCCTTGAAGAAGCAATATAAAGTTTGGGTCTTTGCACTCTATAGCATTGGTTCTTCTTTGAGATTTCTTCAAGATAATATCCTCACTACCATCCCTTTGTTTCATAAGCCATAACCATAGCCATATCAATCATCTTTCGCTTCAATCTCTCATTTCAAACAGCTCACCTATTCTCCATACGTTTACCACCCTTAACCATCTATTTTTGAGCTATTCACTTGTGCAGGTTATTTTGCTTCCTTCCTACATCCACAATTAATTGTTAAGGTACAAGTTCCTTACATCAAGTGGCATCAGAAGCATTAGATCAAGTGGTATCAGAGCTTTGGTGGAAGAAAGCAACGTGCAACAACAACAAAAACAAAATTACAAAAAGAAGTGCAAGTGAAGGGCAAAGTCAAAGAAATCAGAAAAGGAATTAAGCACTCTAAAAGAAGAATTTCCAGCACTCAAAAAGAAGAAAAGCAAAGAAAAGGAAACAAAGAAAGTTGAAGCACTCATCAAGAACTCTCATCACTAAGCCATTCAAGTAAGCCTTTAAATTGATTGTGGTGATAGAAGGTTGTAAAATGACTTTGTGTAAGTAACCCCTTTTATTTTCTTCTTTCTATTTCTAGGTCACCCTTTCAATATTTTTTTTCCATTCCTACTAACCTTTTTGCAGCCGATGTCTAATAAGTAAAAATTTACTTGATACGGTTTTGAGTAAAGTTCTCTAGAACTTGAGACAAGAGAATCGAGAGGAAAAAGGCTGGAGAGTGTGTGAGATCAGAAGAGGACATGTAAAAGTCATTAAGTCCTAGAGTTGCAAACACGGGCGGATTGAGTGACATTCAAGTTTCCTTGGAATGACTCGTGAGGCTTTGTGAGAGTATATTCTGGTAAGGTCCTACACACATTTGTTTTCCTTATTTGCTAACATGTCTCTTCCATCCAACATCTTTGTAGTCAAAAGGACTTTGAACATTCAAAGTCAAGAGGATGAACAAAGAGAGAACATCTTCCATACCAAATGTCACGTGGGAGATAAAATTTGCGTGGTGATCATTGATGGAGGAAGTTGTACAAACGTAGCAAGTACTCACATGGTGGAAAAGTTGGGTCTCAAGACTTCCAAGCATCCTCATCCTTAGAAACTTCAATGGCTCAATGATGTGGGTAAAGCCAAGGTAACCAAACAAGTTGTTGTATCTTTCTCAATTGGAAGATACAATGATGAAGTCCTTTGTGATGTGGTGCCCATGAGTGCAAGTCACCTTATACTAGGACGTCCTTGGCAATTTGACAAGAAGGCTACTCATGATGGATTTTCTAACAAGTATTCTTTCCAACATCAAGTAAAGAAAATCATATTGGCGCCTCTGCTTCCAAGTCAAGTTCATGAATGCCAAGTGACCCTTATGTCACACATAGAAGAATGGGAGAAAAAAAAGCCACCCTTGAAGAATAACGTTTTGAGGATACAAGAACAATTATAGAAGAAGTTGTTAGTGTTGTAAGAGAAGTCTTGCAAGAGCATCAAGTTGAACAAGTGGAAAATCATATTGATACGAGAAACATTGGAAAAGAAAGGGAGAATGGAGAGCAAGATTCACCTAACAAATATTTTCCTCTAATTATTACTTTTGTTTTGCAGGAAAATCCAAGAGTCATATCACTTCAAATTGAAAACTCAAAGAACATGTCTTTTGAAGAATCAATAGGCGTGGCTTGTGGTGATCCACAAGATATGTCCTTTGAGGTTCCAACAATTATGTCTCTAGAAGTTCAAAAAGATGTGTCACTTGAAGTGCTACAAGTTGTGATCATTGAGGCTCCAAGTACATTACAACTAATGAAGAGATTTCAGCAACCAATGGAGTTTTCCATCATCAAGCAACCAATGCCCATTAAACATCCACCCTGGTTTGTTATTTCCATTCACCTGGTTAATAGTTTTTCATTTACTAACTTTGATTTATTTTGTAGTAACTTGTTTCATCCTTATGGTGAAGAAATCATACCAACATTCAAGGCAATAATTTGGAGAGGCACAATGGTGAAAGGACATGATGATTTAAATCAGCCCCGAAGAGTCATTCAAAGAATACTTATCTTCACCAAGCGACGTGATGACTCCAACCAAGAGATAAACCTTTTCACTAACAAGCATGGTGAATTAAAAGGAGGAAATGAAGATATGGATGACCTTTCCAAGCATTATGATGATTCAAAGAATAAAGAAAAAGGATCAAGTTGGTTCGTGAAGGGATTTGTCTCTCCTGTTCAAATGACATGTGATTGTTCCCAAACATTGTGTCCTCCCATTAAAGGACGTGAAGTTACCAGATTTGAAGCCAATAGGTTAAAAATATCGTGTGAATCATATATTGGATGAAAACATAAGGATTCAATCCTTCCTACATCAAGAAGGTCTTCAATGAGAAACTAATTCGATTTGACGATAAATCGCCTAAAAGAAGGGGAGGATGATACGATCCAAACTAGCTCCAACTTTCTCCATGACTTGAACACACATGGATCTTCTTCAAAGCTGTTTCTAAGGGAGTTCTTCATTACCCTATCTTATAATATATCATTTATACATTCTATTCTATCATAAGCATGCATTCACATGTTAGTATAAATTATCATATTATTATTTCCATCCTATGCTTATTTGATCATGTTTTTCATATTATTCAAATATATGCATGATTACATATAATTTCTTAGGATATTATTATTACATGTTTCCATTTATCATTTATGAATACCATGTTATATGATATTCATGCATACAACATATACCCATATCTTTATGATTGGTACAAAATGTTAGAAGCATGTTAGGATAGTCTTATAATCATATTAAGCATGATTATCATATATACATCAAGGCAACATCATTATAAATCATTTCATTAGTTCATATGCATTCATATTAGCTCTTAAGCTTCATGTATTATCTGACACATATTTTAAGATGATATAATTAGCTCATGACCTTCAAACATAGCTCACATCATTATAATCATACATGGCAGTAAGGTATTTAGCTCATAACAACTCAATATCATGGACTTACCTTGTTTCCTTACACATATAGGTGCATTGGAGTATTATGCATGATAAGGCTGCTTGGTAGAGTATTTGGATGTCATATGAAGCTCACGAATAGCTCACAAATATCATGGCAGCTCGTGGAACACTAAGGAAAGCTCAACTTAGCTGGAGAAGCTAGCATGTAGCTAAACATAGATGGAGGAGAGCTTTGGACCAAAGTGCTGAAAAGTGGACTAAAGGTAGCTGAAACTAGCTGGGAGAGTAGCTGAGGAGCTAAGAAGACCAAAGCTAACTAGCTTGAGTTTATCAAGCTATAATTCACCTAGTTAGCTACCAAGACACTCATCTAGCTTACCTTGAAACTAGTTCATCTCTAGGCTGGCCAATGGATGCCATGTCATCTAGATACACGTTGGAAGCTAATTCACGCCTAGTTGTTGCCTAGTTTCATTCCATGGACTTCAAGACATCATCCTATGGTTGCAACCTCATCAAAGCATAACAAGAAGACCATGTGCATTCATGTAGGCTGCCATGTACATCATTCAAGCATGTGCACTTCATGTGACATCAAATTGGCGCCAAAACACCAAGGGATGCTTCCTATTTGGCCAAAGACTTTTTCCTCTTCATTTTGGCACCCAAATAACTTCCAAATGCATTCAAATCATCCTTAGGGTTGAACCAACACATAACCATTCGGCCAAGAGCATGTATTTTCATTAAAGTCTTGATTTTTTCATTAAAAATCATGTCATTTTAGAAATGTACAAGGGTTGGCCGAACCAACATGTACCTATTCGGCCAAGTCCCTTAAAAAACTATAAATAGGCCATTATATTTCATTTGTAATGAGACCATTTTGATTAATATAAGTGAGATTATTCTCTTCCTTAAGTCCTGGTGACTTTTATCGACTTATCAAGTATTTTATACTTGTGGCATCAACCCCTCTCTTTTCAGCTTGATACTTCTGGTTCCTAGTTCTTATAACTAGTGGGTCAAAGTCCTTAATACCATCCGTTGAAGAAGTAATATAAGGTATGGGTCTTTGCTCTCTATAGCATTGGTTCTTCTTTGAGACTTCTTCAAGATAATATCCTCACTACCATCCCTTTGTTTCATAGCCATAACCTATAGCCATTTCAATCATCTTCCGCTTCTATCTCTCATTTAAACAGGTCACCTATTCACCCATATGTTTACCACCCTTAACCATCTCTTTTTGAGCCATCCACTTGTGCAGGTTGTTTTGCATCCATCCTAGATCCACAATCAATTGTTAAGGTACAAGTGCCATACATAAAGTGGCATCAAAAGCATTACATCAATGTGTCTTGCATGTGATTCATTTAGGCGCCAAGATGAAGAGCTATTTAACTATTCGGCTAAGCATCATCTCTTCTCCCAGTTGGTGCCAATTTGAAGGGATACAAGTGTTATTCGGCCAAGGATCATTTCCCTCCATCAAGGGCCTAACCATAATCTCTTTTAGCATTTAAATTATGTCTTTATAGGGAGATACATGGGCTGGCCGAACCATTATGTCTCTATTAGGCCATGCCCCTCCATTTCCTATAAATAGGAAAACATATCTCAATTGTATTCAGACCATTTTGATTAATATAAGTTAGATTATTCTCTTCCTTAAGTCCTGGTGACTTTTATCGACTTATCAAGTATTTTATACTTGTGGCGTCAACCCCTTTCTTTTCACATTGATACTTCTGGTTCCTAGTTCTTATAACTAGTGGGTCAAAGTCCTTAATACCACCCCTTGAAGAAGCAATATAAGGTTTGGGTCTTTGCTCTCTATAGCATTGGTTCTTCTTTGAGACTTCTTCAAGATAATATCCTTACTACCATCCCTTTGTTTCATAGCCATAACCTATAGCCATTTCAATCATTTTCCACTTCTATCTCTCATTTAAATAGCCCACCTATCACCCATACGTTTACCACCCTTAACCACCCTAATATAATATGACTTGCACTCATTGGCACCACATCACAAAGGACTTCATCATTGTATCTCCCAATTGAGAAAGGTACAACAACTTGTTTGGTTACCTTGGCTTCACCCACATCGTTGAGCCACTGAAGTTTGTAAGGATGAGGATGCTTGGAAGTCTTGAGACCCAACTTTTCCACCATGTGAGTACTTGCTACGTTTGTACAACTTCCTCCATCAATGATCACCACACAAACTTTATCCCCAATGTGACATTTTGTATGAAAGATATGCTCTCTTTGTTCATCCTCTTGACTTTGAATGTTCAAAGTCCTTTTGACTACAAAGATGTTGGATGGAAGAGACATGTTAGCAAATAAGGAAAACAAACGTTTGTAGGACCTTACCAGAATATACTATCACAAAGCCTCAAGAGTCACTCCAAGGAAACTTGAATGTCACTCAATCCGCTTGTGTTTGCACTCTAGAACTTAATGGCTTTTACTTTTCCTCTTCTGATCTCACACACGCTTCAGCCTTTTTCCTCTCGATTCTCTTGTTCCAAGTTCTAGAGAACTTTACTCAAACCATATCAAGTAAATTTTTACTTGTTTGGCGTCAGCTACAAAAAGGGTTAGTAGGAATGGAAAAACAAATATAATGAAATGATGGCTTAGAAAATAGAAAGAAGAGAACAAAAGGGGTTACTTACACAAGTCACTTCACAACCTTCTATCACCACAATCAATTTAAAAGGCTTACTTGAATGGCTTGGTAATGAGAATGGTTGATGAGTGCTTCAACTTTCTTTCTTTTCTTAGTTTTTTTCTTCTTTTTGAGTACTGGAATTTTCTTTCTTTTGGAGTACTTCAATTTATTTTCTGATTTTTCTTGATTTCTTTGACTTTGCACTTTACTTGCACTTCTTTTTTTATTTTTATTTTTGTTGTTATTGCACGTTGCTTTCTTCCACCAAAGCTTTGATTACCGCTTGATATAACCTTGTTTGGCTTCTGATGCCACTTGATGTAAGGTACTTGTACCTTAACAATTAATTGTGGGTCTAGGAAGGAAGAAAAATAACCTGCACAAGTGAATGGCTCAAAAAGAGATGGTTAAGGGTGGTAAACGTATGGGTGAATAAGTGGGCTGTTTAAATGAGAGATGGAAGTGAAAGATGTTTGATATGGCTATGGGTTATGGCTGATGAAACAAAGGGATGGTTGTGAGGATAATATCTCAAAGAAGACTCAAAGAAGAACCAATTCTATAGAGAGCAAAGACCCAGACTTTATATTGCTTCTTTAAGGGGTGGTATTAAGTACTTTGACCCACTAGTTATATGAACTAGGAACCAGATGTATCAAGGTGAAAAGAGGGTTGATGCCACAAGTATAAAATACTTGATAAGTCGATAAAAGTCCCAAGACTTAAGGAAGAGAATAATCTCACTTATATTAATCAAAAAGGTCAGATTACAAATGAAATATGATGGCATATATATAGTTTTCAAAGGGCCGAATAAACACTTGATGGTTCAGCCAAGGTTGAAACCCCTTTGAAAATACAAGATTTTTTATGAAAATATATGATTTAAATGAAGATACATGCTCTTGGCCAAATGGTTATGTGTTGGTTCAGCCCTAAGGAAGATTTGAATGCATTTGGAAGTTATTTGGGCGCCAAAATGAAGAGGAAAGAGTCTTTGGCCGAATAGGAATAATCCATTAGTGTTTTGGCACCAATTTGATGTCACATGAGTGCACATGCTTGAATGATACACATGGAAGCCTACTTGAATGCACATGGGTGATCTAGGTAGCCTTGTGGTGCAGCCTTGTGCAAGGGATGATGGCTGGTCATGTGCTCCATTTTGGGTGTGCATTTATCTCCTCCTAGCTAGCTTGAATGTGGAGCTAGCTTAGCAATCATTAGGTTATTTGTGAACAAGATTTTTGAACAAGCTTCGTAATCGAGTCCTTGTGAGCTCCATAACAGCATGTTCAGCTAGATTCAGCTACCATTGATATCATTTTTGACAACTCAGGTCCAAATAGTCCAACTAGCTGAGTTTAGCTAGCCTTGAGTTCTTCCAGCTGAATTGAGCTTTCTTTAGTGTTCCATGAGCTGCCATGTTCCTTGTGAGTTGTTTGTGAGCTGATTTTGATGTCCAAATAATCCACCAAGCTACCCCAACATGTGCCATGATCCAATGTACCTACATGTGCAAGGAAACAAGGTAAGTCCATGGCATTGAGATGATATGAGCTAAATACCTTACTGTCATGCATGAATATGGTAATGTGAGCTATGATTGAAGGTCATGAGCTATATATATCATCTTATAATATGTATGAACTAATACATAGAGCCTAAGTGCTAAAATGAATGCATAGGAGCTGATAAAATGAATGATAATTATGCTACCTTGATGTATATGTGATAATCATGCTTAAATGAATGCAAGACTAATATATCATACTTAACATGCTTTAAATAACATTGTGGATATATGTTGTATGCATGAATATCATTTAACATGGTATCCATAATAAATGATAAATGGAAAGGTGTAATAATAATATCCTAAGTAATGATATGTAATCATACCATATATTTGAATGATATGAAGGACATGATCAACTAGGCATAGGATGGAATTATTATGATAATTTATACTAACATGTGAATGCATGCTTATGATACAATAGAATGTATGAATGATATAATATAAGATAGTGAAGTAAGGCTAACTAGGCTTCTTCAATAATGGAGAAGTTGGTAACCTTGTTGTTTCTCGATCTAAGAGAGACACCAAATGCTACACTTTGAATTAATAAGTAATCTACAAAAAATCAACGAAAGAAATGAATAAAATGGAACATGGAAGAAGAAAGGAAATGATAAGTAAGAAAATGGAAAGAAATGATATCAAAGTGGGTTGCGGAAATGTTGAATAAATCTCCTTAGAGTGATGTTGACTTCGGCCTCCAAATGGTGGTGATGAAATGCCTTGTTGATGAATGAAAGATGATTTAATGGTGAAGAGATGGTATTGGAAGGATGATGATATAGGTATGAATGGTGATGGAGGATTATGATGGATAGATGATGATGAATAGATAGCATCTTTTAAAACTAAGAAGGAACCAATGCTATAGAGGAGCAAAGACCCGTTTCTTATAAGTCTTATAAGGGATGGTATGAAAGGTCATTGACCCACTAGTTATATAAACTAGGAACCAGAAGTATCAAGGGAAGGAATGACGCTACAAACTTTAGAAAAGCTTGCTTAATCGATATAGTTATAAAAAGAACTTGAAGAGAGAATAATCTCACAAAGAGTTTATATTATCAAAAGGGTTCAAGTTACAAATGAATATCAAAGCCATATTTATAGGCTTTCATAGGTTTGGCCGGATAAATAGGTGTCCATTCGGCTAGATACATGACTTTTAAATGTAAATACATATTGTTCTAATGAATGGGGATATCCTTGGCCGAATGGTCTCCTTGCTCTTCATCTTGGCGCCAACGTTGAACAAAGATGATGCTTTGGCAGAATAATGAGAACTCTCTTCATTTTGGCGCCCATTATCCACACGCATGGCACATGTGTGGGCTGGTCATGAGGCACTCACATGGGAGGCATAGGGAGTTTATGATGTGGCTCCTCCTTGGCGTGAATATGTTCAGCAACTAGGTGTGACTTGGCATCCATCTTGCATCTAAGTGACATGTCATCAATGGGGCAACAACTAACTATGAAAGGGCAAATTTGTGTGAGATATCCTTTCATCATTTGGGCTACTTCCCATGGGTTTGAGATGAAGTTAAGTTGGCCATAGATGAAGGACATGTGTATAAGTCTTAGGGTAGCTCCTTGTGAAAAGATACTTCTTGGAATGGCAACTCTTCGTGAAAAGGTACGATTCCACAAAAATTAACCTAGACCATATTTGTAGTGCTCTGTGTGGTGAAGATGATGGTGTAACTCTCCAGTTGAAATGAGGTCTCTAGCTAGCTCAAAAGTCCAGCTCAAGTTAGCTATGAGCTCGGAGGTCAGCTGACAACTTTGTCTCAAAATGTCCTTGAGCTATCCCGGAGTTGTCCTAGTCAAGTTTTCTTAGCTCAATGACTCCAATACTAGCTTTAAGTCAGCTCCCATCATGTGGCCGAACATGTACCTAAAAAAGAAAGCATAATGTAAGCTAAGTATTTAAATATATAATCATGTAAATATATGGTTCATAGATTATATTATATGTTAACACAAGACATAGTATATAATCTATTATTTGGGGATGCATTTCTAAATGATTCAAAGGTTTTAATGCATTTGGTTGTAAGAGCTTCACTGAAAAGTTTGGCTCTTAATCGAGTGATTGGTCCTTGGGGCATTACTTCTAAATCCTTTGAAGATGGAGTTGGTGTGCTCACATCATCCCCTCTTCTTTTATGCGATTTGTTCCCAAATCATCATCATCCTTGATTGGAGATAGATTTGCTTTATTGAAGGTGGCACTTAGATTGTATTCTCCAGGAAGATCCAATTTGTATGCATTGTCATTAATCTTCTTAATAATATGAAAGGAACCATCACCTCTTGGTAACAACTTAGACATCCTTTTAGTTAGAAACCTTTCCTTACGCAAATGCACCCATACCCAATCTCCAACTTCCAAATGGAGTGGTTTGCGTCCCTTATTGGCTTGTTGTTCGTACTACTTTGTTCTTCTCTCAATATTGTATCGAATCTGTTCATGTAAGTTCTTGATGAACTCGGCATTATTCTTACCATCCTTGTTAACCAATTGTTCTTGAGGTAGAGGAAGAATATCCAAAGGAGTTAAGGGATTGAATCTATACACTACCTCAAATGGTGAAGTTTTCATGGTTGAATGAACTGCCCGATTGTAAGCACATTCCATATGTGGAAGGCATTCTTCCTAAGTCTTTATATTCTTCTTGATGATGGCTCTCAAAGGTGTTGATAATACTCTGTTGACAACCTTTGTTTGACCATCGGTTTGGGGGTACAAGTTATTGAAAACAATAATTTAGTTCCAAGTTTGTTCCACAATGTCCTCCATAAATGACTAAGGAACTTAACATCTCGGTCAGAAACAATGGTCCTTGGTATGCCGTGTAACCTCACAACTTCCTTGAAAAATAGATTAGCCACATGGGTTGCATCATCAGTTTTGTGACATTGTATTAAATGGGCCATTTTGGAGAATCCATCAACCACCACAAATATAGAATCTCGTCCATTTCTTGTTTTTAGAAGACCCATCAAGAAATACATGGAAATATCAACCCATGGTGCTGTAGGAATGGGAAGAAGTGTGTAAAGTCCATGAGGCATGACCTTTGACTTAGCCTTTTTGCAAAAGATGCATCTTTCACAAACCCTTTCAACACCCCTTTTCTACTCAGGCCAATAGAGATGTTCTTTCAAGATTTTCAACGTTTTGTTGATTCCAAAATGTCCCATAAGTCCTCCTTCATGGGCTTCTCGTACCAATACTTCTCGGAAGGAACCTTGTGGAATGCATAACCTTTCTTCCTTGAATAGGTACCCTTAATGTCTATAGAACTTCTCAACTGCACCTTTTTCACAAGACTTGTATTTTTCTCCAAAATCATGGTCATTAGCGTAGTAATCTTTAAGGAAAGAAAAACCAAGTAATTTGGAATTCAAGGTGTTAAGAAGTACATACCTTCGTGTAAGGGCATCTGCAACAACATTCTTTTTTCTTTTATTGTAATGAATAACGTATGGAAAGGATTCAATAAATTCTACCCACTTGGCATGTCGTTTGTTGAGTTTATGTTGGCCTTTAATATGCTTCAATGCCTCGTGATTAGTATGGATGACAAACTCCTTGGGACATAGATAGTGTTGCACGTTTCTAATGCCCTTATAAGAGAATACAGCTCTTTGTCATAAATGGGGTAGTTTAGTGAAGCACCACTTAACATTTCACTAAAGTATGCAACTGGACGTCCCTCTTGAGTCAAAACGACACCTATACCAATTCCAGAAGCATCACATTCTATTTCAAAAGTTTTATCAAAATTAGGAAGTACCAGAAGCGATGCTTTAGTCAAGCATTCCTTGATGGCCGTGAATGCTTCTTCTTGTTCTTTGCCCCATTCAATGGTGGAATTCTTTTTAATTACCCCAGTTAAGTGAGAGGCAATAGAACTAAAGTTGGGCATAAATCTCCGGTAAAAGATTGCAAGTCCATGGAAACTTCTGACTTGGCTTATTGATGTAGGTCTTGGCAAGTCTTGAATTACTTTTAATCTTTTCCGGATCTACTTCAAGTCCCTGTGAACTTACAATAAATCCTAAGAATGTAATCTTGTTATTGTAAAAAGAACATTTTTGAAGGTTGTCATAAAGTTTCTCTTTTTGGAGAGTTTCAAGTATTGACCTCAAATGTTACACAAGATCATCCAAAGTATGGCTATAAATCAAAATATCATCAAAATATACCACACAAAACTTACCAATAAAGGCCCGAAGTACATGGTTCATTAACCTCAAGAAAGAACTAGGTGCATTGTGATGTGAGGCTTCTGATGCCACTTAATGTAAGGCATTTGTACCTTACCAAATTGATTGTGGATCTAGGAAGGAAGCAAAACAACCTGCACAAGTGAATGGCTCGAAAAGAGATAGTTAAGGGTGGTAAACGTATGGGTGAATAGGTAGGCTGTTTAAATAAGAGATAGAAGTGGAAGATGATTGAAATGGCTATGGGTTATGGCTACGAAACAAAGGGATGGTAGTGAGGATAGTATCTTGAATAAGTCTCAAAGAAGAACCAATGCTAAAAAGAGCAAAGACCCATACTTTATATTGCTTCTTCAAGGGGTGGAATTAAGTACTTTAACCCACTAGTTATATGAACTAGGAACCAGAAGTATCAAGGTGAAAAGAAAGGGGTTGACACCACAAGTATAAAATACTTGATAAGTCGATAAAAGTCATCAGGACTTAAGGAAGAGAATAATATCACTTATATTAATCAAAAGGTCTCTTTACAAATGAAATATAATGTCCTATTTATAGTTTTTGAAGGGACTTGGCCGAATAGGTACATGTTGGTTCGGCCAGCCCTTGTACCTTCCTAAAATGACATGTTTTTTAATGAAAAAACAAGACTTTAATGAAAATACATGCTCTTGGCCGAATGATTATGTGTTGGTTCGGCCCTAAGGATGATTTGAATGCATTTGGAAGTTATTTGGCCGCCAAAATGAAGAGGAAAGAGTCTTTGGCCGAATAGGAAACATCCCTTGGTGTTTTGGCGCCAATTTGATGTCACATGAAGTGCACATGCTTGAATGATGCACATGGCAGCCTACATGAATGCACATGGGTCTTCTTGCTATGCTTTGATGAGGTTGCAACCATAGGATGATGTCTTAATGTCCATGGAATGAAGATTGGAAACAACTAGGCGTGAATTAGCTTCCAACTTGTATCTAGATGGCATGGCATCCATTGGACAACCTAGAGATGAACTAGCTTCAAGGTAAGCTAGATGGGTGTCTTGGTAGCTAACTAGATGAATTATAGCTTGATAAACTCAAGCTAGTTAGCTTTGGTCTTCTAAGCTCCTCAGCTACTCTCCCAGCTACTTCCAGCTACCTTTAGTCCACTTTTCAGCACTTTGGTCCAAAGCTCTCCTCCAGCTAAGTTCAGCTAAATGCTAGCTCCTCCAGCTAAGTTGAGCTTTCCTTAGTGTTCCACGAGCTGCCATGATATTTGTGAGCTGTTTGTGAGCTTCATATAACGACCAAATACTCTACCAAGCTACCTCATCGTGCATCACACTCCAATGTACCTATATGTGCAAGGAAACAAGGTAAGTCCATGATATTGAGCTGTTATGAGCTAAATACCTTGCTGCCATATATGATTATGGTGATGTGAGCTATGTTTGAAAGTCATTAGCTAATTATATCATCTCAAAATATGTGTAGGATAATGCATGAAGCTTAAGAGCTAATATGAATGCATATGAACTAATGAAATGAATTATAATGATGATGCCTTGATGTATATATGATAATCATGCTTAATATGATTATAAGACTATCCTAACATACATATAACATTATGTATCAATCATAAAGATATAGGTATATGTTGTATGCATGAATATCATATAACATGGTATTCATAAAAGATAAATGGAAACATGTAATAATAATATCCTAAGAAATGATATGTAATCATAGCATATATTTCAATAATATGAAAAACATGATCAAATAAGCATATGATGGAAATAATAATATTATCATTTATACTAACATGTGAATGCATGCTTATGATAGAATATAATGTATAAATGATATAGTATAAGATAGGGTAATGAAGAACTCCCTTAGAAACAACTTTGAAGAACATCCATGGTGTGTTCAAGTCATGGAGAAAGTTGGAGCTAGTTTGGATCGTATCATCCTCCCCTTCTTTTAGGCGATTTGTCCTCAAATCGAAGTAGTTTCTCATTGAAGACCTTCTTAATGTAGGAAGGATTGAATCCTTATGTTTTCCTCCAATAGATGATTCAAACGCTATGTTCAACCTCTTGGCTTCAAATCTGGTAACTTCACGTCCTTTAATGGAAGGAAACAATGTTTGGAAACCATCACATATCATTTGAACAGGAGAGACAACTCCCTTCACAAACCAACTTGATCCTTTTCTTTATTCTTTGAATCATCATAGTGCTTGGAAAGGACCTCTATATCTTCATTTCCTCCTTTTAATTCACCATGCTTATTGGTGAAAAGGTTTGTCTCTTGGTTGAAGTCATCACATCGCTTGGTGAAGATAAGTGTTCTTTGAATGACTCCTTGGGGCTTATTTAAATCATCATGTCCTTTCACCATTGTGCCTCTCCAAATTATTACCTTGATGGTTGGTATGATTTCTTCACCATAAGGATGAAACAAGTTGCTGCAAAATAAATCAAAGTTAGTAAATGAAAAGCTATTAACAAGGTGAATGGAAATAGCAAACCAGGGTGGATGTTTAATGGACATTGGTTGCTTGATGATGGAAAACTCCATTGGTCACTGAAATTTATTTAATAGTTGTAATGTACTTGGAGCCTCAATGATCACAACTTGTGGCACTTCAAGTGACACATCTTTTTGAACTTCTAGAAACATAATTGTTGGAACCTCAAAGGACATGTCTTTTGGATCACCACAAGTCACGCCTATTTATTCTTCAAAAGACATGTTCTTTGAGTCTTCCATTTGAAGTGATATGTCTCTTGGATTGTCCTACAAAACAAAAGTAATAATTGGAGGAAAAGAGTTGTTAGGTGAATCATGCTCTCTATTCTCCATTTCTTTTCCAATGTTTCTCGTATCAATATGATTTTCTACTTGTGCTACTTGATTGATCGTGCAAGACTTCTCTTTCGACACTAACAGTATCATTTACAATTGTTCTTGTGTCCTCAAAACGTTCTCCTTCAAGGGTTATTTTCATGGCTTTCTTTTTCTCCCATTCTTCTATGCGTGACTTAAGGGTCACTTGGCATTTATGAACTTGACTTGGAAGTAGAGGTACCAATATGATTTTATTTCCTTGATGTTGGAAAGAATACTTGTTGGAAAATCCATCATGAGTAGCCTTCTTGTCAAATTGCCAAGGACGTCCTAGTATAATGTGGCTTACACTCATGGACACCACATCACAAAGGACTTCATCATTGTATCTTCCAATTAAGAAAGGTACAACAACTTTTTTGGTTATCCTGGCTTCACCCACATCGTTGAGCCACTGAAGTTTGTATGGATGAGGATGCTTGGAAGTCTTGAGACCCAACTTTTCCACTATGTGAGTACTTGCTACGTTTGTACAACTTCCTCCATCAATGATCACCACATAAAATTTATCTCCCACGTGACATTTTGTATGGAAAATATTCTCTCTTTATTCATCTTCTTAACTTTGGACGTTCAAAGTCCTTTTGACTACAAAGATGTTGGATGGAAGAGACATGTTAGCAAATAAGAAAAAAAGAAATGTGTTTAGGACCTTACCAATATTGCTCTCACAAAGCCTCACGAGTCACTCCAAGAAAACTTGAATTTCACTCAATCCACTCGTGTTTGCACTCTAGGACTTTAATGGCTTTTACTTGTTCTCTTCTCTTCTCACATACACTCTAGCCTTTTTCCTCTCGATTCTCTTGTTCTAAGTTCTAGAGGACTTTACTCAAAACCGTATCAAGTAAATTTCACTTGTTATGCATCGGCTGCAAATGGGTTAGTAAGAATGGAAAAAAATATAATGAAAGTGATACAATCCAAACTAGCTCTGACTTTCTCCATGACTTGAACACACCATGGATGTTCTTCAAAACTATTTCTAAGGGAGTTCTTCATTACCCTATCTTTTGCTATATCATTTATACATTTTATTCTAACATAAGCATGCATTCACATGTTATTATAAATTATCATATTATTATTTCCATCCTATGCTTATTTGATCATGTTTTTTATATTATTCAAATATATGCTATGATTACATATCATTTCTTAGGATATTATTATTACATGTTTCCATTTATCATTTATGAATACCATGTTATATGATATTCATACATACAACATATACCCATATCGTTATGATTGATACATAGCATGCTCATTAATACTTAAGCATATTAAGATAGTTTTATAATCATATTAAGCATGATTATATTATATACATCAAGGCAACATCATTATAATTCGTTTTATTAGATCATACGCATTCATATTAGCTCCTAAGCTTTATATATTAGTTTACACATATTATGAGATGATATATTTAGCTCATGACATGCAATCATAACTCACATTACCATATTCTTACATGGTAGCAAGGTATTTAGCTCGTCTTAGCTCAATATCATGGACTTACCTTAATTCCTTGCACATATATGTACAATGGAGTGTGATGAACGTTAATATAGCTTGGTAGATGATTTGGACGTCCTATACAGCTCACAAATAGCTCACAAAGGACAAGGCAACTCATGGAACATTAAAGAAAGCTCAATTCAACTGGAGGAGCTCAAGGCTAGCTAAACTCAGCTAGTTGGACTATTTGGAGCTGAGTTTCCAAGAGTGATATCAATGGTAGCTGAATGTAGCTGAACATGCTGTTATGAATCTCATAAGGATTCGGCTAGGAAGCTAGTTCACAAAACAACCCATGCTTGCTAGCTAGCTCCACACTCAAGCTAGCTTGGAGGAGACACATGCACGCCTAAGAAGGGAACACATGACCTGCCATCATCCCATGCAAAAGGCTGCACCACAAAGCTCCCTAGAACACCCATGTGCTTTGCATATGATCATCCCCCATGTGCCATGCATGTGGTTCATTTAGGCACCAAGATGAAGAGCTCTCTCCCTATTCGGCCAAGCATCATTTCCCACGCAATTTGGCATCAACTTGAGGGGACACAAGGACTATTCAGACGAGGATTATTTCCCTCCATAAAGGACCGAAACATTATGTCATTTAGCATTTAATTATGTTATTTTATAGAGGCACAAGGGCTGGCCGAACCACCATGTATCCATTCGGCCATGCCCCTCTATTTCCTATAAATAGGAAAGCACAATTCATTTGTAAGTAGACCTTTTATTTTAATTAAAGTGAGATTATTCTCTTCCTTAAGTCCTGGTGACTTTTATCGACTTATCAAATATAATTTATACTTGTGGCGTCAACCCCTTTCTTTTCACCTTGATACTTCTGGTTCCTATCTCTTTATAGATAGTGGGTCAAAGTACTTCATACCACCCCTTAAAGAAGCAATATAAAGTCTGGGTGTTTGCTCTATATAGCATTGGTTCTTCTTTAAGATACTATCCTCACAACCATCCCTTTGTTTCATATACCATAACCATAGCCATATCAACCATCTTCCGCTTCCATCTCTCAATTAAACAACCCACCTAATCACCATACGTCTACCACCCTTAACCAATCTGTTTTGAGCCATTCACTTTGCAGGTTGTTTTGCTTCCTTCCTAGATCCACAATCAATTGTTAAGGCATCAGAAGAGCATTACATCAAGCGATAATCAGAGCTTTGGTGGAAGAAAGCAACGTGCAACAACAACAAAAAGAAAAATACAAAAAGAAGTGCAAAGTCAAAGAAATCAAGAAAAATCAGAAAACAAAGTGGAGCACTCGAAAGAAAGAAAAAATCCAGCACTCAAAAAGAAGAAAAGCAAAGAAAAGAAAAGAAAGAAGTTGAAGCACTCATCAACAATTCCCATCACCAAGAAAGTCAAGTAAGCCGTTTAAATTGATTGTGGTGATAGAAGGTTGTAAAGTGACTTGTGTAAGTAACCCCTTTTGTTCTTTTCTTTCTATTTCTAAGCCACCCTTTCATTATATTTTGCTTCCCATTCCTACTAACCTTTTTGCAGCCGACGCCAAACAAGTAAAATTTACTTGATATAGTCTTAAGTAATGTTCTCTAGAACTTGAGACAAGAGAATCGAGAGGAAAAAGGCTGGAGAGTGTGTGAGATTAGAAGAGGACAAGTAAAAGCCATTAAGTCCTAGAGTGCAAACACGAGTGGATTGAGTGACATTCAAGTTTCCTTGGAGTGACTCATGAGGCTTTGTAAGAGTACATTCTGGTAAGATCCTACACACATTTCATTTTTTCCTTATTTGCTAACAAGTCTCTTCCATCCAACATATTTGTAGTCAAAAGGGCTTTGAACATTCAAAGTCAAGAAGATGAACAAAGATAGAATATCTTCCATACAAGATGACACGTGGGAAATAAAGTTTGTGGTGATCATTGATTGAGGAAGTTGTACAAATGTAGCAAGTACTCACATGGTGGAAAAGTTGGGTCTCAAGACTTCCAAGCATCCTCATCCATACAAACTTCAGTGGCTCAACGATGTGGGTGAAGCAAAGGTAACCAAACAAGCTGTTGTACCTTTCTCAATAAAAAGATACAGTGATGAAGTCCTTTGTGACGTGGTGCCCATGAGTGCAAGTCACCTTATACTAGGGTGACATTGGGAGTATGATAAGAAAGCTACCCATGATGGATTTTCTAACAAGTACTCTTTTCAACATCAAGGAAAGAAAATCATATTGGCGCATATGCTTCCAAATCAAATCCATGAATGTTAGGTTACCCTCAAATCACGTATAGAGGAATGGGAGAAAGCTAAAGCCATGAAGAAAAGTATTGAAGAAGAATGTTTTGAGGAGACAAGAAGAATTGGAAATGAATATGTTGAAGTTGAAAAGGATGTTTTGCAAGTAGTGGAGCAAACTGAAAATGGCATAATTGAAAAGGATGAGTGTAGAGAAGAAAAGTAGAGTGAAGGACATATTTTATCTAACAAATCTTCTTCTACTATTTCTTTTTCCTTGCAGGATATTCCAAGAGACATATCTTTTCAAGCTATAGATTGAAGAAACTTGTATTTTGAAGAAACTTGTATTTTGAAGAATCAATAGACGTGACTTTTAATGATTCACAAGACATGTCCTTTTACATTTTAAAAGATGTACCTCTTGAAATTCAAAAGAATGTGCCAATTGATGTACCAAGAGTTGAGATCATTCAGAATCCAAGTACAATGCACATATTGAAGGGAATTCAACAACCAATGGAGTTTTTCATCATTAAGCAACCAATGCCCATTAAACATCCACCCTGGTTTGCTATTTCCATTCATCTTGTTAATAATTTTTCATTTACTAACTTTGATTTATTTTGCAACAACTTGTTTCATCCTTATGGTGAAGAAATCATACCAACCCTCAAGGCAATCATTTGGAGAGATACAATGGTGAAAGGACATGATGATTTAAATCAGCCCCAAAAAGTCATTCAAAGAACACTTATCTTCACTAAGCGACGTGATGACTCCAACCAAGAGATAAACCTTTTCACCAACAATTATGGTGAATTAAAAGGAGGAAATAAAGATATAGAGGTCCTTTCCAAGCATTGTGATGATTCAAAGAATAAATAAAAGGGATCAAGTTGATTCGTGAAGGGCTATGTCTCTCCCGTTCAAAGGACATGTGATGATTCCCAAACATTGTGTCCTCCCATCAAAGGATGTGAAGTTACCATATTTGAACCCAATAGGTTGAACATATCATGTGAATCATCTATTGGAGGAAAACATAAGGAATCAATCCTTCATATATCAAGAAGTTCTTCAATGAGAAACTACTTCGATTTAAGAACAAATCGCCTAAAAGAAGGGGAGGATGATACAATCCAAACTAGCTCCAACTTTCTCCATGACTTGAACACACCATGGATGTTCTTCAAAGTTGTTTCTAAGGGTGTTCTTCATTACCCTATCTTATACTATATCATTTATACATTCTATTCTATTATAAGCATGCATTCACATGTTAGTATAAATTATCATATTATTATTTCCATCCTATGCTTATTTGATCATGTTTTTCATATTATTCAAATATATGCTATGATTACATATCATTTCTTAGGATATTATTATTACATGTTTCTATTTATCATTTATGAATACCATGTTATATGATATTCATACATACAACATATACCCATATCTTTATGATTGATACACATCATGCTCATTAATACTTAAGCATATTAGGATAGTTTTATAATCCTATTAAGCATGATTACAATATATACATCAAGGAAGCATCATTATAATTCGTTTTATTAGATCATATGCATTCATATTAGCTCCTAAGCTTTATACATTAGTTTACACATATTATGAGATGATATATTTAGCTCATGATATGCAATTATAGCTCACATTACCATATTCTTACATGGAAGCAAGGTATTTAGCTCGTCTTAGCTCAATATCATGGACTTACCTTAATTCCTTGCACATATAGGTACAATGGAGTGTGATGAATATTAAGATAGCTTGGTAGATGATTTGGACGTCCTATGCAGCTCACAAACAGCTCACAAAGAAAAAGGCAGCTCATGGAACATTAAGGAAAGCTCAATTCAGCTGGAGGAGCTTAAGGCTAGCTAAACTCAACTAGTTGGACTATTTAGAGTTGAGTTGCCAAGGGTGATATCAATGGTAGCTGAATGTAGCTGAACATGATGTTATGAAGCTCATAAGGATTCGACTAGGAAGCTTGTTCATAAAACATCCCATGCTTGCTAGCTAGCTCCACACTCAAGCTAGCTTGGAGGAGACACATGCACGCCTAAGAAGAGAACACATGACCTGCCATCATCCCATGCAAAGGGCTGCACCACAAGGCTCCCTAGAACACCCATGTGCTTTGCATATGATCAGCCCCCATGTGCCATGTATGTGGTTCATTTAGGCGCCAAGAAGAAGAGCTCTCTCCCTATTCGGCCAAGCATCATTTCCCACCCAATTTGGCGTCAACTTGAGGGAACACAAGGACTATTCGGCCAAGGATTATTTCCCTCCATAAAGGACTGAAACATTATGTCATTTAGCATTTAATTATGTCATTTTATAGAGGCACAAGGGCTGGCCAAACCACCATGTATCCATTCGGCCATGCCCCTCCATTTCCTATAAATAGGAAAGCACAATTCATTTGTAAGCATACCTTTTGTTTTAATTAAAGTGAGATTATTCTCTTCCTTAAGTCCTGGTGACTTTTATCGACTTATCAAGTATAATTTATACTTATGGCGTCAACCCTTTTATTTTCACCTTGATACTTCTGGTTCCTATCTCTTTATAGATAGTGGGTCAAAGTACTTCATACCACCCCTTAAAGAAGCAATATAAAGTATGGGTCTTTGCTCTATATAGCATTGGTTCTTCTTTGAGTCTTCTTTAAGATATTATCCTCACAACCATCCCTTTGTTTCATATACCATAACCATAGCCATATCAACCATCTTCTGCTTCCATCTCTCAATTAAACAACCCACCTAATCACCCATACGTCTATCACCCTTAACCATTCTATTTTGAGCCATTCACTTTGTAGGTTGTTTTGCTTCCTTCCTTGATCCAAAATCAATGAGCTAGGAAAACTTACATAAGATGACTCGGGAGATCATGAAGAACAAATGGTGAAAAGTTGTCAGCTGACCCCCGAGTCATAGCTCACTTGAGCTGATTTTTGAGCTAGCTAAAGGTCTCATTTCATCTAGAGAGTTGCGCCATTATCTTCACCACACAGAGCACTACAAATATGGTCTAGGTCAATTTTTTTGAATTAGTACCTTTTCGCGAAGAGTTGCCAATCCGAGAAGTGCCCTTTCACAAGGAGTTGTCCTAAGACTCATCTTCATGTATTTCATCTATGGCCAGCTCATCTTCATCTAATACACATGTGACTGAGCTCAAATGATGAAAGGTTGCCTTCCACAAATATGAGCTTTCATAATTAGTTGTTGCCCCATTGATGCCATGTCACCAAGATGCAAGATGGAAGCCAAATCACACCTAGTTGCTGCTCAACTTCACGCCAAGGAGAAGCCACACCATAAGCACCCTATGCCACCCATGTGAGTGTCTTACGACCAGCCCACACATTGTTATGCATGTGGATAAAATGGGTACCAAAATAAAGAGGGTTCTCTTTATTCGACCAAAACATCACTTTGCTTCAAGTTGGCGCCAATATGAAGAGAAAAGGGAACCATTTGGCCAAAGACATCTCCCCTCATCCAAGCATCATCTATTTTCATTTTAAGACATGTATTTCCATTAAAAAGACATGTATCTAGCCGAATGGACACCTATTTATTCGGCAAAACCTATGCAAGCCTATAAATAGGCTTTAGCATTTCATTTGTACACAACCCTTTGATAAATTAAAACTCTTGTGAGATTATTCTCTCTTCAAGTTCTTTTTAGAACTATATCGATTAAGCAAGCTTTTCTAAAGTTTGTGGCATCAATCCCTTCCTTGATACATCTGGTTCCTAGTTCCTATAACTAGTGGGTCAAAGTCCTTGCTACCATCCCTTATAAGACTTATAACAAACGGGTCTTTGCTCCTTTATAGCATTGGTTCCTTCTTAGTCTTATAAAATACTACCTTTCCATCACCATTCTCTATCACCATTCACGCCTATATAATCACCATCCCATTACCATCTATTCACCATTAAATCATCCTTCATTCATCAACAAGGCATACTTCATCACCACCATTGGAGGTCGAATTCATCAAATCTTGAAAGATTCTTCTACAACACTTCCGTAGCCTACTTTGATATCATTTCTTTCCATTTCCTTTCTTATCATTTCCATTCTTCTTCCATTTCTTATTTCAAATTTCCATTTTAATCATTTCTTTCTTTTAATTTTGTAGATTACTTATCAATTTAAAGTGTAGCATTTGGTGTCTCTCCTAGATCGGGAAATAACAAGGTTGTCAACTTCTCCATTATTGAAGAAGCCTGGTTAGCCTTACATCAAAAGGAGTCAAGAGATTGAATCCATACACTACCTCAAATAGTGAATTTTTGTTGTCGAATGTGATTGTAAGCAAATTCAACGTGTGGGAGGCATTCTTCCCATATTTTTATGTTCTTTTTGATGATGGCTCTCAACAACGTTGTGAAACACTCTATGGATAACCTCCGTTTTACCATCAGTTTGGTGGTGACAAGTTATTGAAAACAATAATTTAGTCCCCAGTTTGCTCCACAATGTCCTCCAGAAATGACTGAGGAACTTGACATCTTGATCCGAAACAATGGTCCTTGATATGCCATGCAATCTCACCACTTCCTTGAAGAATAGATTAGCCGCGTGAGTTGCATCATCGGTTTTATGACATGGTATGAAATGGGCCATTTTAGAAAACCGATCAACCACAACAAATATGGAATCTCATTCATTCCTTGTTTTTGGTAGTCCCATCACGAAATCCATGGAAATATCAATCCATAGTGCTATAGGAATGGGAAGAGGTTTATAAATTCCATGAGGCATGACTTTAGACTTAGTCTTTTTGCAAACGATGGACATTTCACAAATCTATTGAACTTGTCTTTTCATCTTAGGCTAATAGAGATGTTTTTTCAAGATTTTCAACGTCTTGCATATGCCAAAATACCCCATAAGTCCTCCTTCATGTGCTTCTCATACCAATACTTCTCGGAAGGATCCTTGATACATGCATCACAAGGTTCACATCAAAGAAAGAATTAATAACTCTTCCTAATGATCCACTCGTCCAAGCCTTGGAAAAGAAGACCATAACAGAAGCAGACTTTCGATGACTTTTTGGATGGGATCCTAATCTTATTTGGTCAACATGTCTTTTGATAATAAAATCACATGTCTCTTATCTTTGTAACAGTTCTTGAATCGCATCAATCTAATATCGGTAACTCAAGATACAGTCATTTTACTGAAGTCAGCGCATGCAGAAATTCCTATACGAGATTAATACGTGATTTTTGTAAATATTACGAATTTTCAATATTTATATTGATTATTTGTTATATAATTTAATATAGGATGATTGATTATCTTTTAGGATTATATTTATTATATTATTAGGAATTAAGGATGAGTTTAAATATTATTTTTAGTTATTATTATTTTATTAGGAATTAGAGTTAATACATGTTTAGTTTATTATTATTTTATTCATTAGTTATTTAGGACCTTTAGAATTGAGCCCCTATATAAAGGAGGCTTCATTAAACTTTGTAGAGCATATTTCTTTGATTAATAATACAACGAGAGTTCGTTTTGCAAGTGTTGATTGTCTTGTGCCTTCGAATTTTCTTCTCCTGGAGTTCTTTCAAGTTCTTGTGAGGGAGATTAATCTTCACACTCCAATTTACCTTTTCATCATGACTAGGAGAGTTGGTTAGAGCCATATTATCGTGTTTACCTTTTCATTACGACTAGGAGGGCTCGATAGGACATTATCCATCTATTTTCCACAAATCCATCCTCACCATTATCATCATCTTTATTGTTCACTTACATAAGGGAGATCTTTTGATTCATTGGTTATCATACTTTATTTTCAATTTCTTTATCTTTTGTTTACCTTGCTCTAATATTATTTTTTACCTTATTTCCAGCACCTAAAAGAAACCCTAAGAACCCTACTTGCTGTCGACACCTTCCCCTATTCATTCCCCATTGTTCTTCATCGAGTCTAGAGCTTTCTAGGTTTGATTCTTCAATAAGAGTGACATTCATTAACCCGCCACTGCTTACATATCAATTGGTATCAGATTTGGGCCGATTCTTGGAAAGAAGCAAGCAATCTTGCTTGTTCTTGCGCACAAAACCGTCAATATACCCCAAATGAGCTAGTTCACAAAAGTTTCATCGTTTAAGATTATTTTTATTTAATTTTAATTTAAATTCAAATTCTTCTTGTTAGTTTGATATTTTTTTCAAAAAAAGGAAGAAAAAGGCCGAAAAAAGGAAAAATCAATAAGCAAAAAAGAAAAAAAAAGAAAAAAAATTAAAAATTGGAAATGAAGGAATTTAGGGTTGATATTCTCCAGATCTAGTATTCATTCTAATATCAATCTCATGTCCCAATTTCACCCCAATCGGAGTTCATTAGAGCCTTCAAATTCATCATATAAGTTTCATCGGAAGATTTAGTCTAGAATCTTGTCGAATTTCTTGAAAATTCTACAGGTGCAATTTCGTGGTGAAAATTTTCAGATTGAAACTTCATATATTCACGATCATTCACATAAAATTCATAATTTTTGGAGATCAATAACACCTTCAAACAAAGTGATCACGAAAAATAGATTGTTCGAGGAATCATCGTTCAACAGAGTCTACTGGATACTACTGAAGGTATTTGGTTCTGAAATTTTACCATGGAAAGACATTCAATAATTTTTCCAAAATTTTGGACACCGGTAACCCCCTCAAAAATGTTGCTCAAGTTGATCCAGTGTTTTCTAGGTTTTCTAGTTTGGTTCCTTTTTTCTTTGACTCTTAGTGCTTTAGGTTCTTTTGTTTTTCCTTTACACTGTTCTTTTTCATTATCTAACACACTATCTTCCTTGTTTTAGTAGGACTAAAGAGTTTGCATACTTCTTCGTTCTTTGCATTCTTGTTCTCTTGGAGTCTAACCTTTGTTTGGCCTCTTAGAGCTTTTAAGTTTTTCTTATCGCCTTTGCTAGTTATCAAACTCTGATACAAACTGTGGAAGACTACTTGGTAAAGTGAGTTTTAAAGAGTACAAGATCGGCTTACTTGCCTCTCGTTGTGTTACTTTCTTGGTCTGACTTGTGAGGTTTCTTGCTTTGTTGAATTTTCCTTCTTTTATTTTCTATTTTACTTTAAAATTTTCTTTTGAGTGTTATGATTTCAGGATAGGCGACAATAACAACAAGACATTTACGGCTATCTTAGCCGCACTTGCCCGACTCACGAATCAAGTTGAATGATTTGATGAAACGGTGAGAGAACGACAAGAACCACAACTAGATCTACCAAACTAGAATCCAAGATCAAACAATGCTAAACTTTTGGTACCTAAACGAGAACAACCACGTCTCCAAGTACCCGAAATCTTTACAAAACCAAATTTCACGATCCCTGATGTGATCCTACCGACCACCATGTTCAAACAAAACATGCTGACAACTTTGAAGTTATTCCATGATGATTCTAAGGGAGTTCTTCCTTATTTTATTACTTATTTACTCATTTATGCTTTATATGTGTTATAAGCATGCTTTGACATTCTAAACTATGCTTGAATATTCATATATTGTCCTATGTTTGTATCCTTTATGATATTCATGCATGTCACATCTTTAATTAGCTTGTTTTATTCATATGTTACACATTCCTTACTTATGTTATCATATCAATTGCATTATTATATTAGCCATGGAATCATGTGTTACATTTGAATGTTACTTATTATTTATTCCTGAACTTGAGCATTGTAACTTATATACATTTTGTATTTAGTGGAAGGTATATTCAAGGCAATCCAATGGATAATTCATGTCACTCATATTGATCGCCACTTTTGAACATGTTACAAGCATTGTTGGGTGATGAAGTATCTTAACATTTAATCCCATATCTCTTATATTTCCAACGCACATTGAATCGTATCAATCTGATATTGGGAGCTCGAGATATGCCCATATTACTGAAGACAAAGCAGGCTAGAAATAAGTACGGGATTTGCAACCATTCATCTCCTTCAAAGGATTTATGCATGGGAGGCATTAATGGAGACATGCATGGACGAAAAAAGAGTATTAAAATGAATCAGAACATTTTTTAGAAGGTGCAAGGTTTCATTCAAAGGCTTTTAAGTTCATCCATTCGTGCATTTCATGCAAGAAGCCAAATAGTCATGTTCACACAAGGGGGGAAGAATTTCAGCCAAGATACATTCATGAACATTCATCCATAGAATACAAATCAAACATGTTCACACATGGGAGGAAAGATTCAGCCATGAAGATACATTCATGAATATTTATTCATTAATTAATCATACATTCACCATTGACCATACATTGTATTTCCTAAGGGATGAACATTCATCAATGAATGTTCAATCATTAAATATTGTATGTGCATCCTAGACATCTCTTAGGCATATAAATAGATTTCCATTTCATTTGTAAGAACCAATTGACTTTGTTTAATCAAATATTTGTGAGAGTTTCTCTCTTTCGTTCTTAAGTGTACTTTACCGACTTATCAAGCGTATGCTTGTCATCACCCCTATCTATTTCACCCTGATACATCTGGTTTCTATCTCTTTATAGATAGTGGGTCAAATTCCTTGTTTACCGTCCCTTAAAGAAGCAATATAAAGTCTAGGTCTTTGTTATTTAAATTGGTTCTTCTTTGAGTCTTCTTTGAGCTAGTACTTTTCATATTCATCTCCATCACCTTCATTCTACTTCCATTACCATACTTCATCATTTCCTTTAAACATATCACCAACTTATATATTTATTCCACTGCCATATTTATCTTTCCATTTCATTACTTCCATTTAACCATTTTTTTCTTTGCTTTCATGTTTGTGTAGGATCCTTCTTGCTTTCCTAGATCGAAACAATCAAAGGTAAAAACTTGAATTCACCATCCATCCAATGAATGCTAGGTTGAACTGTATCATATGGTAATCAGATCTAAGGTGGATTGCAACAAGAACAAGCAAAAGCAACATTGTTTTTAAGAAGTCTTCAAGACCTTTGATTGTTTCTTCTAGGTAGGTGGTGAGTATCTTTGCATAGCAAGTGAACCTTTTTTTCTTCCTTTTATAAGACCACCCTTCATTTTTAATCTTTCTACCTTTCTATTTTTCCCTCTACACTAACAAACTTTTCAGCCGACGTCCATAGCACTTGAAAGGTCTCAAGTTAGTTCTTTTAAGAACTTTACAAGAGAGGAACAAGTGGAAAAAGGCTAATCGAGTGTGTGAGATCAGAAGGGGAATTGAAAAAGCCAATTTATATTCTCGAGTGCAAACACGAGCGTTGAGTGGGGCATCATCATTTTTTTTGGAGTGATCGTGAGGATTTGTGAGTGATTATTGATAAGGTCCTTTCATCTTATTCAACTATTAATTTTTCAATAACAATTCTCCCATCTTTCGAATGGAATACGGACAGCAAAGGAGGAATACATTTCATACTCGTTTTCATGTGAATGATAAAGTTTGCCTTGTAGCCATTGATGGTGGAAGTTATGAAATTCTTGCAAGCACATACATGGTCGAGAAGTTGGGGCTTATAACGTTCAAACATCCCAGTCCGTATGTTTTGCAAGGACTAAATGAAGATGAAGAGTTAGAAGTCATAGAGCAAGTACTTGTGTCATTTTCAATTGGGAGATATAAAGATGAAGTCTTGTGTGATGTTGTTTCCATGAATTCTAGACATCTACTCCTCAGATGTCCTTGGCAGTTTGATAAACGAGGATTTTATGATGGGTTCTCCAACGAGTATTCATTCAAACACCAAGGGAGAAAGGTCGCGTTGGTTCCAATATGCCCAAATCAAGTCCATGAATTCTTAGTTATCGTCAAATCACGTATAGAGGAATGGAAGAAAACTAGAGCCATGAAGAAAGTTGAAAAGATTGAATTTGGGAGCAAAGAGTGAAGTGTGTGTAGAAGAGAAAATGAAAAGATTAAAAGTGATGTTGTGGTTAAAAGATACGACGGAGTTGAACATGCACAAATCAAAGAAGAACATTGTTAGAAAACTAGGACATTTGAAGTTGAAAATGAGAGTGTGATTGATACAGTTCAACCTAGCCTCACTTGGATGGATGGTGAAGTCAAGGTTGTACCTTTCGATCTAGGAAATCAACAAGGATCCTGCACAAACAAGAAAGCTAAAAAAAAAGTTAAATGGAAGTAATGAAATGGAAAGATAAATATGGCAGCGAAAAATATATATAAGTTGGTGATATGTTTAAAGGAAATGATGAAGTATGGTAATGGAAGTAAAATGAAGGTGATAAAGATGAATATTAAAAGTAGTATCCTAAAGAAGAACCAATGTTAAAGAACAAAGACCCATACTTTATATTGCTTATTTAAGAGATAGTAAACAAGGACTTTGACCCACTATCTATAAAGAGATAGGAACCAGAAGTATCAGGGTGACATAGATAGGGGTGACGCCACAAGCATAAGCTTGATAAGTCGATAAAGTTCACTTAAGAACTAAAGAGAGAAACTCTCACAAATATTTGATTAAAAAAAGTGAATTAGTTTCTTTTACAAATGAATGGAAAGCTATTTATAGGCCTAAGAGTGCATGGTGTGAATACAAAACATTTAATGAGTGAACCTTCATGGATGAGTGTTCATACTTTAAGTAGATAGAAAGCATGGCTTAGGTGAATGAATTTTGATGAATGTATGTTCATCTTTTAATGGAATGCATCCTTTGGCCGAATTCATCCCACCTTGTGTGAACTTGTTGATTTGTCTTCTATGGATGAATGTTCATGAATGTATCTTGGCTGAAATTCTTCACCCTTGTGTGAACATGACTATTTGGCTTCTTGCATGAATATGCATGAATGGATGAATTTAAAAGCCTTTGAATGAATCCTTGCACCTCCTCACAAATGTTCTGATTCATTTTAATATTCTTTTCTCGTCCATGCATGTCTTCATTAATTCCTCCCATGCATAAGTCCTTTGAAGGAGATGAATGGTTGCAAATCCCGTATTAATTTTCAGCCTGCATTGTCTTCAGTAATCTAGGCATATCTCAAGTTCCTGATATCAGATTGATGTGATTCAAAATGCGTTGGAAAGATACAAGATAGGGGATTAAATGCTAATAGACGTCATCACCCAAAGATGCTTGGAACATGTTCAAAAATGTAGATCAATCTGACTGACGTGAACTACCCAACTAACTCTTCAATTGCCTTTAGTCTTCTTAGCATCCAATGAACCTAGACAAATTATGTAAACAAATAATTAGATAGGAATTGAGCTATTATAATTTTGAATGCATGCTTCCACCTATGTTAATAATTCAAATTATCTAACTATGAATGCATATGCATTGAATGAGTTATATAAAGATGTGAATTAATAAGTCATGCGTGAATATCATATATTATACATATAAATGACAACATATAATATCCAAGCAAAAATTAAGAATAAGATAAACATATTCACGTGACATGTAATGCATAAATGAGTAAATAAATAATAAAATCAGGTAAGACTCCCTTAGAATCAACAAGGCAGAACGTCCATGAAGTGATCATGTGTTGAAGAAGTTTGGTCCTTGGCATGATCGCATCATCCCCCCTTCTTTAGAGCAATTTGTCCTCAAATCGAAGGATTTTTTCATTGACTGATCCATTGGTGTAAGAAAGGATGAATGAAGATCATTATGCCTATTAGGGTATGCATGAATTTCTTTGAATCGTTCAAGTAGGTAAGGCATGCCAACTTTAGTCTTTGTACCCTTCCACATTATGAATCTTGAATAGTTGGATAATGCTCGTTTCTTTTCCTTGAATTGATGATCACAAGCAAGAACACTTCCATGTAAATGATTCAATGTGCTGCAAAATAGAAATAAGTTAGAACATGAAACATCATTAACAATGTGAATGAACGTACAAGATTCATTAAAGTTCATGAATGGAATTTGGTTCGTTGAAACTTCCCTTTCATAAGGTTGTTTGAACTTTGAATGTAGAATGAGCGTACTTCGAATGTCAAAGAGCACATGCTTTGGAATACCAAATGTTACAACTTTTGGAACTTCAATGGACAAATATGATTCATCAATTTGCAATGGTATCGCCTTTGGAATAACCTGCAAATCAAATGAAAGAATAGGAAGAAAAGATTGATTAGTATAAAGTAAAACTTCCTTCTCCTCACATTCTTTTCTCTCATGCTCATGTTTGTTTTGAATTCCCTCTTCAATCTCACTCTCATGTTTTATAACACGCTCATCTTCACTCTCAATTCTCTTACTCTCATTTTCAATTACTCCAATGGATTTCTCACGCAAAATCACACTCTCATTTTCAACTCCAAATGTCTTGGTTTTCTCATGATATTCTTCTTTGATTTTTGCATGTTCAACTCTCTCCACTTTTATTTATTTTTCATGTAAAACTTCTCTTTCAACTTTCTTCGTGGCTTTTGTTTTATTCCATTCTTCTATACGTGATTTGATGATAACTTGGAATTCATTGACTTGATTTGGGCACATTGGAACCAACGTGATCTTTCTCCCTTGGTGTTTGAATGAATACTTGTTGGAGAACCCATCATACAATGCTCGTTTATCAAATTGCCAAGGACGTCCGAGGAGTAGATGGCTTGAATTCATAGAAACAACATCACACAAGACTTCATCTTCATATCTCCCAATTGAAAATGACACAAGTACTTGCTCTATGACTTCTAACTCTTCATCTTCATTTAATCCTTGCAAAACATATGGACTGGGATGTTTGAATGTTATAAGTCCTAACTTCTTAACCATGTATGTGTTTGCAAGATTTGCACAACTACCACCATCAATGGCTACAAGACATACTTTATCATTCACATGAAAACAAGTATGAAATGGATTCCTCATTTGCCGTCCGTAGTCCATTCGAAAGATGGGAGAATTGTTAGTGAAAAATTAATAGTTGAATAAGATGAAAGGACTTACCAATAATCACTCACAAATCCTCACGATCACTCCAAACACAATGATGATGCTCCACTCAACACACGTGTTTGCACTCAGGAATATAAATTGGCTTTTTCAATTCCCCTTCTGATCTCACACACTCAATTAGCCTTTTTCTACTCGTTCCTCTCTTCAAAAGTTCTTAAAAGAACTAACTCGAGACCTTTCAAGTGCTATGGACGTCGACTGAAAAATTTGTTAGTGTAAAGGAAAAAAATAAAAAGGTAGAAAGAAAATAATGAACGGTGGTCTTATAAAAGGAAGAAAAAGAAAAAAAAAGGTTCACTTACTATACAAAGATACTCACCACCTTCCTAGAAGAAACAAAACTCTGATACCACTTGATGTAAGGCAATTGTACCTTAACAATTTGATTGTGGATCTAGGAAGGAAGCAAACATCCTGTACAAGTGAATGGCTCAAAAAGAGAGGTTTAAGGGTGGTATACGTATGGTGAATAGGTGGGTTGTTTAAAATGAGAGATGGAAGGGGAAGATGGTTGATAAGGCTATGCTTATGGCTTATGAAACAAAGGGATGATAATGAGGATAATATCTTAAAGAAGTCTCAAAGAGGAACAAATGCTATAGAGAGCAAAGACCCAGACTTTATATTGCTTCTTCAAGGGGTGGTATTAAGTACTTTGACCCACTAGTTATATGAACTAAGAACCAGAAGTATCAAGGTGAAAATGGGGTTGACGCCACAAGTATAAAGTACTTGATAAGTCGATAAAAGACACCAAGACTTAAGGAAGAGAATAATCTCACTTATATTAATCAAAAGGTCTTGAAGACTTCTTTAGGATCAGTTGGAATGATGATGTTGCTTGTCACCTTTGGCACCTCTTTGCATTTTGCTTTCTTTTTTCTTTTCTTTAGTTTTTCTTCACTTGTAATCCCTAGTTGATGTTGGGATTAACTTGCTGAATTTTTTGGCACTTCTCTTTCTGATTTTCTTTTTATTGAATGGTAGGATGTTGCTTTTGCTTGTTCTTGTTGCAATCCACCTTAGCTCTGATACCATATGATTCAGTTCAACCTAGCCTCACTTGGATGGATGGTGAAGTCAAGGTTGTACCTTTGATTGTTTCGATCTAGGAAAGCAACAAGGATTCTTCACAAACAAGAAAGCTAAAAAAATAGTTAAATGGAAGTAATGAAATGGAAAGATAAATATGGCATTGGAAAATATATATAAGTTGGTGATTTGTTTAAAGGAAATGATGAAGTATGGTAATGGAAGTAGAATGAAGGTGATAGAGATGAATATGAAAAGTAATATCTCAAAGAAGAACCAATATTAAAGAACAAAGAACCAGACTTTATATTGCTTCTTTAAGGGATAGTAAACAAGGACTTTGACCCACTATCTATAAAGAGATAGGAACCAGAAGTATCAGGGTGACAGATAGGGGTGATGCCACAAGCATAAGCTTGATAAGTCGATAAAGTTCACTTAAGAACTAAAGAGAGAAACTCTCACAAATATTTGATTAAACAAAGTCAATTGGTTTCTTTTACAAATGAATGGAAAGCTATTTATAGGCCTAAGAGTGCATGGTGTGAATACAAAACATTTAATGAGTGAACCTTCATGGATGAGTGTTCATACTTTAAGTAGATACAAAGCATGGCTTAGGTGAATGAATTTTGATGAATGGATGTTCATCTTTTAATGGAATACATCCTTTGGCTGAATTCATCCCACCTTGTGTGAACTTGTTGATTTATCTTCTATGGATGAACGTTCATGAATGTATCTTGGCAGAAATTCTTCCCCCTTGTCTGAGCATGACTATTTGGCTTCTTGAATGAATATGCATGAATGGATGAATTTAAAAGCCTTTGAATGAATCCTTTCACCTCCTCACAAATGTTCTAATTCATTTTAATATTCTTTTCTCGTCCATGAATGTCTTCATTAATTCCTCCCATGCATAAGTCCTTTGAAGGAGATGAATGGTTGGAAGTCCCGTATTAATTTTCAGCCTGCACTGTCTTCAGTAATCTAGGCATATCTCAAGTTCCCGATATCAGATTGATGTAATACAAAATGAGTTGGAAAGATACGAGATAGGGGATTACATGTTAAGAAGACTTAATCACCCAAATATGCTTGAAACATGTTCAAACATGTAGATCAATATGACTGACGTGAACTGTCCAACCAACTCTTCAATTGCCTTTAGTCTTCTTAGCATCCAATGAACCTAGACAAAGTATGTAAACAAATAATTAGATAGAAATTGAGCTATGATAATTATGAATGCATGCTTCCACCTATGTTAATAATGCAAATGAGCTAACTATGAATGCATATGCATTGAATGAGTTATATAAAGATGTGAATTAATAAGTCATGCATGAATATCATATATTATATATATAAATGACAGCATATATTATTCAAGAAAAAATTAAGAATAAGATAAACATATTCACGTGACATTTAATGCATAAATGAGTAAATAAATAATAAAATAAGGTAAGACTCCCTTAGAATCAACAAGGCAGAACGTCAATGAAGTGATCATGTGTTGAAGAAGTTTGGCCCTTAGCATGATCGCATCATCCCCCCTTCTTTAGAGTGATTTGTCCTCAATTCGAAGGATTTTATCATTGATTGATCCATTGGTGTAAAAAAGGATGAATGAAGATCATTATACCTATTAGGGTATGCATGAATTTCTTTGAATCCTTCAAGTAGGTAAGGCATGCCAACTTTAGTCTTTGTACCCTTCCACATTATGAATCTTGAATAGTTGGATAATGCTCGTTTCTTTTCCTTGAATTGATGATCACAAGAAAGAACACTTCCATGTAAATGATTCAATGTGCTGCAAAATAGAAATAAGTTAGAACATGAAACATCATTAACAATGTGAATGAACGTACAAGATTCATTAAAGTTCATGAATGGAATTTTGTTCGTTGAAACTTCCCTTTCATAAGGTTGTTTGAACTTTGAATGTAGAATGAGCGTACTTCGAATGTCAAAGAGCACATGCTTTGGAATACCAAATGTTACAACTTTTGGAACTTCAATGGGCAATATGATTCATCAATTTGCAATGGTATCGCCTTTGGAATAACCTACAAATCAAATGAAAGAATAGGAAGAAAAGATTGATTAGTATAAAGTAAAACTTCCTTCTCCTCACATTCTTTTCTCTCATGCTCATGTTTATTTTGAATTCTCTCTTCAACCTCACTCTCATGTTTTACAACACACTCATCTTCACTCTCAATGCTCTTACTCTCATTTTCAATTACGCCAATGGATTTCTCAGGCAAAATCACACTCTCATTTTTAACTCCAAATGTCTTGGTTTTCTCATGATGTTCTTCTTTGACTTTTGCATGTTCAACTCTCTCCACTCTTATTTGTTTTTCATGTAAAACTTCTCTTTCAACTTTCTTCATGGCTTTAGTTTTCTTCCATTCTTATATACGTGATTTGATGATAACTTGGCATATAATATACATATAAATGACATCATATAATATTCAAGCAAAAATTAAGAATAAGATAAACATATTCACCTGACATATAATGCATAAATATGAGAAAGTCCATTAAGAGGCATGATCCCTTAGAATCATAAAGGCAGAACGTCCATTAAGTGATCATGTGTTGAAGAAGTTTGGTCCTTGGTATGATCCCATCAGTGATTTTGCATGAGAAAGCAATTGGAGTAATTGAAAATGAGAGTAAGAGCATTGAGAGTGAAGATGAGTGTATTGAAAAACATGAGCATGAAATAAAAGAATGTGAGGAGAACGAACTTTTTGTTTATACTAATCAATTTTTTATTCTATTCATTATTTGAATTTGCAGGTTATTCCAAGGGATATTCAAGATGATTCAAGCGTCATTTCTTTTGAAATTCCAAAATATGTGTTACTTGAAATTATAAAGAACATGTTCATTAACCTTCAAAGTATATTCACCTCATACTCAATATCGAATGAACCTTATGAAAGGAAAGATTCAATGAGCATAACCATGGAGAACATTAAGAGTCCAAACTCATTCATTCAAGAATTTAATCATTTCCTTTTCTTTGATTCTAAGTTATCTATTTCTAACTTTGTTTTATTTTTTAGGTTGTTGATTCAAAACAAAAAACTTGAACATGTGAAGCATTTTGAGCAAAGAAAATGGTGCAAGATGAGAATAAAAGAATTTCCAATCCAAATAAGATCCAAGTTGTTCCCTTATGTACCAAACATCGATTTGGGGACAAATCGCCTTAAAGAATGGGGGATAATGTGATCCTACTGACCACCATGTTCAAACAAAACATGCTCAACACTTTATATGTATTATAAGCCTGCTTTGACATTCTAAAATATGCTTGAATATTCATATATTGTCCTATGTTGCATCCTATATGATATTCATGCATGTCACATCTTTAATTAACTTGTTTCATGCATATGTTACACATTCGTTACTTATGTTATCATATGAATTGCATTATTATATTATCCATGGAATCATGTGTTACATTTTAATTTTACTTATTATTTATTCATGTACTTGAGTATTGTAACTTGTATACATTTTGTACTTAGTGGAAGGTACATTCAAGGCAATCCAATGGACAGTTCACATCACTCATATTGATCGCCACTTTTGAACATGTTACATGCATCTTTGGGTGATGAAGTCTCTTAACATTTAATCCCCTTTCTCTTATATTTCCAATGGACTTTGAATCGTATCAATCCGATATTGGGAGTTCGAGATATGCCCAGATTACTGAAGACAGTGCAGACTGTAAATAAGTACGGGATTTGCAACCATTCATCTCCTTCAAAGGATTTATGCATGGGAGGCATTAATGGAGACATGCATGGACGAAAAAAGAGTACTAAAATGAATCAGAACATTTTTTAGAAGGTGCAAGGTTTTATTCAAAGGCTTTTAAGTTCATCCATTCATGCATATTCATGCAAGAAGCCAAATAGTCATGTTCACACAAGGGGGAGAATTTTAGCCAAGATACATTCATGACCATTCATCCATAGAAGACAAATCAAACATGTTCACAGATGGGGGGAAGGATTTAGCCATGAAGATACATTCATGAAGATTTATTCATTAATTCATCATACATTCACCATTGACCATACATTGTATTTCCTAAGGGATGAACATTCATCCATGAATGTTCAATCCTTAAATCTTGTATGTGCATCCTAGACATCTCTTACACCTATAAATAGCTTTCTATTTCATTAGTAAGAATGATGTGATACTACCGACCACCAAGTTCAAACAAAACATGCTCACAACTTTGAAGTTCTTCCAAGATGATTCTAAGGGAGTTCTTCCATATTTTATTATTTATTTACTCATTTATGCATTATATGTGTTATAAGTATGTTTTTACATTCTAAACTATGCTTGAATATTCATATATTGTCATATCTTTGCATCCTATATGATATTCATGTATGTCACATCTTTAATTACCTTGTTTCATGCATATGTTACACATTCCTTACTTATGTTATCATATAAATTGCATTATTATATTAGCCAGGGCATCATGTGTTACATTAGAATGTTACTTATTACTTATTCATTACCTTGAGCATTGTAACTTATATACATTTTGTATTTAGTACAAGGTACATTCAAGGCAATCCATTGGACAGATTCACGTCACTCATAGAGATCGCCATTTTTTAACATGTTCCAAGAATATTTGGGTGATGAAGTCTTCTTAACATTTAATCCCCTATCTCTTAGATTTCCAACGCTCTTTTAATCATATCAATCCAATATTGGGAGCTCAAGATATGCCCAGATTAATTATGACAGTGCAAGCTAGAAATAAGTATGGGATTTACACTAAATAAAGAGCCATGTTCACACCTGATGCATTTCCACCTTCATGAATCAATTTATGGCGTGTAAAATCATATAAGGAGGCTAAAGGACTTGTTCATATTCAGAGATGGATGCATTATTTTTAAACTAATTCACGAAATCCAAGTGCATGAAGGGAGCCTATGAGTCACGTTCACACTTGGTGCATGCATTCCAAAGGGGACCGAACATATTCCTCCAAATTCATGCAAGGAAATGAACTAACATGTTCACATCAAGAGAAGATGAATTCGGCTATGAAGATGTATTCACTTAAATGGATGAACATTCATTTATTTTATTAGTGATGTACATTGTATCTACTTAAGGATCAACATTCATCCATAAATGTTCAATCATTAAATCTTGTATGTGCGTCCTAGACATCTCTTAGGCCTATAAATAGCTTTTCATTTGTAAAAGGTAATTCACTTTGTTTAATAAAATATTTGTGAAAGTTTCTCTCTTTAGTTCTTAAGTGAACTTTATCGACTTATCAAGCTTATGCTTGTGATGTCACCCCTATCTATTTCACCCTGATACTTCTGGTTCCTATCTCTTTATAGATAGTGGGTCAAAGTCCTTGTTTCCCACCCCTTAAAGAAGCAATATAAAGTCTGGGTCTTTGTTCTTTAACATTGGTTCTTCTTTGAGTCTTCTTTGAGATACTTCCTTTCGTATTTATATCCATCACCTTCATTCTATTCCATTACCATACTTCATCATTTCCTTTAAACATATCACCAACATATATATATATATTTCGCTTCCATATTTATCTTTCCATTTCATTACTTCCATTTAACCATTTTTCTCTTAGCTTTCTTGTTTGTGCATGATCCTTGTTGCTTTCCTAGATCAAAACAATCAAAGGTACAACCTTGACTTCACCATCCATTTAAGTGAGGCTAGGTTGAACTGTATCATATGGTAATCAGAGCTAAGGTGGATTGAAATAAGAACAAGCAAAAGAAACATCCAACCATTCAATAAAAAAAATCAAAAAGAGAAGTGCCAAAAAAAATCAACAAGTTAATCCCAACAATCAACAAGGGATTCCAAGTGAAGAAAAACTGAAGAAAGGAAACAAAGAAAGCAAAATTCAAAGAGGTGCCAAAGGTGACAAGAAACATCATCATTCCAACCGATCCTAAAGAAGTCTTCAAGACCTTTGATTGTTTCTTATAGGAAGGTGGTGAGTATCTTTTCATAGTAAGTTAACCTTTCTTTCTTTTTCTTCCTTTTATAAGACCACCCTTCATTATTTAATCTTTCTACCTTTCTATTTTTTTCCTCTACACTAACGAATTTTTCAGCCGGCGTCCATATCACTTGAAAGGTCTCGAGTTAGTTCTTTTAAGAACTTTACAAGAGAGGAACGAGTGGAAAAAGGCTAATCGAGTGTGTGAGATCAAAAGGGGAATTGAAAAAGCCAATTTATATTCCCGAGTGCAAAGACGAGCGTTGTGTGGAGCATCATCAATTTTTTTTGGAGTGACCGTGAGGTTTTGTTGTGTGAAATTTGAAATGGAGAACATTCAACAAAGAGAGTATGCATTTCATACTCGTTGCCATGTAAATGGTAAAGATGGTAAAGTATGTCTTGTAGCCATTGATGGTGAAAGTTGTCCAAATCTGGCAAGCACATACATGGTCGAGAAGTTGGAGCTTATAACGTTCAAACATCCCAGTCCGTATGTTTTGCAAGGACTAAATGAAGATAAAAAGTTAGAAGTCATAGAGCAAGTACTTGTGTCATTTTCAATTGGGAGATATGAAGATGAGGTCTTGTGTGATGTTGTTTCCATGAATTCAAGCCATCTTCTGCTCGGACGTTCGTGGCAGTTTGATAAACGAGCATTATATGTTGGGTTCTCCAACAAGTATCCATTCAAACACCAAGGGAGAAAGATCACGTTGGTTCCAATGTTCCCAAATCAAGTCCATAAATGCCAAGTTATCATTAAATCACAAATAGAATAATGGAATAAAACTAAATCCATGAAGAAAGTTGAAAGAGAAGTTTCACGTGAGAAACAAATAACAGTGGAGGGAAGAATGAAGTATTTTGAAAAACATGAACATGGAAGAAAAGAATGTGAGAAGAATGAAGTTTTGTTTTATACTAATCAATTTTTTTCTTCTATTCATTCTTTGAATTTGCTGGTTATTCCAAGGGACATTCAAGATGATTCAAGCATCATTTCTTTTGAAATTCCAAAAGTTGTGACACTTGAAATTATAAAGAACACGTTCATTAACCTTCAAAGTACATTCACCTCATGCTCAAGATCGAAAGAACCTTATGAAAGGGAAGATTCAATGAACATAACCATGGAGAACATTAAGAGTACAAACTCATTCATTCATGAATTTAATCATTTCCTTTTCTTTGATTATAAGTTATCTACTTCTAACTTTGTTTTATTTTTCAGGTTGTTGATTCAAAACAAAAGACTTGAACATGTGAAGCATTTTGAGCAAAGAAAATGGTGCAAGATGAGAATAAAAGAATTTCCATTCAAACGAAGATCAAAGTTGTTCCCTTATGTACCAAGCATCGATTTGGGGACAAATCACCTTAAAGAAGGGGGGAATGATGTGATCCTATCGACCACCAAGTTCAAATTAAACATGCTCACAACTTTGAAGTTCTTCCAAGATAATTATAAGGGAGTTCTTCCATATTTTATTATTTATTTACTCATTTATGCTTTATATTTGTTATAAACATGTTTTTTACATTCTAAACTATGCTTGAATATTCATATATTGTCCTATCTTTGCATCCTATATGATATTCATGCATGCCACATCTTTAATTACCTTGTTTCATGCATATGTTACACATTCCTTACTTATGTTATCATATATAAATTGCATTATTATATTAGCCATGGCATCAAGTGTTACATTAGAATGTTACTTATTACTTATTCATTACCTTGAGCATTATAACTTATATACATTTTGTATTTAGTACAAGGTACATTCAAGGCAATCCAATGGACAGATTCACGTCACTCATAGAGATCGCCATTTTATAAAATTTTCCAAGCATCGTTGGGTGATGAATTTTGCTCAACATTTAATCCCCTATCTATTATCTTTACAATGCACTTTGAATAATATCAATCCAATATTGGGAGCTCAAGATATACCTAGATTAATTAAGATAGTGCAGGCTGGAAATAAGTACGGGATTTACACCAAATAAAGAGCCATGCTCACACCTGATGCATTTCCACCTTCATGAATCCATTTATGGCGTGTAAAATCATACAAGGAGGCTAAAGGACTTGTTCACATTCAAGGGAGATTGATGTAAGGTGAATCTACACGCTTGGATGGAAGAGAGTAGATAGCCTTATTGTGTCCCGATCTAGGATTGACAAGTACTGATGTCCTTGAATTTATAAGTTTGGGCTGCAAAATAAGATAAAAAAATAATGATTAATAATGGAATTTAATAAAGGGGATAATAATATAAGTAATGAAAATAAATAATAAGAATGAAATGAAATAAATATGGGATAGAGATGGTTGCGGAATTGATGGAAGAGATGGATGATGGTGATGATGAGATGGCAATGGTGGTGTTGTTGTATCTCAAATACGCCAAAGATGAAATAGTGCTAATGAGCACAATCCCGGACTTCACAAACTTGCTTGAGGGGTGGTGATAGTGTCTTCAACCCACTAGATATCAATCTAGGAATTTTGGAATCAAGATGAAAGGAATGACGCCACAAGTATAGGAACTATACTTGTTTAATCGATAAAGTTCACAAAGAACTTTGAAGAGAAATAACTCACAAGAGTATGTTTTATATAAGAGATGAGATGAGTACAAATGAAGGCAAGCCACTCTATTTATAGGAAATGAGAGGGCTTGGCCGAATAGTTACAAGATGTTTCGGCTAGATACATGTCTTTAGGAAAATATATAATGCTTGAGATGAATGAATAAGTCCTTTGGGCTTGTGATGGTTCGGATAACTCTTCATGAAAGGTCTTAATGATTCGGTCAAAGGGTGGAGAGACATCTCCCTTCGCCGAATGGTGCATGCTTGTTCATCTTGGCGCCAATTTCCTCTCCTTGGCCGAATAGTCATGTGCCTTATCATGTTTGGTGCCAAAGCTTCCATGTGCAAGGAATGTGGTGTGACCGAATAGGCTTGGAGCTCTATCTCATGTCTCTTGGTGATTTAAGCTTCCAATGCTAGCAATTCCTTCACCAACGTGCTCCTAGATGAAAAGGCATCTTCATGGGCAGTATTATTCATGAAAGGTCACAATGTTTGAGAAAGGTATCCCTTCATGTTTGAGCTGCTTATGGTATGAATGAGCTAAAGGTGAGCTGGCGATAGATGACTTGTGACATGGTGAACGTTTAGGCAGCTCCTTGTGAAAAGGTACCTCTTGAGGTGGTAACTATTCGCGAAAAGGTACGATTTCACAAATTTTGACTTAGGACATATTTGAAGTGTCCTAAGTGGTGATGATGATGGTGTAACTCCCCAGCTGAAATAAGGTCATCTTGTAGCTCAAATCTTCAGCTCAATCTAGCTATGAGCTCACGGACTCCGGACAACTTTTCACCAATTGTTCCTTGTGCTCTCCTAATCGATCCCATGTAAGTTTCCATGTTGTTACATGCTCCATTTAGCTCTAATGTAGCTCCCAATTATTGGCCGAATGTGCGTACATGTATAACATAAAGAAATAAACTAAGTATATAAACTTATATAATGTGTATATTATAAGATTGTGATTATAGTATATGATAATAACTTGTACTCATATATAAATGGATAACTTATTATCATAATAACTATAGGTATAATATATATGAAAATAACTATCTTATAACATATGAAATAAGCATCTATAGGTATAAAGATATAAAGTTTCTTCCCTGGAGAGGTTGGAATAGCCATGGTAAATATGATGCTGAATTGGATAACATCATCCTCCCCTTCTTTTAATCGATTTGTCCTCAAATCGAATGATCATCTTTTCCTAGTGTCCTTCCATTCAATCTTTATAAAAAGGTTCATATTTGTTGAAAGACTGATTTGGAAGTTCTTAACCTGAAAAGAAAGAAAACTTTCATTAGTAAAATTGTGATCAAACATAACTAAAGTTAAGAAATAGTTCATGTAAATTGTATGTTCAAAGTTCATGTCTATTGAAGTCATTTTGCTTTTAACGTTTGCGCCCTTTTGCATTCTAAAAATCATGTCCCTTTGTTCTTCAATAGATATTTGCATTGATTCTTGAAAGATGATGACTCTTGGAATGGTGATGTTCTCATAAGTCACGCCCCTTGGTTGAAAATTCGCTTCCCTTTGATTTTCATTAGGCATAACTCTTGATTCTTGAAGGATCACGTCCTTTGGATGAAGAATTACCACTCTTTGCTTTTCAAAAATCGAACCTTTTGGCTCTTGAAAGGTCACGTCCTTTAATTTCCCAAATCGATGGATTGTGTCACTTGGATCATCCTGCAAATCAAAGAAAATTATTGCATTGTCAAAGTTAGAAAAATCTTCATTGACCTTGTGTCTCATCAGTAAAAATCTTTGTAACAAGCACTTAGATGTATAAGCACTTGTTTTTGGAATGTTTTCTTCCTGGATTAACTTCGATTTTCCTTTCCTCATGGCCTCAACACTTTGTTTCATCTTGATTTGCTCAACTTGGACTTGTTTAGGCGTCAAGGGTGTTAGGATGATCTTCTTTCCTCCATGGTTGAATGAATACTGATTGGTAAAACAATCATGAATGGTCCTCCTAGCATATTGCCATGGTCTTCCAAGGAGTAAATGGCTAGCATGCATAGGAACAACATCGTACATAACCTCATCATTGTACTTACCAATTGAAAAAGGGACCATCACCTGTTTGTTGACATTAAGTTCACCTCGTTCATTGAGCCATTATTGTTCGTAGGGATTTGGATGTTTCAACGTTTGCAATACCAGTTTCTCCACCATGATGGTACTGGCAACATTAGTACAACTCCCTCTGTCTATAATCATGAAACACACTTTTTCATTCACATGGCAGCGGGTATGAAAGATGTTTTCCCATTGTGCATCGTCTTCTACTACTTGGGCACTTAGACTTCTCTTGACCACTAAGGCTTCACCTTCCATAGGAGCACCAATTTCGGCTTCTTTCTCCACTTCTGTTGGTGGTGCTTCTTCTTCTTCATGGTCAGATTCAATCTCACCATTTTCAAGTAATAACATGGTGTTTCTATTGGGACATTGTGTGGATGTATGCCCCCTCACAAGACATTTAAAATAACGGATGTCTCTTGTTCATTCATGGATCTCTTTTCCTCGATTCTCCTTACTAAGTTGGGATGCATTTGATTATTCGACTTTTTCCTTGTTAGGAGTAGGAGTAGACTTCTTCAAATTGTTAGGACTCCATCTCGAAGGCATGGTAGTGCGAGATATAGATCTCCTTTGTAATTGCCTCTCTATTTTCATAGCCATTTGCACCATTTCATCAAGTTCGATATAATGATACAATTCTAGTGTGTTGTCAATATCAGGATTGAGTCCAACAAGAAATCTAGCCATGGTTGCTTCACGATCCTCCTCAATATTGACTCGGATCATTGCCACTTCCATTTCTTTATAATAATCCACCACACTCCGTTGGCCTTGTTTCAAATTCTGTAATTTCTGAAACATGTCTCGGTGATAATGAGTAGGAATGAAACGTTTACGCATGATACCTTTCATTTCGAGCCATGTTGAAATTGGTCTCTCTCTATTCCTTCTTCGAGTAATAGCAAGTTGATCCCACCATATCAAAGCATAATCAACAAACTCCATGGCTACCAATCTTACTTTCTTGAGTTCGGAATAGTTATGGCAACTAAACACATGTTCTACCTTGCTTTCCCATTCAAGATAGGCTTCTGGATGAGTCTTCCCTTGGAATTGAGGAATTTTGATTTTGATGTTGCTCGTATTATCATCAACATTGGCATGCCTAGGTCCTTGTATCAATTCTGGTTCTTCTTCATAATAAGGATTTGGGACATCATCTTCTGGAAGAGGTTGTGGCCTCCGAGAAGTATTATTGTTTCTAATTTGTGGTTGATCTTGTCTTTGGTCTAGTTTCTCATGGAGAGCAACAAATTCTGTTCAAAACATTCTCATCATTTCTCCAATCAGTGCTTGCATTTGCAAATTGGGTTGACCTGCATTTCCTTTAGGACTTTGAGACATGGTTAGTAAATAAAACAAAAAAAAAATAAACCTTACCAGCACACTCACAAAGTCTCACAATTTCACTCCAAAGAAAAGATAAGATCACTCCACTCAACACTCATGTTTACTCTCGGGAATATATATTTGGCTTTTAACAATTCCCCTTCTGATCTTACTCTCTCAATAGCATTTTTCCACTAAATTTCTCTTTCTAAGTCCTTTGAGGAACTTACTCAAGATTATAACAAGTTAATTCCTTCCTTGTGTGCGTCGGCTGCAAATAGGTTAGGGTAGAAATAATAGAAATAATGAAAAAGGTAGAAGAAAGGATTTAAAGGATTAAAAATAAAGAAATGGTTGAAGACGAGAAAAATGAAAGGATAGAAAAGGAAGAGGTGACTTACAATTCAAGAAACAACACATACTGCAACCTTTCTCAAGAAATAATAAGGTTATCTTCTCTTAGTGTAGATGGCCTCTTTGATGTTCTTGTAATGGTAGAGCACTTTCCTTGGCTTGCTTTCTTTTTGAACTACTCTTTTTCTTTTCTTTTCTTCTTTTCTGATTTTTTTCTTCTTTTGTCTTTTTCTTTCTTTTTGCACTCCAATTATGATGAAGGAGTCTTTTCTTCTATTTTTTTGTTTTGCTTTGCACGCCAATGACACTTTTGTTCTCAATCCAACTATGCTCTGATTACTACTTGATGTAAAGCGAATCTACACGCTTTGATGGAAGAGAGTAGATAGCCTTATTTTGTCCCTATCTAGGATTGACAAGTACTGATGTCCTTGAATTTATAAGTTTGGGCTTGTGATGGTTCGGCTAACTCTTCATGAAAGGCCTTAATGATTCGGTCAAAGGGTGGAGAGACATCTCCCTTGGCCGAATGGTGCATGCTTGTTCATCTTGGCGCCAATTTCCTCTCCTTGGCTGAATAGTCATTTGCCTTATCATGTTTGGCGCCAAAGATTCTATGGGCAAGGCATGTGGTGTGACCGAATAGGCTTGGAGCTCTATCTCATGTCTCTTGGTGATTTAAGCTTCCAATGCTAGCAATTCCTTCACCAACGTGCTCCTAGATGAAAAGGTATCTTCATGGGTAGCATCATTCATGAAAGGTCACAATGTTTGAGAAAGGTGTCCCTTCATGTTTGAGTTGCTTATGGTGTGAATGAGCTAAAGGTGAGCTGGCCATAGATGACTTGTGACATGGTGAACGTTTGGGCAGCTCCTTGTGAAAAGGTACCTCTTGAGGTGGCAACTATTCATGAAAAGGTACGATTTTACAAATTTTGACTTAGGACATATTTGAAATGTCCTAAGTGGTGATGATGATGGTGCAACTCTCCAACTGAAATAAGGTCATCTTGTAGCTCAAATCTTCAGCTCAATCTAGCTATGAGCTCACGGACTCCGGACAACTTTTCACCAATTGTTCCTTGTGCTCTCCTAATCGATCCCATGTAAGTTTCCTTGCTGTTACATGCTCCAGTTAGCTCTAATGCAGCTCCCAAGTGTTGGCCGAATGTGCCTACATGCATAACATAAAGAAATAAACTAAGTATATAAACTTATATAATGTGTATATTATAAGATTGTGACTATAGTATATGATAATAACTTGTATCTCATATATAAATGGATAACTTATTATCATAATAACTATAGGTATAATATATATATATGAAAATAACTATCTTATAACATATGAAATAATCATCTATAGGTATAAAGATAGAAAGTTTCTTCCCTGGAGAGGTTGGAATAGCCATGGTAAATATGATGCTGAATTGGATCACATTAGAGATGTATGCATTATTTTCAAACTCATTCACCTAATCCAAGTGCATGAAGGGAGCCTATGAGTCATGTTCATACTTGGTGTATGCATTCCAAATGGGGTCAAACATACAATGAAACATTCCTCCAAATTCATGCAAGGAAATGAACCAACATGTTCACATCAAGAGAGGATGAATTCGACTATGAAGATTTATTCACTTAAATGGATGAACATTCATTTATTTTATAAGTTCATGAATGATGTACCCTTGTTTGGCTTCTGATGCCACTTGATGTAAGGCACTTGTACCTTTTCAAATGATTGTGGATCTAGGAAGGAAGCAAAATAACTTGCACAAGTGAATGGCTCAAAAGAGATGGTTAAAGGTGGGAAACGTATGGTGAATAGGTAGGCTATTAAAATAATGAGTGATGGAAGCAGAAGATGGTTGATATGGCTATGGTTTATGGTTGATGAAACAAAAGGATGGTTGTGAGGTAGTATCTTAAAGAAGACTCAAAGAAGAACCAATGCTATAGAGAGCAAAGACCCAAACTTTATATTGATTCTTTAAGGGGTGGTATAAAGGACTTTGACCCACTAGTTATAAGAACTAGGAACCAGAAGTATCAAGGGGAAACGAATTGACGCCACAAGTATAAAAATACTTGATAAGTCGATAAAAGTCACCAGGACTTAAGAAAGAGAATAATTTCACTTGTATTAATCAAAAGGTCTGATTACAAATGAAATATAATGGCCTATTTATAGTTTTAAAGGGTTTAGGCCGAATAAACACTTGATGGTTCGGCCAAGGTTGAAACCCCTTTGAAAATACATGATTTTGTTTATGAAAATACATTATTTAAATGAAGACACATGCTCTTGGCCGAATGGTTATGTGTTGGTTCGGCCCTAAGGATGATTTGAATGCATTTTGAAGTTATTTGGGCGCCAAAATGAAGAGGAAAAAGTCTTTGGCCGAATAAGAAGATCCCTTGGTGTTTTGGCGCCAATTTGATGTCACATGGAGTGCACATGCTTGAATGATGCACATGGAAGCCTTCTTGAATGCACATGGGTCTTCTTGAAATTTTTTGGTGAGGTTGCAACCATAGGATGATGTCTTGCAGTCCATGGGCAGCCTAGAGATGAACTAGCTTCAAGGTAACCTAGGTGAGTGTCTTGGTAACTAACTAGGTGAGCTATAACTTGATGAACTCAAGCTAGTTAGCTTTGGTCTTCTCAGCTCCTCAACTACTCTCCCAGCTACTTCAAGCTACCTTTAGTCCACTTTTTAGCACTTTGGTCCGAAGCTCTCCTCTATATAAGTTCAACTACATGCTAGCTCCTCCATCTAAGTTGAGCTTTCCTTAGTGTTCCACGAGCTGCCATGATATTTGTGAGCTGTTTGTGAGCTGCATATGGAATCTAAATACTCTACCAATCTGTCCCAACGTGTACCATGCTCCAATGTACCTACATGTGCAAAGAAAATAAGGTAATTCAATGGCATTGAGCTTGTATGATCTAATTACCTTGCTGCCATGCATTATCATGGTATTGTGAGCTATGAATGCGTGGCATGAGCTATGTATATCATCATATACTATATGTGAGATAATTTATATGACTTAGGAGCTGAAATGAATGCAAATGAGCTAACAAATGAATGATTAAGCATTATGCCATGTCATGAATGTATTGAAACATACTTAGATGAATGCAAAATGAATATGAAACAATAACATGCTTGAAGTATCATTGTGTAGCAATTAATATAAACTTATGGATATGCTATATGCATGAATATCATATAACATGATATTCATAATAAATGATAAATTGAAACATGTGATAATAATATCTCAAAAAATGATATGTAATCATAGCATAGATATGAATGATATGGAAAACATGATGAACTAAACATAGGATGGTATGAATGATATGATAATTTACACTAACATGTGAATGCATGATTATAATAGAATAGAATGTATAAATAATATAATATAAGAGAGGGTAAAGAAGAACCCTCTTAGAAACAGCTTTGAATAACATCCATGGTGTGTTCAAGTCCTGGAGAAAGTTGGAGCTAGTTTGGATCGTATCATCCTCCCCTTCTTTTAGGCAATTTGTCCTCAAATCGATGTAGTTTCTCATTGAAGACCTTCTTGATGTAGAAAGGATTGAATTCTTATGTTTTCCAACAATAGATGAATCACACGAAATGTTCAACCTCTTGGCTTTAAATCTGGTAACTTCAGTCCTTTGATGGGAGGACACAATGTTTGGGAACCATCGCATGTCATTTGAATAAGAGAGAGAAATACCTCACGAACCAACTTGATCCTTTTTCTTTATTCTTTGAATCATTATAATGCTTGGAAAGGACCTCTATATCTTCATTTTCTAATTCTAATTCACCATGCTTGTTGGTGAAAAAGTTTATCTCTTGGTTGGAGTCATCACGTCACTTGGTAAAGATAAGCGTTATTTGAATGACTCCTTAGGGCTGATTTAAATCATCATGTCCTTTAACCATTGTGCCTCTTCAAATGATTGCCTTGAAGGTTGGTATGATTTCTTCACCAAAAGGATGAAACAAGTTGTTGCAAAATAAATCAAAGTTAGAAAATGAAAAACTATTAATAAGATGAATGGAAATATCAAACGAGGGTGGATGTTTAATGGGCGTTGGTTGCTTAATGATGGAAAGCACCATTGGTTGCTGAATTCCCTTCAATATATGCAATATACTTGGAACCTGAATGATCTCAACTCTTGGGACTTCAATTGGCACATTCTTTTGAATTTCAAGAGGTACATCCTTTGAAATGTCAAAGGACATGTCTTGTGGATCACCAAAAGTCATTTCTATTGATTCTTCAAAAGACATGTTTCTTGAATCTTTAACTTGAAGTGACATGTGATGTAAGGATCTTCTGATGCCTTAACAAACTGATTGTAAATCTAGGAAGGAAGCAAACAACTTGCACAAGTGAATGGCTCAAAAGAGAGGGTTAAGGGTGGTAGATGTATGGTGAATGGGTGGGTTATGTAAAATGAGAGATAGAAGCGGAAGATAGTTGATATGGCTATGGTTATGGCGATGAAACAAAGGGGATGGAAGTGAGGATAGTATCTTGAAGAAGTCTCAAAGAAGAACCAATGCTATAGAGAGCAAAGACCCAGACTTTATATTGCTTCTACAAGGGGTGGTGTTCTAGGGAGCCTTGTGGTGCAGCCTTTTGCATGGGATGATGGCTGGTCATGTGTTCTCTTCTTAGGCGTGCATGTGTCTCCTCCAAGCTAGCTTGAGTGTGGAGCTAGCTAGCAAGCATGGGCTGTTCGTGAGAAAGCTTCCTAGCTGAGTCCTTGTGAGCTCTATATCAACATGTTCAGCTACATTCAGCTACCTTTTACTTCACTTTTGGCAAATCAGCTCCAAATGGTCTAACTAGCTGAGTTTAGCTAGCCTTAAGCTCCTCCAGCTGAATCGAGCTTTCCTTAGTGTTCCATGAGCTGCCTTGTACTTTGTGAGCTGTTTGTTAGCTGCATATTACGTCCAAATCATCCACCAAGCTACCTCATCATGCATCACACTCCAATGTACCTATATGTGCAAGGAAACAAGGTAAGTCCATGATATTTGGTCATGAGTTAAATATATCATCTCATAATATGTGTAAGATAATGCATGAAGCTTAATAGCTAATATGAATGCATATGAACTAATGAAATGAATTATAATGATGCTGCCCTGATGTATATAAGATAATCATGCTTAAATGAATGCAAGACTAATATAGCATACTAATCATGCTTGAAATAACATTATGGATATATGTTCTATGCATGAATATCATTTAACATGGTATTCATAATAAATGATAAATGGAAACAAGTAATAATAATATCATAAGAAATGATATGTAATCATAGCATATATTTGAATGATATGAATGACATGATCAACTAGGCATAGGATGGAATTATTATGATAATTTATAATAACATGTGAATACATGCTTATGATAGAATAGAATGTATGAATGATATAATATAAGAGAGGGTAAGGAATAACTCACTTATAAGCAGCAATGAAGAACATCCATGGTGTGTTCAAGTCATGGAGAAAGTTGGAGCTAGTTTGGATAGTATCAACTTGTCTCTTGCATTATCCTGTAAAACAAAAAAAAGAATTCGAGGGAAAAAGTTGTAAGGTGAGTCTTGCTTTCCATTCTCCTCTCCTCTACAATCATCAATTCCAAATTTTTTCATATCAATCTGATTTTCTACTTGTTCAACTTGTTTCTCTTGCAATACTTTTCTTTCAACTTTCTTCATGGCTTTAGTTTTCTCCCATTCCTCTATACGTGACTTAAGGGTCACTTGGCATTCATGGACTTGACTGGGAAGCAAGGGTGCCAATATGATTTTCTTTCCTTGATGCTAGAAAGAGTACTTGTTAGAGAATCCGTCATGGGTAGCCTTCTTGTCAAACTGGCAATGACGTCCTAGTATAAGGTGGCTTGCACTCATGGGCACCACATCACAAAGGACTTCATCATTGTATATTCCAATTGAGAAAGGTACAATAACTTGTTTGATTACCTTGGCTTCACCCACATCGTTGAGCCACTGAAGTTTGTATGGATGAGGAAGCTTGGAAGTCTTGAAACCCAACTTTTCCACCATGTGAGTACTTGCTACGTTTGTACAACTTCCTCCATCAATGATCACCACACAAACTTTATCTCCCACGTGACATCTTGTATGGAAGATATTCTCTCTTTCTTCATCTTCTTGACTTTGAATGTTCAATGTCCTTTTGACTACAAATATACTGGATGGAAGAAACATGTTAGCAAATAAGGAAAAATGAAATGTGTGTAGGACCTTACCAGAATATACTTTCACAAAGCCTCACGAGTCACTCCAAGGAAAACTTGAATGTCACTCAATCCGCTCGTGTTTGCACTCTAGGACTTTAATGGCTTTTACTTATCCTCTTCTGATCTCATACATGCTCCAGCCTTTTTCCTCTCGATTCTCTTGTCTCAAGTTCTAGAGAACTTTACTCAAAACCGTATCAAGTAAATTTTACTTGTTGTGCGTCGGCTGCAAATGGGTTAGTAGGAATGGAAAGCAAAATATAATTGAAAGGGTGGCTTAGAAAATAGAAAGAAGAGAATAAAAGGGGTTACTTACACAACCTTCTATCACCACAATAAATTTAAAATGCTTACTTGAATGGCTTAGAGATGAGAATTGTTGATGAGTGCTTCAACTTTGTTTCTTTTCTTTGTTTTTTTTTCTTCTTTTTGAGTGCTGGAATTTTCTTTCTTTTGGTGTGCTTCAATTTCTTTTCTGATTTTTCTTGATTTCTTTGACTTTGCACTTATTTTTTAATTTTTGTTTTTGTTGTTGTTGCACGTTGCTTTCTTCCACCAAAGCTATGATTACCTCTTGATGTACCCTTGTTTGGCTTCTGATGCCACTTGATGTAAGGAACTTGTACCTTTTCAAATGATTGCGGCTCTAGGAAGGAAGCAAAACAACCTGCACAAGTGAATGGCTCAAAAGAGATGGTTAAAGGTGGTAAACGTATGGTGAATAGGCAGGCTATTTAAATAATGAGTGATGGAAACGGAAGATGGTTGATATGGCTATGGTTTATGGTTGATGAAACAAAGGGATAGTTGTGAGGAAGTATCTTAAAGAAGACTCAAAGAAGAACCAATGCTATAGAGAGCAAAGACCCAGACTTTATATTGCTTATTGAAGGGGTGGTATAAAGGACTTCGACCCACTAGTTATAAGAACTAGGAACCAGAAGTATCAAGGGAAAGGGGATTGACTCCACAAGTATAAAAATACTTGATAAGTCGATAAAAGTCACCAGGACTTAAGAAGGAGAATAATCTCACTTGTATTAATAAAAAAGGTGTGATTACAAATGAAATATGATGGCTTATTTATAGTTTCAAAGGGTTTAGGCCGAATAAACACTTGATGGTTCGGCCAATGTTGAAATCCCTTTGAAAATACATGATTTTTGATGAAATACATTATTTAAATGAATATACATGCTCTTGGTCAAATGGTTATGTGTTGGTTCGGCCCTAAGGATGATTGGAATGCCTTTGGAAGTTATTTGGGCCCCAAAATTAAGAGGAGAAAGTCTTTGTCCGAATAGGAAGCATCTCTTGGTGTTTTGGCGTCAATTTGATGTCACATGGAGTGCACATGCTTGAATGATGCACATGGCAACCTACTTGAATGCACATGAGTCTTCTTGAAATGTTTTGGTGAGGTTGCAAACATAGGATGATGTCTTCAAGTCCATGGGAAGCCTAGAGATGAACTAGCTTCAAGGTAAGCTCGGTAAGTTTCTCGGTAGCTAACTAGGTGAGCTATAACTTGATGAACTCAAGCTAGTTAGCTTTGGTCTTCTCAGCTCCTCAACTACTCTCCTAGCTACTTCCAGCTACCTTTAGTCCACTTTTCAGCACTTTGGTCCAAAGCTCTCCTCCATCTAAGTTCAGCTACATGTTAGCTCCTCCATCTAAGTTGAGCTTTCCTTAGTGTTCCATGAGCTGCCATGATATTTGTGAGCTATTTGGGAGCTGCATATAACGTCCAAATACTCTACCAATCTATCCCAACGTGTACCATGCTCCAATGTACCTACATGTGCAACGAAAACAAGGTAATTCAATGGCATTGAGCTTGTATGAGCTAATTACCTTGCTGTCGTTCATGATCATGGTCTTGTGACCTATGAATGCATGACTTGAGCTAAGTATATCATCATATACTATATGTGAGATAATGTATATGACTTAGAAGCTGAAATGAATGCAAATGAGCTAACAAATGAATGATTAAGCATGCTGCCATGTCATGAATGTATTGAAACATACTTAGATGAATGCAAAACGAATATGAAACAATAACATGCTTGAAGCATCATTGTGTAGCAATTAATACAAAATTGTGGATATGTTATATGCATGAATATCATATAACATGATATTCATAATAAATGATAAATGGAAGCATGTAATAATAATATCCCAAAAAATGATATGTAATCATAGCATATATATGAATGATATGGAAAACATGATGAACTGAACATAGGATGGTATGAATGATCTGATAATTTACACTAACATGTGAATTCATGATTATGATAGAATAGAATGTATAAATAATATAATATAAGAGAGGGTAAGGAAGAACTCCCTTAGAAACAGCTTTGAATAACATCCACGGTGTGTTCAATTCATGGAGAAAGTTGAAGCTAGTTTGGATCGTATCAATGAACTTGCATAGGGGATGTACATTGTATCTACTTAAGGATGAACATTTATCCATGAATGTTCAATCATTAAATCATGTATATGCATCCTAGACATCTCATAGGCCTATAAATAGCTTTCCATTTCATTTGTAAAAGGCAATTCACTTTGTTTAATCAAATATTTGTGAGAGTTTCTCTATTTAGTTCTTAAATGAACTTTATCGACTTATCAAGCTTATGCTTGTGGCATCACCCCTATCTATTTCACCCTGATACTTTTGGTTCCTATCTCTTTATAGATAGTGGGTCAAAGTCCTTGTTTACCACCCCTTAATGAAGCAATATAAAGTCTGGGTCTTTGTTTTTTAACATTGGTTCTTCTTTGAGTATTCTTTGAGATACTACATTTCATATTTATATCCATCACCTTCAATCTATTCCATTACCATACTTTATCATTTCCTTTAAACGTATTACCAACATATATATATATATATATATATATATATATATATATATATATATATATTCCTCTTCCATATTTATCTTTCCATTTCATTACTTCCATTTAACCATTTTATTTTGAGCTTTCTTGTTTGTGCAGGATCCTTGTTGTTTACATAGATCGAAACAATCAGAGGTACAACCTTGACTTCACCATCCATTTAAGTGAGGATAGGTTGAACTGTATTAAAGATCCAATTGACTTTGTTTAATCAAATATTTGTGAGAGTTTATCTCTTTAGTTCTTAAGTGAACTTTATCGACTTATCAAGCTTATGCTTTTCGTCACCCCTATCTATTTCACCCTGATACATCTAGTTCCTATCTCTTTATAGATAGTGGGTCAAAGTCCTTGTTTACCATCCCTTAAAGAAGCAATATAAAGTATGGGTCTTTGTTCTTTAAATTGGTTCTTCTTTGAGTCTTCTTTGAGATACTACTTTTCATATTCATCTCCATCACCTTCATTCTCCTTCCATTACCATACTTCATCATTTCCTTCAAACATATCACCAACTTATATATATATTCCGCTGTCATATTTATCTTTCCATTTCATTACTTTCATTTAACCATTTTTTTCTTAGCTTTCTTGTTTGTGCAGGATCCTTGTTGCTTTCCTAGATCGAAACAATCAAAGGTACAACCTTAAATTCACCATCCATCCAAGGAATGCTAGGTTGAACTGTATCATATGGTAATCAGAGCTAAGGTGGATTGAAACAAGAACAAGCAAAAGCAACATCCTACCATTCAATAAAAAGAAAATCAAAAAGAGAAGTGCCAAAAAAAATCAGCAAGTTAATCCTAACATCAACAAGGGATTCTAAGTGAAAAAAAACTAAAGAAAGGAAACAAAGAAAGAAAAATGAAAAGAAGTGCCAAAGGTGACAATCAACATCATTATTCCAACCGATCCTAAAGAAGTCTTCAAGAACTTTGATTGTTTCTTCTAGGTAGGTGGTAAGTATCTTTACATAGCAAGTGAACTTTTTTTTTCTTCCTTTTATAAGACCACCCTTCATTATTTAATCATTCTACCTTTCTATTTTTTCTTTACGCTAACAAACTTTTCAACCGACATCTATAACACTTGAAAGGTCTAGAGTTAGTTCTTTTAAGAACTTTACAAGAGAGGAACGAGTGGAAAAAGGCTAATTGAGTGTGTGAGATCAGAAGGGGAATTGAAAAAGCCAATTTATATTCCCGAGTGCAAACACGAGCATTGAGTGGAGCATCATCATTTTTTGGAGTGATCGTGAGGATTTGAGTGATTATTGGTAGGGTCCTTTCATCTTATTCAACTATTAATTTTTCACTAACAATTCTCCTATCTTTCTGATGCAAGCACGTTTTCACCTACAAATGGAGTACTCTTGAACATCTTTATATTGGATTTACTTTATATTAGTTATATTTTATATGCTTTTATAATACATTTCATGATAAGAATACTTGTTATGTAGTTAATTAATAACATAGTATGAACACAACATGCACATTGACATTTAAACATGTTAGGATAGTCTTATAATCATATTTAGCATGATTATCATATATACATCAAGGCAGCATCATACATTATCTTACACATATTTTGAGATTATATAATTATCTCATGACCTTCAAACATACCTCACATCACCATAATGATACATGGTAGCAAGGTATTTAGCTCATAACAGCTCAATATTATGGACTTACCTTGTTTCCTTGCACATATAGGTATATATAGGTCATATGCAGCTCACAAACAACTCACAAAGTACAAGGCAGCTCATGGAACACTAAGGAAAGCTCGATTCAGCTGGAGGAGCTTAAGGCTAGCTAAACTCAGTTAGTTGGACTGTTTGAAGCTAAGTTGCCATGTCAAAGGTAGCTGAATGTAGCTGAACATGTAGTTATGGAGCTCACAAGTACTCGGCTAGGAAGCTTGTTCACAAACAGCCTATGCTTGCTAGCTAGCTCCACACTCAAGCTAGCTTGGAAGGAGACATATGCACGCCAAAGATGGAGCACATGACCAGCCATCATTCCATGCACAAGGCTGCACCACAATGTTCCCTAGAACACCCATGTGCACACCATATGACCAGGCCCCATGTGCCTTGCATGTGGTCTCATTTAGGCGCCAAGATGAAGAGCCCTCTCCCTATTTGGTCAAACATCATCTCCCATCCAAATTGGCGCCCACATGAAGGGGCACAAGAGCTATTCGGCCAAGGGTTATCACCCTCCATTTAAACTGAACCATCATCTCTATTTTGTGATTAATTATGACTCTATAGGAAGGCACAAGGCTGGCCGAATCTTCTTGTAACTATTCGACCATGCCTCTCCATTTTCTATAAATAGTGATGTGATCCTGTTTAGCTCCAACTTTCTGCGTGACATACTCACATCATTGAAGAACCATCAAACTCAATATAAGGGAGTTCTACCATATTTTATATTATATTTACATATTTATGTACTATATATATATTATTATGAGCATATATTTGCATATTAGACTATACTTGAATTATCATAGTATGCGCATTCATTCATTATATCCTATGGTTTGTATCATTGATTGATATTCATGTATATAATCTATAGTTATAATATTAATATTCATTCATTATCATATGATGCATGAGTTATTATTATAACCTATAGTTCACATCTTTATAATATGCACATCATTATATTATATGCATTATATAGTTTATATACTTAGTTTATTTCTTTATGTTATGCATGTAGGCATATTCGGCCAACACTTGGGAGCTACATTTGAGCTTAACTAATGATAAGGAGCTAGGAAAACTTACATAGGATGACTCGGGAGATCATGAAGAACAAATGATGAAAAGTTGTCAGCTGACCCCCGAGCTCAAAGCTCACTTTAGCTGGACTTTTGAGCTAGCTAGAGACCTCATTTCAGCTGAAGAGTTGCACCATCATCACCACCTCACAGATTACTTCAAATATGGTCTAGGTCAATTTTTGTGGATTCGTACCTTTTTGCGAAGAGTTGCCATTCCAAGAGGTGTTTTTTCACAAGGAGCTGACCAAAGACTCATCTTCATGTAATTCACCTATGACCAGCTCATCTTCAGCTCATACACATGGGAAGTAGCTCAGATAATGAAAGGTTATCTTCCACAAATGTGACCTTTCATAACAAGTTGATCCCAATTGATGACATGTCATTTAGACACATGTTGAATGCTAAGTCACGCCTAGATGCTGCCTATCTTCATTCCATGGATTTCAAGACACCATCCAATGGTTACAACCTCACCAAAGCCTTGTAATAAGACCCATGTGCGTTCAAGTAGGCTTCCATGTGCATCATTCAAGCATGTGCACTCCATGTGACATCAAATAGGCGCCAAAACACAAAGGGATGCTTCCTATTCGGCCAAAGACTCTTTCCTCTTCATTTTGGCGCCCAAATAACTTCCAAATGCACTAAAAACATCCTTAGGCTGAACCAACACCTTACCATTCAGCCAAGAGCATGCATCTTCATTAAAACAACATGTATTTCCATTAAAAGTCATGTATCTAGCCGAATGGACACATAATTATTCGGCCAAACCTTTGCAAGCCTATAAATAGGGCTTTGGCATTTCATTTGTAAAGAATCTCATCTCTTATATAAAATATACTCTTGTGAGTTATTTCTCTTCAAAGTTCTTTGTGAACTTTATCGATTAAACAAGTATAGTTCCTATACTTGTGGCATCATTCCTTCCATTTTGATTCCAAAATTCCTAGATTGATATCTAGTGGGTTGAAGACACTATCACCACCCCTCAAGCAAGTTTGTGAAGACCGGGATTGTGCTTCATAGCATAGTTTCCTCTTTGGCGTGTTTGAGATACAACATCGACACCATTGCCATTTCATCATCAACATCATCCATCTCTTCCATCAATTCCGCTGCCATCTCTATCCTTTATTTATCTCATTTCATTCTTATTATTTATTTTCATTACTTATATTATTATCCCCTTTATTAAATTCCATTATTAATCATTATTTTCTTATCTTATTTTGCAGTCCAAACTTATAAATTCAAGGATATCAGTACTTGTCAATCCTAGATCATGACACAATAAGGCTATCTACTCTCTTCCATCAAAGCATGTAGATTCGCCTTACATCAAGCGGTAATCAGAGCATAGTTGGATTGACAACAGAAGTGTCATTGGCGTGCAAAGCAAAAGAAAAAGACTCCTACAACAAAATTGGAGTGCAAAAAAGAAAAGAGAAATGCAAAAAGAAGAATCAGAAAAAAAAGAAAAGAAAAAGAAATTCAAAAGAGAAAGCAAGCCAAGGAAAAGTGCTCTACCATTACAAGAACATCAAAGAGGCCATCTACACTATGAGAAGATAACCTTATTTTTTCTTGAGAAAGGTTGCAGTAAGTGTTGTTTCTTGAATTGTAAGTCACCCCTTCCATTCTCTATCCTTTCATTTTCCTTGTATTCAACCATTTCTTTCTTTTAATACCTTTGAATCCTTTCTTCTACCTTTCCATTTTTTTCTACTCTTTCTAACCTAACCTATTTGCAGCCGACGCACACAAGGAAAGAATTAACTTGTCTAATATTGAGTAAGTTCCTCAAAGGACTTAGCAAGAGAAATTGAGTGGAAAAAGGCTATTGAGAGGGTGAGATCAGAAGGGGAATTACAAAAGCCAAAAACATATTCCCGAGTGAAATACGAGTGCTTGAGTAGAGTGACATCACAAATTTTTTTTTGTACCGTGAGGTTTTGTTGTGTGCAATTTGGTAAGGTCTTATTTTTCACATTTCAAACTTTTTTTCACTAATAATGTTACTTGATCTTTCCTCTTCCCAAGCAATGGAGAACATTCAACAAAGAGAGAATGCATTTCATACTCGTTGCCATGTAAATGGAAAAGTATGTCTTGTAGCTATTGACGGAGGAAGTTGTAGAAATATTGCAAGCACATACATGGTGAACAAATTGGGGCTTACAACGATTAAACATTCCAGCCCATATGAATTGCAATGGTTGAATGGCAATGAAGAATTGAAGGTTACTGAACAAGTACTTGTGCCATTCTCACTTGGAAGTTACAAAGACGAGATTCTATGTGATGTGGTATGAATACGAGTCATTTACTCTTAAAAAGGCCATGGCAATTTCACAAGCGGGTTGTCCATGATGGATTCACTAATTGGTATTCATTCATGCACAATGAAAGAAAAATCATATGGACTCCATTATCTCCTAGACGAGTGAATGAAGATCAAACGCATTTGAAAAGGAGCATTAAAGCAATGAACGAGCAACTTAAAGACAATGCAAATAAAGGAGAACATTTGGAGGAAAATTCAAATGATGAAAAAGTTGGGATTGCAAATAAAAGAATTGAAAAGAATGGAGTTGGAGATAAAGAGGAGAGTGAAGAATTAATTTTATCTAACATTACTCTTTCTCCTATTATTCCTTTTGTTTTGCAGGACAATTCAAGAGACATATCTTTTCAAGGAGATTATTCAAGAATCATGGGTTTTGGAGAACTAAAATATGTGACTTTTGGTGATCCACAAAACATGTCTCTTGATATTTCAAAGGAAGTGTCACTCGAAGTGCCAAGAGTTATAGTTGTTGACATTCTAAATACATTGCACATATTGAAGGGAATTCAACAACCAATGGAGTTCTCCATCATTAAGCAACCAACTCCTATTAAACATCCACCTTGGTTTGATGTTTCAATTCATCTTGTTAATAATTTCTTATATTTTAACATTGATTTACTTTGCAAGAATTTGAGTTATGTACATGGTATTATCTTACCAAACGTTAATGACAAGATCATTTGTCGTTATAAGCTTGATTGGTGCATTGAACTCAAGCATTTCAAGAAGTTTCAAAGGTTAAGACTCTCCACAAACCATCATAATGATTCAAAGAGTGGAGATGAAGATATACATTGATGTAAGGCTAACCAGGCTTCTTCAATAATGGAGAAGTTGGCAACCTTATTGTTTCCCAATCTAGGAGAGACACCAAATGCTACACCTTGAATTGAAAAGTAATCTACACAAAAGAAGAATAATTGGTTAAGTAAATGAATAATTAAGAAAGGAAATGGAAAGAATTGAAATGGATAGAATAGTTATCAAAGAAGGGATGCGGAAGTGTTGTAGAATGATCCTTCAAGTGATGATGGATTCGGCCTCCAATGGTGGTGATGGACGAATGCCTTGTTGAGGATGAAGGATATTTCAAAGATGAAGAAATGGAAATTTAGAAGTTGGTGATAATATAGGTGAAATATGGTGATGGAATATAGTGATGATATAGGCGTGATAATGGTGATGTACAGATTGTATCTTATAAAACTAAGAATGAACCAATGCTATAAAAGAGCAAAGACATGTTTCTTATAAGTTTTATAAGTGATGGTAGTAAGGACTTTGACCCGCTAGTTATAAAAACTAGGAACCAGAATTATCAAGGTGAAGGAATGACGCCACAAGCTTTAGAAAGGCTTGCTTAATCGATATAGTTTTAAAAAAACGCGAAGAGAGAATAATCTCACAAAAGGATTTTAATTATCAAAAGGGTTCTCTTTACAAATGAATGCCAAAGCCTATTTATAGATTTGTAAAGGCTTGGCCGAATAGATATATGCCTTTTCGGTAAAGTACATGTCTTAAAATGAAAATAAATGATGCTTGGATGAGGGGAGATGTCTTTGGTCGAATGGTTCCCTTGTCTCTTCATCTTGGCGCCAATTTGAAACAAGATGATGCTTTGGCCGAATGGTTAGAAGCCTCTTCATTTTGGCGCCCATTTCATCCACATGCATGGCACATGTGTGGTCTGTTCATGAGGAACTTACATGGGTGGCATAGGGACTTATGGTGTGGCTTCTTCTTGGCGTGAATTTGAGCAGCAACTTAGGCATGACTTGGCATCAAACTTGCATCTAGGTGTCATGGCATCAATGGGGCAGCAACTATTTATGAAAGGTCACATTTGTGGAAGGCAACCTTTCATCATTTGAGCTACTTCCCATGTGTTTGAGCTGAAGATGAGCTGGCCATAGATGCAATACATGTCAATGAGTCTTAGGACAGCTCCTTGTGAAAGGGCTCTTCTCAGATTGGAAACTCTTCACAAAAGGTACGAATTCACAAAATTCGACCTTGACCATATTTGTAGTGCTCTATGTGGTGAAAATGATGGTGCAACTCTCCAGCTGAAAAGAAGTATCTAGCTAGCTCAAAAGTCCAGCTCAAGTGAGCTATGAGCTCGGAGGTCAGCTGACAACTTTTCATCATTTGTTCTTCATGATCTCCCGAGTCATCTTATGGAAGTTTTCCTAGATCATTGACTCCCATGCTAGCTTTAAATTAACTCCCAAAATGTGGTCGAACATGTACCTACAAAAGAAAGCTTTTATAAGCTAAGTATTATAAAATATAAATATATAAATATGTGGTTCATAACAATAACTTCATACATTCATAATATCATCATCATAACTATAAATATAATGTATGTAAGCTATTATCATAACTATGGTATAAAGAAATATTAAGTTGAAGAAAATCCCCCTTTGATTATTGTGAAAGGTTAGAGATGCAAGTCCATTTTTGACGCTGAATCGGATCACATCATCCCCCATTCTTTAAAGCGATTTGTCCTCAAATCGATGGGTGGTTTCTTTTCAACGTTCATCTATTCCATAGTTGTTGTTTCGTCAGAAATTGGAATTCCTTCTTTAGGCTCTTGAATGAGATATGCCCATGTAATTTTTCTTTGAATGTTTAGGTCCTTTGATATCCCAAAAGTGGTGTCTCTTAATGCTCCAATAGGCATGATCATGGAATCCTCATAAGTCACGTCCATTGGTTCTTCTAAAGACACGTCCTTTGAATGAAAAATGGTGTTCTTTTGCTACTCAATGGACATATCTTTTGTATTCCAAAAGGTCACTTCTCCTAAACATTCCTTTTGGCAAATGGTGTCTCTTGATACAACCTGCAAGTCAAAGAAACAATCTACATTTTCAAAGTTAGAATAATCATCTTTAACCTTGCATTTTGTCAATAGGCATTCTCGAATCAAGCACTTTGAGGAATAAGCACTTGTTCTTGGATCAATTTCCTCCATGGTTGTTGCCTTTCCTTTCCTTATAGCCTCAACACTTTGCTTCATTTTGGCTTAATCATTCTAGACTTGTTTAGGCGTTAAAGGAGTAAGGATAATCTTCTTCCCTTTATGGCTGAACGAGTATTGATTGGTAAAATAATCATGAATAGTCCTTTTGTCGTATTGCCATGGCCTCCCAAGAAGTAGATGGCTAGCGTGCATAGGGACAACATCACACATAACCTCATCTTTGTATTTTCCAATGGAAAAAGAAATTATTACCTGTTTGCTAACGTTGAGTTCTCCTCGTTCATTGAGCCACTACAACTTATATGGATTTGGGTGCTTCTCATTCACATGGCATCGGGTATGGAATATGTTTTCTCGCTGTGCATTGTCTTCCGCAACTTGAAGATTCAAACTTCTTCTAATTACCAAAGCTTCTCCTTGTTCAACGGGATCTGCAAGAGTGATTTATTCATTGACTTCAATAGGTGCCTCTTGTTCTTCCTCTGATTCAGATTCTATTTTGCCATTTCCATGTAAAATCATAGTGTTCCGGTTAGGGCATTATGTAGATACGTGGCCCCTCCCAAGACATTTAAAGCATCTAATGTCTCTTGAACGTTTAGTAGTTTGCTTTCCTCGGTTGAAGTCTTTGTTTGCTTGCTGATTCTTTGAAGATTCGGCTTGTTCTTTGACAAGAGGAGGAGTTGGCTTTTTGATGTTATTTGGACTCTATTTGGATGATGTAGGTGCAATATTGCGAGTTGTGTGTCTCATATTTAGTTACCTTTCAATTTTCATTGCCATTTGCACCATCTCATCCATTTTGATGTAATGATACAATTCCAAGGTATTGGCAATTTCGGGATTAAGTCCGGCAAGGAATCTCACCATAGTTGCTTCACGATCCTCCTCAATGTTGACTCGGATCATTGCCACTTCCATCTCTTTATAATAGTCCTCCACACTCCTATGGCCTTGTTTCATATTCTGTAACTTTTGAAACAAGTCACGATAATAGTGAACAGGAATGAATCGTTTCCGCATAATACCTTTCATTTCAAGCCAAGTTGAGACCGGTCGTTCTCCATTCCTCCTTCGGTTCAAAGTAAGTTGATCCCACCATATTAAAGCATAGTCTATGAACTCCATGGCTGCCAATCTCACTTTCTTCATTTCGGAATAGTTGTGGCAACTAAAAACATGTTCCACTTTGTTTTCCCATTCGAGATAAGCTTCAGGATCAGTTTTTCCTTGAAATTGAGGAATTTTGATATTGATATTACTCAAATTATCATCAACAATGGCACGTCTAGGGACTTGGAATGCTACTTGTTCTCCGTCGTCAAAATTTTCTTGAACTTCTTCTTCTGGAGGGGGTGGTGGTTGTTGTCTTCTAGGAACTCTATTATTACGGCCTGGTGGTAGATCCTGGCACTGATCTATCTTTTCATGAAGAGCATCGAACTCTTCACGAAACATTCTCATCATTTTGCCAATGAGTGCATGCATTTGTAAGTTTGGTGTTCCTGCATTTTCTCTGGGGCTTTGAGACATGGTTAGTGCAAATAAAATGAATTAAAAAACTTACCAGCATACTCACAAAACCTCACTTGATCACTCCAAAGAAAATTTCAGATTGCACTCCACTCACACTCGTGTTTGCACTTGGGGATATGATCCTTGGCTTTTTCTTGATCCCCCTTTTGATCTCACCCTCTCGTTTGCCTTTTACCGCTCAATTCTCTCTTGTGGGTCCTTTTTAAGAACTAACTCAAGATTAAGCAAGTTTCTTTAGTCTGTGCGTCGGTTTAGAATGGTTAGGAATAGAAAATGGTTATTATAAGGGTAGTATAGAAAAAGGTTTAGAAAAAGATATGGTAATGAAATAAGAAAAGATGAAAGAATAAAGAAATGAAATGATAAAAAATGAAGATAACTTACAACTCAAGTTGCAACACTTACTATCTTCCTTCACAAGAAACAACAAGGATACCACCGTCAAGTTTGTTGTTGGAGCAGATTGTAATATGATTCTCTTTGAGTGTATTTGCAACTTTCTTCACTTTTTCTTTGCTTTTGATTTTCTTCTTTTCTTTTCTTTCTTTTGCACTCCAATTTTGTTGTAGGAGTCTTTTCTTTTTCTTTTTTTCTTTCTTGTTGCTTTTTTTTTGTTGTAGCACTTTGAATGTCAATCCACCAAAGCTCTGATTACCACTTGATGTAAGGCTAACCATGCTTCTTCAATAATGGAGAAGTTGGCAACCTTATTGTTTCCCGATCTAGGAGAGACACCAAATGCTACACCTTGAATTGAAAAGTAATATGCACAAAAGAAGAATAATTGGTTAAGTAAATGAATAAATAAGAAAGGAAATAGAAAGAATTAAAATGAATAGAATAGTTATCAAAGAAGGGCTGCGGAAGTGTTGTAGAATGATCCTTCAAGTGATTATGGATTCGGCCTCTAATAGTGGTGATGGACGAATGCCTTGTTGAGGATGAAGGATAATTCAAAGATGAAGAAATGGAAATTTAGAAGTTGGTGATAATATAGGCGTGATATGGTGAGGAATATGGTGATGATATAGGCGTGATAATGGTGATGGACAAATTGTATCTTATAAAACTAAGAAGGAACCAATGCTATAAAAGAGCAAAGACTCGTTTCTTATATGTTTTATAAAGGATGGTAGTAAGGACTTTGACCCGCTAGTTATAAAAACTAGGAACCAAAATTATCAAGGTGAAGGAATGATGCCACAAGCTTTAGAAAGGCTTGCTTAATCGATATAGTTCTAAAAAGAACTTGAAGAGAGAATAATCTCACAAAAGGATTTTAATTATCAAAAGGGTTCTCTTTACAAATGAATGCCAAAGCCTATTTATAGATTTGTAAAGGCTTGGCCGAATAGATATATGCCTTTTCGGCAAATTACATGTCTTAAAACGAAAAAAAATGATGCTTGGATGAGGGGAGATGTATTTGGCCGAATGGTTCCCTTGTCTCTTCATCTTGGCGCCAATTTGAAACAAGATGATGCTTTGGCCGAATGGTTAGAAGCCTCTTCATTTTGGCGCCCATTTCATCCATATGCATGGTACATGTGTGGGCTGTTCATAAGGCACTCACATGGGTGGCATAGGGGCTTATGGTGTGGCTTCTTCTTGGCCTAAATTTGAGCAGCAACTTAGGCATGACTTGGCATCAAACTTGCATCTAGGTGACATGACATCAATGGGGCAGCAACTATTTATGAAAGGTCACATTTGTGGAAGGCAACCTTTCATCATTTGAGCTACTTCCCATATGTTTGAGCTGAAGATGAGCTGGCCATAGATGCAATACATGTCAATGAGTCTTAGGACAACTCTTTGTGAAAGGGCACTTCTCGGATTGGAAACTCATCGCGAAAAGGTACGAATTCACAAAATTCGACCTATACCATATTCAGCTGAAAACTTTTTATCATTTGTTCTTCATGATCTCTCGAGTCATCTTATGGAAGTTTTCCTAGCTCATTGACTCCCATACTAGCTTTAAATCAGCTCCCAACATGTGGCCGAACATGTACCTACAAAAGAAAGCTTTTATAAGCTAAGTAATATAAAATATAAATATATAAATATGTGGTTCATAACAATAACTTCATACATTCATAATATCATCATCATAACTATAAATATAATGTATGTAAGCTATTGTCATAACTATGGTATAAAGAAAGATTAAGTTGAAGAAAATCCCCCTTTTATTATTGTGAAAGGTTGGAGATGCAAGTCCATTTTTAACGCTGAATCGGATCATATCAAACATATTCTTTTTAACGAATATGATGTGTCAGATCAAGGAGATATTCCAAATGATTCAATTTGTCAAATGGAGGAACCAAAAGGTGTGATCCTTGGAAGCTTAAGAGAATTATCTTCTGAAGTACTAGAAGATATGACTTTTCATTTAAAGGACGTGATCTTTGGGAAACCAAAGAATATGTCTTTTAGAGTGCGAAAAGAAGTGATCATTCAAAACAACATGTCTTTTGATTCAAATGACATAACTTTTGGCTATTCAAAACATGAGAAAAGGGAGTACAATTTTCACATGTTCATAATTAGAAATTCTCTTACTTGTGAAAGTTTCTTATCTTTTCATGTCATGGACATTCAAGGAACCTATTCAAGGGATATGACTCTTGATAAGAATCCTTTCATAAAGATTATCTATGGAAGCAAACCAGCAACGATTGAATGGGCGTACAATTTGGATAAGTCGTATTTCGATTTGAGGACAAATCGCCCAAAAAAAGGGGAGGATGATGTGATCCTGTTTAGTACCACCTTTCTGCATGACATACTCACATCATTGAAGAACCAACAACCTCAATATAAGGGAGTTCTACCATACTTTATATTATATTTACTTATTTATGCACTATATATATTATTATGAGCATACATTTGCATATTAGACTATACTTGAATTATCATAGTATGTGTATTCATTCATTATATCCTATGGTTTGTATCATTGATTGATATTCATGTATATAATTTATAGTTATAATATTAATATTCATTCAATATCATATGATGCATGAGTTATTATTATAACCTATAGTTCACATATTTATAATATGCACATCATTATATTATATGCATTATATAGTTTATATACTTAGTTTATTTCTTTATGTTATGCATGTAGGCATATTCGACCAACACTTGGGAGCTACATTTGAGCTTAACTAATGATAAGGAACTAGGAAAACTTACATAGGATGGCTCGGGAGATCATGAAGAACAAATGATGAAAAGTTGTCAGCTGACCCCCGAGCTCATAGCTCACTTGAGCAGGACTTTTGAGCTAGCTAGAGACCTCATTTCAGCTGAAGAGTTGCACCATCATCACCACCACACAGATTACTTCAAATATGGTTTAGGTCAATTTTTGTGGATTCGTACCTTTTCGCGAAGAGTTGCCATTCCAAGATGTGCCTTTTCATAAAGAGCTGACCAAAGACTCATCTTCATGTAATTCACCTATGACCGGCTCATCTTCAGCTCATACACGTGGGAAGTAGCTCAAATAATGAAAGGTTATCTTCCACAAATGTGACCTTTCAGAACAAGTTGATGCCCAATTGATGACATGTCATTTAGACACATGTTGAATGCCAAGTCATTCCTAGTTGCTGCCTATCTTCATTCCATGGACTTCAAGACACCATCCAATGATTGCAACCTCACCAAAGCCTTGTAAGAAGACCCATGTGCGTTCAAGTAGGCTGCCATGTTCATCATTAAAGCATGTGCACTCCATGTGACATCAAATAGGCGCCAAAACACCAAGGGATGCTTTCTATTCGGCCAAAGACTCTTTCCTATTCATTTTGGCACCCAAATAACTTCCAAATGCATTAAAAATATCCTTAGGCCGAACCAACACCTTACCATTTGGCCAAGAGCATGTATTTTCATTAAAATAACATGTATTTCCATTAAAAGTCATGTATCTAGCCGAATGGACACATAACTTTTCGGCCAAACCTTTGCAAGCCTATAAATAGGGCTTTGGCATTTCATTTGTAAAGAATCTCATCTCTTATATAAAATATACTCTTGTGAGTTATTTCTCTTCAAAGTTCTTTGTGAACTTTATCGATTAAACAAGTATAGTTCCTATACTTGTGGCGTCATTCCTTCCATTTTGATTCCAAAATTTCTAGATTGATATCTAGTGGGTTGAAGACACTATCACCACCCCTCAAGAAAGTTTGTGAAGACCGTGATTGTGCTTCATAGCATAGTTTCCTCTTTGGCGTGTTTGAGATACAACATTACTACCATTGCCATTTCATCATCAACATCATCCGTCTCTTCCATCAATTCTGCAGCCATCTCTATCCTTTATTTATCTCATTTCATTCTTATTATTTATTTTCATTACTTATATTATTATCCCCTTTATTAAATTCCATTATTAATCATTATTTTCTTATCTTATTTTGCAGCCCAAACTTATAAATTCAAGGACATCAGTACTTGTCAATCCTAGATCGGGACACAATAAGGCTATCTACTCTCTTCCATCAAAGCGTGTAGATTTGCCTTAAATCAAATAGAAAAGCATATATCATTTGTACGGAGACCTTTTTGATTAATATAAGTGAGATTATTCTTTTCCTTAAGTCCTGGTGACTTTTATCGACTTATCAAATATTTTATACTTGTGACGTCAACCCTCTTTTCACCTTGATACTTCTAGTTCCTAGTTCTTATAACTAGTGGGTCAAAGTACTTCATATCACCCCTTAAAGAAGCAATATAAAGTCTGGGTCTTTGCTCTCTATAACATTGGTTCTTCTTTAAGTCTTCTTTAAGATACTATCTTCACAACCATACCTTTATTTCATCAGCCATAAACCATAGCCATATAACCATCTTCCGCTTCCATCTCTCATTTTAAACAGCCCACCTATTCACCCATACGTTTACCATCCTTAACCCTCTCTTTTTGAGCCATTCACTTATACAGGTTGTTATGCTTCATTCCTAGATCCATAATCAATTGTTAAGGTACAAGTTCCTTACATCAAGTGGCATCAGAAGCCAAACAAGGTTACATCAAGCGGTAATCAGAGCTATTGGTGGAAGAAAGCAACGTGCAACAACAACAAAAAGAAAAAATACAAAAAGAAATGCAAAGTGAAGTGCAAAGTCAAAGAAAAAGAAAAATCAAAAAAGAAAGTGAAGCACTCAAAAGAAGAAAAAGCAAAGAAAAGAAAGAAAAAAGTTGAAGCACTCATCAACAATTATCATCACCAAGCAATTCAAGTAAGCCGTTTAAATTGATTGTGGTGATAGAAGGTTGTGAAGTGACTTGTGTAAATAACCCTTTTTGTTCTCTTCTTTCTATTTCTAAGCCACCCTTTCATTATATTTGTTTTCCTTTCCTACTAACCCTTTTACAACCGACACCAAACAAGTATAAATTTACTTGATACGGTCTTGAGTAAAGTTCCCTAAAACTTGGGATAAGAGAATTGAGAGGAAAAAGGCTTTAGCGTGTGTGAGATCAGAAGAGGACAAGTAAAAGCCATTAAGTCCTAGAGTGCAAACACGAGTGGATTGAGTGACATTCAAGTTTCCTTGGAGTGACTCGTGAGGCTTTGTGAGAGTATATTCTGGTAAGGTCTTTTACACATCTTATTCTTTTCTTATTTCACTAACCATGTCTCGAAGTCCAGAATGAACCCCTGAAAGAGAACCCCCTAATTTGTAAACTCAAGCAATCGTGCATGAAATGGCCATATTGCTGAAATTAGAATTAGAGCCTTTGCATGATCGTATGGACCAATTTGAAGTATCCCTAGGCAACCGAAGAGTAAATCTCCCTAGAATAGAAGAAGAAATCGAAGAAGAGGAGGCTGAAGTAACAACAGTAGCAAGAAGAGATGTTCATCGAAATCAAAATGACAACTTCAGCAACATCAAAGTAACCATTCCTCCATTTCAAGGACGAATTGATCCAGAAGCCTATCTTGATTGGGTAATCAAGATTGAACACATTTTTAATGCCAAAATTATACGGAGCGAAAGAAGGTCAGGCTTGCTGATGTGGTCGCACCTACCCCAGATCTGGAAGTCATGCCGCAAGGTCCCATTACTAGGTCAAGGGCCAAACAATTCAAGGAAGTTCTCCTAACTAAGTGTCTTGAAGCTTTTGATTCATTTAATAACATAACACCCTCCTATGTTATGTTATATAATTTTTTAATAGTCAAAGAATAACTTCATATGAACATAATATACACATTGATATTTAAGAATATTAGGATAGTTTTATAATCATATTAAGCATGATTACATTATATACATCAAGGCATCATCATTATAATTCATTTTATTAGATCATATGCATTCATATCAGTCCTTAGGCTTTATACATTAATTTACACATAATATGAGATGATATATTTATCTCATGACATGCAATCATAGCTCACATTGCCATATTCTTACATGGCAACAAGGTATTTAGCTCGTCTTAGCTCAATATCATAGACTTACCTTGTTTCCTTGCACATATAGGTACAATGGAGTGTGATGCACGTTGAGGTAGCTTGGTGAATGATTTGGACGTTATATGCAGCTCACAAACAACTTACAAAGTACAAGGCAACTCATGGAACACTAAGGGAAGCTCGATTCAGCTGGAGGAGCTTAAGGCTAGCTAAACTTAGCTAGTTGGACTATTTGGATCTGAGTTGCCAAAAGTGATGTCAAAGGTAGCTGAATGTAGTTGAACATAATGATAAGGAGCTCACAAGGACTTAGATAGGAAGCTTGTTCACAAACAGCCCATGTTTGCTAGCTAGCTCCACAACTTAAGCTAACTTGGAGGAGACACATGTACGCCCAAGAGAAAGCACATGACCAACCATCATTCCATGCACAAGGCTACACCACAAGGCTTCCTAGAACACCCATGTTCTTTTGCATATGACCAGCCCCCATGTGCCTTGCATATGGTTCATTTAGGCGCCAAGATGAAGAGTTATCTCCCTATTCGGCCAAGCATTATCTCCCATACAAATTGGCGCCAACTTGAAGAGATACAAGAACTATTCGGCCAAGGGATATTTCCATCCATTTAAACTGAACCATCATCTCTATTTGTAATTAAATTATGTCTCTATAGGAAGGCACAAGGCTGGCCGAATACTCTTGTAACCATTCGGCCATGTCTTTCTATTTCCTATAAATAGGAAAGCATTCATCATTTGTAAACAGACTTTTTGATTAATATAAGTGAGATTATTCTCTTCCTTAAGTCTTGGTGACTTTTATCGACTTATCAAGTATTTTATACTTGTGGCGTCAACCCCTTTCTTTTCATCTTGTTACTTTTGGTTCCTAATTCTTTATAACTAGTGGGTCAAAGTACTTCATACCACCCCTTAAAGAAGTAATATAAAGTCTGGGTCTTTTCTCTATATAGCATTGGTTCTTCTTTGAGTCTTCTTTAAGATACTATCCTCACAACCATCCCTTTATTTCATAAACCATAACCAAAGCCATATCAACCATCTTCCGCTTCCATCTCTCATTTTAAAACAACCTACATATTTCACCCATACATTTACCACCCTTAACCATTCTGTTTTGAGCAATTCACTTTGCAGGTTGTTTGCTTCCTATCTAGATCCACAATCAATTGTTAAGGCATCAGAAGACCCTTACATCAGGCGGTATCAGAGCAAGTATCAAGATAAAAATGGCATATTTGAAAAGGATGAGTGTAGAGAAGAGAAGTAAAGTGAAGGATAAGTTTTACCAAACAAATCTTCTTCTATTATTTCTTTTTCCTTACAGGATATTCCAAGAGACATATTTTTTCAAGTTGGAGATTCAAGAAACATGTCTTTTGAAGAATCAATAGATGTGACTTTTGGTGATCCACAAGATATGTCCTTTGACATTTCAAATGATGTACCTCCTGAAATTCAAAAGAATGTGCCAATTGAAGTGCCACATGTTGTGATCATTGATGCTCCAAGTACATTACAACTATTGAAGAGATTTCAGCAACCAATGGAAATTTTCATCATCAAACAACCAACACCCATTAAACATCCTCCATGGTTTGCTATTTCCATTCATATTGTTACTTATTTTTCATTTAATAACTTTGATTTGTTTTGCAGCAACTTGTTTTGTCCTTATGGTAAAGTAGTACAAACCTTAAAGGCAATCATTCAGAGAGGCACAAAGGTGAAAGGACATGATCATTTAAATCAGCACCAAGGAGTCATTCAAAGAACAATTATTTTCACCAACAAGCATGGTGAATTAAAAGGAGGAATTGAAGAGATAGAGGCCCTTTCCAATCATTGTGATTATTCAAAGAATAAAAAAAAGATCAAGTTGGTTTGTGAATGGATATGTCTTTTCCATTCAAAGGACATGTGATGGTTCCCAAACACTGTGTCCTCCCATCAAAGGATGTGAAGTTACCATATTTAAAGCCAAGAGGTTGAAAATATCGTGTGAATCATCTATTGGAGGAAAACATAAGGAATGAATCCTTCCTACATCAAGAAGGTCTTCAATGAGAAACTACTTCGATTTGAGGACAAATCGCCAAAAATAAGGGGAGCATGATACAATCCAAACTAGCTCCAACTTTCTCCATGACTTGAACACACCATGGATGTTCTTCAAAGTTGTTTCTAAGGGAGTTCTTCATTACCCTATCTTATACTATATCATTTATACATTCTATTCTATCATAAGCATGCATTCACATGTTAGTATAAATTATCATATTATTATTTCCATCCTATGCTTATTTGATCATGCTTTTCATATTATTCAAATATATGGTATGATTACATATCATTTCTTAGGATATTATTATTACATGTTTCCATTTATCATTTATGAATACCATGTTATATGATATTCATGCATACACCATATAACCATATCTTTATGATTGATACACAATGTTATAAGCATGCTAGGATAGTCTTATAATCATATTAAGCATGATTATCATATATACATCAAGAGGTAATCAGAGCTTTGGTGGAAGAAGCAACGTGCAACAACAACAACAACAACAAAAATACCAAAAAGAAGTGCAAGTGAAAGAAAGTCAAAAATCAGCAAATAAAAGTCAAGCACTCCAAAAGAAGAAAACTCCAACACTCAAAAAGAAGAAAAGAAAATAAAAGAAAATAAAAAAGTTGAAGCACTCATCAACAATTCTCATCACCAAGCAAGTCAAGTATGCCGTTTAAATTGATTGTGGTGATAGAAGGTTGTAAAGTGACTTGTGTAAGTAACCCCTTTTATTCTTTTCTTTCTATTTCTAACCCACCCTTTCATTGTATTTGTTTTTCCCTTCCTACTAACCTTTTTTGCAGCCGACGCCAAACAAGTAAAATTTACTTGATATAGTTTTAAGTAAAGTTCTCTAGAACTTGAGACAAGAGAATCGAAAGGAAAAAGGCTGGAGTGTGTATGAGATCAGAAGAAGACAAGTAAAAGCCATTAAAGTCCTAGAGTGCAAACACGAGCGGATTGAGTGACATTCAAGTTTCCTTGGAGTGACTCATGAGGCTTTGTGAGAGTATATTCTGGTAAGGTCCTACGCACATTTTTTTTCTTATTTGCTAACATGTCTCTTCCATCTAACATCCTTGTAGTCAAAAGGACTTTGAACATTCAAAGTCAAGAAGATGAACAAATAGAGAATATCTTCCATACAAAATGTCACGTTGGGGATAACGTTTGTGTGGTGATCATTGATGGAGGAAGTTGTACAAACATATCAAGTACTTACATGGTGGAAAAGTTGGGTCTCAAGACTTCCAAGCATCCTCATCCTTACAAACTTCAGTGGCTCAACGATGTGGGTGAAGCCAAGGTAACCAAACAAGTTGTTGTATATTTCTCAATTGGGAGATACAATGATGAAGTCCTTTGTGATGTGGTGCCCATGAGTGCAAGTCGCATTATATTAGGACATCCTTGGCAATTTGACAAGAAGGCTACTCACGATGGATTTTCCAATAAGTATTCATTCCAACACCAAGGGAGGAAAATCATATTAGCACCGATGCTTCCAAGCCAAGTCCATGAATTCCTAGTGACCCTTAAGTCACGCATAGAAGAATGGGAGAAAATGAAGGCCATGAAGAAAAGTATTGAAGATATGAGGAGAAATGAGCAAATCAAAGAAAATACCATTGAAGAAGAATATTTTGAGGAGACTTTTTGATTAATATAAATGAGATTATTCTATTCCTTAAGTCCTGGTGACTTTTATCGACTTATCAAGTATTTTATACTTGTGGCGTCAACCCCTTTCTTTTTATCTTGATACTTATGGTTCCTAGTTCTTTATAACTAGTGAGTTAAAGTACTTCATACCACCCCTTAAAGAAGCAATATAAAGTATGGGTCTTTGCTCTATATAGCATTGGTTCTTCTTTGAGTATTCTTTAAGATAATATCCTCACAATCATCCCTTTGTTTCATAAACCATAACCATAGCCATATCAACCATCTTTCGCTTCCATCTCTCATTTTAAAATAGCCCACCTATTTCACCCATACGTTTACCACCCTTAACCATTCTGTTTTGAGCCATTCACTTTGTAGGTTGTTTGCTTCCTTCCTAGATCCACAATCAATTGTTAAGGCATCAGAAGACCCTTACATTACTTGTTGCTATGGAATTCGTGGACTATGCCTTAGTTTGGTGGGACCAATTGGTGAGTTCAAGAAGGCGATATGGTGAACGCCCCATCAATACGTGGTAAGAAATGAAGGCCATTATGAGGAAAAGGTTCGTGCCTACTCACTATTTGAAACAAGGAAGAAAGAGCGTTGAAGATTATTTAAAAGAAATGGATATAGCCATGATCCGAGCCAATGTTGATGAAGACAGAGAAGCAACCATTGCAAGGTTTTTATCTGACCTAAATCCTGATATTGCTAACCTTGTTGAACTTCAGAATTATGTAGAGATTGAAGAGATGGTACATGTGGCCATGAAAATTGAAAGACAACTCAAAAGGAAATCCTACAATAGGAGCGGTCCAAGTTCGACCACCAAATGGAAGCAAGAGCCTATCACCTTCAGGAAACCAATTCCAGCACAAGCAAAGGATCATATAGAAGTTTACAAAATAAAACAAGTGGGTAAAGAAAAGCAAACTGGTACTTTCGAGAGATCCAGAGACATCAAATATTTTAAATGTTTTGGGAAAGGACATGTTGCTAGTCAATGTCCCAACCGAAATTCTATTATGGTACTTGACAATGGAGATATTGTATATGATTCTGATCAGCCTATTTTTGATGAGGAACATGAAACAAAACAAGAAGAAAAAACTGAAGAAAATGCAGACCATGGTGAGATGATTGCTTCGAAAAGATGCCTATAATCACAAACATCCCAAGAGGATATTCAAAGAAACAATATCTTCCATACAAGATGTCATGTCAAGGACAAGGTTTGCACAATGATCATCGTTAAAGGAAGTTGCACAAACGTATCCAGCACTCTTATGGTTGAAAAACTTAGATTGGCAACACCAAAGCATCCCACTCCATATAAACTCCAATGGCTCAATGAAGGAGGTGAGTTAAACGTTACCAAACAGGTTCTAATTCCTTTTTCAGTTGGTAGGTACAAGGACGAGGTGCTTTGTGACATTTTCCCTATGCATGCTAGCCACATCTTACTTGGAAGACCATGGCAGTATGACAAAAAGGCCATTCATGATTATTATCACGATCAATACATTTTTAAGCATGATGGACGCAAGGTAACCTTGATGCCTTTAACGCCAAAAGAGGTACAACAAGATCAGTTGCATATGTGAAAGAGTGTACAAGCATGGCTCAAAGATAAAACCCCAATAAAGAATGAAGAGGAACGAAACATGACACCAAACTTCTTAATAGAGAAACACGGTAGTTCAAGGCTGGAAAATGAAGGGTCTCATATGAAAATTGGTGGTGGTTGGAATTTAAAGACACAACTCTTCACCAAGGGTTCTAATCGTCAAAAGGTAAGTAAACCTTCATTTGAAACCTCTTCTCTCCTCACTTTTTTGGACCAATCACATGAAAGGTCACTTCCAAAAGGAATATCCTTAAAGGAAGATCACTCTCAAAAGGTACCTGTTGGTAAAGCATATTCCAAAGAAAGGCCTAAAGGGAAATCTTATGAAAGGATACGTAATGGAAGAACACAAATGTTCAAAGGATGCTTTCTTTTAGCAAGGATACTTGAAGCTATGCAAGGACAGAATGAACTCGATTTGAGGACAAATCTCCCTAAAGAAGGGGGAATGATGCAAGAACGTTTTCACCTACAAAGGGAGTACTCTTGAACATCTTTATATTGGATTTACATTATATTATTTATATATTATATGTTTTTATAATACATTTCATGATAAGAATACTTGTTATGTAGTTAATGAATAACTTAGTATGAACACAACATGCACATTGATATTTAAACATGTTAGGATAGTCTTATAATCATATTAAGAATGATTATCATATATACATCAAGGCAACATCATTATAAATCATTTCATTAGTTCATATGCATTTATATTAGCTCTTAAGCTTCATACATTATCTTACACATATTTTGAGATGATATAATTAGATCATGACCTTTAAGAATAACTCACATCACCATAATCATACATGGTAGCAAGGTAACCTTGTTTCCTCGATTCAGCTAGAGGAGCTTAAGGCTAGCTAAACTCAGCTAGTTGGACTATTTGAAGCTAAGTTGCCATGTTAAAGGTAGCCGAATGTATATGAACATGTAGTTATTGAGCTCACAAGGACTCGGCTAGGAAGCTTGTTCACAAACAACCCATGCTTGCTAGCTAGATCCACACTCAAGCTAGCTTGGAATAAGACACATGCACTCACAAGATGAAGCACATGACCAGCCATCATTCCATGCACAAGGCTGCACCACAAGGTTCCCTAGAACACCCATGTGCGTGCCATATGACCATCCCCCATGTGCCTTGCATGTAGTCTCATTTAGGTGCCAAGATGAAGAGCCCTCTCCCTATTCGGCCAAGCATCATCTCCCATCCAAATTGGCGCCAAGATGAAGGGACACAAGAGCTATTCGGCCAAGGGTTATCACCCTCCATTTAAACTGAACCATCATCTCTATTTTATAATTAATTATGACTCTATAGGAAGGCACAAGGCTGGCTGAATCCCCTTGTAACTATTCGACCATGCCTCTCCATTTCCTATAAATAGGAAAGTATATATCATTTGTACGAAGACCTTTTTTATTAATATAAGTGAGATTATTCTCTTCCTTAAGTCCTGGTGACTTTTATCGACTTATCAAGTATTTTATACTTGTGGCGTCAACCCTCTTTTCACCTTGATACTTCTGGTTCCTAGTTCTTATAACTAGTGGGTCAAAGTACTTCATACCACCCCTTAAAGAAGCAATATAAAGTCTAGGTATTTGTTCTCTATAGCATTGGTTCTTCTTTGAGTCTTTTTTAAGATATTATCCTCACAACCATCCCTTTATTTTATTAGCCATAAACCATAGCCATATCAACCATCTTTCGCTTCCATCTCACATTTTAAACAGCCCACCTATTCACCATACGTTTATCATCCTTAAACCTCTCTTTTTGAGCCATTCACTTGTGCAGGTTGTTTTGCTTCCTTCCTAGATTCACAATCAATTGTTAAAGTACAAGTGCCTTACATCACTTTCGAATGGAATACGGATAGCAAAGGAGGAATACATTTCATACTCGTTTTCATGTGAATGATAAAGTATGCCTTGTAGCCATTGATGGTGGAAGTTGTGCAAATCTTGCAAGCGCATACATGGTCGAGAAGTTGGGGCTTATAACGTTCAAACATCCCAGTCTGTATGTTTTGCAAGGACTAAATGAAGATGAAGAGTTAGAAGTCATTGTGCAAGTACTTGTGTCATTTTCAATTGCGAGACATGAAGATGAAAACTTGTGTGATGTTGTTTCCATGAATTCAAGCCATCTACTCCTCGAACGTCCTTGGTAGTTTGATAAACGAGAATTGTATGATTCGTTCTCCAACGAGTATTCATTCAAACACCAAGGGAGAAAGATCACGTTGGTTCCAATGTTCCCAAATCAAGTCCATGAATGCCAAGTTATAGTTAAATCACGTATAGAGGAATGGAAGAAACCTAGAGCCATGAAGAAAGTTGAAAAGATTTTATGTGATCCTGTCTAGCACCAACTTTTTGCATGACATACTCACATCATTGAAGATCCATCAAAATCAATCTAAGGGAGTTCTTCCTCACTTTATATTATATTTACTCCTTTATATACTATATATATTATCATGAGCATACATTTTCATCTTAAACTATTCTTAAATAATCATACGTTATCATTCACTTGCAAACTATATGATTTTCAAGCATAAAATATGTTTTCACAACTTTACTTAGCTTTATATTATGTCTTACATATTTTTTAGATTCATTTATTATGTTTGCATATCATTTACATATCATGGCAGCATGTATCATTCATTTATTTTCCCATGTCATGTTATTCTAGCTCATGTTATGTTTACATTAGCTCACTAGCTTTAAATCCATGTTTCTTTAACTCATTTGCATGACTGCATCTATTTTATAGCTCATATATGTTTTCCTAAAGGTCATGAACGTCCTATGCTTTCTATCTAGCTTATATACATATTATCTTAGCTTCTAGACAATCATTCATAGCTCATATCACTCAAACACTTCACGACATCATGCATTTTACCTTAAATGAGCCCATACATTGCTTACTTTATTTGTTTGTTGATTCTTATAGGTGAAACACAAAGCAAGGCATATTATGGTAGCTTGGTAAGCCAAAAGGACAAGCATAACAGCTCACACTAGCTCATGAACATTATGGTAACTTATTTCATCACTTAAGAAGCTTCAACTTAGCTGGAGGAGCTAGCATGTAGCTGAACTTAGCTGGAGGAGAGCTTTGGACCAAATTAATGAAAAGTGGACTAAAGGTAGCTGGAAGTAGCTGATGAGCTAAGAAGACCAAAGCTAACTAGCTTGAGTTCATCAAGATATAGCTCACCTAGTTAGCTACCAAGACATTCACCTAGCTTACCTTGAAGCTAGTTCATCTTTAGGATGCCCAAGGAAATTAAGACATCATCCTATGGTTGCAACCTCACCAAAGCATTGCAAGAAGACCTATGTATTCAAGTAGGCTTCCATGTGCATCATTAAAGCATGTGCGCTCCATATGATATCAAATAGGTGCCAAAACACAAAGGGATGCTTCATATTCGGCAAAAGACTCCTTCCACTTCATTTTGGCACCAAATAACTTCCAAATGCATTCAAAGCATCCTTAAGACCGAACCAACACCTTACCATTCGTCCAAAACATCATACACCTTCAAATAGTCATGTATTTAGACAAATAGACATCTATTTATTTGGCCAGCCCTCTCATTTCCTATAAATAGAGTGGCTTGCCATCATTTGTACTCATCTCATCTCATATATTAAAATTACTCTTATGAGTTAATTTCTCTTCAAGTTCTTTGTCAACTTTATCGATTAAGCAAGTATAATTCATATACTTGTGGTGTCATTCCTTCCATTTTGATTCTTAAATTTCTAGATTGATAGCTAGTTGGTTGAAGACACTCTCACCACCCCTCAAACAAGTTTGTGAAGACCGGGATTGTGCTCCTTAGCATTATTTCTTCTTTTACGTATTTGAGATACAACAACAACACCATCTCCATTTCATCATCAACACCATCACCTTCATCCATCAAGACCATCAATTCTGCAACCATCTATATCCTTTATTTATTTCATTTCATTCCTTATCTTTATCATTTCATTAATCTTCCTTTATTAACCATTTTCCTTTTCTTATCTATGTTGCAGCCAAGCTTATAATTCAAGGACATCAGTACTTGTCAATCCTAGATCGGGACACAATAAGGCTATCTACTCTCTTCTCCCAAGCGTTTAGATCACCTTACATCAAGTGGTAATCAGAACATAGTGGGATTGACAACAAAAGTGTCATTGGCGTGCAAAGAAAAAAGAAGTTCAAAATAGAAAAGACTCGTTCAATAAAATTGGAGTTCAAAAAGAAAGAAAAAGACAAAAAGAATAAAAAATCTTAGAAAAGAAAAAAATTCAAAAAGAGAAAGAAAGCCAATGAAAAAGTTCTCTACCATTATAAGAACATCAAAGAGGCCATCTACACTAAGAGAATATAACCTTATTATTTCTTGAGAATGGTTGCAGTAAGTGTTGTTTCTTGAATTGTAAGTTACCTCTTCCTTTTTTATCCTTTCATTTTCCTTGTCTTCAACCATTTATTTCTTTTAATACCTTGAATTCCTTTTCTTCTACCTTTCCATTTGTTCTATTCTTTCTACCCTAACTTATTTGCAGCCGACACACACAAGGAAAGAATTAACTTCTTCTAAGCTTGAGTAAGTTCCTTAAAGGACTTAGCAAGAGAAATTGAGTGGAAAAAGGCTAATTGAGAGAGTGAGATCATAAGGGGAATTGTTAAAAGCCAAAATTATATTCCCAAGAGTAAACACGAGTTTTGAGTGGAGTGATCTTATCTTTTCTTTGGAGTCAAGATTGTGAGGCTTTCTGAGTGTGCTGGTAAGGTTTTTAATTTTCTTTATTTAATACTAACAATGCCTTGTGATATTCCATCTTTCCAAATATTGGAGGACGAACAACAAAGAACAAACACATTTTGATACGATCCAAACTAACTCCAACTTTCTCCATGACTTGAACACACCATGGATGTTCTTCATTGCTGCATCTAAGGGAGTTCTTCCTTACCCTCTCTTAGATTATGTCATTCATACATTCTATTCTATCATAAGCATGCATTCACATGTTATTATAAATTATCATAATAACTCCATCCTATGCCTAGTTGATCATGTCATTCATATCATTCAAATATATTATATGATTACATAGCATTTCTTAGGATATTATTATTACATGTTTCCATTTATCATTTATCATGAATACCATGTTAAATGATAATCATGCATACAACATATATCCACAATGTTATTTCAAGCATGATTAGTATGCTATAATAGTATTGCATTCATTTAAGCATGATTATCTTATATACATCAAGGCGGCATCATTATAATTCATTTTATTAGTTCATATGCATTCATATTAGGTATTAAGTTTCATGCATTATCTTACACATATTATGAGATGATATATTTAACTCATGACCTTCAATCATAGCTCACATTACCATATTCTTACATGACAGCAAGGTATTTAGCTCATAACAGCCCAATATCATGGACTTACCTTGTTTCCTTGCACATATAGGTCCATTGGAGTGTGATGCACGATGAGGTAGCTTGGTGGAAGATTTGGACGTCATATGCAGCTCACAAACAGCTCACAAAGTAAAAGGCAGCTCATGAAACACTAAGGAAAGCTCGATTCAGCTGGAGGAGCTTAAGGCTAGCTAAACTCAGCTAGTTGGACTATTTGGAGTTGAGTTTCCAAAAGTGAAGTCAAAGGTAGCTGAATGTAGTTGAACATATTGATATAGAGCTCATAAGAACTCTTATAGGAAGCTTACTCACAAACAGCCAATGCTTGCTAGCTAGCTCCACACTCAAGCTAGCTTGGAGGAGACACATGCACGCCTAAGAAGGGAACACATGACCAGCCATCATCCCATGCAAAAGGCTACACCACAAGGCTCCCTAGAACACCCATTTGCTTTGCATATGATCAGCCCCCATGTGCCTTGCATGTGATTCATTTAGGCGCCAAGATGAAGAGCCATTTAACTATTCGGCCAAGCATCATCTCCTCTCGCATTTGGCGCTAATTTGAAGGGATACAAGTGTTATTTTGTCAAGGATCATTTCCCTCCATCAAGGACCTAATCATCTCTTTTAGCATTTAAATAATATCTTTATAGGGAGATACATGGGCTGGCCGAACCATTATGTCTCTATTCGGCCATGCCCCTCCATTTCCTATAAATAGGAAAGCATATCTCAATTGTATTCAGACCTTTTGATCAATATAAGTGAGATTATTCTCTTCCTTAAGTCCTGGTGACTTTTATCGACTTATCAAGGATTTTATACTTTATGGTGTCAACCCCTTTCTTTCATCTTGATACTTATGGTTCCTAGTTCATATAACTAGTGGGTCAAAGTACTTAACACCACCCCTTGTAGAAGCAATATAAAGTCTGGGTCTTTGCTCTCTATAGCATTGGTTCTTCTTTGAGACTTCTTCAAGATACTATCCTCACTTCCATCACCTTTGTTTCATCGCCATAACCATAGCCATATCAATCATCTTCTACTTCTATCTCTCATTTTAAACAGCCCACCCATTCACCATATGTCTACAACCCTTAACCCTCTCTTTTGAGCCATTCACTTGTGTAGGTTGTTTGCTTCCTTCCTAGATCCACAATCAGTTTGTTAAGGAATCAAAAGAGCCTTACATCAAGCGATAATCAAAGATTTGGTGGAAGAAAGCAACGTGTAACAACAACAACAACAAAAATACAAAAAGAAGTGCAAGTGAAGTGCAAAGTCAAAGAAATCAAGAAAAAATCAGAAAAGGAATTAAGCACTCCAAAAGAAGAATTTCCAACACTCAAAAAAAAAAGAAAACCAGAGAAAAGGAAAGAAAGAAAGTTGAAGCACTCATCAACAACTCTCATCACCAAGCCATTCAAGTAAGCCTTTAAATTGATTGTGGTGATAGAAGGTTGTAAAATGGCTTTGTGTAAGTAACCCCTTTTGTTCTCTTCTTTCTATTTCTAAGCCACCCTTTCATTATATTTGTTTTTCCTTTCCTACTAACCCTTTTGCAGCTGACGCCAAACAAGTAGAAATTTATTTGATACAGTCTTGAGTAAAGTTCTCTAGAACTTGAGACAAGAGAATCGAGAGGAAAAAGGCTAGAGAGTGTGTGAGATCAGAAGAGGACAAGTAAAAGCCATTAAAGTCCTAGAGTGCAAACACGAGGGGATTGAGTGACATTCAAGTTTCCTTGGAGTGACTCATGAGGCTTTGTGAGATTATATTTTGGTAAGGTCCTACACACATTTCATTTTTCCTTATTTGCTAACATGTCTCTTCCATCCAACATCTTTGTAGTCAAAAGGACTTTGAACATTCAAAGTCATGAGGATGAACAAAGAGAGAACATCTTCCATACCAAATGTCATGTGGGAGATAAAGTTTGTGTGGTGATCATTGATGGAGGAAGTTGTACAAACGTAGCAAGTACTCACATTGTGGAAAGGTTGGGTCTCAAGACTTCCAAGCATCATCATCCTTACAAACTTCAATGGCTCAACGATGTGGGTGAAGCCAAGGGAACCAAACAAGTTGTTGTACCTTTCTCAATTGGAAGATACAATGATGAAGTCCTTTGACATGGTGTCCATGAGTGCAAGTCACCTTATACTCGGGCGTCCTTGGCAATATGATAAGAAGGCTACCCATGACGGATTCTCTAACAAGTACTCTTTTCAGCATCAAGGAAAGAAAATCATATTGGCACCCTTGTTACCAAATCAAGTTCATGAATGCCAAGTGACCCTTAAGTCACGCATAAAAGAATGGGAGAAAATGAAGGCCATAAAAAGAGGCTTTGAAGAAGAACGTTTTGAGGAGACAAGAACAATTGGCAATTAATCTGTTGGAGTTGAAAAGGATGTTTTGCAAGTAGTGGAGCAAATTAAAAGTGGAAAATTTGAAAAGGATGAGTATAGAGAAGAGAAGCAGAGTGAAGGATAATTTTTACCTAACAGTTCTTCTTCTACTATTTCTTTTTCCTTGCAGGATATTCAAAGAGACATATCTTTTCAAGTAGAAAATTCAAGAAACATGTCTTTTGAAGAACCAATAGGTGTGACCTTTGGTAATCCACAAGATATGTTCTTTGACGTTCAAACAGTTATGCCACTTGATGTTCAAAAAGATGTGTCACATGAAGTGCCACAAGTTGTGATCATTAAGGCTCCAAGTACATTACAACTATTGAAGAGATTTCAACAACCAATGGAATTTTTCATCATCAAGCAACCAACACCCATTAAACATCCTCCATGGTTTGCTATTTCCATTCATATTGTTAATAGTTTTTCATTTACTAACTTTGATTTATTTTGCAGCAACTTGTTTTATCCTTATGGTGAAGAAATTATACCAACCTTCAAGGCAATAATTTGGAGAGGCACAATGGTGAAAGAACATGATGATTTAAATCAGCCCCAAGGAGTCATTCAAAGAACATTGATCTTCACCAAGCGACATGATGACTCCAACCAAGAGACAAACCTTTTCACCAACAAGCATGGTGAATTAAAAGGAGGAAATGAAGATATAGAGGTCCTTTCCAAGCATTATAATGATTCAAAGAATAAAGAAAGAGGATCAAGTTGTTTCGTGAAGGGATTTGTCTTTTCTGTTCAAATGACATGTGATGATTCCCAAACATTGTGTCCTCCCATCAAAGGACATGAAGTTACCAGATTTAAAGCTAAGAGGTTGAACATTTTGTGTGATTCATCTATTGGAGGAAAACACAAAGGATTCAATCTTTCCTACATCAAGACTGTCTTCAATGAGAAACTACTTCGATTTGAGGACAAATCGCCTAAAAGAAGAGGAGGAGGATACGATCCAAACTAGCTCCAACTTTCTCCATGACTTGAACACACCATGGATGTTCTTCATTGCTGCTTCTAAGGGAGTTCTTCCTTACCCTCTCTTATATTATGTCATTCATACATTATATTATATCATAAGCATGCATTCACATGTTATTATAAATTATCATAATAATTCCATCCTATGCCTAGTTGATCTTGTCATTCGTATCATTCAAATATATGCTATGATTACATATCATTTCTTAGGATATTATTATTACATGTTTCCATTTATCATTTATTATGAATACCATGTTAAATGATATTCATGCATACAACATATATCCACAATGTTATTTCAAGCATGATTAGTATGCTATATTAGTCTTGCATTTATTTAAGCATGATTATCTTATATACATCAAGGAAGCATCATTATAATTCATTTCATTAGTTCATATGCATTCATATTAGCTATTAAGCTTTATGCATTATCTTACACATATTATGAGATGATATATTTAACTCATGACCTTCAATCATAGCTCACATTACCATATTCTTACACGACATCAAGGTATTTAGCTCATAACAGCCCAATATCATGGACTTAACTTGTTTCCTTGCACATATAGGTACATTGGAGTGTGATGCACGATGAGGTAGTGTTGTGGATTATTTGGACATCATATGCAGCTCACAAACAGCTCACAAAGTACAAGGCAGCTCATGGAACACTAAGGAAAGCTCACAAAGTACAAGGCAGCTGAGTTGCCAAAAGTGAAGTCAAAGGTAGCTGAATGTAGCTGAACATGTTGATATACAGTTCACAAGGACTCGGCTAGGAAGATTGATTACGAACAACCCATGCTTGCTAGCTAGCTCCACACTCAAGATAGCTTAGAGGAGACACATGCACGCCTAAGAAGGGAACACATGACCAGCCATCATCCCATGCAAAAGGCTGCACCACAAGGCTCCCTAGAACACCCATGTGCTTTACATATGATCAGCCCCCATGTGGCTTGCATTTGATTCATTTAGGTGCTAAGATGAAGAGCCATTTAACTATTCAGCCAAGCATCATATCCTCTCCTATTTGGTTCCAATTTGAAGGGATACAAGTGTTATTCGGCCAAGGATCATTTCCCTCCATCAAGGGCCGAACCATCATCTCTTTTAGCATTTAAATTATGTCTTTATAGGGAGATATATGGGCTGGCCGAACCATTATGTCTCTATTCGGCCATTCCCCTTTATTTCCTATAAAAAGGAAAGTGTATCTCAATTGTATTTAGACCTTTTGATCAATATAAGTGAGATTATTCTCTTCCTTAAGTCCTGGTGAGTTTTATCAACTTATCAAGTATTTTATACTTGTGGCGTCAACCCCTTTCTTTCATCTTGATACTTTGGGTTCCTAGTTCATATAACTAGTGGGTCAAAGTACTTAACACCACCCCTTGTAGAAGCAATATAAAGTCTGGGTCTTTGCTCTCTATAGCATTGGTTCTTCTTTGTGACTTCTTCAAGATACTATCCTCACTTCCATACCCTTTGTTTCATCGCCATAACCATAGCCATATCAACCATCTTATGCTTCCATCTATCATTTTAAATAGCCCATCCATTCACCATACCTCTACCACCCTTAACCCTCTCTTTTGATCCTTTCACTTGTGCAGGTTGTTTGCTTCCTTCCTATATCCACAATCAGTTTGTTAAGGCATTAGAAGAGCATTACATCACATTTCACACTCGTTTCCATGTAAAGGGTAAAGTGTGTCTTGTAGCTATTGACGAAGGAAGTTGTACAAACATTGCAAGTACATACATGGTGAACAAATTGGGGCTTACAACGATTAAACATTCCAGCCCATATGAATTGGAATGGTTGAACAACGAGGAAGAGATGATGGTTTCACAAACCGATACTCTTTCTTTCACAATGAAAGGAAAATCATCTTGACTCCACTATCTCCTAACCGAGTAAATGAAGATCAAAATACATTGAAGAAGAACATTGAAGCAATGAAAGAACAACTTAAAGACAATCCAACTGAAGAATGTTCGGAGAAAAATTCAAATGAACAAAAGCATTTTGAAGTTGAACAAAATGTTGGAGTTGAAAATGATGAACGGAGAGTGGATGCATAAACCGTTAGAGTTGAAAAGAATGAATTTGGAGGAAAAGAGGAGAGTGATAAACAATTTTTATCTAACCGTACTTATTCTCCTATTCTCTCTTTTGTTTTGCAGGATGATTCAAGAGACATATCTTTTCAAGGAGATGATTCAAAAATCATGGCTTTTGGAAAACCAAAAGATGTGACTTTTGAAGAGCCAATAGTCATGAGTTTTGGTGATTCACAAAACATGTCTCTTGATATTTCAAAGGTTATGCCATTTGAAGTTCCAAAAGAAGCATCACTTGAAGTGCCAAGAGTTGTGTTCGTTGACACTCCAAGTACATTGCACATATTGATGGGAATTCAGTAACAAATTGAGTTTTCCATCATTAAGAAACCAACGCCCATTAAACATCCACCCTGGTTTGATATTTCCATTCATTTTGTCAATAGTTTTTCATTTACTAATTTTGAGTTATTTTGCAGCAATTCAATTCATGTATATGGTATTATCTTATCAATTTGTGATGGCATGGTCATTCGAGAATGCCTATGGAAGAAACGAACGATCAAGGATGATTCCACCCATGAAACTGTAGAATTTTTCTTTGATTTTTAGAACAATCTAAAAGGCACAATTTGTCCAATGGAGGAACCAAGAGACGTGATCCATGGAAGTTTAAAAGACTTATATTTTCAATTACCAAAGGATGTGACTCTTTAAACAAAGGACACGACTTTTGAAAAACAAAAGAATGTGTCTTTAGGAGTGCCAAAAGTTATGATCGTTCAAAGCAACATATCTTGTGATTCAAAAGACATAACTCTTGGCCATCCAAAAGATATGAATAGGGAGTATATCTTTAACTTACTAATGATTAATACTTCCCTTACTTATAAAAGTTTTCTTTCTTTTCAGGACAAGGAGGTTCAAGGTACTTATTCAAGGTTTAAAACTTTTCACAAAGATCCTTTCACATATATTTTCAAAAGGGAATGTCTTGAACAAGTTGTTATTGAATAGATATATTTTGAAGACAAATCAACAATGTTTAAATAGAAAGACACTAAAGCGAAGTCACCTTTCGATTTGAGGACTAATCGCCCAAAAAAAGGGGAGGATGATGTGATCCTGTCTAGCACTAACTTTTTGCATGACATACTCACATCATTGGAGATCCATCAAAATAAATCTAAGGAAGTTCTTCCTTACTTTATATTATATTTACTTATTTATATATTATATATATTATTATGAGCATACATTTACATCTTAAACCATACTTGAATAATCATATGTTATCATTCACTTGCATACTATATGATTTTCATGTATAACATATGTTTTCACAACTTTATTTAGCTTTATATTATGTCTTACGTATGTTTTAGATTAATTTATTTTTTTTGCATATCATGGCAGGATGTATCATTCATTTATTAGCCCGTCATGTTATTCTAGCTCATGTTATGCTTACATTAGCTCACTAGCTTTAAATCCATGTTTCTTTAACTCATTTGCATGCATGCATGCATCTATTTTCTAGCTCATATATGTTTTCCTAAAGGTCATGAACATCATATGCCTTCTATCTAATTTTTATACAAGTTATATTAGCTTCTAGACAATTATTCATAGCTCATATCACTCAAACTCTTCACGACATCGTGCATTTTACCTTAAATGAGCTCACACGTTGCTTACTTTATTTGTTTGTTGATTCCTATAGGTGAAACATAAAAAAAAGAATATTATGGTAGCTTGGAAAGCTAAAAGGACAAGCATAGCAGCTCACACTAGCTCATGAACGTTCTAGCAGCTCATTTCATCACTTAAGAAGCTTCAACTTAGCTGGAGAAGCTAGCATGTAGCTGAACTTAGCTGGAGGAGAGCATGGACCAAATTAATGAAAAGTGGACTAAAGGTAGCTGGAAGTAGCTGGGAGAGTAGCTGAGAAGACCAAAGCTAACTAGCTTGAGTTCATCAAGATATAGCTCACCTAGTTAGCTACCAAGACATTCACCTAGCATACCTTGAAACTAGCTCATCTCTGGGCTACCCAAGGACTTCCATTCATTATCCTATGGTTGAAACCTCACAAAAGCATTGCAAGAATACCCATGTGCATTCAAGTAGGCTTCCATGTGCATCATTCAAGCATGTACGCTCCATGTGACATCAAATTGGCGCTAAAACACCAAGGGATGCTTCCTATTTGGCCAAAGGCTCTTTTCACTTCATTTTGGCACCAACTAACTTCCAAATGCATTCAAAGCATCCTTCAGATCGAACCAACACCTTACCATTCGTCCAAAGCATCATGCACCTTCAAATAATCATGTATTTAGACAAATAGACATTATTTGTACTTATCTTATCTCATATATTAAAATTACTATTGTGAGTTAATTTCTCTTCAAGTTCTTTGTGAACTTTATTTATTACCCAAGTATAATTCATATACTTGTGGTGTCATTCCTTCCATTTTGATTCTTAAATTCCTAGATTGATATCTAGTGGGTTGAAGACACTATCACCACCCCTCAAATAAGTTTGTGAAGACAAGGATTGTTCTCCTTAGCATTATCTCTTCTTTGGCGTGTTTGAGATACAACAACACCATCTCCATTACATCATCAACACCATCATCTTCATCCATCAAGACCATCAATTTTGCAACCATCTCTATCCTTTATTTATTTCATTTTATTTCATTCCTTATCTTTATCATTTCATTAATCTTCCTTTATTAATCATTTTCCTTTTCTTATCTATGTTGCAGCCAAGCTTATAATTCAAGGACATCAGTACTTGTCAATCCTAGATCGGGACACAATAAGGCTATCTACTCTCTTCTCCCAAGCGTGTAGATCACCTTACATCAAGCAGTAATCAGAGCATAGTTGGATTAACAACAAAGGTCTCATTAGCGTGCAAAGAAAAAAAGAGTTCAAAAGAGAAAAGACTCCTTTAACAAAATTGGAGTGCAAAAAGAAAGAAAAAGACAAAAAGAAGAAAAAAATTCAGAAAAGAATAAAAGAAAAGAAAAAATTCAAAAAGAGAAAGCAAGCCAGGGAAAAAGTGCTCTACCATTACAAGAACATCAAAGAGGCCATCTACACTAAGAGAATATAACCTTATTGTTTCTTGAGAAAGGTTGCAGTATGTGTTGTTTCTTGAATTGTAAGTTACCTCTTCCTTTTCTATCCTTTCATTTTCCTTGTCTGCAACCATTTCTTTCTTTTAATACCTTGAATTCCTTTTCTTCTACCATTCCATTTCTTCTATTCTTTCTACCCTGACCTTATTTGTAGCCGACGCACAAAAGGAAAAAATTAACTTTTTCTACTTTTGAGTAAGCTCTTCAAAGGAATTAGAAATAGAAATTGAGTGGAAAAAAGCTAATTGAGATAGTGAGATCAGAAGGGAATTGTTAAAAACCAAATTTGTATTCCCGAGAGTAAACACAAGTGTTGAGTGGAGTGACCTTATCTTTTCTTTGGAGTGAAGATTATGAGGCTTTGTGTGTGTGCTGGTAAGGTTTTTAATTTTGTTTATTTAATACTAACAATTTCTTGTGATCTTCCATCTTTCCAAATATTGGAGGACGAACAACAAAGAACAAACACATTTCACACTCGTTGCCATGTAAATGGTAAAGTGTGTCTTGTAGCTATTGACGGAGGAAGTTGTACAAACATTGCAAGTAAATACATGGTGAATAAATTGGGGCTTACAACGATTAAACATTGCAGCCCATATGAATTGGAATAGTTGAACAACGAGGAAGAGATGAAAGTCACTAAACAAGTACTTGTTCCATTCTCACTTGGAAGTTACAAAGAAGAGATTCTATGTGACGTGGTGCATATACATACGAGTCATTTACTCTTGGGGAGGCCATTGCAATTTGACAAGTGGGTTGTCCATGATGGTTTCACAAACCGATACTCTTTCTTTCACAATGAAAGGAAAATCATCTTGACTCCACTATCTCCTAGCCGAGTAAATGAAGATCAAAACAACTTGAAGAAGAACATTGAAGCAATGAAAGAACAACTTAAAGACAATTCAACTGAAGAATGTTTGGAGAAAAATTCAAATGAACAAAAGCATTTTGAAGTTGAACAAAATGTTGGAGTTGAAAATGATGAACGGAGAGTGGATGCAGAAACCGTTGGAGTTGAAAATAATGAATTTGGAGGAAAAGAGGGGAGTGAAAAACAATTTTTATCTAACCTTAGTTATTCTCCTATTCTCTCTTTTGTTTTGCAGGACGATTCAAAAGACATATCTTTTCAAGGAGATGATTCAAAAATCATGGCTTTTGGAAAACAAAAGATGTGACTTTTGAAGAGCCAATAGTCATGACTTTTGGTGATTCACAAAACATGTCTCTTGATATTTCAAAGGTTATGCCATTTGAAGTTCCAAAAGAAGCATCACTTGAAGTGGCAAGAGTTGTGTTCGTTGACACTCCAAGTACATTGCACATATTGAAGGGAATTCAGTAACAAATTGAGTTTTCCATCATTAAGAAACCAACGCCCATTAAACATCCACCCTAGTTTGATATTTCCATTCATTTTGTCAATAGTTTTTCATTTACTAATTTTGAGTTTTTTTTTTTGCAGTAATTCAATTCATATATATGGTATTATCTTATCAATTTGTGATGGCATGATCATTCGAGAATGCCTATGGAAGAAACGAAAGATCAAGGATGATTCCATCTATGAAACTATAGAATTTTTCTTTGATTTGCAGAACAATCTAAAAGGCACAATTTGTCCAATGGAGGAACCACGAGATGTGATCCATGGAAGTTTAAAAGACTTATATTTTCAGTTGCCAAATGATGTGACTCTTCAAACAAAGGACATGACTTTGGAAGAACAAAAGAATGTGTCTTTAGGAGTGCCAAAAGTTAAGATCGTTCAAAGCATCATATCTTGTGATTCAAAAGACATAACTCTTGGCCATCCAAAAGATATGAATAGGGAGTATATCTTTAACTTACTAATGATTAATACTTCCCTTACTTATAAAAGTTTTCTTTCTTTTCAGGACAAGGAGGTTCAAGGTACTTCAAGGTTCAAAACTTTTCACAAAGATCCTTTCATTTATATTTTCAAAAGGGAATGTCTTAAACATGTTGCTATTGAATGGATATATTTTGAAGACAAATCAACAATGTTTAAATAGAAAGACACTAAAGATAAGTAACCTTTCGATTTGAGGACAAATCGCCCAAAAGAATGGGAGGATGACGTGATCTTGTCTAGCACCAACTTTTTGCATGACATACTCACATCATTGAAGATCAATCAAAATCAATCTAATGGAGTTCTTCCTTACTTTATATTATATTTACTCATTTATATACTATATATATTAGTATGACCATACATTTTCATCTTAAACTATACTTGAATAATCATATGTTATCATTCACTTGCATACTATATGATTTTCATGCATAACATATGTTTTCACACCTTTACTTAGCTTTATATTATGTCTTACGTATGTTTTAGATTCATTTATTTTGTTTGCATATCATTTATATATCATGGCAACATGCATCATTCATTTATTAGCTCGTCATGTTATTCTAGCTTATGTTATGCTTACATTAGCTCACTAGCTTTAAATTCATGTTTCTTTAACTCATTTGCATGCATGCATGCATCTATTTTCTAGCTCATATATGTTTTCCTAAATGTCATGAACATCATATGCCTTCTATCTAGCTTATATACATGTTATCTAAGCTTTTAGACAATCATTCATAGCTCATATCACTCAAACTCTTCACGACATCATGCATTTTACCTTAAATGAGCTCACACATTGCTTACTTTATTTGTTTGTTGATTCCTATAGGTGAAACACAAAGCAAGGAATATTATGGTAGCTAGGTAAGCTAAAAGGACAAGCATAGCAGCTCACAGTAGCTCATGAACGTTCTAGCAGCTTATTTCATCACTTAAGAAGCTTCAACTTAGCTGGAGAAGCTAGCATGTAGCTGAACTTAGCTGGAGGAGAGCTTTGGACCAAATTAATGAAAAGTGGACTAAAGGTAGCTGGAAGTAGCTGGGAGAGTAGCTGAAGAGCTGAGAAGACCAAAGCTAACTAGCTTGAGTTTATAAAGATATAGCTCACCTAGTTAGCTACCAAGACATTCACCTAGCTTACCTTGAAGCTAGCTCATCTCTGGGCTACCCAAGGACTTCCAGACATTATCCTATGGTTGCAACCTCACCAAAGCATTGCAAGAAGACCCATGTGCATTCAAGTAGGCTTTCATGTGCATCATTCAAGTGTGTGCGGTCCATGTGACATCAAATAGGCGCCAAAACACCAAGGGATGCTTTCTATTTGGCCAAAGACTCCTTCCACTTCATTTTGGCACCAACTCACTTCCAAATGCATTCAAAGCATCCTTCAGACCGAACCAACACCTTACTATTCGTCCAAAGCATCATGCACCTTCAAATAGTCATGTATTTAGACAAATAGACATCAGTTGTACTCATCTCATCTCATATATTAAAATTCCTCTTGTGAGTTAATTTCTCTTCAAGTTCTTTGTGAACTTTATCGATTAAGCAAGTATAATTCATATACTTGTGGCGTCATTCCTTCTATTTTGATTCTTAAATTCCTAGATTGATATCTAGTGGGTTGAAGACACTATCACCACCCCTCAAATAATTTTGTGAAGACAGGGATTGTGCTCCTTAGCATTATTTATTCTTTGGCGTGATTGAGATACAACAACACCATCTCCATTTCATCATCAACACCATCATCTTCATCCATCAAGACCATCAATTCTGCAACCATCTCTATCCTTTATTTATTTCATTTTATTTCATTCCTTATCTTTATCATTTCTTTAATCATCCTTTATTAATCATTTTCCTTTTCTTATCTATGTTGCAGCCAAGCTTATAATTCAAGGACATCGGTACTTGTCAATCATAGATCGGGACATAATAAGGCTATCTACTCTCTTCTCCCAAGCTTGTACATCACCTTACATCAAGCAGTATTCAGAGCATAGTTAGATTGACAACAAATGTGTCATTGGCGTACAAAGTAAAAAATAGTTCAAAAGAGAAAATACTCCTTTAACAAAATTGGAGTGCAAAAAGAAAGTAAAAGACAAAAAGATGAAACAAATTCAGAAAAGAAGAAAAGAAAAGAAAAAATTCAAAAAGAGAAAGCAAGCCAAGGAAAAAGTGCTCTACCATTAGAAGAACATCAAAAAGGCCATCTACACTAAGAGAATATAACCTTATTGTTTCTTGAGAAAGGTTGCAGTAAGTGTTGTTTCTTGAATTGTAAGTTACCTCTTCCTTTTCTATCCTTTCATTTTCCTTGTCTGCAACCATTTCTTTCTTTTAATACCTTGAATTCCTTTTCTTCTACCATTCCATTTCTTCTATTCTTTCTACCCTGACCTTATTTGTAACCGACGCACAAAAGGAAAAAATTAACTTTTTCTAATTTTGAGTAAGCTCCTCAAAGGAATTAGAAATAGAAATTGAGTGGAAAAAAGCTAATTGAGATAGTGAGATCAGAAGGGAATTGTTAAAAACCAAATTTGTATTCCCGAGAGTAAACACAAGAGTTGAGTGGAGTGACCTTATCTTTTCTTTGGAGTGAAGATTATGAGGCTTTGTGTGTGTGCTGGTAAGGTTTTTAATTTTCTTTATTTAATACTAACAATTTCTTGTGATCTTCCGTCTTTCCAAATATTGGAGGACGAACAACAAAGAACAAACACATTTCACACTCGTTGCCATGTAAATGGTAAAGTGTGTCTTGTAGCTATTGACGGAGGAAGTTGTACAAACATTGCAAGTAAATACATGGTGAATAAATTGGGGCTTACAACGATTAAACATTGCAGCCCATATGAATTGGAATAGTTGAACAACGAGGAAGAGATGAAAGTCACTGAACAAGTACTTGTTCCATTCTCACTTCGAAGTTACAAAGAAGAGATTCTATGTGACGTGGTGCATATACATACGAGTCATTTACTCTTGGGGAGGCCATTGCAATTTGACAAGTGGGTTGTCCATGATGGTTTCACAAACCGATACTCTTTCTTTCACAATGAAAGGAAAATCATCTTGACCCCACTATCTCCTAGCCGAGTAAATGAAGATCAAAACACCTTGAAGAAGAACATTGAAGCAATGAAAGAACAACTTAAAGACAATTCAACTGAAGAATGTTTGGAGAAAAATTCAAATGAACAAAAGCATTTTGAAGTTGAACAAAATGTTGGAGTTGAAAATGATGAACGGAGAGTGGATGCAGAAACCGTTGGAGTTGAAAATAATGAATTTGGAGGAAAAGAGGGGAGTGAAAAACAATTTTTATCTAACCTTAGTTATTCTCCTATTCTCTCTTTTGTTTTGCAGGACGATTCAAAAGACATATCTTTTCAAGGAGATGATTCAAAAATCATGGCTTTTGGAAAACAAAAGATGTGACTTTTGAAGAGCCAATAGTCATGACTTTTGGTGATTCACAAAACATGTCTCTTGATATTTCAAAGGTTATGCCATTTGAAGTTCCAAAAGAAGCATCACTTGAAGTGCCAAGAGTTGTGTTCGTTGACACTCCAAGTACATTGCACATATTGAAGGGAATTCAGTAACAAATTGAGTTTTCCATCATTAAGAAACCAACGCCCATTAAACATCCACCCTAGTTTGATATTTCCATTCATTTTGTCAATAGTTTTTCATTTACTAATTTTGAGTTTTTTTTGCAGTAATTCAATTCATATATATGGTATTATCTTATCAATTTGTGATGGCATGATCATTCGAGAATGCCTATGGAAGAAACGAAAGATCAAGGATGATTCCAACCATGAAACTGTAGAATTTTTCTTTGATTTGCAGAACAATCTAAAAGGCACAATTTGTCCAATGGAGGAACCACGAGATGTGATCCATGGAAGTTTAAAAGACTTATATTTTCAGTTGCCAAATGATGTGACTCTTCAAACAAAGGACATGACTTTGGAAGAACAAAAGAATGTGTCTTTCGGAGTGCCAAAAGTTAAGATCGTTCAAAGCATCATATCTTGTGATTCAAAAGACATAACTCTTGGCCATCCAAAAGATATGAATAGGGAGTATATCTTTAACTTACTAATGATTAATACTTCCCTTACTTATAAAAGTTTTCTTTCTTTTCAGGACAAGGAGGTTCAAGGTACTTCAAGGTTCAAAACTTTTCACAAAGATCCTTTCATTTATATTTTCAAAAGGGAATGTCTTGAACATGTTTATATTGAATGGATATATTTTGAAGACAAATCAACAATGTTTAAATAGAAAGACACTAAAGATAAGTAACCTTTCGATTTGAGGACAAATCGCCCAAAAGAAGGGGAGGATGATGTGATCTTGTCTAGCACCAACTTTTTGCATGACATACTCACATCATTGAAGATCAATAAAAATCAATCTAAGGGAGTTCTTCCTTACTTTATATTATATTTACTCATTTATATACTATATATATTAGTTTGACCATACATTTGCATCTTAAACTATACTTGAATAATCATATGTTATCATTCACTTGCATACTATATGATTTTCATGCATAACATATGTTTTCACACCTTTACTTAGCTTTATATTATGTCTTACGTATGTTTTAGATTCATTTATTTTGTTTGCATATCATTTATATATCATGGCAACATGCATCATTCATTTATTAGCCCGTCATGTTATTCTAGCTTATGTTATGCTTACATTAGCTCACTAGCTTTAAATTCATGTTTCTTTAACTCATTTGCATGCATGCATGCATCTATTTTCTAGCTCATATATGTTTTCCTAAATGTCATGAACATCATATGCCTTCTATCTAGCTTATATACATGTTATCTAAGCTTTTAGACAATCATTCATAGCTCATATCACTCAAACTCTTCACGACATCATGCATTTTACCTTAAATGAGATCACACATTGCTTACTTTATTTGTTTGTTGATTCCTATAGGTGAAACACAAAGCAAGGAATATTATGGTAGCTAGATAAGGTAAAAGGACAAGCATAGCAGCTCATAGTAGCTCATGAACGTTCTAGCAGCTTATTTCATCACTTAAGAAGCTTCAACTTAGCTGGAGAAGCTAGCATGTAGCTGAACTTAGCTGGAGGAGAGCTTTGGACCAAATTAATGAAAAGTGGACTAAAGGTAGCTGGAAGTAGCTGGGAGAGTAGCTGAATAGCTGAGAAGACCAAAGCTAACTAGCTTGAGTTCATAAAGATATAGCTCACCTAGTTAGCTACCAAGACATTCACCTAGCTTACCTTGAATCTAGCTCATCTCTGGGCTACCCAAGGACTTCCAGACATTATCCTATGGTTGCAACCTCACCAAAGCATTGCAAGAAGACCCATGTGCATTCAAGTAGGCTTTCATGTGCATCATTCAAGTATGTGCGGTCCATGTGACATCAAATAGGCGCCAAAACACCAAGGGATGCTTCCTATTTGGCCAAAGACTCCTTCCACTTCATTTTAGCACCAACTCACTTCCAAATGCATTCAAAGCATCCTTCAGACCGAACCAACACCTTACCATTCGTCCAAAGCATCATGCACCTTCAAATAGTCATGTATTTAGACAAATAGACATCAGTTGTACTCATCTCATCTCATATATTAAAATTCCTCTTGTGAGTTAATTTCTCTTCAAGTTCTTTGTGAACTTTATCGATTAAGCAAGTATAATTCATATACTTGTGGTGTCATTCCTTCTATTTTGATTCTTAAATTCCTAGATTGATATCTAGTGGGTTGAAGACACTATCACCACCCCTCAAATAATTTTGTGAAGACAGGGATTGTGCTCCTTAGCATTATTTATTCTTTGGCGTGATTGAGATACAACAACACCATCTCCATTTCATCATCAACACCATCATCTTCATCCATCAAGACCATCAATTCTGCAACCATCTCTATCCTTTATTTATTTCATTTTATTTCATTCCTTATCTTTATCATTTCTTTAATCATCCTTTATTAATCATTTTCCTTTTCTTATCTATGTTGCAGCCAAGCTTATAATTCAAGGACATCGGTACTTGTCAATCCTAGATCGGGACACAATAAGGCTATCTACTCTCTTCTCCCAAGCTTGTAGATCACCTTACATCAAGTAGTATTCAGAGCATAGTTGGATTGACAACAAATGTGTCATTGGCGTACAAAGTAAAAAATAGTTCAAAAGAGAAAAGACTCCTTTAACAAAATTGGAGTGCAAAAAGAAAGTAAAAGACAAAAAGATGAAACAAATTCAGAAAAGAAGAAAAGAAAAGAAAAAATTCAAAAAGAGAAAGCAAGCCAAGGAAAAAGTGCTCTACCATTACAAGAACATCAAAAAGGCCATCTACACTAAGAGAATATAACCTTATTGTTTCTTGAGAAAGGTTGCAGTAAGTGTTGTTTCTTGAATTGTAAGTTACCTCTTCCTTTTCTATCCTTTCATTTTCCTTGTCTGCAACCATTTCTTTCTTTTAATACCTTGAATTCCTTTTCTTCTACCTTTCCATTTCTTCTATTCTTTCTACCCTGACCTTATTTGTAGCCGACGTACAAAATGAAAAAATTAACTTGTTCTACTCTTGAGTAAGCTCCTCAAAAGACTTAGAAAGAGAAATTGAGTGGAAAAAGGCTAATTGAGAGAGTGAGATTAGAAGGGGAATTGTTAAAAGCCAAAATTATATTCCCGAGAGTAAACACAAGTGTTGAGTGGAGTGATCTTATCTTTTCTTTGGAGTGAAGATTGTGAAGCTTTGTGAGTGTGATGGTAAGGATTTTAATTCTCTTTTATTTAATACTAACAATTCCTTGTGATCTTCCATCTTTCCAAATATTAGAGGACGAACAACAAAGAAAAAACACATTTCACACTCGTTACCATGTAAATGGTAAAGTGTGTCTTGTAGCTATTGACGGAGGAAGTTGTACAAACATTGCAAGTACATACATGGTGAACAAATTGGGGCTTACAACGATTAAACATTGCAGCACATATGAATTGGAATAGTTGAACAACAAGGAAGAGATGAAGGTCACTGAACAAGTACTTGTTCCATTCTCACTTGGAAGTTACAAAGAAGATATTCTATGTGACGTGGTGCATATACATACGAGTCATTTATTCTTAGGGAGGCCATGGCAATTTGAAAAGCGGGTTGTGCATGATGGTTTCACAAACCGATACTTTTTCTTTCACATAGAAAGGAAAATCATCTTGACTCCACTATCTCCTAGCCGAGTAAATGAAGATCAAAACAACTTGAAGAAGAACATTGAAGCAATGAAAGAACAACTTAAAGACAATTCAACTGAAGAATGTTTGGAGAAAAATTCAAATGAACAAAAGCATTTTGAAGTTGAACAAAATGTTGGAGTTGAAAATGATGAACGGAGAGTGGATGCAGAAACCGTTGGAGTTGAAAATAATGAATTTGGAGGAAAAGAGGGGAGTGAAAAACAATTTTTATCTAACCTTAGTTATTCTCCTATTCTCTCTTTTGTTTTGCAGGACGATTCAAAAGACATATCTTTTCAAGGAGATGATTCAAAAATCATGGCTTTTGGAAAACAAAAGATGTGACTTTTGAAGAGCCAATAGTCATGACTTTTGGTGATTCACAAAACATGTCTCTTGATATTTCAAAGGTTATGCCATTTGAAGTTCCAAAAGAAGCATCACTTGAAGTGCCAAGAGTTGTGTTCGTTGACACTCCAAGTACATTGCACATATTGAAGGGAATTCAGTAACAAATTGAGTTTTCCATCATTAAGAAACCAACGCCCATTAAACATCCACCCTAGTTTGATATTTCCATTCATTTTGTCAATAGTTTTTCATTTACTAATTTTGAGTTTTTTTGCAGTAATTCAATTCATATATATGGTATTATCTTATCAATTTGTGATGGCATGATCATTCGAGAATGCCTATGGAAGAAACGAAAGATCAAGGATGATTCCAACCATGAAACTGTATAATTTTTCTTTGATTTGCAGAACAATCTAAAAGGCACAATTTGTCCAATGGAGGAACCACGAGATGTGATCCATGGAAGTTTAAAAGACTTATATTTTCAGTTGCCAAATGATGTGACTCTTCAAACAAAGGACATGACTTTGGAAGAACAAAAGAATGTGTCTTTAGGAGTGCCAAAAGTTAAGATCGTTCAAAGCATCATATCTTGTGATTCAAAAGACATAACTCTTGGCCATCCAAAAGATATGAATAGGGAGTATATCTTTAACTTACTAATGATTAATACTTCCCTTACTTATAAAAGTTTTCTTTCTTTTCAGGACAAGGAGGTTCAAGGTACTTCAAGGTTCAAAACTTTTCACAAAGATCCTTTCATTTATATTTTCAAAAGGGAATGTCTTGAACATGTTTCTATTGAATGGATATATTTTGAAGACAAATCAACAATGTTTAAATAGAAAGACACTAAAGATAAGTAACCTTTCGATTTGAGGACAAATCGCCCAAAAGAAGGGGAGGATGATGTGATCTTGTCTAGCACCAACTTTTTGCATGACATACTCACATCATTGAAGATCAATAAAAATCAATCTAAGGGAGTTCTTCCTTACTTTATATTATATTTACTCATTTATATACTATATATATTAGTATGACCATACATTTGCATCTTAAACTATACTTGAATAATCATATGTTATCATTCACTTGCATACTATATGATTTTCATGCATAACATATGTTTTCACACCTTTACTTAGCTTTATATTATGTCTTACGTATGTTTTAGATTCATTTATTTTGTTTGCATATCATTTTATATCATGGCAACATGCATCATTCATTTATTAGCCCGTCATGTTATTCTAGCTTATGTTATGCTTACATTAGCTCACTAGCTTTAAATTCATGTTTCTTTAACTCATTTGCATGCATGCATGCATCTATTTTCTAGCTCATATATGTTTTCCTAAATGTCATGAACATCATATGCCTTCTATCTAGCTTATATACATGTTATCTAAGCTTTTAGACAATCATTCATAGCTCATATCACTCAAACTCTTCACGACATCATGCATTTTACCTTAAATGAGATCACACATTGCTTACTTTATTTGTTTGTTGATTCCTATAGGTGAAACACAAAGCAAGGAATATTATGGTAGCTAGATAAGGTAAAAGGACAAGCATAGCAGCTCATAGTAGCTCATGAACGTTCTAGCAGCTTATTTCATCACTTAAGAAGCTTCAACTTAGCTGGAGAAGCTAGCATGTAGCTGAACTTAGCTGGAGGAGAGCTTTGGACCAAATTAATGAAAAGTGGACTAAAGGTAGCTGGAAGTAGCTGGGAGAGTAGCTGAATAGCTGAGAAGACCAAAGCTAACTAGCTTGAGTTCATAAAGATATAGCTCACCTAGTTAGCTACCAAGACATTCACCTAGCTTACCTTGAATCTAGCTCATCTCTGGGCTACCCAAGGACTTCCAGACATTATCCTATGGTTGCAACCTCACCAAAGCATTGCAAGAAGACCCATGTGCATTCAAGTAGGCTTTCATGTGCATCATTCAAGTATGTGCGGTCCATGTGACATCAAATAGGCGCCAAAACACCAAGGGATGCTTCCTATTTGGCCAAAGACTCCTTCCACTTCATTTTAGCACCAACTCACTTCCAAATGCATTCAAAGCATCCTTCAGACCGAACCAACACCTTACCATTCGTCCAAAGCATCATGCACCTTCAAATAGTCATGTATTTAGACAAATAGACATCAGTTGTACTCATCTCATCTCATATATTAAAATTCCTCTTGTGAGTTAATTTCTCTTCAAGTTCTTTGTGAACTTTATCGATTAAGCAAGTATAATTCATATACTTGTGGTGTCATTCCTTCTATTTTGATTCTTAAATTCCTAGATTGATATCTAGTGGGTTGAAGACACTATCACCACCCCTCAAATAATTTTGTGAAGACAGGGATTGTGCTCCTTAGCATTATTTATTCTTTGGCGTGATTGAGATACAACAACACCATCTCCATTTCATCATCAACACCATCATCTTCATCCATCAAGACCATCAATTCTGCAACCATCTCTATCCTTTATTTATTTCATTTTATTTCATTCCTTATCTTTATCATTTCTTTAATCATCCTTTATTAATCATTTTCCTTTTCTTATCTATGTTGCAGCCAAGCTTATAATTCAAGGACATCGGTACTTGTCAATCCTAGATCGGGACACAATAAGGCTATCTACTCTCTTCTCCCAAGCTTGTAGATCACCTTACATCAAGTAGTATTCAGAGCATAGCTGGATTGACAACAAATGTGTCATTGGCGTACAAAGTAAAAAATAGTTCAAAAGAGAAAAGACTCCTTTAACAAAATTGGAGTGCAAAAAGAAAGTAAAAGACAAAAAGATGAAACAAATTCAGAAAAGAAGAAAAGAAAAGAAAAAATTCAAAAGAGAAAGCAAGCCAAGGAAAAAGTGCTCTACCATTACAAGAACATCAAAAAGGCCATCTACACTAAGAGAATATAACCTTATTGTTTCTTGAGAAAGGTTGCAGTAAGTGTTGTTTCTTGAATTGTAAGTTACCTCTTCCTTTTCTATCCTTTCATTTTCCTTGTCTGCAACCATTTCTTTCTTTTAATACCTTGAATTCCTTTTCTTCTACCTTTCCATTTCTTCTATTCTTTCTACCCTGACCTTATTTGTAGCCGACGTACAAAATGAAAAAATTAACTTGTTCTACTCTTGAGTAAGCTCCTCAAAAGACTTAGAAAGAGAAATTGAGTGGAAAAAGGCTAATTGAGAGAGTGAGATTAGAAGGGGAATTGTTAAAAGCCAAAATTATATTCCCGAGAGTAAACACAAGTGTTGAGTGGAGTGATCTTATCTTTTCTTTGGAGTGAAGATTGTGAAGCTTTGTGAGTGTGATGGTAAGGATTTTAATTCTCTTTTATTTAATACTAACAATTCCTTGTGATCTTCCATCTTTCCAAATATTAGAGGACGAATAACAAAGAAAAAACACATTTCACACTCGTTACCATGTAAATGGTAAAGTGTGTCTTGTAGCTATTGACGGAGGAAGTTGTACAAACATTGCAAGTACATACATGGTGAACAAATTGGGGCTTACAACGATTAAACATTGCAGCACATATGAATTGGAATAGTTGAACAACAAGGAAGAGATGAAGGTCACTGAACAAGTACTTGTTCCATTCTCACTTGGAAGTTACAAAGAAGATATTCTATGTGACGTGGTGCATATACATACGAGTCATTTATTCTTAGGGAGGCCATGGCAATTTGAAAAGCGGGTTGTGCATGATGGTTTCACAAACCGATACTTTTTCTTTCACATAGAAAGGAAAATCATCTTGACTCCACTATCTCCTAGCCGAGTAAATGAAGATCAAAACAACTTGAAGAAGAACATTGAAGCAATGAAAGAACAACTTAAAGACAATGCAACTGAAGAATGTTTGGAGAAAAATTCAAATGAACAAAAGCATTTTGAAGTTGAACAAAATGTTGGAGTTGAAAATGATGAATGGAGAGTGGATGCAGAAACCGTTGGAGTTAAAAATAATGAATTTGGAGGAAAAGAGGAGAGCAAAAAACAATTTTTATCTAACCTTAGTTATTCTCATATTCTCTCATTTGTTTTGCAGGACTATTCAAAAGACATATCTTTTCAAAGAGATGATTCAAAAATCATGGCTTTTGGAAAACAAAAGATGTGACTTTTGAAGAGTCAATAGTCATGACTTTTGGTGATTCACAAAACATGTCTCTTGATATTTCAAAGGTTATGCCATTTGAAGTTCCAAAAGAAGCATCACTTGAAGTGCCAAGAGTTGTGTTCGTTGACACTCCAAGTACATTGCACATATTGATGGGAATTCAGTAACAAATTGAGTTTTCCATCATTAAGAAACCAACGCCCATTAAACATCCACCCTGGTTTGATATTTCCATTCATTTTGTCAATAGTTTTTCATTTACTAATTTTGAGTTTTTTTGCAGCAATTCAATTCATGTATATGGTATTATCTTATCAATTTGTGATGGCATGATCATTCGAGAATGCCTATGGAAGAAACGAAAGATCAAGGATGATTCCAACCATGAAACTGTAGAATTTTTCTTTGATTTGCAGAACAATCTGAAAGGCACAATTTGTCCAATGGAGGAACCAAGAGACGTGATCCATGGAAGTTTAAAAGACTTATATTTTCAGTTGCCAAAGGATGTGACTCTTCAAACAAAGGACATGACTTTTGAAGAACAAAAGAATGTGTCTTTAGGAGTGCCAAAAGTTATGATCGTTCAAAGCAACATATCTTGTGATTCAAAAGACATAAATCGTGGCCATCCAAAAGATATGAATAGGGAGTATATGTTTAACTTACTAATAATTAATACTTCCCTTACTTATAAAAGTTTTCTTTCTTTTCAGGACAAAGAGGTTCAAGGTACTTATTCAAGGTTCATAACTTTTCACAAGGATCCTTTCATAGATCTTTTCAAAAGGGAATGTCTTGAACAAGTTGCTATTGAATGGATATATTTTGAAGACAAATCAGCAATGTTTAAATATAAAGACACTAAAGAGAAGTCACCTTTCGATTTGAGGACAAATCGCCCAAAGGAAGGGGGGATGATGTGATCCTGTCTAGCACCAACTTTTTGCATGACATACTCACATCATTGAAGATCCATCAAAATCAATCTAAGGGAGTTCTTCATTACTTTATATTATATTTACTTATTTATATAATATATATATTATTATGAGCATACATTTGCATTTTAAACTATGTTTGAATAATCATATGTTATCATTCACTTGCATACTATATGATTTTCATGCATAACATATGTTTTCACAACTTTACTTAGCTTTATTATGTCTTACGTATGTTTTAGATTCATTTATTATGTTTGCATATCATTTACATATCATGGCAACATGTATCATTCATTTATTAGCCCGTCATGTTATTATAGCTCATGTTATGTTTACATTAGCTCACTAGCTTTAAAACCATGTTTCTTTAACTCATTTGCATGCATGCATGCATCTATTTTCTAGCTCATATATGTTTTCCTAAATGTCATGAACGTCATATGCCTTCTATCTAGATTATATACATGTTATCTTAGCTACTAGATAATCATTCATAGCTCATATCACTCAAACACTTCACGACGTCATGCATTTTACCTTAGATGAGCTCACACATTGCTTACTTTATTTTTTTGTTGATTCCTATAGGTGAAACACAAAGCAAGGCATATTATGGTAGCTTGGTAAGCCAAAAGAACAAGCATAGCAGCTCACACTAGTTCATGAATGTTATGGAAGCTCATTTCATCACTTAAGAAGCTTCAACTTAGATGGAGGAGCTAGTGATGTGATCCTACCGACCACCAAGTTAAAACAAAACATGCTCACAACTTTGAAGTTCTTCCAAGATGATTCTAAGGGAGTCTTGCCTTATTTTATTAGTTATTTACTTATTTATGCATTACATGTCATGTGAATATGTTTATCTTATTCTTAATTTTGCTTGAATGTTATATGCTATCATTTATATGTATAATATATGATATTCATGCATGACTTATTAATTTACATCTTTATATAACTCATTCAATGCATATGCATTCATAGTTAGCTCATTTGCATTATTAACATAGGTGGAAGCATGCATTCATAATTATCATAGCTCAATTCCTATCTAATTATTTGTTTACATACTTTGTCTAGGTTCATTGGATGCTAAGAAGACTAAAGGCAATTGAAGAGTTGGTTGGACAGTTCACGTCAGTCAGATTGATTTACAATTTTGAGCATGTTCCAAGCATCTTTTGGTGATGAAGTCTTATTAATATTTAATCCCCTATTTCTTAGTTTTCTAACGTATTTTGAATCACACCAATCCGATATCGGGAGCTTGAGATATGCCCAGCTTACTGAAGACAGTGCAGGCTGGAAATTAATACGGGATTTGCAACCATTCATCTCCTTCAAAGGACTTATGCATGGGAGGAATTAATGAAGACATGCATGGACGAGAAAAGAATATTAAAATGAATTAGAACATTTGTGAGGAGGTGCAAGGATTCATTCAAAGGCTTTTAAATTCATCCGTTCATGCATATTCATGCAAGAAGCCAAATAGTCATGTTCACACATGGCGGAAGAATTTCAGCCAAGATACATTCATGAACATTCATCCATAGAAGACAAATCAACAAGTTCACACAAGGTGGGATGAATTCGGCCAAAGGATGAATTCCATTAAAAGATGAACATCCATTCATCAAAATTCATTCACCTAAGCCATGCTTTGTATCTACTTAAAGTATGAACACTCATCCATGAAGGTTCACTCATTAAATGTTTTGTATTCACACCATGCACTCTTAGGCCTATAAATAGATTTCCATTCATTTGTAAAAGAAACCAAGTCACTTTGTTTAATCAAATATTTGTGAGAGCTTATCTCTTTAGTTCTTAAGTGAACTTTATCGACTTATCAAGCTTATGTTTGTGGCGTCACCCCTATCTATTTCACCCTGATACTTCTAGTTCCTATCTCTTTATAGATAGTGGGTCAAAGTCCTTGTTTACGATCCCTTAAAGAAACAATATAAAGTCTGGGTCTTTGTTCTTTAACATTAGTTATTCTTTGAGTTTTCTTTGAGATACTACTTTTCATATTCATCTCCATCACCTTCATTCTACTTCCATTACCATACTTCATCATTTCCTTTAAACATATCACCAACTTATATATATTTTCCGCTGCCATATTTATCTTTCCATTTCATTACTTCCATTTAACCATTTTTTTAGCATTCTTGTTTGTGCAGGATACTTGTTGTTTTCCTAGATCGAAACAGTCAAAGGTACAACCTTGACTACACCATCCATCCAAGTGAGGCTAGGTTGAACAGTATCAGCTAGCATGTAGCTGAACTTAGCTGGAGGATAGCTTTGGACCAAATTAATGAAAAAGTGGACTAAATGTAGCTGGAAGTAGCTGGGAGAGTAGTTGAGGAGCTGAGAAAACCAAACTAACTAGCTTGAGTTCATCAAGATATAGCTCACCTAGTTAGCTACCAAGACATTCACCTAGCTTACCTTGAAGCTAGTTCATCTCTAGGCTGCCCAAGGACTTCAAGACATCATCCTATGGTTGCAACCTCACTAAAGCATTGCAAAAAGACCCATGTGCATTCAAGTAGGCTACCATGTGTATCATTCAAGCATGTGCGCTCCATGTGACATCAAATAGGCGCCAAAACTCCAAGGGCTGCTTCCTATTCGGCCAAAGACTCCTTCCACATCATTTTGGAGCCAAATAACTTCCAAATACTTTCAAAACACCCTTAAGACCGAACCAAAACCTTACCATTCGCCCAAAGCATCATGCACCTTCAAATAGTCATGTACTTAGACAAATAGACATCATTTATACTCATCTCATCTCATATATTAAAATTACTCTTGTGAGTTAATTTCTCTTCAAGTTCTTTGTGAACTTTATCTATTAAGCAAGTATAATTCATATACTTATGGCGTCATTCCTTCCATTTTGATTCTTTAATTCCTAGATTGATATCTAGTGGGTTGAAGACACTATCACCACCCCTCAAACAAGTTTGTGAAGACATGGATTGTGCTCATTTGCATTATTTCTTCTTTGGCATGTTTGAGATACAACAACAACACCATCTCCATTTCATTATCAACACCATCATCTTCATCCATCAGGACCATCAATTCTGCAACCATCTCTATCCTTTATTTATTTCATTTCATTCCTTATCTTTATGATTTCATTAATCTTCCTTTCTTGATGATGTGATCCAATTCAGCATCATATTTACCATGGCTATTCCAACCTCTCCAGGGAATAAACTTTCTATCTTTATACCTATAGATGCTTATTTCATATGTTATAAGATAGTTATTTTCATATATATATATATATATTATACCTATAGTTATCATGATCATAAGTTATCCATTTATATATGAGATACAAGTTATTATCATATACTATAGTCACATTTTTATAATATACACATTATATAAGTTTATATACTTAGTTTATTTTCTTATGTTACGCATGTAGGCACATTCGGCCAACACTTGGGAGCTGCATTGGAGCTAAATGGAGCATGTAACAGTAAGGAAACTTACATGGGATCGATTAGGAGAGCACAAGGAACAATTGGTGAAAAGTTATCCGAAGGCCGTGAGCTCATAGCTAGATTGAGCTGAAGATTTGACCTACAAGATGACCTTATTTCAGCCGGGGAGTTGCACCATCATCATCACCGCTTAGGACACTTAACACACAAAGTAGCTCAAACATGATGGGTTACTTTTCCAAACATTGTGACCTTTTATGAATGATGTTGCCCATGAAGATGCCTTTTCAACAAGGAACACGTGGATGAAGAGATCACACCAATTGGAAGCTTAAATCACTAAGAGATATGAGCTAAAGGGTCCATGCCTATTCGGCCACATCACATGCCATGCACATGAGAGCCTTTGGTGCCAAACATGAAGAGACACACCACCATTCGGCCAAGGGAAGAAAATGGCGCCAAGATGAACAAGCATGCCCATTCGGCCAAGGGAGATGTCTTCCCATCCTTAGCCGAATCATTAAGGCCTTTCATGAAGAGTTAGCCGAACCATCACAAGCCCAAAGGACTTATTCATTCATCTCAAGCATTATGTATTTTCCTAGAGACATGTATCTAGCCGAAACAACTTGTAACCATTCGGCCAAGCCCTCTCATTTCCTATAAATAGAGTGGCTTGCCTTCATTTGTACCCATCTCATCTCTTATATAAAGTATACTCTTGTGAGTTATTTCTCTTCAAAGTTCTTTGTGAACTTTATCGATTAAACAAGTATAGTTTCTATACTTGTGGCGTCATTCCTTCTATTTTTGATTCCAAAATTCCTAGATTGATATCTAGTGGGTTGAAGACACTATCACCACCCCTCAAGCAAGTTTGTGAAGATCGGGATTGTGCTTCATAGTATAGTTTCCTCTTTGGCAAGTTTGAGATACAACATGACCACCATCTTCATTCCATCATCAACATCATTAACATCCTTCATCAATACCATCATCAATCCCATAATTCCGTAGCCATCTCTATTCTTATTCTTTCATTCCATTACTTATATTATTATTCATTTCTTAAACCCATTATTAATCATATTTTTTTCTTATTATTTTACAGCCCAAGCTTATTAATTCAAGGACATCAGTACTTGTCAATCCTAGATCGGGACACAAGAAGGCTATATACTCTTCCATCAAAGCGTGTAGATTCACCTTATATCAAGCAGTAATCAGAGCATAGTTGGATTGACAACAAAAGTGTCATTTGGCGTGCAAAGCTAAAGAAAAAGACTCCTACATCAAAATTGGAGTACAAAAAGAAAGAAAAGACAAAAAGAAGAAGAAAATTCAGAAAAAGAAAAGAAGAAAAGAAAAAAGAAATTCAAAAAGAAAGCAAGCCAAGGAAAGTGCTCTACCATTGCAAAGTACATCAAAGAGGCCATCTACACTAAGAGAAGATAACCTTATTGTTTCTTGAGAAAGGTTGCAGTAAGCGTTGTTTCTTGGATTGTAAGTCACCTATTTCTTTTCTATACCTTCATTTTCCTTGTCTTCAACCATTTTATATTTTAATACCTTTAAATCCTTTCTTCTATCTTTCCATTTCTTCTATTCTTTCTACCCTAACCTATCTACAGCCGACGCACACAAGGAAGGAATTAACTTGTTCTAATCATGAGTAAGTTCTTCAAAGGACTTAGCAAGAGAAATTGGAGTGGAAAAAGGTTATTGAGAGAGTGAGATCAAAAGGGGAATTTCTAAAAGCCAAATATATATATATATTCCCGAGAGTAAACACAAGTGTTGAGTGGAGTGATCTTATCTTTTCTTTGGAGTGAAATTGTGAGACTTTATGAGTGTGCTGGTAAGGTTTATTTTTGTTTTATTTACTAACCATGTCTCAAAGTCCTAAAGGAAATGCAGGTCAACCCAATCTGCAAATGCAAGCACTAATTGGCGAAATGATAAGAATGTTTCAAACAGAATTTGATGCTCTCCATGAGAAACTAGACCAAAGACAAGATCAACCACAAACCAAAAACAATGATACTCCTCGGAGGCAACAACCTCTTCCAGAAGATGATGTTCCAAATCCTTATGACGAAGAAGAACTAGCATTGATACAAGGACCTATGCGTGCCAATGTTGATGATAATATGAGCAACATCAAAATCAAAATTCCTCAATTTCAAGGGAAGACTGATCCAGAAGCATATCTTGAATGGGAAAGCAAGGTGGAACATGTGTTTAGTTTCCATAACTATTCCGAACTCAAGAAAGTAAGATTGACAGCTATGGAGTTTGTTGATTATGCTTTGATATGGTGGGATCAACTTACTATTACCCGGAGGAGGAATGGAGAGAGACCCATTTCAACATGGCTCGAAATGAAAGGTATCATGCGTAAACGTTTCATTCCTACTCATTATCACCGAGACATGTTTCAGAAATTATAGAATTTGAAGCAAGGCCAACGGAGTGTGGAGGATTATTATAAAGAAATGGAAGTGGCAATGATCCGAGTCAATATTGAGGAGGATCGTGAAGCAACCATGGCTAGATTTCTAGCTAGACTCAATCCTGAGATTGCCAACACACTAGAATTGTATCATTATATTGAACTTGATGAAATGGTGCAAATGGCTATGAAAATATAAAGGCAACTACGGAGAAGAACTATCTCTCGTACTTCAGTGCCTACATCTTCAAGATGGAGTCCAAACAACAATTTGAGGAAGTCTACCCCTATTCCTACCAAAGAGAAGGTTGATTCATCAAATGCTTCCCAAATTGGTAAGGAGAATCGAGGAAAAGAGATCCCTGAATGATCAAGAGACATCCGCTGCTTTAAATGTCTTGGGAGGGGACATATATCCACGCAATGTCCCAACAGAAACACCATGTTACTACTAGGAAATGGTGAGATCGAATCTGACCATGAAGAAGAAGAAGCGCCACCACCACCAACAGAAGTTGAGGAAGAAACAGAAATTAGTGCTCCTGTGGAAGGTGAAGCCTTAGTGGTTAAAAGAAGTCTGAATGCCCAAGTAGTAGAAAATGACGCACAACAGGAAAATATCTTTCATACTCGATGCCATGTGAATGAAAAGGTGTGTTTCATGATTATAGACAGTGGGAGTTGTACTAATGTTGCCAGTACCATCATGGTGGAGAAATTGGGATTGCAAACGTTGAAACATCCAAATCCCTACAAACTACAATGGCTCAATGAACGAGGTGAACTTAATGTCAACAAATAGGTGATGGTTCCTTTTTCAATTGGTAAGTACAAGGATGAGGTTATGTGCGATGTTGTTCCTATGCATGCTAGCCATTTACTTCTTGGAAGACCATGGCAATATGATATGAGGACCATTCATGATTGTTTTATCAATCAGTATTCATTCAACCATGGAGGAAAGTAGATCATCCTAAAACCCTTGATGCCTAAACAAGTCCAAGTTGAGCAAATCAAGATGAAACAAAGTGTTGAGGCCATTAGGAAAGGAAAATCGAAGTTAATCCAGTAAGAAAACATTCAAAAAACAAGTGCTTATACATCTAATTGCTTGTTACAAAGATGTTTACTGATGAGGCGCAAGGTTAATGAAGATTTTTCTAACTTTGACAATGCAGGAATTTCCTTTGATTTGCAGGATGATCCAAGTGACACAATCCATCAATTTGGGAAATTAAAGGACGTGACCTTTCAAGAGCCAAAAGGTGCGATTTTTGAAAAGCAAAGAGTGGTAATTCTTCATCCAAAGGACGTGATCCTTCAAGAATCAAGAGTTATGCCTAATGAAAATCAAAGGGAAGCGCTTTTTCAACCAAGGGGCGTGACTTATGAGAACATCACCATTCCAAGAGTTATCATCTTTAACGAATCAATGCAAACATCTATTGAAGAACAAAAGGACATGATTTTTGGAATGCAAAAGGGCACAAACGTTCAAAGCAAAATGACTTCAATAGACATGAACTTTGATAATAAGTTATTTTCATATATATATATATATTATACCTATAGTTATTATGATAATAAGTTATCCATTTATATATGAGATACAAGTTATTATCATATACTATAGTCACATTTTTATAATATACACATTATATAAGTTAATATACTTAGTTTATTTTCTTATGTTACGCATGTAGGCACATTCAGCCAACACTTGGGAGCTGCACTGGAGCTAAATGGAGCATGTAACAGCAAGGAAACTTACATGGGATCGATTAGGAGAGCACAAGGAACAATTGGTGAAAAGTTATCCGGAGGCCGTGAGCTCATAGCTAGATTGAGCTGAAGATTTGAGCTACAAGATGACCTTATTTCAGCTAGGAGTTGCACCATCATCATCACCACTTAGGACACTTCAAATATGTCCTAAGTCAAAATTTGTGAAATCGTACCTTTTCGCGAATAGTTGCCACCTCAAAAGGTACCTTTTCACAAGAAGCTGCCCAAACGTTCACCATGTTTCAAGTCATCTAAGTCCAGCTCACCACCAGCTCATTCACACCCAAAGTAGCTCAAACATGAAGGGTTACTTTTCCAAACATTGTGACCTTTCATGAATGATGCTGCCCATAAAGATGCCTTTTCAACAAGGAACATATGGATGAAGAGATCACACCAATTGGAAGCTTAAATCGCCAAGAGATATGAGCTAAAGGGTCCATGCATATTCGGCCACATCACATGCCATGCACATGAGAGCCTTTGGCGCTAAACATGAAGAGACACACCACCATTCGGCCAAGGAAAGAAAATGGCACCAAGATGAACAAGCATACCCATTCGGCCAAGGGAGATGTCTTCCCATCCTTAGCCAAATCATTAAGGCCTTTCATGAAGAGTTAGCCGAACCATCACAAGCCCAAAGGACTTATTCATTCATCTCAAGCATTATGTTATTTCCTATAGACATGTATCTAGCCGAAACAAGTTGTAACCATTCGGCCAAGCCCTCTCATTTCCTATAAATAGAGTGGCTTGCCTTCATTTGTACCCATCTTATCTCTTATATAAAATATACTCTTGTGAGTTATTTTTCTTCAAAGTTCTTTGTGAACTTTATCGATTAAACAAGTATAGTTTCTATACTTGTGGCATCATTCCTTCCATTTTTGATTCCATAATTCCTATATTGATATCTAGTGGGTTGAAGACACTAACACCACCCCTCAAGCAAGTTTGTGAAGACCGGGATTGTGCTTCATAGCATAGTTTCCTCTTTGGCAAGTTTGAGATACAACATCACCACCATCTTCATTCCATCATCAACATCCTTCATCAAGACCATCATCAATCCATAATTCCACATCCATCTCTATTCTTATTCTTTCATTCCATTACTTATATTATTATTCATTTCTTAAACCCATTATTAATCATATTTCTTTCTTATTATTTTGTAGTCCAAGCTTATTAATTCAAGGACATCAGTACTTGTCAATCCTTTCTTGTAATGAATGACGTAAGGGAATGACTCCAAAAACACCACCCATTTGGCATGTCGCTTGTTTAACTTATGTTGGCCTTTGATATGTTTTAAAGCTTCATGGTCAGTGTGTATGACGAATTCCTTTGGTAGAAGATAATGCTGCCAAACTTCAAGTGCCCTTATGAGAGAATATATCTCTTTGTCATAAGTTGGATAGTTTAACAAAGCACCATTCAACTTTTCACTAAAATATGCAATGGGTCGTCCTTCTTGAGTCAACTTCTCACCAATTGACTTTGTTTAATCAAATATTTGTGAGAGTTTCTCTCTATAGTTCTTAAGTGAACTTTATCGACTTATCAAGCTTATGCTTGTGGCGTCATCCCTATCTATGTCACCCTGATACTTCTGGTTCCTATCTCTTTATAGATAGTGGGTCAAAGTCCTTGTTTACCATCCCTTAAAGAAGCAATATAAAGTCTGGGACTTTGTTCTTTAACATTGGTTCTTCTTTGAGTCTTCTTTGAGATACTACTTTTCATATTCATCTCCATCACCTTTATTCTACTTCCATTACAATACTTTATCATTTCCTTTAAACATATCACCAACTTATTTATATATTTTCAGCTGCCATATTTATCTTTCCGTTTCATTACTTCCATTTAACTAATTTTTTAGCTTTATTGTTTGTGTAGGATCCTTGTTGCTTTCCTATATCGAAACAATCAAAGGTACAACCTTGACTTCACCATTCATCCAAGTGAGGCTAGGTTGAACTACATCAATTAATCATTTTCCTTTTCTTATCTATGCTGCAGCCAAGCTTATAATTCAAGGACATCAGTACTTGTCAATCCTAGATCGGGACACAATAAGGTTATCTACTCTCTTATCCCAAGCGTGTAGATCACCTTACATCAATTGGTAATCAAAGCATAGTTGGATTGACAATAAAAGTTTCATTGGTGTGCAAAGCAAAAAGAAGTTCAAAAGAGAAAAGACTCCTTCAACAAAATTGGAGTGCAAAAAGAAAGAAAACGACAGAAAGAAGAAAAAAATTCAGAAAAGAAGAAAAGAAAATAAAAAATTCAAAAAGGGAAAGAAAGCCAAGGAAAAAGTGCTCTACCATTACAAGAACATCAAAGAGGCCTTCTACACTACGAGAAGATAACCTTATTGTTTCTTGAGAAAGGTTGCAGTAAGTGTTGTTTCTTGAATTGTAAGTTACCTCTTCCTTTTCTATCCTTTCATTTTCCTTGTCTTCAAGCATTTATTTCTTTTAATACCTTGAATTCCTTTTCTTCTACCTTTCCATTTCTTCTATTCTTTCTACCCTGACCTTATTTGTAGCCGACGCACAAAAGGAAAAAATTAACTTGTTCTAATCTTGGGTAAGCTCCTCAAAGGACTTAGAAAGAGAAATTGAGTGGAAAAAGGCTAATTGAGAGAGTGAGATCAGAAGGGGAATTGTTAAAAGCCAAAATTGTATTCCCGAGAGTAAACACATGTGTTAAGTGGAGTGATCTTATCTTTTCTTTCGAGTGAACATTGTGAGGCTTTGTGAGTGTGCTGGTAAGTTTTTTAATTTTCTTTATTTAATACTACAAATTTCTTGTGATCTTCCATCTTTCCAAATATTAGAGGACGAACAGTAAAGAACAAACACATTTCACACTCGTTGCCATGTAAATGGTAAAGTGTGTCTTGTAGCTATTGACGGAGGAAGTTGTACAAACATTGCAAGTACATACATGGTGAACAAATTGGGGCTTACAACGATTAAACATTGCAGCCCATATGAATTGGAATAGTTGAACAACGAGGAAGAGATGAAGGTCACTAAACAAGTACTTGTTCCATTCTCACTTGGAAGTTACAAAGAAGAGATTCTATGTGACGTGGTGCATATACATACGAGTCATTTACTCTTGGGGAGGCCATGGCAATTTGACAAGCGGCCTGTCTATGATGGTTTCACAAACCGATACTCTTTATTTCACAATGAAACGAAAATCATCTTGACTCCACTATCTCCTAGCCGAATAAATGAATATCAAAACACCTTGAAGAAGAACATTGAAGCAATGAAAGAACAACTTAAAAACAATGCAAATGAAGAATGTTTGGAGAAAAAATCAAATGAACAAAAGAATTTTGAAGTTGAACAAAATGTTGGAGTTGAAAATGATGAACGGAGAGTGGATGCAGAAACCGTTGGAGTTGAAAATAATGAATTTGGAGGAAAAGAGGAGAGTGAATTTTTTTTTTATCTAACCTTACTTATTCTCATATTCTCTCTTTTGTTTTGCAGGATGATTCAAGAGACATAGCTTTTCAAGGAGATGATTCAAAAATCATGGCTTTTGGAAAACCAAAAGATGTGACTTTTGAAGAGCCAATAGTCATGACTTTTGGTGATTCAAAAAATATGTCTCTTGATATTTCAAAGGTTATGCCATTTGAAGTTCCAAAAGAAGCATCACTTGAAGTGCCAATAGTTGTGTTCGTTGACACTCCAAGTACATTGCACATATTGAAGTTCCAAAAGAACCATCATTAAGAAACCAACGCCCATTAAACATCCACCCTCGTTTGATATTTCCATTCATTTTGTCAATAGTTTTTCATTTACTAATTTTGAGTTATTTTGCAACAATTCAATTCATGTATATGGTATTATCTTATCAATTTCTGATGGCATGATCATTCGAGAATGCCTATAGAAGAAACAAAAGATCAAGGATGATTTCAACCATGAAATTGTAGAATTTTTCTTTGATTTGCAAAACAATCTAAAAGGCACAATTTGTCCAATGGAGGAACCAAGAGACGTGATCCATGGAAGTTTAAAAGACTTATATTTTCAGTTGCCAAAGGATGTGACACTTCAAACAAAGGACATGACTTTTGAAGAACAAAAGAATGTGTCTTTAGGAGTGCCAAAAGTTATGATCGTTCAAAGCAACATATCTTGTGATTCAAAAGACATAACTCTTGGCCATCCAAAAGATATGAATAGGGAGTATATGTTTAACTTACTAATGATTAATACTTCCCTTACATATAAAAGTTTTCTTTCTTTTCAGGACAAGGAGGTTCAAGGTACTTATTCAAGGTTCATAACTTTTCACAAGGATCCTTTCATAGATCTTTTCAAAAGGGAATGTCTTGAACAAGTTGCTATTGAATGGATATATTTTGAAGACAAATCAGTAATGTTTAAATAGAAAGACACTAAAGAGAAGTCACCTTTCGATTTGAGGACAAATCGCCCAAAAGAAGGGGAGGATGATGTGATCTTGTCTAGCACCAACTTTTTGCATGACATACTCACATCATTGAAGATCCATCAAAATCAATCTAAGGGAGTTCTTCGTTACTTTATATTATATTTACTTATTTATATACTATATATATTATTATGAGCATACATTTGCATCTTAAACTATGCTTGAATAATCATATGTTATCATTCACTTGCATACTATATGATTTTCATGCATAACATATGTTTTCACAACTTTACTTAGCTTTATATTATGTCTTACGTATGTTTTAGATTCATTTATTATGTTTGCATATCATTTACATATCATGGCAGCATGTATATTCATTTATTAGCCCGTCATGTTATTCTAGCTCATGTTATGTTTACATTAGCTCACTAGCTTTAAATCCATGTTTCTTTAACTCATTTGCATGCATGCATGCATCTATTTTCTAGCTCATATATGTTTTCCTAAAGGTCATGAATGTAATATGCCTTTTATCTAGCTTATATACATGTTATCTTAGCTTCTAGACAATCATTAATAGCTCATATCACTCAAACTCTTCACGACATCATGCATTTTACCTTAAATGAGCTCACACATTGCTTACTTTATTTGTTTGTTGATTCCTATAGGTGAAACACAAATCAAGGCATATTATGGTAGCTTGGTAAGCCAAAAGAACAAGCATAGCAGCTCACACTAGCTCATGAACGTTATGGCAGCTCATTTCATCACTTAAGAAGCTTCAACTTAGGTGGAGGAGCTAGTGATGTGATCCTACCGACCATCAAGTTCAAACAAAACATGCTCACAACTTTGAAGTTCTTCTAAGATGATTCTAAGGGAGTCTTCCTTATTTTATTATTTATTTTTTTATTTATGCATTACATGTCATGTGAATATGTTTATCTTATTCTTAATTTTGCTTGAATGTTATATGATGTCATTTATATGTATAATATATGATATTCATGCATGACTTATTAATTTACATCTTTATATAACTCATTCATAGTTAGCTCATTTGCATTATTAACATAGGTGGAAGCATGCATTCATAATTATCATAGCTCAATTCCTATCTAATTATTTGTTTACATACTTTGTCTAGGTTCATTGGATGCTAAGAAGACTAAAGGCAATTGAAGAGTTGGTTGGATAGTTCACGACAGTCAGATTGATCTACACTTTGGAACATGTTCCAAGCATCTTTGTGTGATGAAGTCTTCTTAATATTCAATCCCCTATTTCTTAGTTTTCCAACGCATTTTGCATAACATCAATCCGATATCGGGAGCTTGAGATATGCCCAGCTTACTGAAGACAGTGCAGGCTGGAAATTAATATGGGATTTGCAACGATTCATCTCCTTCAAAAGACTTATGCATGGGAGGAATTAATGAAGACATGCATGGACGAGAAAAATATATTAAAATGAATTAGAACATTTGTGAGGAGGTACAAGGATTCATTCAAAAGCTTTTAAATTCATCCATTCTTGCATATTCATGCAAGAAGCCAAATAGTCATGTTCACACAAGGGGAAGAATTTCAGCCAAGATACATTCATGAACATTCATCCATAGAAGACAAATCAACAAGTTCACACAAGGTGGGATGAATTCGGCCAAAGAAAGTATTCCATTAAAAGATGAACATCCATTCATCAAAATTCATTCACCTAAGCCATGCTTTGTATCTACTTAAAGTATGAACACTCATCCATGAAGGTTCACTCATTAAATGTTTTGTATTCACACCATGCACTCTTATACCTATAAATAGATTTCCATTCATTTGTAAAAGAAACCAATTCACTTTGTTTAATCAAATATTTGTGAGAGCTTCTCTCTTTAGTTCTTAAGTGAACTTTATCGACTTATCAAGCTTATGCTTGTGGCGTCACCCCTATCTATTTCACCCTGATACTTCTGGTTCCTATCTCTTTATAGATAGTGGGTCAAAGTCCTTGTTTACCATCCCAAAAAGAAGCAATATAAAGTCTAAGCCTTTGTTCTTTAACATTGGTTCTTCTTTGAGTCTTCTTTGAGATACTACTTTTCATATTCATCTCCATCACCTTCATTCTACTTCCATTACCATACTTCATCATTTCCTTTAAACATATCACCAACTTATATATATATTCCGCTGCCATATTTATCTTTCTATTTCATTACTTCCATTTAACCATTTTTTTAGCTTTCTTGTTTGTGCATGATACTTGTTGTTTTCCTAGATTGAAAAAATCAAAGGTACAACCTTGACTTTACCATCCATCCAAGTGAGGCTAGGTTGAACAGTATCAGCTAGCATGTAGCTGAACTTAGCTGGAGGAGAGCTTTGGACCAAATTAATGAAAATTGGACTAAAGGTAGCTAGAAGTAGCTAGGAGAGTAGCTGAGGAGCTGAGAAGACCAAATCTAACTAGCTTGAGTTCATCAAGATATAGCTCACCTAGTTAGCTACAAATACATTCACCTAGCTTACCTTGAAGCTAGTTCATCTCTAGGTTGCCCAAGGACTTCAAGATATCATCCTATGGTTGCAACCTCACCAAAGCATTGCAAGAAGACCCATGTGCATTCAAGTAGGCTTCCATGTGCATCATTCAAGCATGTGCGCTCCATGTGACATCAAATAGGTGCCAAAACACCAAAGGATGCTTCCTATCCGGTCAAAGACTACTTTCACTTCATTTTGGTGCCAAATAACTTCCAAATACATTCAAAGCACCCTTAAGACCAAACCAACACCTTACCATTCGTCCAAAGCATCATGTACCTTCAAATAGTCATGTATTTAGACAAATATACATCATTTGTACTCATCTCATCTCATATATTAAAATTACTCTTGTGAGTTAATTTCTCTTCAAGTTCTTTGTGAACTTTATCGATTAAGCAAGTATAATTTATATACTTGTGGCGTTATTCCTTCCATTTGATTCTTGAGTTCCTAGATTGATATCTAGTGGGTTGATGACACTCTCACCACCCCTCAAACAAGTTTGTGAAGACCGGGATTGTGCTCCTTAGCATTATTTCTTCTTTGGCATGTTTGAGATACAACAACAACACCATCTCCATTTCATCATCAACACCATCATCTTCATCCATCAAGTACCATCAATTCTGCAACCATCTCTATCCTTTACTTATTTCATTTTATTCCTTATCTTCATGATTTCATTAATCTTCCTTTATTAATCATTTTCCTTTTCTTATCTATGTTGCAGCCAAGATTATAATCAAAGGACATCAGTACTTGTCAATCCTAGATCGAGACACAATAAGGTTATCTACTCTCTTCTCCCTAGCGTGTAGATCACCTTACATCAATTGGTAATCAGAGCATAGTTTGATTGACAACAAAAGTGTCATTGGCGTGCAAAACAAAAAGAAGTTCAAAAGAGAAAAGACTCCTTCAACAAAATTGGAGTGCAAAAAGAAAGAAAAAGACAAAAAGAAGAAAAAAATTCAGAAAAGAATAAAAGAAAATAAAAAATTCAAAAAGAGAAAGAAAGCCAAGGAAAAAGTGTTCTACCATTACAAGAACTTCAAAGAGGCCATCTACACTACGAGAAGACAACTTTATTGTTTCTTGAGAAAGGTTGCAGTAAGTGTTATTTCTTGAATTGTAAGTCACCTCTTCCTTTTCTATCATTTCATTTTCCTTGTCTTCAACCATTTCTTTTTTTTAATACCTTGAATTCCTTTTCTTCTACCTTTCCATTTCTTCTATTCTTTCTACCCTAACCGTATTTGCAGCCGATGCACACAAGGAAAGAATTAACATGTTCTAATCTTGAGTAAGCTCCTCAAAGGTCTTAGCAAGATAAATTGAGTGGACAAAGGCTAATTGAGAGAGTGAGATCAGAAGGGGAATTGTTAAAAGCTAAAATTATATCCTCGAGAGTAAACACGAGTGTTGAGTGGAGTGATCTTATCTTTTCTTTGGAGTGAAGTTTGTGAGGCTTTGCGAGTGTGGAGGTAAAGTTTTTAATTTTCTTTATTTAATACTAACAATGTCTTGTGATCTTCAATCTTTCTAAATATTGGAGGACGAACAACAAAGATCAAACATATTTCACACTCGTTGCCATGTAAATGGTAAAGTGTGTCTTGTAGCTATTTACGGAGGAAGTTGTAAAAACATTGCATGTACATACATGGTGAACAAATTGGGGCTTACAACGATTAAACATTCCAGTGCATATGAATTGGAATGGTTGAACAAGGAGGAAGAGATGAAGGTCACTGAACAAGTACTTGTTCCATTCTCACTTGGAAGTTACAAAGAAGAGATTCTATGTGACGTGGTGCATATACATACGAGTCATTTACTCTTGGGGAGGCCATGGAAATTTGACAAGCGAGCTGTCCATGATGGTTCACAAACCGATACTCTTTCTTTCACAATGAAAGGAAAATCATCTTGACTCCACTATCTCCTAGCCGAGTAAATGAAGATAAAAACACCTTGAAGAAGAACATTGAAGCAATGAAAGAACAACTTAAAGACAATGCAACTGAAGAATGTTTGGAGAAAAATTCAAATGAACAAAAGTATTTTGAAGTTGAACAAAATGTCGGAGTTGAAATTGATGAACGAAGAGTGGATACAGAAACCATTTGAGTTGAAAAGAATGAATTTGGAGGAAAAGAGGAGAGTGAAGAACAATTTTTATCTAACCTTACTTCTTCTCATATTCTCTCTTTTGTTTTGCATGATGATTCAAGAGACATATCTTTTCAAGAAGATGATTCAAAAGTCATGGCTTTTGGAAAACCAAAAGATGTGACTTTTGAAGAGCCAATAATCATGACTTTTGGTGATTCACAAAATATGTCTCATGATATTTCAAAGGTTATACCATTTGAAGTTCCAAAAGAAGCATCACTTGAAGTGCCAAGAGTTGTGTTCGTTGACACTCCAAGTACATTGCACATATTGAAGGGAATTCAACAACAAATTGAGTTTTCCATCATTAAGAAACCAACGCCCATTAAACATCCACCCTGGTTTGATATTTCCATTCATTTTGTCAATAGTTTTTCATTTACTAATTTTGAGTTATTTTGCAGTAATTCAATTCATGTATCTATTATCTTATCAATTTGTGATGGCATGGTCATTCGAGAATGCCGATGGAAGAAACAAAAGATCAAGGATGATTCCAACCATGAAACTGTAGAATTTTTCTTTGATTTGCAGAACAATCTAAAAGGCACAATTTGTCCAATGGAGGAACCAAGAGACGTGATACATGGAAGTTTAAAAGACTTATATTTTCAGTTGCCAAAGGATGTGACTCTTCAAACAAAGGACATGACTTTTGAAGAATAAAAGAATGTGGCTTTAGGAGTGCCAAAAGTTATGATCGTTCAAAGCAACTTATAAAATTTTTCTTTCTTTTTAGGATAAGGAGGTTAAAGGTACTTATTCAAGGTTCATAACTTTTCACAAGGATCCTTTCATAGATCTTTTCAAAAGTGAATGTCTTGAACAAGTTGCTATTGAATGGATATATTTTGAAGACAAATCAGCAATGTTTAAATAGAAAGACACTAAAGAGAAGTCACCTTTTGATTTGAGGACAAATCGCCCAAAAGAAGGGGAGGATGATGTGATCCTGTCTAGCACCAACTTTTTGCATGACATACTCACATCATTGAAGATCCATCAAAATCAATCTAAGGGAGTTATTCCTTAATTTATATTATATTTACTCATTTATATACTATATATATTATTATGAGCATACATTTTCATCTTAAACTATGCTTGAATAATCATATGTTATCATTCACTTGCATACTATATGATTTTCATTCATAACATATGTTTTCAGAACTTTACTTAGCTTTATATTATGTCTTACATATGTTCTATATTCATTTATTATGTTTGCATATCATTTACATATAATGGCAGCATGTATCATTCATTTATTAGCCCGTCATGTTATTCTAGCTCATGTTATGTTTACATTAGCTCACTAGGTTTAAATCCAAGTTTCTTTAACTCATTTGCATGCATGCATGCATCTATTTTCTAGCACATATATGTTTTCCTAAAGGTCATGAACATCATATGCCTTCTATCTAGCTTATATACATGTTATCTTAGCTTCTAGACAATCATTAATAGCTCATATCACTCAAACTCTTCACGACATCATGCATTTTACCTTAAATGAGCTCACACATTGCTTACTTTATTAGTTTGTTGATTCCTATAGGTGAAACACAAAGCAAGGCATATTATGGTAGCTTGGTAAGCCAAAAGGACAAGCATAACAGCTCACACTAGTTCATGAACGTTATGGCAGCTCATTTCATCACTTAAGAAGCTTCAACTTAGCTGGAGGAGCTGTCATGTAGCTGAATTTAGCTGGAGGAGAGCTTTGGACCAAATTAATGAAAAGTGGACTAAAGGCAGCTGGAAGGAGCTGGGAGAGTAGCTGAGGAGTTGAGAAGACCAAAGCTAACTAGCTTGAGTTCATCAAGATAGAGCTCACCTAGTTAGCTACCAAGACATTCACCTAGCTTACCTTGAAGCTAGTTCATCTCTAGGCTGCCCAAGGACTTCAAGACATCATCCTATGGTTGCAACCTCACCAAAGCATTACAAGAAGACCCATGTGCATTCAAGTAGACTGCCATGTGACATCAAATAGGTGCCAAAACTCCAAGGGATGCTTCCTATTCGGCCAAAGACTCATTCCACTTTATTTTGGCGCCAAAAAACTTCCAAATGCATTCAAAGCATCCTTAAGACCGAACCAACACCTTATCATTCGTCCAAAGCGTAATGCACCTTCAAATAGTCATGTATTTAGACAAATAGACATCATTTGTACTCATCTCTTCTCATATATTAAAATTACTCTTGTGAGTTAATTTCTCTTTAAGTTCTTTGTGAACTTTATCGATTAAGCAAGTATAATTCATATACTTGTGGCGTCATTCCTTCCATTTTGATTCTTAAATTCCTAGATTGATATCTAGTGGGTTGATGACACTATCACCACCCCTCAAATAAGTTTGTGAAGTCTGGGATTGTGCTCCTTAGCATTATTTCTTCTTTGGCATGATTGAGATACAATAACAACACCATCTCCATTTCATCAATAACACCATCATCTTCATCCATCAAGACCATCAATTCTGCAACCATATCTATCCTTTATTTATTTCATTTCATTCCTTATCTTTAATATTTCATTAATCTTCCTTTATTAATCATTTTCCTTTTCTTATCTATATTGCAGCCAAGCTTATAATTCAAGGACATCAGTACTTGTCAATCCTAGATCGGGACACAATAAGGTTATCTACTCTCTTCTCCCAATCGTGTAGATCACATTACATCAAGCGGTAATCAGAGCATAGTTGGATTGACAACAAAAGTGTCATTGGCGTGCAAAGCAAAAAGAAGTTCAAAAGAGAAAAGACTCCTTCAACAAAATTGGAGTTCAAAAAGAAAGAAAGAGACAAAAAGAAGAAAAAATTCTGAAAAGAAGAAAAGAAAAGAAAAAATTCAAAAAGAGAAAGCAAGACAAGGAAAAAGTGTTATACCATTACAAGAACATCAAAGAGGTCATCTACACTGAGAGAAGATACCCTTATTGTTTCTTGAGAAAGGTTGCAGTAAGTGTTGTTTTTTGAATTGTAAGTTACCTCTTCCTTTTCTATCCTTTCATTTTCCTTGTCTTCAACCATTTCTTTCTTTTAATACCTTCAATTCCTTTTCGTCTACCTTTCCCTTTCTTCTATTCTTTCTACCCTAACCTTATTTGCAGCCGATGCACACAAGGAAAGAATTAACGTGTTCTAATCTTGAGTAAGCTCCTCAAAAGACTTAGCAAGAGAAATTGAGTGGAAAAAGGCTAATTAAGAGAACGAGATCAGAAGGGGAATTGTTAAAAGCCAAAATTATATTCCCGAGAGTAAACACGAGTGTTAATTGGAGTGATCTTATCTTTTCTTTGGAGTGATGATTATGAGGCTTTGTGAGTGTGCTGGTAAGGTTTTTAATTTTCTTTATTTAATACTAACAATGTCTTGTGATCTTCCATCTTTCCAAATATTGGAGGACGAACAACAAAGATCAAACACATTTCACACTCGTTACCATGTAAATGGTAAAGTGTGTCTTGTAGCTATTGACGGAGGAAGTTGTACAAACATTGCAAGTACATACATGGTGAACAAATTGGGGCTTACAACGATTAAACATTGTAGCCCATATGAATTGGAATAGTTGAACAACGAGGAAGAGATGAAGGTCACTAAACAAGTACTTGTTCCATTCTCACTTGGAAGTTACAAAGAAGAGATTCTATGTGACGTGGTGCATATACATACGAGTCATTTACTCTTGGGGAGGCCATGGCAATTTGACAAGCGGGCTGTCCATGATGGTTTCACAAACCGATACTCTTTCTTTCACAATGAAAGGAAAATCATCTTGACTCCACTATCTCCTAGCCGAATAAATAAAGATCAAAACACCCTGAAGAAGAACATTGAAGCAATGAAAGAACAACTTAAAGACAATGCAAATGAAGAATGTTTGGAGAAAAATTCAAATAGACAAAAGAATTTTGAAGTTGAACAAAATGTTGGAGTTGAAAATGATGAACGGAGAGTGGATGCAGAAACCGTTGGAGTTGAAAATAATGAATTTGGAGGAAAAGAGGAGAGTGAATTTTTTTTTATCTAACCTTACTTATTCTCCTATTCTCTCTTCTGTTTTGCAGGATGATTCAAGAGACATATCTTTTCAAGGAGATGATTCAAAAATCATGGCTTTTGGAAAACCAAAAGATGTGACTTTTGAAGAGCCAATAGTCATGACTTTTGGTGATTCACAAAACATATCTCTTGATATTTCAAAGGTTATGCCATTTGAAGTTCCAAAAGAAGCATCACTTGAAGTGCCAAGAGTTGTGTTCGTTGACACTCCAAGTACATTGCACATATTGAAGGGAACTCAACAACAAATGGAGTTTTTCATTATTAAGAAACCAACGCCCATTAAACATCCACCCTGGTTTGATATTTCCATTCATTTTGTCAATAGTTTTTCATTTACTAATTTTTAGTTATTTTGCAGCAATTCAATTCATGTATATGGTATTATCTTATCAATTTGTGATGGCATGGTCATTCGAGAATGCCTATGGAAGAAACGAAAGATCAAGGATGATTCCAACCATGAAAATGTAATTTTTCTTTGATTTGTAGAACAATCTAAAAGGCACAATTTGTCCAATGTTCCCAAATCATGTCCATGAATGCCAAGTTATCGTCAAATCACGTATAGAGGAATGGAAGAAAACTGAAGCCATGAAGAAAGTTGAAAATATTGAATTTGGGTGCAAAGAGGGAAGTGCGTGTAGAAGAGAAAATGAAAAGATTGCAAGTGATGTGGTTAAAAGATACGACGGAGTTGAACATGCACAAATCAAAGAAGAACATTGTGAGAAAACTAGGACATTTGGAGTTGAAAATGTGAGTGTGATTTTATATGAGAAAGCCATTGGAGTAATTGAAAATGAGAGTAAGAGCATTGAGAGTGAAGACGAGTGTATTGAAAAACATGAGCATGAAAGAAAAGAATGTGAGGAGAAGGATGTTTTTGTTTTTACTAATCAATTTTTTGTTCTATTAATTCTCTAAATTTGCAGGTTATTCCAAGTGTTATTCAAGATGATTCAAGCGTCATTTCTTTTGAAATTCCAAAATATGTGTCACTTGAAATTATAAAAAACATGTTCATTAACCTTCAAAGTACATTCACCTCATACTCAAGATTGAATGAACCTTATGAAACGGAAGATTCAATGAACATAAGCATGGAGAACATTAAGAATTCAAACTCATTCATTCATGAATTTAATCCTTTCATTTTCTTTGATTCTAAGTTATTTACTTCTAACTTTGTTTTATTTTTCAGGTTGTTGATTTAAAACAAAAGACTTGAACATGTGAAGCATTTTGAGCAAAGAAAACGGTGCAAGATGAGAATAAAGGAATTTCTAATCCAACGAAGATCCAAGTTGTTCCCTTATGTAGCAAGCATCGATTTGGGGACAAATCTCCTTCAAGAAGGGGGGATGATGTGATCCTACTGACCACCATGTTCAAACAAAACATGCTCACAACTTTGAAGTTCTTCCATGATGATTGTAAGGGAGTTCTTCCTTATTTTATTACTTATTTACTCATTTATGATTTATATGTGTTATAAGAATGCTTTGACATTCTAAACTATGCTTGAATATTCATATATTGTCCTATGTTTGCATCCTATATGATATTCATGCATGTCACATCTTTAATTAGCTTGTTTCATGCATATGTTACACATTCCTTACTTATGTTATCATATCAATTGCATTATTACATTAGCCATGGAATCATGTGTTACATTTGAATGTTACTTATTATTTATTCATGAACTTGAGCATTGTAACTTATATACATTTTGTATTTAGTGGAAGGTACATTCAAGGCAATCCAATGGACAGTTCACGTCACTCATATTGATCGCCACTTTTGAACATGTTACAAGCATCTTTTGGTGATGAAGTCTCTTAACATTTTATTCCCTATCTCTTATATTTCCAAATCACTTTGAATCGTATCAATCCGATATTGGGAGCTCGACATATTCCCAGATTAATGAAGACAGTGCAGGCTGGAAATAAGTACGGGATTTGAAACCATTCATCTCCATCAAAGGATTTATGCATGAGAGGCATTAATGGAGTCATGCATGGACGAAAAAAGAGTATTAAAATGAATCAGAACATTTTTTAGAAGGTGTAAGGTTTCATTCAAAGGCTTTTAAGTTCATCCATTCATGCATATTCATGCAAGAAGCCAAATAGTCATGTTTACACAAGGGAGGAAGAATTTCAGCCAAGATACATTCATCAATATTCATCCATAGAAGACAAATCAAACATGTTCATACATGGGAGGAAGGATTCAGCCATGAAGATACATTCATGAAGATTTATTCATTAATTCATCATACATTCACCATTGATCGTACATTGTATTTCCTAAGGGATGAACATTCATCCATGAATGTTCAATCATTAAATCTTGTATGTGCATCCTAGACATATCTTAGGCCTATAAATACCTTTCTATTTCATTAGTAAGAACCAATTGACTTTGTTTAATCAAATATTTGTGAGTTTCTCTCTTTAGTTCTTATGTGAACTTTATCGACTTATCAACCTTATACTTGTCGTCACCCCTATATATTTCACCTTGAAACATCTGGTTCATATCTCTTTATAGATAGTGGGTCAAAGTCCTTATTTACCATCCCTTAAAGAAACAATATAAAGTCAGGGTCTTTGTTCTTTAAATTGATTCTTCTTTGAGTCTTATTTGAGATACTACTTTTCATATTCATCTCCATCACCTTCATTCTACTTCCATTACCATACTTCATCATTTCCTTTAAACATATCACCAACTTATATATATATTCCATTGCCATATTTATCTTTCCATTTCATTACTTCCATTTAACCATTTTTTTCTTTGCTTTCTTGTTTGTGCAGGATCCTTCTTGCTTTCCTAGATCGAAACAATCAAAGGTACAAACTTGAATTCACCATCAATCCAAGGAATGCTAGGTTGAACTGTATCATATGGTAATCAGATCTAAGGTGGATTGCAACAAGAACAAGCAAAAGCAACATTTTTTTAAGAAGTCTTCAAGACCTTTGATTGTTTATTCTAGGTAGGTGTTGAGTATCTTTGCATAGCAAGTGAACCTTTTTTTTCTTCTTTTTATAAGACCACCATTCAATATTTAATCTTTCTACCTTTCTATTTTTCCCACTACACTAACAAACTTTTAAGCCGACGTCCATAGCACTTCAAAGGTCTCGAGTTAGTTCTTTTAAGAACTTTACAAGAGAGAAACGAGTGGAAAAAGGCTAATCGAGTGTGTAAGATCAGAAGGGGAATTAAAAAAGCCAATTTATATTCCCGAGTGCAAACACGAGCGTTGAGTGGAGCATCATCATTTTTTTTGGAGTGATCGTGAGGATTTGTGAGTGATTATTGGTAAGGTCCTTTCATCTTATTCAACTATTAATTTTTCACTAACAATTCTCTCTTCTTTCGAATAGAATATGGACAACAAATGAGGAATACATTTCATACTCGATTTCATGTGAATGATAAAGTATGCCTTGTAGCCATTGATGGTTGATGTTGTGCAAATCTTGCAAGCACATACATGGTCGAGAAGTTGGATGTGATCATGCCAAGGACCAAACTTCTTCAACACATGATCACTTCATGGACGTTCTGCATTGTTGATTCTAAGGGAGTCTTACCTTATTTTATTATTCATTTACTCATTTATGCATTACATGTCACGTGAATATGTTTATCTTATTCTTAATTTTTGCTTGAATATTATATGCTGTCATTTATATGTATAATATATGATATTCATGCATGACTTATTAATTCACATCTTTATATAACTCATTTAATGCATATGCTTTCATAGTTAGCTCTTTTGCATTATTAACATAGGTGGAAGCATGCATTCATAATTATCATAGATCAATTCCTATCTAATTATTTGTTTACACACTTTGTCTAGGTTCATTTGATGCTAAGAAGAATAAAGGCGATTGAAGAGTTGGTTGGACAGTTCATGTTAGTCCGATTGATCTACATTTTTGAACATGTTCCAAGCATATTTGGGTAATGAAGTCTTCTTAACATATAATACCCTATCTCTTATCTTTCCAACGCACTTTTAATCGTATCAATACGATATTGGGAGATCAAGATATACCCATATTAATTAAGACAGTGCAGGCTGGAAATAAGTACGAGATTTACAACCAAATGAAGAGCCATGTTCACACCTGATGCATTTCCACCTTCATGAATCCATTTATGGCGTGTAAAATCATACAAGGAGGCTAAAGGACTTGTTCACATTCAAGGGAGATGGATGCATTATTTTCAAACTCATTCACCAAATCCAAGTACATGAAGGGAGCCTATGAGTCACGTTCACACTTGGTGCATGCATTCCAAAGGGGGTCGAACATACAATGAAAACTTCCTCCAAATTCATGCAAGAAAATAAACCAACATGTTCACATCAAGAGAGGATGAATTCGGCTATGAAGATGTATTCACTTAAATGGATGAACATTAATTTATTTTATTAGTCCATGACCTTGCATAGGAGATGTACTTAAGGATTAACATTCATCCATGAATGTTCAATCATTAAATATTGTATGTGCATCTTAGACATCTCTTAGGCCTATAAATACCTTTCCATTTCATTTTTAAAAGGGAATTCACTTTCTTTAATCAAATATTTGTGAGAGTTTCTCTCTTTAGTTCTTAAGTGAACTTTATCGACTTATCAAGCTTATGCTTGTGGCGTCACCCCTATCTATTTCACCCTGATACTTCTGGTTCTTATCTCTTTATAGAAAATGGGTCAAAGTCCTTGTTTACCACCCCTTAAAGAAGCAATATAAAGTCTGGGTCTTTTTTCTTTAACATTGGTTCTTCTTTGAGTCTTCTTTGAGAAACTACTTTTCATATTCATCTCCATCACCTTTATTGATACGGTCCAAACTAGCTCCAACTTTCTCCATGACTTGAACACACCATGGATGTTCTTCATTGCTTCTTCTAAGGGATTTCTTCCTTACCCTCTCTTATATTATGTCATTCATACATTCTATTCTATTTTAAGCATGCATTCACATGTTATTATAAATTATCATAATAATTTCATCCTATGCCTAGTTGATCATGTCATTCATATCATTCAAATATATGCTATGATTACATATCATTTCTTAGGATATTATTATTACTTGTTTCCATTTATCATTTATTATGAATACCATGTTAAATGATATTCATGCATACAACATATATCCACAATGTTATTTCAAGCATGATCAGTATGCTATATTAGTCTTGCATTCATTTGAGCATGATTATCTTATATACATCAAGGCAGCATCATTATAATTCATTTCATTGGTTCATATGCATTCATATTAGCTATTAAGCTTCATGCATTATCTTACAGATATTATGAGATGATATATTTAACTCATGACCTTCAATCATAGCTCACATTACCATATTCTTACATGGCAGCAAGGTATTTAGCTCATAACAACCCAATATCATGGACTTACCTTGTTTACGTGTGACAAATGAGGTAGCATTTGGACGTCATATGTAGAGTACAAGGTAACTCAGAACACTGAGCTCGATTCAGCTTGAGGAGCTTGGCTAGTTGGATTTGGAGGTGTCAAAAGTGAAGTCAAAGGTAGCTGAATGTAGCTGAACATGTTGATATAGAGCTTACAAGGACTCGGCTGGGAAGCTTGCTCACGAGCAGCCCATGCTTGCTAGCTAGCTCCACACTCAAGCTAGCTTGGAGGAGACACATGCATGCCTAAGAAGGGAACACGTGACCAGCCATCATCCCATACAAAAGCCTGCACCACAAGGCTCCCTATAACACCCATGTGCTTTGCATATGATTAGCCCCTATGTGCCTTGCATGTGGTTCATTTAGGCGCCAAGATGAAGAGCCATTTAACTATTCGGCCAACATCATCTCCTCTCCCATTTGGCGCCAATTTGAAGGGATACAAGTGTTATTCGGCCAAGGATCATTTCCCTCCATCAAGGGCCGAACCATCATCTCTTTTAGCATTTAAATTATGTCTTTATAGGGAGATACATGGGCTGGCCGAACCATTATGTCTCTATTCGGCCATGCCCCTCCATTTCCTATAAATAGGAAAGCATATCTCAACATACGATCCAAACTAGCTCCAACTTTCTCCATGACTTGAACACACCATGGATGTTCTTCATTGCTGCTTCTAAGGGAGTTCTTCCTTACCATCTCTTATATTGTGTCATTCATACATTCTATTCTATCATAAGTATGCATTCACATGTTATTAATTATCATAATAATTCCATCATTTTCCTAGTTTATCATGTCATTCATATTATTCAAATATATTCTATGATCACATATCATTTATCATTTATTATGAATACCATGTTAAATGATATTCATTCATACAACATATATCAATAATGTTATTTCAAGCATGATTAGTATGCTATATTATTCTTGCATTCATTTAAGCATGATTATCTTATATACATCAAGACAGCATCATTATAATTCATTTCAATAGTTCATATGCATTCATATTAGCTATTAAGCTTCATGCATTATCTTACACATATTATGAGATGATATATTTAACTCATGACCTTCAATCATAGCTCACATTACCATATTCTTACATGACAGCAAGGTATTTAGCTCATAACAGCCCAATATCATGGACTTACCTTGTTTCCTTACACATATAGGTACATTGGAGTGTGATGCACGATGAGGTAGCTTGGTGGATGATTTGGACGTTATATTCAGCTCACAAACAGCTCACAAAGTACAAGGCAACTCATGGAACACTAAGGAAAGTTTGATTCAGCTGGAGGAGCTTAAGGCTAGCTAAACTCAGCTAGTTGGACTATTTGGAGCTGAATTGCCAAAAGTGAAGTCAAAGGTAGCTGAATGTAGCTGAACATGTTGATATAGAGCTCACAAGGACTTGGCTAGGAAGCTTGCTCACGAGCAGACCATGCTTGCTAGCTAGCTCCACACTCAAGCTAGCTTGGAGGAGACACATGCACGCCTAAGAAGGGAACACGTGGCCAGCCATCATCCCATGCATAAGGTTACACCACAAGGCTCCTTAGAACACCCATGTGCTTTGCATATGATCAGCCCCCATGTGCCTTGCATGTGATTCATTTAGGCACCAAGATGAAGAGCCATTTAACTATTCGGCCAAGCATCATCTCCTCTCCCATTTGGCGCCAATTTGAAGGGATAAAAGAGTTATTTGGCCAAGGATCATTTCCCTCCATCAAGGGCCGAACCATCATCTCTTTTAGCATTTAAATTATGTCTTTATAGGGATATACATGGACTGTCCGAACCATTATGTCTCTATTCGGCCATGCCCCTCCATTTCCTATAAATAGAAAAACATATCTCAACATACGATCCAAACTAGCTCCAACTTCCTTACCCTCTCATGATGTTCTTCATTCATAGGGAGTTCTTCCTTACCCTCTCATGTTTATAATTATCATAATAATTCATATGCTAGTTGATCATGTCATTCATATCATTCAAATATATGCTACGATTACATATCATTTCTTAGGATATTATTATTATATGTTTCCATTTATCATTTATTATGAATACCATGTTAAATGATATATTCTTGCATACAAACATATATCCACAATGTTATTTCAAGCATGATTAGTATGCTATATTAGTCTTGCATTCATTTAAGCATGATTATCTTATATACATCAAGGCAGCATCATTATAATTCATTTCATTAGTTCATATGCATTCATATTAGCTATTAAGCTTCATGCATTATCTTACACATATTATGAGATGATATATTTAACTCATGACCTTCAATCATAGCTCACATTACCATATTCTTACATGGCAGCAAGGTATTTAGCTCATAACAGCCCAATATCATGGACTTACCTTGTTTCCTTGCACATATAGGTACATTGGAGTGTGATACACGATGAGGTATCTTGGTGGATGATTTGGACGTCATATGCAGCTCACAAACAGCTCACAAAGTACAAGGCAGCTCATGGAACACTAAGGAAAGCTCGATTCAGCTGGAGGAGCTTAAAGCTAGCTAAACTCAGTTAGTTGGACTATTTGGAGCTGAGTTGCCAAAAGTGAAGTCAAATGTAGCTGAATATAGCTAAACATGTTGATATAGAGCTCACAAGGACTCGACTAGGAAGCTTGCTCACGAACAGCCCATGCTTGCTAGCTAGCTCCTGACTCAAGCTAGCTTGGGGGAGACACATGCACGCCTAAGAAGGGAACACGTGGCCAGCCATCAGCCCATGCATAAGGTTGCACCACAAGGCTCCCTAGAACACCCATGTGCTTTGCATATGATCAGCCCCCATGTGCCTTGCATGTGATTCATTTAGGCACCAATATGAAGAGCCATTTAACTATTCGGCCAAGCATCATCTCCTCTCCCATTTGGCGCCAATTTGAAGGGATAAAAGAGTTATTTGGCCAAGGATCATTTCCCTCCATCAAGGGCCGAACCATCATCTCTTTTAGCATTTAAATTATGTCTTAATAGGGAGATACATGGACTGGCCGAACCATTATGTCTCTATTCGGCCATGCCCCTCCATTTCCTATAAATAGAAAAGCATATCTCAACATACGATCCAAACTAGCTCCAACTTTCTCCATGACTTAAACACACCATGGATGTTCTTCATTGTTGCTTCTAAGGGAGTTCTTCCTTACCCTCTCTTATATTATGTCATTCATACATTCTATTCTATCATAAGCATGCATTCACATGTTATTATAAATTATCATAATAATTCCATCCTATGCCTAGTTGATCATGTCATTCATATCATTCAAATATATGCTATGATTACGTATCATTTCTTAGGATATTATTATTACATATTTCCATTTATCATTTATTATGAATACCATGTTAAATGATATTCATGCATACAACATATATCCATAATGTTATTTCAAGCATGATTAGTATGCTATAGTAGTCTTTGCATTCATTTAAGCATGATTATCTTATATACATCAAGGCAACATCATTATAATTCATTTCATTAGTTCATATGCATTCATATTAGCTATTAAGCTTCATGCATTATGTTACATATATTATGAGATGATATATTTAACTCATGACCTTTAATCATAGCTCACATTAACATATTCTTACATGGCAGCAAGGTATGTAGCTCATAATAGCCCAATATCATGGACTTACCTTGTTTCCTTGCACATATAGGTACATTGGAGTGTGATGCAAGATGAGGTAGCTTGGTGGATGATTTGGACGTCATATGTAGCTCACAAACAGCTCACAAAGTACAAGACAGCTCTTGGAACACTAAGGAAATTTTGATTCAGCTGAAGGAGCTTAAGGCTAGCTAAACTCAACTAGTTGGACTATTTGGAGTTGAGTTGCCAAAAGTGAAGTCAAAGGTAGTTGAATATAGCGGAACATGTTGATATAGAGCTCACAAGGACTCGACTAGGAATCTTGCTCACGAACAACCCATGCTTGCTAGCTAGCTCCACACTCAAGCTAGCTTGGAGGAGACACATGCACGCCTAAGAAGGGAACACGTGGCCAGCCATCATCCCATGCATAAGGTTACACCACAAGGCTCCTTAGAACACCCATGTGCTTTGCATATGATCAGCCCCCATGTGCCTTGCATGTGATTCATTTAGGCACCAATATGAAGAGCCATTTAACTATTCGGCCAAGCATCATCTCCTCTCCCATTTGGCGCCAATTTGAAGGGATAAAAGAGTTATTTGGCCAAGGATCATTTCCCTCCATCAAGGGCCGAACCATCATCTCTTTTAGCATTTAAATTATGTCTTAATAGGGAGATACATGGACTGGCCGAACCATTATGTCTCTATTCGGCCATGCCCCTCCATTTCCTATAAATAGAAAAGCATATCTCAACATACGATCCAAACTAGCTCCAACTTTCTCCATGACTTAAACACACCATGGATGTTCTTCATTGTTGCTTCTAAGGGAGTTCTTCCTTACCCTCTCTTATATTATGTCATTCATACATTCTATTCTATCATAAGCATGCATTCACATGTTATTATAAATTATCATAATAATTCCATCCTATGCCTAGTTGATCATGTCATTCATATCATTCAAATATATGCTATGATTACGTATCATTTCTTAGGATATTATTATTACATATTTCCATTTATCATTTATTATGAATACCATGTTAAATGATATTCATGCATACAACATATATCCATAATGTTATTTCAAGCATGATTAGTATGCTATAGTAGTCTTGCATTCATTTAAGCATGATTATCTTATATACATCAAGGCAACATCATTATAATTCATTTCATTAGTTCATATGCATTCATATTAGCTATTAAGCTTCATGCATTATCTTACACATATTATGAGATGATATATTTAACTCATGACCTTCAATCATAGCTCACATTACCATATTCTTACATGGCAGCAAGGTATTTAGCTCATAACAGCCCAATATCATGGACTTACCTTGTTTCCTTGCACATATAGGTACATTGGAGTGTGATGCAAGATGAGGTAGCTTGGTGGATGATTTGGACGTCATATGTAGCTCACAAACAGCTCACAAAGTACAAGACAGCTCTTGGAACACTAAGGAAATTTTGATTCAGCTGAAGGAGCTTAAGGCTAGCTAAACTCAACTAGTTGGACTATTTGGAGTTGAGTTGCCAAAAGTGAAGTCAAAGGTAGTTGAATATAGCGGAACATGTTGATATAGAGCTCACAAGGACTCGACTAGGAATCTTGCTCACGAACAACCCATGCTTGCTAGCTAGCTCCACACTCAAGCTAGCTTGGAGGAGACACATGCACGCCTAAGAAGGGAACACATGACCAGCCATCATCCCATGCAGAAGGCTGCACCACAAGGCTCCCTAGATCAGCCATGTGCTTTGCTTATGATCAGCTCCCATGTGCCTTGCATGTGATTCATTTAGGCGCCAAGATGAAGAGCCATTTAACTATTCGGCCAAACATCATCTCCTCTCCCATTTGGCGCCAATTTGAAGGGATACAAGTGTTATTCGGCCAAGGATTATTTCCCTCCATCAAGGGCCGAACCATAATCTCTTTTAGCATTTAAATTATGTCTTTATAGGGAGATACATGGGCTGGCCGAACCATCATGTCTCTATTCGGCCATGCCCCTCCATTTCCTATCTCAATTGTATTCAGACCATTTTGATTAAAATAAGTGAGATTATTCTCTTCCTTAAGTCCTGGTGACTTTTATCGACTTATCAAGTATTTTTAATACTTGTGGGTCAACCCCTTTCTTTCTCACCTTGATACTTCTGGTTCCAATTTCATATAACTAGTGGGTCAAACTACTTAATACCACCCCTTGAAGAAGCAATATAAAGTCTGGGTCTTTGCTTTCTATAGCATTGGTTCTTCTTTGAGCCTTCTTTAAGATATTATCCTCACAACCATCCCTTTGTTCCATATGCCATAACCATAGTCATAGAGCAAGTACTTCTGTCATTTTCAATTGGGAGATATGAAGATGAAGTCTTGTGTGATGTTGTTTCCATGAATTCAAGCCATCTACTCCTCGAACGTCCTTGGCAGTTTGATAAACGAGCATTGTATGATGGGTTCTCCAACGAGTATTCATTCAAACACCAAGGGAGAAAGATCACGTTGGTTCCAATGTGCCCAAATCAAGTCCATGAATGCCAAGTTATCGTCAAATCACGTATAGAGGAATGGAATAAAACTAGAGCCATGAAGAAAGTTAAAAAGATTGAATTTGGGAGCAAAGAGGGAAGTGCATGTAGAAGACAAAATGAAAAGATTGCAAGTGATGTTGTGGTTAAAAGATACGGCGGAGTTGAACATGCATAAATCAAATAAGAACATTGTGAGAAAACTAGGACATTTGGAGTTTAAAATGAGAGTGTGATTTTGCATGGGAAAGCCATTGGAGTAATTGAAAATGAGAGTAAGACCATTGAGAGTGAAGATGAGTGTATTGAAAAACATGAGCATGAAAGAAAAGAATGTGAGGAGAAGGAAGTTTTTGTTTATACCAATCAATTTTTTCTTCTATTCATTCTTTGAATTTGCAGGTTATTTCAAGGGATATTCGAGATAATTCAAGCGTCATTTCGTTTGAAATTCCAAAAGTGTGTCACTTGAAATTATAAAGAACATGTTCATTAACTTTCAAAGTACATTCACCTCATACTCAAGATGAACCTTATGAAAGGGAAGATTCAATGAACATAACTATGGAGAACATTAAGAGTCCAAACTCATTCATTCATGAATCCTTTCCTTTTCGTTGATTCTAAGTTATCTACTTCTAACTTTGTTTTATTTTTCAGGTTGTTGATTCAAAACAAAATACTTGAACATGTGAAGCATTTTGAGCAAAGAAAACGATGCAAGATGAGAATAAAAGAATTTCCAATCCAACGAAGATCCAAGTTGTTCCCATATGTAGCAAGCATCGATTTGGGGAAAAATCACCTTGAAGAAGGGGGGATAATGTGATCATACTGACCACCAAGTTCAAACAAAACTGATAGGGAAACGGTGGCGGATTGATGAACATTTCTCTTGTTGAAGAATCAAACCTAGAAAAGCTTTAGACTCGATGAAGAACAATAAGGAATGAATGAGGAGGTGGCGTCAATAGCTAGGATTCTTTAGGGTTTCTTTTAGTGCTAGAAACAAGAAAAGAAACAAGATTAAAATAAGATAAACAAAAGATAAAGGAATTAAGAATAGAGCAAATAACCAAGAAATTAAAGATCTCCCTTATGAAAGTGAACGGTAAAGATGATTGATGGCGTGGATGGATGTGGAAAATCGATGGATAATGTCCTATCGAGCCCTCCTAGTCGCAATGAAAAGGCAAACACGATAATATAGCTCTAACCAACCCTCCTAGTCGAGATGAAAAGGCAAATTGGAGTGTGAAGATTAATCTCCCTCACAAGAACTTGAAAGAACTCCAGGAGAAGAAGCTTCGAAGGCACAAGGCAATCAGCACTTGCAAAAACAAACTCTTTTTGTATTATTGATCAAAGAAATCTAATTTACAAAGTTGAATGAAGCCTCCTTTATATAGGGGCTGAATTCTAAAGGTCCTAAATAACTAAAGAATAAAATATTAATAAACTAAACATGTTTTAACCCTAATTCCTAATAAAATAATAATAACTAAAAATATTGTTTTAACCCAACCTTAATTCCTAATAAAATAATAAAACTGATCCTGAAAGATAATTAATCATCCTATATTAAATTATATTACAAGTAATCAATATAAATATTGAAAATTCGTAATATTTACAAAATAACGTATTAATCCCGTATAGGATTTCCTGCATGCACCGTCTTCAGTAAAATGACCATATCTTGAGTTCCCGATATCGGATTGATGCGATTAAAGAACCGTTGGAAAGATAAGATATAGACGGTTGTATCTCCAGAAGACATGTAGACCGGATAACAACTGTATCCCCTTCAAAACGTTGTTGCAAATCTGATGCTATTAGACCCTTCCGGATGAATGCTTGAACTGCGCTTTGAAGCTTGTCTTTAAGAAGTTTGGTCCGGCCTCGTGTGATAGGGCCAACTGGTATAGTAAATTCATCATCCTTAGCTTTAGGGCATGTGGTGCATGTATCATCTCCCCCTTCCTTAAAAGGATTCGTCCTCGAATCTGAAATATCAAAAGGAGATAAGTCATAAACATTAAAGGATGCACTCACGTTATACTCACCGGGAAGATCAATGCGGTAGGCGTTGTCATTGATTCGTTCAAGAACTTGGAATGGGCCATCGCCTCATGGGTCTAGCTTGGATTTCCTTTGTGTCGGGAACCTTTTGATATAGTCACGTCTACACCAGATCCGGAGGTCATGCCACACGGTCCCATTACTAGGTCAAGGGCCAAACAATTTAGGGAAGTTCTCTTAACTAAGTGTCTTGAAGCTTTTGATTCATTTGATAACTTAACACTCTCTTATGTTATGTTATATAATGTTTTAATAGCTAAAGAATAACTTAGTATGAATTCATATTACACATTGTTATTTTAATATGTTAAGCATGTTAGGATAGTTTTATTATCATATTAAGCATGATTATTATATATACATCAAGGCAGCATACTTATAATGCATTTCATTAGTTTATTTGCATTCATGTTAACTCTTAGGCTTTATACATTATCTTACACATATTATGAGATGATGTACTTAGCTCTTGACCATCATACTTAGCTCACATTACCATAAACAAACATGGCAGCAAGGTATTTAGCTCGTTTTAGCTCAATATCATGAACTTACCTTGTTTCCTTGAACATATAGGTACAATGGAGTGTGATGCGTGTTGAGGTAGTTTGGTGAATGATTTGGACGTCATATATAGCTCACAAACAGCTCACAAAGTACAAGGCAGCTCATGGAATGCTAAGGGAAGCTCGATTCAGCTGGAGAAGCTTCAGGCTAGCTAAACTTAGCTAGTTGGACTATTTGAAGCTGAGCTGCTAAAAGTGATGACAAAGGTAGCTGAATGTAGCTGAACATGCTGTTATGGAGCTCAAAAGGACTCGGCTAGGAAGATCATTCACAAACAGCCCCATGCTTGCTAGCTAGCTCAACACTCAAAGCTAGCTTCGAGGAGACACATGCACGCCTAAGAAGAAGCACATCAGTAGCTATCATCCAATGCACATGGGTGCACCACAAGGCTTCCTAGAACACCCATGTTCCGTGCATATGACCAGCCCCCATGTGCCTTGCATGTGAACTCATTTAGGTGCCAAGATGAAGAGCCCTCTCCCTATTCGGCCAACCATCATCTCCCATCCAAATTGGTGCCAACTTGAGGAGACACAAGAACTATTCGGCCAAGGATCATTTCCCTCCATCTAGGGCCGAACCATCCTCTCTTTTAGCATTTAAATTATGTCTTTATAGGGAGATACATAGGCTGGCCGAATCATCTTGTATTTATTCGGCCATGTCTCTCCATTTCCTATAAATAGGAAAACATTCCATCATTTGTAGAGACCTTTTTATTCAATTAAAGTGAGATTATTCTCTTCTTAAGTCCTGGTGACTTTTTATCGACTTATCAAGTATTTTATACTTGTGGCGTCAACCCCTTCCTTTCATCTTGATACTTCTGGTTCCTAGTTCATAAAACTAGTGGGTCAAAGTACTTAACACCATCCCTTGAAGAAACAATATAAAGATTGGGTCTATGCTCTATATAACATTGGTTCTTCTTTGAGATTTCTTCAAGATACTATCCTCATAACCATCCTTTTATTTCATTACCATAACCATAGCCTTATCAACTATCTTCCGCTTCCATTACTCATTATTTAAATAGCCTACCAATTCACCCATACGTCTACCACCCTTAACCATTCTATTTTGAGTCATTCACTTTGCAGGTTGTTTTGCTTCCTTCCTAGATCCACAATCATTTGAAAAAGGTACAAGTACCTTACATCAAGCGGTAATCAGAGCTTTGGTGGAAGAAGCAACGTGCAACAACAACAAAAAGAAAAATACAAAAAGAAGTGCAAAAGTGAAGTGCAAAGTCAAAGAAAAAGAAAAAAAAATCAGCAAAGAAAATTGAAGGACTCAAAAGTCAAAGCACTCAAAAAGAAGAAAAAAAAAACAAAGAAAATAAAGAAAAGTTGGAAGCACTCATCAACAATTCTCATCACCAAGCATTTTCAAGTAAGCCTTTAAAATTGATTATGGTGATAGAAGGTTGTGAAGTGACTTGTGTAAGTAACCCTTTCATTCTCTTCTTTCTAAATTCTAAGCCACCTTTTCAATTATATTTGCTTTCCATTCCTACTAACCATTTGCAGCCGACGCCAAACAAGTGAAATTACTCGATATAGTCTTGAGTAAAAGTTCATTAGAACTTGAGACAAGAGAATTGAGGGAAAAAGGCTGGAGCGTGTGTGAGATCAGAAGAGGACAAGAAAAAACCATTAAAGTCCTAGAGTGCAAACACGAGCGGATTGAGTGACATCAAGTTTTCTTGGAGTGACTCGTGAGGCTTTGTGAGAGTATATTCTGGTAAGGTCATACACATATTTCAATTTTTTCCTTATTTGCTAACATGTCTCTTCCATCCAACATTTTTGTAGTCAAAAGGACTTTGAACATTCAAAGTCAAGATGATGAACAAAGAGAAAACATCTTCCATACCAAATGTCACGTGGGAGATAAAATTTGTGTGGTGATCATTGATGGAGGAAGTTGTACCAACGTAGCAAGTACTCACATGGTGGAAAAGTTGGGTCTCAAGACTTCCAAACATCCTCATCCTTACAAATTCCAATGGCTCAACGATGTGGGAGAAGCCAAGGTAACCAAGCAAGTGATTGTACCTTTCTCAATTGGAAGATACAATGATGAAGTCCTTTGTGACGTGGTGCCCATGAGTGCAAGTCACCTTATACTAGGACGTCCTTGGCAATATGATAAGAAAGCCACCCATGACAGATTCTCTAACAAGTACTCATTCCAACATCAGGGAAAGAAAATCATATTGGCACCTTTGTTACCAAGCCAAGTTCAGGAATGTCAATTGACCCTCAAATCACACATAGAAGAATGGGAGAAAGAAAAGAAGGCCAAAGAAATCCATACTCCAAAGATGAATATCTATGCCAGCAGAGGAGATATTTGGAAACATTTATCAACTAAGAAAGCTCTACTTATACTTATGTATAAGGAAAGTTTTCTTCTTACTAACCCTCCTAAAGGTTTGCCTTCTTTTATTTCTAATCTTTTGCAGGAATTTGAGGATATGTTTCATGAGGAAATTCCCGATGGATTGCCACCGATTAGAGGAATTGAACATCAAATTGATTTCATTCCTGGAGCCACCATTCCTAATAGACCAGCATATAGGAGCAATCCTGAAGAAACAATGGAATTGTAAAGACAAGTCACAGAACTCCTAAACAAAGGTTACATTCGAAAAAGCTTAAGTCCATGTGCTGTCCCCGTTTTGTTGGTACCAAAGAAAGATGGAACTTGGAGAATGTGCGTGGATTGTAGAGCAGTGAATCAAATCACTATCAAATATAGGCACCCTATACCTCGGTTGGATAATATGCTTGATGAACTTAGCGGGGCCAATATCTTCTCCAAAATTGATTTGAAAAGTGGCTACCATCAGATAAGAATAAAGGAAGGTGATGAGTGGAAATCTGCGTTCAAGACCAAACAAGGTTTGTATGAATGGTTAGTCATGCCTTTTGGCTTGTCTAATGCCCCTAGTACCTTTATGCGTTTAATGAATCATGTCCTTCGGCCTTATATTAGTAAGTTTTGTGTTGTTTACATTGATGATATCTTGATATACAGTAAGTCATTGAAAGATCATGTTGGACACTTACGATCTATTCTTAGCACTTTGAGAGAAGAGCATTTATATGCTAATCTCAAGAAGTGTGATTTTTGTACTAATCAAGTTACTTTCTTAGGCTTTATTGTAAGTTCACAGGGATTATCAGTGGATCCAGAGAAGATTAAGGCAATACAAGAATGGCCAAAACCGGTTAATGTCAGTCAAGTTCGAAGTTTCCATGGATTAGCCAGTTTTTACAGAAGGTTTGTACCAAACTTTAGTTCCATTGCTGCACCCTTAACAGGGATTATTAAGAAGAATTCAAACTTCTCTTGGGGCAATAAACAAGACAAATCTTTCAACGAACTCAAAGATTGTTTAACAAAGGCCCCATTACTAGTCTTGCCAAACTTTGAGAAAACATTTGAAGTTGAATGTGATGCTTTCGGAATTGGAATTGGTGCTGTTTTAAGTCAAGAAGGAAAACCCATTGCCTATTTTAGTGAAAAACTAAATGGTGCAACTCTGAACTATCCAACATATGACAAAGAGATGTATGCACTCATTCGAGCATTGGAAACTTGGTATCACTACTTATTGCCAAAGGAATTCGTGATACACACTGACCATGAAGCATTAAAGCATATCAAAGGACAACACAAACTCAACAAGAGACATGCCAAATGGGTTGAATTTCTTGAGTCTTTTCCCTATGTCATCCACTATAAGAGAGGAAAGGATAATGTCGTGGCAGATGCTCTTTCACGCATGTATGTCTTACTCAACACTTTGGATTCCAAATTTCTTGGTTTTTCATTTATTAAGGAACATTATGCTACTGATTTGGACTTTGGAGAAAGGTATAAGTTATGTGAAACAGGTTCTCATGATAAGTATTATCAGCATGATGGATATCTTTTCAAACAAGGACGATTATGTATTCCACAAGGTTCCATAAGAGAAGTGTTAACCAAATAAGCACATGAAGGAGGACTCATGGGACACTTTGGAGTTGAAAAGACTCTTAGCATTCTGAAAGAACACCTCTTTTGGCCAAAGATGAAAAGGTATGTTGAAAAGGTATGTGAAAGGTGTTTAGTATGTAAAAGGGCAAAATCAAGAGTCATGCCTCATGGATTATATATGCCCTTGCCAATACCAACCATGCCATGGATAGATATTTCAATGGACTTTATTTTAGGTTTACCAAAAACAAAGAGTGGAAAGGATTCAATATTTGTGGTGGTTGATCGATTCTCCAAAATGGCTCACTTTATACCATGTCACAAGACTGATGATGCTATTCTTGTTGCCAAATTATTCTTCCGAGAAGTGGTAAGGTTACATGGACTTCCTCGAACCATTGTGTCAGATAGAGACATTAAGTTCCTAAGTCATTTTTGGAGGACTTTGTGGAGTAAAATAGGCACAAAACTACTATTCTCTACTACATGTCATCCTCAAACAGATGGTCAAACTGAAGTAGTTAATAGAGTTTTATCAACGCTACTACGATCCATCATCAAGAAAAATATTAAGACATGGGAAGAATGCCTACCACACGTGGAATTTGCATACAACCGAACCATTCACTCGGCAACTAAACATTCTCCATTTGAGGTAGTGTATGGTTTCAATCCTTTAACTCCTTTGGACTTACTTCCTTTACCTTATGATCAGATAGTGAACAAAGATGGAAAGAACAAAGAAGAATTTGTTAAAAGACTCCATCAATAAGTCAAGGACAATATTGAGAGAAGAACAAGACAATATGAATAACAAGCAAACAAAGGAAGGAAGAAGGTAACTTTTGACGTAGGAGATTGGGTTTGGGTACACTTTAGGAAGGAAAGATTCCCAAACCAAAGGAAGTCTAAACTACTACCCCGAGGAGATGGTCCATTTCAGATTATAGAAAAGATCAACGACAATGCCTATAAAATTGAATTGCCCAGTGAGTTTGGTGGCGTCAGTGCTTCATTCAACATCACTGACTTATCTCCCTTTGAGGATGGACACGATTTGGGGACAAATCGCTTAAAAGAAGGGGGGATGATAGAGTCACGTCTACACCAGATCCGGAGGTCATGCCACACGGTCCCATTACTAGGTCAAGGGCCAAACAATTCAGGGAAGTTCTCTTAACTAAGTGTCTTGAAGCTTTTGATTCATTTGATAACTTAACACTCTCTTATGTTATGTTATATAATGTTTTAATAGCTAAAGAATAAATTAGTATGAATTCATATTACACATTGTTATTTTAATATGTTAAGCATGTTAGGATAGTTTTATTATCATATTAAGCATGATTATTATATATACATCAAGGCAGCATACTTATAATGCATTTCATTAGTTTATTTGCATTCATGTTAACTCTTAGGCTTTATACATTATCTTACACATATTATGAGATGATGTACTTAGCTCTTCACCATCATACTTAGCTCACATTACGATAAACAAACATGGCAGCAAGGTATTTAGCTCGTTTTAGCTCAATATCATGAACTTACCTTGTTTCCTTGCACATATAGGTACAATGGAGTGTGATGCACGTTGAGGTAGCTTGGTGAATGATTTAGACGTCATATATAGCTCACAAACAGCTAACAAAGTACAAGGCAGCTCATGGAATGCTAAGGGAAGCTCGATTCAGCTGGAGAAGCTTCAGGCTAGCTAAACTTAGCTAGTTGGACTATTTGAAGCTGAGTTGCTAAAAGTGATGACAAAGGTAGCTGAATGTAGCTGAACATGCTGTTATGGAGCTAAAAAGGACTCGGCTAGGAAGATCATTCACAAACAGCCCCATGCTTGCTAGCTAGCTCAACACTCAAAGCTAGCTTGGAGGAGACACATGCACGACTAAGAAGAAGCACATGACCAGCCATCATCCATTGCACATGGGTGCACCACAAGGCTTCCTAGAACACCCATGTGCCGTGCATATGACCAGCCCCCATGTGCCTTGCATGTGAACTCATTTAGGCGCCAAGATGAAGAGCCCTCTCCCTATTCGGCCAAGCATCATCTCCCATCCAAATTGGCGCCAACTTGAGGAGACATAAGAACTATTCGGCCAAGGATCATTTCCCTCCATCTAGGGCCGAACCATCCTCTCTTTTAGCCTTTAAATTATGTCTTTTTAGGGAGATACATAGGCTGGCCGAATCATCTTGTATTTATTCGGCCATGTCTCTCCATTTCCCATAAATAGGAAAACATTCCATCATTTGTAGAGACCTTTTTATTCAATTAAAGTGAGATTATTCTCTTCTTAAGTCATGGTGACTTTTTATCGACTTATCAAGTATTTTATACTTGTGGCGTCAACCCCTTCCTTTCATCTTGATACTTCTGGTTCCTAGTTCATAAAACTAGTGGGTCAAAGTACTTAACACCATCCCTTGAAGAAACAATATAAAGATTGGGTCTATGCTCTATATAACATTGGTTCTTCTTTGAGATTTCTTCAAGATACTATCCTCATAACCATCCTTTTATTTCATTACCATAACCATAGCCTTATCAACTATCTTCCGCTTCCATTACTCATTATTTAAATAGCCTACCAATTCACCCATACGTCTACCACCCTTAACCATTCTATTTTGAGCCATTCACTTTGCAGGTTGTTTTGCTTCCTTCCTAGATCCACAATCATTTGAAAAAGGTACAAGTACCTTACATCACCTTTCTTTTCTCATGTGAACCCATACCCAATCTCCTGGTTCAAAGGTGACATGTCGTCGGCCCTTGTTAACTCGGTTTGCGTTTGCCTCGTAGGTTTTCTCCATCTTGAGTTTGGCTTTGGCGTGAATGTCTTTGACAAGAGAAGCCTTCTTTTCACCATCTAAACTGGCAACCTGATCTAAAGGTAAGGGAATAAGATCCAAAGTAGTTAGTGGGTTAAAACCATAAACTATTTCAAATGGAGAATAACCTGTTGTGGAGTGAATGGATCGATTATAAGCAAACTCAACAAAAGGTAAACATTCTTCCCAATTACGGGTATTCTTACCTACCATAGTTATTAGCAAAGATCCTAGAATCTGATTTATTACTTCTGTTTGTCTATCGGTTTGAGGATGAAAAGAAGTGGAATAGAGAAGTTTTGTGCCAATCTTACCCCATAATACCTTCCAAAAGTGGCTTATGAACTTAGTGTCACGATCGAACACAATGGTGCGAGGAATGCCATGAAGGCGGACTATTTCTCGAAAGAATAAATTAGCAATATGTGTGGCATCGTCCGTTTTATGGCAAGTAATGAAGTGTGCCATCTTTGAGAATCTGTCCACAATCACAAAAATACTATCTCGTCCTTTCTTAGTGCGGGGTAAGCCAAGTATAAAATCCATCGATAAATCGATCCAAGGAGAAGAAGAAATTGGTAAAGGCGTATACAAACCATTAGGATTTACCTTTGACTTTGCTTGTTTGCACGTGATGCATGATGCACAAATCTTTTCCACTGTTTTATGCATGTGCAGCCAAAAGAAGTGTTCCATGACCATATCAAGTGTTTTGTAAATACCGAAGTGTCCCATAAGTCCTCCGGCATGTGACTCGTGAACCAAGAATTCTCACAAAGAGCTTTGTGGTATACACAACCTGTTCATGCGAAAGAGAAAGCCATCTACAAGATAAAACTTGTTAAAAGCACCTTTTACACATTGTTTATAAATCTCAGAAAAATCTGGATCGTTAGGATAAAGTTCTTTGATATGTGCAAAACCCAGAACAGTAGCATGCATTCGAGTGATAAGTGTGTATCGTCGGGATAATGCATCAGCTACGATGTTATCTTTCCCTTGTTTGTATTTGATGATGTAAGGGAAAGATTCAATGAACTCAACCCATCGAGCATGTCATTTGTTTAACTTACCTTGTCCATTTAACCATTTGAGTGATTCATGGTCCGTGTGAATGACAAACTCTTTAGGGACAAGATAGTGTTGCCACACTTCGAGTGCTCAGACGAGTGCAAGAAGTTCCTTGTCGTAGGTAGAGTAGTTCAATTGTGCACCTTTTAATTTCTCACTAAAGTAAGCGATAGGTTGTCTTTCTTGCATGAGGACGACACCAATGCCTATGCCTGAAGCATCACATTCTAGCTCAAAGGTGTTAGAAAAATTGGGAAGATGAAGAATAGGGGCAGAATATAACTTATCTTTAAGAAGTTCAAAAGCTTTTTGTTGTAGTGGTCCCCATTTGAATTCAACTGACTTTTTGATGATCTCGGTTAATGGTGCAGCAATGGTTGAGAAATCTTTGACAAAGCGACGGTAGAAACTTGCCAAACCATGAAAAGATCTTACCTCAGTGATGGAAGTAGGCGTGGGCCATTCTTGAATTGCCTTGACCTTCTCTTTATCTAGATTAATACCCTGTACACTAACTATAAACTCCTTAAGAACGTGATTCATTAATCTCATGAAGGTGCTTGGAGCGTTTGTGAGTCCAAAGGGCATAACAAGCCATTCATACAAGCCGAACTTTGTCTTGAATGTTGTTTTCCATTCGTCACCTTCTTTCATTCGAATTTGATGGTAACCACTCTTCAAGTCAATTTTGGTGAAGATACTTGCACCATGTAGTTCATCCAACATATCATCTAGGCGTGGAATAGAATGCCTATACTTGATTGTTATCCGATTGATAGGTCGACAATCTACACAAATTCGAAATGTGCCATCTTTCTTTGGAACTAGAATGACAGGAACTGCACAAGGACTAAGACTCTCACGGATGTGTCCTTTTTGTAATAATGAATCTATTTGTCGTTCCAATTCCTTCGTTTCCTCAGGATTGCATCGGTAAGCGGGGCGGTTTGGTATGGTTGATCTAGGGATGAATTCGATTTGATGTTCGATTCCTCTTGTAGGTGGTAAACCATCCGGTGGGTTGCTTAAGACATTTGAAACTCCTGTAATAGAGAAGAAAACACACTAGGCAAATCTGTGATGTTAGTGATAGTTGATAAAATGGAGTCCTTTAAACGGACTAGAATGCACGGCCTATTTTGAAAAAGGGTATATCTCATGTCTTTCGCAATCGCATAAATGTTTTGAGACACTCTTTTATTTTCACATTGAGGTTAACTCACCACCCGTGGGTCATTTGTTTGGCTTTTATCGGTTGTGACCTCTTTTGCCTTTTGTTTCAAATTCCATGTTTCCTTGAGAATTCGTTGTTGATCTATGAGAATCTCTTTGGGGGGTAGGGGTTATGTCGGAACGGTTTACCTTTTATTGGAATTGTGTAAATGTTCTTTCGACCATAATATGTGACGTCATTGTCGTATTGCCAAGGTCGTCAGAGAATGTGGGATGCTTGCATCGGAATTACATCACACCATACGTCGTCACAATACTTTCCCATCTTGATATTAACGAGGAATTGTTTAACCACCTTCATCTCGGCACTCTCATTAATCCATTGTAAGCAATAAGGTTTCGGATGTTGTTGGCAAGGAAGTTTGAGTGATTCAACAACATTGGAGCTAATGACGTTAACACAACTACCATTATCAATGATGATGGAGAAGGGTTGTTCCTTGATTAGGCAGCGTGTGTGGAAGATGTTGGAACGTTGTATGTCAGACTCGTCGGATGCTTGGATGTTCAATGTATGACGGATCACCAAGATTGTGCCATTGTACTCGTCGCTTCCATAGTCATCACTGTCTTCTTTGGCGTCGGCATGTGCTGGAATGTCGGCGAGGTCGTCATCAGAGTCAGAATTGTAAGATCCATCACCTAGTATGGTTAAGGTCCTCGTGTTTGGACAATTGCGGCTGATATGGCCTCTTCCTAAGCATTTAAAACACTTGATGTCTCTTGCTCGGGTGTCATCTTTAGGGGCTGGAAGTGTCTCATTCTTCGCTGGTCGTTGTTTTTCTTTGTCGAGTTTGTCATCTCTCGACTTTTTTTGAGAAGATGGAGTAGAAGATGAGGAATGATTTGAAGTATTACCTTGGTAAGAGAATGAAGTACCTTGGTAATGTTCTCTGAATCGGAATCTCCTTTGTATTTGTGCTTCGATTGTCATTGCTTTCTTTAGTGTATCTTCGAGGTTTTCGTACCCGTGGAGATCAAGAAGATCAGTGATGTTTGAGTTTAAGCCAATGATGAATCTTGAAATGGTGTCCTCTTCTTCTTCAGTTATGTTAGCCCTATTGAGTAAGGACTGCATCTGCTTGTAGTAATCTTCAACTGAACTTCTACCTTGTCGAAGTCGGTGTAGTCGTTGTTTAACTTCTCGTGTATAATGTGTCGGTAGAAATTGGTTCCTCATGGCATGTTTGAGTTCGGTCCAAGACGTGATTGGTTGAATTTGGTAGTTGTCGATCTTTTTCCTTGTTTGCATCCACCATGAGTGAGCATATCCTTCGAATTCCAAGGTGATGAGGGGAACTTGTTCAGCTTGGGGGCAGTCATGGTATGCGAACAAGAGATCAAATTTTCCTTCCCAATCGATGTACTTGTCTGGGTCGTAGTCTCCTTTAAAAGACGGGATCGTGAACTTTGGTTTTGCAAAGAGTTCGGGTGTTTGAAAACGTGGTTGTGCTCGCCTGGGGGCCAAAAGTTCAGCATTGTTTGGCCTTGGATTCTGGTTTGGTTGATCCAGTTGTAATTCTTGTTGTTCTCTCAAGGCATTGTTAAGTTGATCAAATTGAGTTGTGAGTCGTTCAAGTGCGGCTAAGATAGTCGTAAGTGTCTCATTGTTATTGTCGCCCATCCTGCAATTATAACACTCAAAAGAAGATTTTAAAGTAGAATAAAATAAAATAAATTCAACAAAGCAAGAAACCTAACAAGTCACTCCAAGAAAGTAACACAACGAGAGGCAAGTAAGCCGATCTTGTACTCTTTAAAACTCACTTTACCAAGTAGTCTTTCACAGTTCGTATCGGAGTTTGATTACTAGCAAAGGCGATAAGAAAAACCTAAAAGCTCTAAGAGGCCAAACAAAGGTTAGACTCCAAGAGAACGAGAATGCAAAGAAGGAAGAAGTATGCAAACTCTTTAGTCCTACTAACACAAAGAATATAATGTGTTAGATAATGAAAAAGAACAATAACAAGGAAAAACAAAAGAACCTAAAGCACTAAGAGTCAAAGAAAAAGGGAACAAACCAGAAAACCTAGAAAACGCTTGATCAACTTGAGCAACGTTTTTGAGGGGGTTACCAGTGTCCCAAAATTCTGAAAAATTTCTTGAATGTCTTTCGATGCGTCAAGACACCACCTGTAAAATTTCAGAACCAAATACCTTCAGTAGTATCCAGTAGACTCTGTTGAACGGTGAGTCCTCAAACAATCTGTTTTTCTTGATCACTTTTTTCGAAGTTGTTCTTGATCTCAAAAAATTCTGATATTTTGTGTGAATGATCTTCAATATATGAAGTTTCAATCTGTAAATTTTCACCACGAAGTTCCTCCTGTAAAATTTTCAACAAATTCGACAAGATTCTAAACCGAATCTGCCGATGAAACTTGAATGATGTATTTGAAGGCTCCAATGAACTTCGATTGGGGTGAAATTTGGACTGGGGATTACTCTTAGAATGAATATAATTTATGGATAAAATCAGCCCTAAATACCTTCGTTTGCAATTTTTTTGAAATTTTGGATTTTTTGTTTTTTTTTCCTTTTTTTTTGTTTTTTTTTTGTTTTTTTGAAAAAAAAATAGAAAACTAACAAGAAGGATTTAAATCTAAATTAAAATTAAATAAAAAGAACCTGAAACGCTGAATCGTTTGTGAACTAGCTCCGTTGGGGTACCTTGACGGTTTTGTGTGCAAGAACAAGCAAGATTGCTTGTTTCTCTCCAAGAATCAGCCCAAATCTGATACCAATTGATAGGGAAGTGGTGGCGGATTGATGAACGTTGCTCTTGTTGAAGAATCAAACCTAGAAAAGCTCTAGACTCGATGAAGAACAATAAGGAATGAATGAGGAAGGTGGTGGCAATAGCTAGGATTCTTTAGGGTTTCTTTTAGTGCTAGAAACAAGAAAAGAAACAAGATTAAAATAAGATAAACAAAAGATAAAGGAATTAAGAATAGAGAAAATAACCAAGAAATCAAAGATCTCCCTTATGAAAGTGAACGGTAAAGATGATTGATGGCGTGGATGGATGTGGAAAATCGATGGATAATGTCCTATCGAGCCCTCCTAGTCGTAATGAAAAGGCAAACACAATAATATGGCTCTAACCAACCCTCCTAGTCGCGATGAAAAGGCAAATTGGAGTGTGAAGATTATTCTCCCTCACAAGAACTTGAAAGAACTAAACATGTTTAAACCCTAATTCCTAGTAAAATAATAATAACTAAAAATATTATTTTAACCCAACCTTAATTCCTAATAAAATAATAAATCTGATCCTAAAAGATAATTAATCATCCTATATTAAATTATATTACAAATAATCAATATAAATATTGAAAATTCGTAATATTTACAAAATAACGTATTAATCCCGTATAGGATTTCCTGCATGCACCATCTTCAGTGAAATGACCATATCTTGAGTTGCGAATATCGAATTGATGCAATTCAAGAACCGTTGGAAAGATAAGAGACAGACGGTTGTATCTCCAGAAGACATGTCGACCGGATAACAACTGGATCCCCTTCAAAACGTTGTTTCAAATCTGATGCTATTAGACCCTTCCGGATGAATGCTTGAACTGCGCTTTGAAGCTTGTCTTTAAGAAGTTTGGTCCGGCATCGTGTGATAGGGCCAAGTGGTATAGTAAATTCATCATCCTTAGCTTTAGGGCATGTATCAAAAACATGCTCATAACTTTGAAGTTATTCCATGATGATCCTAAGGGAGTTATTCCTTATTTTATTACTTATTTACTCATTTATGCTTTATATGTGTTATAAGCATGCTTTGACATTCTAAACTATGCTTGAATATTCATATATTGTCCTATGTTTGCATCCTATATGATATTCATGTATGTCACATCTTTAATTAGCTTGTTTCATGCATATGCTACACATTTCTTACTTATGTTATCATATCAATTACATTATTACATTAGCCATGGAATCATGTGTTACATTTCAATGTTACTTATTATTTATTCATGAACTTGAGAATTGTAACTTATATACATTTTGTATTTAGTGGAAGGTACATTCAAGGCAATCCAATGGACAGTTCACGTCACTCATATTGATCATCACTTTTGAACATGTTACAAGCATCTTTGGGTGATGAAGTCTCTTAACATTTAATCCCCTATATCTTATATTTCTAACGCACTTTGAATCGTATCAATCCGATATTGGGAGCTTGAGATATGTCCAGATTGTTGAAGACAGTTCAGGCTGGAAATAAGTACGGGATTTGCAACCATTCATCTCCTTCAAAGGATTTATGCATGAGAGGCATTAATGGAGACATACATGGACGAAAAAAGAGTATTAAAATGAATCAGAACATTTTTTTAGAAGGGCAAGGTTTCATTCAAAGGCTTTTAAGTTCATCAATTCATGCATATTCATGCAAGAAACCAAATAGTCATGTTCACACAAGGGGGAAGAATTTCAGCCAAGATACATTCATGAACATTCATCCATAGAAGACAAATCAAACATGTTCACACATGGGAGGAAGGATTCAACCATGAAGATACATTCATGAAGATTTATTCATTAATTCATCATACATTCACCATTGACCGTACATTGTATTTCCTAAGGGATGAACATTCAATCATGAATTTTCAATCATTAAATCTTGTATGTGCATCCTTGACATCTCTTAGGACTAGAAATAGCTTCCTATTTCATTAGTAAGAACCAATTAACTTTGTTTAATCAAATATTTGTGAGAGTTTCTCTCTTTAGTTCTTAAGTGAACTTTATCGACTTATCAAGCTTATGATTTTCATCACCCCTATCTATTTCACCCTGATACATTTGATTCCTATATCTTTATCGATAGTGGGCCAAAGTCCTTATTTACCATATCTTAAAGAAGCAATATAATGTCTTGGTCTTTGTTCTTTAAATTGGTTCTTCTTTGAGCCTTCTTTGAGATATTACTTTTCATATTCATCTCCATCACCTTCATTCTACTTCCATTACCATACTTCATCATTTACTTTAAACATATCACCAACTTATATACATATTTCGCTGCCATATTTATCTTTCCATTTCATTACTTCCATTTAACCATTTTTTTTCTTAGTTTTTTTGTTTGTGCAGGATCCTTGTTGCTTTCCTAGATCGAAACAATAAAAGGTACAACCTTGAATTCACCATCCATCCAAGGAATGCTAGGTTGAACTGTATCATATAGTAATCAGAGCTAAGGTGGATTGCAACAAGAACAAGCAAAAGCAACATCCTACCATTAAATAAAAAGAAAATCAAAAAGAGAAGTGCCAAAAAAAAAATCAGCAAGTTAATCCCAACATCAACAAGGGATTCTAAGTGAAAAAAACTAAAGAAAGGGAACAAAGAAAGCAAAATGCAAAGAAGTGCCAAAGGTGACAATCAACATCATTATTCCAACCGATCCTAAAGAAGTCTTCAAGACCTTTGATTGTTTCTTCTAGGTAGGTGGTGAGTATCTTTGTATAGCAAGTGAACCTTTTTTCTTCTTCCTTTTATAAGACCACCCTTCATTATTTAATCTTTCTACCTTTCTCTTTTTCCCTCTACACTAACGAACTTTTCAGCCGACATCCATAGAACTTGAAAGGTCTCGAGTTAGTTCTTATAAGAACTTTACAAGAGAGGAACGAGTGGAAAAAGGCTAATAGAGTGTGTGAGATCAGAAAGGGAATTGAAAAAGCCAATTTATATTCCCGAGTGCAAACACGAGCGTTGAGTAGAGCATCATCATTTTTTTTGGAGTGATTATGAGGATTTGTGAGTGATTATTGGTAAGGTCCTTTCATCTTATTCAACTATTAATTTTTCACTAACAATTCTCTCATCTTTCGAATGAAATACGAACAACAAAGGAGGAATACATTTGATGCGATCATGCCAAGGACCAAACTTCTTCAACACATGATCACTTCATGGACATTCTACCTTGTTGATTCTAAGGGAGTCTTGCCTTATTTTATTATTTATTTACTTATTTATGAATTACATGTCATGTGAATATGTTTATCTTATTCTTAATTATGCTTAAATGTTATAAGTTGTCATCTATATGTATAATATATGATATAAATGTATGACTTATTAATTCACATCTTTATATAACTCATTCAATGCATATGCATTCATAGTTAGCTCATTTGCATTCATAACATAGGTGGCAGAATGCATTCATAATTATAATAGCTCAATTCCTATCTAATTATTTGTGAGTTTTAAAGAGTTTGGGTGCTTGGAAACGTGATTGTTCTTCCTCGGGTACCAAAAGTTCAGCATTGTTTGGTCTTGGATTCTAGTTTGGTAGATCCAATTGTGGTTCTTGTCGTTCTCTCACGATTTCATCAAATCTTTCAACTTGAGTCGTGAGTCGGGCAAGTGTGGCTAAGATAGCCGTAAGTGTCTTGTTGTTAGTGTCGCCCATTCTGAAATCATAACACTCAAAAGAAAATTTTAAAGTAAAATAAAAATAAAATAAAATAAATTCAACAAAGCAAGAAACCTCACAAGTCACTCCAAGAAAGTAACACAACGAGAGGCAAGTAAGCCGATCTTGTACTCTTTAAAACTCACTTTACCAAGTAGTCTTCCACAGTTCGTATCGGAGTTTGATTACTAGCAAAGGCGATAAGAAAAAACTTAAAAGTTCTAAGAGGCCAAACAAGGTTAGACTCCAAGAGAACGAGAATGCAAAGAAGGAAGAAGTATGCAAACTCTTTAGTCCTACTAACACAAGGAAGATAATGTGTTAGATAATGCAAAAGAACAATAACAAGGAAACACAAAAGAACCTAAAGCACTAAGAGTCAAAGAAAAAAAAGAACCAACCCAGAAACCTGAAAAACGCTGGATCAATTTGAGCAACGTTTTTGAGGGGGTTACCGGTGTCAAAAAATTCTGGAAAAATTCTTGAATGTCTTTTGATGCGTCATGAAACAACCTGTAAAATTTCAGAACCAAATACCTTCAGTAGTATCCAGTAGACTCTGTTGAACGGTGAGTCCTCAAACAATCTGTTTTTCTTGATCACTTTTTTCGAAGTTGTTCTTGATCACCAAAAATTCTGATATTTTGTGTGAATGATCTCCAATATATGAAGTTTCAATCTGGAAATTTTCACCACGAAATTCCTCCTGTAAAAGTTTCAAGAAATTCGACAAGATTCTGAACCGAATCTGCCGATGAAACTTGAATGATGTATTTGAAGGCTCCAATGAACTCCGATTGGGGTGAAATTTGGACTGGGGATTACTCTTAGAATGAATATAATATATGGATAAAATCATCCCTAAATACCTTCGTTTGCAATTTTTTGAAATTTTGGCTTTTTTTTTTTTTGCCTCTTTTTTGTTTTAAAAAAAAATAGCAAACTAACAAGAAGGATTTAAATCTAAATTAAAATTAAATAAAAAGAACCTGAAATGCTGAATCGTTTGTGAACTACCTCCGTTGGGGTACCTTGACGGTTTTGTGTGCAAGAACAAGCAAGATTGCTTGTTTCTCTCCAAGATTCGGCCCTGCTCTGATACCAATTGATAGGGAAGCGGTGGCGGATTGTTGAACGTTGCTCTTGTTGAAGAATCAAGCCTAGAAAGCTCTAGATTCGATGAAGAACAAAGGTGATGAATATGGGAAGGTGGCGGCAGTCGCTAGGATTGTTTAGGGTTTCTTTTATGTGCTGGAATCAAGACAACACAATTAGAATAAAATAAACAAAAGATAAATAAATGAAAGATGAAATAAGATAATAAAGAAATCAAAATATCTCCCTTATGAAGGTGAACGGTAAAGATGATTGATGGTGCGGATGGATTTGTGGAAAAATAGATGGATAAGTGTCCTATCGAGCCCTCCTAGTCGCAATGAAAAGGCAAACACGATAAATGGCTCTAACCAACCCTCCTAGTCGCGATGAAAAGGCAAATTGGAGTGTGAAGATTAATCTCCCTCACAATAACTTGAAAGAACTCCAGGAGAAGAGGCTTCGAAGGCACAAGGCAATCAGCACTTGCAAAAACAAACTCTCGTTGTATTATTGATCAAAGAAATCTTACATTACAAGTTTGATGAAGCCTCCTTTATATAGGGGCTGAGTTCTAAAGGTCCTAAATAACTAATGAATAAAATAATAATAAACTAAATATATCTTAACTCTAATTCCTAATAAAATAATAATAACTAAAGATAATATTTTTAACCCAACCTTAATTCCTAATAAAATAATAAATCTAATCCTAAAAGATAATGCATCATCCTATATTAAGTTATATTACAAATAATCAATAAAAATATTGAAAATTCGTAATATTTACAAAATCCCGTATTAATCCCGTATAGGATTTTCTGCATGCACCGTCTTCAGTAAAATAGTCATATCTTGAGTTCCCGATGTCGGATTGATGCGATTCAAGAACCGTTAGAAAGATAAGAGACAGATGGTCGTATCTTAAGAAGATATCTTGACTAAATAAGATCAGAATCCCATTCAAAAAGTCGTCGTAAGTCTGCTTCTGTTCTGATCTTCTTTTCCAATGCTTGGACGAGTGGATCATTTGGAAGAGTTATTACTTCCCATTCGATGTACCTGTCTGGATCATTTTCTCCTTTGAAAGACGGGATCGTGAACTTTGGTTTTGTAAAGTGTTTGGGTGCTTGGAAACGTGGTTGTTCTTTCTCGAGTACCAAAAGTTCAGCATTGTTTGGTCTTGGATTCTGGTTTGGTAGATCTAGTTGTGGTTCTTGTCGTTCTCTCACGATTTCATCAAATCTTTCAACTTGAGTCGTGAGTCGGGCAAGTGTGGCTAAGATAGCCGTAAGTGTCTTGTTGTTAGTGTCGCACATTCTGAAATCATAACACTCAAAAGAAAATTTTAAAGTAAAATAAAAATAAAACAAATTCAACAAAGCAAGAAACCTCACAAGTCACTCCAAGAAAGTAACACAACGAGAGGCAAGTAATCCGATCTTGTACTCTTTAAAACTCACTTTACCAACTAGTCTTCCACAGTTCGTATCGGAGTTTGATTACTAGCAAAGGCGATAAGAAAAACCTAAAAGCTCTAAGAGGCCAAACAAAGGTTAGACTCCAAGAGAACGAGAATGCAAAGAAGGAAGAAGTATGCAAACTCTTTAGTCCTACTAACACAAAGAAGATAATGTGTTAGATAATGCAAAAGAACAATAACAAGGAAAAACAAAAGAACCTAAAGCACTAAGAGTCAAAGAAAAAGGGACCAAACCAGAAAACCTAGAAAACGCTTGATCAACTTGAGCAACGTTTTTGAGGGGGTTACTGGTGTCCAAAAATTCTGAAACATTTCTTGAATGTCTTTCGATGCGTCACGAAACCACATGTTAAATTTCATAACCAAATAACTTCAGTAGTATCCAGTAGACTCTGTTGAACGGTGAGTCCTCAAATAATCTATTTTGTGTGAATGATCTCCAATATATGAAGTTTCAATCTGTAAATTTTCACCACGAAATTCCTCCTGTAAAAGTTTCAAGAAATTCGACAAGATTCTAAACCGAATCTGCCGATGAAACTTGAATGATGTATTTGAAGGCTACAATGGACTCCGATTGGGGTGAAATTTGGATTGGGGATTACTATTAGATTGAATATAATATATGGATAAAATCAGCCCTAAATACCTTTGTTTGCAATTTTTTTAAATTTTGGCTTTTTTTGGCTTTTTTTTTTTTTTTTTGATAAAAAAATAGCAAACTAACAAGAAGGATTTAAATCTAAATTAAAATTAAATAAAAAGAACCTGAAACGCTGAATCGTTTGTGAACTAGCTCCGTTGGGGTACCTTGACGGTTTTGTGTGCAAGAACATGCAAGATTGCTTGTTTCTCTCCAAGAATCGGCCCAAATCTGATACCAATTGATAGGGAAGCGGTGGCGGATTGATGAACGTTACTCTTGTTGAAGAATCAAACCTAGAAGCTCTAGACTCGATGAAGAACAAAGGGGATGAATAGGGGAACGTGGCGGCAGTAGCTAGGATTCTTTAGGGTTTATTTTATGTGCTGGAATTAAGGCAATAAGATTAGAATAAAATAAACAAAAGATAAATAAACGGAAGATGAAATAAGATAATAAAGAAATCAAAAGATCTCCCTTATGAAGGTGAACGGTAAAGATGATTGATGGTGCGAATGGATTTATGGATAATAGATGGATAAGTGTCCTATCGAGCCGTCCTAGTCGCAATGAAAAGGCAAACACGATAAATGGCTCTAACCAACCCTCCTAGTCGCGATGGAAAGGCAAATTGGAGTGTGAAGATTAATCTCCCTCACAAGAACTTGAAAGAACTCAAGGAGAAGAAGCTTCGAAGGCACAAGGCAATCAACACTTGCAAAAATGAACTCTCGTTGTATTATTAATCAAGAAATCTGAATTACAAAGTTGAATGAAGCCTCCTTTATATAGGGGCTGAGTTCTAAAGGTCCTAAATAACTAATGAATAAAATAATAATAAACTAAACATGTCTTAACTATAATTCCTAATAAAATAATAATAACTAAAAATAATATTTTAACCCAACCTTAATTCCTAATAAAATAATAAATCTAATCCTAAAAGATAATGCATCATCCTATATTAAGTTATATTACAAATAATTGATAAAATATTGAAAATTCGTAATATTTACAAAATCCCGTATTAATCCCGTATAGGATTTTCTGCATGCACCGTCTTCAGTAAAATGTCCATATCTTGAGTTCCCGATATAGGATTGATGCTATTCAAGAACCGTTAGAAAGATAAGAGACAGACGGTTGTATCTCCAGAAGACATGTTGACCAAATAAGATCATGATCCCATTCAAAAAGTCGTCAAAAGTATGTTTCTGTTCTGATCTTCTTTTCCAAAGCTTGGACGAGTGGATCATTTGGAAGATTTATTACTTCTTCCTTTGATGGGAGCCTTGTGATGATACCAATTGATAGGGAAGCGGTGGCGGATTGATGAACGTTGCTCTTGTTGAAGAATTAAACCTAAAAAAGCTCTAGACTCGATGAAGAACAATAAGGAATGAATGAGGAAGGTGGCGGCAATAGCTAGGATTCTTTAGGGTTTCTTTTAGTGCTAGAAACAAGAAAAGAAACAAGATTAAAATAAGATAAACAAAAGATAAAGGAATTAAGAATAGAGAAAATAACCAAGAAATCAAAGATCTCCCTTATGAAAGTGAACGGTAAAGATGATTGATGGCGTGGATGGATGTGGAAAATCGATGGATAATGTCCTATCGAGACCTCCTAGTCGCAATGAAAAGGCAAACATGATAATATGGCTCTAGTCAACCCTCCTAGTCGCGATGAAAAGGCAAATTGGAGTGTGAAGATTAATCTCCCTCACAAGAACTTGAAAGAACTCCAGGAGAAGAAGCTTCGAAGGCACAAGGCAATCAGCACTTGCAAAAACAAACTCTTGTTGTATTATTGATCAAAGAAATCTTATTTACAAAGTAGAATGAAGCCTCCTTTATATAGGGGCTGAGTTCTAAAGGTCCTAAATAACTAATGAATAAAATAATAATAAACTAAACATGTCTTAACTCTAATTCCTAATAAAATAATAATAACTAAAGATAATATTTTAACACAACCTTAATTCCTAATAAAATAATAAATCTAATCCTAAAAGATAATGCATCATCCTATATTAAGTTATATTACAAATAATCAATATAAATATTAAAAATTCGTAATATTTACAAAATAACGTATTAATCCCGTATAGGATTTCCTGCATGCACCGTCTTCAGTAAAATGACCATATCTTGAGTTCCCGATATCGGATAGATGCGATTCAAGAAGCGTTGGAAAGATAAGAGACAGACGGTTGTATCTCCAGAAGACATGTCGACCAAATAAGATCAGGATCCCATTCAAAAAGTCGTCGTAAGTCTGCTGCTGTTCTGATCTTCTTTTCCAAAACTTGGACGAGTGGATCATTTGGAAGAGTTATTACTTATTCTTTTGATGTGAACCTTGTGATGCATGTATCATCCTCCCTTTCTTCAAAAAGATTCGACCTCGAATCTGAAACATTAAAGGGAGCAACATTAGAATAGTTTAATAATTCATTCACATTATGCTTACCGAATAGATATGCTTTGAATCTTCGAGACTTTGTTCTTCTAATAGGTTCGAGTAGAAACATTAGTCCAAAGAAGCATGTATTATGGACTCTGGTGCATGTATCATTCCCCCACTCCTCAAAAGGATTCGTCCTCGAATATGAAAATCCAAAAGATAGAGAATTAGATGTGTTGAAATAAAAACTTGTGAAACATTTACCAGGATCAATGTGATGTGTCTTTATGCGTTTTAGTCGAGGTTTATTCTTTGTAGGAACTGATTTCTTGTAGTCTTGAAATCCTCTTTTGCATACAAGTCTTGTAATCTGATGTTTTGGTTGAATTTCAACATGGCGCCGGTCACTGTTGGCTTTCTGTATGATTATTTCAGATAATTTCTCCATGGTTTTATTCGTGTGTGGCAAGAATGAGTGTTTAAAAACCATGTGAATTGGTTTGTTAACGTAATCCCTTAAGTCTCCTAAGTGTGGTTCATGAATTAATGATTCCCAGGAGGAGATTTGTAGACTGTATAACCTGTTTAGTTGGCAAGGAAACTCATATACAAGATAAAGCTCATTAAAAGCACTTTTAAATGTATGGGTAGAAATATCAGAAATATCCGAGTTATCGTGATATACATCTTTGATATGTTCAATTCTCAGAATAGTAGTATGAGTTTGATAGGTAAGAGTATACCTTCGTGGTAGTGAATCGTCTACTGTGTTTTGCTTACCTCGGTATGTTACGCACTTAAAGGAGTTGTGTTTAGTATGGATGACAACTTCACGAGCCTTACCTTGTAAGAAGGAGAAGAAGTACGTTACAATGTCATTAAAATGGGTAATAAAATATTTACCTTTGGACTCTCGTAAATCGTGACTCTTCATTGGTATGGCATAGTGATTAGGGCTTTCAGGTGGTAACCCGTCAGGAGGGTCACCTAGCACTATTCGATAACTCTTGGCGATGGAAGATGGTGTGGGCCAGTCTCGTGTTGCTTTTACTTTCTCATCATTTACATGGATTCCCTGTGCACGAACTATAAAGCATGTGGAGTTTTCAAGTCATGTTTCGTCATTAAGATGACGTTACGACTAAGGCTTTCATGGATGTAGCCTTTTTGTAACAAATCTAACTCTTTGGTTTCTTCGAGATTGTATGTTTGACGAGGTATGATGGAACCTTGAATTAGATTGGTTTGGTGTTGTTTTCCTTTTTCCAGTGGTAATCCGTCAGGTGGATCGCCTAACACTTCTCGAAAATCCTGTAACAAAGATGAAAACACACTAGGAAAATCCTTGTTAATGTTAGAAATCGAAACAATTGATTCTCTAAAGCGAACAAGGATGAAAGGCTGTTTGTAAAGAAGGTTCTCTCTCAATTCTTTTGTGCTCACACGTAGATTTTGAGTCACTCTTTTCTTCTCACAATTAGGTTCACTTACCTCCCATGGGTCATTATGCTTTTGGCTTTTGTAACTAGTCACCTCTTTTTCTTTTTCCTCTTTCTCAACTTTTTCTTTTTTTGATTTCCCTACCTCCTCACAAATTTGATCTTTAAGGGCTGGAAGTGTGTCATTCTTTACTGGTCGTTCTTTCTCATTGTCAGGTTTGTCATCTCTTGGCTTTTTCAGAGAAGATGGAGTAGAAAATGAGGAAGGATTTGAAGGATTACCTTGGTAAGAGGATGAAGTACCTTGGTAATGTTCACTGATTCGAGATCTCCTTTGGATTCGTGCTTCGATTGTCATTGCTTTCTTTAGTGTATCTTCAAGGTTTTTGTACCCTTGTAGATCAAGAAGATCAGTGATGTTTGAGTTTAAGCCGACGACGAATCTTGACACGGTGACTTATTCTTTTTCAGTTATGTTAGCCCTATTGAGTAAGGACTGCATCTCCTTGTAGTAATCTTAAACCGAACTTCTACCTTGTCGAAGTCGGTGTAGTCGTTGTTTAACTTCTCGTGTATAATGTGTCGGTAGGAATCGGTTCCTCATGGTTTGTTTGAGGTCGGTCCAAGAAGTCATTGTTGGAATTTGGAAGTTCTGGATCTTTTTCCTTGTTTGCATCCACCAAGTTCGAGCATATCCTTCAAATTGTATGGTGATGAGGTGAACTTGTTTAGCTTGGGGGCAGTCATGGTATACGAACATGAGATCAACTTTTCCTTCCCATTCGATGTACCTGTCTGGATCGTTGTCTCCTTTGAAAGACAGGATCGTGAACTTTGGTTTTGTAAAGAGTTTGGGTGCTTGGAAACGTGGTTGTTCTTCCTCGGGTACCAAAAGTTCAGCATTGTTTGGTCTTGGATTCTAGTTTGGTAGATCCAGTTGTGGTTATTGTCGTTCTCTCACGATTTCATCAAATCTTTCAACTTGAGTCGTGAGTCGGGAAAGTGTGGCTAAGATAGCCGTAAGTGTCTTGTTGTTAGTGTCGCCCATTCTGAAATCATAACACTCAAAAGAAAATTTTAAAGTAAAATAAAAATAAAATAATTTCAACAAAGCAAGAAACCTCACAAGTCACTCCAAGAAAGTAACACAACGAGAGGCAAGTAAGCCGATCTTGTACTCTTTAAAACTCACTTTACCAAGTAGTCTTTCACAGTTCGTATCGGAGTTTGATTACTAGCAAAGGCGATAAGAAAAACCTAAAAGCTCTAAGAGGCCAAACAAAGGTTAGACTCCAAGAGAACGAGAATGCAAAGAAGGAAGAAGTATGCAAACTCTTTAGTCCTACTAACACAAAGAAGATAATGTGTTAGATAATGCAAAAGAACAATAACAAGGAAAAACAAAAGAACCTAAAGCACTAAGAGTCAAAGAAAAAGGGACCAAACCAGAAAACCTAGAAAACGCTGGATCAACTTGAGCAACGTTTTTGAGGGGGTTAACGGTGTCCAAAAATTCTGAAAAATTTCTTGAATATCTTTCGATGCGTCAAGAAACCACCTGTAAAATTTCAGAACTAAATACCTTCAGTAGTATCCAGTAGACTCTGTTGAACGGTGAGTCCTCAAACAATCTGTTTTTCTTGATCACTTTTTTCGAAGTTGTTCTTGATCTCCAAAAATTCTGATTTTTTGTGTGAATGATCTCAAATATATTAAGTTTCAATCTGGAAATTTTCACCACGAAATTACTCCTGTAAAATTTTCAAGAAATTCGACAAGATTCTAAATCGAATCTGCCGATGAAACTTGAATGATGTATTTGAAGGCTCCAATGAACTCCGATTGGGGTGAAATTTGGACTGGGGATTACTCTTAGAATGAATATAATATATGGATAAAATCAGCCATAAATACCTTTGTTTACAATTTTTTGAAATTTTGGCTTTTTTTTTGTTTTTTTATTTTTTTGCCTTTTTTTTGTTTTTTTTTTGAAAAAAAATAGCAAAATAACAAGAAGGATTTAAATCTAAATTAAAATTAAATAAAAAGAACCTGAAATACTGAATCGTTTGTGAACTAGCTCCGTTGGGGTACCTTGACGGTTTTGTGTGCAAGAACAAGCAAGATTGCTTGTTTCTCTCCAAGAATCGGCCCAAATCTGATACCAATTGATAGGGAAGCGGTGGCAGATTGATGAACGTTGCTCTTGTTGAAGAATCAAACCTAGAAAAGCTCTAGACTCGATGAAGAACAATAAGGAATGAATGAGGAAGGTGGCGGTAATAGCTAGGGTTCTTTAGGGTTTCAAGAAAAGAAACAAGATTAAAATAAGATAAACAAAAGATAAAGGAATTAAGAATATAGAAAATAACCAAGAAATCAAAGAAACAAGAGCAACGTTCCAAGCATAATTGGGTGCTAAAGTCTCCTAACATTTAATCCCCCATCTCTTATCTTTCTAAATCACTTTCAATTGTATCAATCTGATATTGGGAGCCCAAGATATTCCCAGATTACTGAAGACAGTGCAGGCTGGAAATAAGTACTGGACTTACAACCAAATGAAGAGCCATGTTCACACCTGATGCATTTCCACCTTCATGAATCCATTTATGGCGTGTACAATCATACAAGGAGGCTAAAGGACTTGTTCACATTCAAGGGAGATGGATGCATTATTTTTCAAACTCATTCATCAAATCCAAGTGCATGAAGGGAGCCTATGAGTCATGTTCACACTTGGTGCATGCATTCCAAAAGGGGCCGAACATACATTGAAACATTCCCCCAAATTCATGCAAGGAAATGAACCAACATGTTCACATCAAGAGAGGATGAATTCCGCTATGAAGATGTATTCACTTAAATGGATGAACATTCATTTTTTTAGTCTATGAACATGAATAGGGGACGTACATTGTATCTACTTAAGGATTAACATTCATCCATGAATGTTCAATCATTAAATCTTGTATGTGCATCCTAGACATCTCTTAGGCCTATAAATAGGTTTCCATTTCATTTGTAAGAACCAATTCACTTTGTTTAATCAAATATTTGTGAGAGTTTCTCTCTTTAGTTCTTAAGTGAACTTTATTGACTTATCAAGCTTATGCTTGTGGCGTCACCCCTATTTATGTCACCCTGATACTTCTAGTTCCTATCTCTTTATAGATAGTGGGTCAAAGTCCTTGTTTACCACCCCTTAAAGAAGCAATATAAAGTATGGGTCTTTGTTCTTTAACATTGTTTCTTCTTTGAGTCTTCTTTGAGATACTAATTTTCATATTCATCTCCATCTCCTTCATTCTACTTCCATTACCATACTTCATCATTTCCTTTAAACATATCACCAACTTATATATATTTCGCTGCCATATTTATCTTTCCATTTCATTACTCCCATTTAACCATTTTTGGAGCTTTCTTGTTTGTGCAGGATCCTTGTTGCTTTCCTAGATCGAAACAATCAATGGTACAACCTTAACTTCACCATCCACCCAAATGAGGCTAGGTTGAACTGTATCATATGGTAATCAGAGCTAAGGTGGATTGCAACAAGATTAAGAAAAAACAACATCCTACCATTCATTAAAAAGAAAATCAAAAAGAGAAGTGCCAAAAGAAAAAAAATCAGCAAGTTAATCCCAACATCAACAAGGGATTCCAAGTGAAGAATAACTAAAGAAAGGAAACAAAGAAACCAAAATGCAAAGAGGTGCCAAAGGTGACAAGCAACATCATCATTCTAACCGATCCTAAAGAAGTCTTCAAGACCTTTAATTGTTTCTTCTAGGAAGGTGGTGAGTATCTTTTCATAGTAAGTGAACCTTTCTTTCTTTTTATTCCTTTTATAAGACCACCCTTCATTATTTAATCTTTCTACCTTTCTATTTTGTTTTCCTCTACACTAACGAACTTTTCAATCGGCGTCCATAACACTTGAAAGGTATCGAGTTAGTTCTTATAAGAACTTTACAAGAGAGGAACGAGTGGAAAAAGGCTAATCCAGTGTGTGAGATCAGAAGGGGAATTACAAAAACCAAAGACATATTCCCGAGTGAAACACGAGTGCTTGAGTGGAGTGACATCACAATCTTTTTGGAGTGACCGTGAGCTTTTGTTGTGTGAAATTTGGTAAGGTCTTAATTTTCACATTTCAAATTTTTACTAACAATGTTATTTGATCTTTTCTCTTCCCAAGCAATGGAGAACATTCAAAAAAGAGATAATGCATTTCATACTCGTTGCCATGTAAACGGTAAAGATGGCAAAGTATGTCTTGTAGCCATTGATAGTGGAAGTTGTGCAAACCTTGCTAGCACATATATGGTAGAGAAGTTGGGACTTACAACGTTCAAACATCCCAGTCCATATGTTTTTCAAAGATTTAATGAAGATGAAGAGTTAGAAGTCATAGATCAAGTACTTGTGCCCTTTTCAATCGGATGTTACAAAGATGAAGTATTGTGTGATGTTGTTTCCATGAATTCAAGCCATCTTCTTTTCGGACGACCTAGGCAATTTGACAAGAAGGCTACTCACGATGGATTTTCCAATAAGTATTCATTCCAACATCAATGAAGAAGAATCACGTTGGTACAAATGTTTTCAAATCAAGTGCATGAAGACCAAACTCAACTGAAGAAAAACATTGAAGAACATCGTGAGAAAAAAAAGACATTTGGAGTTGAAAATAAGAATGTGGTTTTTCGTGCGAAAGCCATTAGAGTAATTGAAGATGAGAGTAAGAGCATTGAGAGTGAAGATGAGTGTGTTGAAAAACATGAGCATGAGAGAAAAGAATGTGAGGAGAAGGAAGTTTTACTTTATACTAATCAATATTTTCTTCCTATTTTTTATTTGATTTGCAGGTTATTCCAAAGGACAGACCATTGCAAATTGATGAATCACATTTGTCCATTGAAGTTCCAAAAGTTGTAACATTTGGTATTCCAAAGCATGTGCTCTTTGACATTCGAAGTATGTTCATTCTACATTAAAAGTTCAAACAGCCTTATGAAAGGGAAGTTTCAACGAACCAAATTCCATTCATGAACTTTAATGAATCTTGTACATTCATTCACATTGTTAATGATGTTTCATGTTCTATCTTATTTCTATTTTGCAGCACATTGAATCATTTACACGGAAGTGTTATTGCTTGTGATCATCAATTCAAGGAAAAGAAATGAGCATTATCCAATTATTCAAGATTCACAATGTGAAAGGGTACAAAGACTAAAGTTGGCATGCCTTACATACTTGAAGGATTCAAAGAAATTCATGCATACCCTAATAGACATAATGATCTTAATTCATCCTTTCTTACACCAATGGATCAATCAATGACAAAAGCCTTCGATTTGAGGACAAATCGCTCTAAAGAAGGGGGAATGATGCGATCATGCCAAGGACGAAACTTCTTCAACACATGATCACTTCATGGACATTCTACCTTGTTGATTCTAAGGGAGTCTTGCCTTATTTTATTATTTATTTACTTATTTATGAATTACATGTCATGTGAATATGTTTATCTTATTCTTAATTATGCTTAAATGTTATATGCTGTCATTTATATGTATAATATATGATATAAATGCATTACTTATTAATTCACATCTTTATATAACTCATTCAATGCATATGCATTCATAGTTAGCTCATTTACATTCATAACATAGGTGGCATAATGCATTCATAATTATAATAGCTCAATTCCTATCTAATTATTTGTTTACATACTTTGTCCAGGTACATTGGATGCTAAGTAGACTAAAGGCAATTGAAGAGTTGGATGGACAGTTCACGTCAGTCAAATTGATCGTCATTTTTGAACATGTTCCAAGCATATTTGGGTGCTAAAGTCTCCTAACATTTAATCCCCCATTTCTTATCTTTCCAACTCACTTTCAACTGTATCAATCTGATATTGGGAGCCCAAGATATTCCCATATTACTGAAGACAGTGCAGGCTGGAAATAAGTACGAAACTTACAACCAAATGAAGAGCCATGTTCACACCTGATGCATTTCTGCCTTCATGAATCCATTTATGGCGTGTACAATCATACAAGGAGGCTAAAGGAATTGTTCACATTCAAGGGAGATGGATGCATTATTTTTCAAACTCATTCATCAAATCCAAGTGCATGAAGGGAGCCTATGAGTCACGTTCACACTTGGTGCATGCATTCCAAAGGGGGCCGAACATACAATGAAACATTTCCCCAAATTCATGCAAGGAAATTAACCAACATGTTCACATCAAGAGAGGATGAATTTGGCTATGAATATGTATTCACTTAAATGGATGAACATTCATTTATTTTATTAGTCCATGAACTTGCATAGGGGACGTACATTATGTCTACTTAAGGATGAACATTCATCCATGAATGTTCAATCATTAAATCTTGTATGTGCATCCTAGACATCTCTTAGGCCTATAAATAGGTTTCCATTTCATTTGTAAGAATCAATTCACTTTGTTTAATCAAATATTTGTGAGAGTTTCTCTCTTTAGTTCTTAAGTGAAATTTATCGACTTATCAAGCTTATGCTTGTGGCGTCACCCCTATGTATGTCACCCTGATACTTTTGGTTCCTATCTCTTTATAGATAGTGGGTCAAAGTCCTTGTTTACCACCCCTTAAAGAAGCAATATAAAGTCTGGGTCATTTTTCTTTAACATTGGTTCTTCTTTGAGTCTTCTTTGAGATACTACTTTTCATATTCATCTCCATCTCCTTCATTCTACTTCCATTACCATACTTCATCATTTCATTTAAACATATCACCAACTTATATATATTTCGCTGCAATATTTATCTTTCCATTTCATTACTCCCATTTAACCATTTTTTTAGCTTTCTTGTTTCTGCAGGATCCTTGTAGCTTTCCTAGATCGAAATAATCAAAGGTACAACTTTGACTTCACCATCCACCCAAGTGAGGCTAGGTTGAACTGTATCAACATTTCATACTCGTTTTCATGTGAATGATAAAGTAAGACTTGTAGCCATTGATGGTGGAAGTTGTTCAAATCTTGCAATCACATACATGGTCGAGAAGTTGGGGCTTATAACGTTCAAACATCCCAGTCCGTATATTTTGGAAGGACTAAATGAAGATGAAGAGTTAGAAGTCATAGAGCAAGTACTTATGTCATTTTCAATTGGTAGATATGAAGATTAAGTCTTGTGTGATGTTGTTTCCATGAATTCATGCCATCTACTCCTCGGACGCCCTTGGCAGTTTGATAAACGATCATTGTATGATGGGTTCTCCAACGAGTATACATTCAAACAACAAGGGAGAAAGGTCACGTTGGTTCCAATGTGCCCAAATCAAGTCCATGAATGCCAAGTTATTGTAAAATCACGTATAGAGGAATGGAAGAAAACTAGAGCCATGAAAAAAGTGAAAAGATTGAATTTTGGAGAAAAGAGGGAAGTGCGTGTAGAAGAGAAAATGAAAAGATTGCAAGTGATGTTGTGGTTAAAAGATACGGCGAAGTTGAACATACACAAATCAAAGAAGAACATTGTGAGAAAACTAGGACATTTGGAGTTGAAAATGAGAGTGTGATTTTGCATGAGATAGCCATTGGAGTAATTGAAAATGAGAGTGAGAGCATTGAGAGTGAAGATGAGTGTATTGAAAAACATGAGCATGAAAGAAAAGAATGTGAGGAGAAGGAAGTTTTTGTTTATACTAATCAATTGTTTCTTCTATTCATTCTTTGAATTTGCAGGTTATTTAAAGGGATAGTCGAGATGATTCAAGTGTCATTTCTTTTGAAATTCCAAAAGATGTGTCACTTGAAATTATAAAGAACATGTTCATTAACCTTCAAAGTACATTCACCTCATACTCAAAATCGAATGAACCTTATGAAAGGGAAGATTCAATGAGCATAACCATGGAGAACATTAAGAGTCCAAACTCATTCATTCATGAATTTAATCTTTTCATTTTCTTTGATTCTAAGTTATCTACTTCTAACTTTGTTTTATTTTTCAGGTTGTTAACTCAAAACAAAAGACTTGAACATGTGAAGCATTTTGAGCAAAGAAAACGGTGCAAGATGAGAATAAAAGAATTTCCAATCCAACGAAGATCCAAGTTGTTCCCTTATGTAGCAAGCATCGATTTGGGGAAAACTTACCTTGAAGAAGGGGGGATGATGTGATCCTACCGGCCACCATGTTCAAACAAAACATGCTCACAACATTGAAGTTCTTCCATGATGATTCTAAGGGAGTTCTTCCTTATTTTATTACTTATTTACTCATTTATGCTTTATATGTGTTATAAGCATGCTTTGACATTCTAAATTATGCTTGAATATTCATATATTACCCTATGTTTGCATCCTATATGATATTCATGCATGTCACATCTTTAATTAGCTTGTTTCATGCATATGTTACACATTCCTTACTTACGTTATCATATCAATTGCATTATTACATTAGGCATGGAATCATGTGTTACATTTGAATGATACTTATTATTTATTCATGAACTTGAGCATTGTAACTTATATACATTTTGTATTTAGTGGAATACCATTCAAGGCAATCCAATGGATAATTCACGTCACTCATATTGATCATAACTTTTGAACATGTTACAAGCATCTTTGGGTGATGAAGTCTCTTAAAATTTAATCCCCTATATCTTATATTTCTAACGTGCTTTGAATCGTATCAATTCGATATTGGGAGCTCCAAATATGTCTAGATTATTGAAGACAGTGCAGGCTGGAAACAAGTACGGGATTTGTAACCATTCATCTCCTTCAAAGGATTTCTGCATGAGAGGCATTAATGGAGACATACATGGACGAAAAAGGAGTATTAAAATGAATCAGAACATTTTTTAGAAGGGAAAGGTTTCATTCAGAGGCTTTTAAGTTCATCCATTCATGCATATTCATGCAAGAAGCCAAATAGTCATGTTCACACAAGGGGGAAAGAATTTCAGCCAAGATACATTCATGAACATTCATCAATAGAAGACAAATCAAACATGTTCACACATGGGAGGAAGGATTCAGCCATGAAGATACATTCAAGAAGATTTATTCATTAATTCATCATATATTCACCATTGACCGTACATTGTATTTCCTAAGGGATGAACATTCATTCATGAATGATCAATCATTAAATCTTGTATATGCATCCTAGACATCTCTTAGGACAATAAATAGCTTTCTATTTCATTAGTAAGAACCAATTAACTTTGTTTAATCAAATATTTGTGAGAGTTTCTCTCTTTAGTTCTTAAGTGAACTTTATCGACTTATCAAGCTTATGCCTGTCATCACCCCTATCTATTTCACCCTGATACATCTGGTTCCTATCTCTTTATAGATAGTGGGTCAAATTCCTTGTTTACCTTCCCTTAAAGAAGCAATATAATATATGGGTCTTTGTTCTTTAAATTGGTTCTTCTTTGAGTCTTCTTTGAGATACTACTTTTCATATTCATCTCCATCACCTTCATTCTACTTCCATTACCATACTTCATCATTTCCTTTAAACATATCACCAACTTATATACATATTCCGCTGCCATATTTATCTTTCCATTTCATTACTTCCATTTAACCATTTTTTTCATAGCTTTCTTGTTTGTGCAGGATCCTTGTTGCTTTCCTAGATCGAAACAATCAAAGGTACAACCTTGAATTCACCATCCATCCAAGGAATGCTAGGTTGAACTGTATCATATGGTAATCAGAGCTAAGGTGGATTGCAACAAGAACAAGCAAAAGAAACATCCTATCTTTCAACAAAAAGAAAATCAAAAAGAGAAGTGCCAAAAAAAATCAGCAAGTTAATCCCAACATCAACAAGGGATTCTAAGTGAAAAAAAAATAAAAGAAAGGAAACAAAGAAATCAAAATGCAAAGAAGTGCCAAAGGTGACAATCAACATCATTATTCCACCCGATCCTAAAGAAGCCTTCAAGATCTTTGATTGTTTCTTCAAGGTAGGTGGCGAGTATCTTTGCATAGCAAGTGAACCTTTTTTCTTCTTCCTTTTATAAGACCACCCTTTATTATTTACTACCTTTATATTTTTCCCTCTACACTAACGAACTTTTTAGCCGACGTCCATATCACTTGAAAGGTCTTGAATTAGTTCTTTTAAGAACTTTCAAGAGAGGAACGAGTGGAAAAAGGCTATAGAGTGTGTGAGATCAGAAGGGGAATTAAAAAAGCTAATTTATATTCCCGAGTGTAAACACGAGCGTTGAGTGGAGCATCATCATTTTTTTTGGAGTGATCGTGAGGATTTGTGAGTGATTATTAGTAAGGTCTTTTCATCTTATTCAATTATTAATTTTTCACTAACTATTCACTCATCTTTCGGATGGAATAGGGACAGCAAAGGAGGAATACATTTCATACTCGTTTTCATGTGAATGATAAAGTATGACTTGTAGCCATTGATGGTGGAAGTTGTGCAATTCTTGCAAGAACATACATGGTCGAGAAGTTGGGGCTTATAACGTTCAAACATCCCAGTCCGTATGTTTTGCAAGGACTAAATGAAGATGAAGAGTTAGAAGTCATAGAGCCAGTACTTATGTCATTTTGAATTGGGAGATATGAAGATGAAGTCTTGTGTGATATTGTTTCCATGAATTCAAGCCATCTACTCCTCGGACGTCCTTGGCAGTTTGATAAACAAGCATTGTATGATGGGTTCTTCAACGAGTATTCATTCAAACACCAAGGGAGAAAGATCGCGTTGGTTCCAACGTGCCCAAATCAAGTCCATTAATTCCAAGTTATCATCAAATCAAGTTTAGAGGAATGGAAGAAAACTAGAGCCATGAAGAAAGTTCAAAAGATTGAATTTTAGAGCAAAGAGGGAAGTGCATGTAGAAGAGAAAATTAAAAGATTGCAATTGATGTTGTGGTTAAAAGATACGGTGGAGTTGAACATGCACAAATCAAAGAAAAAACATTGTGAGAAAAATAGGACATTTGGAGTTGAAAATGAGAGTCTGATTTTGCATGAGAAAGCTATTGGAGTAATTGAAAATGAGAGTAAGAGCATTGAGAGTGAAGATGAGTGTATTGAAAAAACATGAGCATGAAAGAAACGAATGTGAGGAGAAGGAAGTTTTTGTTTATACTAATCAATTTGTCTTCTATTCATTATTTGAATTTGCAGGTTATTTCAAGGGATATTCGAGATGATTCAAGCGTCATTTCTTTTGAAATTCCAAAAGATGTGTCAGTAGAAATTATAAGAACATGTTCATTAACCTTCAAAGTACATTAACCTCATACTCAAGATCGAATGAACCTTATGAAAGGGAAGATTCAATGAACTTAACCATGGAGAACATTAAGAGTCCAAACTCATTCATTCATGAATTTAATCCTTTCCTTTTCTTTGATTCTAAGTTATCTACTTCTAACTTTGTTTTATTTTTCAGATAGTTGATTCAAAACAAAAGACTTGAACATGTGAAGCATTTTGAGCAAAGAAAACGGTGCAAGATGAGAACAAAAGAATTTCCAATCCAACGAAGATCCAAGTTGTTCCCTTATGTAGCAAGCATCAATTTGGGGACAATTTTCCTTGAAGAAGGGGGGATTATGTGATCCTACTGACCACCATGTTCAAACAAAACATGCTCACAACTTTGAAGTTCTTCTATGATGATTCTAAGGGAGTTCTTCCTTATTTTATTACTTTTTTACTCATTTATGCTTTATATGTGTTATAAGCATGCTTTGACATTCTAAACTATGCTTGTATATTCATATATTGTCCTATGTTTGTATCTTATATGATATTCATGCATGTCACATCTTTAATTAGCTTGTTTCATGCATATGTTACACATTCCTTACTTATATTATCATATCAATTGCATTATTACATTAGCCATGGAATCATGTGTTACATTTGAATGTTACTTATTATTTATTCATGAACTTGAGCATTGTAACTTATATACATTTTGTATTTAGTGGAAGGTACATTCATGGTAATCCAATGGACAGTTTACGTAACTCATATTGATCGGCACTTTTGAACATGTTACAAGCATCTTTGGGTGATGAAGTCTCTTAACATTTAATTCCGTATATCTTATATTTCGAACGCACTTTGAATCGTATTAATCCGATATTGGGAGCTCAAGATATGTCCAGATTACTGAAGACAGTACAGGCTGGAAATAAGTACGGGATTTGCAACCATTCATTTCCTTCAAAGGATTTATGCATGAGAGGAATTAATGGAGACATACATGGATGAAAAAAAAGTATTAAATTGAATCAGAACATTTTTTAGAAGGGCAAGGTTTCATTCAAAGGCTTTTAAGTTCATCCATTCATGCATATTCATGCAAGAAGCCAAATAGTCATGTTCACACAAGGGGGGAAGAATTTCAGCCAAGATACATTCATGAACATTCATCCATAGAAGACAAATCAAGCATGTTCACACATGGGAGGAAGGATTCAGCCATGAAGATACATTCATGAATATTTATTCATTAATTAAACATACATTCACCATTGACCGTACATTGTATTTCCTAAGGGATGAACATTCATTCATGATTGTTCAATCATTGAATCTTGTATTTGCATCCTTGACATCTCTTAGGACTATAAATAGCTTTCTATTTCATTAGTAAGAACCAATTAACTTTGTTTAATCAAATATTTGTGAGAGTTTCTCTCTTTAGTTCTTAAGTGAACTTTATCGACTTATCAAGCTTATGTTTGTCATCACCCCTATCTATTTCACCCTGATACATTTGGTTCCTATCTCTTTATCGATAGTTGGTCAAAGTCCTTGTTTATCATCCCTTAAAGAAGCAATATAATGTCTAGGTCTTTGTTCTTTAAATTGGTTCTTCTTTGAGTCTTGTTTGAGATACTACTTTTCATATTCATCTCCATCACCTTCATTCTACTTCCATTACCATACTTCATCATTTCCTTTAAACATATCACCAACTTATATACATATTTCGCTGCCATATTTATCTTTCCATTTCATTACTTCCATTTAACCATTTTTTCTTAGCTTTTTTGTTTGTGCAGGATCCTTGTTGCTTTCCTAGATCGAAACAATCAAAGGTACAACCTTGAATTCACCATCCATCCAAGGAATGCTAGGTTAAACTGTATCATATAGTAATCAGAGCTAAGGTGGATTGCAACAAGAACAAGCAAAAGTAAAATCCTACAATTCAATAAAAAGAAAATCAAAAAGAGAGTTGCAAAAAAAATCAGCAAGTTAATCCCAACATCAACAAGGGATTCTAAGTGAAAAAAAAAACTAAAGAAAGGAAACAAAGAAAGCAAAATGCAAAGAAGTGCCAAAGGTGACAATCAACTTCATTATTCTAACCGATCCTAAAGAAGTGTTCAAGACCTTTGATTATTTCTTCAAGGTAGGCGGTGAGTATCTTTGCATAGCAAGTGAACCTTTTTTTTTCTTTCTTTTATAAGACTACCCTTCATTATTTAATCTTTCTACATTTGTATTTTTCCCTCTACACTAGCAAACTTTTCAGCCGACGTCCATAGCACTTTGAAGGTCTCGAGTTAGTTCTTTTAAGAACTTTACAAGAGAGGAACGAGTGAAAAAAGGCTAATAGAGTGTGTGAGATCATAAGGGGAATTGAAAAAGCCAATTTATATTCCCAAATGCAAACACGAGCGTTGAGTGGAGCATCATCATTTTTTTGGAGTGATCGTGAGGATTTGTGAGTGATTATTGGTAAGGTCCTTTCATCTTATTCAACTATTAGTTTTTCACTAACAATTCTCCCTTCTTTCGAATGGAATATGGAGAGCAAAGGAGGAATACATTTCATACTCATTTTCATGTGAATGATAAAGTATGCCTTGTATCCTTTAAACTTTGTACCTTTCCAAATGATAGCTTTTGAGCTGGTGGATAATACTCGATTCATCTCTTTGAATTGTTCAACACATGTGAAAATAACTCCATAGATATGAATCATTTCACTGCAAAATAAACAAAAGTTAGAAACTGAATAAACAAGATGAATGGAAATAGCAAACCATGGAGGTTGTTTAAAGGGTGTTGGTTGCTTGATGATGGAAAACTCCATTGGTTGTTGAAATCTCTTTAATAGTTGCAATGTACTTGGAGCCTCAATGATCACAACTTGTGGCACTTCAAGTGACACATCTTTTTGAACTTCAAGTGGCATAACTGTTTGAATGTCAAAGGACATGTCTTGTGGATTACCAAAGGTCACACCTGTTGGTTCTTCAAAAGACATGTTTCTTGAATTTTCTACTTGAAAAGATATGTCTCTTTGAATATCCTGCAAGGAAAAAGAAATAGTAGAAGAAGATTTTTTAGGTAAAATTTGTCCTCCACTTTGCTTTCCTTCTCTACACTTATCCTTTTCAGATTTTTCAACCCCAACAGTATCATTTCCAATTGTTCTTGTCTCCTCAAAATGTTCTTCTTCAAAGTTTCTTTTTATGGCCTTCGTTTTCTCCCATTCTTCTATGTGTGACTTAAGGGTCACTTGGCATTCATGGACTTGGCTTGGAAGCATCGGTGCTAATATAATTTTCCTCCCTTGGTGTTGGAATGAATACTTATTAGAAAATCCATCGTGAGTAGCCTTCTTGTCAAATTGCCAAGGACGTCCTAATATAATGTGACTTGCACTCATGGGCACCACGTCACAAAGGACTTTATCGTTGTATCTCCCAATTTAGAAAGGTACAACAACTTGCTTGGTTACCTTGGCTTCACCCACATCGTTGAGCCACTAAAGTTTGTAAGGATGAGGATGCTTGGAAGTCTTGAGACCCAACTTTTCCACCATGTGAGTACTTGCTACGTTTGTGCAACTTCCTCCATCAATGATCACCACACAAACTTTATCCCCAACGTGACATTTTGTATGGTAGATATTCTCTCTTTGTTCATTTTCTTGACTTTGAATGTTCAAAGTCCTTTTGACTACAAGGATGTTGGATGGAAGAGACATGTTAGCAAATAAGAAAAAACGAAATGTGTGTAGGACCTTACCAGAATGTACTCTCACAAAGCTTCAAGAGTCACTCCAAGGAAACTTGAATGTCACTCAATCCGCTTGTATTTGCACTCTAGGACTTAATGGCTTTTACTTGTCCTCTTCTTATCTCACACACGCTCCATCTTTTTTCCTCTCAATTCTCTTGTCCCAAGTTCTAGATAACTTTACTCAAGACCGTATCAAGTAAATTTCTACTTGTTTGGTGTCGACTGTAAAAGGGTTAGTAGGAATGAAAAAACAAATATAATGAAATAGTGGCTTAGAAATAGAAAGAAGAGAACAAAAAGGGTTACTTACACAAGTCACTTCACAACCTTCTATCACCGCAATCAATTTAAACGGCTTACTTGAATTGCTTGGTGATGATAATTGTTGATGAGTGCTTCAACTTCTTTTCTTTCTTTTATTTTCTTTTTCTTCTTTTGAGTGTTGGATTTTTCTTTCTTTTGAGTGCTTATCTTTCTTTTCTGATTTTTCTTTTTCTTTGACTTTTCACTTCACTTTGCACTTCTTTTTGTATTTTTCTTTTTGTTGTTGTTGCATGTTGCTTTCTTCCACCAATAGCTCTGATTACCACTTGACGTAAGGCACTTGTACCATAACAATTTGATTGTGGATCTAGGAAGGAAGTAAACAACATGTATAAGTGAATGGCTCAAAAATATAGGGTTAAGGGTGGTAGACATGGTGAATAGGTGGGTTGTTTAAAATGAGAGATAAAAGTGGAAGATGGTTGATAAGGCTATGGTTATGGCTTATGAAACAAAGGGATGGTAGTGAGGATAGTATCTTGAAGAAGTCTCAAAGAAGAAGCAATTCAATAGAGAGTAAAGACCCAGACTTTATATTGCTTCTTCAAGGGTTGGTATTAAGTACTTTGACCCACTAGTTATATGAACTAGGAACTAGAAGTATCAAGGTGAAAAAGGGGTTGACGCCAGAAGTATAAAATACTTGATAAGTAGATAAAAGTCACCAGGACTTAAGGAAGAGAATAATTTCAACATGGCTCGAAATGAAAGGTATCACGCGTAAACGTTTCATTCCAACTCATTATCACCGGGACATGTTTCAGAAATTGCAGAACCTAAAGCAAGGCCAAAGGAGTGTAGAGGATTACTATAAGGAAATGGAAGTTGCAATGATCCGAGTCTATATTGAGGAGGATCGTGAAGCAACCATGGCTAGATTTCTTGTCGGACTCAATCCCGAGATTGCCAACACACTAGAGTTATACCATTACATAGAACTTGATGAAATGGTGCAAATGGCTATGAAAATAGAGAGGCAACTAGGGAGAAGATCTATATCTCGCACTACCATGCCTTCGAGATGGAGTCCTAACAATTTGAAGAAGTCTACTCCTACTCCTATCAAGGAAAAGGTCGAATCTTCAAATGCTTCCCAACTCAGCAAGGATAATCGAGGAAAAGAGATCCCTGAGCGATCAAGAGACATCTGTTGCTTTTAATGTCTTGGGAGGGGGTATGTATCCACACAATGTCCCAACTGAAACACCATACTACTACTTGGAAATGGTGAGATTGAATCTGACCATGAAGATGAAGAAGCGCCACCACCACCAACATGTTAGAGTATACCCAAAGACCAATCATATGATGATTGTAATAATACTTTTATTTACCGATTTTATTGAATAAAGGCATTGCCGCTATTATTTTCATTTATATATATGTGTTTAACATAAACTGGAAGATAATAAGTCCATATAATGACATAATTGTTATTATTAAAAGATCCCTAGTCAAGTATTATTATGGGCATGGACAATAATAATACGCTTAGGACTAACATGTTATTGATTGATGACAATGAGTGGTCATTGACATAGAGATGTCAGAATTGATACATGATTATATTATTAGAGAACAATATATTGGATTGACCGACCATGAGCATATGTCTTGGATTATTATGTGACAGTCATAACATTGCTTATGGTTATGACTATATGTATGATCCTCAGACTTGAGATCAATACTATCCCAACATATATTATTGTATTGATGTGATCCTACCAACCACCAAGTTCAAACAAAACATGCTCACAACTTTGAAGTTCTTCCAAAATGATTCTACAGGAGTCTTGCCTTATTTTATTATTTATTTACTCATTTATGCATTACATGTCATGTGAATATAATTATCTTATTCTTAATTTTTGCTTGAATATTATATGCTGTCATTTATATGTATAATATATGATATTCATGCATGACTTATTAATTCACATCTTTATATAACTCATTTAATGCATATGAATTCATAGTTAGCTCATTTGCATTATTAATATAGGTGAAAGCATGCATTCATAATTATCATAGCTCAATTCCTATCTAATTATTTGTTTACATACTTTGTCTAGGTTCATTGGATGCTAAGAAGACTAAAGGCAATTGAAGAGTTGGTTGGACAGTCCACGTCAGTCAGATTGATCTACATTTTTGAATATGTTCCAAGAATCTTTGGGTGATGAAGTCTTCTTAACATTTAATCCCCTATCTCGTATCTTTCCAACGCATTTTGAATCACATCAATCCGATATTGGTAACTTGATATATTCCCAAATTACTGAAGATAGTGCAGGTTGGACATTAATAGGGATTCGCAACCATTCATCTCCTTCAAAGGACTTATGCATGGGAGGAATTAATGAAGACATGCATGGATGAGAAAAGAATATTAAACTGAATCATAACATTTGTGAGGAGGTGCAAGGATTCATTCAAAGGCTTTTAAATTCATCCATTCATGCAAGAAGCCAAATAGTCATGTTCACACAAGGGGGAAGAATTTCAGCCAAGATACATTCATGAACATTCATCCATATAAGACAAATCAACAAGTTCACACAAGGTGGGATGAATTCGGCCAAAGGATGTATTCAATTAAAAGATGAATATCCATTCATCAAAATTCATTCACCTAAGCCATGCTTTGTATCTACTTAAAGTATGAACACTCATCCATGAAGGTTCACTCATTAAATGTTTTTTATTCACACCATGCACTCTTAGGCATATAAATAGCTTTCCATTCATTTGTAAAAGAAACCAATTGACTTTGTTTAATCAAATATTTGTTACAGTTTCTCTTTTTAGTTCTTAAGTGAACTTTATCGACTTATCAAGCTTATGCTTGTGGCGTCACCCCTATCTATTTCACCCTGATACTTCTGGTTCCTATCTCTTTATAGATAGTGGGTCAAAGTCCTTGTTTACCACCCCTTAAAGAAGTAATATAAAGTCTGGGTCTTTGTTCTTTAACATTGGTTCTTCTTTGAGTCTTCTTTGAGATACTACTTTCATATTCATATCCATCACCTTCATTCTACTTCCATTACCATACTTCATCATTTCCTTTAAACATATCACCAACTTATATATATTTTCTGCTACCATATTTATCTTTCCATTTCATTACTTCCATTTAACTATTTTTTTAGCTTTCTTGTTTGTGCAGGATCCTTGTTGCTTTCGTAGATCGAAACAATCAAAGGTACAACCTTGACTTCGCAATCCATCCAAGTAAGGCTAGGTTGAACTGTATCATATGGTAATTAGAGCTAAGGTGGATTGCAACAAGAACAAGCAAAAGCAACATCCTACCATTCAATAAAAAGAAATTCAAAAAGAGAAGTGCCCAACGAAAAAAAATCAGCAAGTTAATCCCAACATCAATAGGGGATTCCAAGTGAAGAAAATCTAAAGAAAGGAAACAAAGAAAGCAAAATGCAACGAAGTGCCCAAGGTGACAAGTAACGTCATTATTCCAACCGATCCTAAAGAAGTTTTAAGACATTGATTGTTTCTTCTAGGAAGGTGGTGAGTATGTTTTCACAGTAAGTGAACCTTTCTTTCTTTTTCTTCCTTTTATAAGACCACCCTTCATTATTTAATCTTTCTACCTTTCTATTTTTTTTCCTCTACACTAGCGAATTTTTCAGCCGACGTCGATAGCACTTGAAAGGTCTAGAGTTAGTTCTTTTAGGAACTTTACAAGAGAGGAACGAGTGAAAAAAGTCTTATCGAGTGTGCGAGATCAGAAGGGGAATTAAAAAAGCCAATTTATATTCCCGAGTGCAAACACGAGCGTTGAGTAGAGCATCTTCATGTTTTTGGAGTGATCGTGAGGATTTATGAGTGATTATTGGTAAGGTCCTTTCATCTTATTCAACTATTAATTTTCACTAACAATTCTCCCATCTTTCGAATGGAAAACGGATAACAAAGGAGGAATCCATTTCATACTCGTTTCATGTGAATGATAAAGTATGCCTTGTAGCCATTGATGGTGGTAGTTGTGCAAATCTTGTAAGCACATGCATGGTTGAGAAGTTGGGGCTTATAACATTCAAACATCCTAGTCCATATGTTTTGCAAGGATTAAATGAAGATGAAGAGTTAGAATTCATAGAGCAAGTATGTGTGTCATTTTTAATTGGGGGATATGAAGATGAAGTTTTATGTGATGTTGTTTCTATTAATTCAAGACATCTACTCCTTGGATGTCCATGGCAGTTCGATAAACGAGCATTCTATGATGGGTTCTCCAACAAATATTCATTCAAACACCAAGGGAGAAAGATCATGTTGGTTCCAATGTGCCCAAATCAAGTCCATGAATGCCAAGTTATCGTCATATCATGTATAGATGAATGGAATAAAACTAAAGCCTTGAAGAGAGTTGAAAGAGAAGTTTCACGTGAGAAACAAATAACAGTGGAGGGAGATCAAAATGAAAATGAGAAAATTGATGTGAGAAACGTTGGAGTCGAAAATGAGAAAGTTGAAAAGATTGAATTTGGGAGCAAAGGGGGAAGTACGTGTGGAAGAGAAAATGAAAAGATTCCAACTAAGGTTGTGGTTAAAAGATATGATGGAGTTGAACATGCACAAATCAAAGAAGAACATTGTGAGAAAACCAAGACATTTGGAGTTGAAAATGAGAGTGTGATTTTTCGTGAGAAAGCCACTGGAGTAATTGAAAATGAGAGTAAGAGCATTGAGAGTGAAGATGAGTGTGTTGAAAAACATGAGCATGAAAGAAAAGAATGCGAGGAAAAGGAAGTTTTGCTTTATACTAATCAATTTTTTTCTTCTATTCATTCTTTGAATTTGCAGGTTATTGCAAGGGACATTCAAGATGATTCAAGCATCATATCTTTTTAAATTCCAAAAGATGTGTCACTTGAAATTATAAAGAACATGTTCATTAATCTTCAAAGTACATTCACCTCATACTCAAGATCGAATGCACCTTATAAAAGGGAAGATTCAATGAACCTAACCATGGAGAACATTAAGAGACCAAACTCATTCATTCATGAATTTAATCCTTTCCTTTGATTCTAAATTATCTACTTCTAACTTTATTCTATTTTTCAGATTGTTGATTCAAAAGGAAAGACTTGAACATGTGAAGCATTTTGAGCAAAAAAACGATGCAAGATGAGAATGAAAGAATTTCCATTCAAACGACCATCAAAGTTGTTCCCTTATGTACCAAGCATCGATTTGGGGACAAATCGCCTTAAAGAAGGGGGGATGATGTGATCCTACCGACCACCAAGTTCAAAAAAAACATGCTTACAACTTTGAAGTTCTTCCAAGATGATTATAAGGGAGTCTTGCCTTATTTTATTATTTATTTACTCATTTATGAATTACATGTCACGTGAATATGCTTATCTTATTCTTAATTTTTTCTTGAATATTATATGCTGTCATTTATATGTATAATATATGATATTCATGCATGACTTATTAATTCACATCTTTATATAACTCATTCAATGCATATGCATTCATAGTTAGCTCATTTGAATTATTAACATAGGTGGAAGCATGCATTCATAATTATCATAGCTCAATTACTATCTAATTATTTGTTTACATACTTTGTCTAGGTTCATTGGATGCTAAGAAGACTAAAGGCAATTGAAGAGTTGGTTGGACAGTTCACGTCAGTCATATTGAGCTACATTTTTGAACATCTTCCAAGCATATTTGGGTGATGAAATACTCTTAACATTTAATACCCTATCTCGTATCTTTTCAACGCATTTTGAATCACATCAATCCAATATCGGGAGCTTGAGATATGCCCAGATTACTGAAGATAGTGTAGGCTGGAAATTAATACGGGATTTGCAACCATTCATCTCCTTCAAAGGACTTATGCATGGGAGGAATTAATGAAGACATGCATGGACGAGAAAAGAATATTAAAATGAATCAGAACAATTGTGAGGAGGTGCAAGGATTCATTCAAAGGCTTTTAAATTCATCCATTCATGCAAGAAGCCAAATAGTCATGTTCACACAAGGGGGAAGAATTTCAGCCAAGATACATTCATGAACATTTATCCATAGAAGACAAATCACCAAGTTCACACAAGGTGGGATGAATTCGGCCAAAGGATGTATTCCATTAAAAGATGAATATCCATTCATCAAAATTCATTTACCTAAGACATGCTTTGTATCTACTTAAAGTATGAACACTCATCCATGAAGGTTCACTCATTAAATGTTTTGTATTCACACCATGCACTCTTAGGCTTATAAATAGCGTTCCATTCATTTGTAAAAGAAACTAATTGACTTTGTTTAATCAAATATTTGTGAGAGTTTCTCTCTTTAGTTCTTAAGTGAACTTTATCCACTTATCAAGCTTATGCTTGTGGCGTCACCCCTATCTATTTCACCCTGATACTTATGGTTCCTATCTCTTTATAGATAGTGGGTCAAAGTCCTTGTTTACCACCCCTTAAAGAAGCAATATAAGGTATGGGTTTTTGTTCTTTAACATTGGTTCTTCTTTGAGTCTTCTTTGAGATACTACTTTTCATATTCATCTCCATCGCCTTCATTCTACTTCCATTACCATACTTCATCATTTCCTTTAAACATATCACCAACTTATATATATATTCCACTACCATATTTATCTTTGCATTTCATTACTTCTATTTAACTATTTTTTTAGCTTTCTTGTTTGCGCAGGATCCTTGTTGTTTTCCTAGATCGAAACTATCACAGGTACAACCTTGACTTCACCATCCATTTAAGTGAGGCTAGGTTGAACTGTATCATGTATGTTTTGATGCAGCTAAACAAGCTCCGTAATTGGTTGCTCTATAAAGACTGTTATTGAATATATTTCAATATATGTAGTGGGTGTGTATGATTAAGAAAGGATTTGTCCTTCCTACATAATAGGAAATATATCATAGGCTAATTGATTGAGTAAGACTATAAATGCATGGCCATGCTCGAATAAGTTGATATGAGATATCATAAACTATTCGTTAATTAAAGTCTACTCTAGATATCAAGAAACAATAGATGGCTATACAAGTGTGACTATTCCAACTTGTGCCTATTCTAGATATAAAGGACATAAGGATGTAATACATAAAAGAGTAATCACAAAGATGATATGTCGAATCATATTTTCTTGTAACTTAGGTGACAATGATATATTGCTAGATGTCACTCATTGTATGTAATTTTATAATTGTTCTAATAATTACTACTAACGTACAAGACCTACAAGGTCACAACCTAGGATTGAAATGAGCAAGATTATAATTTGTTGTACGTTACTAAAATATATAACATGGATATAAGAGGATTATTAAATTCCAATTAATTAATATAGATTTAATTAATTTTAAATAATAAAACCCTAATATGATTAGGGTAACTTGGCTATAAAAGGGTGTGTTAGGTCTAGCAGCCATTTTACACAATACACTCAAAACCCTCAGCTGTTTTCTCTCAAAAGGAGTTTTGGGGAAAACAAAGATTGCTCTCAATCGGGTGAACTGAGTAGAGACCGATACATGATTTCGAGGAGGCTTAAGATTCGAACTAATAAAACAAAGATTGCTCTCAATCGGGTGAACTGAGTAGAGACCGATACATGATTTCGAGGAGGCTTAAGATTCGAACTAATCTATACCACCAGTATTCACTGTTGTCCTTGCTATTTTTCAAGGAACCCACTGTAAGTATTCACTTCTCTTCCTCCCAATTTCAGTTTTTCGTACTTGGATCGCTGGTGAGACCGTCGAATTTTGTTTCTACTGCGCCATGTGGTGCGCCGACGGTCCCAACACAATAGTAGTCGAGGAAGAAGCCAAAATTGGTGCTCCGGTGGAAGGTTAAGCCCTAGTGGTCAAAAGAACTCTATGTACTCAAGTGGTAGAGGATAATGCACAATGGGAAAACATCTATCATAGACGCTGCCATGTGAATGAAAATGTGTGTTTCATGATCATAGACGGTGGAAGTTGTACCAACGTGGCAAGTACCATTATAGTGGAGAAATTGGGATTAAATGTCAACAAACAGGTGATGGTTCCTTTCTCCATTGGTAAGTACAAGGATGAGGTTATCTGTGATGTTGTTCCTATGCATTCTAGTCATTTACTCCTTGGAAGACCATGGCAATATGATAGGAGGACCATTCATGATTATTTTACCAATCAGTATTCATTTAACCATGGAGGGAAGAAGATCATCCTAACACCCTTGATGCCTAACCAAGTCCAAATTGATCAAATCAAGATGAAAAAAAGTGTTGAGGCCATGAGAAAAGGAAAATCGAAGTTAATAGAGGAGAAAACCAGCCTAAAAACAAGTGCTTGTACATCCAAGTGCTTGTTACAAAGATGTCTATTGACAAGACGCAAAGTTGATGATGATTTTTCTAACCTTAACAATCCAAGAGTTTCCTTTGATTTGCAGGATGAACCAAGCAACACAATCCATCAATTTGGTGAACTAAAGGATATGACTTTTCAAGAGCCAAGAGGTACGACTATTGAAGAGCAAAGAATGGTAAATCTTTATCCAAAGGACGTGATCCATCAAGAATCAAGAGTCATGCCTATTGAAAACCAAAGGGAAATGATTTTTCATCCAAAGGGCATGACTTATGAGGACATCACCATTCCAAGAGTAATCACCTTTCATGAATCAATGCATCTATCTATGGAAAGGGGCATGATTTTTGGAATACAAAAGGGCACCAACGTTCAAAGCCAAATGTCTTCAATAGACATGAACTTTTAACCTACATTTTCAGGAAGTATTTCTTAACTTTAATTTCATTTGATCACATTCATACTAATGAAAGTTTTCTTTCTTTTTCAGATCAAGAACTTACAAGGCATTTTTTCAAAAGATATGAACCTTTTCATAAAGGTACTTATCGAATGGAATGACTCAATAAAAAGAAGATCTTTTGATTTAATGTGTCTTATAAGTTATTTTCAAATATGTCCTAAGTTAAAATTTGTGAAATCGTACCTTTTTGCGAATAGTTCCAACTCAAGAGGTAACTTTTCACAAGGAGCTTCCATAATGTTCACCATGCTACAAGTCATCTATGGCCAGCTCACCTTTAGCTCATTCACACCATAAGTAGCTCAAACATGAAGGGACACCTTTCTCAAACATTGTGACCTTTCATGAATGATGCTACCCATGAAGATGCCTTTACATCCAAGAGCATGTTGATGAAGACATTGTAATCATTTGAGGTTTAAATCACCAAGGAACATGATATAAAGCTCCATGCCTATTCAGCCACACACATGGCATGCACATGAGAGCTTTTGGCGCCAATATGAGAAGACACAACACCATTCGGCCAAGGGAGATGTTCCCTCATCATTACCGAATCATCAAACCCCTTCATGAAGGGTTAGTCGAACCATCACAAGCCCAAAGGACTCCTTCATTCATTTTAAGCATTATGTACTTTCATCAAAAGCAATGTATCAACCGAATAGCTATGTAACCATTCGGCCAAGCCTTCTCATTTCCTATAAATAGAGTGGTTTCCCTTCATTTGTAATCATCTCATCTCATATATAAAAATTACTCTTGTGAGTTATTTCTCTTCAAACTTCTTTGTGAACTTTATCGATTAAACAAGTATAGTTCCTATACTTGTGGCGTCATTCCTTCCATCCTAATTCCAAAATTCCTAGATTGATATCTAGTGGGTTGAAGACACTAACACCACCCCTCAAGCAAGTTTGTGAAGACCGAGATTGTGCTTCATAGCATAGTTTCCTCTTTGGCGTGTTTGAGATACAACATCACCACCATTGCCATTTCATCATCATCCATCATCTTCATCCATCAAGACCATCAATTTCATAACAATCTCTATCCCATCCTTATTTCATTTCATTTCTTATTTTTATCATTTCATTTAATCTTCCTTTATTTAATCATTTTCCTTCATTATCTATGTTGCAACCAAGCTTATAATTCAAGGACATCAGTACTTGTCAATGCTAGATCGGGACACAATAAGGCTATCTACATCTCTTCCATCAAAGCGTGTAGATCAGCCAACATCATTTCATGTAGTGAATAACGTATGGAAAGGACTCGAGAAACTCTACCCATTTAGCATGTCGCTTGTTGAGTTTGTGTTGGCCTTTAATATGCTTCAATGCCTCATGATCAATATGAATAACAAACTTCTTGGGCCATAGATAGTGTTGCCATGTTTCTAGTATCCGTATAAGAGAATTCATCTCTTTGTCATAAGTGGGGTAGTTTAGTGAAGTACCACTTAACATTTCACTAAAATACGCAACTGATCGCCCTTATTGAGTCAAAACGGTACCTATACCAATTCCAAAAGCATCACATTCTACTTCAAAAGTTTTGTCGAAATTAGGTAGTACTAGTAGTGGCACTTTAGTCAAGCATTCTTTGATTTCCATAAATGCTTCATCTTGTTCTTTGCCTCATATAAAGATTGAATTCTTTTTAATTACCCCGGTTAATGGAGAGGCAATAGAACTAAAGTTGGGCACAAACCCCCTGTAAAAACTTGCAAGACCATGGAAACTTCTGACTTGGCTAATTGATATAGGTCTTGGCCAATCCTGTATTACTTTAATCCTTTATGGATCTACATCAAGTCCCTGTGAACTTACAATAAATCCTAAGAAATAAGGCATGTTAGTGTAAAAAGAGCATTTTTGAAGGTTGGCATAAAGCTTCTCATTCTGAATAGTTTCAAGCACTGACATTAGATGTTGCACATGATCTTCCAAGTGATAGGGAAGAAGTGACGGGTTAATGAACGTTTCTCTTGTTGAATAATCAAACCTATAAAGCTCTAGACTCGATGAAGAACAAATTGAAATGAATAGGGGAAGGTGGCAGCAACAAGTAGGGTTCTTTAGGGTTTCTTTTAGGTACTGGGAACAAGGTAAAAATAATATTAGAATAATATAAACAAAAGATAATGAACATAAAAGTAAAGTATGATAATCAAGAAATCAAAAGATCTCCCTTGTGAAGGTGGATGGCAAAGGTGATGATGATGAGGATGGATTTGTGGAAAATAGATGGATAATGTCCTATCGACCCCTCCTAGTCATAATGAAAAGGCAAACACGGTAATATGGCTCTAAAAAACCCTCCTAGTCGCGATGAAAAGGCAAATTGGAGTGTGAAGATTAATCTCCCTCACAAGAACTTGAAAGAACTCTAGGAGAAGAAGTTTCGAAGGCACAAGGCAATCAACACTTGCAAAAACGATCCTTGTTGTATTATTAATCAAAGAAATCTACTTTACAAAGTCGAATGAAGTTTGATTTATATAGGGGCCGAGTTCTAAAGGTCCTAAATAACTAATGAATAAAATAATAATAAACTAAACATGTCTTAACTCTAATTCCTAATAAAAAATAATAACTAAAAATAATGTTTTTAATTCATCCTTAATTCATAATAAAATAATAAATCTAATCCTAAAAGATAGTACATCATCCTATATTAAATTATATTACAAATAATCAATAAAAATATTGAAAATTCGTAATATTTAAAAAATCCAGTATTAATCCCGTATAGGATTTTCTGCATGCACTGTCTTCACTAAAATGAACGTATCTTGAGTTCCTGATATTATATTGATGTGATTAAAGAACCGTTGGAAACATAAGAGATAGAAAATTGTATCTCCAGAAGACATGTTGACCAAATAAGATCATTATCCTATTCAAAAAGTCATCGTAAGTCTATTGTTATTCTGGTCTTCTTTTCCAAGGCTTGGACGAACGGATCATTTGGAAGAGTTATTACTTCTTCCTTAGATATGAGCCTCTTGATGCATGTATCATCCTCCCTTTATTCAAAAATATTTGAACTCAAATCTGAAACATTAGATTTGTTTAATGATTCATTCACATTATGCTTGCCGAATAGATATGCTTTAAATATTCAAAACTTTGTTCTTCAAATAGGTTCGAGTAGAAACATTAGTCCAAAGAAGCATGTATTATGGACTCTTGTGCATGTATCATTCCCCTACTCCTCAAAAGGATTCATCCTCGGATATGAAAATCCAAAAGAAAGAGAATTAGATGTGTTGAAAGGAAAACTTGTGAAACATTTACCTGGATCGATGTGATGTGTCTTTATGCGTTTTAGTTGAGGTTTCTTCTTTGTAGGGACTGATTTCTTGTAGTCTTGAAATCCTCTTTTACATACAAGTCTTGTAATCTGATGTTTAGGTTGAAATTCAACATGGCGTCGACCACTGTTGGCTTTCTGTATGTTTGCTTTAGATAATTTATCCATGGTTTTATTCGTGTGTGGTGAGAATAAGTTTTTAAAAACCATGTCAACTGGTTTGTTAAAGTAATCCCTTAAGTTTCCTAAGTGTGGTTCATGAATTAAGAATTCTCGGGAGGAGATTTGTAGACTATAGAACCTGTTTAGTAGGCAAGGAAACTCATATACAAGATAAAGCTCATTAAAAGAACTTTTAAAAGTATGGACAGAAATATAAAAAAATATTTCGAGTTATCATAATATACAGCTTTGATATGTTTAATTCTGGAATAATAGTATACTTAAGAGTATACCTTCATGGTAAAGCATCGTCTACTATGTTTTGCTTACCTCGGTCTATTACGCACTTAAAGGAGTTGTGTTTGGTATGAATGACAACTTCAAGAGTCTTACCTTGTAAAAATGAGAAGTATGTTACAATATCATTAAAATGAGTAATAAAATACTTACCTTTGGACTCTCGTAAATCATGACTCTTCATTAATATGGCATAGTGATTAGGGCTTTCAGGTGGTAACCCATCAGGAGGGTCACCTAGAACTATTCGAAAACTCTTGGCGATGGAAGATGGTGTGGGCTAGTCTTGTCTTGCTTTTACTTTCTCATCATTTACATGGATTCACTGTGCACAAACTATAAAACATGTGGAGTTGTTTAAGTCATTTTTCGTCATTAAGATGGCATCACGACTAAGGCTTTCATGGATGTAGCAATTTTGTGAAAAATCTAACTCTCTGGTTTCTTTAAGATTGTATGTTTGACGAGGTATATTTGAACCTTGAATAAGATTGGTTTGGTGTTGCTTTCCTTAGTTCAGTGGTAATTCGTTAGGTAGATCACCTAGCACTTCTCAAAAATCTTGTAAAATAGATGAAAATACACTAGGCAAATCCTTGTTAATGTTAGAAATCGAAACAATTGATTCCCAAAAGCGAACAATGATGCAAGGTTGTTTGTAAAGAAGGTTCTCTCTCAATTCTTTCGTGCTAACACATAGATTTTGAGTCACTCTTTTCTTCTCACATTTAGATTCACTCACCTCCCATGGGTCATTATTCTTTTGGCTTTTGTAACTAGTGACCTCTTTTGTTTTTGCCTCTTTCTCAGTTTTTTCTTTTTTTTGCTTTCCCTACCTCCTCATAAATTATCATTTGATCTTTAGGGGCTAGAAGTTTGTCATTCTTTGACGGTCATTCTTTCTCCTTGTCAGGTTTGTCATCTCTTGGTTTTTTTAAAGAAGATGGAGTCGAGGATTTGAAGGATTACCTTGGTAAGAGGATGAAGTACCTTGTTAATTTTCTCTGAATCGAAATCTCCTTTGGATTTGTGCTTCGATTGTCATTGTTTTATTTAGTGTATCTTCAAGGTTTTCATACCCATGGAGATCAAGAAGATCAGTGATGTTTGATTGTAAGCCAACGACGAATCTAGACACGGTGGCCTCTTCTTTTTCGGTTGTGTTAGCCATATTGAATAAGGACTGCATCTCCTTGTAGTAGTCTTCAACTGAACTTCTACCTTGTCAAACTCGGTGTTGTCGTAGTTTAACTTGTCGCGTATAATATTTTGGTAGGAATTGCTTCCTAATGGTTTTTTGAGGTCATTCCAAGAAGTGATTGCTTGAATTTAGAAGTTCTCGATCTTTTTCATTGTTTGTATCCACCAAGTTCGAGCATATCCTTTGAATTGCATGGTGATGAGGGGAACTTATTTAGATTGGGGCAGTCATGGTATAAGAACATGAGATCAACGTTTCCTTCCCAATTGATATACTTGTTCGAATCGTTATCTCCTTTGAAAAATGGGATCATGAACTTTGATTTTGCAAAGAGTTTGGGTACTTGGAAACGTGGTTGTTCTTGCCTGGGTACCCAAAGTTCAACATTGTTTGGTCTTGGATTATGGTTTGGTAGATCCAGTTGTGGTTCTTGTCATTCTCTCACTATATTATCAAATCTTTCAACTTGAGTCGTGAGTCGTGCAAGTGCGGCTAAGATAGCTGTAAGTGTCTTGTTGTTATTGTCGCCCATCCTAAGATCATAACACTCAAGAAAATTTTAAAGTAAAATAAAAAGAAAGAAATTTCAGCAAAGCAAGAAACCTCACAAAGTACTCCAAGAAAGTAACACAGCGAGAGGCAAGTAAGCAGATCTTGTACTCTTTAAAACTCACTTTACCAAGTAGTCTTCCACAGTTCGTATCGGAGTTTGATTACTAAGAAAGGTGATAAGAAAACCTAAAAGCTCTAAGAGGCCAAACAAGGGTTAGACACCAAGAGAACGAGAATGCAAAGAAGGAAGAAGTATGAAAACTCTTTAGTTCTACTAACACAAGAAAGATAATGTGTTAGAAAATGCAAAAGAATAATAAAAAGGAAAAACAAAAGAACCTAAAGCACTAATAGTCAAAGAAAAAAAGAACTAAACCATAAACCTACAAAACGCTGGATCAACTTGAGAAATGTTTTTGATGGGGTTACCGATGTCAAATTTTTTTTGCAAAATTCATGTGAAATTTCAGAACTAAATACCTTTAGTAGTATCCAGTAGACACTGTTGAACGGTGAGTCCTCAAATAATCTATTTTTCATGATAGCTTTGTTCGAAGGTGTTCTTGATCTCCAAAAATTATGAGTTTTTGTATGAATGATCTTAATCATATGAAGTTTCAATATGGAATTTGTCACCACGAAATTTCTCCTATAGAATTTTCAAGAAATTCAACAAGATTCTCGATTGAATTTGCTGATGAAACATGAATGATGTATTTTGAAGGCTCTAATGAACTCCAATTGGGGTGAATTTTGGACTATAGATTACTATTAGGATGAATATGAGATCTGAAGAAAACAAGCACTAAATTCATTCGTTTGCAATTATTTTGATTTGTTTGGTCTTTTTCTTTGGCCTATTTTTGGTTTTTTTTTTTGCAAAAAACTAGCAAACTTGATGTAAGGCACTTGTACCTTAACAATTGATTGTGGATCTAGGAAGGAAGCAAACAACCTGCACAAGTGAATGGATAAAAAAAAAAGATGGTTAAGGGTGGTTAACGTATGGTGAATAGGTGGGATGTTTAAAATGAGAGATGGAAGCGGAAGATGGTTGATAAGGCTATGGTCATGGCTTATGAAACAAAGGGATGATAGTGAGGATAGTATCTTGAAGAAGTCTCAAAGAAGAACCAATGCTATAGAGAGAAAAGACTCAGACTTTATATTGCTTCTTCAAGAGGTGGTATTAAGTAATTTGACCCACTAGTTATATGAACTACGAACCAGAAGTATCAAGGTGAAAAGAAAGGGGTTAACGCCACAAGTATAAAAATACTTGATAAGTCGATAAAAGTCACCAGGACTTAAGGAAGAGAATAATCTCACTTATATTAATCAAAATGGTCTCCTTACAAATGAAATATGATTTCCTATTTATAGGAAATGGAGAGGCATGGCCGAATGGTTACAAGGGGATTCGGCCAGCCCTGTGCCTTCCTAGAGTGACATAATTAATTACAAAATAGAGATGATGTTTCAGTTTAAATGGAGGATGATAACCCTTGGCCGAATAGTTATAGTGTCCCTTCATGTTGGCGCTAAATTGGATGGGAGATGATGCTTGGCCGAATAGGGAGAGGGTTCTTCATCTTGGCGCCTAAATGAGTCCACATGCAACGTACATGGGGGCTAGTCATATGGCATGCACATGGGTGATCTAGGGAACCTTGTGGTGCAGTTTTTTGCATTGAATGATGGCTGGTCATGTGCTCCATCATAGGCGAGCATGTGTCTCCTTCCAAGCTAGCTTGAGTGTGGAGCTTAACTAGCAAGCATGGGCTGTTTGTGAACAAGCTTCTTAGTTGAATCCTTATGAGCTCCATAACAACATGTTCAGCTACATTCAGCTACCTTTGACATCACTTTTGGCAACTCAGCTCCAATTACTCCAACTACCTGCGTTTAGTTATCCTTAAACTCCTCTAGCTAAATCGAGCTTTCTTTAGTGTTACATGAGCTACCTTGTACCTTGTCAGCTGTTTGTGAGCTGCGTATGACTTCCAAATCATCCATCAAGCTACCTCATCGTGCATCACACTCCAATGTACCTATATGTACAAGGAAACAAGGTAAGTCTATGGTATTGAGTTGTTATGAGCTAAATACCTTGCTGTCATGTACGAATATGGTAATGTGAGCTATGATTGAAGGTCATGAGCTAAATATATCATCTTATCTCATCATATCTGTAAGATAATGCTTGAAGCATAAGAATAATATGAATGTATATGAACTAATAAAACGAATTATAATGATGCTGCCTTGATGTATATAAGGTAATCATGTTTAATATGATTATAAAACTATCCTAATATGCTTAAATATCAATGTGCATGTTGTTCTTTATCTACATCACAAGAATTCTTATCATGAATTGTATTATAAGAGCATGTAGTATATAACATATATATAGTAATTTCAATATAAAGGTGTTAAAGAGCACTCCCTTTATTGATGAAAACGTGCTTGCATCATCCCCCTTCTTTAGGGCGATTTTTCCTCAAATCGAGTTCATTCTGTCCTTGCATAACGTCACGTCTCCTTGCTAAAAGAAAGCATCCTATGAACGGTTGTGTTATTCTATTAGGTATCCTTTCATAAGATTTCCCTTTAGGCCTTTTTTTGGAATTTGATTTACCAACAGGTACCTTTTGAGAGTGATCTTCCTTTAAGGATATCCCTTTTGGAGGTGACCTTTCACGTGATTGGTCCTAAAAAGTGAGGAGAAAAGAGGTTTCAAATCAAGGGTTACTTACCTTTTGGCGATTAAAACCCTTGGTGAAAGGTTATGTCTTTAAATTCCAATCATCACCAATTTTTGTAGAAACCTCTTCATTTTCCAGCCTTGAACCATCGTGTTTCTCTATGAAGAAGTTTGGTGTCATTTTTCATTCCTCTTCATTCTTCTTTGGGGTTTTGTTTTTGCGCCATGCTTGTACACTCTTTCGCATATGCAACTGATCTTGTTGCACCTCTTTTGGCGTCAAAGGCATCAAGGTTACCTTGCATCCATCATGTTTAAAAATGTATTGATTGTGATAACAATCATGAATGGCCCTTTTGTCATATTGCCATGGTCTTCCAAGTAAGATGTGGCTAGCATGCATAGGGACAATGTCACAAAGCACCTCTTCCTTGTACCTACCAACTGAAAAAGGAATTAGGACTTGTTTGGTAACGTTTAACTCACCTCCTTCATTGAGCCATTGGAGTTTATATGGAGTGGGATGCTTTGATGTTGCCAATCCAAGTTTTTCAACCATAAGAGTACTGGCTACGTTTGTGCAACTTCCTCCATTGATGATCATTGTGCAAAACTTGTCCTTGACATGGCATCTTGTATGGAAAATATTGTTTCTTTGAATATCCTCTTAGGATGTTTGTGATTGTAGGCACCTTTTCAAAACAAGCATCTCACCATGATCTGCATTTTCTTCAGTTTCTTCGTCTTGCATTGTTTCTGGTTCCTCATCAAAAATAGGTTAGTCAGAATCTGATACAATATCTCCATTGTCAAGTACCATCATGGCATTTCGGTTGGGACATTGACTAGCAACATGTCCTTTCCCAAAACATTTGAAATATTTGATGTCTCTAGATCTCTCAAAAGTACCGATTTGCTTTTATTTACTCTTACTAGATTCGCCCACTTGTTTAGTCTTGGTAACTTCTATATGATCCTTGGCTTGTGCCGGAATTGGTTTCCTGAAGGTAATAGGTTCTTGCTTCCATTTACTGGCCGAACTTGGACTGCTCCTAGTGTACGATTTCTTTTTGAGTTTTCTTTCCATTTTCATGGCCACATGTATCATCTCTTCAATCTCTACATAATGCTGAAGTTCAACAAGGTTAGCAATATCAGGATTTAGGCCAGATAAAAACCTTGCCATGGTTCATTCTCTGTCTTCATCAACATTGGCTCGGATCATGGCTATTTCCATTTCTTTGAAATAATCTTCAACGCTCTTGCCTCTTTGTTTCAGATTTTGTAATTTATGGTAAAGATCTCGGTGATAATGAGTAGGCATGAACCTTTTCCTCATAATAGCCTTCATTTCTTCCCATGTATTGATGGGACGTTCACCATTTCGTCTTCTGGAACTCACCAATTGGTCCCACCAAACTAAGGCATAATCCACGAATTCCAAAGCAGCAAGCCTGACATTCTTTTGCTCCGTATAACTTTGGCATTCAAAAATGTGTTCAATCTTGATTACCCAATCAAGATAGGCTTCAGGATCAGTTCGTCCTTTAAATGGAGGAATGGTCACTTTGATGTTACTGAAGTTGTCATTCTGATTTCGATGAGCATCTCTTCATGCTACTGATGTTACTTCAGCCTCCTCTTCTTCGAATTCTTCTTCTATTCTAGGGTGATTTACTCTTCGATTGCCTAAAGATGCTTCAAATTAGTCCATACGATCATGCAGAGGATCCAACTCTAATTTCAGCAATCTGGTCATTTCATGCATGATTGCTTGAGTTTGCAAATTAGGGGCATCTCTTTCAGGGGTTCGTCCTGGAGTTCGAGACATTGTTAGTGAAATAAGAAAATAGTAAGATGTGTAAAAGAAATTACCAGAATGTACTCTCACAAAGCCTCATGAGTCACTCCAAGGAAAACTTGAATGTCACTCAATCAGCTCGTGTTTGCAACTCTAGGACTTAATGGCTTTTACTTGTCATCTTCTGATCTCACACACTCTCCAGTCTTTTCCCTCTCAATTCTCTTGTCTAAAGTTCTAGAGAACTTTAGTCAAGACTATATCAAGTAAATTTTACTTGGAGTCGGCTGCAAAAGGGTTAGTAAGAATGGAAAGCAAAATATAATGAAAGGGTGGCTTAGAAAAATAGAAAGAAAAGAACAAAAAGGGTTACTTACACAAGTCACTTCACAACCTTCTATCACCACAATCAATTTAAACGGCTTACTTGACTTGCTTGGTGATGAGAATTGTTGATGAGTGCTTCTGATACATGCATCACAATGCTCACATCAAAGGAAGAAGTAATAACTCTTCCAAATGATCCACTCGTCCAGGCTTTGGAAAAGAAGATCAGAACAGTAGCAGACTTGAGATGACTTTTTGAATTGGATCCTGCTCTTATTTGGTCAACATATCTTCTAGATATAAAACCGTCTATCTCTTTTATTTCCAACGGTTCTTGAATCGTATCAATCCGATATCGGGAACTCAATATATGGCCATTTTACTGAAGACAGTGCATGCAGAAAATCCTATACGGGATTTTGTAAATATTACGAATTTTCAATATTTTATTGATTATTTGTAATATAACTTAATATATGATGATGCATTATCTTTTAGGATTAGATTTATTATTTTATTAGGAATTAAGGTTGGGTTAAAATATTATCTTTAGTTATTATTATTTTATTAGGAATTAGAGTTAAGACATGTTTAGTTTCTTATTATTTTATTCATTAGTTATTTAGGACCTTTAGAACTCAGCCCCTATATAAAGGAGGCTTCATTCTACGTTGTAAATCAGATTTCTTTGATCAATAATACAACGAGAGTTTGTTTTTGCAAGTGCTGATTGCCTTGTGCCTTCGAAGCTTCTTCTCCTGGAGTTCTTTCAAGTTCTTGTGAGGGAGATTAATCTTCACACTCCAATTTGCCTTTTCATCGCGACTAGGAGGGTTGGTTAGAGCCATTTATCGTGTTTGCCTTTTCATTGCGACTAGGAGGGCTCGATAGGACACTCAAATCCATCTGCACCATCAATCATCTTTACCGTTCACCTTCATAAGGGAGATCTTTTGATTTCTTTATTATCTTATTTCATCTTTCATTTATTTATCTTTTGTTTATTTTATTCTAATCGTGTTGTCTTGATTCCAGCACATAAAAGAAACCCTAAACAATCCTAGCGACTGCTGCCACCTTCCCATATTCATCACCTTTATTCTTCATCGAGTCTAGAGCTTTCTAGGTTTGATTCTTCAACAAGAGCAATGTTCAACAATCCGCCACCGCTTCCCTATCAATTGGTATCAGAGTTGGGCCGATTCTTGGATAGAAGCAAGCAATTTTGCTTGTTCTTGCACACAAAACCGTCAAGGTACCCCAACGGAGCTAGTTCAGAGAAGATTCATCGTTTCAAGTTTTTTTATTTAATTTTAATTTAGATTCAAATCCTTCTTGTTAGTTTTCTATTTTTTCAAAAAAAAAACAAAAACAAAACAAAAACAAAATAAAAAAAAATAAAAAAGCCAAAATTTTAAAAAAAATTGTAAACGAAGGTATTTAGACAAAAACAAAATAAAAAAAAATAAAAAAGCCAAAATTTTAAAAAAAATTGTAAACGAAGGTATTTAGGGCTGATTTTCTACAGATATCATATCCATCTTAATTTTAATTTCCAGTCCAAGATCGGCTTACTTGCCTCTCGTTGTGTTACTTTCTTGGAGTGACTTTGTTATGATTTTAGGATGGACGACAATAACAACAATACACTTACGGCTATCTTAGCCGCACTTGCACGACTCACGACTCAAGTTGAAAGATTTGATGAACTTACCAATACCGTGAGAGAACGACAAGAACCACAACTGGATATACCAAACTAGAATCCAAGACCAAACAATATTGAACTTTTGGTACCCAGGAGAGAACAACCACGTTTCCAAGCACCCGAACTCTTTGCAAAACCAAAGTTCATGATCCCTTCTTTCAAAGAGACAATGATCCGGAAAGGTACATCGATTGGGAAGAAAAGTTGATCTCATCTTCGCATACCATGACTACCCCCAAGCTAAACAAGTTCCCCTCATCACCATGCAATTTGAAGGATATGCTCGAACTTGGTGGATGCAAACAAGGAAAAAGATCCAGAACTTCCAAATTCCAGCAATCACTTCTTGGACCGACCTCAAACAAACCATGAGGAAGCGATTTCTCCGACCCATTATACACGAGAAGTTAAACTACGACACCGACTTCGACAAGTAGAAGTTCAGTTGAGACTACTACAAGGAGATGCAGTCCTTACTCAATAGGGCTAACATAACCGAAAAAGAAGAGGTCACCGTGTTAAGATTCGTCGTCGGCTTGAACTCAAACATCACTGATCTTCTTGACCTCCATGGGTACGAAAACCTTGAAGATACACTAAAGAAAGCAATGACAATCGAAGCACAAATCCAGAGGAGATTTTGAGAACATTACCAAGGTACTTCATCCTCTTACCAAGGTAATCATTCAAATCCTTCCTCATCTTCTGCTTCATCTTCTCTGAAAAAGCAAAGAGATGACAAACCTGACAAGGAGAAAGAACAAACAGAAAAGAATGACACACTTCCAACCACTAAAGATCAAATGATAATTTGTGAGGAGGTAGAGAAAGTAAAAAAAGAAAAAGCTGAAAGAGGCAAAAAAAAAGAGGTCACTAGTTTCAAAAACAAAAAGAATAATGACCCATGGGAGGTGAGTGAACCTAATTGTGAGAAGAAAAGAGTGACTCAAAATCTATGTGTGAGCACAAAAGAATTGAGAAAGAACCTTCTTTACAAACCACCTTCCATCCTTGTTCACTTTAGGGAATCAATTGTTTCGATTTCTAACATTAACAAGGATTTGCTAGTGTGTTTTCATCTTTGTTACAGGATTTTCGAGAAGTGTTAGGTGATCCACCTAACGAATTACCACCGAAAAGAGGAAAACAACACCAAACCATCTAATTCAAGGTTTGCATCATACCTCGTCAAACATACAATCCGAATAAACCAAAGAGTTAGATTTGTTATAAAAGGCTACTCCAGGAAAGCCTTAGTCGTGACACCATCTTAATGAAGAAACATGACTTGAACAACTCCACATGCTTTATAGTTCATGCACAGAGAATCCATGTAAATGATGAGAAAGTAATTAGCTTATTTCTTTCGTTCATTACTTTCTGTGACATTGTTTGGACTAGATCTGGCTTTTCCAACTGTAATTTTAAAATATCTCTGTATCGGCTTTTTCACAAAGAGGTGGTAAGCTGAGCTCTGGTAAATCAATCAACTTCTTCAGTTCTAAATTTGGGATTTATTTCATAAAAATATCCGTTGCTGGTTTTTTTTTAAAGTTAATTTTGGTTTATAATTGAATTGATCAACGAGTTTTCTTTCTAATCTCAGTGTTTGATTTTCTTTTCTTGCATGTGTTTTATATTGTTTTACTGTTTTTTTTTGTTTCAAGATTTGGGTTACTTCTATTTTTACATTTGCTCAACTTTTGAATTGATTTCATTACTCTTATATTTCACGTTACAATTTTAATCCTTTTTTGCTTAGCTCGGAATTTATTGAACATTTTAAATTATAGTTTCTAGATATTGGCCTATATTAAATAAGATAGTATTAATTTTATCTTAAATCCTTAAGTAACCAACTAAGATTTTTAGTACTCAATTCTCCAGCGTTTATTAGTGCATCTCTGTCTTATTTGGATTCTTTTTTCATAGTTCCTCATAGCTTCGGTTATAGATGATTACTTGAGGTCATGTCCTTCTTTTAGATCCCATGGGGCTTATAGGAGGAGGGCTCGACAGAGTGGTAACAAGGAGACTAGACTAAGAGTTTACTCGTTGAATGTAGGCACATTAAATGCTAGGCTGCTGGAGCTGACCGACGTACTTAATAATAGAAAATAGATTTTGCTTTTCAGGAGACTAGGTGGAAAGGGTCTCGCGCCAGAGAGTGTAATGGGTACAAGTTGTGGTATTCAGGTGTAGATAACGCTAGAAATGGGGGTGGGTATCTTGGCATCCTCTAGGCTCAAGGAAAATGTAGTTGAAGTTTGCAGATACCGGGATAGGATCATAATGATTAAGGTTATTATAGAAGAGGAAGTAGTGAATGTCCTTTCAGTGTATGCCCCACACGTTGGCCTAGGGGAGGGGGAGAAACGTTGCTTCTGGGATCAGTTAGATGATATACTTAGGAGGATTCCGGAGGACCAAAGAGTTTTCATAGGGGGAGACTTCAATGGCCATATAGGCAGTGCAACCGACGGGTATGACAGTGTTCATGGGGGTTTCGGTTATGGTAGCAGGAACGATGAGGGGCGTATGTTGCTTGATTTTGCTACTGCTCACGATTTTGGTGATCACTAACTCCTTCTTTAATAAGAGAGATGCGAACTTGATTACGTTTTATAGCGGGGGACATTGTACCCAAATCGACTACATCTTGGTTAGAAATCGGGAACGATGGGCTTGCATTGACTGTAAGGTGTTCCCTGAAGAGGCATGTGCATCACAACACAAATTGTTGGTTTTGGTGTTCCGCGTACCCCACGGGCGGAGCACTCATAGGAGGGCTAAACTTGGTAAACCTAGGATCCTCTGGAAGAAGTTACATGGAGCGACAACTGATGACTTTAGGAGTAAGGTTTTGTCTAATACAGGTTTTGAAACTACAAACTCAAATAATGCAAATATGTTATGGAATAATATGGCAAATTCCATCAGAGAGGTAGGAAAAAACACCCTTGGGTTATCGACGGGGAAGGCCAAGGAACATAAAGAATCGTGGTGGTGGAACAACGAAGTCCAAACTAAGGTGAAGACAAAACAAACTTGCTTCAAGGAGTTTCTACAATGCAATGACGACGATTAAAGGTCGAGAGCTAAATAAAGATACCAGGAGGCAAAGCGGGAAGCCAAGAAAACGGTAGCTAAAGCAAAGGATAAGGCATACGAGGAAATGTACAAAGAGATTAGACACCAAGGAAGGATAAAATGGAATCTTCAGACTTGCAAAATCTAGGGAGATTAGGAAAAAGGATCTAGGTAACATAAGGTTTATTAATGACAACAATGGTGTTCTTTTAGCGAAATATCATGATATTAAGAGGGTTTGGGGTAGTTACTTCTTTGGCTTATTTAATGACGGTGCCTCTCCATGTAGAGATAGTATCGTTGATGGGTCAGCCGACTATCATACTATGGCCAATGACTGCCCTACAAGTAGGATTGGGTTTGAGGAAGTCAAAATGACTCTTAGAAAGATGGGAAGGGACAAAGCTGTCGGTCCTGATCAAATTCCTATCACTGTGTGGTTGGCCCTAGGAGAAGAGGGAGTTAAGTGGTTGACCAACATATTTAATATTATTTTAGAGACTACCAAGATGCCAGAGGAGTGGAGAGAGTCTACGGTGATACCAATCTATAAAAATAAAGGAGATCCCCAACGTTGTGGTAACTACAGAGGTATTAAACTACTCAGCCATACCATGAAGCTATAGGAAAGGGTGATAGAGGCTAGGTTGAGACAAGTTACTAGGGTTTCGGAAAACCAATCTGGCTTTATGCCAGACAGGTCTACCACGGAGGCGATTCATCTACTTCGACGGCTTATGGAGAAATATAGGGAAAAGGCTAGAGATCTTCACATGGCGTTCATTGACCTTAAGAAGGCTTATGATAGCGTTCCCCGCGATACGATCTCTGGAAGAATTTGGAAACGAGACGGATCCCAACTGCTTATATCTGGGCAATTCGTGATATGTACTGTAGATCTACTACTTACGTCAGGACTACAGTTGGCGACACCGAGGCTTTCCCGGTGGAAATCGGACTCCACCAGGGGTCGGCTCTTAGCCCTTACATCTTCGCCTTGATTATGGACGACATCTATTGTGCGACACCAGACGATGTACCATGGTGTATGCTTTTCGCTGACGACATTGTCCTAGTTGCTGAAACAAAATCTGAGTTGAATAGTAGACTGGCTACCTGGAAGACTGCTTTGGAAGAAAAAGGTTTAAGGATCAATATTGAAAAGACATAGTATTTATGTTCAAACTTCAATGGGAACCAAAACGATGAAGATGTAGAAGTATGCATAGAAGGACACGTTCTCCCCTCAAATGACTGTTTCAAGTACCTAGGGTCTATGATACATAAAGATGGGGGTGTAGATGATGACGTTACACACCGTATAAAGGCGGGATGGCTAAAGTGGAGGGCCGCTACTGGAGTTTTGTGTGACAAGAAGGGAGTTTTGTGTGACAAGAAGGTGCCTCTAAAACTTAAGGGAAATTTTTATAGAATGGCAATAAGACCAGCGCTGTTGTATGGATCAGAATGTTGGGCAACCAAGAAGGATCACGTAAGGAGGATAGAGGTCGCAGAAATGAGAATGCTTCGATGGACATGTGGTAGGACTCTGTGGGATATGATGACAAACTCTGCTATTAGGATGTCCTTGGGGGTGGTGTCTGTTTCCAAAAAATTGAGGGAGGGAAGACTACGGTGGTTTGGGCATGTCCTTAGGCGACTACCGTCGGATACGGTCAGGAGGGTAGAGTCGATTACAGTCGACGGTGCCAGAAGGAAAGGTCGACCAAGGCGGAAGTGGGAAGACTGCTTGAGATCTGATTTGATGGATTTAGCCCTTACCGAAGACATGACCTCTGATAGGAAAATATGGAGGCTAAAAACTAGGGTAGTCGAGTAATGTGGGTCACATCTATAGGGTGTATCATCTCCGTCTTCTTTTAATGCCTTTGTAGTAATTTCCATGACTTCTACTTTTTATATGTTTCTGTTATTGGTATTTATGAAGGATTAGAATTGGGGTTGATATCGTTGACTTTTGTGTATCATTCTCTTCATGTTTCCTCTTTTAAATTTAGCCGGGTCTTATGTTTCTGTCTATATGCAGAGATTATTTCGCAGGGATTATTTTGCAAGGATTAATTCCCATTACAGACGCACATATGATTTTAATGACTGCATATGAATACTGTTTAGCTATGTATTTATGTATTTATTTATACATGCATTGCATTTTATCTATTTTTAATTTTCTGACTGCCGGAGGTCTTTCTCGGAAGCTACTCTCAACCTGGCGTTGGGGGCAGCCTACTACCCTACCTCCCCCTTACCCCATACATATGGGAATTGGGTTTTGTTATTGTTGTTGTTGTTGTTGATTTACGGTAGTCCAAAGACCGAGGTAAGCAAAACACAATAGATGATGCACTACCATGAAGGTATACTCTTACCTATCAAACGCATACTACTATTCTGAGAAATGAACATATCAAAGATGTATATCACAATAATTCGGATATTTCTGATAATTCTACCTATACTTTTAAAAGTGCTTCTATTGAGCTTTATCTTGTATATGAGTTTCCTTGCCAACTAAACAGGTTTTACAGTCCACAAATCTCCTCCCGAGAATTCTTAATTCATGAACCACACTTAGGAGACTTAAGGGATTACTTTAACAAACCAGATTACATGGTTTTTAAACACTCATTCTCGCCACACAATAATAAAACCATGGAGAAATTATCTGAAGCAATCATACAGAAAGCCAACAGAGGTCAACGCCATGTTGAATTTCAACCAAAACATCATATTACAAGACTTGTATGCAAAAGAGGACTTCAAGAAATCAGTTCCTATAAGGAAGAAACCTCGACTAAGACGCATAAAGACATATCACATTGATCCTTGTAAATGTTTCACAAGTTTTCCGTTCAACACATCTAATTCTCTTTCTTTTGGATTTTCAGATTCGAGGACGAATCCTTTTGAGGAGTGGGGGAATGATACATGCACCAGAGTCCAGAATACATGCTTCTTTGGACTAATGTTTCTACTCGAACCTATTAGAAGAACAAAGTCTCGAAGATTCAAAGCATATCTATTCGGTAAGAATAATGTGAATGAATCATTAAACGATTCTAATGTTGCTCCCTTTAATGTTTCAGATTCGAGGTCGAATATTTTTGAATAAAGGGAGAATGATACATGCATCACAAGGCTCACATCAAAGGAATAAGTAATAACTCTTCCAAATGATCCACTTGTCAAAGCTTTGGAAAAGAAGATCAGAACAGTAACAGACTTGAGACGACTTTTTGAATGAGATCCTGATCTTATTTGGTCAACATATCTTCTGGAGATACAATCATATGTCTCTTATACTTCCAACGGTTCTTGAATCCTATCAATCCGATATCAGGAACTCAAGATATGGCCATTTTACTGAAGACGGTGCATGCAGAAAATCCTATACGGGATTAATACGGGATTTTATAAAAATTACGAATTTTCAATATTTTTATTGATTATTTGTAATATAACTTAATATATGATGATGCATTATCTTTTAGGATTATATTTATTATTTTATTAGGAATTAAGGTTGGGTTAAAATATTATCTTTAGTTATTATTATTTTATTAGGAATTAGAGTTAAGACATGTTTAGTTTATTATTATTTTATTCATTAGTTATTTAGGACCTTTAGAACTTAGCCCCTATATAAAGGAGGCTTCATTCTACTTTGTAAATCAGATTTCTTTGATCAATAATACAACGAGAGTTTGTTTTTGCAAGTGCTGATTGCCTTGTGCCTTCGAAGCTTCTTCTCCTGGAGTTCTTTCAAGTTCTTGTGAGGGAGATTAATCTTCACACTCCAATTTGCCTTTTCATCGCGACTAGGAGGGTTGGTTAGAGCCATTTATCGTGTTTTCCTTTTCATTGCGACTAGGAGGGCTCGATAGGACACTTATCCATATATATTTCCACAAATCCATCCGCACCATCAATCATCTTTACCGTTCACCTTCATAAGGGAGATCTTTTGATTTCTTTATTATCTTATTTCATATTTCATTTATTTATCTTTTGTTTATTTTATTCTAATCGTGTTGTCTTGATTCCAGCACATAAAAGAAACCCTAAACAATCCTAGCGACTGCCGCTACCTTCCCATATTCATCACCTTTGTTCTTCATCGAGTCTAGATCTTTCTAGGTTTGATTCTTAAACAAGAGCAACGTTCAACAATCCGCCACCGCTTCCCTATCAGTTTCAAGTTCTTTCTTTTCTTTTATGTGCTTTTCTTCTTTTTGAGTGCTGGATTTGTTTCTTTCTTTTGAGTGCTTCACTTTGTTTTCTGATTTTTCTTGATTTCTTTGACTTTGCACTTCACTTTGCACTTCTTTTTGTATTTTTCTTTTTGTTGTTGTTGCACATTGCTTTCTTCCACCAAAGCTCTGATTACCGCTTGATGTAAGGAACTTGTACCTTAACAATTGATTATGGTTCTAGGAAGGAAGCAAACAACCCGCACAAGTGAATGGTTTAAAAAAAGAGATGGTTAAGGGTGGTAAACGTATGGTGAATAGGTGGGCTATTTGAAATGAGAGATGGAAGCGGAAGATGGTTGATAAGGTTATGGTTATGGCTTATAAAACAAAGGGATGGTCTTGAGGATAGTATCTTGAAGATGTCTCAAAGAAGAACCAATGCTATAGAGAGCAAAGACCCAGACTTTATATTGCTTCTTCAAGGGGTGGTATTAAGTACTTTGACCCACTAGTTATATGAACTAGGAACCAGAAGTATCAAGGTGAAAAGAAAAGAGTTGACGCCACAAGTATAAAAATACTTGATAAGTCGATAAAAGTCACCAGCACTTAAAGAAGAGAATAATCTCACTTATATTAATCAAAATGGTCTCCTCACAAATGAAATATGCTTTCCTATTTATAGGAAATGGAGAGGCATGGCCGAATGGTTACAAGGGGATTCGACCAGCCTTGTGCCTTCCTATAGTGACATAATTAATTACAAAATAGAGATGATGTTTCAGTTTAAATGGAGGGTGATAACCCTTGGCCGAATAGCTCTAGTGTCCCTTCATGTTAGCACCAAATTGGATGGGAGATGATGCTTGGCCGAATAGGGTGAGGGCTCTTCATCTTGGTGCCTAAATGAGTCCAGATGCAAGGTACATGGGGGCTAGTCATATGGCATGCACATGGGTGATCTAGGGAACCTTTTGGTGCAACCTTGTGCATTGAATGATGGCTGGTCATGTGCACCATCATGGGCGTGCATGTGTCTCCTTCAAAGCTAGCTTGAGTGTGGAGCTTAACTAGCAAGCATGGGTTGTTCGTGAACAAGCTTCTTAGCTTAATCCTTATGAGCTCCATAACAACATGTTCAGCTACATTCAGCTACCTTTGACATCACTTTTGGCAACTCAGCTCCAATTAGTCCAATTAGCTGAGTTTAGATATCCTTAAGCTCCTCTAGCTAAATCGAGCTTTCTTTAGTGTTCCATGAGCTGCGTATGACTTCCAAATCATCCATCAAGCTACCTCATCGTGCATCACACTCCAATGTACCTATATGTACAAGGAAACAAGGTAAGTATATGGTATTGAGTTGTTATGAGCTACCTTATTGTCATGTAAGAATATGGTAATGTGAGCTATGATTGAAGGTCATGAGCTAAATATATCATCTCATAATATGTGTAAGATAATGCATAAATCTTAAGAGCTAATATGAATGCATATGAACTACTAAAATGAATTATAATGATGATGCCTTGATGCATATGAACTACTAAAATGAATTATAATGTGATGCCTTGATGTATAAGGTAATCATGTTTAATGATTATAAAACTATCCTAATATGCTTAAATATCAATGTGCATGTTGTGTTCATACTAAGTTATCCTTTATCTACATAATAAGAATTCTTATAATGAATTGTATTATAAGAGCATGTAGTATATAACATATATATAGTAATTTCAATATAAAGGTGTTAAAGAGTACTCCCTTTATTGATGAAAACGTTCTTGCATCAAAACTAACAAGAAGGATTTGAATCTAAATTAAATTTAAATAAAAAGAACCTGAAACGGTGAATCTTTTGTGAAATAGCTTATTTCCAAGAATCGGCCCAAATCTGATACCAATTGATAGAGAAGTTGTGGCGGGTTAATGAACGTTGCTTTTGTTGAATAATTAAAACCTAGAAAGCTCTAGACTCAATAAAGAACAAAGGGAATGAATAGGGGAAGATGGCGGTAACAAGTAGGGTTCTTTAGGTTTCCTTTTGGGTGGTGGAAACAAGGTAAAAATAATATTAAAATAATATAAATAAAAGATAAAGAACTTAAAAATAAAGTATGATAATCAAGAAATCAAAAGATATCCCTTGTGAAGGTGGATGGCAAAGGTGATGATGATGATGATGGATTTGTGGAAAATAGATGGATAATGTCCTATCGAGCCCTCCTAGTCACAATGAAAAGGCAAACACGATAATATGGCTCTAACCAACCCTCCTAGTCGCGATGAAAAGGAAAATTGGAGTGTGAAGATTATTCTCCCTCACAAGAATTTGAAAGAAGTCCAGGAGAAGAAGCTTCTAAGGCACAGGCAATCATCGCTTGCAAAAACGAAATCTCCTTGTATTATTAATCAAAGAAATCTGCTTTACAAAGTTGAATAAAACCTCCTTTATATAGGGGTTGAAGGTCCTAAATAACTAAAGAATAAAATAATAATAAACTAAACATGTCTTAACTCTAATTCCTAATAAAAAATAATAACTAAAAATAATGTTTTTTTGATGTACGACACTTGTACCTCTTCAATTGATTATGGATCTAGGAAGGAAGCAAAACAACCTGCACAAGTGAATGGCTCAAAGAGATGGTTAAGGGTGGTAGATGTAAGGGTGAATAGGTGGGATGTTTAATAAATGAGAGATGGAAGCGGAAGATGATTGATATGGCTATGGGTTATGGTTAATGAAACAAAGGGATGGTTGTGAGGATAATATCTTAAAGAAAACTCAAAGAAGAACCAATGCTATAGAGAGCAAAGACCCAAACTTTATATTGCTTCTTTAAGGGGTGGTATTAAGGACTTTGACGCACTAGTTATAAGAACTAGGAACCAGAAGTATCAAGGGGAAATGGTTTGACGCCACAAGTATTAAAATACTTGATAAGTCGATAAAAGTCACTAATACTTAAGAAAGAGAATAATCTCACTTATATTAATCAAAAAGGTTTGAATACAAATGATACATGCTTTCCTATTTATAGGAAATTGAGAGGCATGATAGAATGATTACAAGGGGATTCAGCCAGCCTTGTGTCTTCCTATAGAGTCATAATTTAATTACAAATAGAGATGATGGTTCAGTTTAAAAAGAGGGTAATAACCCTTGGCCGAATAGCTCTTGTGTCCCTTCATGTTGGTGCCAAATTGGATGGGAGATGATGCTTGGCCGAATAGGAAGAGGGCTATTCATCTTGGCAACTAAATGATATCACACGTAACGCACATGGGGGCTGGTCACATGGCACGCACATGGGTGTTCTAGGGAGCCTTGTGGTGCAGCCTTGTGCATGGGATGATGGCTGGTCATGTGCTCCATCTTGGGCGTGCATGTGTATCATTCAAGCTAGCTTGAGTGTGGGAGCTAGCTAGCAATTATGGGGATATTTGTGAACAAGCTTCCTAGCCGAGTCCTTGTGATACATGCACCACATGCCCTAAAGCTAAGGATGATGAATTTACTATACCACTTGGCCCTATCACACGAGGCCAGACCAAACTTCTTAAAGACAAGCTTCAAAGCGCAGTTCAAGCATTTATCCGGAAGGGTCTAATAGCAGCAGATTTGCAACAACTTTTTGAAGGGGTCCAGTTGTTATCCGGTCGACATGTCTTCTGGAGATACAACCGTCTGTCTCTTATCTTTCCAACGGTTCTTGAATCTCATCAATCCGATATCGGGAACTCAAGATATGGTCATTTTACTGAAGACGGTGCATGCAGGAAATCCTATACGGGATTAATACGTTATTTTGTAAATATTACGAATTTTCAATATTTATATTATTTGTAATATAATTTAATATAGGATGATTAATTATCTTTTAGGATCAGATTTATTATTTTATTAGGAATTAAGGTTGGGTTAAAACAATATTTTAGTTATTATTATTTTATTAGGAATTAGGTTAAAACATGTTTAGTTATTAATTTTATTCTTTAGTTATTTAGGACCTTCAGAATTCAGCCCCTATTAAAGGAGGCTTCATTCAACTTTGTAAATCAGATTTCTTTGATCAATAATACAACAGAGTTGTTTTACAAGTGCTGATTGCCTTGTGCCTTCGAAGCTTCTTCTCCTGGAGTTCTTTCAAGTTCTTGTGAGGGAGATTAATCTTCACACTCCAATTTGCCTTTTCATCGCGACTAGGAGGGTTGGTTAGAGCCATATTATCATGTTTTCCTTTTCATTGCGACTAGGAGGGGCTCAATAGGACATTATCCATCGATTTTCCACATCCATCCACGCCATCAATCATCTTTACCGTTCACTTTCATAAGGGAGATCTTTGATTTCTTGGTTATTTTCTCTATTCTTAATTCCTTTATCTTTTGTTTATCTTATTTTAATCTTGTTTCTTTTCTTGTTTCTAGCACTAAAAGAAACCCTAAAGAATCCTAGCTATTGCCGCCAACTTCCTCATTCATTCCTTATTGTTCTTCATCGAGTCTAGAGCTTTTCTAGGTTTGATTCTTCAACAAGAGCAACATTCATCAATCCGCCACCGCTTCCCTATCAATTGCTATCAGATTTGGCCGATTCTTGGAGAGAAACAAGCAATCTTGCTTGTTCTTGCACACAAAACCGTCAAGGTACCCCAATGGAGCTAGTTCACAAACGATTCAGCGTTTCAGGTTCTTTTTATTTAATTTTAATTTAGATTTAAATCCTTCTAGTTAGTTTGCTATTTTTTTTCAAAAAAACAAAAAAAACAAAAAAAGCCAAAAAAAAGAAGCCAAAATTTCAAACAAATTGCAAACGAAAGTATTTAGGGCTGATTTTATCCATAAATTATATTCATTCTAAGATTAATCCCCAGTCCAAATTTCACCCCAATCGGAGTTCATTGGATCCTTCAAATACATCATTCAAGTTTCATCGACAGATTCGGTTTAGAATCTTGTCGGATTTCTTTAAAAATTTACAGGAGGAATTTCGTGGTGAAAATTTCCATATTAAAACTTCATATATATTGTAGATCATTTACACAAAATATCAGAATTTTTGGAGATCAAGAACAACTTCAAAAAAAGTGATCAAGAAAAATAGATTGTTTGTGGACTCAAAAGAGTCTACTGATCTAATGAAGGTTTGGTTCTGAAAGGTGGTTTCTTGACGCATCGAAAGACATTCAAGAAATTTGTCAGAATTTTTGGACACCGGTAACCCACTCAAAAACGTTGCTCAAGTTGATCCAGCGTTTTCTAGGTTTTCTAGTTTGGTCCCTTTTTCTTTGACTCTTAGTGCTTTAGGTTCTTTTGTTTTTCCTTGTTATTGTTCTTTTGCATTATCTAACACATTATCTTCTTTGTGTTAGTAGGACTAAAGAGTTTGCATACTTCTTCCTTCTTTGCATTCTCGTTCTCTTGGAGTCTAACCTTTGTTTGGCCTCTTAGAGCTTTTAGGTTTTTCTTATCGCCTTGCTAGTAATCAAACTCCGATACGAACTGTGAAAGATACTTGGTAAAGTGAGTTTTAAAGAGTACAAGATCGGCTTACTTGCCTCTCGTTGTGTTACTTTCTTGGAGTGACTTGTGAGGTTTCTTGCTTTGTTGAATTTATTTTATTTTATTCTACTTTAAAATCTTCTTTTGAGTGTTATAATTGCAGGATGGGCGACAATAACAATGAGACACTTACGGCTATCTTAGCCACACTTGAACGACTCACAACTCAATTTGATCAACTTAACAATGCCTTGAGAGAACAGCAAGAACTACAACTGGATCAACCAAACCAGAATCCAAGGCCAAACAATGTTGAAATTTTGGCCCCCAGGCGAGCACAACCACGTTTTCAAACACCCGAACTCTTTGCAAAACCAAAGTTCACGATCCCATCTTTTAAAGGAGACTACGACCCAGACAAGTACATCGATTGGGAAGGAAAAGTTGATCTCTTGTTTGCATACCATGACTGCCCCCAAGCTGAACAAGTTCCCCTCATCACCTTGGAATTCGAAGGATATGCTCACACTTGGTGGATGCAAACAAGGAAAAAGATCGACAACTACCAAATTCAATTAATCACGTCTTGGACCGAACTCAAACATGCCATGAGGAACTGATTTCTACCGACACATTATACACGAGAAGTTAAACAACGACTACACCGACTTCGACAAGGTAGAAGTTCAGTTGAAGATTACTATAAGGAGATGCAGTCCTTACTCAATAGGGCTAACATAACTGAAGAAGAAGAGGACACCATGTCAAGATTTGTCGTTGGCTTAAACTCAAACATCACTGATCTTCTTGATCTCCATGGGTACGAAAACCTCGAAGATACACTAAAGAAAGCAATGACAATCGAAGCACAAATACAAAGGAGATTCTGATTCAGAGAACATTACCAAGGTACTTCATTCTCTTACCAAGGTAATACTTCAAATCCTTCCTCATCTTCTACTCCAACTTCTCAAAAAAAGTCAAGAGATGACAAACTCGACAAAGAAAATCAACGACCAGCGAAGAATGAGACACTTCCAGTCCCTAAAGATAACACCCGAGCAAGAGACATCAAGTGTTTTAAATGCTTAGGAAGAGGCCATATTAGCCACAATTGTCCAAAAAGGAGGCCCTTAACCATACTAGGTGATGGATCTTACAATTTTGACTATGATGACAACCTCACCGACATTCCAGCACATGCCGAAGCCAAAGAAGACAGTGATGACTATAGAAGCGATGAGTACAATGGCACAATCTTGGTGATCCGTCATACATTGAACATCCAAGCATCCAACGAGTCTGACATACAACGTTCCAACATCTTCCACACACGCTGCCTAATCAAGGAACAACCATTCTCCATCATCATTGATAATGGTAGTTATGTCAACGTCATTAGCTCCAATGTTGTTGAATCACTCAAACTTCCTCGCCAACGACATCCAAAACCTTATTGCTTACAATGGCTTAATGAGAGTGCCGAGATGAAGGTGGTTAAACAATGCCTCGTTAATATCAAGATGGGAAAGTATTGTGACGACGTATGGTGTGATGTAATTCCGATGCAAGCATCCCACATTCTCTTAGGATGACCTTGGCAATACGACAATGACGTCACATATTATGGTCGAAAGAACATTTACACAATTCCAATAAAAGGTAAACCGTTCCGACTTAACCCCCTACCCCCCAAAGAGATTCTCATAGATCAACAACGAATTCTCAAGGAAACAGGGAATTTGAAATAAAAGGCAAAAGAGGTCACAACCGATAAAAGCCAAACAAATGACCCACGGGTGGTGAGTGAACCTCAATGTGAAAATAAAAGAGTGTATTAAAACATTTATGCGAGTGCAAAAGACATGAGAGATACCCTTTTTCAAAATAGGCCGTGCATTCTAGTCCGTTTCAAGGACTCCATTTTATCAACTATCACTAACATCACAGATTTGCCTAGTGTGCTTTCTTCTCTATTACAGGAGTTTCAAGATGTCTTAAGCAACCCACCGGATGGTTTACCACCTATAAGAGGAATCAAACATCAAATCGAATTCATCCCTGGATCAACCATATCAAACCGCCCCGCTTACCGATGCAATCCTGAGGAAACGAAGGAATTGGAACGACAAATAGATTCATTATTACAAAAAGGACACATCCGTGAGAGTGTTAGTCCTTGTGCAGTTCCCGTCATTCTAGTTCCAAAGAAAGATGGCATATTCCGAATGTGTGTAGATTGTCGACCTATCAATCGGATAACAATCAAGTATAGGCATCCTATTCCACGCCTAGATGATATGTTGGATGAACTACATGGTGCAAGTATCTTCACCAAAATTGACTTGAAGAGTGGTTACCATCAAACTCGAATGAAAGAAGGTGACAAATGGAAAACAGCATTCAAGACAAAGTTCGGCTTGTATGAATGGCTTGTTATGCCCTTTGGACTAACAAACGCTCCAAGCACCTTCATGAGATTAATGAATCACGTTCTTAAGGAGTTTATAGGTAAATTTGTTGTCGTTTACTTTGATGACATTCTTATATACTCATCTTCTTTTGATTCTCATTTCATTCACGTTCGAATGGTTCTCGAAGTTCTTCGACGAGAACATTTATATGCTAACATGGATAAGTGTGTGTTTTGCAGTGATAAGCTTATGTTTTTAGGCTTTATAGTTAGTGTACAGGGTATTCATGTAGATAAAGAAAAGGTCAAGGCAATTCAAGAATGGCCCACGCCTACTTCCATCACCGAGGTAAGATCTTTTCATGGTTTGGCAAGTTTCTACCATCGCTTTGTCAAAGATTTCTCAACCATTGCTGCACCATTAACCGAGATCATCAAAAAGTCAGTTGAATTCAAATGGGGACCACTACAACAAAAAGCTTTTGAACTTCTTAAAGATAAGTTATGTTCTGCCCCTATTCTTCGTCTTCCCAATTTTTCTAACACCTTTGAGCTAGAATGTGATGCTTCAGGCATAGGCATTGGTGCCGTCCTCATGCAAGAAAGACAACCTATCGCTTACTTTAGTGAGAAGTTAAAAGGTGCACATTTGAACTACTCTACCTACGACAAGGAACTTCTTGCACTCGTCCGAGCACTCGAAGTGTGGCAACACTATCTTCTCCCTAAATAGTTTGTCATTCACACAGACCATGAATCACTCAAATGGTTAAATGGACAAGATAAGTTAAACAAACGACATGCTCGATGGGTTGAGTTCATTGAATCTTTCCCTTACATCATCAAATACAAACAAGGGAAAGATAACATCGTAGCTGATGCATTATCCCGACGATACACACTTATCACTCGAATGCATGCTACTGTTCTGGGTTTTGCACATATCAAATAACTTTATCCTAACGATCCATATTTTTCTGAGATTTATAAACAATGTGTAAAAGGTGCTTTTAACAAGTTTTATCTTGTAGATGGCTTTCTCTTTCGCATGAACAGGTTGTGTATACCACAAAGCTCTTTGCGAGAATTCTTGGATCATGAGTCACGTGCCGGAGGACTTATGGGACACTTCGGTATTCACAAAACACTTGATATGGTCATGGAACACTTCTTTTGGCCGCACATGCGTAAAATAGTGGAAAAGATTTGTGCATCATGCATCACGTGCAAACAAGCGAAGTCAAAGGTAAATCCTAATGGTTTGTATACGCCTTTACCAATTTCTTCTTCTCCTTGGATCGATTTATCGATGGATTTTATACTTGGCTTACCCCGCACTAAGAAAGGACGAGATAGTATTTTTGTGGTTGTGGACAGATTCTCAAAGATGGCACACTTCATTCCTTGCCATAAAACGGACGATGCCACACATATTGCTAATTTATTCTTTCGAGAAATAGTCCGCCTTCATGGCATTCCTCGCACCATTGTGTCCGATCGTGACACTAAGTTCATAAGCCACTTTTGGAAGGTATTATGGGGTAATATTGGCACAAAACTTCTCTATTCCACTTCTTGTCATCCTCAAACCGATGAACAAACCGAAGTAATAAATCGGATTCTAGGATCTTTGCTAAGAACTGTGGTAGGTGAGAATACCCGTAATTGGGAAGAATGTTTACCTTTTGTTGATTTTGCTTATAATCGATCCATTCACTCCACAACAGGTTATTCTCCATTCGAAATAGTTTATGGTTTTAACCCACTAACTACTTTGGATCTTATTCCCTTACCTTTAGATCAGGTTGCTAGTTTAGATGGTGAAAAGAAGGCTGCTCTTGTCAAAGACATTCACGCCAAAGCCAAACTCAAGATGGATAAAACCTACGAGGCAATCACAAACCGAGTTAACAAGGGCCGACGACATGTCACCTTTGAACCAGGAAATTGGGTATGGGTTCACATGAGAAAAGAAAGGTTCCCGACAAAAAGGAAATCCAAACTAGACCCACGAGGCGATGGCCCATTCCAAGTTCTTGAACGAATCAATGACAATGCCTACCGCATTGATCTTCCCGGTGAGTATAACGTGAGTACATCCTTTAATGTTTCTAACTTATCTCCTTTTGATATTTCAGATTCGAGGATGAATCCTTTTAAGGAAGGGGGAGATGATACATGCACCACATGCCCTAAAGCAAAGGATGATGAATTTACTATACCACTTGGCCCTATCACACGAGGTCGGACCAAACTTCTTAAAGACAAGCTTCAAATCGCAGTTCAAGCATTCATCCGGAAGGGTCTAATAGAAGCAGATTTACAATAACTTTTTGAATGGGATCCAGTTGTTATCCGGTCGACCTGTCTTCTGGGGATACAACCGTCTGTCTCTTATCTTTCCAACGGTTCTTGAATCGCATCAATCCGATATTGGGAACTCAAGATATGGTCATTTTACTGAAGACGGTGCATGCAGGAAATCCTATACGGGATTAATACGTTATTTTGTAAATATTACGAATTTTCAATATTTATATTGATTATTTGTAATATAATTTAATATAGGATGATTAATTATCTTTTTGGATCAGATTTATTATTTTATTAGGAATTAATGTTGGGTTAAAACAATATTTTTAGTTATTATTATTTTATTAGGAATTAGGGTTAAAACATCTTTAGTTTATTAATATTTTATTCTTTAGTTATTTAGGACCTTTAGAATTCAACCCCTATATAAAGGAGGCTTCATTCAACTTTGTAAATCAGATTTATTTGATCAATAATACAACAAGAGTTTGTTTTTGCAAGTGCTGATTGCCTTGTGCCTTCGAAGCTTCTTCTCCTGGAGTTCTTTCAAGTTCTTGTGAGGGAGATTAATCTTCACACTCCAATTTGCCTTTTCATCGCGACTAGGAGGGTTGGTTAGAGCCATATTATCGTGTTTGCCTTTTCATTGCGACTAGGAGGGCTCGATAGAACATTATCCATCCATTTTCCACATTCATCCACGCCATCAATCATCTTTACCGTTCACTTTCATAAGGGAGATCTTTGATTTCTTGGTTATTTTCTCTATTCTTAATTCCTTTATCTTTTGTTTATCTTATTTTAATCTTTTTTCTTTTCTTGTTTCTAGCACTAAAAGAAACCCTAAAGAATCCTAGCTATTGCCGCCACCTTCCTCATTCATTCCTTATTGTTCTTCATCGAGTCTAGAGCTTTTCTAGGTTTGATTCTTCAACAAGAGCAACGTTCATCAATCCGCCACCGCTTCCCTATCACCTTGTAAGCTCCATAACAGCATGTTCAGCTACATTCAGCTACCATTGATATCACTTTTGGCAATTCAACTACAAATAGTCCAACTAGCTGAGTTTAGCTAGCCTTGAGCTCCTCCAGCTGAATTGAGCTTTCCTTATTGTTCCATGAGTTGCCATATACTTTTTAAGCTATTTGTGAGCTGCATATGATGTCCAAATAATCCACCAATCTACCTCAACGTGCATCACACTTCAATGTACCTACATGTACAAGGGAACAAGGTAAGTCCATGATATTGAGCTGATATGAGCTAAATACTTTGCTGTCATGTATGATTATGGTAATGTGAGCTATGTTCGAATGTCATGAGCTAATTATAACATCTCATAATAAGTATGAGGTAATGCATAAAGCTTAAGAGCAAATATGAATTCATATGAACTAATGAAATGAATTATAAGTATACTTCCTTGATGTATATGTGATAATCATGCTTTATATGATTATAAGACTATTCTAACATGCTTAATATATTAAATAACAATATGCATGAGGTGTTCCTACTAAGTTATTCTTCAACTACATAACAAGTATTCTTATCATGAAATGTATTATATATAAGCATATAGTATATAAACAATATAAAGTAGATTCAGTATAAAGATGTTCAAGAGTACTCCCTTTGTAGGTGAAAATGTGCTTGCATCATCCCCCTTTCTTTAGGGTGATTTATCCTCAAATCGATTTCATTATGTCCTTACATAGCTTCACGTCTCTTTGCTAAAAGAAAGCATCCTTTGAATGTTTGTGTTCTTCCAATAGGTACCCTTTCGTAAGATTTCCCTTTAGGCCTTTCTTTGGAATATGATTGATCAACATGTATCTTTTGGGAGTGATCATCTTTTAAGGATATCCCTTTTGGAAGTGACCCTTTATGTGGTTGGTTATGAAAAGTGAGGAGATAATAGGTTTCAAAGGAAGGGTTACTTATCTTTTGGCTATTATGTCCCTTGGTGAAGAGTTGTGACTTTAAATTCCAATCATCACCACCTTTCCTAGGAGACCCTTCATTTTTTAACAATGAATCATCATGTTGCTTCATGAAGAAGTTGGATTTCATGTTTTGTCCTTCTTCACTTTTCATTGGTGGTTTGTCTTTACGTCACGCTTGTATACTCTTTCGCATATACAATTGATCATGTTGTACCTCTTTTGGCGTCAAAGGCATCAAGGTTACCTTGCATCCATCATGCTTGAAAGTGTATTGATTGTGATAACAATCATGAATGACCCTTTTATCATACTACCATGGTCTTCCAAGAAATATGTAGCTAGCATGCATAGGGACAATGTCACAAAGCACCTCGTCCTTGTACCTACCAACTGAAAAAGGAATTAGAACCTGTTTGGTAACGTTTAACTCACCTCCTTCATTAAGCCATTGGAGTTTATATGGAGTGGAATGCTTTGATGTTGCCAAACCAAGTTTTTCAACCATAAGAGTGTTGGCTACGTTTGTGCAACTCCCTCCATCGATGATCATCGTGCAAACCTTGTCCTTGACATGGCATCTTGTATGGAAAATATTGTTTCTTTGAATATCCTCTTCAGATGTTTGTGATTGTAAGCACCTTTTTGAAACAAGAATCTCACCATGGTCTATATTTTGTTCAGTTTCTTCATCTTGTAATGTTTCAGGTTCCTCATCAAAAATAGGCTCGTCAGAATCCGATACAATATCTCCATTGTCAAGTACCATCATGGCATTTTGGTTGGGACATTGACTAGAAACATGCCCTTTCCCAAAACATTTGAAACATTTGATGTCTCTAGACCGCTCAAAAGTATTGGTTTGCTTTTCTTTACCTTTACTAGATTCACCCACTTGTTTAGTTTTGGAAACTTCTATAGGATCCTTTGCTTGTGCTAGAATTGGTTTCCTGAAGGTGATAGGCTCTTGCTTCCATTTGGTGGCCGAACTTGGACTGCTCCGATTGTAGGTTTTCCTTTTGAGTTGTCGTTCAATTTTCGTAGCCACATGTACCATCTCTTCAATCTCTACATAATGCTGAAGTTCAACAAGGTTAGCAATATCAGGATTTATGCCAGATAAAAACCTTTCCATGGTTGCTTCTCTGTCTTCATAAACATTGGCTCGGATCATGGCTATCTCCATTTCTTTAAAATAATATTCAATGCTCTTTCTTTCTTGTTTCAGATTTTGTAGTTTATGGTAAAGATCTCGGTGATAATGAGTAGACACAAACCTTTTCCTCATAATGGCCTTCATTTCTTCCCACGTAGTGATGGGTCGTTCACCATTTCATCTTCTTGAACTCACCAATTGGTCCCACCAAACTAAGGCATAGTCCACGAATTCCATAGCAGTAAACCTGACCTTTTTTTGCTCCGTATAATTTTGGCATTCAAAAATGTGTTCGATCTTGATTACCCAATCAAGATAGGCTTCAGGAGCGGTTCGTCCTTGAAATAGAGGAATGGTTACTTTGATGTTGTTGAAGTTGTCATTCTGATTTCGATGAGCATCTCTTCGCGCTACTGATGTTACTTCAACCTCCTCTTCTTCGAATTCTTCTTCCATTCTAGGGCAATTTACTCTTCGATTGCCTAAGGATGCTTTAAATTGATCCATACGATCATGCAAAGGCTCCGATTCTAATTTAAGCAATCTAGCCATTTCATGCATGATTGCTTTAGTTTGCAAATTAGGGGCTGGACTTCGAGACATGGTTAGTGAAATAAGAAAAGAATAAAATGTGTAAAAGACCTTACCAAAATATACTCTCACAAAGCCTCACGAGTCACTCCAAGGAAAACGTGAATGTCACTCAATCTGCTCGTGTTTGCACTGTAGGACTTTAATGGCTTTTACTTGTCCTCTTCTGATCTCACAAACGCTCCAACCTTTTCTCTCTCAATTCTCTTGTCCCAAGTTCTAGAGGACTTTACTCAAAATCATATCAAGTAAATTTTTACTTGTTTGGCGTCGACTGCAAAAAGGGTTAGTAGGAATGGAAAGCAGAATATAATTGAAAACGTGGCTTAGAAAATAGAAAAAAGAGAACAAGAGGGGTTACTTACACAAGTCACTTCACAACCTTCTATCACCACAATCAATTTAAAAGGCTTACTTGAATGGCTTGGTGATGAGAATTGTTAATGAGTGCTTCAACATTCTTTTTTTTCTTTGTTTTTTTCTTCTTTTTGAGTGCTGAAATTTTCTTCTTTTGGAGTGCTTCAATTTCTTTACTGATTTGTTTCACTTGCACTTCACTTGCACTTCTTTTTGTATTTTTGTTTTTGTTGATGTTGCATGTTGCTTCTTCCACCAAAGCTCTGATTACCGCTTGATGTAAGGTACTTGTACCTCTTCAATTGATTATGGATCTAGGAAGAAAGCAAAACAACCTGTACAAGTGAATGGCCCGAAGAGATGGTTAAGGGTGGTAGACGTAAAGGTGAATAGGTGGGCTGTTTAATAAATGAGAGATGGAAGCGGAAGATGTTTGATATGGCTATAGGTTATGGTTAATGAAACAAAGGGATGGTTGTGAGGATAATATCTTAAAGAATGCTCAAAGAAGAACCAATGCTATAGAGAGCAAAGACTCAGACTTTATATTGCTTCTTTAAGGGGTGGTATGAAGGACTTTGACCCACTAGTTATAAGAACTAGGAACCATAAGTATCAAGGGGAAAGGGTTTGACGCCACAAGTATTAAAATACTTGATAAGTAAATAAAAGTCACCAGGACTTAAGAAAGAGAATAATCTCACTTATATTAATCAAAAAAGATCTAAATAGAAATGATATATGTTTTCCTATTTATAGGAAATGGAGAGGCATGGTCGAATAATTACAAGGGGATTCAGCCAGCCTTGTATCTTCCTATAGATTCATAATTTAATTACAAATAGAGATGATGGTTCAGTTTAAATAGAGGGTAATAACCCTTTGCCGAATAGCTCTTGTGTCCCTTCATGTTGGCACCAAATTGGATGAGAGATGATGATTGGCCGAATAGGGAGAGGGCTCTTCATCTTGGTGCATAAATGATATCACACGCAAGGCACATGGGGGCTGGTCATATGGCACGCACATGGGTGCTCTAGGGAGCTTTGTGGTGCAGCCTTGTGCATGGGATGATGGCTAGTCATGTGCTCCATCTTGGGTGTGCATGTGTATCATTCAAGCTAACTTGAGTGTGGGAACTAGCTAGCAAGCATGGGGCTATTTGTGAACAAGCTTCCTAGCCGAGTCCTTGTAAGCTCCATAACAGCATGTTCAACTACATTCAACTACCATTGATATCACTTTTGCCAACTCAACTCCAAATAGTCCAACTAGCTGAGTTTAGCTAGCCTTGAGCTCCTCCAGCTGAATTGAGCTTTCCTTATTGTTCCATGAGCTGCCATGTACTTTGTGAGCTGTTTGTGAGCTGCATATGATGTCCAAATAATCCACCAAGCTACCTCAACGTGCATAACACTCCAATGTACCTACATATGCAAGGGAACAAGGTAAGTCATTGAGCTGATATGAGCTAAATACCTTGCTACCATGTATGATTATGGTAATGTGAGCTATGTTTGAAGGTCATGAGCTAATTATATCATCTCATAATATGTATGAGCTAATGCATAAAGCCTAAGAGCTAATATCAATGTATATGAACTAATGAAATGAATTATAAAGTATGTTGCCTTGATGTATATATGATAATAATGCACTATTCTAACATGCTTAATATATTAAATAACAATATGCATGATGTGTTCATACTAAGTTATTCTTCAACTGCAAAACATGTATTCTTATCATGAAATATAATATATAAGCATATAGTATATAAACAATATAAAATAGATTCAATATAAAGATGTTCAAGAGTACTCCCTTTGTAGGTGAAAATGTGCTTGCATCATTTTTAACTCATCCTTAATTCCAAATAAAATAATAAATCTAATCCTAAAAGATAGTACATCATCCTATATTAAATTATATTACAAATAATCAATAAAATATTAAAAATTCGTAATATTTAGAAAATCCCGTATATGATTTTTTGCATGCACTGTCTTCACTAAAATAAACATATCTTGAGTTTCCGATATCGAATTGATGCGATTCAAGAACCGTTGGAAAGATAAGAGAACGAATATTGTATCTAAAGAGGAATGTTGACCAAATAAGATCATAATCTCATTCAAAATGTCGTCGCAAGTCTGTTGCTATTTTGGTATTCTTTTCCAAGGCTTGGTGATGTGATCCAATTCAGCGTCAAAAATGGACTTGCATCTACAACCTTTCTCAATAATCAAAGGGGGATTTTCTTTAACTTAATCTTTCTTTATACCATAGTTATGATAATAGCTTACATACATTATATTTATAGTTATGATGATGTTATTATGAATGTATGAAGTTATTATTATGAACCATATATTTATATATATTTATATCTTATATTACTTAGCTTATAAATGCTATCTTTTGTAGGAACATGTTCAGCCACATGATGGGAGTTGACTTAAAGCTAGCATTGGTGATGTAAGGCTCTTCTGATGCCTTAACAAATTGACTGTAGATCTAGGAAGGAAGCAAAACAACCTGCAAAGTGAATGGCTCAAAACAGAATGATTAAGGGTGGTAAACGTATGGGTGATTAGGTGGGCTGTTTAATTGAGAGATGGAAGCGGAAGATGGTTGATATGGCTATGGTTATGGTTTATGAAACAAAGGGATGGTTGTAAGGATAGTATCTTAAAGAAGACTCAAAGAAGAACCAATGTTGTATAGAGCAAAGACCCATACTTTATATTGCTTCTTTAAGGGGTGGTATGAAGTACTTTGACCCACTAGTTATAAAGAACTAGGAACCAGAAGTATCAAGGTGAAAAGAGAAGGGGTTGACGCCACAAGTATAAATTATACTTGATAAGTCGATAAAAGTCACCAGGACTTAAGGAAGAGAATAATCTCACTTTAATTAAACAAAAAGGTCTGTTTACAAATGATGAATGCTTCCCTATTTATAGGAAATAGAAAGACATGGTCGAATGGTTACAAGAGTATTCGGCCAGCCTTGTGCCTTCCTATAGAGACATAATTTAATTCCAAATAGAGATAATGGTTCGGTTTAAATGGAGGGAAATATTCCTTGGCTGAATAGTTCTTGTATCTCTTCAAGTTGGCGCCAATTTGTATGGAAGATAATGTTTGGCCGAATAGGGAGAGAACTCTTCATCTTGGTGCCTAAATGAACCACATGCAAGGCACATGGGGGCTGATCATATGCAAAGCACATGGGTGTTCTAGGAAGCCTTGTGGTGCAGCCTTGTGCATGGAATGATGGATGGTCATGTGCTCTCTCTTGGGTATGTATGTGCTCCTCCAAACTAGCTTAAGTTGTGGAGTTAGCTAGCAAACATGGGCTGTTTGTGAACAAGCTTCCTAGCTTAGTCCTTGTGAGCTCCTTATCATTATGTTCAGCTACATTCAGCTACCATTGACATCACTTTTGGCAACTCAGCTCCAAATAGTCCAACTATCTAAGTTTAGCTAGCCTTAAGCTCCTCCAGCTGAATCTAGCTTCCCTTAGTGTTCCATGAGCTGCCTTGTACTTTGTAAGCTATTTGTGAGCTGCATATGACGTCCAAATCATTCACCAAGCTACCTCAACGTGCATCACACTCCATTGTACCTATATGTGCAAGGAAACAAGGTAAGTCCATGATATTGAGCTAAGACGAGCTAGATACCTTGCTGCCTTGTTTGATTATGGTAATGTGAGCTAAGTTTGAAGGCCATGAGCTAATTATATCATCTCATAATATGTGTAAGATTATGCATGAAGCTTAAGAGCTAATATGAATGCATATGAACTAATGAAATGATTTATAATGATGTTGCCTTGATGTATATATGATAATCATGCTTAATATGATTATAAGACTATCCTAACATGCTTATAACATTGTGTATCAATCATAAAGATATGGGTATATGTTGTATGCATGAATATCATATAATATGGTATTCATAAATGATAAATGGAAACATGTAATAATAATATCCTAAGAAATGATATGTAATCATAGCATATATTTGAATAATATGTAAAACATGATCAAATAAGCATAGGATGGAAATAATAATATGATAATTTATAGTAACATGTGAATGCATGCTTATGATAGAATAGAATGTATAAATGATATAGTATAAGATAGGGTAATGAAGAACTCCCTTAGAAATAGATTTGAAGAACAACCATGGTGTGTTCAAGTCATGGAGAAAGTTGGAGCTAGATTGGATCGTATCAATTGGAGTCAATGAGCTAAGGAAACTTGACTAGGATAACTCCGGGACAGCTCAAGGACATTTTGAGACAAAATTGCCAGCTGACCCCCGAGCTCATAGCTGACTTGAGCTGGACTTTTGAGCTATCTAGAGACCTCATTTCAGCTGGAGAGTTACACCATCATCGTCACCACATAGAGCACTGCAAATATGGTCTAGGTTAAATTTTGTGGATTCGTACCTGTTCCCGAAGAGTTGCCATTCCGAGAAGTGCCTTTTCACAAGGAGCTACCCTAAGACTCAACTTCATGTCCTTCATCTATGGCCAGCTCAACTTCAGCTCAAACACTTGGACAATAGCTTAAATGATGAAAGGTTACCTTCCACAAATGTGACTTTCATAACAAGTTGCTGCCCAATTGATGACATGTCATTTAGACACATGTTTGATGCCAAGTCATTCCTAACTTGCTATTCATCTTCACGCCATGGATGAGTCCACACCTTAAGTATTCTACACCACCCATGTGAGTGCCTCATGACTAGACCACACATGTGCCATACATGTGGGTGAAATGGGCGCCAAAGTAACGAGGCTTCTCCCTATTTGGAAAAAGCAAGGTATTGCTTCAAAGTTGGCACCAAGATGAACCATAAGGAGACCATTCGGCCAAGTACATTTCCTTTCATCCAAGCATCATGCATTTTCAATTTAAATCATGTACTTTGCCGAAAAGGCATGCATCTATTCGGCCAAGCATTTACAAATCTATAAATAGGCTTTGGCATTCATTTGTAAAGACAACCCTTTGATAATATAAATCCTTTTGAGATTATTCTCTCTTCAAGTTCTTTTTAGAACTATATCGATTAAGTAAGCTTATTCTAAGTTTATGGCGTCATTCCTTTCCCCTTGATACTTCTAGTTCCTAGTTCTTATAACTACTGGGTCAAAGTCCTTTCATACAATCCCTTATAAAAATTATAAGAAACGGGTCTTTGATCCTTTATAGCATTGGTTCCTTCTTAGTTTTATAAGATACTAGCTGTTCATTACCATCTTCCATCATCACTTTAACGCCAACTCAACCACCTTTTTATTACCATATTCATCACCATTAAAGCATTTTTCCTTCATCATTAAGGCATACGTCTATTCCACCATTGGAGGTCGAATCCATCACCACTTGAAGGATAAATATACAATACTTCAACAGCCCCTCTTGATACATTTCTATCCATTTCTATTTCCATTTTTTCTTTTATTTCTTTAATTATCAAATTACTTAATCAATTCTTCTTCTTTTGTGCAGATTACTTTCAATTCAAAGTGTAGCATTTGGTGTCTCTCCTAGATCGGGAAATAACAAGGTTGCAAACTTCTCCATCATTGAAGAAGTCTGGATAGCCTTACATCAAGTGGAAATCAGAGTTCTGTTGGATTGACAAGCAAGTACTACAACAAAAAGTAACAAGAAAGAAGAAAAAAAAGAAAAGAAAAAGACTCCTATATCAAAATTTGGAGTGCAAAAGAAAGAAAAGAAAAAGAAGAAAAATTCAAAGAAAAAAAAATAAAAAGTGAAGAAAGTTGCAAAGTATACTCAAAGAGAAGCACAACACAATCTACCCAATAACAAACTAGAAGGAGGTATACTTGTTGTTTCTTGTGAAGGAAGATAGTAAGTGTTGCAACTTGAGTTGTAAGTTATCTTCATTTTTTTTACTATTACATTTTCTTATTCTTTCATCTTTTTTTATTTTCATTACTTTATCCTTTTTCTTATCCTTTTTCTATTCTACCCCTATCCTAACCATTTCTATACCCTAACCATTTCTTTCTAAGCCAACGCACAAACTAAGAAACTTGCTCAATCTTGAGTTAGTTCTTAAAAGGACCCACAAGAGAGAATCGAGTCGAAAAAGGTAAATGAGAATGTGAGATCAAAATGGGGATAAGAAAAAAGCCAAGAATATATCCTCGAGGGCAAACACGAGTGTGAGGGGAGTGCAATCTGAAACTTTCTTTGGAGAGATCAAGTGAGGTTTTTGTGAGTGTGCTGGTAAGGTTTTAATTTATTTTATTGCACTAACCATGTCTCAAAGCCCCAGAGAAAATGTAGGAACACCAAACTTATAAATGTAGACACTTATGGGCGAAATGATGAGAATGTTTTGTGAAGAGTTTGATGCTCTTCATGAAAAGATAGATCAACGTCAGGATCTCCACCAACCCATAATAATAGAAACCCTACAAGACAAAAACAACCACCACCTCCAGAATAAGATGTTCAATAAAATTTTGACGATGGAGAACCAGCAACATTCCAAGGCCCTAGACGTGCCATTGTTGATGATAATTTGAGCAATATCAATATCAAAATTCCTCAATTCCAAGGAAAGAATGATCCTGAAGCCTATCTAGAATGGGAAAGCAAAGTGGAACACGTTTTTAGTTGCCACAACTATTTCAAGATGAAGAAAGTGAGATTGGCAGCCATGGAGTTCATAGACTATGATTTAATATGGTGGGATCAACTTACCATTAACCGAAGAAGGAATGGAGAAAGACCAGTCTCAACTTGGCATGAAATGAAAGGTATTATGCGGAAACGATTCATTCCTGTTCACTATCACCGGGATTTGTTTCAAAAGTTACAGAATCTTAAACAAGGCCAGAGGAGTGTGGAGGACTACTACAAAGAAATGGGAGTGCCAATGATCTGAGTCAACATTGAGGAGGATCGTGAAGCAACTATGGTGAGATTCCTTGCTGGACTTAATCCCGAAATTGCCAACACCTTGGAGTTATATCATTTACATCGAAATAGATGAGATGGTGCAAATGGCAATGAAAATTGAAATACAACTAAAGAGGAGACATACATCTCGCAATATTACACCCACATCATCCAAATGGAGTCCAAAAAACATCAAGAAGCCAACTCCTACTCCTATCAAAGATCAAGCCGAATCTTCAAAGACTCAGCAAGTAAATAAAGATCCCAACCGAGGAAAGCAAATTACTGAACGTTCAAGAGACATTAGGTGCTTTAAATGTCTTGGGAGGGGACACGTATATACACAATGTCCTAATCGAAACACCATGTTTTTACTTGGAAATAGTGAAATAGAATGTGAACCTGAAGAAGAAGAAGAAGAAGAGGCACCCAAGAAAGTCAATGAAGAAATAACTCTTGTAGATCCTGCTGATCAAGGAGAGCTTTGGTAATTAAAATAAGTTTGAATCTTCAAGTTATGGAAGACAATGCACAGTGAGAGAACATTTTCCATACCCAATGCCATGTGAATGAAAAGGTATATGTACCATAATGGTGGAAAAGCTTGGTTTGAAAATAATGAAGCACCTGAATCCATATAAGTTGCAGTGGCTCAATGAACGAGGAGAACTCAACGTTAGCAAATAGGTGATAGTTCCTTTTTCCATTGGCAAATATAAAGATGAGGTTATGTGTGATGTTGTCCCTATGTACGCTAGCCATCTACTTCTTGGAAGGCCATGGAAATACGAAAAAAGGACTATTCATGATTGTTTTACCAATTAATACTCGTTCAGTCATAAAGGGAAGAAGATTATCCTTACTCCTTTAACGCCTAAACAAGTCCATAATGGCCAAGCCAAAATAAAGCAAAGTGTTGAGGCTATAAGGAAAGGAAAAGCAACAACCATGGAAGAAACTGATCCGAGAACAAGTGCTTATTCTTCAAAGTGCTTGATTCGAGAATGCCTATTGACAAAATGCAAGGTTGAATATGATTATTCTAACTTTGAACATGTAGATTTTTTCTTTGACTTGTAGGATGTACCAAGAGACACCATTTGCCAAAAAGGAAGGTTTAGGAGAAGTGACCTTTGGGAATCCAAAAGATGTGTCCATTGAGCAGCAAAGAACACAATTTTTCATTCAAAGGATGTGTCCATTGAACAGCAAAAGGGCACAATTTTTCATTCAAAGAGCGTGTATTTAAAAGAACCAATGGATGTGACCTATGAGGACTCAATGATCATGCCAATTGGTATATTAGGAAACACCACTTTTGGGATATCAAGGGACCTAAACGTTCAAAGCAAAATTACATGGGCATATCTCACTCAAGAGCATATTGAAGGGATCCCAATTTTTGAAGAAACAATAACTATGGAATTAAGGAACGTTGAAAAGAAACCACCCTTCGATTTGAGGTCAAATCACTTTAAAGAACGGGGATGATATGATCCAATTCAGTGTCAAAAATGGACTTTGGGAATCCAAAAGATGTGTCCATTGAGCAGCAAATGAACATAATTTTTCAAAGGATGTGTCTATTGAACAGCAAAAGGGCACCATTTTTCATTCAAAGAACGTGTCTTTAAAAGAACCAATGGATGTGACCTACGAGGACTCAATGATCATGCCAATTGGTATATTAGGAAACACCATTTTTGGGATATCAAGGGACCTAAACGTTCAAAGCAAAATTAAATGGGCATATCTCACTGAAGAGCATATTGAAGGGATCCCAATTTCTGACGAAACAACAACTATGGAATAGAAGAACGTTGAAAAGAAACCACCCTTCAATTTGAGGTCAAATCGCTTTAAAGAAGGGGGATGATGTGATCCAATTCAGCGTCAAAAATGGACTTGCATCTCCAACCTTTCTCAATAATCAAAGGGGGATTTTCTTTAACTTAATCTTTTTTTATACCATAGTAATGATAATAGATTACATACATTATATTTATAGTTATGATGATGATATTATGAATGTATGAAGTTATTATTATGAACCACATATTTATATATATTTATATCTTATATTACTTAGATGATAAATGCTATCTTTTGTAAGAACATGTTCAGCCACATGATGGGCTGACTTAAAGCTAGCATTGGAGTCAATGAGCTAAGGAAACTTGACTAGGACAACTCTGGGACAGCTCAAGGACATTTTGAGACAAAGTTACCAGCTGACCCCCAAGCTCATAGCTGACTTAAGCTGGACTTTTGAGCTAGCTAGAGACCTCATTTCAGCTGGAGAGTTGCACCATCATCTTTACCACACAGAGAATTAAAATTATGGTTTAGGTTAAATTTTATGGATTTGTACCTTTTCACGAGGAGTTACTATTCCGAGAAGTGCCTTTTCACTTGGAGGTGTCATAAGACTCATCTACATGTCATTCATCTATGGCCAGCTCAACTTCAGCTCAAACACTTGGAAAGTAGCTTAAATGATGAAAGGTTATCTTCCACAAATGTGACCTTTCATAACAAGTTGTTGCCTAGTTGATGACATGTCATTTAGACACATGTTTGATGCCAAGTCACGCCTAACTTGTTGTTCATCTTCATGCCATGGAGGAGTCCACACCTTAAGCATTCTACACCACCCATGTGAGTGCCTCATGACCAGCCCACACATGTTCCATACGTGTGGGTGAAATGGGCACCAAAGTGAAGAGGCTTCTCCCTATTCGGCCAAAGCAAGATATTGCTTCAAAGTTAGCGCCAAGATGAACCATAAGAAGACCATTCAGCCAAGGACATTTCCTTTCATCCAAGCATCATGCATTTTCAATTTAAATTATGTACTTTGCCTTTACAAATATATAAATAGGCTTTTGCATTCATTTGTAAAGACAACCCTTTGATAATATAAATCCTTGTGAGATTATTCTCTCTTCAAATTCTTTTTAGAACTATATTGATTAAGCAAGCATATTCTGAGTTTGTGGCTTCATTCCTTTCCCCTTGATACTTCTGATTCCTAGTTCTTATAACTAGTGGGTCAAAGTCCTTTCATATTATCCCTTATAAAACTTATAAGAAACGGGTCTTTGCTCCTTTATAGCATTAGTTCATGCTTAGTTTTATAAGATACTAACTGTTCATTACCATCTTCCATCATCACTTTCACTCCAACTCAACCACCATCTCATTACCATATTCATCACCATTAAAACATCTTTCCTTCATCATTTAGGCATACGTCCATTCCACCATTGGTGGTCGAATCCATCACCCCTTGAAGGATAAATATACAATACTTCCGCAGTCCCTCTTGATAACATTTCTATCCATTTCCATTTCCATTTTTTTCTTTCATTTCTTTAATTATCAAATTACTTAATCAATTCTTCTTATTTTGTGCAAATTACTTTCAATTCAAAGTGTAGCATTTGGTGTCTCTCCTAGATCGGGAAACAACAAGGTTGCCAACTTCTCCATCATTGAAGAAGCCTTGTGATGTGAGCCTTGTGATGCGTGTATCACAAAGTATGGCTATAAATCAGAATATCATGGAAATATACCACACAAAATTTACCAATAAATAATCGGAGTATATGGTTCATTAACCTCATGAAAGTACTTGGGGCATTGGTTAATCGAAAGGGCATAACCAACCATTCGTACAATCCTTGCTTAGTTTTGAAAGTGGTTTTCCATTCATCTCCTTCTCACATCCTAATCTGATGATATCCTCTTTTAAGATAAATTTTGGAGAAAATAGTGGCACCACTTAGTTCATCCAGCATATCGTCAAGCCTTGGAATGGGATGTCGATATTTGATGGTGATCTGATTAATTGCTCGACAATCTACAAACATTCTCTACGAACCATCCTTCCTTGGTACAAGTAGAACTGGAACATCACATGGACTTAATCTTTCTCTAATGTACCCCTTTTCCATCAACTTACCAACCTTTTTTTTTTAAGTTCCTTTATTTCCTCCAGATTCCTTCTATAGACTGGTTTATTTGGAATGGTAGCACCGGGAATGAAATCGATTTGATGTTTAATTCCTCGAAGGGGTGGAAGTCCTTTTGGTATATCTTTTGGGAATAGTACTTTAAATTCCTGTAAAAGAGAAACAAAATTGACTTACAACATGTCCTTTTCCCAAAACACTTGAAGCATTTTCTTTACCTTTACTGGACTTCCCCACTTGTTTTGTTCTTAATCCCTCAAAATTATCCTTCACCTGGACTGGGGTTGGCTTTTAGAAATTATTGGGCTCTTGTTTCCATTTGGTAGTCGAATGTGTACTACTCCTGTTGAAAGTTTTCCTTTTAAGTTGTCACTCAATCTTTATGGCCATGTGTACCATCTATTCAATCTCTACATAATGCTGCAATTCAACAAGGTTAGTAATTTTAGGATTTAAATTAGATAAGAACCTTGCCATGGTTGCTTCTCTGTCTTCATTCATATTGGCCCTAACATGGCTAACTCCATGTCTTTGAAATAGTCTTTAATGCTCCTACTTCCTTGTTTGAGGTTTTAAAGTTTATGATAGAGATCACGGTGATAATGGGTTGGTACAAACTTCTTCCTCATGATGGCTTTCATTTCTTCCCAAGTGTTGATTGGGCATTCACCATTTCTTCTCCTTGAACTTACTAATTGATCCCACCAAACGAGAGCGTAGTCCACAAATTCCATAGCAGCAAGTCGTACATTCTTTTGCTCCGTATAGTTTTAGCACTAAAAAATATGCTCAATTTTGATTACCCAGTCAAATAAGCTTCTGGATTAGTTCTTCCATGAAATGGAGGAATTGTCACCTTGATGTTACTGAAGTTATCATTTTGGTATCTTCCCCCTTGATTCTTATGAACTTCTCTTCTGGATCCTTGGGAGACTTGATCAACATCAGCCTGTTCTTCCTCTCCAAATTCTTCTTCAAGTCTAGGGCTTGTTGTTCTCCTGTTTCCCAATGATGCTTCAACTTGATCAATTTTTTTCATGTAAGGGCTCCATAATTCTAATTTCAGTAATCTAGCCATCTCATGCATAATTGCTTGAGTTTGTAAATTTGGGGCTTCTCTTCCGAGTGATTGTCCTGGACTTCTAGACATAATTAGTGAAAATAAAGAAAGAAAATATGTTAAAGTACCTTACCAGAAATGTTCTCACAAAGCCTCACGAATTCACTCCAAATAAAACTTGAATGACACTCAATTTACTCGTGTTTGCACTCTAGGACTTCAAGGCTTTTACTTGTCCTCTTCTAGTATCCCACGCTCAAGCCTTTTTTCCTCTCATATTCTTTGTCTCGAGTTTTAAGTAGATTTACATAAAACTATATCAAGTAATCTTAACTTGTTGTGCATCGACTAGATATGGTTAGTAGGTATGGAAAAGCAAATATAATGTAATAAGGTGGCTTAGAAATAAATTAGAAATGCTTACTTAACTTACAGAAAAATCACTTTACAACCTTTCTATCACCACAATAAATTAGAAATGCTTACTTGACTTGCTTGGTGATTATAAATTGTTTGTGCTTTCGACTTCTTTTTCTTTTCTATTTTCTTTTTCCTTTCTTTTTGGTTTTCTTCTTGAATGCTTGCAATTTCTTTGCTGAATTTTTTAACCTTCTTTAATTTCACCTCTTTTTGTATTTTGGATTGTTGTTGTTGTTGTAGGTTGCGTCTTTCACCAAAGCTCTGAATACCAGTTGATGTAGTTACTTGTACCTTAAATTGATTGTAGATCTAGGAAGGAAGTAAAACAAACTGGAAATAAGTGAAATAAATTGATTATGGTTCAAAGGACAACACAAACTCAACAGGAGACATGCCAAATGGGTTGAATTCCTTGATTCTTTTCCTTATGTCATACACTATAAGAAAGGAAAGGACAATATTGTGGCAGATGCTCTTTCACCAGGTATGCCTTACTTAACACTTTGGATTCTAAACTTCTTGGTTTTTCAATCATTAAGGAACATTATGCTACTGATTTGGACTTTGGAGAAAGGTATAAGTTATGTGAAATAGGTGCTCATGATAAATATTATCGGTATGACGGATATCTTTTCAAAGAGGGACGACTATGTATTCCACAAGGTTCTATAAGAGAAGTGCTAACCAAAGAAGCACATGAAGGAGGACTTATAGGACACTTTGGTGTTGAAAAGATACTTAGCATTTTGAAGGAACACCTCTTTTGGCCAAAGGTGAAAAGGTATGTTCAAAAGGTATGTGAAAGGTGTTTAGTATGTAAAAGGGCAAAATCAAGAGTCATGCCTCATGCATTATACATGCCCTTGCCGATACTAACCATGCCATGGATAGATATCTTAATGGACTTTGTTTTGGGATTACCAAAACCAAGGAGTGGAAAGGATTCAATATTTGTGGTGGTTGATCGATTTTCCAAAATGGCTCATTTTATACCATGTCACAAGACCGATGATGCTATTCATGTTACTAACTTATTCGTCCTAGAAGTGGTAAGGTTACATGGACTTCCTCGAACCATTGTATCGGACAGAGATGTTAAATTCTTAAGCCATTTTTGGAGAACTTTGTGGAGTAAAATTGGCACAAAACTACTATTCTCTACTATATTCTATCCTCAAACAAATGGACAAACTAAAGTAGTTAATAGAGTTTTATCAACACTACTAAGATCCATCATCAAGACTTGGGAAGAATGCCTACCACACGTAGAGTTTGCATACAACCGAAACATTCACTCGGTAACCAAATATTCTCCATTTGAGGTAGTGTATGGTTTCAATCCTTTAACTCCTTTGGACTTACTTCCTTTACATTGTGATCAAATAGTGAACAAAGATGGAAAAACAAAGCAGAATTTGTTAAAAAAACTCCATCAACAAGTCAAGGACAATATTGAAAGGAGAACAAGACAATATGAACAACAAGCAAACAAAGGAAGGAAGAAGGTAACTTTTGACGTGGGAGATTGGGTTTGGGTACACTTTATGATGTAAGGCTTCTGATGCCACTTGATGTAAGGCACTTGTACCTTAACAAATTGATTGTGGATCTAGGAAGGAAGCAAACAACCTGCACAAGTGAATGGCTCAAAAAGAGAGGGTTAAGGGTGGTAGACGTATGATGAATAGGTGGGCTGCTTAAAATGAGAGATGGAAGCGAAAGATGGTTGATATGGCTATGGTTATGGTTTATGAAACAAAGGGATGGTTGTGAGGATAGTATCTTAAAGAAGACTCAAAGAAGAACCAATGCTATATAGAGCAAAGACCCAAACTTTATATTGCTTCTTCAAGGGGTGGTGTTAAGTACTTTGACCCACTAGTTATATGAATTAGGAAACAGAAGTATCAAGGTGAAAAGAAAGGGGTTGACGCCATAAGTATAAATACTTGATAAGTCGATAAAAGTCACCAGGACTTAAGGAAGAGAATAATCTCACTTATATTAATCAAAATGGTCTGATTACAAATGAAATATGCTTTCCTATTTATAGGAAATGGAGAGGCATGGCCGAATGGTTACAAGGGGATCTGTCCAGCCTTGTGCATTCCTATAGTGACATATTAATTACAAAATAGAGATGATGTTTTAGTTTAAATAGAGGGCGATAACCCTTGGCCAAATAGTTCTAGTGTCCCTTCATCTTGGCGCCAAATTGGATGGGAGATGATGCTTGGCCGAATAGGGAGAGGGCTCTTCATCTTGGCGCCTAAATGAGTCCACATGCAATACACATGGGGGTTGGTCATATGTCATGCACATGGGTGATATAGGGAGCCTTGTGGTGTAGCCCTGTGTATGGAATGATGTCTGGTCATGTGCTCCATCTTGGGCGTGCATGTGTCTCCTACCAAGATAGCTTAAGTCTGGAGCTAGTTAGCAAGCATGGGTTGTTTATGAACAAGCTTCCTAGTCAAATCCTTATGAGCTTCATAATAGCACGTTCAGCTATATTCAGCTACCATTGACATCATTTTTGACAACTCAGCTCCAAATAGTTCAACTAGCCGAGTTTAGTTAGCCTTAAGCTCCTCCAACTGAATTGAGCTTTCGTTAGTGTTCCATGATGCTGCCTTGTACTTTGTGAGCTGTTTGTGAGTTGCATAGGACGTTCAAATCATCCACCAAGCTACCTCATCGTGCATCACACTCCAATGTACCTATATGTGCAAGGAAACAAGGTAAGTCCATGGTATTGAGTTGTTATGAGCTAAATACCTTACTGTAATGTAAGAATAAGGTAATGTGAGCTATTATTGAAGGTCATGAGTTAAATATATCATCTCATAATATGTGTAAGATAATGAATGAAGCTTAAGAGGTAATATGAATGAATATGAACTAATGAAATGTATAATTAGTATGATGCCTTAATGTATATGTGATAATCATGCTTAATATGATTATAAGATTATTCTAACATACTTAACATATTAAATAACAATGTGCATGATGTATCCATACTAAGTTATATAACTAATATTCTTATCATAAAATGAATTATAATAGCATTTATTATAAAGCTAGTAATAAGTAAATTCAATATAAAGATGTTAAAAAATACTCCCTTTGTAGATGAAAATGTGCTTGCATCATCCCCCCTTCTTTAGGGTGATTTGTCCTCAAAACGAATTCTTTCAGTCCCTTCATAGCTTCACGTCTATTTGCTAGAAGAAAACATCCTTTGAACCTTTTTGTTTTTCCATTAGGTTCCCTTTCGTAAGATTTCCTTTTAGGTTTTTCTTTGGAATATGATTTTCCAATAAGTACCTTTCGGGAATGATCTTTATCTAGGGATATCCCTTTTGGAAGTGACCTTTCACGTGATTGGTCCTGAAAAGTGAGAAGAGAAAAGGTTTCATATGAAGGGGTACTTACCTTTTCAAGATTAAAACCATTGGTGAAGAATTGTGACTTTAAGTCCCAACTATCACCATTTTTCGTAGGAGACCCTTCATTTTCCAGCATTGAACCATCGTCTTTCTTTATTAAGAAGTTTGGTTTCTTGTTTCGTTCCTCTTCATTCTTCGTTGGGGTTTTGTTTTTGTGCCATGCTTGTACACTCTTTCGCATATGTAATTGATCTTTTTGTACTTATTTAGGCGTTAAGGCACCAAGGTTACCTTGCGTCCATCATGCTTAAAAGTGTATTGATTGTGATAACAATCATGAATGGCCCTTTTGTCATACTGACATGGTCTTCCAAGTAAGATGAGGCTAGCATGCATAGGGACAATGTCACAAAGCACCTCGTCATTGTACCTACCAACTGAAAAAGGAATTAGAACCTGTTTGGTAATGTTTAACTCACCTCCTTCATTGAGCCATTGGAGTTTATATGCAGTGGGGAGCTTTGATCTTGCCAAATTAAGTTTTTCAACCATATGAGTGCTGGCTACATTTGTGCAACTTCCTCCATTGATGATCATTGTGCAAACCTTGTCCTTGACATGTCATCTTGTATGGAAGATATTGTTTCTTTGAATATCCTCTTCGGTTGTTTGTGATTGTAGGCACCTTTTTCGAAACAAGCATCTCACCATGGTCTGTATTTTCTTCAGTTCCTTCTTTTTGTTTTGTTTCAGGTTCCTCGTCAAAAATAGGCTCATCAGAGTCTGATACAATATCTCCATTGTCAAGTACCATCATAGCATTTCGATTGGGACATTGACTAGCAACATGTCCTTTCCCAAAACATTTGAAACATTTGATATCTCTGGATCTCTCGAAAATATCGGTTTGCTTTTCTTTACCCTTACTAGATTCGCCCACTTGTTTAGTCTTGGTAACTTCTATATGATCCTTCGCTTGTGCTGGAATTGGTTTCCTGAAGGTAATAGGCTCTTGCTTCCATTTGGTGACCGAACTTGGACTGTTCCTAGTGTAGGATTTCCTTTTGAGTTGTCTTTCAATTTTTATGGCCACATGTACCATCTCTTCAATCTCTACATAATGCTGAAGTTCAACAAGGTTAGTAATATCAGGATTTAGGCCAGATAAAAACCTTGCCATGGTTGCTTATCTGTCTTCATCAACATTAGCTCGGATCATGGATATTTCCATTTCTTTGAAATAATCTTCAACGCTCTTACTTCCTCGTTTCAAATTTTGTAATTTATGGTAAAGATCTCAGTGATAGTGAGTAGGCACGAACCTTTTCCTCATAATGGCCTTCATTTCTTCCCATGTATTGATGGGACGTTCACCATTTCATCTTTTGAAACTCACCAATTGGTCCCACCACACTAAGGCATAATCCACGAATTTCATAGCAACAAGCCTAACCTTCTTTTGCTCCGTATAATTTTGGCATTCAAAAATGTGTTCAATCTTGATTACCCAATCAAGATAGGCTTCAAGATCAGTTCGTCCTTGAAATGGAGGAATGGTCACTTTGATGTTACTGAAGTTGTCATTCTGATTTCGATGAGCATCTCTTCGTGCTACTGATGTTACTTCTGCCTCCTCTTCTTCAAATTCTTCTTCCATTCTAGGGCGATTTACTCTTCGATTGCCTAAAGATGCTTCAAATTGGTCCATATGATCATGTAAAGGCTCCAATTCTAATTTCAGCAATCTGGCCATTTCATGTATGATTGCTTGAGTTTGTAAATTAGAGGTATCTATTTTAGGGGTTCGTCCTGGACTTCGAGACATGGTTACTGAAATAAGAAAAGAGTAAGATGTGTAAAAGACCTTACCATAATATACTCTCACAAAGCCTCATGGGTCACTCCAAGGAAACTTGAATTTCACTCAATCTGCTCGTGTTTGCAACTCTGGGACTTAATGGCTTTTACTTGTCCTCTTCTGATCTCACACACTCTCCAGCCTTTTTCCTTTCGATTCTCTTATCTCAAGTTCTAAAGAACTTTACTCAAGACTATATCAGGTAAATTTATACTTGTTTAGCATCTGGTGCAAAAGGGTTAGTAGGAATGGAAAGCAAAATATAATGAAAGAGTGGCTTAGAAATAGAAAGAAAAAAATAAAAGGGGTTACTTACAAAAGTCACTTCACAACTTTCTATCACCACAATCAATTTAAACGGCTTACTTGACTTTCTTGGTGATGAGAATTGTTGATGATTGCTTCAACTTCTTTCTTTTATTTTCTTTGCTTTTCTTCTTTTTGAGTGCTGGATTTTTTTCCTTTTGAGTGCTTCACTTTGTTTTCTAATTTTTTCTTGATTTCTTTGACTTTGCACTTCACTTGCACTTCTTTTTTTGTATTTTCTTTTTATTGTTATTGCACGTTACTTTCTTCCACCAAAGTTATAAAACCACTTGATGTAAGGCTCTGATACCACTTTATGTATGGCTCTGATACCACTTGATGTAAGGCTTCTTGATGTGAGCACAACAACACCATCTTCAAAGGATATGGAAGTAATGCCACATGGACCAATAACTCGATCAAGAGCCAAACTATTCAGGGAAGCTCTTACTACCAAATGCATTAAAACCTTTGAATTATTTAAGAATGAATCCCCAAACAATAGATTATATAATATGTTTTATGTTGACATATAATATAATCTATGAACCATATATTTATATATTTATATTTTATATTACTTAGCTTATAAAAGATTTCTTTTGTAGGTACATGTTCGGCCACATGTTGGGAGCTGATTTAAAGCTAGCATGGGAGTCAATGAGCTAGGAAAACTTCCATAAGATGACTCGGGAGATCATGAAGAACAAATGATGAAAAGTTGTCAGCTGACCTCCGAGCTCATAGCTCACTTGAGCTGGACTTTTGAGCTAGCTAGAGACTTCTTTTCAGCTGGAGAGTTGCACCATCATTTTCACCACATAGAGCACTACAAATATGGTCTAGGTCGAATTTTGTGAATTCATACCTTTTCGCGAAGAGTTTCCAATCCGAGAAGTGCCCTTTCACAAGGAGCTGTCCTAAGACTCATTGACATGTATTGCATCTATGGCCAGCTCATCTTCAGCTCAAACACATGGGAAGTAGCTCAAATAATGAAAGGTTGCCTTCCACAAATGTGACCTTTCATAAATAGGTGTTTCCCCATTGATGCCATGTCACCTAGATGCAAGTTTGATGCCAAGTCATGCCTAAGTTGCTGCTCAAATTCACGGCAATAAGAAGCCACACCATAAGCCCCTATGCCACCCATGTGAGTGCCTCATGAACAGCCCACACATGTACCATGCATGTGGATGAAATGGGCGCCAAAATGAAGAGGCTTCTAACCATTCGGCCAAAGCATCATCTTGTTTCAAATTGGCGCCAAGATGAAGAGACAAGGGAACCATTCGGCCAAAGACATCTCCCCTCATCCAAGCATCATTTATTTTCGTTTTAAGACATGTTCTTTACCGAAAAGGCATATATCTATTCGGCCAAGCCTTTACAAATCTATAAATAGGCTTTGGCATTCATTTGTAAAGAGAACCCTTTTGATAATTAAAAATCCTTTTATGAGATTATTCTCTCTTCAAGTTTTTTTAGAACTATATCGATTAAACAAGCCTTTCTAAAGCTTGTGGCGTCATTCCTTCACCTTGATACTTCTGGTTCCTTGTTTTTATAACTAGCGGGTCAAAGTCCTTACTACCATCCCTTATAAAACTTATAAGAAACGGGTCTTTGCTCTTTTATAGCATTGGTTCCTTCTTAGTTTTATAAGATACAATCTGCCCATCACCATATCACGCCTATATTATCACCAACTTCTAAATTTCCATTTCTTCATCTTTGAATTATCCTTCATCCTCAACAAGGCATTCATCCATCACCACCATTGGAGGCCGAATCCATCATCACTTGAAGGATCATTCTACAACACTTCCGCAACCCTTCTTTGATAACTATTCTATCCATTTCAATTCTTTCCATTTTCTTTTTTAATTACTCATTTACTTAACCAATCATTATTCTTTGTGCATATTACTTTTCAATTCAAGGTGTAGCATTTGGTATCTCTCCTAGATCGGGAAATAACAAGGTTGCCATCTTCTTCATTATTGAAGAAGCCTGGTTAGCCTTACATCAAGCGGTAATCAGAGCTTTGGTGGATTGACATTCAAAGTGCTACAACAAAAAAAAAACAACGAGAAAGTAGAAAAGAAAAATAAAAAGAAAAGACTCCTACAACAAAATTGGAGTGCAAAAGAAAGAAAAGAAGAAAATCAAAAGAAAATAAAAACTGAAGAAAGTTGCAAATACACTCAGAGAGAAGCATATTACAATCTGCCCCAACAACAAACTTGACGTTGGTATCCTTGTTGTTTCTTGTGAAGGAAGATAGTAAGTGTTGCAACTTGAGTTGTAAGTTATCTTCATTTTTTTATCGTTTCATTTCTTTATTCTTTCATCTTTTCTTATTTCATTACCATATCGTTTTCTAAACCTTTTTATATACTACCTTTATCATAACCATTTTTTATTCCTAACCATTCTAAACCGACGCAAAAACTAAAGAAACTTGCTTAATCTTGAGTTAGTTCTTAAAAAGGACCCACAAGAGAGAATTGAGTGGTAAAAAGGCAAACGAGAGGGTGAGATCAGAAGGAAGATCAAGAAAAAGCCAAGGAACATATCCCCGAGTGCAAACACGAGAGTGAGTGGAGTGCAATCTTAATTTTCTTGGAGAGATCAAGTGAGGTTTTTGTGAGTGTGCTGGTAAGGTTTTCAATTCATTTTATTTTACTAACCATGTCACAAGAATTGTTTGATTTCCATTTAGTTTCAAGACAAGCTTTTGTCATTAAAAAGGCTTTGAACACTCAAATCATAGAAGATGATCAAAGAGAAAACTTATTCCATACTCGTTGTCATGTAAACAATAAAGTTTGTTTTATGATCATCGATGGAGGAAGTTGTACGAATGTTGCAAGCACTCTTATGGTGGAAAAACTTGGCCTGAAGACTTCCAAGCACCCGAATCCATATAAACTTCAATGGTTAAATGACGGAGGAGAAGTAAGAATCACAAAGCAAGTTGTCATTCCATTTTCAATTGGTAAATATCAAGATGAAGTTCTATGTGATGTTGTACCAATGGATGCTGGACATATACTTTTGGGAAGACCATGGCAATTCGACCGAAGAGCAATCCATGATGGTTTTACCAATAGATATACTATCATTCATAATGATAAGAAATTCACTTTGACGCCACTATCTCCTAGTCAAGTGAATGAAGATCAGATTCATTTGAAGGAAAGCATGGATTCATTCAAAAATAATGAAAAAGAGACGACTAAAGCATTGAACATCTATGCTGGAAGAAAGGAGATTCGGAAACACTTGTTATCACATAAGGCTTTGATTATACTAATGTACAAGGAAAGTCTATTTTTAACTAATCTCCAAGAAGGTTTGCCTTCTTCTGTTGTTTCTCTTTTACAGGAATTCGAAGCCATGTTTCCAGAAGATATACCAAGAGGACTTCCACCCCTTCGAGGAATTGAACATCAAATCCATTTCATTCCCTGTGCAACCATCCCAAACAAACCAGCCTATAGAAGTAATCCGGAGGAAACAAAGGAACTTCAAAAACAGGTTGGTGAGTTAATGGAAAAGGGGTATATTCGAGAAAGCCTAAGTCCATGCGTTGTTCCCGTTTTGCTTGTACCAAAGAAGGATGGATCATGGAGAATGTGTATAGACTGCCGAGTAGTTAATCAGATTACTGTCAAATACCGATACCCAATTCCAAGGCTAGACGATATACTGGATGAACTAAGTGGCGCCACCATCTTCTCCAAAATTGATCTTAAAAGTGGATATCATCATATTAGGATGCGAGAAGGAGATGAATGGAAAATTGCTTTCAAAACAAAACAAGGATTGTACGAATGGTTGGTTATGCCCTTTGGACTAACCAATGCACCTAGTACTTTCATGAGGTTGATGAACCATGTACTCCAGGCTTTTATTGGTAAGTTTTGTGTGGTATATTTTGATGATATTTTGATTTATAGCCATACTTTAGATGATCATGTGAAACATTTGAGGTCAGTACTTGAAACTCTCCAAAAAGAGAAACTTTATGCCAATCTTCAAAAATGTTCTTTTTGCACTAACAAGCTTATATTCTTAGGATTTATTGTAAGTTCACAGGGACTTGAAGTAGATCCATAAAAGATTAAAGCAATTCAAGACTGGCCGAGACCTACACCAATAAGTCAAGTCAGAAGTTTCCATGGACTTACAAGCTTTTACCGGAGATTTGTGCCCAACTTTAGTTCTATTGCCTCTCCCTTAACTGGGGTAATTAAAAAGAATTCCACCTTTGAATGGGGAAAAGAACAAGAAGAAGCATTCACGGTCATTAAGGAATGCTTGACTAAAGCACCACTTCTGGTACTTCCTAATTTTGATAAAACTTTTGAAATAGAATGTGATGCTTCTGGAATTGGTATAGGTGCCGTTTTGATTCAAGAGGGATGATCAGTTGCATACTTTAGTGAATAGTTAAGTGGTGCTTCACTAAACTACCCCATTTATGACAAAGAGATGTATTCACTTATAAGGGCTTTAGAAACGTGGCAACACTATCTATGGCCCAAGGAGTTTGTCATCCATACTGATCATGAAGCATTAAAGCATATTAAAGGCCAACACAAACTCAACAAACGACATACCAAGTGGGTAGAATTTCTTGAATCCTTTCCATACGTTATTCATTAAAAGAAAAGAAAGGAGAATGTTGTTGCAGATGCCCTTTCGCGAAGGTATGTTCTTCTTAACACCTTGAACTCTAAATTACTTGGTTTTTCTTTCCTTAAAGATTGTTATGCTAATGACCATGATTTTGGAGAGAAATAAAAGTCTTGTGAAAAAGGTGCAGTGGAGAAATTCTATAGACATGATGGGTACCTATTCAAGGAAGAAAGGCTGTGTATTCTACAAGGTTCATTTCGAGAAGTATTGGTACGAGAAGCACATGAAGGAGGACTCATGGGGCATTTTGGAATCGGTAAGACATTGGAAATCTTGAAAGAGCATCTCTATTGGCCTAAGATGAAAAGGGATGTTGAACGGGTTTGTGATAGATGCATCGTTTGCAAAAAGTCTAAGTCAAAGGTCATGCCTCATGGACTTTACACACCTCTTCCCATTCCTATAGTACCATGGGTTGATATTTCCATGGATTTTGTTATGGGTCTGCCAAAAATAAGAAATGGGCAAGATTCTATATTTGTGGTGGTTGATCGGTTCTCCAAAATGGCCCATTTTATACCATGTCACAAAACCGATGATGCAACCCATGTGGCTAATCTATTCTTCAAAGAAGTTGTAAGATTACACGGCATACCAAGGACCATTGTTTCTGATCGAGATGTTAAGTTCCTTAGCCATTTCTAGAGGACATTATAGAACAAACTTGGAACTAAATTGTTGTTTTCAATAACCTGTCACCCCCAAACTGATGGGCAAACAGAGGTAGTCAATAGAGTACTATCAATATTGTTGAGAGCCATCATTAAGAAAAACATAAAGACTTGGGAAGACTGCCTACCACATGTTGAATTTGCTTACAATCGGTCAGTTCATTCAGCCACAAAAACTTCACCATTCAAGGTAGTGTATGGATTCAATCCCTTAACTCCTTTGGACCTTCTCCCTCTACCCCAAGAACAAATGGTTAACAAGGATGACAAGAACAAGGCTGAGTTCATCAAGAAATTACATGAACAAGTTTGACACAATATTGAGAGAAGAACAAAAAAGTATGAGCAACAAGCCAATAAGGGACGTAAACCACTCCATTTGGAAGTTAGAGATTGGGTATGGGTGCATTTGCGAAAAGAAAGGTTTCCTGCTAAAAGGAAATCTAAGCTTTTACCAAGAGGAGACGGTCCCTTTCAAATCATTGAGAAAATTAATGACAATGCATACAAGTTGGATCTTCCCAGAGAATACAATGTAAGTGCCACCTTCAATATAGCAGATCTATCTCCAATCAAGGATGATGACAATTTGGGGACAAATTGCATAAAAGAAGGGGGGATGATGTGAGCACACTAACACCATCTTCAAAGGATATGGAAGTAATGCCACATGGACCAATAACTCGATCAAGAGCCAAACTATTCAGGGAATCTCTTACTACCAAATGCATTAAAACCTTTGAATCATTTAAGAATGCATCCCCAAATAATAGATTATATAATATGTTTTATGTTGACATATAATATAATATATGAACCACATATTTATATATTTATATTTTATATTACTTAGCTTATAAAAGCTTTCTTTTGTAGGTACATGTTCGGCCACATGTTGGGAGTTGATTTAAAGCTAGCATGGGAGTCAATGAGCTAGGAAAACTTCCATAAGATGACTCGGGAGATCATGAAGAATAAATGATGAAAAGTTGTCAGCTGATCTCCGAGCTCATAGCTCACTTGAGCTGGACTTTTGAGCTAGCTAGAGACTTCTTTTCAGCTGGAGAGTTGCACCATCATCTTCACCACATAGAGCACTACAAATATTTTCTAGGTCGAATTTTGTGAATTCGTACCTTTTCACGAAGAGTTTCCAATCTGAGAAGTGCCCTTTCACAAGGATCTGTCCTAAGACTCATTGACATGAATTGCATCTATGGCCAGCTCATCTTCAGCTCAAACACATGGGAAGTAGCTCAAATGATGAAAGGTTGTCTTCCACAAATGTGACATTTCATAAATAGTTGTTGCCCCATTGATGCCATGTCACCTAGATGCAAGTTTGATGCCAAGTCATGCCTAAGTTGCTGCTTAAATTCACGCCAAGAAGAAGCCACACCATAAGCCCCTATGCCACCCATGTGAGTGCCTCATGAACATCCCACACATGTGCCATGCATGTGGATGAAATGGGCACCAAAATGAAGAGGCTTCTAACCATTCGGCCAAAGCATCATCTTGTTTTAAATTGGCGCCAAGATGAAGAGACAAGGGAACCATTCGGCCAAAGACATCTCCCCTCATCCAAGCATCATTTATTTTCGTTTTAAGACATGTACTTTGCCGGAAAGGCATATATCTATTCGGCCAAACCTTTATAAATCTATAAATAGGCTTTGGTATTCATTTGTAAAGAGAACCCTTTTGATAATTAAAAATCCTTTTGTGAGATTATTCTCTCTTCAAGTTTTTTTTAGAACTATATCGATTAAACAAGCCTTTCTAAAGCTTGTGGCATCATTCCTTCACCTTGATACTTCTGGTTCCTAGTTTTTATAACTAGCGGGTCAAAGTCCTTACTACCATCCCTTATAAAACTTATAAGAAACGGGTCTTTGCTCTTTTATAGCATTGGTTCCTTCTTAGTTTTATAAGATACAATCTGCCCATCACCATATCACACCTATATTATCACCAACTTCTAAATTTCCATTTCTTCATCTTTAAATTATCCTTCATCCTCGACAAGGCATTCGTCCATCACCACCATTTGAGGCCGAATCCATCATCACTTGAAGGATCATTCTACAACACTTCCGCAGCCCTTCTTTGATAACTATTCTATCCATTTCAATTCTTTCCATTTCCTTTCTTAATTACTCATTTACTTAACCAATCATTCTTCTTTGTGCAGATTACTTTTCAATTCAAGGTGTAGCATTTGGTGTCTCTCCTAGATCGGGAAATAACAAGGTTGCCATCTTCTCCATTATTGAAGAAGCCTGGTTAGCCTTACATCACTTCTGATGCCACTTGATGTAAGGCACTTGTACCTTAACAAATTAATCGTGGATCTAGGAAGGAAACAAGCAACCTGCACAAGTGAATGGCTCAAAAAGAGAGGGTTAAGGGTGGTAGACGTATGGTGAATAGGTGGGCTGTTTAAAATGAGAGATGGAAGCGGAAGATGGTTGATATGGCTATTGTTATGGTTTATGAAACAAAGGGATGATTGTGAGGATAGTATCTTAAAGAAGACTCAAAGAAGAACCAATGTTATATAGAGCAAAGACCCAGACTTTATATTGCTTCTTCAAGGGGTGGTGTTAAGTACTTTGACCCACTAGTTATATGAACTAGGAACCAGAAGTATCAAGGTGAAAAGAAAGGGGTTGGTGCCACAAGTATAAAATACTTGATAAGTCGATAAAAGTCACCAGGACTTAAGAAAGAGAATAATCTCACTTATATTGATCAAAAGGTCTGAGTACAATTGTGATATGCTTTCCTATTTATAGTAAATGGAGGGGCATGGCCGAATAGAGACATAATGGTTCGGCCAGCCCATGTATCTCCCTATAAAGACATAATTTAAATGCTAAAAGAGATGATGTGATGTGATCATGTCTTGCACCAACTTTCTTAATGACACACTCACATCATTGAAGATTCGTCATGCTCAATATAAGGGAGTTTTACCTTACTTTATATTATTATGAGAATACATTTATATATTAAACTATGCTTGAATAATCATATGTTATCATTCACTTGCAACTATATAATTGTCATGCATAACATATGTTTTCACATCTTTACTTAGCTTTATATTATGCTTACATATGTTTTAGATTCATTTATTATGTTTGCAAATCATTTAGATATCATGGCAGCATGTATTCATTCATTCATTAACTCATGTCATGTTATTCTAGCTCATGTTATGTTTACATTAGCTCAGTAGCTTTAAATCCATGTTTCTTTCGCTCATTTGTAGGCATGTATCTATTTTCTAGCTCATATATGTTTTTCTTAAAGCTCATGAACGTCATATGCCTTTTATCTAGCTTATATACATGTTATCTTAGCTTCTAGATGATCATTCATAGCTCATATCACTCAAACACCTCACGACAGCAAGCATTTTACCTTAAATGAGCTCACACATTGCTTACTTGGTTTGTTTGTTAATTCCTATATGTGAAACACAAAGCAAGGCATATTATGGTAGCTTGGTTAGCTAAAAGGATAAGCATAACAGCTCACACTAGCTCATGAACGTTATGGCAGCTCATTTCATCACTTAAAGAGCTTCAACTTAGTTGGAGGAGCTAGCATGTAGCTGAACCTAGTTAGAGGAGAGCTTTGGACTAAATTGTTGAAAAGTGGACTAAAGGTAGCTGGGAGTAGCTGAGGAGCTGAGAAGACCAAAGCTAACTAGCTTGAGTTCATCAAACTATAACTCACCTAGTTAGCTACCAAGACATTCACCTAGCTTACCTTGGAGCTAGTTCATCTCTAGGCTGCCCATGGACTTCAAGACATCATCCTATGGTTGCAACCTCACCAAAGCCTTGCAAGAAGACCCATGTGCATTCAAGTAGGCTGCAATGTGCATCATTCAAGCATGTGCACTCCATGTGACATCAAATAGGCGCCAAAACACCAAGAGATGCTTCCTATTCGGCCAAAGACTCATTCCTATCCATTTTGGCGCCCAAAAAACTTCCAAATACATTCAAATCATCCTTAGGGCCGAACCAACACATAACCATTCGGCCAAGAGCATGTATCTTCATTAAAATCATGTATTTTCATCAAAAATCATGTATTTTCAAAGGGGATTCAACCTTGGCCGAACCATCATGTGTCTATTCGGCTTAAACCCTTTGAAAAACTATAAATAGGCTAGTGCATTTCATTTGTAATCATCTCATCTCTTATATAAAGTATACTCTTGTGAGTTATTTCTCTTCAAAGTTCTTTGTGAACTTTATCGATTAAACAATTATAATTCCTATACTTGTGGCGTCATCCTTCCATTTTGATTCCAAAAATTCCTAGATTGATATCTAGTGGGTTGAAGACACTATCACCACCCCTCAAGCAAGTTTGTGAAGACCGGGATTGTGCTTTATAGCATAGTTTCCTCTTTGGCATGTTTGAGATACAACATCACCACTATTGCCATTTCATCATCAACATCATCCATCTCTTCCATCAATTCCGCAGCCATCTCTATCCTTTATTTATTTCATTTCATTTCATTCTTATTATTTATTTTCATTACTTATATTATTATCCCCTTTATTAAATTCCATTATTAATCATTATTTTCTTATCTTATTTTACAGCCCAAACTTATAAATTCAAGGACATCAGTACTTTTCAATCCTAGATCGGGACACAATAAGGCTATCTACTCTCTTCCATCAAAGCATGTAGATTTTCCTTACATCAAGCGGTAATCAGAGCATAGTTGGATTGACAACAAAAGTGTCATCTGCGTGCAAAGAAAAAGAAAAATAGAAGAAAAGACTCCTTCATCAGAATTGGAGTTCAAAAACAAAGAAAAAGACAAAAGAAGAGAAAAATCAGAAAAGAATGAAAGAAAAGAAAAAGAAAATTTCAAAAAGAAAGCAAGCCAAGGAAAGTGCTCTACCATTACAAGTACATCAAAGAGGCCATCTACACTAAGAGAAGATAACCTTATTGTTTCTTGAGAAAGGTTGCAGTAAGTGTTGTTTCTTGAATTGTAAGTCACCTCTTCCTTTTTTTTTTATACTTTCATTTTCATTATCTTCAACCATTTCCTTCTTTTAATACATTTGAATCCTTTCTTCTACCTTTCCATTTTTTTCTACTCTTTCTACCCTAACCTATTTGCAGACGACGCACACAAGGAAGGAATTAACTTGTTATAATCTTGAGTAAGTTCCTCAAAGGACTTAACAAGAAAAGTTTAGTGGAAAAAGGCTAATTGAGAGAGTGAGATCAGAAGGGGAATTGTTAAAAGCCAAATTATATTCCCGAGAGTAAACACGAGTGTTGAGTGGAGTGATCTCTTAATTTTCTTTGGAGTGAAGATTGTGAGGCTTTGAGAGCGTGCTGGTAAGGTTTTAATTTTTTTTATTTCTACTAACAATGTCTTATGATCTTTCATCTTTCCAAACAATGGAGAACAAACAGCAAAGAACAAACACATTTCACACTCGTTGCCATGTAAATGGTAAAATGTGTCTTGTAGCTATTGACGGATGAAGTTGTACAAATATTGCAAGTACATACATGGTGAACAAATTGGGGCTTACAACGATTAAACATTCCAGCCCATATGAATTGGAATGGTTGAACAACGAGGAAGGGATGAAGGTCACTGAACAAGTACTTGTTCCATTCTCACTTAGAAGTTACAAAGAAGAGATTCTATGTGACGTGGTACATATGAATACGAGTCATTTACTCTTGGGGAGGCCATGGCAATTTGACAAGCATGTTGTTCATGATGGTTTCCCAAACCGATACTCCTTCTTTCACAATGAAAGGAAAATCATCTTGACTCCACTATCTCCTAGCCAAGTAAATGAAGATCAAAACACCTTGAAGAAGAACATTGAAGCAATGAAAGGACAACTTAAAGACAATGCAACTGAAGAATGTTTGGAGAAAAATTCAAATGAACAAAAGCATTTTGAAGTTGAACAAATTGTTGGAGTTGAAAATGATGAACGGAGAGTGGATGCAGAAACCGTTAGAGTTGAAAATAATGAATTTGGAGGAAAAGAGGAGAGTGAAGAACAATTTTTATCTAACCTTAGGAGAGTGAAGAACAATTTTTATCTAACCTTACTTCTTCCCCTATTCTCTCTTTTGTTTTGCAGGATAATTCAAGAGTTATATCTTTTCAAGGAAATGATTCAAAAATCATGGCTTTTGAAAAACCAAAAGATGTGACTTTTGAAGAACCAATAGCCATGAGTTTTGGTGATTCACAAAACATGTCTCTTGATATTTAAAAGGTTATGCCATTCGAATTTCCAAGAGAAGCATCACTTGAAGTTCCAAGAGTTGTGTTCGTTGACATTCCAAGTGCATTGCCAATCCAGAAAAGAATTCAGTAACCAACTCCCATTAAACATCCACCCTGGTTTGATATTTCCTTTCATCTTGTCAATAGTTTTTCATTTACATGTTTTGATTTATTTTGCAGCAATTTGATTCATATATATGGTATTATCTTATCACTTGGTGATGGCAAGGTCATTCGAGAATGCCTATGGATGAAACGAAAGATCAAGGACGATTATTCTAACCATATAATTACAGATTTTTTCTTTGATTTTTCGAATGTTCCAAGCGACACAACTTGTCAAGTTGGGAGGCTAGGGGACGTGACCTTCAAAGAGGCAAGAGATGCGAGGCAAAGGGAGACATTTTATCATCCAAAGGATGTGTCTTATGAGGATTCTAAGGACACTTGCATTCCAAGAGTTATAACCTTTAATGATTCAATGAATACACCTATTGGAGGACCAAGGAACATGACTTTTGGGGACATGATTGTTCAATGCAACATATCTTGGGATTCAAAAGACATCACTTTTGGCCATCCAAAAGATGTAAACAGGGAGTATACCTTTAACTTTCTAATGATTAATACTTCCCTTACTTATGAAAGTCTTCTTTCTTTTCAGGATAAGGAGGTTCAAAGTACTTATTCAAGATTCATGACCTTTCATGAGGAACCTTTCATAGATCGTTTCAAAAGGAAATGTCTTCAACAATTTGCTATTGAATGGATATATTTTGAAGTCAAATCAGCAACATTTGAATGGAAAGACACTAAGGAGAAGTTACCTTACGATTTGAGGACAAATCGCATAAAAGAAGGGGAGGATGATGTGATCATGTCTTGCACCAACTTTCTTCATGACACATTCACATCATTGAAGATTCATCATGCTCAATATAAGGGAGTTATACCTTACTTTATATTATATTTACTCATTTATGCACTATATATTATTATGAGCATACATTTGCATCTTAAACTATGCTTGAATAATCATATGTTATCATTCACTTGTAACTATATAATTTTCGTGCATAACATATGTTTTCACATCTTTACTTAGCTTTATATTATGCTTACATATGTTTTAGATTCATTTATTATGTTTGCATATCATTTAGATATCATGGCAGCATGTATTCATTCATTAATTAACTCATGTCATGTTATTCTAGCTCATGTTATGTTTACATTAGCTCACTAGCTTTAAATCCATGTTTCTTTAGCTCATTTGCAGGCATGTATCTATTTTCTAGCTCATATATGTTTTTCTTAAAGCTCGTGAACGTCCTATGCCTTTTATCTAGCTTATATACATGTTATCTTAGCTTCTAGATGATCATTCATAGCTCATATCACTCAAACACCTCACGACAGCATGCATTTTACCTTAAATGAGCTCACACATTGCTTACTTGGTTTGTTTGTTAATTCCTATAGGTGAAAACCAAAGCAAGGTATATTATGGTAGCTTGGTTAGCTAAAAGGATAAGCATAGCAGCTCACACTAGCTCATGAACGTTATGGCAGCTCATTTCATCACTTAAAGAGCTTTAACTTAGCTGGAGGAGCTAGCATGTAGCTGAACCAAGTTGGAGGAGAGCTTTGGACTAAATTGTTGAAAAGTGGACTAAAGGTAGCTGGGAGTAGCTGAGGAGTTGAGAAGATCAAAGCTAACTAGCTTGAGTTCATCAAGCTATAACTCACCTAGTTAGCTACCAAGATACTCACCTAGCTTACCTTGAAGCTAGTTCATCTCTAGGCTGCCCATGGATGTCAAGACATCATCCTATGGTTGCAACCTCACCAAATCCTTGCAAGAAGACCCATGTGCGTTCAATTAGGCTGCCATGTGCATCATTCAAGCATATGCACTCCATGTGACATCAAATAGGTGCCAAAACACCAAGGGATGCTTCCTATTCAGATAAAGACTCCTTCCTCTCCATTTTGGCACCCAAATAACTTCCAAATACATTCAAATCATCCTTAGGTCCAAACCAACACATAACCATTCGGCCAAGAGCATGTATCTTCATTAAAATCATGCATTTTCATCAAAATCATGTATTTTCAAAGGGGTTTCAACCTTGGCCGAACCATCATGTGTCTATTCGGCCTAAACCCTTTGAAAAACTATAAATAGGCTAGTGCATTTCATTTGTAATCATCTCATCTCTTATATAAAATATACTCTTGTGAGTTATTTCTCTTTAAAGTTCTTTGTGAACTTTATCGATTAAACAAGTATAATTCCTATACTTGTGGCGTCATTCCTTCCATTTTGATTCTAAAATTCCTAGATTGATATCTAGTGGGTTGAAGACACTATCACCACCCCTCAAGCAAGTTTGTGAAGACCGGGATTGTGCTTCATAGCATAGTTTCCTCTTTGGCGTGTTTGAGATACAACATCACCACCATTTCCATTTCATCATCAACATCATCCATCTCTTCCATCAATTCCGCACCATCTCTATCCTTTATTTATTTCATTTCATTCTTATTATTTATTTTCATTACTTATATTATTATCCCCTTTATTAAATTCCATTATTAATCATTATTTTCTTATCTTATTTTGTAGCCCATACTTATAAATTCAAGGACATCAGTACTTGTCAATCCTAGATCAGGACACAATAAGGCTATCTACTCTCTTCCATCAAATCGTGTAGATTCGTCTTACATCATGATGGTTTAGCCCTTGATGGAGGGAAATGATCATTGGCCGAATAACACTTGTATCCCTTCAAATTGGCGCCAAATGAGAGAGGAGATGATGCTTGGCTGAATAGTTAAATGGCTCTTCATCTTTGCGCCTAAATGAGTTCACATGCAAGGCACATGGGGGCTGGTCATATGGCATGCACATGGGTGATCTAGGGAGCCTTGTGGTGCAGCCTTGTGCATGGAATGATAGCTGGTCATGTGCTCCATCTTGGGCGTGCATGTGTCTCCTACCAAGCTAGCTTAAGTGTGGAGCTAGTTAGCAAGAATGGGTTATTTGTGAACAAGCTTCCTACCCGAATCCTTATGAGCTTCATAACAACACGTTCAGCTATATTCAGCTACCATTGACATCATTTTTGACAACTCAGCTCCAAATAGTTCAACTAGCTGAGTTTAGCTAGTCTTGAGCTCCTCCAGCTGAATTGAGCTTTCGTTAGTGTTCCATGAGCTGTCTTGTACTTTGTGAGCTATTTGTGAACTGCATAGGACGTCCAAATCATCCACCAAGCTACCTCATCGTGCATCACACTCCAATGTACCTATATGTGCAAGGAAACAAGGTAAGTCCATGGTATTGAGTTGTTATGAGCTAAATACCTTGCTGCCATGTAAGAATAAGGTAATGTGAGCTATGATTGAAGGTCATGAGCTAAATATATCATCTCATAATATGTGTAAGATAATGCATTAAGCTTAAGAGCTAACATGAATGCATATGAACTAATGAAATGTATAATTAGTATGATGCCTTAATGTATATGTGATAATCATGCTTAATATGATTATAAGATTATTCTAACATACTTAACATATTAAATAACAATGTGCATGATGTATCCATACTAAGTTATATAACTAATATTCTTATCATAAAATGTATTATAATAGCATTTATTATAAAGCTAGTAATAAGTAAATTCAATATAAAGATGTTCAAAAGTATTCCCTTTGTAGATGAAAACATGTTTGCATCACTTTAGGAAGAAAAGATTCCTAAACCAAAGGAAGTCTAAACTACTACCCTGAGGAGATGGCCCATTCCAGATTGTAGAAAAGATCAACGACAATGCCTATAAACTCAAATTGCCCAGTGAGTTTGGTGGCGTTAATGCCTCATTCAACATCGTCGACTTATCACCCTTTGAGGATGGACACGATTTGGGGACAAATCGCTTAAAAAAGGGGGGATGATATGGTCACACCTACCCCAGATCCGGAAGTCATGCCACAAGGTCCCATTACTAGGTCAAGAGCCAAACAATTCAGGGAAGTTCTCTTAACTAAGTGTCTTGAAGCTTTTGATTCATTTGATAACTTAACACCCTCCTATGTTATGTTATTTAATGTTTTAATAGTTAAAGAATAACTTAGTATGAACATAACATGCACATTGATATTTAAGCATATTATGATAGTTTTATAATCATATTAAACATGATTACCTTATATACATCAAGGCAGCATCATTATAATTCATTTTATTAGTTCATATGCATTCATATTAGCTCTTAAGATTCATGCATTATCTTACACATATTATGAGATGATATATTTAGCTCTTGACCTTCAATCATAGCTCACATTACCATATTCTTACATGGCAGTAAAGTATTTAGCTCATAACAACTCACTACCATGGACTTACCTTGTTTCCTTGCACATATAGGTACATTGGAGTGTGATGCATGATGAGGTAGCTTGATGGATGATTTGGACGTCATAAGCAGCTCACAAACAGCTCACAAAGTACAAGGCAACTCATGGAACACTAAGGAAAGCTCGATTCAGCTGGAGGAGCTTAAGACTAGATAAACTCAGCTAGTTGGACTATTTGGAGCTAAGTTGCCAAAAGTGATATCAAAGGTAGCTGAATGTAGCTAAACATGTTGTTATATAGCTCACAAGGACTCGGCTAGGAAGCTTGCTCACGAACAACCCATAATTTCTAAGATAGCTCCACACCCAATCTAGCTTGGAAGGAGACACATGCATGCCCAAGATGGAGCACATGACCAGCCATCATTCCAAGCACAAGGTTGTACCACAAGGTTCCCTAGGACACCCATGTGCATGCCATATGACCAACTCCTATGTGCCTTGCATGTGGACTCATTTAGGCGCCAAGATGAAGAGCCCTCTCCCTATTCGGTCAAGCATCATCTCCCATTTAAACTATTCGGCCAAGGGTTATCACCCTCCATTTAAACTAAAACATCATCTCTATTTTGTAATTAATTATGTCACTATAGGAAGGCACAAGGCTGGCCAAATCCCCTTGTAACCATTCGGCCATGCCTCTCCAATTCCTATAAATAGGAAAGCATATTTCATTTGTAATCAGACCATTTTGATTAATATAAGTGAGATTATTCTCTTCCTTAAGTCCTGGTGACTTTTATCGACTTATCAAGTATTTTATACTTCAAGTATTTTATACTTGTGGCGTCAACCCCTTTCTTTTCACCTTGATACTTCTGGTTCCTAGTTCGTATAACTAGTGGGTTAAAGTACTTAATACCACCCCTTGAAGAAACAATATAAAGTCTGGGTCTTTGCTCTCTATAGTATTGGTTCTTCTTTGAGTCTTCTTCAAGATATATCCTCACAACCATCCTTTTGTTTCATAAGCCATAACCATAGCCATATCAACCATCTTCCGCTTCCATCTCTCATTTTAAACAACCCACCTCTTCACCATACGTCTACCACCCTTAACTCTCTCTTTTTGAGCCCTTCACTTGTGCAGGTTGTTTTTCTTCCTTCCTAGATCCACAATCAATTGTTAAGGTAAAAGTGCCTTACATTACACCATTTTAAAAATTCCATTACAATCCACACCATTATCCTTAGTTTTAGTAAGTTTGCTGAAAGGAATTACTTACTTCGTTCTAGATACATTATAATCAAAGAGGTCCTCAATCAACAGGATGCCTCATATCATGTGGTAATCAGAGCAAAGGTTTGAACCGAGTAAGAAATTCATCTTTGACAACACCAACAAAATCTGAAAATTAAAAAAAATATTTAAAAATTTACAAAAATTATAAAAAAAAATTAAAAATAAGAAAAGAAAAGAAAAGTTTCTGATTGTGTGAAATGAAAAGATGAAGAAAAGTACAATGAGCTTGTGTTGTTCAACATTGAAATGCTTTGGTTCAACCCAAAAAGCAGCATCTTTGATTGTTTCGGTGACAGTCTCGTTGTAAGCATTTCTTGGTAGTAAGTTTACTAATTTCTTTTCACCTCTTCTTTCCTTGTTTTTCCTTTAAATTTTAGCCTTTCCTTTTATTTTCCAATTTATATTAACCTTTTTTGTTTCTTTTAGCCGACACACTTGACAGATTTTGAAAGATAAAAATTAGTTCGTATAAGAATTGATTACAAGGGAATGAGTGGAAAAGGCATATTGAGCGTGTGAAATCAAAAGGGGAGACAGAAAAGATCCATTAAAGTTCCTCCCAAGTGAAACACGGGTGTTGAGTGATTGAGTGCCAATTCTGATTTCCTTGGAGTGAAATTGTGAGAATCTTTGTGTGTGTGTTGTGAGGTCTTATATACATTAATTATTTTTGTGTTTTCTTATTTTACTAATATGGCAGGTTCTAGAGATAGCAATCCGAGTGACCAACCACCAAACTTACAAATGCAAGCCATTACCCGTGAGATACAGGGATGTTAAGGGTGAACTTGAGGCTTTACACAATAGAATGAATAAAATAGATGAAGGATCCCAATCTCTTCATAATGAAAAGATTAATGATGAAAATAAAATTGATCAGCCTCCGAGACTGAGTCAGAGACTGATACATGCATCACAAGGATCACATCAAAGGAAGAAGTAATAACTCTTCCAAATGATCCACTCGTCCAAGCTTTGGAAAAGAAGATCAGAACAGTAGCAGACTTGAGACGACTTTTTGAATGGGATCCTGATCTTATTTGGACATATCTTCTGGATATACAACCGTCTGTCTCTTATCTTTCCAACGGTTCTTGAATCGTATCAATTTGATATCGGGAACTCAAGATATGGCCATTTTACTGAAGACAGTGCATGCAGAAAATCCTATACGGGATTAATACGGGATTTTGTAAATATTACGAATTTTCAATATTTTTATTGATTATTTGTAATATAACTTAATATATGATGATGCATTATCTATTAGGATTAGATTTATTTTTTTATTAGGAATTAAGGTTGGGTTAAATATTATCTTTAGTTATTATTATTTTATTAGGAATTAGAGTTAAGACATGTTTAGTTTATTATTATTTTATTCATTAGTTATTTAGGACCTTTAGAACTCAGCCCCTATATAAAGGAGGCTTCATTCTACTTTGTAAATCAGATTTCTTTGATTAATAATACAACGAGAGTTCGTTTTTGCAAGTGCTGATTGCCTTGTGCCTTCGAAGCTTCTTCTCCTGGAGTTCTTTCAAGTTCTTGTGAGGGAGATTAATCTTCACACTCCAATTTTCCTTTTCATCGCGACTAGGAGGGTTGGTTAGAGCCATTTATCATGTTTGCCTTTTCATTGCGACTAGGAGGGCTCGATAGGACACTTATCCATCTATTTTTCCACAAATCCATCCGCACCATCAATCTTCTTTACCGTTCACCTTCATAAGGGAGATCTTTTGATTTCTTTATTATCTTATTTCATCTTTCATTTATTTATCTTTTGTTTATTTTATTCTAATCGTGTTGTCTTGATTCCAGCACATAAAAGAAACCCTAAACAATCCTAGCGACTATCGCCACCTTCCCATATTCATCACCTTTGTTCTTCATCGAGTCTAGAGCTTTCTAGGTTTGATTCTTCAACAAGAGCAACTTTCATCAATCCGCCACCGCTTTCCCTATTAATTGGTATCAGATTTGTGCCGATTCATGGAAAGAAACAAGCAATCTTGCTTGTTCTTGCACACAAAACCGTCAAGGTACCCCAACAGAGCTAGTTCAGAGAAAATTCATCGTTTCAGGTTCTTTTTATTTAATTTTAATTTATATTAAAATCCTTCTTGTTAGTTTGCTATTTTTTTCAAAAAAATAAGGCAAAAAAAAAAACAAAACAAAAAAGCCAAAATTTCAAAACAAATTGCAAACGAAGGTATTTAGGGCTTATTTTCTGCAGATATCATATACATATTAATTGTAATTTCCAGTCCAAAATTCACTTCAATCAGAGTTCATTAAAGCTTTCAAATACATCATTCAAGTTTTATCAGCTGATTCGGTCTAGAATATTGTCGAATTTCTTGAAAATGATACAGGAGGAATTTTGTGGTGAAAATTTTTATATTGAAACTACATATATTGGAGATCATTCACACAAAAAATCAGAATTTTTGGAGATCAAGAACAACTTCGAACAAAGCGATCAAGAAAAATAGATTGTTTGAGGACTCACCGTTCAACAGAGTCTACTGGATACTACTGAAGTTATTTGGTTATGATATTTAACATGTGGTTTCGTGACGCATCGAAAGACATTCAAGAAATGTTTCAGAATTTTTGGACACCAGTAACCCCCTCAAAAACGTTGCTCAAGTTGATCAAGCGTTTTCTAGGTTTTCTGGTTTGGTCCCTTTTTCTTTGACTCTTAGTGCTTTAGGTTCTTTTGTTTTTCCTTGTTATTGTTCTTTTGCATTATCTAACACATTATCTTCCTTGTGTCAGTCTACTGGATACTACTAAAGGTATTTGATTCTGACATTTTACAGGTGGTTTCTTGACGCATCAAAAGACATTCAAGAATTTTCCAGTATTTTTGGATACCGGTAACCCCCTCAAAAACGTTTCTCAAGTTGATCCAGTGTTTTCTAGGTTTTCTGGTTTGGTCCTTTATTTCTTTAACTCTTAGTGCTTTAGGTTCTTTTGTTTTTCCCTGTTATTGTTCTTTTGCATTATCTAACACATTATCTTCCTTGTGTTAGTAGGACTAAAGAGTTTGCATATTTCTTCCTTCTTTGCATTCTCGTTCTCTTGGAGTCTAACCTTTGTTTGGCCTCTTAGAGCTTTTAGGTTTTTCTTATCGCCTTTGCTAGTAATCAAACTCCGATACGAACTATGAAAGACTACTTGGTAAAGTGAGTTTTAAAGAGTACAAGATTGGCTTACTTGCCTCTCGTTGTGTTACTTTCTTGGAGTGACTTGTGAGGTTTCTTGCTTTGTTGAATTTTCTTTCTTTTATTTTTATTTTACTTTAAAAAATTTCTTTTGAGTGTTATGATTTCAGAATGGGCGACACTAACAACAAGACACTTACGGCTATCTTAGCCACACTTGCCCGACTCACGACTCAAGTTGAAAGATTTGATGAAATCGTGAGAGAACGATAAGAACCACAACTGGATCTACCAAACCAGAATCCAAGACCAAACAATATTGAACTTTTGGTACCCAGGCGAGAACAACCACGTTTCCAAGCACCCGAACTCTTTGCAAAACCAAAGTTCATGATCCCTTCTTTCAAAGGAGACAATGATCCGGAAAGGTACATCGATTGGGAAGAAAAAGTTGATCTCATCTTCGCATACCATGACTACCCCCAAGCTAAACAAGTTCCCCTCATTACCATGCAATTCGAAGGATATGCTCGAACTTGGTGGATGCAAACAAGGAAAAAGATCCAGAACTTCCAAATTCCAACAATCACTTCTTGGACCGACCTCAAACAAACCATGAGGAAGCGATTTCTACCGACACATTATACACGAGAAGTTAAACTACGACTACACCGACTTCGACAAGGTAGAAGTTCAATTGAAGACTACTACAAGGAGATGCAGTCCTTACTCAATAGGGCTAACATAACTGAAAAAGAAGAGGTCACCGTGTCAAGATTCGTCGTTGGCTTGAACTCAAACATCTCTGATCTTCTTGACCTCCATGGGTATGAAAACCTTGAAGATACACTAAAGAAAGAAATGACAATCGAAGCACAAATCCAGAGGAGATTTCAAGAACATTACCAAGGTACTTCATCCTCTTACCAAGGTAATCATTCAAATCCTTCCTCATCTTCTACTCCATATTCTCTGAAAAAGCCAAGAGATGATAAACCTGATAATGAGAAAGAACGACCAGCAAAGAATGACACACTTCCAGCCCCTAAAGATCAAATTTGTGAGGAGGTAGGGAAATCAAAAAAAGAAAAAGTTGAGAAAGAGGCAAAAGAAAAAGAGGTCACTAGTTACAAAAGCCAAAAGCATAATGACCCATGGGAGGTGAGTGAACCTAATTGTGAGAAGAAAAGAGTGACTCAAAATCTACGTGTGAGCACAAAAGAGTTGAGAGAGAAACTTCTTTACAAACAACCTTTCATCCTTGTTCGCTTTAGAGAATCAATTGTTTCGATTTCTAACATTAACAAGGATTTGCCTAGTGTGTTTTCATCTTTGTTACAGGATTTTCAAGAAGTGTTAGGTGATCCACCTGACGGATTACCACTGGAAAAAGGAAAACAACACCAAACCAATCTAATTCAAGGTTCCATCATACCTCGTCAAACATACATTCTCGAAGAAACCAAAGAGTTAGATTTGTTACAAAAAGGATACATCCATGAAAGCCTTAGTCGTAACGTCATCTTAATGACGAAACATGACTTGAACAACTCCACATGTTTTATAGTTCGTGCACAGGGAATCCATGTAAATGATGAGAAAGTAAAAAAACCACGAGACTGGCCCACACCATCTTCCATCGCCAAGAGTTGTCGAATAGTGCTAGGTGACCCTCCTGACGGGTTACCAACTGAAAGCCCTAATCACTATGTCATATTAATGAAGAGTCACGATTTACGAGAGTCCATAGGTAAGTATTTTATTACTCATTTTAATGACATTGTAACGTACTTCTTCTCCTTCTTACAAGGTATGGCTCATGAAGTTGTCATCCATACTAAACACAACTCCTTTAAGTGCGTAACATACCGAGGTAAGCAAAACATAGTTGGTAACTCGGATTACTATTCCGAGAATTGAACATATCAAAGATGTATATCACGATAACTCAGATATTTCTGATATTTCTACTCATACTTTTAAAAGTGCTTTTAATGAGCTTTATCTTGTATATGAGTTTCCTTGCCAACTAAACAGGTTCTACAGTCCACAAATATCCTCCTGGGAATTATTAATTCATGAACCACACTTAGAAGACTTAAGGGATTACTTTAACAAACCAGTTGACATGGTTTTTAAACACTCATTCTCACCACACACGAATAAAACCATGGAGAAATTATCTGAAATAATCATACAGAAAGCCAACAGTGGCCGGCGCCATGTTGAATTTCAACCAAAACATCATATTGCAAGACTTGTATGGAAAAGAGGATTTCAAGACTACAAGAAATCAGTTCCTACAAAGAAGAAACATCGACTAAAACTCATAAAGACACATCACATTGATCCTGGTAAATGTTTCACAAGTTTTTCTTTCAACACATCTAAATCTCTTTCTTTTGGATTTTTAGATTCGAGGATGAATCCTTTTGAGGAGTGGGGGAATGATACATGCACCAGAGTCCATAATACATGCTTCTTTGGACTAATATTTCTACTCGAACCTATTAGAAGAACAAAGTCTCGAAGATTCAAAGCATATCTATTCGGTAAGCATAATGTGAATGAATTATTAAACTATTCTAATTTTTCTCCCTTTAATGTTTCAGATTCGAGGTCGAATCTTTTTGAAGAAAGGGAGGATGATACATGCATCACAAGGCTCACATCAAAGGAAGAAGTAATAACTCTTCCAAATGATCCACTCGTCCAAGCTTTGGAAAAGAATATAAGAACAGTTGCAGACTTGAGACGACTTTTTGAATGGGATCCTGATATTATTTGGTCAACATATCTTCTGGAGATACAACATTATGTCCCTTATCTTTACAACGGTTCTTGAATCGTATCACTCTGATATCGGGAACTCAATATATGGCCATTTTACTGAAGATGGTGCATGCAGAAAATCCTATACGGGATTTTGTAAATATTACGAATTTTCAATATTTTTATTGATTATTTATAATATAACTTAATATATGATGATGCATTATCTATTAGGATTAGATTTATTATTTTATTAGGAATTAAGGTTGGGTTAAAATATTATCTTTAGTTATTATTATTTTATTAGGAATTAGAGTTAAGACATGTTTAGTTTATTATTATTTTATTCATTAGTTATTTAGGACCTTTAGAACTCAGCCCCTATATAAAGGAGGCTTCATTCTACTTTGTAAATCAGATTTATTTGATTAATAATACAATGAGAGTTAGTTTTTGCAAGTGCTGATTGCCTTGTGCCTTCGAAGCTTCTTCTCCTGGAGTTCTTTCAAGTTCTTGTGAGGGAGATTAATCTTCAAACTCCAATTTGCCTTTTCATCTCGACTAGGAGGGTTGGTTAGAGCCATTTATCGTGTTTGCCTTTTCATTGCGACTAGGAGGGCTCGATAGGACACTTATCCATCTATTTTTCCACAAATCCATCCGCACCATCAATCATTTTTATCGTTCACTTTCATAAGGGGGATCTTTTGATTTCTTTATTATCTTATTTCATCTTTCATTTATTTATCTTTTGTTTATTTTATTCTAATCGTGTTGTCTTGATTCCAGCACATAAAAGAAACCCTAAACAATCCTAGCGACTGTCACCACCTTCCCATATTCATCACCTTTGTTCTTCATCGAGTCTAGAGCTTTCTAGGTTTGATTCTTCAACAAGAGCAACGTTCATCAATCCGCCACCGCTTTCCCTATCAGAGACATGGGCGTGCATTTGATGATAATTTGGCTAACATAAAAGTTATAATTCCATCTTTTCAGGGACAAACAAATGTTGATGCATATTTGGCGTGGGAGAGTAATGTTGAGCATGGTTTCGAGTGTTATAATTACTCGGAACGAAAGAAGGTTCATCTGGCAGCAATGGAGTTTGTTGATTACGCTCTCATTTGGTGGGATCAGTTGTTGATCAGTAGACAAAGAACCGGTAAGGGTCCAGTGAACACGTGGGCAGAAATGAAGCAAGTTATGAGAAAATGGTTTGTTCTATCTCATTATCATCGTGATTTATTTTAAAAATTACAAAACTTGAAACAGGATAACCGAAGTGTTAAAGATTACTTCAAGGAGATGGAAATGGCCATGATGCGTGCAAATATAGAGGAAGATAGAGAATCAACTATGGCACATTTTCTTTCAGGTTTGAATTTTGAAATTACTAAAGTTGTTGAGTTGCAGCATTATGTCGAGTTGGAGGACATGGTGCATATGGCGATCAAAATAGAAAGGCAGCAACGTAGAAAATCTTCATACCAAGGTAATACTCCTTCTAAAGTTTTCTCTAATCCATTATTCACTCCTATCAATACCAGAAAGCAAGCACCATTTAAGATTAATGAAAGAACAGAATCGAGTAGTCCGAAGCCTCCCGTTGTTGAAGTGGGATGTGGAAAGCAACATATGCAATCAGAACACACAAGAGACATCCAATGCTTCAAATGCTGATGCAAGCAAGTTTTCAACTGCAAATGGAGCACTCTTGAACATTTTTTTGTTTTATTTACTTTATACTAGTTTAATAATATATGCTATTATAATACATCTCATGTTAAGGTTACTAGTTATGTAGTTAATAAATAACTTAGCATGAACAAATCTTCATAATAGATGCACATTGTTATTTAAATATGTTAAGCATGTTAGAATAGTCTTGCTATCATATTAAGCATGATTCATCACATTTATATAATGGCAGCATATATGATGTAAGGCTAACCAAGCTTCTTCAATAATGGAGAAGTTGGCAACCTTGTCGTTTCCCGATCTAGGAGAGACAACAAATGCTACACTTTGAATTGAAAGTAATATGCACAAAAGAAGAAGAATTGATTAAGTAATTTGATAATTAAAGAAATGAAATGGAAATGGAAAGAATTGAAATGGAAAGAAATGTTATCAAAGAAGGCTGCAGAAGTATTATAGAAGAATCCTTCAAGAATTGATGAATTCGGCCTCCAAATAATGTTGATGGATGAATGCCTTAATGATGATTGAAGGATGATTGAATGATGAATATATGGTAAGGGATTGGTGGTTATATAGGCATGAAATGGTGATAGAAGATGGTAAGGTTATAGGCGTGCAATGGTAATGGAAGATGGTGATGTTATAGGCATGAAAATGGTGATGGATGATGGTGATGTTTAGGTAGTATCTTATAAAACTAAGAAGGAACCAATGCTATAAAGGAGCAAAGACTCGTTTCTTATAAGTCTTATAAGGGGTGGTATGAAAGGACTTTGACCCACTAGTTATAGAAACTAGGAACCAGAAGTATCAAGGAAAGGGGTTTGACGCCACAAACTATGAAAGCTTGCTTAATCGATATAGTTATAAAAAGAACTTGAAGAGAGAAATATCTCACAAAGAGTTTTTAATTATCAAAGGGTTGAGTTACAAATGAAATGCCAAAGCTTATTTATAGATTTGTATGGGCTTGGCCGAATAGATGCATGACTTTTCGGTAAAGTACATGATTTAAATTGAAAATGCATGATGCTTGGATGAAAGGAAATGTCCTTGGCCGAATGGTCTTCTTATGGTTCATCTTGGCACCAACTTTGAAGCAATGCCTTGGTTTGGCCGAATAAGGAGAAGCCTCTTCATTTTGGCGCCCATTTCACCCACACGTTTGGCACATGTTTAGGCTGGTCATGAGGCACTCACATGGATGGTGTAGAATGCTTATGGTGTGGACTCCTTCATGGCATGAAGATGAGCAGCAAGTTAGGCGTGACTTGGCATCAAACATGTGTCTAAATGACATGTCATCAATTGGGCAGCAACTAATTATGAAAGAGCACAATTGTGTGAAGCAACATTTCATCATTTGAGCTACTTCCCATGTGTTTGAGCTGAAGATGAGCTAGCCATAGATGAAATACATGACGATGAGTCTTAAGATAGCTCCTTGTGAAAGGGCACTTCTCGGATTGGCAACTCTTCGCGAAAAGGTACAAATTCACAAAATTTGACCTATACCATATTTGTAGTGCTTTGTGTGGTGAAGATGATGGTGCAATTCTCCAGCTGAAAAGTTGTCTCTAGCTAGCTCAAAAGTCCAGCTCAAGTGAGCTTTGAGCTCGAAGGTCAGCTGACAACTTTGTCTCAAAATGTCCTTGAGCTATCTCGGAGTTGTCCTAGTCAAGTTTCCTTAGCTCAATGATTCCAATGCTAGCTTTAAATCAGCTCCAATGATGTGACTGAACATGTACCTACAAAAGAAAGCATATAATAAGCTAAATAATATAAGATATAATCATGTAAATATATGGTTCATAGATTATATTATATGTTAACACAAAACATAGTATATAATCTATTGTTTGGGAATGTATTTCTAAATGATTCAAAGGTTTTAATGCATCTGGTTGTAAGAGCTTCCCTGAAAAGTTTGGCTCTTGATCGAGTGATTGGTCCTTGTGGCATTACTTCAATATCCTTTGAAGATGGCGTTGGTGTGCTCACATCATCCCCCTTCTTTTATGTGATTTGTCCCCAAATCATCATCATCCTTGATTGGAGAAAGATCTGCTATATTGAAGGTGGCACTTACATTATATTCTCCAGGAAGATCCAATTTGTATGCATTGTTATTAATCTTCTCAATAATCTGAAAGGGACCATCACCTCTTGGTAACAGCTTAGACTTCCTTTTAGTTGGAAACCTTTCCTTACGCAAATGCACCCATACCCAATCTCCAACTTCCAAATGAAATGGTTTGCATCCCTTATTGGCTTGTTGTTCATACTGCTTTGTTCTTCTCTCAATATTGTACTGAATCTGTTCATGTAACTTCTTGATGAGCTCAGCCTTGTTCTTACCATCCTTGTTAACCCATTGTTCTTGAGGTAGAGGAAGAAGATCCAAAGGAGTTAAGGGATTGAATCCATACACTACCTTGAATGGTGAAGTTTTCGTGGCTGAATGAACTGACCGATTGTAAGCAAATTCCACTTGTGGAAGGCATTCTTCCCAAGTCTTTATATTATTCTTGATGATAGCTCTTAACAATGTTGATAATACTCTGTTGCTGTTTGACCATAAGTTTGGGGTGACAAGTTGTTGAAAACAATAATTTAGTTCCAAGCTTATTCCATAATGTCCTCCAGAAATTACTAAGGAACTTAACATCTCGGTCCGAAACAATGGTCCTTGGTTTGCCGTGTATCCTCACAACTTCCTTGAAGAATAGGTTAGCCACATGGGTTGCATTATTAGTTTTATGACATGGTATAAAATGGGCCATTTTGGAGAACCGATCAACCACCACAAATATTGAATCTCGTACTTTTCTTGTTTTTGGAAGACTCATCACGAAATCCATGGAAATATCAACCCATGGTGCTCTAGGAAGAGGAAGAGGTGTGTAAAGTCCTTGAGGCATGACCTTTGACTTGCCTTTTTGCAAACGATGCATCTTTCACAAACCCTTTCAACATCCCTTCTCATCTTAGGGCAATAGATATGTTCTTTCAAGATTTCCAATGTTTTGATGATTCCAAAATGCCCCATAAGTCCTCCTTCATGGGCTTCTCTTACCAATACTTCTCGGAAGGAACCTTATGGAATACATAACCTTTCTTCCTTGAATAGATACCCTTCATGTCTATAGTACTTCTCAACTACACCTTTTTCACAAGACTTATATTTTTCTCCAAAATCATGATCATTAGCGTAGTAATCTTTAAGGAAAGAAAAACCAAGTAATTTAGAATTCAAGGTGTTAAGAAGTGTATACCTTCGTGAAAGTGCATCTGCAAAAACATTCTCTTTTCCTTTCTTGTAATGAATGACGTATGGAAAGGATTCAAGAAATTCTACCCACTTGGCATGTCGTTTGTTGAGTTTGTGTTGGCCTTTAATATGCTTCAATACCTCGTGATTAATATGGATGACAAACTCCTTGGGTCATAGATAGTGTTGCCATGTTTCTAATGCCCTTATAAGAGAATACATCTCTTTTTCATAAATGGGTTAGTTTAGTGAAGCACCACTTAACTTTTCACTAAAGTATGGAACTGGTCATCCTTCTTGAGTCAAAACGTCTATTTCAAAAGTTTTATCAAAATTAGGAAGTACCAGAAGCGGTGCTTTAGTCAAGCATTCCTTGATGGTCGTGAATTCTTCTTCTTGTTCTTTGCCCCATTCAAAGGTGGAATTCTTTTTAGTTACCCCAGTTAAGGGAGAGGCAATAGAACTAAAGTTAGACACAAATCTCTAGTAAAAGCTTGCAAGTCCATGAAAACTTCTGACTTAGCTTATTGATGTAGATCTTGGCCAGTCTTAAATTGCTTTAATCTTTTATGGATCTACTTCAAGTCCCTGTGATCTTACAATAAATCCTAAGAATGTAAGCTTGTTAGTGCAAAAGGAACATTTTTGAAGGTTAGCATAAAGTTTCTCTTTTTGGAGAGTTTCAAGTATTGACCTCAAATGTTGCACATGATCATCCTAAGTATGGCTATAAATCAAAATATCATCAAAATATACCACACTAAACTTACCAATAAAGGCCCAGAGTACATGATTCATTAACCTCATGAAAGTACTAGGTGCATTGGTTAGTCCAAAAGGCATAACCAACCATTCGTATAATCCTTGCTTTGTCTTGAAAGCGGTTTTCCATTCATCTCCTTCTCGCATCCTAATATGATGATATCCACTTTTAAGGTCAATTTTGGAAAAGATTGTGGCACCACTTAATTCATCCTGCATATCATCTAGACTTGGAATTGGATGTTGGTATTTGATGGTAATCTGATTAATTGCTCGGTAATCTACACACATTCTCCACGAGCCATCCTTATTTGGTACAAGCAAAATAGGAACAACACATGGACTTAAGCTTTCTCGAATGTGTCCTTTTTCCATTAACTCACCTATATGTTTTTGAATTTCCTTTGTTTCTTCCGGATTGCTTCTATAGGCTAGTTTGTTTGGAATGGTAGCCCCGGGAATGAAATCGATTTGATGTTCAATTCCTCGAAGGAGTGGAAGTCCTCTTGGTATATCTTCTTGAAACATGGTTTGGAATTCCTGTAAAAGAAAAACAACAGAAGAAGGTAAGCCTTCTTGTAGATTAGTTAAAAGTAGACTTTCCTTGTACATTAGTACAATTAAAGCCTTATGTGACAGAAAATGTTTTCGGATTTCCTTTCTTCTAGCATATATGTTCAATGCTTTAGTCGTCTCTTTTTCATTGTTTTTGAATGACTCCATGCTTTTCTTCAAATGAAGCTGATCTCCATTCACTTGACTCAGAGATAGTGGCGTCAAACTGAATTTCTTTTCATTATGAATGATAGTGTATCTGTTGGTAAACCCATCATGGATTACTCGTCGATCGAATTACCATGGTCTTCCCAAAAGTATATGTCCAGCATCCATTGGTACAACATCACATAGGACTTCATCTTGATATTTGCCAATTGAAAATGGAATGACAACTTGCATTGTGATCCTTACTTCTCCACCGTCATTTAGCCACTAAAGTTTATATGGATTTGGATGCTTGGAAGTCTTCTGGCCAAGTTTTTCCACCATAAGAGTGATTGCAACGTTTGTACAACTTCCTCCATCGATGATCATAAAACAAACTTTGTTGTTTACATGACAACGAGTATGCATTCATTTTAAGCTCTTAGACTTTAAATATTAGCTTACACATATTATATGATATTATATGTAGCTCATAACATGCAACCATAGCTCACAAGACCATGATCATGCACAACAGCAAGGTATTTATCTCATACAAACTCAATGCCAATGAATTACCTTGTTTTCTTGCACATGTAGGTACACTTGGGCATGAAAAACGTTGGGGCAGCTTGGTGGAGCATTTGGAAGTCATATGCAGGTCACAAACAGCTCACAAAGAATACGGCAACTCGTGGAACACTAAAGATAGCTCAACTCAGCTGGAGGAGCTCAATGATAGCTAATCTTAGCTAGTTGGACTATTTGAATCTAAGTTGCTAAAAGTGATATCAATGGTAGCTTAATGTAGTTGAATGTGTTGTTATGAAGCTTGCAAGGTCTCGGCTAGGAAGCTCATTCACAACTAGCCCCTTGCTTGCTAGCTATCTACACACACAAGCAAGCTTGGAGGAATACCCATGCACACCCAAGATGATGCACATGACCAGCCTTCATCCATGCACAGGCTACACCACAAGGTTCCCTAGAATATCCATGTGCGTTCCATATGACCAGCAACCATGTGCCTTGCATATGGTCTCTTTTAGATGCCAAGATGAAGAGCCATCTACCCATTCGGCCAAGCATCATTGACTCTTCTATTTGGCGCCAACTTGAAAGGATATAAGTGCTATTTGGCCATGAGGCATGTTCCTACATTTCAACCGAACCAACACCTATTTATTCATGTTAATTATGTATTAAATTATGTCTTTTTCAGAATACACAAGGGCTGGTTGAACCATCATGTACCTATTCGGCAAAGTCCCTTCAAAAACTATAAATAGGCTTTCCTATTTCATTTGTAACCATACCTTTTTTCATCAATTAAAAGTGAGATATTTTCTTTACTTAAGTCCTTGTGACTTTATCGACTTATCAAGTAATTTATTACTTGTGGCGTCAACCCCTTCCCTTTGATACTTGTGGTTCCTATCTCTATATAGATAGTGGGTCCAAGTCCTTGTTACCACTCCTTAGAAAGGCTTTATAAGGCTGGGTCTTTGCTCTCTATAGCACTGGTTCTTCCTTGGTCATTTCTAAGATACTATCCTCTTCAACCATCCATTGTTTCATCAACCATACCATAGCCATAACAATCATCTTCCGCTACCATCTCTCATTTCTTAAATAGCCTACCATTTCACCTTTACGTATACCACCAAACCATCTATTTGATCCATTCACTTATACAGGTTATTTTACTTCCTTCCTAGATCCACAATCAATTGAAAAGGTAGAATTACCTTATATCAAGCGGTAATTAGAGCTTTGGTGGAAGAAGCAAATGTCCAATAACAACAAAAACAAAAAAACAAAAAGAAGTACAAGTGAAGTGCAAGTGAAGAAATCAAAATCCAGCAAAGAAATCGAAGCACTCAAAAGAATAAATTGAAAGCACTCAAAAGAAGAAATTGAAAGCACTCAAAAAAGAAGAAAAAGAAAAGAAAAGAAAAGAAATAAAAGTTGAAGCACTCATCAACAATTCTCATCACCAAGCCATTCAAGTATGACTTTAAATTGATTATGGTTATAGAAGGTTGTGACCTGACTTTGTATAAGTAACCCCTTTTATTCTCTTCTTTCTATTTCTAAGCCACCCTTTTCATTATATTTTGTTTTCCATTCCTACTAACGCTTTTGCAACCGACGCACAAAAAGTAAAATTTACTTTATACAGTTTGAGTAAAGTCATTTAGAACTTGAGATAAAGAGAATTGAGAGGAAAGAGGCTTGAGCGTGTGAGATCATAAGAGGACTAGTAAAAGCCTTGAAGTCCTATAGTGCAAACATGAGCAGATTAAGTGACATTCAAGTTTTCTTGGAGTGACTCATGAGACTTTGTCAGAGTATTATCTAGTAAGTTCTTTTACACATATTGTGCTTTTTTTATTTCACTAACCATGTCTCGGAGTCCATGACAAACCCCTGAAAGAGAAGCCCCTAATTTGCAAACTCAAGCAATTATGCATAAAATGGCAAGCTTGCTGAAATTAGAATTGGAGCCTTTGTACGAACATATGGATCAATTTGAAGCATCTTTGGGTAACCGGAGAATAAATCGCCCTAGAATGGAAGAAGAATTTGAGGAAGAAGAGGTTGAAGTAACATCAGAAGCAAGAAGAGACGTTCATCGAAATCAGAATGGTAACTTCAGCAACATTAAGGTAACCATTCCTCCATTTCAAGGACTAAATGATCATGAAGCCTATCTGGACTGGGTAATCAAGATTGAGCACATTTTTAATGTCAAAACTATATTGAGCAAAAGAAGGTCAGGCTTACTGCTATGGAATTCGTGGACTATGCCCTAGTTTGGTGGGATCAATTGGTGAATTCAAGAATATGAAATGGTGAACGCCCCATCACTACGTAGGAAGAAATGAAGGCCATTATGAGGAAAAGGTTCGTGCCTACTCACTATCACCGAGATCTTTATCATATGCTACAAATCTTAAACAAGAAAGCTGGAGTGTAGAAGATTATTTCAAGGAGATGGAGATAGCCGTGATTCGAGCCAATGTCGATGAAGACATAGAAGCAACAATGGCAAGGTTTCTATCTAGCTTAAATCATGACATTGCTAACCTTGTTGAACTACAAAATTATGTAGAGATTGAGGAGATGGTACATATTGCCATGAAAATTTAATGACAGATTAAAAGAAAATCCTTCAACCGAAATAGTCCAAATTCGGCCACCAAATGGAAATAAGAGTCTAATACTTTCTGGAAACCAACTCCAGTCCAAGCAAAGGATCGTGTAGAGGTAACCAAAACTATTCAAATGGGTGAATCCAGCAAGAGAAATGAAAAGTAAAGTAAATCTTTTGAGAGGTCGAGAGACATCAAATGCTTTAAGTGTTTTGGAAAAGGATATGTGGCCAGTCAATGTCCCAACCGAAATACTATGATAGTACTTGACAATGGAGATGTTGTATAAGATTCAGAAGAACTTATCTGTGATGAGGAACCTGAAGCAAGACGAAGAATCAGAAGAGAATGCAGACCATGTAGAAATGCTTGTTTTAAAAAGGCGCCTATAATCACAAACATCTCAAGAGGATTTACAAAGAAATAACATTTTTCATACAAGGTGCCATATCAAGGACAACATTTGCACAATGATTATAGATGGAGCGAGTTGCACAAATGTAGCCAGCACTCTTATGGTTAAAAAACGTGGTTTGCTAACATCAAAGCATCCCACTCCATATAAACTCTAATGGCTCAGTGAAGGAGGTGAGTTAAATGTTACTAAATAGGTTCTAATTCCTTTTTCAGTTTGTAGGTACAAGGATGAGGTACTTTGTGATATTTTCGCTATCCATGCTAGCCACATTCTACTTGGTAGACCATGCCAGTATGACAAAAGGGCCATTCATGACTGTTATCACAATCTACGCCTTTAAGAATAAAGGACACAAGGTAACCTTAGTACCTTTGATGCCTAAAGAAGTATAACAAGATCAGTTGCATATGCGAAAAAGTGTACAAGCATGGCGCAAAAACAAACCACCAATAAAGAAGGAAGAATGACGAAGCATGAAACCAAACTTTTTCATGAAGAAACATGATGGCTTATTACTGGAAAATGAAGGGTCTCCTATGAAAAATGGTAATGGTGGGGATTCAAAGTCACAACTCTTTACCAAGGGCCTTAATCTTCAAAAGGTACATCCCCTTTATTTGAAACCTCATATCTCCTCACTTTTTAGGACCAACCACACGAAATGTCACTTCCAAAAGGGATATCCCTAGAAGAAGATCATTCCTAAAAGGTACATGTTGGTAAATTATATTCCAAATAAAGGCCTAAAAGGAGATCTTGTGAAAGGGTACCTATTGGAAGAACACATTCATTCAAAGGATGCTTTCTTTTAACAAAGAAACATGAAGCTATGGAAGGATTCGATTTTAGGACAAATCACCCTAAATAAGGGGGGATGATGCATGCACGTTTTCACCTACAAAGGGAGTACTCTTGAACATTTTTTTTTACTTTATACTAGTTTAATAATATATGTTATTATAATACATCTCATGTTAAGGTTACTTGTTATGTAATTAATAAATAACTTAGCATGAACACATCTTCATAATAGATGCACATTATTATTTAAATATGTTAAGCATGTTAGAATAGTCTTGCAATCATATTAAGCATGATTCATCACATTTATATAAGGGAAACATACTTTTCATTCATTTTATTAGCTCATATGCATTCATTTTAAGCTCTTAGGCTTTAAACATTAGCTCACACATATTATATGATATTATATGTAGCTCATAACATGCAACCATAGCTCACAAGATCGTGATCATGCATGGCAACAAGGTATTTAGCCCATACAAGCTCAATGCCAATGAATTACCTTGTTTTCTTGCACATGTAGGTACATTGGAGCATGACAAACGTTGGGGTAGCTTAGTGGAGCATTTGAAAGTCATATGCAGGTCACAAACAGCTCACAAAGAACATGGTAACTCGTGGAACACTAAGGAAAGCTTAACTCAGCTGGAGGAGCTCAAGGCCAGCTAATCTCAACTAGTTGGACTATTTGAAGCTAAGTTGCTAAAAGTGATATCAATAGTAGCTGAATGTAGCTGAATGTGATGTTATGAAGCTTGCAAGGTCTCGACTAGGGATCTTGTTCAAAACTAGCCCCTTGCTTGCTAGCTAGCTACACACACAAGCAAGCTTGGAGGAAGACCCATGCACGCCCAAGATGATGCACATGACCAGCCTTCATCCTATGCACAGGCTACACCACAAGGTTCCCTAGAATACCCATGTGCGTGACATATGACCAGCAACCATGTGCCTTGCATATGGTCTCTTTTAGAAGCCAAGATGAAGAGCCATCTACCCATTCGGCCAAGCATCATTTACTCTCCCATTTGGCGCAAACTTGAAAGGATACAAGTGTTATTAGGCCATGAGACATGTTCCTACATTTCAACCAAACCAGCACCTATTTATTTATGTTAATTATGTATTAAATTATGTCTTTTTAGGAAGGCACAAGGGCTGGTCGAACCATCATGTACCTATTCGGCTAAGTCTCTTTAAAAACTATAAATAGGCTTTCCTATTTCATTTGTAACCAGACCTTTTCTTTATCAATTAAAAGTGAGATATTTCTCTTTACTTAAGTCCTTGTGACTTTATCGACTTATCAAGTAATTTATTACTTGTGACGTCAACCCCTTCCCTTTGATAGTTGTGGTTCCTATCTCTATATAGATAGTGGGTCTAAGTCCTTGTTACCACCCCTTAGAAAGGATTTGTAAGGTTGTATCTTTGCTCTCTATAGCACTTGATGTGATCCTGACTAGCACCAGTTTTATCCATTATTTTATCACATCATGGACGTTCTACCTTGTTGATTATAAGGGAGTTATTCCTAATTTTATAATATATTTACTCATTTATGATACATTTTCATGTTAAATGTAAAGGATATGGCAGTGACCTGTTATATCCAGTGGACAGATCACGTCACCCATATTGATCGCCATTTCTGGACATGTTCCAAGCATATTTGGGTGATAAGGTCTTCTTAACATTTGTTTCACTATCTCTTAGTTTTCCAAATCACTTTGAATAAAATCAATATGATATGTGGAGCTCGAGATATGGCCAAATTACTGAAGACAGTGCAGGCTGGAAATAAGTACGGGATTTGTAGCTATTCATCTCCTTCAATGGACTTATGCTTGAGAGGCCTTAACGGAGAACATGTCACATGTTAGGACAGTCTAGTGGAACACTTAGAAGACACATCCATCTCAAAAACATGGCAGCAAGGTTTATTGGAGCATTACACACAATTGGCAGCTTGTTGGAGCATTAAGGAAACATGACAACTCACCAACAACTCATGGCAGATTGTGGGGCAGCTTGTGGAGGGAATTTCGGTTAGAAGTGCACAAATGACAACTCAACACCACCAGCCCTTGTTTTGTTAATTATATACTCAAATTAAGCTTGAAATGAAGACAATACATGCCCAAATTGCTTGGAACATGTCCAGAAATGGCGATCAATATGGGTGACGTGATCTGTCCACGGGATAAAATAGGTCACTGCCATATCCTTTACATTTAACATGCAAATGTTTGCATAAATGAGTAAATATATTATAAAATAAGAAATCCCTTATAATCAACAAGGTAGAATGTCCATGATGTGATAAAATAATGGATAAAACTGGTGCTAGTCAGGATCACATCATATGATACGATCCGATCAATATGGGTGACGTGCTTCTTCCACCAAGGCTCTGGTTACCATATGATATGATCCAATCTTCCTTATCGAATGATTGTGGATCTAGGAAGGAAGCAAAACAACCTGCATAAGAAAAGGGTAATAAATGGATAGTTTAAGTGGTAAACGTGATGGTAAATGGTCGGATAAGAGATGGTAGCGGAAGACTTGGTTGTGGTTATGATATAGACACAAAATAACGGAATGGTAAATATGATAGTATCTTAAGCTAAACTCAGCTAGTTGGACTATTTGGAGCTGAGTTGTCAAAAATGATATCAATGGTAGCTGAATGTAGCTAAACATGATGTTATGGAGCTCACAAGGACTCGGCTAGGAAACTTGTTCACAAACAGCCCCATGCTTGCTAAGCTAGCTCCACATGCAAGCTACCTAGGAGGAGACACATTCATGCCCAAGATGGAGCACATGACCAGCCATCATCCCATGCATAAAGATACACCACAAGGCTCCCTAGATCACCCATGTGCATTCAAGTAGGCTTCCATGTGCATCGTTCAAGCATGTACACTAATGTGACTTCAAATTGGCACCAAAACACTAAGGGGTGCTTCCTTTTCGACCAAAGACTCTTTCCTCTTCATTTTGGCGCCCAAATAACTTCCAAATGCATTCAAATCATCCTTAGGGCCGAACCAACACATAACCATTCGGCCAAGAGCATATATTTTCATTAAAGTATTGTTTTTTCATTAAAAATCATGTCATTTTAGGAAGGTACAAGGGCTGGCCAAACCAACATGTACCTATTCGGCCAAGTATTTCATTTGTAATCAGACCTTTTTGATTAATATAAGTGAGATTATTCTCTTCCTTAAGTACTGGTGACTTTTATCGACTTATCAAGTATTTTATACTTGTAGCGTCAACCACTTTCTTTTCACCTTGATACTTCTGGTTCCTAGTTCATATAACTAGTGGGTCAAAATACTTAATACCACCCCTTGAAGAAGCAATATAAAGTCTGGGTATTTACTCTCTATAGCATTGGTTATTCTTTGAGTCTTCTTTATGATACTATCCTCACAACCATCCCTTTGTTTCATAAGCCATAACCATAGCCATATCAACCATCTTCCGCTTTCATCTCTCATTTTAAACAGCCCACCTATTCACCATCTCTTTTTGAGCCATTCACTTGTGCATGTTATTTTGCTTTCTTCTTAGATCCATAATCAATTGTTAAGGTACAAGTGCCTTACATCAAGCGGTAATCAAAGCTTTGGTGGAAGAAGCAACGTGCAACATCAACAAAAAGAAGTGCAAGTGAAGTGCAAGTGAAAGAAAAAAATCAACAAAGAAATTGAAGCACTTCAAAAGAAGAAAATTTCAGCACTGAAAAAGAAGAAAAGCGAAGAAAAGAAAGAAAATTGAAGCACTCATCAACAATCCTCATCACCAAGCCATTCAAGTAAGCCTTTAAAATTGATTATGGTGATAGAAGGTTGTGAAGTGACTTGTGTAAGTAACCCCTTTTATTTCGTTTCTTTCTATTTTCTAAGCCACCATTTCAATTATATTTTGCTTTCCATTCTTACTAACCCTTTTGCAGCCGACGCCAAACAAGTAAAAATTTACTTGATACAGTTTTGAGTAAAGTCCTCTAGAACTTGGGATAAGAGAATCGAGAGGAAAAAGGATAGAGCGTGTGTGAGATCAGAAGAGGACAAATAAAAGCCATTAAAGTCCTAGAGTGCAAACACGAGCGGATTGAGTGATATTCAAGTTTTCCTTGGAGTGACTCGTGAGGCTTTGTGAGAGTATATTCTGGTAAGGTCCTACACACATTTCATTTTTCCTTATTTGCTAACATGTCTCTTCCATCCAACATCTTTGCAGTCAAAAGGACTTTGAACATTCAAAGTTAAGAGGATGAACAAAGAGAGAACATCTTCCATACCAAATGTCACATGGGAGATAAAATTTGTGTGGTGATCATTGATGGAGGAAGTTGTACCAATGTAGCAAGTACTCACATGGTGGAAAAGTTGGGTTTCAAGACTTCAAAGCATCCTCATCCTTACAAACTTCAATGGCTCAACGATGCGGGTGAAGCCAAGGTAACCAAACAAGTTATTGTACCTTTTTCAATTGGAAGATACAATGATGAAGTCCTTTGTGACGTGGTGCCCATGAGTGCAAGCCACCTTATACTAGGGCGACCTTGGCAGTGATACAGTTCAACCTAGCTTCACTTGGATGGATGGTGAATTTAAGGTTGTACCTTTGATTATTTCAATCTAGGAAAGCAACAAGGATCATGCACAAATAAGAAAGCTCAAAAAAAATAGTTAAATGGAAATAATGGAATGGAAAGATAAATTTGGCAGCGGAATATATATATAAGTTGGTGATATGTTTAAAGAAAATGATGAAGTATGGTAATGGAAGTAGAATGAAGGTGATGTAGATGAATATAAAAAGTAGTATCTCAAAGAAGACTCAAAGAAGAACCAATGTTAAAGAACAAAGACCCAGACTTTATATTGCTTCTTTAAGGGATGGTAAACAAGGACTTTGACCCACTATCTATAAAGAGATATGAACCAGAAGTATCAGGGTGACATAGATAGGGGTGACGCCATAAGCATAAGCTTGATAAGTCGATAAAGTTCACTTAAGAACTAAAGAGAGAAACTCTAACAAATATTTGATTAAACAAAGTGAATTGGTTTCTTTTACAAATGAATGGAAAGCTATTTATAGGCCTAAGAGTGCATGGTGTGAATACAAAACATTTAATGAGTGAACCTTAATGGATTAGTGTTCATACTTTAAGTAGATACAAAGCATGGCTTAGGTGAATAAATTTTGATGAATGGATGTTCATCTTTTAATGGAATACAACATTTGGCCGAATTCATACCACCTTGTGTGAACTAGTTGATTTGTCTTCTATGGATGAATGTTCATGAATGTATCTTGGCTGAAATTCTTCCCCCTTGTGTGAACATGACTATTTGGCTTCTTGCATGAATATGCATGAATGGATGAATTTAAAAGCCTTTGTGATGTGATCCTGTCTAGCTCCAACTTTATCCATGACTTGATCACACCATGGAGATTATTCAAAGCTGGTTCTAAGGGAGTTCTTCCTTACTTTATCTTATATTTACTTATTTATGCATTATATATTATTATGAGCATACATATGAAGATTAGACTATACTTGAATTATCATAACATGTGCATTCATTCATTATATGGTTTGCATCATTGATTGATATTCAAGAAAATAATCTATAGTTATAATAATAATATTAATTCATTATCATATGATGCATGAGTTATTATTATAACCTATAATCCACATATTTATATATTTATATCCTATATTACTTAGCTTATAATATGCTTTCTTTTGTAGGTGCATATTCGACCATATGATGGGAGCTGACTTAAAGCTAGCATTAGAGTCAATTAGCTTAGGAAACTTGACTAGAACAACTCCGGGATAGCTCAATAACATTTTGGGACAAAGTTGCCAGCTGACCCCCGAGCTCATAAGTCACTTGAGCTGGACTTTTGAGCTAGTTAGAGACCTCATTTCAGCTGGAGAGTTGCACCATCATCTTCACCACATAGAACACTACAAATATGGTCTAGGTAGAATTTTGTGAATTCGTACCTTTTCGCGAAGAGTTTCCAATCCGAGAAGTGCCCTTTCACAAGGAGCTGTCCTAAGACTCATTGACATGTATTGCATCTATGGCCAGCTCTTCTTCAACTCAAACACTTGTAAAGTAGCTCAAATGATGAAAGGTTACCTTCCATATAATGTAACCTTTCATGACAAGTTGCTGCATATTGAAGGCCATGACACCTAGATGCATGTTGGAAGCCAAGTCACGCCTAGTTGCTGCCATATTCATTCCATGGACTTCAAGACACCATCCTATGGTTGTAACATCACTAAATCCTTGCAAGAAGACCCATGTGTGTTCAAGTAGGCTGTCATGTGCATCATTCAAGCATGTGCACTCCATGTGACATCAAATTGGCGCCAAAACACCAAGGGATGCTTCCTATTCGGCCAAAGACTCTTTCCTCTTCATTTTGGCGCCCAAATAACATCCAAATGCATTCAAATCAACCTTAGGGCCGAACCAACACATAACCATTCGGCCAAGAGCATGTACCTTCATTTAAATCATGTATTTTCATCAAAAATCATGTATTTTCAAAGGGGTTTCAACCTTGGCCGAACCATCACGTATCTATTCGGCCTAAACCCTTTGAAAACTATAAATAGGCTATTGCATTTCATTTGTAACTGAACCCTTTGATATTAAAAATCCTTTGTGAGATTATTCTCTCTTCAAGTTCTTTTTTAGAACTATATCGATTAAGCAAGCCTTTCTAAAGCTTGTGGCGTCATTCCTTCACCTTGATACTTCTGGTTCCTAGTTTAAATAACTAGTGGGTCAAAGTCCTTTCATACCATCCCTTATAAAACTTATAAGAAACGGGTCTTTGCTCCTTTATAGCATTGGTTCCTTCTTAGTTTTATAAGATACAATCTGTTCATCACCATTATCACGTCTATATCATCACCATAGTCCATCACCATTATCACGCCTATATCATCACAATATTCCATCACCATATCACGCCTATATTATCACCAACTTATAAATTTCCATTTCTTCATCTTTGAATTAACCTTCATCCTCAACAAGGCATTCGTCCATCACCACCATTGGAGGTCGAATCCATCATCACTTGAAGGATCATTCTACAACACTTCCGCAGCCCTTCTTTGATAACTATTCTATCCATTTCAATTATTTCCTTTTCTATTTCCTTTCTTTATTATTCATTTATTTAACCAATAATTATTCTTTTGTGCTGATTGATTTCCAATTCAAGGGGTAGCATTTGGTGTCTTTCCTAGATCGGGAAACAACAAGGTCGCCAACTTCTCCATTATTGAAAAAGCCTGGTTAGCCTTACATCAAGAGTGATATAGTCACATCTACACCAGATCCGGAGGTCATGCCACACGGTCCCATTACTAGGTCAAGGGCCAAATAATTCAGGGAAGTGCTCTTAACTAAGTGTCTTGAAGCTTTTGATTCATTTGATAACTTAACACTCTCTAATGTTATGTTATATAATGTTTTAATAGCTAAAGAGTAACTTAGTATGAATTCATATTACACATTGTTATTTTAATATGTTAAGAATGTTAGGATAGTTTTATTATCATATTATGCATGATTATTATATATACATCAAGGCAGCATACTTATAATGCATTTCATTAGTTTATTTGCATTCATGTTAACTCTTAGGCTTTATACATTATCTTACACATATTAGGAGATGATGATGTACTTAGCTCATGACCATCATACTTAGCTCACATTACCATAAACAAACATGGCAGCAAGGTATTTAGCTCGTTTTAGCTCAATATCATGAACTTACCTTGTTTCCTTGCACATATAGGTACAATGGAGTGTGATGCACATTGAGGTAGCTTGGTGAATGATTTGGACGTCATGCATAGCTCACAAACAGCTCACAAAGTACAAGGCAGCTCATGGAATGCTAAGGGAAGCTCGGTTCAGCTGGATAAGCTTCAGGCTAGCTAAACTTAGCTAGTTGGACTATTTGAAGCTGAGTTGCTAAAAGTGATGACAAAGGTAGCTGAATGTAGCTGAACATGCTGTTATGGAGCTCAAAGGGACTCAGCTAGGAAGATCATTCATAAACAACCCCATTCTTGCTAGCTAGCTCAACACTCAAGCTAGCTTGGAAGGAGACACATGCACGCCTAAGATGGAACCCATGATCAGCCATCATTCCATGCACAAGGCTACACCACAAGCATCCTAGAGAGGCCATGTGCACGCCTTGTGACCAGACCACCATGTGATTGGCGTGTGACTTCATTTAGGCGCCAAGATGAAGAGTCCTCTTACCATTCGGCCAAGCACTCCTTACTCTCCAATTTGGCGCCAACTTGAAGGGGTACAAGCACTATTCGGCCAAAGGATATTTTCCTCCATTTAAACCGAACCATCCTCTCTATTTTTAATTAAATTATGTCATTTTATAGAGGCACAAGGGCTGGCCGAAACCTCTTGTAACCATTCGGCCAAATCCTTCCATTCATAAAGGAAAGAATATTTTCATTTGTAAAACAGACCTTTTATTTAATTAAAGTGAGATTATTCTCTTCTTAAGTCCTGGTGACTTTTTATCGACTTATCAAGTATTTTATACTTGTGGCGTCAACCCCTTCCTTTCATCTTGATACTTCTGGTTCCTAGTTCATATAACTAGTGGGTCAAAGTACTTAAAACCATCCCTTGAAGAAACAATATAAAGATTGGGTCTCTGCTCTATATAGCATTGGTTCTTCTTTGAGATCTCTTCAAGATACTATCCTCACAACCATCCTTTTATTTCATCACCATAACCATAGCCTTATCAACTATCTTCCGCTTCCATTACTCATAATTTAAATAGCCTACCAATTCACCGATACGTCTACCACCCTTAACCATTCTACTTTGAGCCATTCACTTTGCAGGTTGTTTTGCTTCCTTCCTAGATCAACAATGAAGGACTCAAAAGAAGAAAAAGCAAAGAAAAGAAAGAAAAGTTGGAAGCACTCATCAACAATTCTCATCACCAAGCATTTTCAAGTAAGCCTTTAAAATGATTGTGGTGATAGAAGTTGTGAAGTGACTTGTGTAAGTAACCCTTTTCATTCTCTTCTTTCTAATTTCTAAGCCAACTTTTCAATTATATTTGCTTTCCATTCCTACTAACCATTTGCAGCCGACGCCAACAAGTGAAATTACTTGATATAGTCTTGAGTAAAAGTTCATTAGAACTTGAGACAAGAGAATCGAGAGGAAAAAGGCTGGAGCGTGTGTGAGATCAGAAGAGGACAAGTAAAAGCCATTAAAAGTCCTAGAGTGCAACACGAGTGGATTGAGTGACATCAAGTTTTCTTGGAGTGACTCGTGAGGCTTTGTGAGAGTATATTCTGGTAAGGTCTTTTACACATTATCTTTTCGATTAACCATGTCTCGGAGTTCAGGACGATCCCAGAAAGAGAATCCCCTAATTTGCAGACTCAAGCCGTTATGCGTGAAATGGCAAGATTGCTGAAATTAGAATTGGAGCCTTTGCAAGATCGTCTGGATCAATTAGAAGTATCTCTAGGCAATCGGAGAGTAATCGCCCTAGAATGGAAGAAGACTTAGAAGAGGAAGAGGCTGAAGTAACATCAGTAGCAAGGAGAGATGTTCATCGAAATCAAATGACAACTTCAGCAACATTAAAGTGACTATTCCTCCATTTCAAGGACGAACTGATCCAGAAGCCTATCTTGATTGGGTAATCAAAATTGAACACATTTTTGAATGCCAAAACTATACGGAGCAAAAGAAGGTTAGACTTGCTGTTATGGAATTCATTGACTATGCCTTAGTTTGGTGGGATCAGTTGGTGAGTTCAAGAAGACGAAATGGTGAACGCCCCATCACAACTTGGGAAAGAAATGAAGGCCCTTATGAGAAAAAAGTTGTTCCTAATCACTATCACCGAGATCTCTATCATAAGTTACAAAATCTGAAACAAGGAAGCAAGAACGTTGAAGATATTTCAAGGAGATGGAGATTGCCATGATCCGAGCCAATGTGGATGAAGATAGAGAAGCAACAATGGCCCATCACAACTTGGGAAGAAATGAAGGCCCTTATGAGAAAAAAGTTGTTCCTATCACTATCACCGAGATCTCTATCATAAGTTACAAAATCTGAAACAAGGAAGCAAGAACGTTGAAGATTATTTCAAGGAGATGGAGATTGCCATGATCCGAGCCAATGTGGATGAAGATAGAGAAGCAACAATGCAAGGTTCTTATCTGGTCTAAATATTGATATTGCTAACCTTGTTGAACTTCAGCATTATGTAGAAATTGAAGAGATGGTGCATGTGGCCATGAAAATTGAAAGACAACTCAAAAGGAAATCCTACACTAGGAGCAGTCCAAATTCGGCCACCAAATGGAAGCAAGAACCTATTACCTTCCGGAAACAAACTCCAATCCAACCAAAGGATCGCGCAGAGATACCCAAATCTGCACAAATGGGCGAATCTAGCAAGGGTAAGAAAAGCAAACCAGCACTTTCGAGAGATCCGACATCAAATGTTTCAAGTGTTTTGGAAAAGACATGTTGCTAGCCAATGTCCCAACCGAAATGCCATGATGATACTTGACAATGGAGATATTGTATCAGATTCTGATGAGCCTATTTTTGATGAGGAACCTGAAATAATACAAGACGAAGAAACGGAAGAAAATGCAGATCATGGTGAAATGCTTGTTTCAAAGAGGTGCCTACAATCACAAACATCCCAAGAGGATATTCAAAGAAACAATATCTTTCATACAAGGTGCCATGTCAAGGATAAGGTTTGCTCAATGATCATAGATGGAGGAAGTTGCACAAATGTAGCCAGCACTCTTATGGTTGAAAAACTTGGATTAACAACGTCAAAAGCATCCTTCCTCCATTTAAGCATCCTACACCAGATCCAGAGGTCATGCCACACGGTCCCATTACTAGGTCAAGGGCCAAACAATTCAGGGAAGTGCTCTTAACTAAGTGTCTTGAAGCTTTTGATTCATTTGATAACTTAACACTCTCTAATGTTATGTTATATAATGTTTTAATAGCTAAAGAGTAACTTAGTATGAATTCATATTACACATTGTTATTTTAATATGTTAAGAATGTTAGGATAGTTTTATTATCATATTATGCATGATTATTATATATACATCAAGGCAGCATACTTATAATGCATTTCATTAGTTTATTTGCATTCATGTTAACTCTTAGGCTTTATACATTATCTTACACATATTAGGAGATGATGTACTTAGCTCATGACCATCATACTTAGCTCACATTACCATAAACAAACATGGCAGCAAGGTATTTAGCTCGTTTTAGCTCAATATCATGAACTTACCTTGTTTCCTTGCACATATAGGTACAATGGAGTGTGATGCACATTGAGGTAGATTGGTGAATGATTTGGACGTCATGCATAGCTCACAAACAGCTCACAAAGTACAAGGCAGCTCATGGAATGCTAAGGGAAGCTCGGTTCAGCTGGATAAGCTTCAGGCTAGCTAAACTTAGCTAGTTGGACTATTTGAAGTTGAGTTGCTAAAAGTGATGACAAAGGTAGCTGAATGTAGCTGAACACATGCTGTTATGGAGCTCAAAGGGACTCGGCTAGGATGATCATTCATAAACAACCCCATTCTTGCTAGCTAGCTCAACACTCAAGCTAGCTTGGAATGAGACACATGCACGCCTAAGATGGAACCCATGATCAGCCATCATTCCATGCGCAAGGCTACACCACAAGCATCCTAGAGAGGCCATGTGCACTCCTTGTGACCAGACCACCATGTGATTGGCGTGTGACTTCATTTAGGCGCCAAGATGAAGAGTCCTCTTACCATTCGGCCAAGCACTCCTTACTATCCAATTTGGCGCCAACTTGAAGGGGTACAAGCACTATTCGGCCAAAGGATATTTTCCTCCATTTAAACCGAACCATCCTCTCTATTTTTAATTAAATTATGTCATTTTATAGAGGCACAAGGGCTGGCCGAAACCTCTTGTAACCATTCGGCCAAATCCTTCCATTTCCTATAAATAGGAAAGAATATTTCATTTGTAAAACAGACCTTTTATTCAATTAAAGTGAGATTATTCTCTTCTTAAGTCCTGGTGACTTTTTATCGACTTATCAAGTATTTTATACTTGTGGCGTCAACCCCTTCCTTTCATCTTGATACTTCTGGTTCCTAGTTCATATAACTAGTGGGTCAAAGTACTTAAAACCATCCCTTGAAGAAACAATATAAAGATTGGGTCTCTGCTCTATATAGCATTGGTTCTTCTTTGAGATCTCTTCAAGATACTATCCTCACAACCATCCTTTTATTTCATCACCATAACCATAGCCTTATCAACTATCTTCCGCTTCCATTACTCATTATTTAAATAGCCTACCAATTCACCCATACGTCTACCACCCTTAACCATTCTACTTTTGAGCCATTCACTTTGCAGGTTGTTTTGCTTCCTTCCTAGATCCACAATCATTTGAAAAGGTACAAGTACCTTACATCAAAGAGGTAATCAGAGCTTTGTTGGATTGACATTCAAAGTGCTACAACAAAAAGCAACGAGAAAGAATAAAAGAAAAAGAAAAGAAAAAGAAAATAAAAGACTCCTACAATAAATTTGGAGTGCAAAAGAAAGAAAAGAAAAGAAAAAAAATTCAAAGCAAAAGAAAAAGTGAAGCAAAGTTGCAAAATACACTCAAAGAGAAGCAAATTACAACCTGCCCCACATCAAACTAGAAGGAGGTATCCTTGTTGTTTCTTGTGAAGGAAGATAGTAAGTGTTGCAACTTGAGTTGTAAGTTATCTTCATTTTTTTTATCATTTCATTTCTTTATTCTTTCATCTTTTCTTATTTCATTACCATATTTTTTTCTAAACCTTTTTCTATACTACCCTTATCATAACCATTTTCTATTCCTAACCATTCTAAACCGACGCACAAACTAAAGAAACTTGCTTAATCTTGAGTTAGTTCTTAAAAAGGACCCACAAGAGAGAGAATTGAGCGGTAAAAGGCAAACGAGATGGTGAAATCAGAAGGGGGATCAGAAAAAGCCAAGAATATATCCCTGAGTGCAAACACGAGTGTGAGTGGAGTGACATTTTAATTTCTTTGGAGTGTTACTGTGAGGTTTTGTGAGAGTGTTCTTGGTAAGGTCCTTTTACATATTTTCATTCTTTATTGCACTGACAATTTTTCAACTTTTCAATGAAGTATGAACAGCAAAGAATGAATGCATTTCACACTCGTTGCCATGTAGATGGTAAAGTGTGTCTTGTAGTTATTGACGGAGGAAGTTGTGCAAATCTTGCAAGCACATACATGGTCACGAAGTTGGGACTTACAACATTCAAACATCCCAGTCCATATGTTTTGCAAGGATTAAATGAAGATGAAGAGTTAGAAGTCACAAAGCAAGTTGTCATCACGTTTTCAATCGGCAAATTTCAAGATGAAGTTCTTTGTGATGTTGTACCAATGGATGCTAGACATATACTTTTGGGAAGACCGTGGCAATTCGATAGACGAGTAATCCATGATGGGTTTAAAAACAGATTTTCTATAACCCATAAAGGCAAGAAATTCACTTTGACGCCACTTTCTCCTAGTCAAGTGAATGAAGAGCAGCACCATTCGAAGAAAAGAATGGAATAATTCAAAAACGTTGAAATTAATGAGAATCAAAGAGTAGATGAAGAAAACATTGTAGTTGAAAATGAGAAAGATAAATTTGGAGAAAAAGAGGAGCGTGAAGAACAAATTTTATCTAACCTTTCTTCTCCTATCCTTCTTTTTATTTTGTAGGGCAATTTAAGAGACGTATCTTTTCAAGGTGATGATTCAAGAATCATGGCTTTTGGAGGACTAAAAGATGTGACTTTTGAAGAAAAAATAGTTGTTACTTTTGGTGGTCAACGAAACATATCTCTTGATGTTTCAAAGATAACGTCGTTTGCAGTTCCAAGAGAAGCGTCACTTGAAGTGCCAAGAGTTGTGTTCGTTGAAATTCCAAGTACATTGCCAATTATGAAAAGAATTCAGCAACCAACTCCCATTAAACATCCGCCCTGGTTTGATATGTCCATTCATCTTATCAATAGTTTTTCATTTACTTATTTTGATTCATTTTGCAGCAATTCAATTCATGTATGTGGCATTATCTTTTCAATTTGTGATGACAAGGATGATTCAAAAGACACAATTTGTCAAGGGAAAGAGCCAAGAGACATGAATCATAAAGGCTTAATGGACGTGACCCTTCAAGAGCATAAAATCGTGAATTTTCATGATCCAATGGACATGACTTTTGGGATGCCAAGGAACATGATCATTCAAAGCAACATGTCTTCAACAGACATGATTTTTAACCAACCATCAAACACCAACAGGAAGTACAATTTTCCTTTATTTGTATTTAATCATGTTTTTACTTATGAGAGTTATCTTTCTTTTCAGGTCATGTACGTTCAAAGCACTTATTCAAAGGATATGACTTATGAAAAGAATCATTTCATAAAGATCCCTGTTGCATATATCAGATGGGAAGACACTAAGGAGAACTCACATTTCGATTTGAGGACAAATCGCAAAAAAGAAGGGGAGGATGATGTGATCCTGTCTAGCTCCAACTTTATCCATGACTTGATCACACCATGGAGATTATTCAAAGCAGGTTCTAAGGGAGTTCTTCCTTACTTTATCTTATATTTACTTATTTATGCATTATATACTATTATGAGCATACATATGAAGATTAGACTATACTTGAATTATCATAACATGTGCATTCATTCATTATATGGTTTGCATCATTGATTGATATTCAAGCAAATAATCTATAGTTATAATAATAATATTTATTCATTATCATATGATGCATGAGTTATTATTATAACCTATAGTCCACATATTTATATATTTATATCCTATATTACTTAGCTTATAATATGCTTTCTTTTGTAGGTGCATATTCGGCCACATGATGGGAGCTGTCCGGGACAGCTCAAGAACATTTTGGGACAAAGTTTCCAGCTAACCCCCGAGCTCATAGCTCACTTGAGCTGGACTTTTGAGCTAGTTAGAGACCTCATTTCAGCTGGAGAGTTGCACCGTCATCTTCACCACATAGAGCACTACAAATATGGTCTAGGTCAAATTTTGTGAATTCGTACCTTTTCGCGAAGAGTTTCCAATCCGAGAAGTGCCCTTTCACAAGGAGCTGTCCTAAGAATCATTGACATGTATTGCATCTATGGCCAGCTCATCTTCAGCTCAAACACTTGTAAAGTAGCTCAAATGATGAAAGGTTACCTTCCACATAATGTAACCTTTCATGACATGTTGCTGCACATTGAAAGCCATGACACCTAGATGCATGTTGGAAGCCAAGTCACGCCTAGTTGCTGCCATATTCATTCCATGGACTTCAAGACACCATCCTATGGTTATAACATCACTAAATCCTTGCAAGAAGACCCATGTGCGTTCAAGTAGGCTGCCATGTGCATCATTCAAGCATGTGCACTCCATGTGACATCAAATTGGCGCCAAAACACCAAGGGATGCTTCCTATTCGGCCAAAGACTCTTTCCTCTTCATTTTGGCGCCCAAATAACTTCCAAATGCATTCAAATCAACCTTAGGGTCGAACCAACACATAACCATTCGACCAAGAGCATGTATCTTCATTTAAATCATGTATTTTCATCAAAAATCATGTATTTTCAAAGGGGTTTCAACCTTGGCGGAACCATCAAGTATCTATTCAGCCTAAACCCTTTGAAAACTATAAATAGGCTATTGCATTTCATTTGTAACCGAACCCTTTGATATTAAAAATCCTTTGTGAGATTATTCTCTCTTCAAGTTCTTTTTAGAACTATATCGATTAAGCAAGCCTTTCTAAAGCTTGTGGTGTCATTCCTTCACCTTGATACTTCTAGTTCCTAGTTTAAATAACTAGTGGGTCAAACTCCTTTCATACCATCCCTTATAAAACTTATAAGAAACGGGTCTTTTCTCCTTTATAGCATTGGTTCCTTCTTAGTTTTATAAGATACAATCTGTCTATCACCATTATCACGTCTATATCATCACCATAGTCCATCACCATTATCAAGCCTATATCATCACCATATTCCATCACCATATCACGCCTATATTATCACCAACTTATAAATTTCCATTTCTTCATCTTTGAATTATCCTTCATCCTCAACAAGGCATTCGTCCATCACCACCATTGGAGGTCGAATCCATCATCACTTGAAGGATCATTCTACAACACTTCTGCAACCCTTCTTTGATAACTATTCTATCCATTTCAATTCTTTCCATTTCTATTTCCTTTCTTTATTATTCATTTATTTAACCAATAATTCTTCTTTTGTGCTGATTGATTTCCAATTCAAGGGGTAGCATTTGGTGTCTTTCCTAGATCGGGAAACAACAAGGTTGCCAACTTCTCCATTATTGAAGAAGCCTGGTTAGCCTTACATCACTTTGAATGAATCCTTTCACCTCCTCACAAGTGTTCTGATTCATTTTAATATTCTTTTCTCTTCCATTCATGTCTTCATTAATTCCTCCCATGCATAAGTCCTTTGAAGGAGATGAATGGTTGCAAATACCGTATTAATTTCCAGCCTGCACTGTCTTCAGTAATCTAGGCATGTCTCAAGTTCTCGATATTGGATTGATGTGATTCAAAATGAGTTGTAAAGATACGAGATAGGGGATTAACTGTTAAGAAGACTTCATCACCTAAAGATGCTTGGAACATGTTCAAAAATGTAGATCAATCTGACTGACGTGAACTGTCCAACCAACTCTTCAATTGCCTTTAGCCTTCTTAGCATCCAATGAACCTAGACAAAGTATGTAAACAAATAATTAGATAGGAATTGAGCTATGATAATTATGAATGCATGCTTCCACCTATGTTAATAATGCAAATGAGCTAACTATGAATGCATATGCATTGAATGAGTTATATAAAGATGTGAATTAATAAGTCATGCATGAATATCATATATTATACATACAAATGACAGCATATAATATTCAAGAAAAAATTAAGAATAAGATAAACATATTCACATGACATGTAATGCATAAATGAGTAAATAAATAATAAAATAAGGTAAGACTCCTTTATAATCAACAAGGCAGAACGTCCATAAAGTGATCATGTGTTGAAAAAGTTTGGTCATTGGCATGATCGCATCATCCTCCCCTTCTTTAGAGCGATTTGTCCTCAAATCGAAGGCTTTTTTCATTGATTGATCCATTGGTGTAAGAAAGGATAAATGAAGATCATTATGCCTATTAGGGTATGCATGAATTTCTTTGAATCCTTCAAGTAGGTAAGGCATGCCAACTTTAGTCTTTGTACCCTTCCACATTATGAATCTTGAATAGTTGGATAATGCTCGTTTCTTTTCCTTGAATTGATGATCACAAGCAAGAACACTTCCATGTAAATGATTTAATGTGCTGCAAAATAGAAATAAGTTAGAACATGAAATAACATTAACAATGTGAATGAACGTACAAGATTCATTAAAGTTCATGAATGGAATTTGGTTCATTGAAACTTCCCTTTCATAAGGTTGTTTGAACTTTGAATGTAGAATGAACGTACTTCGAGTGTCAAAGAGCACATGCTTTGGAATACCAAATGTTACAACTTTTGGAACTTCAATGGAAAAATGTGATTCATCAATTTGCAATGGTATCGCCTTTGGAATAACCTGCAAATCAAATGAAAGAATATGAAGAAAAGATTGATTAGTATAAATTAAAACTTCCTTCTCCCCACATTCTTTTCTCTCATGCTCATGTTTGTTTTGAATTCTCTCTTCAATCTCACTCTCATGTTTTACAACACACTCATCTTCACTCTCAATGCTCTTACTCTCATTTTCAATTACTCCAATGCCTTTCTCATGCAAAATCACACTCTCATTTTCAACTCCAAATGCCATGGTTTTCTCACAATGTTCTTTTTGATTTGTGCATGTTCAACTCCACCATATCTTTTAACCACAACCTCAGTTGGAATCTTTTCATTTTCTCTTTTACACGCACTTCCCCCTTTGCTCCCAAATTCAATCTTTTCAACTTTCTCATTTTCGACTCCAACGTTTCTCACATCCATTTTCTCATTTTCATTCTTATCTCCCTCCACTGTTATGTGTTTCTCACGTGAAACTTCTCTTTCAACTATCTTCATGGTGTTAGTTTTATTCCATTCTTCTATACGTGATTTAATGATAACATGGTATTGATTGACTTGATTTGGGCACATTAGAACCAACGTTATCTTTCTCCCTTGGTGTTTGAATGAATACTTGTTGGAGAACCCATCATACAATGCTCATTTATCAAACTGCCAAGGACGTCCGAGGAGTAGATGGCTTAAATTCATAGAAACAACATCACATAAGACTTCATCTTCATATCTCCCAATTGAAAATGACACAATTACTTGCTCTATGACTTCTAACTCTTCATCTTCATTTAATCCTTGCAAAACATATGGACTGGGATGTTTGAATGTTATAAGCCCCAACTTCTCAACCATGTATATGCTTGCAAGATTTTCACAACTACCGCCATCAATGGCTACAAGGCATACTTTATCATTCACATGAAAACAAGTATGAAATGGATTCCTCCTTTGCTGTCTGTATTTCATTCGAAAGATGGGAGAATTGTTAGTGAAAAATTAATAGTTGAATAAGATGAAAGGACCTTACCAATAATCACTCTCAAATCCTCACGATCACTCCAAAAAAATGATGATGCTCCACTTAACGCTCGTGTTTGCACTCGGGAATATAAATTGGCTTTTACAATTCCCCTTCTGATCTCACACACTCAATTAGCCTTTTTCCACTCGTTACTCTCTTGTAAAGTTCTTAAAAGAACTAACTCGAGACCATTCAAGTGCTATGGACGTCGGCTAAAAAATTTGTTGGTGTAAAGGAAAAAAATAGAAAGGTAGAAAGAAAATAATGAAGGGTGGTCTTATAAAACGAAGAAAAAGAAAGAAAGGTTCACTTACTATGTAAAGATACTCACCACCTTCCTAGAAGAAACAATCAAAGGTCTTGAAACTTCTTTAGGATCAGTTGGAATAATGATGTTGCTTGTCACCTTGGGCACTTCTTTGCATTCTGCTTTCTTTGTTTCCTTTCTTTTGATTTTATTCACTTGGAATCCCTTGTTGATGTTGGGATTAACTTGCTGATTTTTTTTTTCGTTAGGCATTTCTCTTTTTGATTTTCTTTTTATTGAACGGTAGGATGTTACTTTTTCTTGTTCTTGTTGCAATCCACCTTACCTCTGATTGTTTCGATCTAGGAAAGCAACAAGTATCCTGCACAAACAAGAAACCTAAAAAAATGGTTAAATGAAAGTAATGGAATGGAAAGCTAAATATGGCAGCAAAATATATATATAAGTTGGTGATATGTTTAAAGAAAATGATGAAGTATGGTAATGGAAGTAGAATGAAGGTAATGGAGATGAATATAAAAAGTAGTATCTCAAAGAAGACTCAAATAAGAACCAATGTTAAAGAAAAAAGACCCAGACTTTATATTTCTTCTTTAAGGGATGGCAAATAAGGACTTTGACCCACTATCTATAAAGAGATAGGAACCAGAAGTATCAGGGTGACATAGATAGGGGTGACGCCATAAGCATAAGCTTGATAAGTCGATAAAGTTCACTTAAGAACTAAAGAGAGAAACTCTCACAAATATTTGATTAAACAAAGTGAATTGGTTACTTTTACAAATGAATGGAAAGCTATTTATAGGCCTAAGAGTGCATGGTGCAAATACAAAACATTTAATGAGTGAACCTTCATGGATGAGTATTCATACTTTAAGTAGATACAAAGCATGGCTTAGATAAATGAATTTTGATGAATGGATGTTCATCTTTTAATGGAATACATACTTTGGCCAAATTCATCCCACCTTGTGTGAACTTGTTGATTTGTCTTCTATGGATGAATGTTCATGAATGTATCGTGGCTGAAATTCTTCCCCCTTGTGTGAACATGACTATTTGGCTTCTTGCATGAATATGCATGAATGGATGAATTTAAAAGCCTTTGAATGAATCCTTGCACCTCCTCACAAATGTTCTGATTCATTTTAATATTCTTTTCTCGTCCATGCATGTCTTCATTAATTTCTACCATGCATAAGTCCTTTGAAGGAGATGAATGGTTGCGAATCTCGTATTAATTTCCAGCCTGCACTGTCTTTAGTAATCTAGGCATATCTCAAGTTCCAGATATCGGATTGATGTGATTCAAAATGAGTTGGAAAGATATGAGATAGGGGATTAAACGTTAAGAGACTTCATCACCCAAAGATGCTTGGAATATGTTCAAAAATGTAGATCAATCTGACTGACGTGAACTGTCCAACCAACTCTTCAATTGCCTTTAGCTTTCTTAGTATCCAATGAACCTAGAAAAAGTATGTAAACAAATAATTATATAGCAATTGAGCTATGATAATCATGAATGCATGCTTCCACCTATGTTAATAATGAAAATGAGCTAACTATGAATGCATATGCATTGAATGAGTTATATAAAGATGTGAATTAATAAGTCATGCATGAATATCATATATTATACATATAAATGAAAGCATATAATATTCAAGCAAAAATTAAGAATAAGATAAACATATTCACGTGACATGTAATGCATAAATGAGTAAATAAATAATAAAATAAGGTAAGACTCCCTTAGAATCAACAAGGCAGAACGTCTATGAAGTGATCATGTGTTGAAGAAGTTAGGTCCTTGGCATGATCGCATCAGGCAGTATGACAAGAAGGCTACCCATGAAGGATTTTCTAACAAGTACTCTTTCTAGCATCAAGGAAAGAAAATCATACTGGCACCCTTGCTTCCCAATCAAGTTCATGAATGTCAAGTGACCCTTAAGTCACGCATAGAAGAATGGGAGAAAATGAAGGCCATTAAGAAAAGTATTGAAGATATGAGGAGAAATGATATGATCCAAACTAGCTCTAATTTTCTCCATGACTTAATCACAAAATAGATGTTTTTCATTGCTGATTCTAAGGGAGTTTTTTCTTACCCTATCTTATATTATATCATTTATACATTCTATTCTATCATAAGCATGCATTCACATGTTAGTATAAGTTATCATATTATTATTTCCATCCTATGCTTAGTTGATCAAGTCTTTCATATCATTCAAATATATGCTATGATTACATATCATTTCTTAGGATATTATTATTACATGTTTCCATTTATCATTTATGAATACCATGTTATATGATATTCATGCATACAATATATACCCAGATCTTTATGATTGATACACAATGTTATAAGTATGTTAGATTAATCTTACATCCATTTAAGCATGATTCATTACATTCATAAAATGGTAGAATGCTTAATCATTCATTTGTTAGCTAATATGCATTCATTTTAGCTCCTAGGTCTTACACATTAGCTTACATATGTTATATCATTATGTACTTAGCTCATGACATGCATTCATAGCTTATATCACTCAAACACCTCACGAAAGCATGCATTTTACCTTAAATGAGCTCACACATTGCTTAATTTATTTGTTTGTTGATTCCTATAGGTAAAACATAAAGCAAGGCATATTATGGTAGCTTGGTTAACTAAAAGGACAAGCATAGCAGCTCACACTAACTCATAAACATTATGGCAACTCATTTCATCACATAAGGAGCTTAAACTTAGCTGGAGGAGCTAACATGTAGCTGAACTTAGTTGGAGTAGAGCTTTGGATCAAATTACTGAAAAGTGGACTAGAGGTAGCTGGAAGTAGCTGGGAGAGTAAATGAGGAGCTGAGAAAACCAAAGCTAACTAGCTTGAGTTCATCAAGCTATAACTCACCTAGTTAGCTACCAAGACGCTCATCTAGCTTACCTTGATGCTAATTCAACTCTAGGCTTCCCAATGGATGCCATGTCATCTAGATACATGTTAGAAGCTAATTCACGCCTAGTTGTGGCCTATCTTTATTCCATGGACTTCAAGACATCATCCTATTGTTGTAACCTCATCAAAGCATAGCAAGAAGACCCATGTGCATTCATGTAGGCTGCCACGTGCATCATTCAAGCATGTGCACTCCATGTGACATCAAATTGGCACCAAAACACCAAGGGATGCTTCCTATTCGGCCAAAGACTGTTTCCTCTTCATTTTGGCGCCCAAATAACTTCCAAATGCATTCAAATCATTCTTAGGGCCGAGCCAACACATAACCATTCGGCCAAGAGCATGTATTTTCATTAAAGTCTTGTTTTTTCATTAAAAATCATGTCATTTTAGGAAGGTACAAGGGCTGGCCGAACCAACATGTACCTATTCGGCTAAGTCCCTTCAAAAACTATAAATAGACTTTCCTATTTCATTTATAATCAGACCATGTTATTAATATAAGTGAGATTATTCTCTTCCTTAAGTCCTGGTGACTTTTATCGACTTATCAAGTATTTTTATACTTGTGGCGTCAACCCTTTTTTTTCACCTTGATACTTATGGTTCCTTGTTCATAAAATAAGTGGGTCAAAGTACTTAGCACCACCCCTTGAAGAAGCAATATAAAGTCTGGGTCTTTGCTCTCTATAGCATAGGTTCTTCTTTGAGTCTTCTTCAAGATACTATCCTCACTTCCATCCCTTTGTTTCATCGCCATAACCATAGCCATATCAACCATATTCCGCTTCCATCTCTCATTTTAAATAGCCCACCTATTCACCATACGTTTACCACCCTTAACCATCTCTTTTTTTGAGCCATTCACTTGTGCAGGTTGTTTTCTTCCTTCCTAGATCCACAATCAATTGGTAAGGTACAAGTGCCTTACATCAAGTGGCATCAGAAGCCTTTACATCAAGAAATGAGCAAATCAAAGAAAATACCATTAAAGAAGAATATTTTGAGGAGAAAAGAAGAATTGGAAATGAATCTGTTGAAGTTGAAAAGGATGATTTGCAAGTAGTGAAGCAAATTGAAAATGGCATATTTGAAAAGGATGAGTGTAGAGAAGAGAAGCAGAGTGAAGGTGATGTGATCCTGTCTAGCTCCAAATTTCTCCATGATTTGATCACACCATGGAGGTTATTCAAATCTGGTTCTAAGGGAGTTCTACCTTACTTTATCTTATATTTACTTATTTATTCACTATATATTATTATAAGCATACAATTTCATATTAGACTATGCTTGAATTATCATAACATGTGCAATCATTCATTATGTCCTATGGTTTGCATCATTGATTGATATTTATGCATATAATATATAGTTGTAATAATAATATTCATTCATTATCGTATGATGCATGAGTTATTATTATAACCTATAGTTCACATCTTTATAATATGCACATTCTTATTACTTTATAATAATTCATATACTTAGCTTATATTATGCTTTCTTTTGTAGGTGCATGTTCGGCCACATGTTGGGAGCTGATTTAAAGCTAGCATGGGAGTCAATGAGCTAGGAAAACTTCCATAAGATGACTCGAGAGATCATGAAGAACAAATAATGAAAAGTTATCAGCTGATCTTCGAGCTCATAGCTCACTTGAGCTGGACTTTTTAGCTAGCTAGAGACTTCTTTTCAGCTGGAGAGTTGCACCATCATCTTCACCACATAGAGCACTAAAAATATGGTCTAGGTCAAATTTTATGAATTTGTACCTTTTCGCGAAGAGTTTCCAATCTGAGAAGTGCCCTATCACAAGGAGCTGTCCTAAGACACATTGAGATGTATTGCATCTAGGGCCAGCTCATCTTCAGCTCAAACACATGGGAAGTAGCTCAAATGATGAAAGGTTGCCTTCCACAAATTTGACCTTTCATAAATAGTTGTTGCCCCCATTGATGCCATGTCACCTAGATGCAAGTTTGATGCCAAGTCATGCCTAAGTTGCTGCTCAAATTCACGCCAAGAAGAAGCCACACCATAAGCCCCTATGCCAGTCATGTGAGTACCTCATGAACAGCCTACACATGTGCCATGCATGTGGATGAAATGGGTGCCAAAATGAAGAGGCTTCTAACCATTCGGCCAAAGCATCATCTTGTTTCAAATTGGCGCTAAGATGAAGCGACAAGGGAACCATTCGACCAAAGACATCTCCCCTCATCCAAGCATCATTTATTTTCGTTTTAAGACATGTACTTTGCCGAAAAGGCATATATCTATTCGGCCAAGCCTTTACAAATCTATAAATAGGATTTGGCATTCATTTGTAAGGAGAACCCTTTTGATAAATTAAACTCTTGTGAGATTATTCTCTTTTCAAGTTCTTTTTAGAACTATATCGATTAAGCAAGCTTTTCTAAAGTTTGTGGCGTCATCCCTTCCATTAATACTTATGGTTCCTAGTTCCTATAACTAGTGGGTCAAAGTCCTTTCATACCATCCCTTATAAGACTTATAAGAAACAGGTCTTTGCACCTTTATAGCATTGGTTCCTTCTTAGTTTTATAAGATACTATCTATAACATCATCATCTTCCATATCATGCCAATAACATCATCCTTCCATTACCATTTCATCACCATTAAATCATCCTTCATTCATCAACAAGGCATACTTCATCACCACCATTGGAGGCCAAAGTCAACATCACTTGAAGGTGATTTATTCAACACTTCCGCAGCCCATCATTTATAACATTTCTATCCATTTTATTTCTTATCATTTCCTTTCTTCTTTCATATTCTATTTTAATCATTTATTTCTTTAGTTTTTGCAGATTACTTCCAATTCAACATGTAGCATTTGGTGTCTCTCCTAGATCGGGAAATAACAAGGTTGCCATCTTCTCCATTATTGAAGAAGCCTGGTCATCCTTACATCAAGTTGTATCAGAGTTTTGGTGGATTGACATTCAAAGTGCTACAACAAAAAAAAACAACGAGAAAGAAGAAAAAGAAGAAGAAAAGACTCCTACAACCAAATTAGAGCGCAAAAGAAAGAAAAGAAAAGAAGAAAATCAAAAGCAAAGAAAAAGTGAATAAAGTTGCAAATACACTCAAAGAGAAGCGTATTACAATCTGCCCCAACAACAAACTTGACGGTGGTATCCTTGTTGCTTCTTGTTAAGGAAGATAGTAAGTGTTGCAACTTGAGTTGTAAGTTATCTTCATTTTTTTATCATTTCATTTCTTTATTCTTTCATCTTTTCTTATTTCATTACCATATTTTTTTTCTAAACCTTTTTATATACTACCCTTATCATAACCATTTTCTATTCCTAACCATTCTAAACTGACGCACAAACTAAAGAAACTTGCTTAATCTTGAGATAGTTCTTAAAAAGGACCCACAAGAGAGAATTGAGCGGTAAAAGTCAAACGAGAGGGTAAGATCAGAAGGGGGAACAGAAAAAGCCAAGAATATATCCCTGAGTGCAAACACGAGTGTGAGTGGAGTGACATTTTAATTTCTTTGGAGTGTTACTGTGAGGTTTTGTAAGAGTGTTATTGGTAAGGTCCTTTTACACATTTTCATTCTTTATCGCACTGACAATTTTTCAACTTTTCAATGAAGTATGAACAGCAAAGAATGAATGCATTTCACACTCGTTGCCTTGTAGATGGTAAAGTGTGTCTTGTAGCTATTGACGGAGGAAGTTGTGCAAATCTTGCCAGCACATACATGGTCACGAAGTTGGGACTTACAACATTCAAACATCCCAGTCCATATGTTTTGCAAGGATTAAATGAAGATGAAGAGTTAGAAGTCACAAAGCAAGTTGTCATCTCGTTTTCAATTGGCAAATATCAAGATGAAGTTCTTTGTGATGTTGTACCAATGGATGCTGGACATATACTTTTGGGAAGACCGTGGCAATTCGATAGATGAGCAATCCATGATGGGTTTACAAACAGATTTTCTATAACCCATAATGGTAAGAAATTCACTTTGACGCCACTTTCTCCTAGTCAAGTGAATGAAGAGCAGCACCATTTGAAGAAAAGAATGGAATCATTCAAAAACGTTGAAAATAATGAGAATCAAAGAGTAGATGAAGAAAACATTGGAGTTGAAAATGAGAAAGATAAATTTGGAGAAAAAGAGAAGAGTGAAGAACAAATTTTATCTAACATTTCTTCTCCTATCCTTCTTTCTGTTTTGCAGGGCAATTTCAGAGACATGTCTTTTCAAGGTGATGATTCAAGAATCATGGCTTTTGGAGGACTAAAAGATGTGACTTTTGAATAACAAATAGTTGTTACTTTTGGTGGTCAACGAAACATAACTCTTGATGTTTCAAAGATAACGTCGTTTGAAGTTCCAAGAGAAGCGTCACTTGAAGTGCCAAGAGTTGTGTTCGATGAAATTCCAAGTGCATTGCCAATTATGAAAAGAATTCAGTAACCAACTCCCATTAAACATCCACCCTGGTTTGATATGTCCATTCATCTTGTCAATAGTTTTTCATTTACTTATTTTGATTCATTTTGTAGTAATTCAATTCATGTTTGTGGCATTATCTTATCAATTTGTGATGACAAGGATGATTCAAAAGACACAATTTTTCAAGGGAAAGAGCCAAGAGACGTGAATCATAAAGGCTTAATGGACGTGACCCTTCAAGAGCATAAAATCGTGAATTTTCATGATCCAATGGACATGAATTTTGGGATGCCAAGGAACATGATCATTCAAAGCAACATGTCTTCAACACACATGATTTTTAACCAACCATCAAACACCAACAGGAAGTACAATTTTCCTTTATTTGTATTTAATCATGTTTTTACTTATGAGAGTTATCTTTCTTTTCAGGTCATGTACGTTCAAAGCACTTATTCAAAGGATATGACTTATGAAAAGAATCATTTCATAAAGATCCCTGTTGCATATATTGGATGGGAGGACACTAAGGAGAAGTCACCTTTCGATTTGAGGACAAATCGCTCAAAAGAAGGGGAGGATGATGTGATCCTGTCTAGCTCCAAATTTCTCCATGATTTTATCACACCATGGAGGTTATTCAAATCTGGTTCTAAGGGAGTTCTACCTTACTTTATCTTATATTTACTTATTTATTCACTATATATTATTATAAGCATACAATTTCATATTAGACTATGCTTGAATTATCATAACATGTGCATTCATTCATTATGTCCTATGGTTTGCATCATTGATTGATATTCATGCATATAATCTATAGTTGTAATAATAATATTCATTCATTATCGTATGATGCATGAGTTATTATTATAACCTATAGTTCACATCTTTATAATATGCACATTCTTATTACTTTATAATAATTCATATACTTAGCTTATATTATGCTTTCTTTTGTAGGTGCATGTTTGGCCACATGTTGGGAGCTGATTTAAAGCTAACATGGGAGTCAATGAGCTAGGAAAACTTCCATAAGATGACTCGGGAGATCATGAAGAACAAATAATGAAAAGTTGTCAGCTGACCTCCGAGCTCATAGCTCACTTGAGCTGGACTTTTGAGCTAGCTAGAGTCTTCTTTTCAGCTGGAGAGTTGCACCATCATCTTCACCACATAGAGCACTACAAATATGGTCTAGGTTGAATTTTGTGAATTTGTACCTTTTCGCGAAGAGTTTCCAATCCGAGAAGTGCCCTTTCACAAGGAGTTGTCCTAAGACTCTTTGACATGTATTGCATCTATGGCCAGCTCATCTTCAGCTCAAACACATGGGAAGTAGCTCAAATGATGAAAGGTTGCCTTCCACAAATGTGACCTTTCATAAATAGTTGCTGCCCCATTGATGCCATGTCACCTAGATGCAAGTTTGATGCCAAGTCATGCCTAAGTTGCTGCTCAAATTCAGGCCAAGAAGAAACCACACCATAAGCCCCTATGCCACCCATGTGAGTGCCTCATAAATAGCCCACACATGTGCCATGCATGTGGATGAAATGGACGCCAAAATGAAGAGGCTTCTAACCATTCAGCCAAAGCATCATCTTGTTTCAAATTGGCGCCAAGATGAAGGGACAAGAGAACCATTCGGCCAAAGACATCTCCCCTCATCCAAGCATCATTTATTTTCGTTTTAAGACATGTACTTTGCCGAAAAGGCATATATCTATTCGATCAAGCCTTTACAAATCTATAAATTGGCTTTTTCATTCATTTGTAAGGAGAACCCTTTTGATAAATTAAACTCTTGTGGCGTCATCCCTTCCATTGATACTTCTGGTTCCTAGTTCCTATAACTAGTGGGTCAAAGTCCTTTCATACCATCCCTTTTAAGACTTATAAGAAATTGGTCTTTGCTCCTTTATAGCATTAGTTCCTTCTTAGTTTTATAAGATACTATCTATAACATCATCATCTTCCATATCACGCCAATAACATCATCCTTCCATTACCATTTCATCACCATTAAATCATCCTTCATTCATCAACAAGGCATACTTCATCACCACCATTTCATCACTTGAAGGAGATTTATTCAACACTTCCGCAGCCCATCTTTTATAACATTTCTATCCATTTTCTTTCTTATCATTTCCTTTCTTCTTTCATATTCTATTTTAATCATTTATTTCTTTAATTTTTGCAGATTACTTCCAATTCAACGTGTAGCATTTGGTGTCTCTCCTAGATCGGGAAACAACAAGGTTGTCAACTTCTCCATTATTGAAGAAGCCTTGTTAGCCTTACATCAGAAGGACAAATTTTACCTAACAAATCTTCTTCTACTATTTCTTTTTCCTTGCAGGATATTCCAAGAGACATATTTTTTTCAAGCTGGAGATTCAAGAAACATGTCTTTTGAAGAATCAATAGATGTGACTTTTGGTGATCCACAAGACATGTCCTTTGACATTTCAAAGGATGGACCTCTTGAAATTCAAAAGAATGTGCCAATTGAAGTGCCACAAGTTGTGATCATTGAGGCTCCAAGTACATTACAACTATTAAACAGATTTTTGCAACCAATGGAATTTTTCATCATCAAGCAACCAACACCCATTAAACATCATCCATGGTTTGCTATTTCCATTCATATTGTTAATAGTTTTTCATTTACTAACTTTGGTTTGTTTTGCAGCAACTTGTTTCATCCTTATGGTGAAATACTACCAACCTTAAAGGCAATCATTCGGAGAGGCAAAAAGGTGAAAGTACATGATCATTTAAATCAGCACCAAGGAGTCATTCAAAGAATAATTATTTTCACCAAAAGACGTGATGACTCCAACCAGGAGACAAACCTTTTCACCAACAAGCATGGTGAATTAAAAGGAGGAATTGAAGAGATAGATGTCCTTTCCAAACATTGTGATTATTCAAAGAATAAAGTAAAAGCATTGTGTCCTCCCATCAAAGGACGTGAAGTTACCACAATTGAAGCCAAGAGGTTGAACATTTCGTGTGAATCATCTATTGGAGGATAACATAAGGATTCAATCCTTCCTACATTAAGAAGGTCTTCAATGAGAAGTTACTTCGATTTGAGGACAAATCGCCTAAAAGAAGGGGAGGATGATACGATCCAAACTAGCTCCAACTTTCTCCATGACTTGACCACACCATGGATGTTTTTCATTGTTGTTTCTAAGGGAGTTCTTCATTGCCCTATCTTATATTATATCATTTATACATTCTATTCTATCATAAGCATGCATTCACATGTTAGTATAAATTATCATATTATTATTTCCATCCTATGCTTAGTTGATCGTGTCCTTCATATCATTCAAATATATGCTATGATTACATATCATTTCTTAGGATATTATTATTACATGTTTCCATTTATCATTTATTATGAATACCATGTTAAATGATATTCATGGATACAACATATATCCACAATGTTATTTTAAGCATGTTAAGCATGCTATATTAGTCTTGCATTCATTTAAGCATGATTATCACATATACATCAAGGCAGCATAACTATCATTCATTTTATCAGCTCCTATGCATTCATTTTAGCACTTAGGCTTTATGCATTAGTTCATACATATTATAAGTTGATATATTTAGCTCATGACCTTCAATCATAGCTCACATTACCATATTCATGCATGGCAGCAAGCTATTTAGCTCATATCAGCTCAATGCCATAGATTTACCTTGTTTCCTTGCACATGTAGGTACATTGTATCATGGCACACATTAGGGTAGCTTGGTGGATTATTTAGACATCAAATTCATCTCACAAACAGCTCACAAGGAACATGGTAGCTCATGGAACACTAAGGAAAGCTCAATTCAGCTGGAGGAGAGCTAAACTCAGCTAGTTGAACTATTTGGAGCTGAGTTGTCAAAAATGATATCAATGGCAGCTGAATGTAGCTGAACATGGTGTTATGGAGCTCACAAGGACTCGGCTAGGAAGCTTGTTCACAAACAGCCCCATGCTTGTTAAGCTAGCTCCACATTCAAGCTAGCTAGGAGGAGACACATGCACGCCCAAGATGGAGCACATGACCAGCCATCATCCCATGCACAAGGCTACACCACAAGGCTCCCTAGATCACCCATGTGCATTCAAGTAGGCTGCCATGTGCATCATTCAATCATGTGCACTCATGTGACATCAAATTGGCGCCAAAACACTAAGGGATGCTTCATATTCGGCCAAAGACTCTTTTCTCTTCATTTGGCTCCCAAATAACTTCCAAATGCATTCAAACAATCCTTAGGGCCGAACCAACACATAACCATTCGGCCAAGAGTATGTATTTTCATTAAAGTCTTGTTTTTTCATTAAAAACATGTCATTTTAGGAAGGTACAAGGACTGGCCGAACCAACATGTACCTATTCGGCCAAGTCCATTTAAAAACTATAAATACGCCATTATATTTCATTTGTAATCAGACCTTTTTTATTAATATAAGTGAGATTATTCTTTTCCTTAAGTCTTCGTGACTTTTATCGACTTATCAAGTATTTTATACTTGTGGCGTCAACCCCTTTCTTTTCACCTTGATACTTCTGGTTCCTAGTTCATATAACTAGTGGGTCAAAGTACTTAATACCACCCCTTGAAGAAGCAATATAAAGTCTGGGTCTTTGCTCTCTATAGCATTAGTTCTTCTTTGAGTCCTCTTTAAGATACTATCCTCACAACCATCCCTTTGTTTCATAAGCCATAACCATAGCCATATCAACCATCTTCCACTTCCATATCTCATTTTAAAAAGCCCACCTGTTCACCACACGTCTACCACCCTTAACCCTCTCTTTTTGAGCCATTCACTTATGTAGGTTGCTTTACTTCCTTCCTAGATCCACAATCAATTGTTAAGGTACAAGTGCATTACATCAATTCTACTTGGCAGACCATGGCAGTATGAAAAAAGGGCCATTCATGACTATTATCACAATCAATACGCCTTTAAGCATGAAGGACGCAAGGTAACCTTGGTACGTTTGATGCCTAAACAAGTACAACAAGATCAGTTGTATATACGTAAAAGTGTAAAAGCATGGCGCAAAGATAAACCACCATGAAGAATGAAGAAGGATGAATCATGAAACCAAACTTTTTCATGAAGAAACATGATGGCTCATTACTGGAAAATTAAGGGTCTCTTATGAAAAAAGGTGATGGTTGGGATTCAAAGTCACAACTCTTCACCAAGGGTCTTAATCTTAAAAAGGTACGTACCCCTTCATTTGAAACCTCATATATCCTCACTCTTCAGGACCAACCACATGAAAGGTCACTTCCAAAAGGGATATCCCTAGAAGAAGATCATTCCCAAAAGGTACCTGTTGATAAATTTTATTCCAAAGAAAGGTAAAAAAGGAGATCTTGTGAAAGGGTACCTATTGGAAGAACACATTCATTCAAAGGATGCTTTCTTTTAACAAAGAAATGTGAAGCTATGCAAGGATTTGATTTGAGGACAAATCGCCCTAAATAAGGGGGGATGATGCAAGCACATTTTTCACCTACAAAGGGAGTAATCTTGAACATTTTTTTATTTTATTTACTTTGTACTAGTTTAATAATATATGCTATTATAATACATCTCATGTTAAGGTTACTAGTTATGTAGTTAGTAAATAACTTAGCATGAACACATCTTCATTATAGATGCACGTTGTTATTTAAATATATTAAGCATGTGATAATAGTCTTGCTATCATATTAAGCATGATTCATCACATTTATATAGTGGCAACATACATATCATTCATTTTATTAGCTCATATGAATTCATTTTAAGCTCTTAGACTTTAAATATTAGCTCACAAAAATTATATGATATTATATATAGCTCATAACATGCAACCATAGCTCACAATACTATGATCATGCACGACAACAAGGTATTTAGCTCATACAAACTCAATGCCAATGAATTACCTTGTTTTCTTGCACATGTAGGTACATTGGAGCATGACAAACATTGGGGCAGCTTGGTGGAGCATTTGGAAGTCATATGCAGGTCACAAATAGTTCACAAAGAACATGGCAACTCGTGGAAAACTAAGGAAAGCTCAACTCAGCTGGAGGAGCTCAAGGCCAGCTAATCTCAGCTAGTTGGACTATTTGAAGCTAAGTTGCTAAAAGTGATATCAATAGTAGCTGAATGTGTTGTTATGAAGCTTGTAAGGTCTCGGCTAGGAACCTCATTCACAACCAGCCCCTTGCTTACTAGCTATATACACACTCAAGCAAGCTTGGAGGAAGACCGATGCACGCCCAAGATGATGCACATGACCAGCCTTCATCCAATGCACGAGGCTGCACCACAAGATTCCCTAGAACACCCATGTGCATGCCGTATGACTAGAAACCATGTGCCTTGCATATGGTCTCTTTTAGGCGCCAAGATGAAGAGTCATCTACCCATTCGGCCAAGCATCATTTACTCTCCCATTTGGCGCCAACTTGAAAGGATACAAGTGCTATTCGGCCATGAGACATGTTCCTACATTTCAACACAACCAACACCCATTTATTCATATTAATTATGTATTAAATTATGTCTTTTTAGGAAGGCACAAGGGCTGCCCGAACCATCATGTACCTATTCGGCCAAGTCCCTTCAAAAACTATAAATAGGCTTTCCAGTTTCAATTGTAACTAGACCTTTTTCCATCAATTAAAAATGAGATATTTCTCTTTACTTAAGTCCTTATGACTTTATCGACTTATCAAGTAATTTATTACTTGTGGTGTCAACCCCTTCCATTTGATACTTGTGGTTCTTATCTCTATATAGATAGTGAGTCTAAGTCCTTATTGCCACCCCTTAGAAAGGATTTTTACGTGATGTAAGGTGATCTACACGCTTTGGGAGAAGAGAGTAGATAGCCTTATTGTGTCCCGATGTAGGATTGACAAGTACTGATGTCCTTGAATTATAAGCTTGGCAGCAATATAGATAAGAAAAGGAAAATGATTAATAAAGGAAGATTAATGAAATGATATAAACAAAGGATAGAGATGGATACAGAATTGATGGTCTTAATGGATGAAGATGATGGTGTTGATTAAGAAAAGGAGATGGTGTTGTTATTGTATCTCAAACACGCCAAAGAAGAAATAATGCTAAGGAGCACAATCTTGGTCTTCACAAACTTGTTTGAGGGGTGGTGATAGTGTCTTCAACCCATTAGATATTAATCTAGGAATTTAGGAATCAGGATGAAAGGAATGACACCACAAGTATAGGAATTATACTTTTTTAATCGATAAAGTTCACAAAGAACTTTGAAGAGAAAATAACTCACAAGAGTAATTTTATATATGAGATGAGATGAGTACAAATGATGGCAAGCCACTCTATTTATAGGAAATGACAGGTATTGGCCGAATGGTTACATGGATGTTTGGTTGATACATGGCTTTTGATGAAAGTACATAATGCTTAAAATGAATGATTAAGTCCTTTGGGCTTGTGATGGTTCGACTAACCCTTCATGAAGGGGCTGATTGATTCGGCAATGATGAAGGAACATCTCCTTTGCCCGAATGGCGTTGTGTCTTCTCATCTTGGCACCAAAAGCTCTCATGTGCATGGCATGTGGGTGGCTGAATAGGCATGGAGCTTTATATCATGTTCCTTAGTGATTTAAGCCTCCAATATTTACAATGTCTTCACCAGAATGCTCTTAGATGTAAAGGCATCTTCATGGGCAGCATCATTCATGAAAGGTCACAATGTTTGAGAAAGGTAACCCTTCATGTTTGAGCTTCTTATGGTGTGAATGAGCTAAAGGTGAGCTGGCCATAGGAGACTTGTAGCATGGTGAACATTATGGCAGCTCCTTGTGAAAAGGTACCTCTTAAGGTCGCAACTATTCTCGAAATGGGACGATTTCACAAATTTTGACTTAGGACATATTTAAAGTGTCCTAAGTCGTGATAATGATGGTGAAACTCCCCAGCTGAAATGAGGTCATCTTGTACCTCAAATCTTCAACTCAATCCAGCTATGAGCTCACGGCATCTAGACAACTTCTCACCAATTTGATCATTATGCTCTCTTAATCGTTCCCATGTAAGTACCCTTGTTGTTGCATGCTCCATTTAGCTCCAATGTAGCTCCCAAGTATTGGTCCAATATGCCTACATGCATAACATAAAGAAATAAACTAAGTATATAAACTTATATATTGTATAATATAAGAATGTGAACTATAGGTTATAATAATAACTCATGCATCATATGATAATGAATATTATTATTATAACTATAGATTATATGCTTGAATATCAATCAATGATGAAAACCATATGACATAATGAAAGAATGCTGATGTTTTGATAATTCAAGTATGGTCTAATATGCAAATGTATGCTCATAATAATACATAGTCCATAAATGAGTAAATTTAAGATAAAGTAAGGTAGAACTCCCTTAGATTGAACTTGATGGATCTTCAATGATGTGAGTATGTCATGAAGAAAGTTAGTGCTAGACAGGATCACATCATCATCCCCTTCTTTTAGGCAATTTTTCCTCAAATCGAAAGGTGAATTCTCTTGAGTGTTTTTCCATTCAGACGTTGCTAACTTGTCTTCAAAATATATCCATTCAGTAACAACTTGTTCAAGATATTCCCTTTCGAAAAGATCTATGAGAGGATCTTTGTGAAATGTTATAAACCTTGAATAAGTACCTTGAACCTCCTTGTCCTGAAAAGAAAGAAGACTTTCATAAGTAAGGGAATTATGAATCATTGTTATGTTGAAAGTATACTCACTGTTCACATCTTTTGGATGGCCAAGAGTGATGTCTTTTGAATCACAAGAGATGTTTCTTTGAACATTCATAACTTTTGGCATTCTAAAAGACACATTCTCTGGTCCTCCAAGGATCATGTCCTTTGATTGAAAAGTCACAGCCTAAGGTTCTTGAAGAGTCACGTCCTTTAAGCATTTATTAATCACGCCTCTTGGCTCTTTCCCTTGACAAGTTGTGCATTTTAGATTGTCCTACAAATCAAAGAAAATTTCTATAATTTCATGGTTAGAATAATCATCCTTGATCTTTTGTCTCATCCATAAGCATTCTCGAATGACCTTGTCATCAAAAATTGATAAGATAATACCACATATATGAATAGATTTGCTGCAAAATAAATCAAAACATGTAAATAAAAAACTATTGACAAGATGAAAGGAATTATCAAAACAGCGTGGATGTTTAATGGGAGTTGGTTGTTGAATTCTTTCTTGGATGTGCAATGCACTTGGAATGTCAACGAACACAACTCTTGGAACTTCAAATGATGCTTCTATTGGAACTTCAAATGGCATAACCTTTGAAATATCAAGAGACATGTCTTGTGAATCACCAAAAGTCATGGCTATTGGTTCTTCAAAAGTCACATCTTTTGGTTTTTCGAAAGACATGATTATTGAATCATCTCCTTGAAAAGATATATCTCTTGAATTCTCCTGCAAAACAAAAGAGAGAATAGGAGGAAAAGTAAGGTTAGATAAAAATTGTTCTTCACTCTCCGTTCATCATTTTCAACTCCAACAATTTGTTCAACTTCAAAATGCTTTTGTTCATTTGAATTTTTCTCCAAACATTCTTCAGTTGCATTGTCTTTAAGTTGTTCTTTCATTGCTTCAATGTTCTTCTTCAAGGTGTTTTGATCTTCATTTACTCGATTTGGTGAAAGTGGAGTCAAGATGATTTTCCTTTCATTGTGAAAGAAAGAGTGTCGGTTTGTGAAACCATCATGGACAGTCCGCTTGTCAAATTGCCCTGGCCTCCCCAAGAGTAAATGACTTGTATGCATATGCACCATGTCACATAGAATCTCTTCTTTGTAACTTCCAAGTGAGAATGGAATAAGTACTTGTTTAGTGACCTTTGTCGCTTCCTCGTTGTTCAACCATTGCAATTCATATGGGTTGGAATGTTTAATCGTTGAAAGCCCCAATTTGTTCACCATGTATCTACTTGCAATGTATGTACAACTTTCTCCGTTAATAGCTACAAGACACACTTTACCATTTCCATGGCAACGAGTGTGAAATATGTTTGTTCTTTGTTGTTCGTCCTCCAATATTTGGAAAGATGAAAGATCATCATAAGACATTGTTAGTAGAAAGAAAATAAATTAAAACCTTACCAGAACACTCTCAAAGCCTCACAATCTTCACTCCAAAGAAAATTAAGAGATCACTCCACTCAATACTCGTGTTTACTCTTGGGAATATAATTTGGCTTTTAACAATTCCCCTTCTGATCTCACTCTCTCAATTAGTCTTTTTCCACTCAATTTCTCTTGCTAAGTCCTTTGAAGAACTTACTCAAGATTAGAACAAGTTAAATTCTCTCCTTGTGTGCGTAGGCTGGAAATAAGGTTAGGGTAGAAAGAATAAAAAAAATGGAAAGGTAAAAGAAAAGGAATTCAAGGTATTAAAATAAAGAAATGGTTAAAGACAAGGAAAATGGAAGGATATAAAAGGAAGAGGTAACTTACAATTCAAGAAACAATAAGGTTATCTTCTCTTAGTGTATTTGGCCTCTTTGATGTTTTTGTAATGGTAGAGCACTTTTTCCTTGGCTTGCTTTCTCTTTTTGAATTTTTCTTTTCTTTTTTTCTTTCTTTTTGTCTTTTCTTTTCCTTTTGCCCTCCAATTTTGTTGAAGGAGTATTTTCTCTTTTGAACATCTTTTTGCTTTGCACGCCAATGACACTTTTGTTATCAATCCAACTATGCTTTAATTACCGCTTGATGTAAGGTGATCTACACGCTTTGGGAGAAGAGAGTAGATAGCCTTATTGTGTCCCGATATAGGTTGACAAGTACTGATGTCCTTTAATTATAAGCTTGGCTGCAACATAAATAAGAAAAGGAAAATGATTAATAAAGGAAGATTAATGAAATATAAAGATAAGGAATGAAATGAAATAAACAAAGGATAGAGATGGTTGCGGAATTGATGGTCTTGCTGGATGAAGATGATGGTGTTGATGATGAATGGAGATGGTGTTGTTGTTGTATCTCAAACACGCCAAAGAAGAAATAATGCTAAGGAGCACAATCCCGGTCTTCACAAACTTGTTTGAGGGGTGGTGATAGTGTCTTCAACCCACTAGATATTAATCTAGGAATTTAGGAATCAGGATGGAAGGAATGACACCATAAGTATAGGAATTATACTTGTTTAATCGATAAAGTTCACAAAGAACTTTGAAGAGAAAATAACTCACAAGAGTAATTTTTATATATGAGATGAGATGAGTACAAATAATGGCAAGCCACTCTATTTATAAAAAATGAGAGGGCTTGGCCGAATGGTTACATGGTTGTTCGGTTGATACATGGCTTTTGATGAAAGTACATAATGCTTAAAATGAATGATTAAGTCATTTGGGCTTGTGATGGTTCGGCTAACCCTTCATGAAGGGGCTTATTGTTTCGGCAATGATGAAGGAATATCTCCCTTGGCCAAATGGTGTTGTGTCTTCTCATCTTGGCACCAAAAGCTCTCATGTGCATGGCATGTGGGTGGTCGAATAGGCATGGAGCTTTATATCATGTTCCTTAGTGATTTAAGCCTCCAATGTTTACAATGTCTTCACCAGCATGCTCTTAGATGTAAAGTCATCTTCATGGGCAGCATCATTCATGAAAGGTCACAATGTTTGATAAAGGTAACCCTTCATGTTTGAGCTTCTTATGGTGTGAATGAGCTAAAGGTGAGCTGGCCATAGGAGACTTGTAGCATGGTGAACATTATGGCAGCTCCTTGTGAAAAGGTACCTCTTAAGGTCGCAACTATTCTCGAAATGGGACGATTTCACAAATTTTGACTTAGGACATATTTAAAGTGTCCTAAGTCGTGATAATGATGGTGAAACTCCCCAGCTGAAATGAGGTCATCTTGTACCTCAAATCTTCAACTCAATCCAACTATGAGCTCACGGCATCTAGACAACTTCTCACCAATTTGATCATTATGCTCTCTTAATCGTTCCCATGTAAGTATCCTTGTTGTTGCATGCTCCATTTAGCTCCAATGTAGCTCCCAAGTATTGGCCCAATATGCCTACATGCATAACATAAAGAAATAAACTAAGTATATAAACTTATATAATGTATAATATAAGAATGTGAACTATAGGTTATAATAATAACTCATGCATCATATGACAATGAATATTATTATTATAACTATAGTTTATATTCTTGAATATCAATCAATGATGAAAACTATATGACATAATGAATAAAAGCTAATGTTTTGATAATTCAAGTATAGTCTAATATGCAAATGTATGCTCATAATAATACATAGTGCATAAATAAGTAAATTTAAGATAAAGTAAGGTAGAACTCCCTTAGATTGAACTTGATGGATCTTCAATGATGTGAGTATGTCATGAAGAAAGTTAGTGCTAGACAGGATGACATCATCATCCCCTTCTTTTAGGCGATTTGTCCTCAAATCGAAAGGTGAATTATCCTCAGTGTTTTTCCATTCAGACGTTGCTGACTTGTCTTCAAAATATATCCATTCAGTGACAACTTGTTAAAGACATTCCCTTTTTAAAAGATCTATAAGAGGATCTTTGTGAAATGTTATAAACCTTGAATAAGTACCTTGAACCTCCTTGTACACAAAAGAAGGAAGACTTTCATAAGTAAGGGAATTATGAATCATTGTTAGGTTGAAAGTATACTCACTGTTCACATCTTTTGGATGGCCAAGAGTGATGTCTTTTGAATCACAAGAGATGTTGCTTTGAACATTCATAACTTTTGGCATTCTAAAAGACACATTCTTTGGTCCTCCAAGGATCATGTCCTTTGATTGAAAAGTCACAGCCTAAGGTTCTTGAAGAGTCACATCCTTTAAGCCTTTATTAATCACGCCTCTTGGCTCTTTCCCTTGACAAGTTGTGCATTTTAGATTGTCCTGCAAATCAAAGAAAATTTTTACAATTTCATGGTTAGAATAATCATCCTCGATCTTTTGTCTTGTCCATAAGCATTCTCGAATGACCTTGTCATCAAAAATTGATAAGATAATACCAGAGATATGAATAGATTTGCTACAAAATAAATCAAAACATGTAAATAAAAAACTATTGAAAAGATGAAAGGAATTATCAAAACAGCATGGATGTTTAATGGGAGTTGGTTGTTGAATTCTTTCCTGGATGTGCAATGCACTTGGAATGTCAACGAACAGAACTCTTGGAACTTCAAATGGCATAACCTTTGAAATATCAAGAGACATGTCTTGTGAATCACCAAAAGTCATGGCTATTGGTTCGTCAAAAGTCACATCTTTTGGTTTTTCGAAAGACATGATTATTGAATCATCTCCTTGAAAAGATATATCTCTTGAATTCTCCTGCAAAACAAAAGAGAGAATAGGAGGAAAAGTAAGGTTAGATAAAAATTGTTCTTCACTCTCCGTTCATCATTTTCAACTCCAACAATTTGTTCAACTTCAAAATGCTTTTGTTCATTTGAATTTTTCTCCAAACATTCTTCAGTTGCATTGTCTTTAAGTTGTTCTTTCATTGCTTCAATGTTCGTCTTCAAGGTGTTTTGATCTTCATTTACTCAATTTGGTGAAAGTGGAGTCAAGATGATTTTCCTTTCATTGTGAAAGAAAGAGTGTCGCTTTGTGAAACCATCATGGACAGCCCGCTTGTCAAATTGCCATGGCCTCCCCAAGAGTAAATGACTTGTATGCATATGCACCACGTCACATAGAATCTCTTCTTTGTAACTTCCAAGTGAGAATGGAACAAGTACTTGTTTAGTGACCTTCAACTCTTCCTCGTTGTTCAACCATTGTAATTCATATGAGTTGGAATGTTTAATCGTTGTAAGCCCCAATTTTTTCACCATGTATCTACTTGCAATGTCTGTACAACTTCTTCCGTTAATAGCTACAAGACACACTTTACCATTTCCATGGCAACAAGTGTGAAATATGTTTGTTCTTTGCTGTTCTTCCTCCAATATTTATAAAGATGAAAGATCATCATAATACATTGTTAGTAGAAAGAAAATAAATTAAAACCTTACCAGCACACTCTCAAAGCCTCACAATCTTCACTCCAAAGAAAATTAAGAGATCACTCCACTCAATACTCATGTTTACTCTTGGGAATACAATTTGGCTTTTAACAATTCCCCTTCTGATCTCACTCTCTCAATTAGTCTTTTTCCACTCAATTTCTCTTGCTAAGTCTTTTGAAGTACTTACTAAAGATTAGAACAAGTTAAATTCTTTCCTTGTGTGCGTAGGCTGGAAATAAGGTTAAGCTAGAAAGAATAAAAGAAAATGGTAAGGTAGAAGAAAAGGAATTCAAGGTATTAAAATAAAGAAATGGTTGAAGACAAGGAAAATGGAAGGATAGAAAAGGAAGAGGTAACTTACAATTCAAGAAACAATAAGGTTATATTCTCTTAGTGTATATGGCCTCTTTGATGTTCTTGTAATGGTAGAGCACTTTTTCCTTGGCTTGCGTTCTCTTTTTGAATTTTTCTTTTCTTTTTTTCTTTCTTTTTGTCTTTTCTTTTCCTTTTGCCCTCCAATTTTGTTGAAGGAGTATTTTCTCTTTTGAACATCTTTTTGCTTTGCACGCCAATGACACTTTTGTTATCAATCCAACTATGGTCTAATTACCGCTTGATGTAAGGTGATCTACACGCTTTGGGAGAAGAGAGTAGATAGCCTTATTGTGTCCCGATCTAGGATTGAAAAGTACTGCTGTCCTTTAATTATAAGCTTGGCTGCAACATAAATAAGAAAAGGAAAATGATTAATAAAGGAAGATTAATGAAATATAAAGATAAGGAATGAAATGAAATAAACAAAGGATATAGATGGTTGCGGAATTGATGGTCTTGTTGGATGAAGATGATGGTGTTGATGATGAATGGAGATGGTGTTGTTGTTGTATCTCAAACACGCCAAAGAAGAAATAATGCTAAAGAGCACAATCCCGGTCTTCAGAAACTTGTTTGAGGGGTGGTGATAGTGTCTTCAACCCACTAGATATTAATCTAGGAATTTAGGAATCAGGATGGAAGGAATGATGCCACAAGTATAGGAATTATACTTGTTTAATCGATAAAGTTCACAAAGAAATTTAAAGAGAAAATAACTCACATGAGTAATTTTTATATATGAGATGAAATGAGTACAAATGATGGCAAGCCACTCTATTTATAAAAAATGAGAGGGCTTGGCCGAATGGTTACATGGTTGATACATGGCTTTTGATGAAAGTACATAATGCTTAAAATGAATGATTAAGTCATTTGGGCTTGTGATGGTTCGGCTAACCCTTCATGAAGGGGCTTATTGATTCGGCAATGATGAAGGAACATCTCCCTTGGACAAAAGGTGTTGTGTCTTCTCATCTTGGCACCAAAAGCTCTCATGTGCATGGCTTGTGGGTGGCCGAATAGGCATGGAGCTTTATATCATATTCCTTAGTGATTTAAGCCTCCAATGTTTACAATGTCTTCACCAGCATGCTCTTAGATGTAAAGTCATCTTCATGGGTAGCATCATTAATGAAAGGTCACAATGTTTGATAAAGGTAACCCTTCATGTTTGAGCTTTTTATGGTGTGAATGAGCTAAAGGTGAGCTGGTCATAGGTGACTTGTAGCATGGTAAACATTATGGCAGGTCCTTGTGAAAAGGTACATCTTGAGGTGGCAACTATTCTCGAAAAGGTACGATTTCACAAAATTTAAATTAGGACATATTTGAAGTGTCCTAAGTTGTGATAATGATGGTGTAACTCCCCAACTGAAATGAGGTAATCTTGTAGATCAAATCTTCTGCTCAATCTAGCTATAAGCTCACGGCATCTAGACAACTTCTCACCAATTTGATCCTTATGCTCTCTTAATCGTTCCCATGTAAGTATCCTTGCTATTGCATGCTCCATTTAGCTCCAATGTAGCTCCCAAGTATTGGCCCAATAAGCCTACATGATGCAAGCACGTTTTCATCTACAAAGGGAGTACTTTTGAACATCTTTATATTGAATTTACTTATTACTAGCTTTATAATAAATGTTATTATAATACATTTTATGATAAGAATATCAATTATATAACTTAGTATGGATACATCATGCACATTGTTATTTAATATGTTAAGTATGTTAAAATAATCTTATAATCATATTAAGCATGATTATCACATATACATGAAGGCAGCATACTAATTATACATTTCATTAGTTCATATGCATTCATATTAGCTCTTAAGCTTCATGCATTATCTTACACATATTATGAGATGATATATTTAGCTCAGGACCTTCAATCATAGCTTACATTACCTTATTCTTACATGGCAGCAAGGTATTTAGCTCATAACAACTTAATACCATGGACTTACCTTGTTTCCTTGCACATATAGGTACATTGGAGTGTGATGCACTATGAGGTAGCTTGGTGGATGATTTGGACGTCCTATGCAGCTCACAAATAGCTCACAAAGTACAAGGCAGCCCATGGAGCACTAAGGAAAGCTCAATTCAACTGGAGGAGCTCAAGGCTTGCTAAACTCAGCTAGTTGAACTATTTGGAGTTGAGTTGTCAAAAATGATGTCAATGGTAGCTGAATATAGCTGAACGTGCTGTTATGAATCTCATAAGGATTTGGATAGGAAGCTTGTTCATAAACAGCCCATGTTTTCTAACTAGCTCCACACTTAAGCTAGCGTGGTAGGAGACATGCACGCCCAAGATGGAACACATGACCAGCCATCATTCCATGCACAAGGCTGCACCACAAGGCTCCCTAGATCACCCATGTGCATGCCATATGACTAGCCCCCATGTGCCTTGCATGTGCACTCATTTAGGCGCCAAGATGAAGATCCATTTAACCATTCATCCAAGCATCATCTCCTCTCCCATTTGGCGCCAATTTGAAAGGATACAAGTGTTATTCGGCCAAGGATCATTTCCCTCCATCAAGGGCCGAACCATCATCTCTTTTAGCATTTAAATTATATCTTTATAGGGAGATACATGGGCTGGCTGAACCATTATGTCTCTATTCGGCCATGCCCCTCCATTTACTATAAATAGGAAAGCATATCTCAATTGTACCCAGACCTTTTGATTAATATAAGTGAGAGCATTCTCTTTCTTAATTCCTGGTGACTTTTATCTACTTATCAAGTATTTTATACTTATGGCGTGAACCCTTTCTTTTCACCTTGATACTTCTAGTTCCTAGTTCTTATAACTAGTGGGTAAAAGTCCTTAACACCACCCCTTGAAAAAGCAATATAAAGTATGGGTCTTTGCTCTCTATAGCATTGGTTCTTCTTTGAGACTTCTTCAAGATACTATCCTCACTACCATCCCTTTGTTTCATTGCCATAACCATATCCATATTAACCATCTTCTTCTTCCATCATTTATTATTTAAATAGCCTACCTATTTCACCCATACGTTTACCACCTTAATCATCTCTTTGATCGATTCACTTGTACAGGTTGTTTGCTTCCTTTCTATATCCATAATCAATTGTTAAGGTACAAGTGCCTTACATCAAGCGGTAATCAGAGCTTTGGTGGAAGAAAGCAACATGCAACAATAACAAAAAAGAAAAATACAAAAAAAAGAAGTGTAAGTGAAGTGCAAAGTCAAAGAAATCAAGAAACAAAATCACAAAACAAAGTGAAGTACTCAAAAGAAAAAAAAAATCCAGCACTCAAAAAGAATAAAAGAAAAGAAAAGAAAAAAAGGAAAAGAAAAGAAAAGAAAGAAGTTGAAGAACTCATCAACAATTCTCATCACCAAGCAAGTCAAGTAAGCAATTTAAATTGATTGTGGTGATAGAATGTTGTGAAGTGACTTGTGTAAGTAACCCCTTTTGTTCTTTTCTTTCTATTCCTACTAACCCTTTTGCAGCCGACGCCAAACAAGTATAAATTTACTTGATATAGTCTTGAGTAAAGTTCTCTAGAACTTGAGACAAGAGAATCGAGAGGAAAAAGACTGGAGAGTGTGTGAGATCAGAAGAGGACAAGTAAAAGCCATTAAGTCCTAGAGTTCCAAACACGAGCATATTGAGTGACATTCAAGTTTCCTTGGAGTGACTCGTGAGGCTTTGTGAGAGTACATTCTGGTAAGGTCTTTTACACATCTTACTCTTTTCTTATTTCACTAACCATGTATCGAAGTCCATGATGAACCCCTGAAAGAGATGCCCCTAATTTGCAAACTTAAGCAATCATGCATGAAATGGCCATATTGCTGAAATTAGAATTGGAGCCTTTGCATGATCGTATGGACCAATTTGAAGCATCTTTAGGCAATCGAAGAGTAAATTGCCCTAGAATGGAAGAAGAATTCAAAGAATAGGAGGCTGAAGTAACATCACTAGCACGAAGAGATGCTCATCGAAATCAAAATGATGACTTCAGCAACATCAAAGTGACCATTCCTCCATTTCAAGGACGAACTGATCCTGAAGCCTATCTTGATTGGGTAATCAAGATTGAACACATTTTTTAATGCCAGAATTATACGGAGCAAAAGAAGGTCATGCTTGATGCTATGGAATTCGTGGATTATGCCTTAGTGTGGTAGGACCAATTAGTGAGTTCCAGAAGACGAAATGGTGAACGTCCCATCAATACATGGGAAGAAATGAAGGCCATTATGAGAAAAAGGTTCGTGCCTACTCACTATCACCGAGATCTTTACCGTAAATTACAAAATTTGAAATAAGGAAGCAAGAGCGTTGAAGATTATTTCAAATAAATGGAAACAGACATGATCCGAGCCAATATTGATGAAGACAGAGAAGCAACCATGGCAAGGTTTTTATCTGGCCTAAATCCTGATATTGCTAACCTTGTTGAATTTCAGCATTATGTAGAGATTGAAGAGATGGTACATGTGTCCATGAAAATTGAAAGACAACTCAAAAGGATATCCTACACTAGGAATAGTCCAAGTTCGATCACCAAATGGAAGCAAGAGCCTATTACCTTCAGGAAACCAATTCCAACACAAGCGAAGGATCATTGATGTAAGGTTAACCAGGCTTCTTCAATTATAGAGAAGTTGGCAACCTTGTTGTTTCCCGATCTTGGAAAGACACCAAATGCTACACTTTGAATTGGAAAACAATCTGCACAAAAGAAGAATTATTGGTTAAATAAATGAATAATAAAGAAAGGAAATAGAAATGGAAATAATTGAAATGGATAGAATAGTTATCAAAGAAGGGTTGCGGAAGTGTTGTAGAATGATCCTTCAAGTGATGATGGATTCGACCTCTAATGGTGATGATGGATGAATTCCTTGTTGATGATGAAGGATAATTCAAAGATGAAGAATTGGAAATTTGAGAATTTGGTGATGATATAGGCGTGATATGGTGATGGACTATTGTGATGATATAGGCGTGATAATGGAAGATGGATTATGGTGATGGAAATAATATCTTATAAAACTAAGAAAGAACCAATGCTATAAAGAGCAAAGACCCGTTTCTTATGAGTCTTACAAGGGATGGTAAGAAAGGACTTTGACCCTCTAGTTATAAGAACTAGGAACCAGAAGTATCAATGAGGGAATGACGCCACAAGCTTTAGAAAAGGCTTGCTTAATAGATATAGTTCTAAAAAGAACTTGAAGAGAGAATAATCTCAAAAAGAGTTTATATTATCAAAGGGTGTCGTTTACAAATGAATGCCAAAGCCTATTTATAGATTTGTAAAGGCTTGACCGAATAAATACATGCCTTTTCGGCAAAAGTACATGTCTTAAAACGAAAATAAATGATGCTTGGATGAGGGGAGATGTCTTTGGCCGAATGGTTCCCATATCTCTTCATCTTGGCGCCAACTTGAAGCATGATGAGGTTTAGGCCGAATAGAGAGAAGCCTATCCATTTTGGCGCCTATTTCATTCACATGCAAAGCACATGGGTGGCTGGTCATGTGGAACTCACATGGATGGTGTAGAATGCTTATGGCGTGGACTCCTCCATGGCGTGAAGATGAACAACAACTTAGGCGTGACTTGGCATCAAACATATGTCTAGGTGACATGGCATCAATGGGGCAGCAACTAATTATGAAAGGTCACATTTGTGTGAAACAACCTTTCATCATTTGAGCTACTTCCCATGAGTTTGAGCTGAAGTTGAGCTTGCCATAGATGAAGGACATGTGTTCATGTCATAGGACAGCTCCTTGTGAAAAGGCACTTCTCGGAATGGCAACTCTTCGCGGAAAGGTACGAATCCACAAAAAATTAACCTAGACCATATTTGTAGTGCTCTGTGTGGTGAAGATGATGGTGCAACTCTCCAGCTGAAATGAAGTCTCTAGCTAGCTCAAAAGTCTAGCTCAAGTGAGCTATGAGCTAGGGGGTCAGCTAGCAACTTTTCACCATTTGTTCTTCATGATCTCCCGAGTCATCCTATGTAAGATTTCCTAGCTTATTGACTCCAATTCTAGCTTTAAGTCAGCTCACATGATGTGGCCGAACATGTACCTACAAAAGAAAACATTTATAAGCTAAGTAATATAAGATATAAATATGTGGTTCATAGATTATATTATATGTCAACATAAAACATATTATATAATCTATTGTTTGGGGATGCATTTCTAAATGATTCAAAGGTTTTAATGCATTTGGTAGTAAGAGCTTCCCTGAAAAGTTTGGCTCTTGATCGAGTTATTGGTCCTTGTGGCATTACTTCCATATCCTTTGAAGGTGGCGTTGGTGTACTCACATCATCCCCCCTTCTTTTATGCGATTTGTCCCCAAATTGACATCATCCTTGATTGGAGATAGATCTGCTATATTGAAGGTGGAACTTACATTGTATTCTCCGGGAAGATCTAACTTGTATGCATTGTCATTAATCTTCTCAATGATTTGAAAGGGACCATCTCCTCTTGGTAAAAGCTTAGATTTCCTTTTAGTAGGAAACCTTTTCTTTCGCAAATACAGCCATACCCAATCTCCAACTTCCAAATGGAGTGGTTTACGTCCCTTATTGGCTTGTTGCTCATATTGCTTTGTTCTTCTCTCAATATTGTGTCGAACTTGTTCATGTAACTTCTTGATGAACTCAGCCTTGTTCTTGAGGTAGAGGAAGAAGTTCTAAAGGAGTTAAGGGATTGAATCCATACACTACCTCGAATGGTGAAATTTTTTTGGCCGAATGAACTGATCGGTTGTAAGCAAATTCAACCTATGGTAGGTAGTCTTCCCAAGTCTTTATGTTTTTCTTGATGATGGCTCTCAACAATGTTGATAATACTCTATTGACTACCTCCGTTTGCCCATCAGTTTGGGGGTGACAAGTTATTGAAAACAACAATTTAGTTCCAAGTTTGTTCCATAATATTCTCCAAAAATGGCTAAGGAACTTGACATCTCGGTCAGAAACAATGGTCCTTGGTATGCCGTGCAATCTCACAACTTCTTTGAAGAATAGATTAGCCACATGGGTTGCATCATCAGTTTTGTGACATGGTATGAAATGGGCCATTTTGGAAAACGGATCAACCACCACAAATATAGAATCTCGTCCATTTCTTATTTTTAGAAGACCCATCACAAAATCAATGGAAATATCAACCCATGGTGCTATAGGAATGGGAAGAGGTGTGTAAAGTCCATGAGGCATGACCTTTGACTTAGCCTTTTTGCAAACGATGCATCTATCACAAACCCGTTCAAGATTTCCAATGTCTTACCGATTCCAAAATGTCCCATGAGCCCTCCTTCATGTGCTTCTCGTACCAATACTTCTCGAAAGGAACCTTGTGGAATACATAGCCTTTCCTCCTTGAATAGGTACCCATCATGTCTATAGAATTTCTCCACTGCACCCTTTTCACAAGCCTTGTATTTCTCTCCAAAATCATGATCATTAGCATAGTAATCTTTAAGGAAAGAAAAACCAAGTAACTTAGAGTTTAAGGTGTTAAGAATAACATACCTTCGTGAAAGGGCATCTGCAACAACATTCTCTTTACCTTTCTTGTAGTGAATGACGTATGGGAAGGACTCAAGAAATTCTATCCACTTGGCATGTCGTTTGTTGGGTTTGTGTTGGCTTTTAATATGCTTCAATGCCTCGTGATCAGTATGAATGACAAATTCCTTGGGCCATAGATAGTGTTGCATCGTCTCTAATGCCCTTATAAGAGAATACATCTCTTTGTCATAAATAGGATAGTTTAGTGAAGCACCACTTAACTTTTCACTAAAGTATGCAACTGGTCATCCCCCTTGAGTCAAAACGGCACCTATACCAATTCCAGAAGCATCACATTCTATTTCAAAAGTTTTATCGAAATTAGGAAGTACCATAAGCGGTGCTTTAGTCAAGCATTCCTTGATGGCCGTGAATGCTTCTTCTTGTTCTTTGCCCCATTCAAAGGTAGAATTCTTTTTAATTACCTCAGTTAAGGGAGAGACAATAGAACTAAAATTGGGCACAAATCTCCGGTAAAAACTTGAAGTCCATGAAAACTTCTGACTTGGCTTACTGATGTAGGTCTTGGCCAATCCTGAATTGCTTTAATCTTTTCTGGATCTACTTCAAGTCCCTGTGAACTTACAATAAATCCTAAGAATGTAAGCTTGTTAGTGCAAAAAGAACATTTTTGAAGGTTAGCATAAAGTTTCTCTTTTTGGAGAGTTTCAAGTACTGACCTCAAATGTTGCACATGATCATCCAAAGTATGGCTATAAATCAAAATATCATCGAAATATACCACACAAAACTTACCAATAAAAGCCCGAAGTACATGGTTCATTAACCTCATGAAAGTACTAGGTGCATTGGTTAGTCCAAATGGTATAACCAACCATTCGTACAATCCTTGCTTTATTTTCCATTCATCTCCTTCTCACATCCTAATCTGATGATATCCACTTTTAAGATCAATTTTGGAGAAGATGGTGGCACCACTTAGTTCATCCAGCATATCGTCAAGCCTTGGAATTGGATGTCGGTATTTGATAGTGATCTGATTAACTGCTCTGCAATCTACACACATTCTCCATGAACCATCCTTCTTTGGTACAAGCAAAACAGGAACAACACATGGACTTAGGCTTTCTCGAATGTACCCCTTTTCCATTAACTCACCAACTTGTTTTTGAAGTTCCTTTGTTTCCTCTGGATTACTTCTATAGGCTGGTTTGTTTGGTATGGTGGCACCAGGAATGAAATCGATTTGATGTTCAATTCCTCGCAGAGGCGGAAGTCCTCTTGGTATATCTTCTAGAAACATTGCTTCGAATTCCTGTAAAAGAGAAACAAAAGAAGAAGGCAAACCTTCTTGGAGATTAGTTAAAAGTAGACTTTCCTTGTACATTAGTACAATTAAAGCCTTATGTGACAGCAAATGTTTCCGAATCTCCTTTCTTCCAGCATATATGTTCAATGCTTTAGTCGTTTCTTTTTCATTGTTTTTGATTGACTCCATGCTTTTCTTCAAATGAATTTGATCTTCATTCACTTGACTAGGAGATAGTGGCGTCAAAGTGAATTTCTTATCATTATGAATGATAGTATATCTGTTGGTAAACCCATCATGGATTGCTCATCGGTCGAATTGCCATGGTCTTCCCAAAAGTATATGTCCAGCATCCATTGGTACAACATCACAAAGGACTTCATCTTGATATTTGCCAATTGAGAATGGAATGACAACTTGCTTTGTGATTCTTACTTCCCCACCATCATTTAACCATTGAAGTTTATATGGATTTGGATGCTTAGAAGTCTTCAAGCCAAGTTTTTCCACCATAAGAGTGCTTGCAACATTTGTACAACTTCCTCCATCGATGATCATAAAACAAACTTTGTTGTTTACATGACAACGAGTATGGAAGATGTTTTCTCTTTGGTCATCTTCTATGATTTGAGAGCTTAAAGCCTTTTTGATGACAAAAGCTTGTCTCAAAACTGAATGTAAATCAAACAATTCTTGTGACATGGTTAGTAAAATAAAAGAATAAATTAAAACCTTACCAGCACAATCACAAGAACCTCACGTGATCTCTCCAAGAAAATTCAGATTGCACTCCACTTACTCTCGTGTTTGCACTCGAGGATATGATCCTTGGCTTTTTCTGATCCCCCTTCTAATCTCACCCTCTCATTTTCCTTTTACCGCTCGATTCTCTCTTGTAGGTCCTTTTTAAGAACTAACTCAAGATTGAGCAAGTTTCTTTAGTTTGTGCGTCGGTTTAGAAATGGTTAGGGTATATGATAAAGGATAGGCTAGAAAAGGTTAAGAAAGATGATAAGGTAATGGAATAAGAAAAGATGAAAGAAAAGGAAATGAAATAGTAAATAAGTCAAGATAACTTACAACTCAAGTTGCAACACTTATTATCTTCCTTCACAAGAAACAACAAGGATACCTCCTTCAAGTTTGACGTTGGGCAGATTGTATGGTGCTTCTCTTTGAGTGTACTTTGCAGCTTGCTTCACTTTTCTTTTGCTTTTGATTTTCTTCTTTTTCTTTTCTTTCTTTTGGACTCCAAATTTGATGTAGGAGTCTTTTTCTTTTCTCTTTTGTTTTCTTCTTTCTTGTTGCTTTTTTTGTTGTAGCATTTTGTATGTCAATCCACCAAAGCTCTGATTACCGCTTGATGTAAGGTTAACCAGGCTTATTCAATTATAGAGAAGTTGGCAACCTTGTTGTTTCCCTTTCTAGGAAAGACACCAAATGCTACACCTTGAATTGGAAAACAATCTGCACAAAAGAAGAATTATTGGTTAAATAAATGAATAGTAATGAAAGGAAATAGAAATGGAAAGAATTGAAATAGATAGAATAGTTATCAAAGAAGGGCTGTGGAAGTGTTTTAGAATGATCCTTCAAGTGATGATGGATTCGGCCTCTAATGGTGATGATGGACGAATGCCTTGTTGATGATGAAGGATAATTCAAAGATGAAGAATTGGAAATTTGAGAATTTGGTGATGATATAGGCGTGATATGGTGATGGACTATGGTGATGATATAGGCGTGATAATGGAAGATGGATTATGGTGATGGAAATAGTATCTTATAAAACTAAGAAAGAACCAATGCTATAAAGAGCAAAGACCCGTTTCTTATAAGTCTTGCAAGGGATGGTAAGAAAGGACTTTAACCCTCTAGTTATAAGAACAAGGAACCAGAAGTATCAATAAGGGAATGATGCCACAAGCTTTAGAAAAGGCTTGCTTAATCGATATAGTTCGAAAAAGAACTTGAAGAGAGAATAATCTCAAAAAGAGTTTATATTATCAAAGGGTGTCGTTTACAAATGCATGCAAAAGCCTATTTATAGATTTGAAAAGGCTTGGCCGAATAAATACATGCCTTTTCAATAAAACTACATGTCTTAAAACGAAAATAAATGATGCTTGGATGAGGGGAGATGTCTTTGGCCGAATGGTTCCCATATCTCTTCATCTTGGCGCCAACTTGAAGCATGATGAGGTTTAGGCCGAATAGAGAGAAGCCTCTTCATTTTGGCGCCTATTTCATTCACATGCAAAGCACATGGGTGGCTGGTCATGTGGCACTCACATGGATGGTGTAGAATGCTTAAGGCGTGGACTCCTCCATGGCGTGAAGATGAACAGCAACTTAGGCGTGACTTGGCATCAAACATGTGTCTAGGTGACATGGCATCAATGGGGAAGCAACTAATTATAAAATGTCACATTTGTGTGAAAGAACCTTTCATCATTTGAGCTACTTCCCATGAGTTTGAGCTGAAGTTGAGCTGGCCATAGATGAAGGACATGTGTACAAGTCATAGGACAACTCCTTGTGAAAAGGCACTTCTCGGAATGGCAACTCTTCGCGGAAAGGTACGAATCCATAAAAATTGACCTAGACCATATTTGTAGTGCTCTGTGTGGTGAAGATGATGGTGTAACTCTCCAGCTGAAATGAAGTCTCTAGCTAGCTCAAAAGTCCAGCTCAAGTGAGCTATGAGCTCGGGGGTTAGCTAGCAACTTTTCACCATTTGTTATTGAGCTGTCCCGGAGTTGTTCTAGTCAAGTTTCCTAAGCTCATTGACTCCAATGCTAGCTTTAAGTCAGCTCCCATCATGTGGCCAAATATGCACCTACAAAAGAAAGCATATTATAAGCTAAGTAATATAGGATATAAATATATAAATATGTGGACTATAGGTTATAATAATAACTCATGCATCATATGATAATGAATGAATATTATTATTATAACTATAATTTATTTGCTTGAATATCAATCAATGATGCAAACCATATAATGAATGAATGCACATGTTATGATAATTCAAGTATAGTCTAATCTTCATATGTATGCTTATAATAGTATATAATGCATAAATAAGTAAATATAAGATAAAGTAAGGAAGAACTCCCTTAGAACCAGCTTTGAATAATCTCCATGGTGTGATCAAGTCATGGATAAAGTTGGAGCTAGACAGGATCACATCATCCTCCCCTTCTTTTATGCGATTTATCCTCAAATCGAAATGTGACTTCTCCTTAGTGTCCTCCCATCCGATATATGCAACAGGGATCTTTATGAAATGATTCTTTTCATAAGTCATATCCTTTGAATAAGTGCTTTGAACGTACATGACCTGAAAAGAAAGATAACTCTCATAAGTAAAAACATGATTAAATACAAATAAAGGAAAATTGTACTTCCTGTTAGTGTTTGATGGTTGGTTAAAAATCATGTCTGTTGAAGACATGTTTCTTTGAATGATCATGTTCCTTGGCATCCCAAAAGTCATGTCCATTGGATCATGAAAATTCACGATTTTATGCTCTTGAAGGGTCACGTCCATTAAGCCTTTATGATTCACGTCTCTTGGCTCTTTCCCTTGACAAATTGTGTCTTTTGAATCATCCTTGTCATCACAAATTGAAAAGATAATGCCACAGACATGAATTGAATTGCTGTAAAATGAATCAAAATAAGTAAATGAAAAACTATTGACAAGATGAATGGACATATCAAACCAGGGCGGATGTTTAATGGGAGTTGGTTGCTGAATTCTTTTCATAATTGGAAATGCACTTGGAATTTCAATGAACACAACTCTTGGCACTTCAAGTGACATTTCTCTTGGAACTGCAAACGACGTTATCTTTGAAACATCAAGAGATATGTTTCGTTGACTACCAAAAGTAACAACTATTTGTTCTTCAAAAGTCACATCTTTTAGTCCTGCAAAAGCCATGATTCTTGAATCATCACCTTGAAAAGATACGTCTCTGAAATTTCCCTGCAAAACAGAAAGAAGGATAGGAGAAGAAAGGTTAGATAAAATTTGTTCTTCACTCTCCTCTTTTTCTCCAAATTTATCTTTCTTATTTTCAACTCCAATGTTTTCTTCATCTACTGTTTGATTCACATTAATTTCAACGTTTTTGAATGATTCCATTCTTTTATTCAAATGGTGTTGCTCTTCATTTACTTGACTAGGAGAAAGTGGCGTCAAAGTGAATTTCTTGCCTTTATGGGTTATAGAAAATCTGTTTGTAAACCCATCATGGATTGCTCGTCTATCAAATTGCCACGGTCTTCCCAAAAGTATATGTCCAGCATCCATTGGTACAACATCACAAAGAACTTCATCTTGATATTTGTCGATTGAAAACGGGATGACAACTTGCTTTTTGACTTCTAACTCTTCATCTTCATTTAATCCTTGCAAAACATATGGGCTAGGATGTTTGAATGTTGTAAGTCCCAATTTCTTGACCATGTATGTGCTTGCAATGTTTGTACAACTTCCTCCATCAATAGCTACAAGACACACTTTACCATTTACATGGCAACGAGTGTGAAATGTGTTTGTTCTTTGTTGTTCATCCTCCAATGTTTGGAAAGATGGAAGATCACAAGACATTGTTAGTATAAAAATAAAAAAAATTAAAACCTTACCAGCACACTCACAAAAGCCTCACATGGTCACTCCAAAGATATTTAAGACTTCACTCCACTCGTGTTTGCACTCGGGGATATGTTCTTGGCTTTTTTTTTATACCCCTTCTGATCACCCTGTCGTTTGCCTTTTACCGCTCAATTCTCTTTTGTGGGTCCTTTAAAGAACTAACTCAAGATTGAGCAAGTTTCTTAGTTTGTGCGTCGGCTTAAAACAATATGGTTAGGGTATAGAAATGGTTATGGTAAAGGTAGGATAGAAAAGGTTAAGAAAAGGATAAAGGTAATGAAATAAGAAAAGATGAAAGAAAAGGAAATGAAATAGTAAATAAGTGAAGATAACTTACAACTCAAGTTGCAACACTTACTATCTTACTTCACAAGAAACAATAAGGATACCTCCTTCAAGTTTGATGTTGGGCAGATTGTATGGTGCTTCTCTTTGAGTGTACTTTCCAACTTGCTTCACTTTTCTTTTGCTTTTGATTTTCTTCTTTTTCTTTTCTTTCTTTTGCACTCCAAATTTGATGTAGGAGTCTTTTTCTTTTCTCGTTTGTTTTCTTCTTTCTTGTTGCTTTTTTTTTTGTTGTAGCACTTTGTATGTCAATCCACCAAAGCTCTGATTACCGCTTGATGTAAGGCTAACCAGACTTCTTCAATTATGGAGAAGTTGGCAACCTTGTTGTTTCCCGATCTAGGAAAGACACCAAATGCTACACCTTGAATTGGAAATCAATCTGCACAAAAGAAGAATTATTGGTTAAATAATTGAATAATAAAGAAAGGAAATAGAAATGGAAATAATTGAAATGGATAGAATAGTTATCAAAGAAGGGCTGCAGAAGTGTTATAGAATGATCCTTCAAGTGATGATGGATTCGGCCTCTAATGGTGATGATGGACGAATGCCTTGTTGATGATGAAGGATAATTCAAAGATGAAGAATCGGAAATTTGACAATTTGGTGATGATATAGGTGTGATATGGTGATGGACTATTATGATGATATAGGCGTGATAATGGAAGATGGATTATGGTGATGGAAATAGTATCTTATAAAACTAAGAAAGAACCAATGCTATAAAGAGCAAAGACCCGTTTCTTATAAGTCTTACAAGGGATGGTAAGAAAGGACTTTGACCCTCTAGTTATAAGAACTAGGAACCAGAAGTATCAATGAGGGAATGACGCCACAAGCTTTAGAAAAGGCTTGCTTAATCGATATTGTTCTAAAAAGAACTTGAAGAGAGAATAATCTCAAAAAGAGTTTATATTATCAAAGGGTGTCGTTTACAAATGAATGCCAAAGCCTATTTATAGATTTGTAAAGGCTTGGCCGAATAAATACATGCCTTTTCGGCAAAAGTACATGTCTTAAAACGAAAATAAATGATGCTTGGATGAGGGGAGATGTCTTTGGCCAAATGGTTCCCATATCTCTTCATCTAGGCGCCAACTTGAAGTATGATGATGTTTATGCCGAATAGAGAGAAGCCTCTTCATTTTGGCGCCTATTTCATTCACATGCAAAGCACATGGGTGGCTGGCCATATGGCACTCACATGGATGGTGTAGAATGCTTAAGGCGTGGACTCCTCTATGGCTTGAAGATGAAAAGCAACTTAGGCGTGACTTGGCATCATACATGTGTCTAGGTGACATGGCATCAATGGGGCAGCAACTAATTATGAAAGGTCACATTTGTGTGAAACAACCTTTCATCATTTGAGCTACTTCCCATGAGTTTGAGCTGAAGTTGAGCTGGCCATAGATGAAGGACATGTGTATAAGTCATAGGAGAGCTCCTTGTGAAAAGGCACTTCTCGGAATGGAAACTCTTCGCGGAAAGGTACGAATCCACAAAAATTGACCTATACCATATTTGTAGTGCTCTGTGTGGTGAAGATGATGGTGCAACTCTCAAGCTGAAATGAAGTCTCTAGCTAGCTCAAAAGTCCAGCTGAAGTGAGCTATGAGCTCGGGGGTCAGCTGGAAACTTTGTCCCAAAATGTTCTTGAGCTGTCCCGGAGTTGTTCTAGTCAAGTTTCCTAAGCTCATTGACTCCAATGCTAGCTTTAAGTCAGCTCCCATCATGTGGCCGAATATGCACCTACAAAAGAAAGCATATTATAAGCTAAGTAATATAGGATATAAATATATAAATATGTGGACTATAGGTTATAATAATAACTCATGCATCATATGATAATGAATGAATATTATTATTATAACTATAGATTATTTGCTTGAATATCAATCAATGATGCAAACCATATAATGAATGAATGCACATGTAATGATAATTCAAGTATAGTCTAATCTTCATATGTATGCTCATAATAGTATATAATGGATAAATAAGTAAATATAAGATAAAGTAAGGAAGAACTCCCTTAGAACCAGCTTTGAATAATCTCCATGGTGTGATCAAGTCATGGATAAAGTTGGAGCTAGACAGGATCACATCAAAGCATGATGGACGCAAGGTAACCTTGCTGCCTTTAATGCCTAAAGAAGTACAAAAAGATCAATTGCATATGCAAAAGAGTGTACAAGCATGGCGCAAAAACAAAACCCCAACGAAGAATGAAGAGGAACGAAACAAGAAACCAAACTTCTTCATAAAGAAAGACGATGGTTCAATGAAGAAAAATGAAGGGTATCCTACGAAAAATGGTGATGGTTAGGACTTAAAGTAACAATTCTTCTCCAATGGTTTTAATCTTCAAAAGGTAAGTACCCCTACATATGAAACCTTTTCTCTTCTCACTTTTCAGGACCAATCACGTGAAAGGTCACTTTCAAAAGGGATATCCCTAGATAAATATCATTCCTAAAAGGTACCTGTTGGAAAATCATATTCCAAAGAAAGATCTAAAAGGAAATCTTACGAAAGGAAACCTAATGGAAAAACACAAATGTTCAAAGGATGCTTTCTTTTAGAAAAGAGACGTGAAGCTATGAAGGGACAGAAAGAACTCGATTTGAGGACAAATCACCCTAAAGAAGGGGGGATGATGAAAGCACATTTTCATATACAAAGGGAGTACTTTTGAACATCTTTATATTGAATTTACTTATTACTAGCTTTATAATAAATTCTATTATAATACATTTTATGATAAGAATATTAGTTATATAACTTAGTATGGATACATCATGCACATTGTTATTTAATATGTTTAGTATGTTAGAATAATCTTATAATCATATTAAGCATGATTATCACATATACATTAAGGCAGCATATTAATTATACATTTCATTAGTTCATATGCATTCATATTAGCTCTTAAGCTTCATGCATTATCTTACACATATTATGAGATGATATATTTAGCTCATGACCTTCAATCATAGCTCACATTACCTTATTCTTACATGGAAGTAAGGTATTTAGCTCATAACAACTCAATACCATGGACTTACCTTGTTTTCTTGCACATATAGGTGCATTTGAGTGTGATGCATGATGAGGTAGCTTGGTGGATGATTTAGACGTTCTATGCAGCTCACAAATAGCTCACAAAGTACAAGGCAGCTCATGGAACAATAAGGAAAGCTCAATTCAACTTGAGGAGCTCAAGGTTAGCTAAACTCAGCTAGTTGAACTATTTGGACTTGAGTTGTCAAAAATGATGTCAATGGTAGCTGAATATAGCTGAACGTGCTGTTATGAAGCTCATAAGGATTCAGCTAGGAAGCTTGTTCACAAACAACCCATGCTTTCTAACTAGTTCCACACTTAAGCTAGCTTGGTAGGAGACATGCACGCCCAAGATGGAGCACATGACCAGCCATCATTCCATGCACAAGGCTGCACCACAAGGCTCCCTAGATCACCCATGTGCATGCCATATGACCAGCCCCCATGTGCCTTGCATGTGGACTCATTAAGGCGCCAAGATGAAGAGCCATTTAACCATTCGGCCAAGCATCATCTCCTCTCCCATTTGGCGCCAATTTGAAGGGATACAAGTGTTAATCGGCCAAGGATCATTTCCCTCCATCAAGGGCCGAACCAACATCACTTTTAGAATTTAAATTATGTCTTTATAGGGAGATACATGGGCTGGCCAAACCATTATGATATAGTCACGTCTACACCAGATCCGGAGGTCATGCCACACGGTCCCATTACTAGGTCAAGGGCCAAACAATTCAGGGAAGTTCTCTTAACTAAGTGTCTTGAAGCTTTTGATTCATTTGATAACTTAACACTCTCTTATGTTATGTTATATAATGTTTTAATAGCTAAAGTATAACTTAGTATGAACACATCTTACACATTGTTATTTTTAATATGTTAAGCATGTTAGGATAGTTTTATTATCATAATAAGCATGATTATTATATATACATCAAGGCATCATACTTATAATGCATTTCATTAGTTTATTTGCATTCATATTAACTCTTAGGCTTTATACATTATCTTACACATATTAGGAGATGATGTACTTAGCTCATGACCATCATACTTAGCTCACATTACCATAAACAAACATGGCAGTAAGGTATTTAGCTCGTTTTAGCTCAATATCATGAACTTACCTTGTTTCCTTGCACATATAGGTACAATGGAGTGTGATGCACATTGAAGTAGCTTGGTGAATGATTTGGACGTCATATATAGCTCACAAAGTACAAGGCAGCTCATGGAATGCTAAGGGAAGCTCGATTCAGCTGGAGAAGCTTCAGGCTAGCTAAACTTAGCTAGTTGGACTATTTGAAGCTGAGTTGATAAAAGTGATGACAAAGGTAGCTGAATGTAGCTGAACATGCTGTTATGGAGCTCAAAAGGACTCGGCTAGGAAGATCATTCAGAAACAGCCCCATGCTTGCTAGCTAGCTCAACACTCAAAGCTAGCTTGGAGGAGACACATGCACGCCTAAGAAGAAGCACATGACCAGCCATCATCCAATGCACATGGGTGCACCACAAGGCTTCCTAGAACACCCATGTGCCGTGCATATGACCAGCCCCCATGTGCCTTGCATGTGAACTCATTTAGGTGCCAAGATGAAGAGCCCTCTCCCTATTCGGCCAAGCATCATCTTCCATCCAAATTGGCGCCAACTTGAGGAGACACAAGAACTATTCGACCAAGGATCATTTCCCTCCATCTAGGGCCGAACCATCCTCTCTTTTAGCATTTAAATTATGTCTTTATAGGGAGATACATAGGCTGGCCGAATCATGTTGTATTTATTCGGCCATGTCTCTCAATTTCCTATAAATAGGAAAACATTCCATCATTTGTAACTAGACCTTTTATTTAATTAAAGTGAGATTATTCTCTTCTTAAGTCCTGGTGACTTTTTATCGACTTATCAAGTATTTTATACTTGTGGCATCAACCCCTTTTCTTTCATCTTGATACTTCTGGTTCCTAGTTCATATAACTAGTGGGTCAAAGTACTTAACACCATCCCTTGAAGAAGCAATATAAAGATTGGGTCTCTGCTCTCTATAGCATTGGTTCTTCTTTGAGATTTCTTCAAGATACTATCCTCACAACCATCCTTTTATTTCATCTCCATAACCATAGCCTTATCAACTATCTTTTGCTTCCATTACTCATTATTTAAATAGCCTACCAATTTACCCATACGTCTACCACCCTTAACCATTCTATTTTGAGCCATTCACTTTGCAGGTTGTTTTGCTTCCTTCCTAGATCCACAATCATTTGAAAAGGTACAAGTACCTTACATCAAGCGGTAATCAGAGCTTTGGTGGAAGAAGCAACGTGCAACAACAACAAAAAGAAAAATACAAAAATAAGTGCAAAAGTGAAGTGCAAAGTCAAAGAAAAAAAAAAAAAATCAGCAAAGAAAATTGAAGGACTCAAAAGTCAAAGCACTCAAAAAGAAGAAAAAAGCAAAGAAAAGAAAGAAAAGTTGGAAGCACTCATCAACAATTCTCATCACCAAGCATTTTCAAGTAAGCCTTTAAAATTGATTGTGGTGATAGAAGGATGTGAAGTGACTTGTGTAAGTAACCCTTTCATTCTCTTCTTTCTAATTTCTAAGCCACCTTTTCAATTATATTTGCTTTCCATTCCTACTAACCATTTGTAGCCGACGCCAAACAAGTGAAATTACTCGATATAGTCTTGAGTAAAAGTTCATTAGAACTTGAGACAAGAGAATTGAGGGATAAAGGCAGGAGCGTGTGTAAGATCAGAAGAGGACAAGTAAAAGCCATTAAAGTCCTAGAGTGCAAACACGAGCGGATTGAGTGAAATCAAGTTTTCTTGGAGTGACTCATGAGGCTTTGTGAGAGTATATTCTGGTAAGGTCCTAACACATTTCAATTTTTTCCTTATTTGCTAACATGTCTTTTCCATCCAACATTTTTGTAGTCAAAAGGACTTTGAACATTCAAAGTCAAGATGATGAACAAAGAGAAAATATCTTCCATACCAAATGTCACGTGGGAGATAAAATTTGTGTGGTGATCATTGATGGAGGAAGTTGTACCAATGTAGCAAGTACTCACATGGTGGAAAAGTTGGGTCTCAAGACTTCCAAACATCCTCATCCTTACAAACTCCAATGGCTCAACGATGTGGGAGAAGCCAAGGTAACCAAGCAAGTGATTGTACCTTTCTCAATTGGAAGATACAATGATGAAGTCCTTTGTGACGTGGTGCCCATGAGTGCAAGTCACCTTATACTAGGACGTCCTTGGCAATATGATAAGAAAGCCACCCATGACGGATTCTCTAACAAGTACTCATTCCAACATCAGGGAAAGAAAATCATATTGGCACCTTTGTTACCAAGCCAAGTTCAGGAATGTCAAGTGACCCTCAAATCACGCATAGAATAATGGGAGAAAGAAAAGAAGGCCAAAGAAATCCATACTCCAAAGATGAATATCTATGCCAGCAGAGAAGATATTCGGAAACATTTATCAACTAAGAAAGCTCTACTTATACTTATGTATAAGGAAAGTTTTCTTCTTACTAACCCTCCTAAAGGTTTGCCTTCTTCTATTTCTAATCTTTTGCAGGAATTTGAGGATATGTTTCCTGAGGAAATTCCCGATGGATTTCCACCGATTAGAGGAATTGAACATCAAATTGATTTCATTCCTAGAGCCACCATTCCTAATAGACCAGCATATAGGAGCAATCCTGAAGAAACAAAGGAATTGCAAAGACAAGTCAAAGAACTCCTAAACAAAGGTTACATTCGAGAAAGCTTAAGTCCATGTGCTGTCCCCGTTTTGTTGGTACCAAAGAAAGATGGAACTTGGAGAATGTGCATGGATTGTAGAGCAGTGAATCAAATCACTATCAAATATAGGCACCCTATACCTCGGTTGGATGATATGCTTGATGAACTTAGCGGGGCCAATATCTTCTCCAAAATTGATTTGAAAAGTGGCTACCACCAGATAAGAATGAAGGAAGGTGATGAGTGGAAAACTGCGTTCAAGACCAAACAAGGTTTGTATGAATGGTTAGTCATGCCTTTTGGCTTGACTAATGCCCCTAGTACCTTTATGCGTTTAATGAATCATGTCCTTCGGCCTTATATTGGTAAGTTTTGTGTTGTTTACTTTGATGATATCTTGATATACAGTAAGTCATTGAAAGATCATGTTGAACACTTACGATCTATTCTTAGCACTTTGAGAGAAGTGCATTTATATGCTAATCTCAAGAAGTGTGATTTTTGTACTAATCAAGTTACTTTCTTAGGCTTTATTGTAAGTTCACAGGGATTATCAGTGGATCCAGAGAAGATTAAGGCAATACAAGAATGGCCAAAACCGGTTAATGTCAGTCAACTTCGAAGTTTCCATGGATTAGCCAGTTTTTACAGAAGGTTTGTACCAAACTTTAGTTCCATTGCTGCACCCTTAACAGGGATTATTAAGAAGAATTCAAACTTCTCTTGGGGCAATGAACAAGACAAATCTTTTAACGAACTCAAAGATTGTTTGATAAAGGCCCCATTACTAGTCTTGCCAAACTTTGAGAAAACATTTGAAGTTGAATGTGATGCTTCCGGAATTAGAATTGGTGCTGTTTTAAGTCAAGAAGGAAAACCCATTGCCTATTTTAGTGAAAAACTAAATGGTGCAACTCTGAACTATCCAAACATATGACAAAGAGATGTATGCACTCATTCGAGCATTGGAAACTTGGCAGCACTATTTATTGCCAAAGGAATTCGTTATACACACTGACCATGAAGCATTAAAGCATATCAAAGGACAACACAAACTCAACAAGAGACATGCCAAATGGGTTGAATTTCTTGAGTCTTTTCCCTATGTCATCCACTATAAGAGAGGAAAGGATAATGTCGTGGCAGATGCTCTTTCACGCAGGTATGTCTTACTTAACACTTTGGATTCCAAACTTGGTTTTTCATTTATTAAGGAACATTATGCTACTGATTTGGACTTTGGAGAAAGATATAAGTTATGTGAAACAGGTGCTCATGATAAGTATTATCAGCATGATGGATATCTTTTCAAAGAAGGACGATTATGTATTCCACAAGGTTCCATAAGAGAAGTGTTAACCAAAGAAGCACATGAAGGAGGACTCATGGGACACTTTGGAGTTGAAAAGACTCTTAGCATTCTGAAAGAACACCTCTTTTGGCCAAAGATGAAAAGGTATGTTGAAAAGGTATGTGAAAGGTGTTTAGTATATAAAAGGGCAAAATCAAGAGTCATGCCTCATGGATTATATATGCCCTTGCCAATACCAACCATGCCATGGATAGATATTTCAATGGACTTTGTTTTAGGTTTACCAAAAACAAAGAGTGGAAAGGATTCAATATTTGTGGTGGTTGATCGATTCTCCAAAATGGCTCACTTTATACCATGTCACAAGACTGATGATGCTATTCTTGTTGCCAACTTATTCTTCCGAGAAGTGGTAAGGTTACATGGACTTCCTCGAACCATTGTGTCAGATATAGACGTTAAGTTCCTAAGTCATTTTTGGAGGACTTTGTGGAGTAAAATAGGCAAAAAACTACTATTCTCTACTACATGTCATCCTCAAACGGATGGTCAAACTGAAGTAGTTAATAGAGTTTTATCAACGCTACTACGATCCATCATCAAGAAAAATATTAAGACATGGGAAGAATGCCTACCACACGTGGAATTTGCATACAACCGAACCATTCACTCGGCAACTAAACATTCTCCATTTGAGGTAGTGTATGGTTTCAATCCTTTAACTCCTTTGGACTTACTTCCTTTACCTTATGATCAGATAGTGAACAAAGATGGAAAGAACAAAGCAGAATTTGTTAAAAGACTCCATCAACAAGTCAAGGACAATATTGAGTGAAGGACAAGACAATATGAACAACAAGCAAACAAAGGAAGGAAGAAGGTAACTTTTGACGTAGGAGATTGGGTTTGGGTACACTTTAGGAAGGAAAGATTCCCAAACCAAAGGAAGTCTAAACTACTACCCCGAGGAGATGGTCCATTTCAGATTATAGAAAAGATCAACGACAATGCCTATAAAATTGAATTGCCCAGTGAGTTTGGTGGCGTCAGTGCTTCATTCAACATCACTGACTTAACTCCCTTTAAGGATGGACCCAATTTGGGGACAAATCGCTTAAAAGAAGGGGGATGATATAGTCACGTCTACACCAGATCCGGAGGTCATGCCACACGGTCCCATTACTAGGTAAAGGGCCAAACAATTCAGGGAAGTTCTCTTAACTAAGTGTCTTGAAGCTTTTGATTCATTTGATAACTTAACACTCTCTTATGTTATGTTATATAATGTTTTAATAGCTAAAGAATAACTTAGTATGAACACATCTTACACATTGTTATTTTTAATATGTTAAGCATGTTAGGATAGTTTTATTATCATATTAAGCATGATTATTATATATACATCAAGGCAGCATACTTATAATGTATTTCATTAGTTTATTTGCATTCATATTAACTCTTAGGCTTTATACATTATCTTACACATATTAGGAGATGATGTACTTAGCTCATGACCATCATACTTAGCTCACATTACCATAAACAAACATGGCAGCAAGGTATTTAGCTCGTTTTAGCTCAATATCATGAACTTACCTTGTTTCCTTGCACATATATGTACAATGGAGTGTGATGCACGTTGAGGTAGCTTGGTGAATGATTTGGACGTCATATATAGCTCACAAACAGCTCACAAAGTACAAGGTAGATCATGGAATGCTAAGGTAAGCTCGATTCAGCTGGAGAAGCTTCAGGCTAGCTAAACTTAGCTAGTTGGACTATTTGAAGCTGAGTTGCTAAAAGTGATGACAAAGGTAGCTGAATGTAGCTGAACATGCTGTTATGGAGCTCAAAAGGACTCGGCTAGGAAGATCATTCACAAACAGCCCCATGCTTGCTAGCTAGCTCAACACTCAAAGCTAGCTTGGAGGAGACACATGCACCCCTAAGAAGAAGCACATGACCAGCCATCATCCAATGCACATGGGTGCACCACAAGGCTTCCTAGAACACCCATGTGCCGTGCATATGACCAGCCCCCATGTGCCTTGCATGTGAACTCATTTAGGCGCCAAGATGAAGAGCCCTCTCCCTATTCGGCCAAGCATCATCTTCCATCCAAATTGGCGCCAACTTGAGGAGACACAAGAACTATTCGGCCAAGGATCATTTCCCTCCATCTAGGGCCGAACCATCCTCTCTTTTAGCATTTAAATTATGTCTTTATAGGGAGATACATAGGCTGGCCGAATCATGTTGTATTTATTCGGCCATGTCTCTCCATTTCCTATAAATAGGAAAACATTCCATCATTTGTAACTAGACCTTTTATTCAATTAAAGTGAGATTATTCTCTTCTTAAGTCCTGGTGACTTTTTATCGACTTATCAAGTATTTTATACTTGTGGCGTCAACCCCTTTTCTTTCATCTTGATACTTCTGGTTCCTAGTTCATATAACTAGTGGGTCAAAGTACTTAACACCATCCCTTGAAGAAGCAATATAAAGATTGGGTCTCTGCTCTCTATAGCATTGGTTCTTCTTTGAGATTTCTTCAAGATACTATCCTCACAACCATCCTTTTATTTCATCTCCATAACCATAGCCTTATCAACTATCTTCCGCTTCCATTACTCATTATTTAAATAGCCTACCAATTTACCCATACGTCTACCACCCTTAACCATTCTATTTTGAGCCATTCACTTTGCAGGTTGGTTTTGCTTCCTTCCTAGATCCACAATCATTTGAAAAGGTACAAGTACCTTACATCACATTATATCTCTATTCGGCCATACGCCTCCATTTACTATAAATGGGAAAGCATATCTTAATTGTACTCAGACCTTTTGATTAATATAAGTGAGAGCATTCTCTTTCTTAATTCCTGGTGACTTTTATCGACTTATCAAGTATTTTATACTTGTGGCGTCAACCCTTTCTTTTCACCTTGATACTTTTGGATCCTAGTTCTTATAACTAGTGGGTCAAAGTCCTTAACACTACCCCTTGAAGAAGCAATATAAAGTCTGGGTCTTTGCTCTCTATAGCATTGGTTCTTCTTTGAGACTTCTTTAAGATACTATTCTCACTACCATCCCTTTGTTTTATCTCCATAACCATAGTCATATTAACCATATTCCGCTTCCATAATTTATTATTTAAATATCCTACCTATTTCACCCATACGTTTACCACCTTAACCATCTCTTTGATCTATTCACTTGTGCAGGTTTTTTGCTTCCTTCCTAGATCCACAATCAATTGTTAAGGTACAAGTGCCTTACATCACTACATGTATAACATAAAGAAATAAATAAACTAAGTATATAAACTTAAATAATGTATAATATAAGAATGTGAACTATAGGTTATAATAATAACTCATGCATCATATGATAATGAATATTATTATTATAACTATAGATTATATGCTTGAATATCAATCAATGATGCAAACCATATGACATAATGAATGAATGCTCATGTTTTGATAATTCAAGTATAGTCTAATATGAAAATGTATGCCCATAATAATACATAGTGCATAAATGAGTAAATTTAAGATAAAGTAAGGTAAAACTCCCTTAGATTGAACTTGATGGATCTTCAATGATGTGATTATGTCATGAAGAAAGTTAGGGCTAGACAGGATCACATCATCCTCCCCTTCTTTTAGGCGATTTGTCCTCAAATCGAAAGGTGAATTATCCTTAGTGTTTTTCCATTCAAACGTTGCTGACTTGTCTTCAAAATATATCCATTCAGTAACAACATGTTCAAGACATTCCCTTTCGAAAAGATCTATGAGAGGATCTTTGTGAAAAGTTATAAACCTTGAATAAGTACCTTGATCCTCCTTGTCCTAAAAAGAAAGAAGACTTTCATAAGTAAGGAAATTATGAATCATTGTTAGGTTGAAAGTATACTCCGTGTTCACATCTTTTGGATGGCCAAGAGTGATGTCTTTTGAATCACAAGAGATGTTGCTTTGAACATTCATAACTTTTGGCATTCTAAAAGACACATTCTTTGGTCCTCCAAGAATCATGTCCTTTGATTGAAAAGTCACGCCTCTTGGCTCTTTCCCTTGACAAGTTGTGCATTTTAGATTGTCATGCAAATCAAAGAAAATTTGTACAATTTCATGGTTAGAATAATCATCCTTGATCTTTTGTCTCATCCATAAGCATTCTCGAATGACCTTGTCATAAAAAATTGATAAGATAATACCATAGAAATGAATAGATTTCCTGCAAAATAAATCAAATCATGTAAATGAAAAACTATTGACAAGATGAAAGGAATTATCAAACCAGGGTGGATGCTTAATGAGAGTTGGTTGTTGAATTCTTTCCTTGATGTGCAATGTACTTGGAATGTCAACGAACACAACTCTTGGAACTTCAAATGGCATAACCTTTGAAATATCAAGAGACATGTTTTGTTAATCACCAAAAGTCATGGCTATTGGTTCTTCAAAAGTCACATCTTTTGATTTTTCGAAAGACATGATTATTGAATCATCTCCTTGAAAAGATATATCTCTTGAATTCTCCTGCAAAAAAAGAGAGAATAGGAGGAAAAGTAAGGTTAGATAAAAAATATTCTTCACTCTCCTCTTTTCCTCCAAATTCATTATTTTCAACTCCAGCGGTTTCTGTATCCACTCTCCGTTCATCATTTTCACCTTCAACAATTTGTTCAACTTCAAAATTCTTTTGTTCATTTGAATATTTCTCCAAACATTCTTCAGTTGCATTGTCTTTAAGTTGTTCTTTCATTGCTTCAATGTTATTTTTCAAGGTGTTTTGATCTTCATTTACTCGGTTTGGTGAAAGTGGAGTCAAGATGATTTTCCTTTCATTGTGAAAGAAATAGTGTCAGTTTGTGAAACCATCATGGACAGCCCGCTTGTCAAATTGCCATGGCATCCTCAAGAGTAAATGACTTGTATGCATATGCACCACGTCACATAGAATCTCTTCTTTGTAACTTCCAAGTGAGAATGGAACAAGTACTTGTTTAGTGACCTTCATCTCTTCCTCGTTGTTCAACCATTGCAATTCATATGGGCTGGAATGTTTAATTTTTGTAAGCCCCAATTTGTTCACCATGTATGTACTTGCAATGTTTGTACAATTTTCTCCGTCAATAGCTACAAGAGACACTTTACCATTTACATGGCAACAAGTGTGAAATATGTTTGTTCTTTGCGGTTCGCCCTCTAATATTTGGAAAGATGAAAGATCATCATAAGACATTATTAGTACAAAGAAAATAAATTAAAACCTTATCATCATGCTCTCAAAGCCTCACAATCTTCACTCCAAAGAAAATTAAGAGATCACTCCACTCAATACTCGTGTTTACTCTCGGGAATATAATTTGGCTTTTAACAATTCCCCTTCTGATCTCACTCTCTCAATTAGCCTTTTTCCACTCAATTTATCTTGCTAAGTCCTTTGAAGAACTTACTCAAGATTAGAACAAGTTAAATTCTTTCCTTGTGTGCGTCGGTTGCAAATAAGGTTAGGGTAGAAAGAATAAAAGAAATGGAAAGGTAGAAGAAAATGAATTCAAGGTATTAAAATAAAGAAGTGGTTGATGACAAGGAAAATGGAAGGATAGAAAAGGAAGAGGTAACTTACAATTCAAGAAACAACACTTACTGTAACCTTTCTCAAGAAACAATAAGGTTATCTTCTCTTAGTGTAGATGGCCTCTTTGATGTTCTTGTAAAGGTAGAGCAATTTTTCCTTGGGTTGCTTTCTCTTTTTGAATTTTTCTTTTCTTTTCGTTTTTTTTCTTCTTTTTGTCTTTTCTTTTCTTTTTGCACTCCAATTTTGTTGAAGGTGCCTTTTCTCTTTTGAACTTGTTTTTGCTTTGAATGCCAATGACACATTTTTTGTCAATCCAACTATGCTCTGATTACCGCTAGATGTAAGGTGATCTACACGCTTTGGGAGAAGAGAGTAGATATCCTTATTGTGTCCTGATCTAGGATTGACAAGTACTGATGTCCTTGAATTATAAGCTTGGTTACAACATAGATAAGAAAAGGAAAATGATTAATAAATGAAGATTAATGAAATGATAAAGATAAGGAATGAAATGAAATAAACAAAGTATAGAGATGACTGTGGAATTGATGGTCTTGGTGGATGAAGATGATGGTGTTGATGATGAAATGGAGATGGTGTTGTTGTTGTATCTCAAACACGCCAAAGAAGAAATCATGTTAGGGAGCACAATCCTGGTCTTCACAAACTTGTTTGAGGAGTAGTGATAGTGTCTTCAACCCACTAGATATTAATCTAGGAATTTAGGAATCAGGATGGAAGGAATGACACCACAAGTATAGGAATTATACTTGTTTAATCGATAAAGTTCACAAAGAACATCGAAGAGAAAATAACTCATAAGAGTAATTTTTATATATGAGATGAGATTAGTAAAAATGATGGCAAGCCACTCTATTTATAGGAAATGAGAGGGCTTGGTCGAATGGTTACACGGTTGTTCAGTTGATACATGGCTTTTGATGAAAGTACATAATGCTTAAAATGAATTATTAAGTCCTTTGGGCTTGTGATGGTTCGGCTAACCCTTCATGAAGGGGATTATTGATTCAGCAATGATGAAGGAACATCTCCCTTGGCTGAATGGTGTTGTGTCTTCTCATCTTGGCACCAAAAGCTCTCATGTGCATGGCATGTGGGTGTCCGAATAGGCATGGAGCTTTATATCATGTTCCTTAGTGATTTAAGCCTCCAATGTTTACAATGTCTTCACCATCATGCTCTTGGATGTAAAGGCATCTTCATGGGCAGCATCATTTATGAAAGGTCACAATGTTTAAGAAATGTAACCCTTCATTGAGCTTCTTATGGTGTGAATGAGCTAAAGGTGAGTTGGCCATAGGTTACTTGTAGCATGGTGAACATTATGGCAGCTCTTTGTGAAAAGGTACCTCTTGAGGTGGTAACTATTCGTGAAAAGGTACGATTTCACATATTTTGACTTAGGACATATTTGAAGTTTCCTAAGTGGTGATAATGATGGTGCAGCTCACCAGCTGAAATGAGATCATCTTGTAGCTCAAATCCTCAGCTCAATCCAGCTATGAGCTCACGGTATCTAGACAACTTCTCACCAATTTGATTCTTATGTTCTCTTAATCGTTCCCATGTAAGTATCCTTGTTGTTGCATGCTCCATTTAGCTCCAATGTAGCTCCCAAATATTGGCCCAATATTCCTACATGCATAACATAAAGAAATAAACTAAGTATATAAACTTAAATAATGTATAATATAAGAAAGTGAACTATAGGTTATAATAATAACTCATGCATCATATGATAATGAATATTATTATTATAACTATAGATTATATGCTTGAATATCAATCAATGATGCAAACCATATGACATAATGATTGAATGCTCATGTTTAGATAATTCAAGTATAGTATAATATGCAAATGTATGCTCATAATAATAAATAGTGCATAAATGAGTAAATTTAAGATAAAGTAAGGTAGAACTCCCTTAGATTGAACTTGATGGATCTTCAATGATGTGAGTATCTCATGAAGAAAGTTAGGGTTAGACATGATCACATCATCCTCCCCTTCTTTTAGGCGATTTGTCCTCAAATCGAAAGGTAAATTCTCCTTAGTGTTTTTCCATTCAAACGTTGCTGACTTGTCTTTAAAATCTATCCATTTAGTAACAACTTGTTCAAGACATTCACTTTCAAAAATGGTGATGAAGATGGTAATGGATTGGTGGTAGAGTTGGCGTGAAGGTGATGGACTATGGTGATGGAAATATAGTATCTTATAAGACTAAGAAGGAACCAATGCTATAAAGAGCAAAGACCCATTTCTTATAAGTTGTTATAAGGGATGGTAGCAAGGACTTTTACCCACTAGTTATAGGATCTAGGAACCAGAAGTATCAAGGAAAGGGGTTTGATGCCACAAACTATGAAAGCTTGCTTAATCGATATAGTTCTAAAAAGAACTTGAAGAGATAATAATCTCACAAAGAGTTTTTATATTATCAAAGGGTTTTCTTACAAATGAAATGAAAAGAAATAGCCTATGTATAGTTTTCAAGGGGTTTAGGCCAAATAGATACTTGATGGTTCGGCAAAGGTTGAAACCCATTTGAAAATACATGATTTTTAATGAAAATACATAATTTTAATGAAGATAAATGCTCTTGGCCGAATGGTTATGTGTTGGTTCGGACCTAAGGATGTTTTGAATGCATTTGGAAGTTATTTGGGTGTCAAAATGAAGAGGAAGAAGCCTTTGGCCGAATAGGAAGCATCCCTTGGTGTTTTGGCGCCTATTTGATGTCACATGGAGTGCACATGCTTGAATGATGCACATGGCAGCCTACATGAATGCACATGGGTCTTATTGCAATGCTTTGGTGAGGTTGCAACCATACGATGGTGTCTTGAAGTCCATGGAATGAAGATGACACCAACTAGGTGTGCCATGGCTTCCAACATGCATCTAGGTGTCATTGGTCTTCGATCGGCAGCAACTTGTCATGAAAGGTCACATTATGTGGAAAGTAACCATTCATCATTTGAGCTACTTCCCATGTGTATGAGCTGAAGATGAGCTGGCCATAGATGAATGACATGTAGGTGAGTCTTAGGACGACTCCTTGTGAAAAGGCAGTTCTCAGAATGGCAACTCTTCGCGAAAAGGTACGAATCCACAAAATTTGACCTAGACCATATTTGTAGTGCTATGTGTGGTGAAGATGATGGTGCAACTCTCCAGCTAAAATGAGGTCTCTAGCTAGCTCAAAAGTCCAGCTCAAGTCAGCTATGAGCTCGGGGGTCAGCTGGCAACTTTGTCCTAAAATGATCTTGAGCTGTCCCGGAGTTGTCCTATTCAAGTTTCATTAGCTCCTAGACTCCGATTCTAGCTTTAAATCAGTTACCTTTATGTGGCCGAACATGCACCTACAAAAAGAAAGCATAATATAAGCTAAATATTTGAAGTAAATAACTTATAATATAAAGATGTGGACTATAGGTTATAATAATAACTCATGCATCATATGATAATGAATGAATATTATTATAACTATAGATTATATTCTTGAATATCAATCAATGATGCAAACCATATAATGAATGATTGCACATGTTATGATAATTCAAGTATAGTCTAATATGCAAATGTATGCTCATAATAATACATAGTGCATAAATAAGTAAATATAAGATAAAGTAAGGTAGAACTCCCTTAGAACCAGATTTGAATAACATCCATGGTGTGATCAAGTCATGGAGAAAATTGGAGCTAGACAGGATCACATCATAAGGAATGAAATGAAATAAACAAAGGATAGAGATGGCTACGGAATTGATGGCCTTAATGGATGAAGATGATGGTGTTGATGATGAAATGTAGATGGTGTTGTTGTTGTATCTCAAACACGCAAAAGAAGAAATAATGCTAAGGAGCACAATCCCGGTCTTCACAAACTTGTTTGAGGGGTGGTGATAGTGTCTTCAACCCACTAGATATTAATATAGGAATTTAGGAATCAAGATGACAGGAATGATGCCAAAAGTATAGGAATTATACTTGTTTAATCGATATAGTTCACAAATAACTTTAAAGAGAAAATAACTCATAAGAGTAATTTTTATATATGAGATGAGGTGAGTACAAATGATGAGAAGCCACTCTATTTATAGGAAATAAGAGGGCTTGGCCGAATGGTTACATGGTTGTTCGGTTGATACATGGCTTTTGATGAAAGTACATAATACTTAAAATGAATGATTAAGTCCTTTGGGCTTGTGATGGTTCGGCTAACCCTTTATGAAGGGGCTTATTGACTTGGCAATGATGAAGGAACATATCCCTTGGCCGAATGGTGTTGTGTCTTCTCATCTTGGTGCCAAAAGCTCTCATGTGCATGGCATGTGGGTGGCCGAATAGTCATGGAGCTTTATATCATGTTCCTTAGTGATATATGCCTCCAATGTTTACAATGTCTTCACCAGCATGCTCTTGGATGTAAAGGAATCTTTATGGGCAGCATCATTCATGAAAGGTCACAATGTTTAAGAAAGGTAACCCTTCATGTTTGAGCTTCTTGTGGTGTGAATGAGCTAAAGGTGAGATAGTCATAGGTGACTTGTAGCATGGTGAACATTATGGCAGCTCTTTGTGAAAAGGTACCTCTTGAGGTGGCAACTATTCGCGAAAAGGTACGATTTCATAAATTTTAACTTAGGATATATTTGAAGTGTCCTAAGTGGTGATAATGATAGTGCAGCTCCACAGCTAAAATGAGGTCATCTTGTAGCTCAAATCTTTAGCTAAATCCAGCTATGAGCTCACGGCATCTAGACAACTTCTCACCAATTTGATCCTTATGCTCTCTTAATCGTTCCCATGTAAGTCCTTGCTGTTGCATGCTCCGTTTAGCTCCAATGTAGCTCCCAAGTATTGGCCCAATATGCCTACATGCATAGCATAAAGAAATAAACTCAGTATATAAACTTATATATTGTATAATATAAGAATGTGAACTATAGGTTATAATAATAACTCATGCATCATATGATAATGAATATTATTATTATAACTATAGATTATATGCTTGAATATCAATCAATGATGAAAACCATATGACATAATGAAAGAATGCTGATGTTTTGATAATTAAAGTATAGTCTAATATGCAAATGTATGCTCATAATAATACATAGTGCATAAATGAGTAAATTTAAGATAAAGTAAGGTAGAACTCCCTTAGATTGAACTTGATGGATCTTCAATGATGTGAGTATGTCATGAAGAAAGTTAGTGCTAGACAGGATCACATCATCATCCCATTCTTTTAGGCAATTTTTCCTCTTTGATCTATTCACTTGTGCAGGTTTTTTGCTTCCTTCCTAGATCCACAATCAATTGTTAAGGTACACGTGCCTTACATCACTACATGTATAACATAAAGAAATAAATAAACTAAGTATATAAACTTAAATAATGTATAATATAAGAATGTGAACTATAGGTTATAATAATAACTCATGCATCATATGATAATTAATATTATTATTATAATTATAGATTATATGCTTGAATATCAATCAATGATGCAAACCATATGACAAAATGAATGAATGCTCATGTTTTGATAATTCAAGTATAGTCTAATATGCAAAAGTATACTCATAATAATACATAGTGCATAAATAAGTAAATATAAGATAAAGTAAGGTAGAACTCCCTTAGAACCAGTTTTGAATAACATCCATGGTGTGATCAAGTCATGGATTAAATTGGAGCTAGATAGGATCACATCATAAGGAATAAAATGAAATAAACAATGGATAGAGATGGCTGCGGAATTGATGGCCTTAATGGATGAAGATGATGGTGTTGATGATGAAATGTAGATGTTGTTGTTGTTTTTGTTGTATCTCAAACACGCCAAAGAAGAAATAATGCTAAGGAGCACAATCCCGGTCTTCACAAACTTGTTTGAGGGGTGGTGATAGTGTCTTCAACCCACTAGATATTAATATATGAATTTAGGAATCAAAATGGCAGGAATGTCGCCACAAGTATAGGAATTATACTTGTTTAATCGATATAGTTCACAAAGAACTTTGAAGAGAAAATAACTCACAAGAGTAATTTTTATATATGAGATGATTTGAGTACAAATGATGGCAAGCCACTCTATTTATAGGAAATGAGAGGGCTTGGCCGAATGGTTACACGGTTGTTCGGTTGATACATGGCTTTTGATGAAAGTGCATAATGCTTAAAATGAATGATTAAGTCCTTTGGGCTTGTGATGGTTTGGCTAACCCTTCACAAAGGGGCTTATTGATTCGGCAATGATAAAGGAACATCTCCCTTGGCCGAATGGTGTTGTGTCTTCTCATCTTGGTGCCAAAAGCTATCATGTGCATGGCATGTGGGTGGCCGAATAGGCATGGAGCTTTATATCATGTTCCTTAGTGATTTATGCCTCCAATGTTTACAATGTCTTCACCAGCATGCTCTTGGATGTAAATGCATATTCATGGGTATCATCATTCATGAAAGGTCACAATGTTTGAGAGAGGTAACCCTTCTTATTTGAGCTTCTTATGGTGTGAATGAGCTAAAGGTGAGATGGCAATAGGTGACTTGTAGCATGGTGAACATTATGGCAGCTCTTTGTGAAAAGGTACCTCTTGAGGTGAAAACTATTCGCGAAAAGGTACGATTTCACAAATTTTGACGTAGGACATATTTGAAGTGTCCTAAGTGGTGATAATGATAGTGCAGCTCCACAACTGAAATGAGGTCATCTTGTAGCTCAAATCTTCAGCTCAATCCAGCTATGAGCTCACGGTATCTAGACAACTTCTTACTAATTTGATCCTTATTCTCTCTTAATCGTTCCCATGTAAGTATCCTTGTTGTTGTATGCTCCATTTAGATCCAATGTAGCTCCCAAGTATTGGCCCAATATGCCTACATGCATAACATAAAGAAATAAACTCAGTATATAAACTTATATAATGTATAATATAAGAATGTGAACTATAGGTTATAATAATAACTAATGCATCATACGATAATTAATATTATTATTATAACTATAGATTATATGCTTGAATATCAATCAATAATGCAAACCATATGACATAATGAATGAATGCTCATGTTTTGATAATTCAAGTATAGTCTAATATGCAAAAGTATGCTCATAATAATACATAGTGCATAAATGAGTAAATTTAAGATAAAGTAAGGTAGAACTCCCTTAGATTGAACTTGATGGATCTTCAATGATGTGAGCATGTCATGAAGAAAGTTAGTGCTAGACAGGATCACATCATCCTCCCCTTCTTTTTGGCGATTTGTCCTCAAATTGAAAGTTGAATTCTCCTTACTGTTTTCAATTCAAACGTTGCTGACTTGTCTTTAAAAACATACATTTAGTAACAACTTGTTAAAGACATTTCCTTTCGAAAAGATCTATGAGAGGATCTTTGCGAAAAGTTATAAACCTTGAATAAGTACCTTGAACCTCCTTGTCCTAAAAAGAAAGAAGACTTTCATAAGTAAGGGAATTATGAATCATTGTTAGGTTGAAAGTATACTTTGTGTTCTTATCTTTTGGATAGCCAAGAGTGATGTCTTTTGAATCACAAGAGATGTTGCTTTGAACATTCATAACTTTTGGCATTCTAAAAGACACATTCTTTGGTCCTCCAAGGATCATGTCCTTTGATTGAAAAGTCACAGCCTTAGGTTCTTGAAGAGTCACGGCCTTTAAGCCTTTATTAATCATGCCTCTTAGCTCTTTCCCTTGACAAGTTGTGCATTTTAGATTGTCCTGCAAATCAAAGAAAATTTCTATAATTTCATGGTTAGAATAATCATCCTTGATCTTTTTCCTTATCCATAAGCATTCTCGAATGACCTTGTCATCAAAAATTGATAAGATAATACCATAGACATGAATAGATTTGCTAAAAAATAAATCAAAACATGTAAATGAAAAACTATTGACAATATGAAAGGAATTATCAAACCAGGGATGATGTTTAAAGGGAGTTGGTTGTTGAATTCTTTCCTGGATGTGCAATGCATTTGAAATGTCAACGAACACAACTCTTGGAACTTCAAGTGATGCTTCTCTTGGAACTTCAAATGGCATAACCTTTGAATTATCAAGAGACATGTTTTGTGAATCACCAAAAGTCATGGCTATTGGTTCTTCAAAAGTCACATCTTTTGGTTTTTCGAAAACCATGATTTTTAAATCATCTCCTTGAAAAGATATATCTCTTGAATTATCCTGTAAAACAAAAGAGAGAATAGGTGATGAAGTATGGTTAGATAAAAACTATTCTTCACTCTCCTCTTTTCCTCCAAATTCATTCTTTTCAACTCCCACGGTTTCTTCATCCACTCTCCGTTCATCATTTTCAACTCCAATAATTTGTTCAATTTCAAAATGCTTTTGTTCATTTGAATTGTTCTCCAAACATTCTTCAGTTGCATTGTATTTATGATGTTCTTTCATTGCTTCAATGTTCTTCTTCAAGGTGTTTTGATCTTCATTTACTCAGTTTGGTGAAAGTGGAATCAAGATGATTTTCCTTTCATTGTGAAAGAGAGAGTATCGGTTTGTGAAACCATCATAGACAACCCGCTTGTCAAATTTCCATGGCCTCCCCAAGAGTAAATGACTTGTATGCATATGCACCACGTCACATAGAATCTTTTCTTTGTAACTACCAAGTGAGAATGGAACAAGAACTTGTTTAGTGACCTTCATTTCTTCCTCGTTGTTCAACCATTACAATTCATATGGGCTGGAATTTTTAATCGTTGTAAGCCCCAATTTGTTCACCATGTATGTACTTGCAATGTTTGTACAACTTCCTCCGTCAATAGCTATAAGACACACTTTACCATTTACATGGCAACGAGGGTGAAATGTGTTTGTTCTTTGCTGTTCGTCCTCCAATATTTGGCATGATGAAAGATCATCATAAGACATTGTTAGTAGAAAGAAAATAAATTAAAACATTACCAGCACGCTCTCAAAGCTTCACAATCTTCACTCCAAAGAAAATTAAGATATCACTCCACTCAACACTCGTGTTTAATCTCGGGAATATAATTTGGCTTTTAACAATTCCCCTTCTGATCTCACTCTCTCAATTAGCCTTTTTCCACTCAATTTGTCTTGCTAAGTCCTTTGAAGAACTTACTCAAGATTAGAACAAGTTAAATTCTTTCCTTGTGTGCGTCGGCTGCAAATAAGGTTAGGGTAGAAATAATAGAAGAAATAGAAAGGTAGAAGAAAATGAATTCAAGGTATTAAAATAAAGATATGGTTGAAGACAAGGAAAATGGAAGGATAGAAAAGGAAGAGGTAACTTACAATTCAAGAAACAACACTTACTACAACTTTTCTTAAGAAACAATAAGGTTATCTTCTCTTAGTGTAGATGACCTCTTTGATATTCTTGTAATGGTATAGCACTTTTTCCTTGGCTTGCTTTCTCTTTTTGAATTTTTATTTTCTTTTCTTCTTTTTGTCTTTTTATTTTTTTTTTGCATTCCAATTTTATTGAAGGAGTCTTTTCTCTTTTGAACTTCTTTTTGCTTTGCACGCCAATGACACTTTTGTTGTTAATCCAACTATGCTCTGATTACCGCTTTATGTAAGGTGATCTACAAGCTTTGGGTGAAGAGAGTAGATAACCTTATTGTGTCCCGATCTAGGATTGACAAGTACTGATGTCCTTGAATTATAAGCTTGGATGCAACATAGATAAGAAAAGGAAAATGATTAATAAAGGAAGATTAATGAAATGATAAAGATAAGGAATGAAATGAAATAAACAAAAGAGAGAGATGGCCACGGAATTGATTGTCTTGATGGATGAAGATGATGGTGTTGATGATGAAATAGAGATGGTGTTGTTGTTGTATCTCAAACACGCCAAAGAAGAAATAATGCTAAGGAACACAATCCCGGTCTTCGCAAACTTGTTTGAGGGGTGGTGATAGTGTCTTCAACCCACTAGATATTACTATAGGAATTTAGGAATCAAGATGGAAAGAATGATGCCACAAGTATAGGAATTATACTTGTTTAATCGATAAAGTTCACAAAGAACTTTGAAGAGAAAATAACTTATAAGAGTAATTTTTATATATGAGATGAGGTGAGTACAAATGATAGTAGGCCACTCTATTTATAGGAAATGAGAGGGCTTGGCCGAATGGTTACATGGTTGTTCGGTTGATACCTGCCTTTTGATGAAAGTACATAATGCTTAAAATGAAAGATTAAGTCTTTTGGGCTTGTGATGGTTCGACTAACCCTTCATGAAGGGGCTTATTGATTTGGCAATGATAAAGGAACATCTCCCTTGGCCGAATGGTGTTGTGTCTTCTCATCTTGGCACCAAAAGCTCTCATATGCATGGCATGTGGGTGTCCGAATAGGCATGGAGCTTTATATCATGTTCCTTAGTGATTTAAGCCTCCAATGTTTATAATGTCTTCACGAGCATGCTCTTGGATGCAAAGGCATCTTCATGGGCAGCATCATTCATGAAAGTTCACAATGTTTGAGAAAGGTAACCCTTCTTGTTTGAGTTTCTTATGGTGTGAATGAGCTAAAGGTGAGATGGCCATAGGTGACTTGTAGCATGGTCAACATTATGGCAGGTCCTTGTGAAAATGTACCTCTTGAGGTGGCAACTATTCATGAAAATGTACGGTTTCACAAATTTTGACTTAAGACATATTAGAAGTGTCGTAAGTGGTGATAATGACGGTGCAGCTCCCTAGCTGAAATGAGGTCATCTTATAGCTCAAATCTTCAGCTCAATCCAACTATGAGCTCATGACATCTAGACAACTTCTCACCAATTTGATCCTTAAGCTCTCTTAATCATTCCCATGTAAGTAGAAAGAAAATAAATTAAAACCTTATCATCATTCTCTCAAAGCCTCACAATCTTCACTCCAAAGAAAATTAAGAGATCACTCCACTCAATACTCGTGTTTACTCTCGGGAATATAATTTCGCTTTTAACAATTCCCCTTCTGATCTCACTCTCTCAATTAGCCTTTTTCCACTCAATTTATCTTGCTAAGTCCTTTGAAGAACTTACTCAAGATTAGAACAAGTTAAATTCTTTCCTTGTGTGCATCGGCTGCAAATAAGGTTAGGGTAGAAATAATAGAAGAAATAGAAAGGTAGAAGAAAATGAATTCAAGGTATTAAAATAAAGATATGGTTGAAGACAAGGAAAATGGAAGGATAGAAAAGGAAGAGGTAACTTACAATTCAAGAAACAACACTTACTACAACCTTTCTTAAGAAACAATAAGGTTATCTTCTCTTAGTGTAGATGACCTCTTTGATATTATTGTAATGGTAGAGCACTTTTTCCTTGGCTTGCTTTCTCTTTTTGAATTTTATTTTCTTTTCTTTTTTTTCTTCTTTTTCTTTTTCTCTTTTTTTTTTTTTTTTTTTTTTTTGCATTCCAATTTTATTGAAGGAGTCTTTTCTCTTTTGAACTTCTTTTTGCTTTGCACGCCAATGACACTTTTGTTGTTAGTCCAACTATGCTCTGATTACCGCTTTATGTAAGGTGATCTACAAGCTTTGGGTGAAGAGAGTAGATAACCTTATTGTGTCCCGATCTAGGATTGACAAGTACTGATGTCCTTGAATTATAAGCTTGGCTGCAACATAGATAAGAAAAGGAAAATGATTAATAAAGGAAGATTAATGAAATGATAAAGATAAGGAATGAAATGAAATAAACAAAAGAGAGAGATGGCCACGGAATTGATTGTCTTGATGGATGAAGATGATGGTGTTGATGATGAAATAGAGATGGTGTTGTTGTTGTATCTCAAACACGCCAAAGAAGAAATAATGCTAAGGAACACAATCCCGGTATTCGCAAACTTGTTTGAGGGGTGGTGATAGTGTCTTCAACCCACTAGATATTACTATAGGAATTTAGGAATCAAGATGGAAAGAATGATGCCCCAAGTATAGGAATTATACTTGTTTAATCGATAAAGTTCACAAAGAACTTTGAAGAGAAAATAACTTATAAGAGTAATTTTTATATATGAGATGAGGTGAGTACAAATGATAGCAAGCCACTCTATTTATAGGAAATGAGAGGGCTTGGCCGAATGGTTACATGGTTGTTCGGTTGATACATGCCTTTTGATGAAAGTACATAATGCTTAAAATGAATGATTAAGTCCTTTGGGCTTGTGATGGTTCGACTAACCCTTCATGAAGGGGCTTATTGATTTGGCAATGATAAAGGAACATCTCCCTTGGCCGAATGGTATTGTGACTTCTCATCTTGGCACCAAAAGCTCTCATATGCATGGCATGTGGGTGTCCGAATAGGCATGGAGCTTTATATCATGTTCCTTAGTGATTTAAGCCTCCAATGTTTATAATGTCTTCAGGAGCATGCTCTTGGATGCAAAGGCATCTTCATGGGCAGCATCATTCATGAAAGTTCACAATGTTTGAGAAAGGTAACCCTTCTTGTTTGAGTTTCTTATGGTGTGAATGAGCTAAAGGTGAGATGGCCATAGGTGACTTGTAGCATGGTCAACATTATGGCAGGTCCTTGTGAAAATGTACCTCTTGAGGTGGCAACTATTCATGAAAATGTACGGTTTCACAAATTTTGACTTAAGACATATTAGAAGTGTCGTAAGTGGTGATAATGACGGTGCAGCTCCCTAGCTGAAATGAGGTCATCTTATAGCTCAAATCTTCAGCTCAATCCAACTATGAGCTCATGACATCTAGACAACTTCTCACCAATTTGATCCTTAAGCTCTCTTAATCATTCCCATGTAAGTATCCTTGTTGTTTCATGCTCCATTTAGCTCCCAAGTATTGGCCCAATATGCCTACATGCATAACATAAAGAAATAAACTCAGTATATAAACTTATATAATGTATAATATAAGAATGTGAACTATAGGTTATAATAATAACTCATGCATCATACGATAATGAATATTATTAATATAACTATAGATTATATGCTTGAATATCAATCAATGATGCAAACCATATGACATAATGAATGAATGCTCATGTTTTGATAATTCAAGTATAGTCTAATATGCAAAAGTATGCTCATAATTAAACATAGTGCATAAATGAGTAAATTTAAGATAAAGTAAGGTAGAACTCCCTTAGATGATGGATCTTTAATGATGTGAGAATGTCATGAAGAAAGTTAGGGCTAGGCAGGATAACATCATCCTCCCCTTCTTTTAGGCGATTTTTCCTCAAATCGAAAGGTGAATTCTCCTTAGTGTTTTTCCATTCAAACGTTGCTGACTTGTCTTCAAAATATATCCATTGAGTAACAACTTGTTCAAGACATTCCCTTTCGAAAAGATCTATGAGAGGATCTTTGTGAAAAGTTATAAACCTTGAATAAGTACCTTGAACCTCCTTGTCTTGAAAAGAAAGAAGACTTTCATAAGTAAGGGAATTATGAATCATTGTTAGGTTGAAAGTATACTCCATGTTCACATTTTTTGGATGGCCAAGAGTGATGTCTTTTGAATCACAAGAGATGTTGCTTTGAACATTCATAACTTTTGGCATTCTAAAAGACACATTCTTTGAAAGTCTTCATTTACTCGGTTTGGTGAAAGTGGAGTCAAGATGATTTTCCTTTCATTGTGAAAGAAAGAGTATCGGTTTGTGAAACCATCATGGACAGCCCACTTGTCAAATTGCCACGGCCTCCCAAGAGTAAATGACTTGTATGCGTATACCCCACGTCACATAGAATCTCTTCTTTGTAACTTCCAAGTGAGAATGGAACAAGTACTTGTTTAATAACCTTCATCTCTTCGCCGTTGTTCAACCATTGCAATTCATATGGGCTGAAATTTTTAAACATTGTAAGCCCCAATTTGTTCACCATGTATGTACTTGCAATGTTTGTACAACTTCCTCCGTCAACAGTTACAAGACACACTTTACCATTTACATGGCAACGAGTGTGAAATGTGTTTGTTCTTTGTTGTTCGTCCCCCAATATTTGGAAAGATGAAAGATCATTATAAGACATTGTTAGTAGAAAGAAGATAAATTAAAACCTTACCAGCATGCTCTCAAAGCCTCACAATCTTCACTCCAAAGAAAATTAAGAGATTACTCCACTCAACACTCGTGTTTATTCTCGAGAATATAATTTGGCTTTTACCAATTCCCCTTCTGATCTCACTCTCTCAATTAACCTTTTTCCACTCAATTTCTCTTGCTAAGTCCTTGAAGAACTTACTCAATATTAGAACAAGTTAAATTCTTTCCTTGTGTGCGTCGGCTACAAATAAGGTTAGGGTAGAAAGAATAGAAGAAATGGAAAGGTAGAAGAAAATGAATTCAAGGTATTAAAATAAAGATATGGTTGAAGACAAGGAAAATGGAAGGATAGAAAAGGAAGAGGTAACTTACAATTCAAGAAACAATACTTACTGTAACATTTCTCAAGAAACAATAAGGTTATCTTCTCTTAGTGTAGATGGCCTCTTTGATGTTCTTGTAATGGTAGAGCACTTTTTCCTTGGCTTGCTTTCTTTTTTCGAATTTTTTTTTTTCTTTTTTTTTTTATTCTTTTTGTCTTTTCTTTTCTTTTTGCAATCAAATTTTATTGAAGGATTCTTTTCTCTTTTGAACTTCTTTTTGCTTTGCACGCCAATGACACTTCTGTTATCAATCCAACTATGCTCTGATTACCGCTTGATGTAAGGTGATCTACAAGCTTTGGGTGAAGAGAGTAGATAACCTTATTGTGTCCCGATCTAGAATTGACAAGTACTAATGTCCTTGAATTATAAGCTTGGCTGCAACATATATAAGAAAAGGAAAATGATTAATAAAGGAAGATTAATGAAATGATAAAGATAATGAATGAAATGAAATTAACAAAGGATAGGGATGGCCGTAGAATTGATGGTCTTGATGGATGAAGATGATGGTGTTGATGATGAAATGGAGATGGTGTTGATGTTGTATCTCAAACACGCCAAGGAAGAAATAATGCTAAGGAGCATAATCCCGGTCTTCACAAACTTGTTTGAGGGGTGGTGATAGTGTCTTCAACCCACTAAATATTAATCTAGGAATTTAGGAATCAGGATGGAAAGAATGACGCCACAAGTATAGGAATTATACTTGTTTAATCGATAAAGTTCACAAAGAACTTTGAAGAGAAAATAACTCATAAGAGTAATTTTTATATATGAGATGAGATGAGTACAAATGATGGCAAGCCACTCTATTTATAGGAAATGAGAGGGTTGTGCCGAATGGTTACATGGTTGTTCGGTTGATACATGTGATGTGATCCGATTCAACGTCAAAAAATGGACTTGCATCTCCAACCTTTCACAATAATCAAAGGGGGATTTTCTTCAACTTAATATTTATTTATACCATAGTTATGACAATAGCTTACATACATTATATTTATAGTTATGATGATGATATTATGAATGTATGAAGTTATTGTTATGAACCACATATTTATATATTTATATTTTATATTACTTAGCTTATAAAAGCTTTCTTTTGTAGGTACATGTTCGGCCACATGTTGGGAGCTGATTTAAAGCTAGCATGGGAGTCAATGAGCTAGGAAAACTTCCATAAGATGACTCGGGAGATCATGAAGAACAAATGATGAAAAGCTGTCAGCTGACCTCCGAGCTCATAGCTCACTTGAGCTGGACTTTTGAGCTAGCTAGAGACTTCTTTTCAGATGGAGAGTTGCACCATCATCTTTTCCACATAGAGCACTACAAATATGGTCTATGTCGAATTTTGTGAATTCTTACCTTTTCGCGAAGAGTTTCCAATCCAAGAAGTGCCCTTTCACAAGGAGCTGTCCTAAGACTCATTGACATGTATTGAATCTATGGCCAGCTCATCTTCAGCTCAAACACATGGGAAGTAGCTCAAATGATAAAAGGTTGCCTTCCACAAATGTGACCATTCATAAATAGTTGCTGCCCCATTGATGCCATGTCACCTAGATGCAAGTTTGATGCAAAGTCATGCCTAAGTTGCTGCTCAAATTCATGCCAAGAAGAAGCCACACCATAAGCCCCTATGCCACCCATGTGAGTGCCTCATGAACAACCCACACATGTTGCATGCATGTGGATGAAATGGGTGCCAAAAGGAAGAGGCTTCTAACCATTCGGCCAAAGCATCATCTTGTTTCAAATTGGCGCCAAGATGAAGAGACAAGGGAACCATTCGGCCAAAGACATCTCCCCTCATCCAAGCATCATTTATTTTTGTTTTAAGATATGTACTTTTCTGAAAAGGCATATATCTATTCGGCCAAGTCTTTACAAATCTATAAATAGGCTTTGGCATTCATTTGAAAACAGAACCCTTTGATCAATTAAAAATCCTTTGTGAGATTATTCTCTCTTCAAGTTCTTTTTAGAACTATATCGATTAAGCAAGCCTTTCTAAAGCTTGTGGCGTCATTCCTTCACCTTGATACTTCTGGTTCCTATCTCCTATAGATAGAGGGTCAAAGTCCTTAATATCATCCCTTATAACGACTTATAAGAAACAAGTCTTTGCTCCTTTATAGCATTGGTTCCTTCTTAGTCTTATAAGATACTATCTATTCATTACCACCTTCCATCATCACTTTCACGCCAACTCCATGAATATTCCATTACTATTTCCATCACCATTATCCATATCTCTTCACACCCATATAATCATCCTGCATCATCAACAAGGTATTCGTCTATTACCACCATTGGAGGCCGAATCCATCATCACTTGAAGGATCATTCAACAACACTTCAACAACCCTTCTTTGGTAACTATTCTATCCATTTCAATTCTTTCCATTTCCTTTCTTAATTATTCATTTACTTAACCAATTATTCTTTTTTGTGAAGATTACTTTTCAATTCAAGGTGTAGCATTTGGTGTCTCTCCTAGATTGGGAAATAATAAGGTTGCCAACTTCTCCATTATTGAAGAAGCCTGGTTAGCCTTACATCAAGCGGTAATCAGAGCTTTTGTGGATTGACATTCAAAGTGCTACAATAAAAAAAACAACTAGAAAGAAGAAAAGAAAAAGAAAAGGCTCCTACAACAAAATTGGAGTGCAAAAGAAAGAAAAGAAAAGAATAAAATCAAAAGCAAAGAAAAAGTTAAGAAAGTTGCAAATACACTCAAAGAGAAGCATATTACAATCTGCCCCAACAACAAACTTGACGGTGGTATACTTGTTATTTCTTGTGAAGGAAGATAGTAAGTGTTGCAACTTGAGTTGTAAGTTATCTGCATTTTTTAATCATTTCATTTCTTTATTCTTTCATCTTTTCTTATTTCTTTACCATATCTTTTTCTAAACCTTTTTCTATACTACCCTTATCATAACCATTTTCTATTCCTAACTGTTCTAAACCGACGCACAAACTAAAGAAACTTGCTTAATCTTGAGTTAGTTCTTAAAAAGGACCCACAAGAGAGAATTGTGTGGTAAAAGGCAAACGAGAGGGTGAGATCAGAAGGGGGATCAAGAAAAAGCCAAGGATCATATCCCCAAGTGCAAACACGAGTGTGAGTGGAGTGCAATCTGAAATTTTCTTTGGAGTGATCAAGTGAGATTTTGTGAGTGTGTTGGTAAGGTTTTCAGTTCATTTTATTTGCACTAACCATGTCTTAAAGCCCTAGAGAAAATACAGGAACACCAAACTTACAAATGCAGGCACTCATTGGCGAAATAATGAGAATGTTTTGTGAGGAGTTCGATGATCTTCATGAAAAGATAGATCAACGCCAGGATCTACCACCAGGCCGTAATAATAGAGTTCCTAGAAGACAACAACTACCACCCCCTCCATAATAAGAAGTTCAAGAAAATTTTGACGAGGGAGAACAAGTAGCATTCCAAGTCCCTAGACGTGCCATTGTTGATGATAATCTGAGTAATATCAAGATCAAAATTCCTCAATTTCAAGGGAAAACTGATCCTGAAGCTTATCTCGAATGGGAAAGCAAAGTGGAACATGTTTTTAGTTGCACAACTATTCCGAAATGAAGAAAGTGAGATTGGCAGCCATGGAGTTCATAAACTATGCTTTAATATGGTGGGATCAACTTACATTGAACCGAAGAAGGAATAGAGAACGACCGGTCTCAACTTGGCTTGAAATGAAAGGTATTATACGGAAACGATTCATTCCTGTTCACTATCATCGTGACTTGTTTCTAAAGTTACAGAATCTGAAACAAGGCCATAGGAGTGTGGAGGACTATTATAAAGAGATGGAAGTGTCAATGATCCAAGTCAACACTGAGGAGGATCGTGAAGCAACTATGGCGAGATTCCTTGCCGGACTTAATCCCGAAAATGCCAATACCTTGGAATTGTATCATTACATCGAAATGGATGAGATGGTGCAAATGGCAATGAAAATTGAAAGGCAACTAAAGAGGAGACACACAACTCGCAATATTATACCTACATCATCCAAACAGAGTCCAAATAACATCAAAAAGCCAACTCCTCCTCTTGTCAAAGAACAAGCCGAATCTTCAAAGAATCAGTAAGCAAACAAAGACTTCAACCGAGGAAAACAAACCACTGAACGTTCAAGAGACATTAGATGCTTTAAATGTCTTGGGAGGGGCCACGTATCTATACAATGCCCTAACCAGAACACTATGCTTTTACTTGGAAATGGAGAAATAGAATCTGAATCAGAGGAAGAATAAGAGGCACCTATTGAAGTCAATGAAGAAATCACTCTTGCAGATCCCGTTGAACAAGGAGAAGCTTTGGTAATTAGAAGAAGTTTGAATCTTCAAGTTGCGGAAGATAATGCACAGCGAGAAAACATATTCCATACCCGATGCCATGTGAATGAGAAGGTATGCTTTGTTATTATATATGGTGGAAGTTGTACTAATGTGGCCAGTACAATAATGGTGTAAAAACTTGGTTTGAAAACAATGAAGCACCCGAATCCATATAAGTTGCAGTGGCTCAATGAACGAGGAGAACTCAACGTTAGCAAACAGATGATAATTCCTTTTTCCATTGGCAAATACAAAGATGAGGTTATGTATGATGTTTTCCCTATGCACGCTAGCCATCTACTTCTTGGGAGGCCATGGAAATACGACAAAAGGACTATTCATGATTGTTTTACCAATCAATACTCGTTCAGCCATAAAGGGAAGAAGATTATCCTTACTCTTTTAACGCCTAAACAAGTCCAGAATGATCAAGACAAAATGAAGAAAAGTGTTGAGGCTATAAGGAAAGGAAAGGCAACAACCATGGAGGAAATTGATCCAATAACAAGTGCTTATTCCTCAAAGTGCTTGATTCGAGAATGCCTATTGACAAAATGCAAGGTTAAAGATGATTATTCTAACTTTGAAAATGTAGATTGTTTCTTTGACTTGCAGGTTGTATCAAGAGACACCATTTTCCAAAAGGAATGTTTAAGAGAAGTGACCTTTGGGAATACAAAAGATATATCCATTGAGCAGCAAAAGAACACCATTTTTCATTCAAAGGACGTGACTTTAGAAGAACCAATGGATGTGACTTATGAGGATTCCATGATCATGCCTATTGGAGCATTAAGAGACACCACTTTTGGGATATCAAGGGACCTAAACATTCAAAGCAAAATTACATGGGCATATATCATTCAAGAGCCTAAAGAAGGAATCCCAATTTCTGACGAAACAGTAACTATGGAATGGAGGAACGTTGAAAAGAAACAACCCTTCGATTTAAGGACAAATCGCTTTAAAGAAGGGGGATGATGTGATCCGATTCAGCGTCAAAAATGGACTTGTATCTCCAACCTTTCAAATAATCAAAGGGGGATTTTCTTCAACTTAATCTTTCTTTATACCATAGTTATGACAAATAGCTTACATACATTATATTTATAGTTATGATGATGATATTATGAATGTATGAAGTTATTGTTATGAACCACATATTTATATATTTATAATTTATATTACTTAGCTTATAAAAGCTTTCTTTTGTAGGTACATGTTCGGTCACATGTTGGGAGTTGATTTAAAGCTAGCATGGGAGTCAATGAACTAGGAAAACTTCCATAAGATGACTCGGGAGATCATGAAGAACAAATGATGAAAAGTTGTCAGCTAACCTCCGAGCTCATAGCTCACTTGAGCTAGCTAAAGACTTCTTTTTAGCTGGAGAGTTGCACCATCTTCTTCACCACATAGAGCACTACAAATATGGTCTAGGTCAAATTTTGTGAATTCGTACCATTTCGCGAAGAGTTTCCAATCCGAGAAGTGCCCTTTCACAAGGAGCTGTCCTAAGACTCATTAACATGTATTGCATCTAAGGCCAGTTCATCTTCAACTCAAACACATGGGAAGTAGCTCAAATGATGAAAGGTTGCCTTCAACAAATGTGACCTTTCATAAATAGTTGCTGCCCCATTGATGCCATGTCACCTAGATGCAAGTTTGATGCCAAGTCATGCCTAAGTTGCTGCTCAAATTCACACCAAGAAGAAGCCACACCATAAGCCCCTATGCCACCCATGTGAGTGCCTCATGAACAGCCCACACATGTGCCATGCATGTGGATGAAATGGGCGCCAAAATGAAGAGGCTTCTAACCATTCGGCCAAAGCATCATCTTGTTTCAAATTGGAACCAAGATGAAGAGGCAAGGGAACCATTCCGCCAAAGACATCTCCCCTCATCCAAGCATCATTTATTTTCGTTTTAAGACATGTACTTTGGCGAAAAGGCACATATCTATTCGGCCAAGCCTTTACAAATCTATAAATAGGCTTTGGCATTCATTTGAAAACAGAACCCTTTGATCAATTAAAAATCCTTTGTGAGATTATTCTCTCTTCAAGTTCTTTTTAGAACTATATCGATTAAGCAAGCCTTTCTAAAGCTTGTGGCGTCATTCCTTTACCTTGATACTTCTGGTTCCTATCTCCTATAGATAGAGGGTCAAAGTCCTTAATACCATCCCTTATAACAAATTATAAGAAACGATTCTTTGCTCCTTTATAGCATTGGTTCCTTCTTAGTCTTATAAGATACTATCTATTCATTACCACCTTCCATCATCACTTTCACGCCAACTCCATCAACATTCTATTACTATTTCCATCACCATTATCCATATCTCTTCACACCCATATAATCATCCTTCATCATCAACAAGGCATTTGTCCATTACCACCATTGGAGGGCGAATCCATCATCACTTGAAGGATCATTCTACAACACTTCCGCAGCCCTTCTTTGATAACTATTCTATCCATTTCAATTCTTTCCATTTCCTTTCTTAATTATTCATTTACTTAACCAATTATTCTTTTTTTGTGCAGATTACTTTTCAATTCAAGGTGTAGCATTTGGTGTCTCTCCTAGATCAGGAAACAATAAGGTTGCCAACTTCTCCATTATTGAAGAAGCCTGGTTAGCCTTACATCAACATGCCTTTTACTGAAAGTACGTAATGCTTAAAATGAATGATTATGTCCTTTGGGCTTGTGATGGTTCGGCTAACCCTTCATGAAGGGGCTTATTGATTCGGCAATGATGAAGGAACATCTCCCTTGGCCGAATGGGTGTCTTCTCATCTTGGCGCCAAAAGCTCTCATGTGCATGGCATGTGGGTGTCCGAATAGGCATGGAGCTTTATACCATGTTCCTTAGAGATTTAAGCCTTCAATGTTTACAGTGTCTTCACCAGCATGCTCTTGGATGTAAAGACATCTTCATGGGCAGCATCATTCATGAAAGGTCACAATGTTTGAGAAAGGTAACCCTTCTTGTTTGAGCTTCTTATGGTGTGAATGAGCTAAAGGTGAGATGGCCATAGGTGACTTGTAGCATGGTGAACAGTATGACAGGTCCTTGTGAAAAGGTACCTCTTGAGGTGGCAACTATTCGCGAAAATGTACGATTTCACAAATTTTAACTTAAGTCATATTTGAAGTGTCCTAAGAGGTAATATCCCCAGCTGAAATGAGGTCATCTTGTAGCTCAAATCTTCAGCTCAATCCAACTATGAGCTCACGACATCTAGACAACTTCTCACCAATTTGATCCTTATGCTCTCTTAATCGATCTCATTTAAGTATCCTTGCTGTTGCATGCTCCATTTAGCTCGAATGTAGCTCCCAAGTATTGGCCCAATATGCCTACATGCATAACATAAAGAAATAAACTCAATATATAAACTTATATAATGTATAATATAAGAATGTAAACTATAGGTTATAATAATAACTCATGCATCATACGATAATTCGTATTATTATTATAACTATAGATTATATGCTTGAATATCATTCAATGATGCAAACCATATGACATAATGAATGAATGCTCATGTTTTGATAATTCAAGTATAGTCTAATATGTAAAAGTATGCTCATAATAATACATAGTGCATAAATGAGTAAATTTAAGACAAAGTAAGGTAGAAATCCCTTAGATTGAACTTGATGCATCTTCAATGATGTGAGTATGTCATAAAGAAAGTTAGGGCTAGACAGGATAACATCATCCTCACCTTCTTTTAGGTGATTTGTCCTCAAATCGAAAGGTGAATTCTCCTTAGTGTTTTTCCATTCAAACATTGCTGACTTGTCTTCAAAATATATCCATTCAGTAACAACTTGTTCAACATATTCCCTTTCGAAAAGATCTATGAGAGGATCTTTGTTAGGTTTAAAGTATACTCCTTGTACACATTTTTTAGGTGGCCAAGAGTGATGTCTTTTGAATCATAAGAGATGTTGCTTTGAACATTCATAACTTTTGGCATTAGAAAAGACACATTCTTTGGTCCTCCAAGGATCATGTCCTTTGAATAAAAAGTCACAACCTTAGGTTCTTGAAGAGTCACATCCTTTAAGCCTTTATTAATCACACCTTTTGGCTCTTTCCCTTGACAAGTTGTGCATTTTAGATTGTCATGCAAATCAAAGAAAATTTCTATAATTTCATGGTTAGAATAATCATCCTTGATCTTTTATCTCGTCCATAAGCATTCTTGAATGACCTTGTCATCAAAAATTGATAAGGTAATACCATAGACATGAATAGATTTGCTGCAAAATAAATCAAAACATGTAAATGAAAAACTATTGACAAGATGAAAGGAATTATCAAACCAGGGTGGATGTTTAATGGGAGTTGGTTGTTGAATTCTTTCATGGATGTGCAATGCACTTGGAATGTCAACGAACACAACTCTTGGAACTTCAAGTGATGCTTCTCTTGGAACTTCAAATGGCATAACCTTTGAAATATCAAGAGACATGTTTTGTGAATCACCAAAAGTCATGGCTATTGGTTCTTCAAAAGTCACATCTTTTGGTTTTTCGAAAGCCATGATTTTTGAATCATCTCCTTGAAAAGATAAATCTCTTGAATTATCCTGCAAAAGAAAAGAGAGAATAGGAGAAGAAGTAAGGTTAGATGAAAATTTTTCTTCACTCTCCTCTTTTTCTCCAAATTCATTCTTTTCAACTCCAACGGTTTCTGCATCCACTCTCCGTTCATCATTTTCAACTCCAACAATTTGTTCAACTTCAAAATGCTTTTGTTCATTTGAATTTTTCTCCAAACATTCTTCAGTTGCATTATCTTTAAGTTGTTCTTTCATTGTTTCAATGTTCTTCTTCAAGGTGTTTTGATCTTCATTTACTCGGTTTGGTGAAAGTGGAGTCAAGATGATTTTCCTTTCATTGTGAAAGAAAGAGTATCGGTTTGTGAAATCATAATGAACAGCCCGCTTGTCAAATTGGCATGGTCTCCCCAACAGTAAATGACTTGTATACATATACACCACGTCACATAGAATCTCTTCTTTGTAACTTCCAAGTGAGAATGGAACAAGTACTTGTTTAGTGACCTTCATCTCTTCCTCGTTGTTCAACCATTGCAATTCATAAGGGCTGGAATGTTTAATTGTTGTAAGCCCCAATTTGTTCACCGTGTATGTACTTGCAATGTTTGTACAACTTCCTCTGTCAATAGCTACAAGACACACTTTACCATTTACATGGCAACAAGTGTGAAATGTGTTTGTTCTTTGCTGTTCGTCCTCCAATATTTGGAAAGATGAAAGATCATCATAAGACATTATTAGTAAAAAGAAAATAAATTAAAACGTTACCAGCATTCTCTCAAAGCCTCACAACCTTCACTACAAAGAAAATTAATAGATCACTCCACTCAACACTCGTGTTTACTCTCGGGAATATAATTTGGCTTTTATCAATTCCCCTTCTGATGTAAGGCATTTGTACCTTAACAATTGATTATGGATCTAGGAAGAGAGCAAAACAACCTGCACAAGTGAATGGCTCAAAAAGAGATGGTTAAGGGTGATAAACGTATGGGTGAATAGGTGGGCTGTTTAAATGAGAGATGGAAGCGAAAGATGATTGAAATGGCTATGGGTTATGGCTATGAAACAAAGGTATGGTAGTGAGGATAGTATCTTGAAAAAGTCTCAAAGAAGAACCAATGCTATAGAGAGCAAAGACCCAAACTTTATATTGCTTCTTCAAGGGGTGGTATTAAGGACTTTGACCCACTAGTTATAAGAACTAGGAACCAGAAGTATCAAGGTGAAAAGAAAGGTGATATAATCACACCTACACCAGATCCGGAAGTCATGCCACATGGTCCCATTACTAGGTCAAGAGCCAAACAATTCAGGGAAGTTCTATTAACTAAGTGTTTAGAAGCTTTTCATTCATTTGATAACTTAACACCCTCCTATGTTATGTTATATAATGTTTTAATAGATAAAGAATAACTTAGTATGAATACATCTTACATTGTTATTTTAATATGTTAAGCATGTTAGGATAGCTATATAATTATATTATGCATGATTATAACATATACATCAAGGCAGCATACTTATAATGCATTTCATTAGTTCATTTGCGTTCATATTAGCTCTTAGGCTTTATACCTTACATTACACATATTAGTAGATGATATAATTAGCTCATGACATTCAAACTTAGCTCATATTACCATAATCAAACATGACAGCAAGGTAATTGGCTCATATTAGCTCAATACCATGGAATTACCTTGTTTCCTTGCACATGTAGGTACATTGTAGCATAATAAACGTTGAGGTAGCTTGGTGAATGATTTGGACGTCATATGCAGCTCAAAAATAGCTTACAAAGTAAAAGGCAGCTCATGGAACACTAAGGGAAGCTCGATTCAGCTGGAGGAGCTTAAGGCTAGCTAAACTTAGCTAGTTGGACTATTTGGAGCTGAGTTGCCAAAAGTGATGTCAAAGGTAGCTGAATGTAGCTGAACATAATGTTAAGGATCTCACAAGGACTTAGCTAGGAAGCTTGTTCACAAACAGTCCATGTTTGCTAGCTAGCTCCACAACTCAAGCTAGCTTGGAGGAGACACATGCACGCCCAAGAGAGAGAACATGACCAGCCATCATCCCATGCACAAGGCTGCACCACAAGGCTCCCTAGAACACCCATGTGCGTGCCATATGACCAGCCCCCATGTGCCGTGCATATGATCTCATTTAGGCGCCAAGATGAAGAGCCATTTAACCATTCGGCCAAGCATCATCTCATCTCCCATTTGGTGCCAATTTGAAGGGATACAAGTGTTATTCAGCCAAGGATCATTTCCCTCCATCAAGGGCCAAACCATCATCTCTTTTAGCATTTAAATTATGTCTTTATAGGGAGATACATGGGCTGGCCGAACCATTATGTCTCTATTCGGCTATGCCCCTCAATTTCCTATAAATAGGAAAACATTCATCATTTGTAATCAGACCTTTTTTATCAATATAAGTGAGATTATTCTCTTCCTTAAGTCCTGGTGACTTTTTATCTAATCAAGTATAATTTATACTTGTGGCGTCAACCCTCTTCTTTCATCTTGATACTTCTGGTTCCTAGTTCATATAACTAGTGGGTCAAAGTACTTATCACCACCCCTTGAAGAAACAATAAAAAGATTGGGTCTTTGCTCTCCATAGCATTGGTTCTTCTTTGAGCATTCTTCAAGATAATATCCTCACAACCATCCTTTTGTTTCATCGCCATAACCATAACCATTTCATTCATCTTCCGCTTCCATCTCTCATTTATTAAATAGCCTACCTATTAAACCATACGTTTACCACCCTTACCCATTATGTTTTGAGCCATTCACTTGTGCAGGTTGTTTTGCTTCCTTTCTAGATCCACAATCAAACGAGAAGGTAGAATTACCTTACATGAAGTGGTATCAGAGCTTTGGTGGAAGAAGCAACGTGCAATAAAAACAAAAATACAAAAAGAAGAAGTGCAAAGTGAAGTGCAAAGTCAAAGAAAGAAAAAAAATTCAGAAAAAAAGCACTTAAAAAGAAGAAATTGAAAACACTCAAAAGAAGAAAAAAAAAGAAAAGTTAGAAGCACTCATCACCAATTCTCATCACCAAGCCATTCAAGTAAGCATATAAATTTGATTGTGGTGATAGAAGGTTGTAAAGTGACTTGTGTAAGTAACCCCTTTATTCTCTTCTTTCTATTTTTTTTCTAAGCCACCCTTTCAATTATATTTTGCTTTACATTCCTACTAACCCATTTGCAGCCGACGCCAAACAAGTAAAATTTACTCGATATAGTCTTGAGTAAAAGTTTTCTAGAACTTGAGACAAGGGAATCGAGAGGAAAAAGGTTGGAGCGTGTGTAAGATCAGAAGAGGACAAGTAAAAACCATTAAAGTCCTAGAGTGCAAACAATAGCGGATTGAGTGATATCAAATTTTCTTGGAGTGACTCGTGAGGTTTTGTGAGAGTATACTCTGGTAAGGTCCTATACACATTTCAAATGTTTCCTTATTTGCTAACATGTCTCTTCCATCCAACATTCTTGTAGTCAAAAGGACTTTGAGCATTCAAAGTCAAGAGGATGAACAAAGAAAGAACATCTTCTATACCAAATGTCACGTGGGAGATAAAGTTTGTGTGGTTATAATTGATGGAGGAAGTTGCACAAACGTAGCAAGTACTCATATGGTTGAAAAGTTGGGTCTCAATACTTCCAAGCATCCTCATCCTTACAAACTTCAGTGGCTCAACGATGTGGGTGAAGCCAAGGTAACCAAACAAGTTGTTGTACCTTTCTCAATTGGAAGATATAATGATGAAGTCCTTTGTGATGTGGTGCCCATGAGTGCAAGCCACCTTATACTAGGACGTCCTTGGCAGTATGATAAGAAAGCTACCCACGACGGATTCTCTAATAAATACTCTTTCCAGCATCAAGGAAAGAAAATTATATTGGCACCCTTGTTACCAAGCCAAGTTCATGAATGCCAAGTGACCCTCAAGTCACGCATAGAAGACTAAGAGAAAGAAAAGAAGGCCAAAGAAATTCATACTCCAAAGATGAATATTTATGCCAGTAGAGGAGATATCCGGAAATATTTATCAACTAAGAAGGCTTTACTTATACTTATGTATAAGGAAAATTTTCTTCTTACTAACCCTCTTGAAGGCTTGCCTTCTTCTATTTCTAATCTTTTGCAGGAATTTGAGGATATGTTTCCCAAAGAAATTCCCGATGGATTGCCACCAATTAGAGGAATTGAACATCAAATTGATTTCATTCCTAGAGCCAACATTCCCAATAGACCAGCATATAAGAGCAATCATGAGGAAACAAAGGAATTACAAAGATAAGTCAAAGAACTCCTCGACAAAGGTTACATTCGGGAAAGTTTAAGTCCTTGTGCTGTACCCGTTTTGTTGGTACCAAAGAAAGATGGAACTTGGAGAATGTGTGTGGATTGTAGGGTAGTGAATCAAATCACTATCAAATATAGGCACCCTATACCTCGGTTGGATGATATGCTCACTGAATTTAGTGGAGCCAACATCTTCTCCAAAATTGATTTGAAAAGTGGCTATCATCAAATAAGAATGAAGGAAGGTGACGAGTGGAAAACTGCATTCAATACCAAACAAGGTTTGTATGAATGGTTAGTCATGCATTTTGGTTTGACTAATGCTCCTAGTACCTTTATGCGACTCATGATTCATGTTCTTCAGCCCTACATTGGTAAGTTTTGTGTTGTTTACTTTGATGATATCTTGATATACAGTAAGTCACTAGAAGATCATGATGAACATTTACGTTCCATTCTTAGCACTTTGAGAGAAGAGCACCTATATGCTAATCTCAAGAAGTGTGATTTTTGTACTAATCAAGTTATTTTCTTAGGCTTCATTGTAAGTTCACAGGGATTATCAGTGGATCCAGAAAAGATTAAGGCAATACAAGAGTGGCCAAAGGCTATCAATGTAAGCCAAGTCCGGAGTTTCCATAGATTAGCCAGTTTTTATAGAAGGTTCGTACCAAATTTTAGTTCTATTATCGCCCCCTTAACAGGGATTATTAAGAAGAATTCAAACTTCTCTTGGGGCAAAGAACAAGAAGAATCATTCAACGAACTCAAGGGTTGTTTGACAAAGGCTCCACTACTAGATCTTTCCCAAAACATTTGAAACATTTGATGTCTCTGGATCTTTCGAAAGTACCTGTTTGCTTTTCTTTACCCTTACTAGATTCTCCCACTTGTTTTGCTTTGGAAACTTCTATTTGATCCTTTGCTTGTGCTGGAATTGGTTTCCTGAAGGTGATGGGTTCCTGCTTCCACTTGGTGGTCGAATTTGGACTGCTCCTAGTATAGGATTTCCTTTTGAGTTGTCTTTTAATTTTCATGGCCACATGTACCATCTCTTCAATCTCTACATAATGCTGAAGTTCAACAAGGTTAGTAATATCAGGATTTAGGCCAGATAAAAACCTTGCCATGGTTGCTTCCCTGTCTTCATCCACATTGGCTTGGATCATGGCTATCTCCATTTCTTTGAAATAATCTTCAACATTTTTGCTTCCTTGTTTCAAATTTTGTAATTTATGGTAAAGATCTCGGTGATAGTGAGTAGGCACAAACCTTTTTCTCATAATGGCCATCATTTCTTCCCACGTATTGATGGGGCGCTCATAATTTCATCTTCTTGAACTCACTAATTGGTCCCACCAAACTAAGGTATAGTCCACGAATTCCATAGCAGTAAGTCTGACCTTATTTTGCTCCGTATAATTTTGGCATTCAAAAATGTGTTCAATCTTGATTACCCAATCAAGATAGGCTTCTGGATCAGTTCATCCTTGATAAATGGAGGAATGGTCACTTTGATGTTGCTGAAGTTGTCATTCTGATTTTGATGAACATCTCTTCTTGCTACTAATGTTACTTCAGCCTCCTCTTCTTCGATTTCTTCTTCCATTCTAGGGCGATTTACTCTTCGGTTGCCTAAGGATGCTTCAAATTGATCCATACGATCATGCAAAGGTTCCAATTCTAATTTCAGCAATCTGGCCATTTCATGCATAATTGCTTGAGTTTGCAAATTAGGGGAATCTCTTTCAGAGGTTCGTCCTGGACTTCGAGACATAGTTAGTGAAATAAGAAAAGAATAAGATGTGTAAAAGACCTTACCCAAAATGTACTCTCACAAAGCCTTACGCGTCACTCCAAGAAAATTGATGTCACTCAATCGGCTCGTGTTTGCACTCTAGGACTTTAATGGCTTTTACTTGTCCTCTTCTGATCTCACACACTCTCCAACCTTTTTCCTCTCGATTCTCTTGTCTCAAGTTCTAGAGAACTTTACTCAAGACTGTATCAAGTAAATTTACTTGTTTGGCGTCTGCTACAAATGGGTTAGTAGGAATGGAAAAACAAATATAATGAAAGGTTGGCTTAGAAATAGAAAGAAAAGAACAAAAGGGGTTACTTACACAAGTCACTTTACAACATTCTATCACCACAATCAATTTAAACGGCTTACTTGACTTGCTTGGTGATGAGAATTGTTGATGAGTGCTTCAATTTCTTTCTTTTCTTTTCTTTGTTTTTCTTCTTTTTTGAGTCCTGATTTTTCTTTCTTTTGAGTGCTTCACTTTGTTTTCTGATTTTTCTTGATTTCTTTGACTTTGCACTTCTTTTTGTATTTTTCTTTCTGTTGCTGTTGCACGTTGCTTTCTTCCAGTAATGCTCTGATTACCGCTTGATGTAAGGCTCTTATGATACTTTAACAAACTGATTGTGGATCTAGGAAGGAAGCAAACAACCTGCACAAGTGAATGGCTTTATATTGCTTCTACAAGACCCAGACTTTATATTGCTTCTACAAGGGGTGGTGTTAAGTACTTTGACCCACTAGTTATATAAACTAGGAACCAGAAGTATCAAGATGAAAGAAAGGGGTTGACGCCACAAGTATAAAATACTTGATAAGTCGATAAAAGTCACCAGGACTTAAGGAAGAGAATAATCTCACTTAAATTGATCAAAAGGTCTCCTTACAAAAGAAATAGGAAAGCCTATTTATAGTTTTTGAAGGGACTTGGCCGAATAGGTACATGTTGGTTCGGCCATCCCTTGTACCTTCCTAAAATGACATGATTTAATGCTAAAAGAGATGATGGTTTGGCCCTTGATGGAGGGAAATGATCCTTGGCCGAATAACACTTGTATCCTTTCACTTTGGCGCCAAATGGGAGAGAAGATGATGCTTGGCCGAATGGTTAAATGGCTCTTCATCTTGGGGCCTAAATGAACCACATGC